>NC_077232.1:220327230-221754334 GCF_027887165.1 Monodelphis domestica | reverse complement strand
AAGATTCATCAACCTGAGTTCAATTCTGGTCTCAGACATTTTCTAACTGTGTGAACCTGGGTAAGTCACTTAACCCCCATTACCCAGCCCTTATAATTCTTCTTCCTTAGAACCAATACACAGTATTGATTATAGGGTGAAAGGATAAGGGCTTTGAAAGAAAGAAAGAAAGAAAGAAAGAAAGAAAGAAAGAAAGAAAGAAAGAAAGAAAGAAAGAAAGAAAGAAAGAAAGAAGGAAAGAAAGAAGGAAAGAAGGAAGGAAGGAAGGAAGACAGAAAGAAAGAAAGAAAGAAAGAAAGAAAGAAAGAAAGAAAGAAAGAAGGAAAGAAGGAAGGAAGACAGAAAGAAAAAAAGAAAGAAAGAAAGAAAGAAAGAAAGAAAGAAAGAAAGAAAGAAAGAAAGAAAGAAAGAAAGAAAGAAAGAAAGAAAGAAAGAAAGAAAGAAAGAAAGAAAGAAAGAAAGAAAGAAAGAAAGAAAGAAAGAAAGAAAGAAAAAGAAAAACACAGACATAGTGGATGGAGCCTTTGAGGAGTATATTTTTCAACAATAATAATAGAATTAAAATTCATCATACTTTCAAAATTGGAAAGAGAGAGGCTAAATAAAAGAAACAAACATGGTGGCAAGGCAGCTGGTAAAAAGAGACAGGACATAAAGTAAAGCATCATTTGAGCTAGCCTCCAAAGAGTTGGTCATGTAAGGAACTCATCATTTAGGACAGCAGGGCCTGTGGTGTAGGAGTTTCAAAATTGAATGGCTTAGTAATAAGTTACAATAGCACAAACCTTGGCTTTAGAGATCCAGGGTTCACATCCTGGCCCTGCCACTTACAATTTGTGGAACCCTGGGCAAATCACCTGACTACCCCCAACTTCCTCATCTATAAAATGAGAGAACTGGACTAGATGGATTCTGTTGTTAGAACTAGGTCTAAATCCATGATCCTATGATACCATGATGAATCAGAGTTCTTCTCATCTGGTCTCTGAAACAAGTGGTAATGAGAATGGTGAGAAAATGGCAAGGCAGAAAAGTGAATCTACTTAAGTTAGTTGTTGTTGAGTCATTTCTGTGTCTGACTTTCCATGACCCCATTTTGGATTTTCTTAGCAAAAAGGCCAGATTGGAACTCAACCCTAATATCAACTGAGCCACCTAACTACTTCCTAGGCAAATGGAGATTAAGTAATTTACTTGCCTGAGATCACACATCAAGTATGTATATGATTCTGGATTTGAATTCAGGTCTTCTGACTCCAGACCACTGCTCTATCCACAGTACCACCTAACTACTATTTTGTCATGGTATAATGACCCAGCATGGCCAGAGCAGAGAAGCAAACTTCCTACAAAACTTTGAGTAGTATATATTAAACAAGGAAAGTAAAGTTACATTAGCTAGAATAGGCAGGGTATAGAAGTTTATTTAAAAAAAATATCAATTCCTTCCTCAGCAAAAAGCTGAAGAGGGACACCCAAGGTATTCCTCTGTCAGGCTATGATAGTTTCCTCTCCCATAGGTGAGATAATTGAGCTGAGGATACACTTACAGATAAGCTTGGTTATGAAAAAGTACTTATGAAACATCTGTTTCTGATGCTTACAAAAGCTAAGATAAAATGCCCTTTTTCCATACAATGTCAGCCACTCACTGTGCATACATTCTGCATTACTGTGCTTTTCATCTCCAAGCTTTGTTGAGCTCTACTTTTTAATGGCTTTCTATGCTCAAATCCTTACTGTTGTTTTCACAATGTTCTTGGGTCACCCTTGAGGGGATTTTTATTTCCATATCTTTCTGGGAAGTGTTCAAGTGTGGTTGCTTTCCATTTCTGGGGAATCATTTCAATTCCTTCTCCCCACCCTTCCCCCCAACCTAGGTTTGGACAAGTTACATGGAAAACTCTTGTTTTTGTGCTTCCTCCTCAAGAACCACAGGCTAAATGAATTTGTGGATGCCAAGTGCCAAAGAGAAAACTCATCAATTTGCTTGTTGAGAAGAGGGGAAAAAAAGATGGCAAGAAAAGATGGACCAGAGCAGCACGGGTCTATTTGTTTGTTGTGCCAGAAGAAGAAAAAACTATGCTGATAAGTAAAGGCATGCAAGATGAATATATTGCTTGCCTAGCCAAATTTAAGCAGTTAGTTCATACCTAGAGGATTATCCAAACTATCACTGACCTTGGCAAAGATGCAAGGGTAACATTTTTTAAAGGATAAAATGTTCTTGAACAGTATCCCAGAGGAATCAGATATGGACACACTTCCCTTCATCCAATAATGCATTTTTCCTTGCCGTTTTCTTTGCCTCCAGTCAAAATAATGCATTTCTTAGAGGGAATGCAAGAAAAAAAAACTTGTTTCTAACTTTGATTCCATTCCTTATTGCAATCTCACTTCCAAGATTACTGATGGCAACTTGTAGAGGCATGATAGAAGTGATATTTAGGTAATGCATATAAATTTCATTGTGCTTTTTATAGAAGAACATAATAAACTGAATTAGGAAAGCTTAAGAAGAGTAATCTCCAAGGGTCTGACTCAAATTCACTTGTCTCTGCAGTACAAACTTATCAATGTCCTGAAGTTACTTCTGGAATCTGGGCAAGGTAGCTGATCTCTTTTTGGAGGTAGATTATTTTCCCCTTGTGTTCTCATTGGCCAGGAGATTTTACTATTGATCCCGAAACATGATCTGAGGAGGGATGCCAAGTTTGCACCACTACTCAATTACCCAGGATGAATGACTATGCAATGGTATATTTCTCTTCTTGTTTGTTTAAAAATTTGTCTTTATTTTATTCCAGTAATAAATTTACCTATATATTTTCCAAGGTTACGTGATTCATGTTGTCTCCCTCCCCTCTCGCATCTCTCCTCCTGGAGCTGACAAGTAATTCCAGTGGGTTAAACATGTATTGTCACTCAAAACTTATTTCTATATTATTCATTTTTGTAAGAGAGGAGTCTTACAAAACCAAACCCCCCAATCATAACCCAAATAAACAAGTGATAAATCATATGTTTTCTTCTGCATTTCGACTCTAATAATTCTTTATATAGCATTCTTTTCATAAGTCCTCAGAATTGTCCTGGATCATTGCATTGCTATTAATAGCAAAGTCTATTACAATTGATCATCTCACAATGTCTCAGTTACTGTGAGTGATGATCTCCTGGTTCTATTTAGTTCACTCTACATTAGTTTATGTAGGTCTCTCTAGTTCTTTCTGAAGTCATCTAGTTCATCATTCCTTATAGGACAGTAGCATTCCATCATCATAATACACACATTATTCAGCCATTCTCCAATAGAGGAATATCCTCTCAGTTTCTGATTTTTACCACCACAAAAAGCCCAGCTATAAATATTTTTGTTCAAACAGGTCCATTTCCATTTTTAAAAATCTCTTTGGAATACAGGCCTAGTAGTGGTATTGCTAGATCAAAATACATGCATTATTTTCCTTAGGGAGTCATTTGATGATTCATTCAATTTCTTTTTCTGGTATGGGATTATTTAAGTATTCTATTTCCTCTTCTATTAATCTAGAAAATTGATGTTTTTATAAATATTTGTCCATTTAACCTAGATTGTGATATTTATTGTGATATAATTGGGAAAATTGCTCTTATTAATTGTCTTAATTTCCACTTCATTAGAGGTGAAATCACTGTTTTCATTCATAATATTGTTCATTTGGTTCTCTTCTTTATTTTTCTTCATTAGATCAACCAATACTTTATCTATTTTATTTGTTTCCAAAATACCAGGTACTAATCTTATTTATTAGTTTAATAGTTCTTTTACTTTCAACTTTATTAATTTCTCCTTTGATTTTCAAGACTTCCAATTTGGTCTTTATCTGAGTCTTTTTAATTTGTTGTTTTTCTAGTTTTGTTTTGTTTTTTAGTTGCCTACCCAATTTGTTAATCTTCTCTTTCTCTTTTTTGTTAATATGGGCACTCAGCGATATATATTTTCCTCTGAGTACTGCTTTTGCTGCATCCCATAAATTTTGATATGTTTTTTCCTCATTGTCATTATCTTTAATGAAATCAGTAATTGTCTCTATGATTTGTTCTTTAATCAACCAGTTTTAGAGAATAAGATTATTTAATTTACAATTAATTTTTGATTTGTCTCTCAATGTACCCTTACTAATTTTAATTTTATTGCATTATGATCAGAAACAGTTGCATTTATTATTTCTGCTTCTTTGCATTTGTTTGCAATGTTTTTATGCCCTAGTATGTGGGAGTCTTTGTGAATGTACCATGTACTGCTGGGAAGAAAGTATATTCCTTTTTATCCCTATTTATTTTTCTATATATATCTATTAACTCTAATTTTTAAGATTTCATTCACATCTCTTATTTCTTTCTCATTTATTTTTTGGTTCAATTTATCTAGATCTCATAGAGGAAGGTTCAGGTATCACGCTTGTATGGTTTTACTATATATTTTCTCCTTAAACTCCAGTAGTTTCTCTTAAAAATCTGAATGCTCTGCCATTTGGTGCATACATGTTGAGCACTGATATATCTTCATTGTCTATACTGCCTTTTATCAGGATGTAATTACCTTCCTTATCTCTTAATTTGATCTATTTTTACTTTGGCTTTGTCAGATATCATGACTGCAACTCCTGCCTTCTTTTTCTCAATTGATGCCCAATAAATTCTGCTCCAGCCTCTTACCTTTACCTTGTATGTGTCTACATGCCTCATGTGTGTTTCTTGTATACAACATAAAGTAGGATTTTGTTTTTTAATCCACTCTGCTATCTCCTTCCATTAGATGGGTGAATTCATCCCATTTACATTCAGAGTTATGATTACCATCTGTGTATTCTCCATCATTTTGATTTCCTCTCCTAGTCCTGCCCTTTCTTTTTTCACAATTTCCTTTCACTCCAGTATTTTGCTTTTAATCAGTCCCCCTTTTCCCCACCCTTATTTTACTTTCCTTCTCACCCCATCCCTTCTTATTCATCTTTTATTTTCCTTTAAGATCAATTAATCTCCCCCTTCCAATATTTCCCTCCCTTTTAATACTCCCTGCCCCTCACCTCTCCTTTCTTATTCCCTCTCAATTTCCCTGTATGGTAAGATAGAATTCTATACCCCAATAGAGCTGGCTATTCTTCCCTCTCAGAACTAATTCAACTGAAAGTAAGGTTTAAGTATTTCCTGTTACCATTCTCTTCTTCCCCTTCTTATAATAGTATTCCTCCCCCTCCCCTGCACCTCTCTATGTGATATAATTTATCCCATTTTACCTCTTCCTTTGAGTTTCTCTTAGTATCTTCTTTTTTGCCCCCCCCCATATTTTTATGTATCATTTAAACAGCTCAATACAACAACCTCTGTCTATGAATATTTCTTCTTTCTGATATGATAATGAAAACAATTTTAAGAGTTACAGATATCCTTTTTTTTTCCATATAGGAACATAATAAATTTGACCTTATTGAAGTCCTTAGTTTTTCCTCCTCTTTCTTGATTACCATTTTTATACTTCTCTTGAATTTTTTCATTCATAGTTTTCATTTAATTCTAGTCTTTTCTTTAGGAATGCTGGGAAATCTCCCATTTTATTAAATGCCCAGACTTTCCCCTGAAAGTATATAGTCAGTTTTGATGGGTAGGTGATTCTTAGTTGTAGACACTTCCCTTCCTGAATATCATATACCAAGCCCTGTATTTCTTCAGTGTGGAATCTGCCACATCCTGTGTAAATCTGACTAGAGCTTCTTGATATCTGAATTTTCTTTTTCTGGCCCCTTGCAGTATTTTCACCTTGACTTGGAAGTTCTTGATTTTGGCTATAACATTCCTGGGAGTTGTGTTTTGGGGAATTAATATAGGAGGTGATCTGTGTATTATTTCAATATCTATTTTGCTTTCTTGTTCAAGCATATAAGGGCAGTTTTCCTGGAAAATTTCTTGTAGTATGATATCAAGGATTTTTTTTTGTTCCATGCTTTCAGGTAGTTCAATAAGTTTCATATTGCCTCTCCTGGATCCTTTTTCCAGGCCAGTTGTCTTTTCAATGAGATATTTCAGGTTTCCTTCTAGTTTTTTTTTTCTTTCTTTTTGCTTTGCTTCATTAATTCTTGCTGTCTCATGAGATCATTACCTTCTACTTGACTTTAAAGACTGATTTTTCAGGTATGACCTTTGGATTTTCCTTTATGGTTTGGTTTATCCTGCTTTTCATGGTCTCCAGCAAGTCAGTTCTGGTCTCCAAATTGCTTATTATTTCATTTGATTTCTGTGCCTCTTTTTTCCATATGGGCAATTTTGTTTTTTAAGCTGTTATTTTCTTTTTACATTACTTTCATTTCCTTTCCCATTTTTCTTCTATCTTTCCTACTTGGTTCTTGAACACTTTCTGAGTTCCTCCAGGGCTTGTGACCAATTTCCATTTTTTAAATTAAGTTTGGATGTGTTTGTCACTCTCTGCTATTGCTTCTGTATTTTCCTCTTTTTCTCCATAGAAATTCTCTAGGTCAAGAGATTTTTTTTCTGTTGCTTATTCCTTTTGCCACTAGAGGATTGGGATTCCTGAATGTCATGGTCATTGCTTTCTTAGCTTGTGTTTTGCAGGGCTTTGCCTTGGGATTATCTTTCCTTCCCTGTTAGAAACCTGAGTTTCTAGCAGGTAGATCTATGATGTTCTTTGTGTCATGTTCCTCCACTGCTGCTGCTCCTGCTGATGTTACTGCTACTCCTGTTGCTGCCTCTGCTATTGATGCTGCTGCTGTTGCTGTTGCTGTTGATGCTGCTGCTATTGATCCTGCTGTTGCTGCTGCCTCAGCCTCTACTGCTGCTTTAGCCCCTAATCCACTGATATTACTTCTGCTGCTCCTACTGCTGCAGTTAATGAAGCTTGGTCATATATAGTAGTCTAGATTCAGATTCAAGATCACCTAGGCCCAACTCCTACCTCAGGCACTTATTAGTGACCTTGGGAAAGTCATTTAAATTCTCTTAGTTTTAGTTTCCTCAATTATGAAAAACAGAAGCATAAAAGTACCTACCACACAGAGTGGCTTTGAGGATTGAAAGACACACACACACACACACACACGCATGCACACAAATACACACATGCACATATATATGTGAATACAAAATGTTATATATATATATTTATTACTAACTAATGCTTAATATTTATAAAATTAATAGGTCTGGGATGCCCAGGTTCCTTTGAAAAATATTTCTATAGAGATCAAGAAGAAAATGAGGAGTCACAACATACTCCATCGTACAAATAACTTATATAGGAACCTCCCTCCCCTGTAGGACAAAGACTGGAAAGAGAAAGGACAATCTTGAGGTTACTATCCCAAGCTTTTTCTTCTCCTTCCTCTTTTAAGGATAGGATGGGGACATAATTATTTAGGCCATGCAAAGATCTATTAAGAAAAAAGTGGAGAGGGCAGTTGGGTAGCTCAGTGGATTGAGAGCCAGGCCTAGAGACTGGAGGTTCTAGGTTCAAATCTGGCCTCAGATACTTCCCAGCTTTGTGACCCTGGGCAAGTCACTTGACCCCCATTGCCTAGCCCTTACCACTCTTCTGCCTTGGGGCAGAAGGTATGGGTTTTAAAAAAACGAAAGAAGGGGAAGAGTAGAAGTTATACACAAAACCCAGGACCTGATCTAGGTTCTTCATCTGTGGGGAGAAAAAGGGTCAAGGTACAAACAAATAAAGTTTCAGGCAGTTTACATGAAAGCTTTAAGTTAAGCTGAGACTAACCTGGAATTTAGGAATTTGTCCATCATGATACACAAATAAAGCAGGTGGCTACACTAACTCATTCCAGCAGCCATATTCTTCCAGAAGATCATAAAAGACAAATTCTACAAAAATCCTCATTATATGAATTAAATTTGCTCTTCTTGCCAAAGTTATAAAAATGAATCCATGTAGCTTTTATAAGTAAAATGAAACTAAAAGTTTTGTTTATTGTTGTTTAACCTACCTACAAATTCATGAGCTATAAATGTTTACAATTGATTAGGTGAATGTCCACACTTTAAAATGCCTATTTCTGTAGCATGTGCTCTCCAGCTATTATCTCAAATTACATATAACAGACAGGTTACCCTTCAAAGTTCCAGAAGTTAACCCTAAAAGGCTATAGGTTATCTCATCTAGCTATAATGAATCCCAATATGAATATCAGTTGATATAAATTAGAAAGCCTGATTTAATTACAATTAGAAAGTATTTACTATGATATAATAAGAATTTATTGTTGCATAATTTTTCTAAATACCTGTATGCAATTTAGATAAACTGAGTCAGAATATCTAAGCTGGATAACTAATTAGGTTTATTGGAAAAGGGCCAGGTCTCCCAAAAAAGCCAGACCCTTGGTGAAGGCCTGACCATTGTGAGAGGAATTGTTTTATCCCCAAAGAATCAGGTAAGTTTTTATATCAGCATAAAAATAGTACAAGGAAGTAATCATATCCTTCCAAGAACAGAGATACACATAAGCAATGTCCATTGGTTAGTTCAACTAGGAAAAAAACATTATTTGTCCATTAGTTAGGTTAACTAAGAAGCATCTCTTATTTGATAGAAGATATCTTTTGACCATGACTTAAGAGTCACTTGATGGTTATCAGTGGAGGGAGGGATGTTCTTGGGCTTATTGATGCCCAAGAAAAGACTGGGTACCTAATCCTGAAATCCAAGCCAGGCCTAGTGACACATCCTGGTTCATGAGTTAGGGTGAATGATATATCAACTTTGAAGCATGGGGCTGACACTAAGGCCTTTGCTAAACAGTTATTTATTTAATTCAAAACCTTAATAATTATACTAGAATATTCACAAAAAAGCCTGCTAAAATCATTAGAATTACAATTATGATTAATTCTGCTAACATTATAATCTAATTAACAAATAAGAGTGTAGGGGTTTTCTCACTCACATTATGGATCTCACTATATTCTCCCACCAAATTACACATTATCCAGGAAATGATCAGCTCACGCTTAAAGAGTACATGTGTCAAAGGATCTACACAGTTTTTAACTGGCAGAAGACCTTTTCTTCTCTCTGTAGGGGACTTATGAAGTTCTCCTTAGGCATAGTGTAGCTTCAGTAGTCATGAATTTTCCTTTCCAAATTGCTTCTAGTTGGTATAGATACTACCTCTAGCTTCTGCTGTCCCTTGGGGACAATGCTAAGAAGCCAAGGGGAAAAAAGTAAGCTCAAAATCCTTTGGCTCCTATGAAGTTAAGGAAAAAGTCCACCTATGAACAAAGAAGAAGGCTAGGTTAAAACTAAGGCTGAAGTGGAGACACTCCCCTACACCCTACCCTCCACACCAAATTGTTCTTCTTTAGGGATTTTAATTAAAAAATTCTATTCTTGATGATGTTTATTATAACCTTTCCTCTGGTAGATGATAGAATAATTCTGGTTCTGAATTGATCTTCTATTAGATGACCCAGAGATTGACCATATGGTCTCAATCTGAACAGTTTCCTGGTTAACCTGTCCATATTACTAATTTCTTCAAAGACTTTTATGTGCTGAATTCTTAATCCAAAGTCTTTGGTTGATTGATTGATTGATTGATTGATCTATTGGGACAGGTGATCACCCTGCTTAGGTATCACTGTAAATTAAATAGAATGATTTGATTGAATACCTCAATCAATCCATACCCTACCATAGCAATGGCAATTAAAAAAAGATCAGAATGACTTCATCTGAATTGCTTTTCTTCCTCTAGTATATGTCACAAATGGATTAATACTTTTTTTCCTTTAATTCATCTTCAAACTACTTTGGTAAATCTTTGGTACATCTATTTCAGTCCTACAAGCTTTTCTAATTACCTTACCAAAAAGGTCTTGGTTGTAGTTGTAGTTCATTGACAATTAAGTTCACACCATGGACAGCATCAGCTACTACTATAGGATAGAAGTTTGAAAGGCAGACCAAGTAAACTCTATGGTGGCCTTTTAATGCTTTTCTTTCCATTCTCTGAGTAATCCTCAAGCTATAAAGGAAAATTGCACAAATGTAGGATCTTCCTCATTTGCTTCTCCTCCATGATTACTGCCTTTTTAGCCTGATCCCATTAGGTCTGCAATGGGCTTATCTTCTCCCTTCATCTGGATGCTATAAGTCTGTTGGTGCAATAGTCTTAGACAAGGTTTGCCTCGATTAATTTTCTTGATTAAAATAATCTTGATCCAGTTCTTATCACTAGTAAGCCTACCACTTGAAGCTAACTATTCCTTTCCCACTACCCACAGGCAGACCCAGAGAAGCAAAGCCACTAATGAAAGGGACCTGCTTTTCCAAGAAAATAAAGACAAGGTACAGGTTCCTCCTGGTAGAAAAAGGCTATAGAAAGAGATGCTCAAGAGAGTACAGCAGACCACTTTGGGGAGGCATGATAAGTCCTGAAAGAGAGGAATTCTTTAGCTTGAACAGTCCTGGAGACATTGTCTATGTGTGTAAATCACACAGATTTTCTACTCTAGAATAACTCTCAGGAAGACTGAAAATGTTGGCCAATTCAGCTCCCCTGTATGAGAGGCATCTCTGGAATTAGTTTCTATACTTCAGGCTAACTTCTTCCAATGATTATAATGAATAAGAATCCATCCAGAATGTAGCTTCATCATTTTCTCTTCATGAAAGGTGAAACATAATCTTATTTGCCACAGTGGCAATAGGACACACTTACTCCTCATTTCATGTTTAATTTAACTTTCACTGACTACGAAGCTTATTAATTGGTAGCTTCTTTTTTGGAATTCTGGAGCCTCAGAATGTCTGTCATGTGCTTATACTATCGATACTGAGTATGTTCTCAGCTAAAATTTCCAGATCTTTTCATATGAACCAAATCTAATTTTAAGCATTACATTGTCAACTAAAATAACTAAGTGGAATCAAATAAAGCACTGGAAATAAACTCAGAAAAATCTGAGTTCAAATCCTGCCTCATTAGCTGTGAGACTTTGGGAAGGCCACTTATTCTTTTTTTAGTCTTAGTTTTCCCATCTCTAAATGGGCATGGTAATAAAAAATTACCTCACAAGGTTGTTATGAAGATCAAATGAGTGTATTTACACACACGTGCACACACACATATGTATAAATAAATTAAGTGCTCTATGAATCTGAAAGTGCTATATACAGGTTAGCTATATGGTCCAAGGTCCCAAAGGAAGTAAATCATGGATAGGATTTGAATTCAAATTTTATGATTTTAATTTCAATACTCATTCCACTATCCCAGACTTCTTTTGATAGATTGCCTATAAGTCAGAGCTCTTCTATTCTGTACTTTTATAGTGGATTTTTAAAACCTAAATATGAAACTTAATCTTTCTATTAAACTTGACACTACTTTAAGTTATACTTCAGGTTTCCATTAAATTTTTATCTTTGCTTTCAGGCCATCATTCCTCTCTATTGATATAATTTTAATCCTAAATATTTTACATGATATATTTAGCTATTCCTTTCTTATATTCAAACTTAAATCCTCAATCTATTTTCTGTTCTCTTCAGTAGATACAGAAAAAAAGATTATCTTCCTTTGAGTCAAGGGCCATTCATACAGATGAAGGCCATTACTTAACTGTTCTTCTCTGCCTTCTCTTTAAAATGATGAATAATCTTAATTCATTTGAAATTTCCCAATATGACTTCTTTTTATACAAGTATATCATCACCTGTCTTTCTGTAAGATATTTGGTAAGTTGTTGAACATGTTCATATGTCAAGAATCCACAAGTTCCTCAGTGTGTTACTATCTCCATTGATGCATATTACATGCCAACAACATTCTAAGAGATGGTTTTCAAGAGTTATTAGAGTTGCAAAATTTATCACCCTGGAACCAACTAAATGAAGGGTCTCCCTAAACTCATCTAGGCTTGATTAATGACAAAAACATATTATTTGTGGGTAGGAGTAGTTTATTCATTATACTTATATCATATTCTATGCCTACCATAATGCCTGGTACAAAGTAGACATAGTGTAACTACTTGTTGACTATTTGAATTTTCCAGCTTCAAAAGACTTTTCAGAACTTGTCCTCTGATCATTGAGCTTAGAATCATCTTCATTTCTCTAGATTTCACCTCTTTATTTTGCAATTCTGAGAAGCCAATATTATATTATTAAGAAAAACAAGTGTATTGAGTATGAGTAAAAGATTGCCATATTATCCCTTTCTTCTAAATATCTGATTTTACATTTTATGATAATGCATGCATCTATTATCTCAATTTCTTTCTCTATTTTAATTTTTCTTTCTTTTCTGTCTCCTCAATTTATTTAATAAACCAATAGGAAAGCATACTATACTTCAGACACTCAGTTATTAGGACTACAAAGATATGCACAAAAAAGGAAAAGAAACAATTTTTTATTCCGAGTACCTTACATTTTATGAGAGAATCTATCTACACACATATGTGTGTGTACAGAATAAATGCAAAGTAAATACTACAGAGTTAAGTACTAGAGAGTTTGGGAAGGAAAACACCAGTACTTGGAGAGGTCAGGAAAAACTTAATGCAGAACTTGTGTTTGATCTGACTTTGGAAGGAATTAAATGATTCTATGAGAAAGAGGCGAATAGAAAGTTCACTCTTGGCATTGGGGACAACTTGTACAAATACACAGAAATGGGAAAATAGGGTAAAATGTTGCAAGAAGAAAGGGACTGTCAGTTGAGTTAAACACTGGAAAATATATAAAGAGGTTGGAAAGATAGTTTGGGGCCAAGTTATGAAAGCCTTTAAAAGCTGAACAAAGAGTCTGTATTTTTTCCTAGAGACAATAAAAAGTCATTAGAATTCACTGAACAGGACCCAGTCAGATATATGCTTAAGGAATATCACTTTGGCAGCTTTGTGGGAAATAGATTTCAGTGTTAAAGAAACTTGAGGCAGGGAGATGAATTAGAAACTCATTGTAAAATATAGGAAAAAGGTGATCTGGAACTAACATAATAAGACTGGTGGCTATATGACGATAGAGAAGAGCTTAGATGTAATAGTTGTGGTGTTAAAAAAAGATAAGACTTGCATTATCCAATTGATCAGTTCTCAAAGGATATTAAGAGGCAGTTCTCAGAGGAAGAAAACAAGGTTATATATAATCATATGAAAAAATGCAATTGCTTTTGAATAGAGAAATGAAAATTAGAATAACTCTGAACTACTACCTAACATCTACCATATGACAGAAAAGGAAATTCTTTGGGAAAACTGAGACATTAATGCACTCTTAATGGAGTTGTGAACTGATGCAACTCTTCTGTAGATCTATTTGGGACTATGACCAAAAGGCTTTAACTCTGTGGATACCCTTTGATCCAGAATTCCACTATTAGGTCTATATCTGGAAGAGATTTGAAAAAGGGAAAAGAACTTGTTTCTATAAAAGGAGCTCTTTTTGTGATTGCAAAGAAGTGGAAACAGAGGGGATGTCCATCATTTGTGAAGTGACCAAACAAGTTGTGGTATATAATTTCAAAGGAATACTACTGTGTGATGAGAAGGATGATTTTGGAAAAAAAACCTGGAAAATTTACATGAACTGATGCAAAGTGAAGTAAGCAGAATTAGAACATTATACACAGTAACAGCAATATTATATGATGAATGTTTATAAATTACTTTATTATTCTTAGAAATGCAGTGACCAAAGGCAACCTCAAGGACCCATGATGAAAAATATCATCCATCTCCAGAGAAAGAACTGGTGGAATCTGAATGCTGATTGGTAATTAAACCTATGAAAGTCAAGGAATTCACTAAGAATGTTGAGCCCAGGACAGGGCTTTGTAATATATATATGCAGTTAGCGGAATGATGGATTAGCAAAGAAGAAACAGAAGGAAAGTCCAGAGAGATAGGAGGAGAACCAAGTAAGGTTACCATGAAAATCCAGAGAAAAATAGAGTGTCTATGATACAAGAGCAGCCAACAGTAACAAATGATAGAGAGAGATCAGGAAGAACCAGGCCTGACAACAGGTTATCAGATAGGGCATTCCCCATGGTTTTGTCCTTGTACCTCTTTTCTCTAAAAAGAGAACATCAAAATCATCAAACCCAACTCCCTTATTTAACAGAGGAGAAACTGAAACCATAGAGATTAATTGATTCCCCAAATGCACACAAGTAATAAGTGACAGGAGCAGAATTTGAACCCGAGTACTCTTATTCCAAAGCCAGATACCAATCTTCATGCTTATGTATGTGCTTACCTTCTGCAAGATACCTTTCCCAGATCCTCTCAATATTAATGTCTTTTCTTCTGAGATTATCTTCTATATATTTTATTTATGCATAAATGTTTGCAGGTTGTCTCCATGCAAGCAGATAAGGAGGGCACTGAGGGCAGAGATCACATTTGCATTTATTTTCATTCCAAAGCTTAGTACACAGTTCCTAATATATAATAAGTGCTTTATAAATGCTTGAGTCTTTTGCTTGCTTACATGTTTGTTTTGAAACTTGGTCTCCCAGTCTCTCTCAAGCTGACAGTACAATGGCTCTTCATGGGCCTGATCATGTTTGACCAAAAAGCTTTTATCTCCTCCATTCCTTACCTGACCTGGTCCATGCCTATTTGAAATTTTATTTTTTTAAATGTCAATAAATTTTTTAATAATTGTTTTTTGACATTTTGCCTTCTATGTTCTCTCGTTGCCCAAGAAGGCAGGTAATATGATATGACTTGTACATGTGTTATTATGCAATACATATTTCCATGATCATTCTATTGTGAAAGAAGATACAGATCTCTTATACTAAAGAAAAATTCATGTAGAAAATAAAGAACGATCCTTGCCTTCTCAGGTAGCCTTCTCCATGCTCCAACCTCTGTAGGGTGACCACATTGGTCTTAAATTTGGGTGAATATCTATCTGACTTTATTATTTTAAACCCTTACCTTCTGTCTTAGAAATGACTCTAAGTATTGCTTCCAAAGCAAAAGAGCAATAAAGGATAGACAATTGGTATTAAGTGACTTTCCCATCTCCAAAGAGCCAGGATGTATCTGAGGTCAGATTTGAATACAGTACTTCCTATCTCCAGGTCTGGCTTTCTATCCATTGAGCCACTCCTCCAATTGACTGTAAATAGAGTCATTTAAATAAAAATGAAGACAAGTCAAGGTGACAAGTCAGCCCAAAATTCCTAACTCATTTTTAGGTGGCAGCAAAAGAGATAAAATGTCTGAGGAAGAGATACATTAGTTTAGTTGGACTATAGAGTAAACAATGAGGAATAATGCATAATGGGGTTAGAAAGATAAACTGGAACCAGAAAAAAAGGGATACAGCAGCTGCATTCTCCTTGGCCTGGATCGAAACACACCTGGAGTATTGTAGTCAGTTCAGGGCACCATATCTTAAGAAGTAAATTAGTAAGCTCAAGAGCTTTCACAGAAGAGTGACAGGACTTGAGTCAACAAGGTATGAAGATCACTTGAAAGAAACAGGGACATTTACCTTGAAAAAAAAGATAATTTTTGAAGAGCTATCAAGCTGAAGAAAGATTTAATTGTTTTCTCCTTGGTAAACAAGAATAATAAGGTGTCATTTAAGAAAGGAGATATCATTAACATTTGTGTGTATGGGTGAAGGCAAGCTTCAAGGAAGACCCCTTAGAAGGTAATACTTTGCTGAGGCTTTAAAAAAGAACAAGATCCATCTGAAAGAGATGAAGAAGGAGTACATTCCAGGAATGTCCTACAAATTCTCAGAAGCAGGAGATGGAATGTTTAATGCAGGAAATAGCTAATCATCTTTGTTGTTGAGTCATTTGTCATTCCTGTCCAACTCTTCCTGACCACATTTGGGATTTTCTTGGTAAAGATACTGGAATGGTTCATCATTTCTTTCTCCAACTCATTTACATAGGAAGAATTAAGGCAAACAGGATTAAGTGACTTGACCAGGGCTACACAACTAGCAAGTGCCAAAGACCAGATTTGTACTCAGGGAGATGTCTTCATGACTCCAGGTTTAGCACTCCATCCACTAAACCACCTAGCTGTCTTAGTTGGCCATCTTGTTTTGCTGAAATGTAGACAAATGAAGAGAATTAAATGAAAGATAAGGTTAGAATAGTAGTTTGGAGTCATGTGGGACCATGAATAACAGGCGCAGAATTATTATTTTATCCTAGGAATATTAGGGAGCCACTAAAGGTTTTCGAGCAAGGGAGAAATGTGGTCAGAACTACACCATTTTGGTAGATGTGTGGAAGATGAATGGGAATACAGGAAAGAGAAGAGCAACAAGATGTATTCTGCACTACTATGCCATATATCCTAGGTAAGAAGTGATGTAGAGTAGTGGTCATGTGAGTAGACAAGGGATTAGATATGAGGTGCTTCAGGGCTCTAATGAACAAGATTTTGCAACAGATTGGATGTGGGATGGTGTAGTGATAACGTGAAAGTGAAAGATTACTCCAACATTATAAACCTGAATGCCTGAGTAGCACCCCTGAAAAAAGCAGGAATACTTGGAAGATGCATTTTAGGGGAATTTAGGGGAAATGATCATGAGTTCTGTTTTGTGCATTTTGTGACTTAGCTACCTATGAGATAAACCTATTCCCCTTTACTTTCCTATCACTCTTAATGGTACAATCATTTTTTTAATCATTTGGACTCATAATATCCTATCTTTTGTTACCCCTGTAATATAATGGGGAAAGGGGAGAATGGAAATGGAGCCTCTTCCTTTTAAAGCAGGGACAGAGTGAGAGGAGGTGTTGTTTAGCCAGAGAAGAGAACGAGGATGGATTTTGTCTTTTCTCCCTCACCCCTCATCTGACTAGATTCCCCTCACTATGGCTGCCTTCAATGCCTACTGGCAGGTTCTCTGGGATCTTTGTTGGAAGAGGCTTCAGGGGGTAAGCCTCTTTCTTCTGGGGAGAGAGAAACCCCTTCTCCTCCCCACCCCCAATCCAGGCTGTCTTCTAATAAAGCTGGAGTCAGTTCTGGGTCCTAGACTGAGTTTATTCAAAGGAAGCAGGAAAGGGACAGGGCTGATGGATGGTAAAGATTGAGATTCAGGAGGGAAAAAGGGAGAAGGGGTCCCTATCTAATTAACACCCTTCCCCCAAAGTTAGGTAGCTCAGGTCTGATAACCTGAACCCCTCAAGGGTTCAGAGTAGAGAAATCCTGGTTTCTTGTCTGGCACAGCAAGTGTCCCCAAGTTCAAGGTTCAAAAGGAGTTGTAGAGATCTTCTTTGTGGACCTCTTGTCTCTCAAAGTCCTTGTCCACTGGCTGGGGTTCTGGAGGATCTGGGATCAGAAATTCAGGGAGAGAAAGATCGCTGACTTGTAGGATTGCTTGTAGCTCTTCCAGGCTTATTCCCAAAGTTTCCAGATTTCTCTCTCTTACACTCCTTATTCTTTCTCATTCTACAAATGATCATTTATCAGTTTTAAGTAAGTCAGATATCTCTATCTTCCCTCTACTCTCATTGTCATCAACCTGGTTCCAACACTTCTCACCTTTTACATGAATAATTACAATATCCACTTAAAAATTCTCTACTTCTCTTGCCACAATAAACTTCTCAGGGCTTAGATTCCAACACATCATTACTGCTCAAAAATCTTGAACTCCCTACTGCCTACAGAATAGAGTCTAAATTGTTAATTCAGGCATTCCACGCCCTCCAAAATATGACTCTGACTTACTTCAAGCTTCTCATTCCACTACTTCTCTACAGAGAATGAAAAAAACATTTGCTAAACTTCAGGAAAAAAAGAGCTACTTCCTTTTCCCCAATATATGTTGAGTAGCTGCCTCTCTCACTTTTGTCACACTCTTTTCTATAGCTGTAGTCTCTTCATCTTCAACTTTAGACTCAGCTCAAATGCTCTCTTTTTCAAGAAGCCTTGCTTGATCACTTCACATCAAATAATCTTTCCCCTAGATAATCTCATAAACTATTGCATGCATATTTTATTATCTTTATGAGATTCTCAGCTCCTTGAGATCAAGGACCAGGACAGCTAAGGAGCAAAGTGGAGAAAGAGAAGGGTCAGGAAGACTTTAATTTAAATCTGTCCTTCAACACTCCCTGGGCAAATCAGTTGTCTGCCTCAGGTTTCTGAACTATTAAATGAAGATCATAATGATAGCTACCTCCCAGGGTTGTTCTGAAGATCAAATGAGATAACTGTTAAGTGGTTAGCATAATTCTTAATGTATTCTTGTACCCTTCTGTCCCTTCTCTTCCTTTATCTTAGTGCCAGCTTCATTTCTAAGCACTGCTCACTAAAAAAAGGCTTGTTCCCATCCCTCAAAAATCTATTTTATCCATGTGCGATACTTTCTCCATGGAAGAACTTTGTAACACTATGTATTAGTAGATGGTCTTTATGATTTGCTAAAGAAACCATGAGCTGGTAGGTAGCTAGCCCTATCATGATGAGCTTTTCCCAAACCAACTAAATTATTCCTCAGAAGATAGCTGCAAAACCCATGAGCAGACCCATTTTTATGCGCTTATATAAAACCTCAGTACTGTACTTACCATTCTCTCATTCACTTGTTATTCATTCTACGTGTATATGTTAGTATCTTACCTCTTTGGTAGACTCTAGATTCTTTGATGGAAGGGGCTCAATCTTATTCAATCTTTGTGTGAATTTCCAGTCACTGACATAGTACTCTATACCCAGAGGATGGTGTAAATTTTTATTGAACGAATGAGTGAAGAAATATAGGTACCTCCCAAAACTTTTTATCTCCTGGTAAATCCTTCAAGAATTCATGGCTATCATACAAAAATGAAATAATGGAGTAGGAATTTAATGGAATATATTACATATTGCAGTGTTATATAATGGACAGATAGCCAGGTTTGGAGACATGAAAACCTGCATTAAGTTCCCCACCTTCTACCTTTACTATGTATCCCTTGGCAACTCTATAAAACTATAAATTGTATAGAAGATTATTTTACCTACATTGCTAGGCTCTTCCTTACCTCCTTACAATAATAAAATCACAGGTGTGACCAAAAACTATATGTATTAAATATTTATTGAATGTGTAGTTTATGACACACATCCCTCAACGGTACTTCAGATTTGAAGTACATTGTAAGAGTAGATCAAGTTTCACTCAGAATCTAAACCACTGTGGTATTTTTTTTTTACTAGCCAAATGGAGAGCACATCAATTCAAAGAAAAATATACTTAAACAGTTTCCCGAGTTAAATGACAAGAAAGATTTCCGCCATGAAAATGAGGGTATACTGTTCCATAGTTGCCATAACAAAAATTAGGAAGTGAGAACACACAGGGCATATATGTGATCTAGAAACATACTTGACCACATAGTGTGTCAGTGTAACAAATGCAAATAGAACCTATGCATCTTCGGCAATTCACATGTATGATGATCAATGTTCCCTAGGAATGTCATCAGACAAGCTAATTTCTCAACAGAGGTGGGGTCTTCTGCTACTCTTTCCCCTCTACCATGCTCTCTCTTTTGGAAGGCTCCAATGCTGCCATTGTTTTCCCAATGTTGTTACTCTTGTCTCTGCTTTCTGCTACCATGTGCTAGTCTTTAGCTACCATGCATCTTCAAAGGGAGAGATCTGCCAGCTGTTTAATTTGATATACCCAAGAGTCAAGTTCTTTGATGATTCAAGTACCCCCTCTTACAACCAGGCATTTGGCCAGTTAGCTTGAGAAATTCTTAGGCAGTTAAGATCTCTTTTGAAATTAACTCCTTTGTTGGTACTCCTGATTCCAGCATCATATATGATATGGAGCTGGAAAATTCCTTCCAATCCTCATACTATCCCAGCAGCATTTAAAAAAAAATATCATCACTTAACAAAACTGCAAAACAGCAGAATGTCACCATGATAGCCATATTCTTTTTAGACTCCATAGTGTTCAGAGTTGCCTTACAAATAAACTTGGAGAAAGATATAATGGGCCAGGTTGGGTTGGCAAAATTTGTCCTAGTTTCTTCATTCTACATTCTTACATTTCCTAGGCATTCCTGCCAACAACAAAATCTCACAGTCCCTAAAAATGAATTAATGAAAGCTTTCATTTTTCCCCCTATATTACTACATTGACTCTTGGTCAGCTTGTTATCTACTATGATGCATTGATCCTAATGACTTCAATTCTCTGCTGTACTTTGGCAATGGAAGCTCAGCCTTATTCTACATGTTTCTTCTGCCAAGGGATTTGGGTCAGATATCAAGTGCTTCTGAAAATCATCTTTCTTCTCCGTTAGGTCTGACATAATGCTACCTCCATCCTTTTATAAAGATATCCCTTGTGTGGCAGCATTATCATTTAATAAGGCAATTATATTCTGTTGGAGTAGAAAAAAGCAATGTACCAACAGATTTTTCCAGACATATGAACTAAATTTTTAAAATACCAACCATCTTCTTGATGACCAGTCTGGATTTAATGTGTGCCACATTAAACATTCCTTTAAAGCATCTGGAATTAAGGAGTCAGTGGTTTCATTTTGTCAACCGATACCCGTCAACATTTTTAAAAAGAAGAAAGGAATTATATGGCCCCCATAATGTTGGAGAATGTGCTAGGGAGGTGGATGGCACAAGAATGAGAGCAATAGCCACATCACTGAAATTTGTATTTTCTCAAACTCCCTAGTTTCATCTTCTGTACATAGAGAGGAATGTCTGTGAGGCTTAGTTATGGCCTGATGAAGATTCATCATAGATTGGTAAAGGAGCCCTTTGTATAAAATCACATCATACTATAGTATTTAAGACCTTTACTATTTATATGGGAGCCAGTATTTGGGGGTGAGGAATGCAAGGGTAGAATCTGCATCATCAAGATTCATCCTGACTACAGTTGAAATAGTTTAAGTATGATTGATTGCTCTTTAAATAGCTTCATCTATGTGAATGTTAAGAGTGAAGACAAAAGATAGAGATATTTGCACATGAGCTCCTAGATAGCCAAATGGGCTGGTAGTACTGGAAGAGGAGGGAAGATGAGGAAGAAAACTGAAAGGAAGAGGAGGGGAGTGCTAAAACTTCCATGTTTTTTAGATTTGGATAAAAGTAGCCTGAAGAGAAATTGAATGAAAGACTGAAGAAGGGCTGCCTAACATTTTTTCTAGTCTATGACCCAAGAGTCCAATCCAGGAAAATTCTTTGGCCAGAATCCAAGCTATTCACCATGTTCAAGTTCTTGTAGCTTTAAGGAGAGCAATTTGGAACTGGAAAAAGAGAAGAGTCTGGGCCTCAGATGAAAAGAACCTTACTGCCCTTATACAGACGATTTTCTATGTACATAACATATTCCATCTCGTCTCTCTATAGAATCTCTAGCTTCTTTTAATGCATAATTAAAATGTTATCTCCTACATGAGACCCTTTTCGAACTTCATAACCCACTTCTCCAGTTGTTAATGTTCTCTCCTTCTTAAGCTTACTTAGTTTTACTTGGTGTGTTCTTTTTAATTTAATTACCTCTGTACATGTTTCTCTGCCAAATGCAAGTAAAATGTAAATTCTTGGAATGTAAGGATTAGTTCTTTTTTTTTTTCAGTTACCCAACAAGTATCATTAAGCCATAAGTATGCACCAGGTACTGTGCTAAGAACAGGAAACATGGAGAAAAGTGAAAATAGCTCCTATTCTCAAGGAGCTCACAATCAAATAGCTAGCATAATTCCTTGTACATAATGGGAGCTAGATAAATATCTGAATTAACTTGTGGAAGAATCTGTGGGAAACCTGCATGAAGAAATTAAAGAGGATTGGGAGAAAGTATCAATACCTGAAAGATCACAGTGAAACAGACAGCTACGGGAGAGTCCATTGGACCAAAGATCTTAATTTAAAGCAGAATAAATGAATTTCTCTTACTCCTCTCTTTACTTCATGGAGAAAGCACAAAGCCTTGAGTTCTAGAATAAATTTATACCATTTTCCCAGTGCATGTCAAGTTTCCATGTCAGCCTTAGTGATTGCCTCATGTTAATTATCTTGATTCTTTTGTTAATTGTCCCTAGTCACTCATGATCATGTGATGATGTAAGGATCATCTACACATTCTATGATGTTTTGACCCTCATTTCATCAATATTCATTCATCCATTAACTGATTCATAAGGAACCTTATTCACTTCCTTGCCATGTGATACATTCCTGATTCCTAGGAGTTTTCTACCTTCTTATGCCACATCATCTCCTAATTCTTCTTTTTGTAAGCATGCTAAAATGGCCTAAGGGGGAAAACTTTTATGGTCAGAATTTTATCCAAGGAAGATTTTTAAAATTGTATTTCAAAAGTGCTTCACCATAACAACCAGATGGCAATCACAAAACTGTGAGTCCCATTCATTTCTGACTCAGCTACTCTGGTCTTAATTACTGTGTCTAAGCTGAACACTGCTAAATACTTGCTAAAAATCTTGAGTCTGTTTTTTTGGAACCAGACCCTGGGACACCTTCAAAGGAGTCTCTCTTTTGATAAGAAATTTATATGATAATATATCTAAAATAAAAATCAGCATTTCATGTGAGGAGTAGTCATCATCCAAAAGAAAATGATCTCTCCATTGCCCTAGGATTTGATCTGAATCCCAGGGCACCTAGAAATCATTAAAATTAACCATCAGCTAGTTGACCAAGTTCATCTCATTCTCAAAATTATTTATTTAGCAGGGATTTGGGAAACTGCTAAATCATTTGCAAAAAAAAAACAACATGAAATCAATGGTTGATGTTTTAAAATGGCCAACAGGGCTCAGAGTACTGTTGAATGATTTTCTAGTTAAACTCTTGCCTATGAAGAGCCAAGGAGATCTAGACATCAGTCAAAAACCAGCCCTACCCCCACCATTGGAAATATTGCTATGTGATCAACACTAATTTAAAAAAAAAAAAAAGAATAATGCTTGTGCCAACCTCATCAAAAACAAAGAGAACAATCCTGCCAGAGCTCTGTTGCAAAGGTGACCTTTACACCAACCCTTATCACAATTAAGAAGCTTTGTCCTGTTATTCTCAATATACATTATCCAGGCAGGAATTGATGCCTTTGTTTGGGACTGCTTGAGATTCAGCTCACTCGTCCTCCATCTCCAGGCCTGATTTGCCTTTGACATATTGCTTGTATCCCCAAGCCTGGTGAGGGCTGGGACACCCATGGTGCTTTGTCAGTCATATACAAGCTTTTGAAAGATCCAAGTGATTTATTTTTCTCCTCATTGGGAGTTGTTTTGTCAAACCCCAAGAAAGAATGAAAAGAGGGCTCTTCAAAATGTATGTGGTTTAATATATTGTTCCAAACTTAAAAAAAAATAACCCAAGTGCCACCAGAGTCCAGAGTTTGTGAGTTAAGCAATATTAATCAGTCCTAAATTCAAGAAAATGCAAAGCCAATGGATGGCATAACCTTGAAATGAAACCAGCATTTAAAATACCAGTAAAACTGTCAAGTGCTTTGCCCTTCAGCTGAATATTCTTGCTCATTTCTCAGAGACTAGAACAAAGGAATAAGACTACTCTAAAATGAAACCAATCTGATGTACATTGCTTGTGAAGAGTCAGTTTTTCTGACCCAGCCCACATTTTTATGTCCCTCCTCCCAAAGAGGAGAGAGTGAGGGATTTCATTCTGTTGCCTTAAATCACTGTATATTTTCTCATATTTTTTTAAATTTTTGAGCAAGTTTCACATCCTATTTCTCTGTCCTAAATCATGCATCTCCTAACCTTAACCCCAGTGCATTCCAGGGCTATGCAACCCCAACTTGACATCACCATAGTAACAGATTCATTTCCACTTCCTCACTTTATCTTCCTTGTAACCAGGGGGACCAATAATTTGTGATATGGTTGGTCAGGCTATAAACAGTCAATGGCCATTGACGAAAAATAAAATTAAATAATACAGATGAAGCTAAAAATCATTACTTTAGTCTCTTTGTTATCTCATTTAACTTTCATTGACCTTACACTTTTAACAGAAATTTAATCTTATCCAGGTAGTTATTCTATTTAGAGTGGTACAAATTACAACCTAAACATGTATTCGTCTTTGTGCCTTTTCCCAATCTCCCAGAGAACACCCACCCACCCATGTTGTTGCTCTTCCTTTCAGTATTTATGGATATAAGTGAAGTACTTGAGTTCCCCATCTGCTGTTCCTCCCTTTCACTAAAAGACTGATCTTCCTCTCTTTCTAGACATCCATCTCGGGTTTTTTGGTCATTTCTCAAATATTAGATCCTACACCAATTAACTATATGACTCCAGCCATAGAAGTACAAATTCTAGCATTGAGAGCATCAGTCCAACAACTCCTGATTTTTTTTCTTTTCACACTTTATTAGGCAATGTATGAAGCAAGTTAAACTTCTCTTAATGTCTGAAATTCAAATATTTCTCTGGATAAATTTAACCAAGTAGGTAACCCTTGCTTTCTCTAAGGAACCCATTTCAAGTCAGCAAACATTTGTTATTTTACACACATAGGGCATAATGAAAGCTATGATATGGGGCATATCAAACATTATTAAGGAGTTGACACTCCAATAAAACTGATGCTTCCCTTTTCCACCTCCTTAGATGACAGCTCCTTGCCTGATATCATCTCCACCAGGTTCCAAATCCAGCTCTTTAATCATCAATAAAAGCAGAGACCTAGTTCCTACTCCTATTTCAGTAGAAACACATACTCAATATAGATTTTCTTTTTTCTCTCATTGAGCTTCCCAAATCAGCTAATGATCTTTTTCTATGAAAATATTGCAGAAATTGCATTAGAATCACTAATTGGAATTTCACTTCTGAAATTAGCAAGTGATGATGAGGATGTAATGCAACATCTTCCTTAACCATTGATAATTGGGGGGGGGGGGAGTCAAATAGACTGGACAGATTCATCTCAATAAGGCTTCCTTATTCCATGAAGGGAAACAAGTGTCCATACACATCATTTCAGCTATAAAATGACAGCTGGTGTTAATAATGACACTTGTTGCTATCTTGTCTTCTCCAGGAAGACTTTCTCAACTCCTAATTTCAGTGCCTTCTTTTTTAAAAATCGTTTCCTATTTTTGTGATGTATACTTGTTTGCTTATTGTCTTCCCCAATATACCCATATCTAAGAGATAGGAAAACTCAGGTGAAAATATGGTGACTTTCCCATAGTAAGGAGTGGAAACAGGTTCAGAACCCAGTTCCCTGGGAATGTGAAGTCCACTAGTTTTTTCACACCATGACATTGCCTTTCACTTAGAGTGATGGAAGGAACCATGTGGATCACTTGATCCAATTCTCTTATTCTATAGATGAAGAAATATAGAAAGATTTAGAAACTATTCAGAAGTCAACCATAAAGTCAGCAATGAAATGGAGATTTTCAATATTCAGGTCCAAGTGCTTTTCCCTCTCATACCAAGAGGTATTATTTTCTGAGAATAAGCGACAAAAGCTATTCTCTCATTCCCTAGTCTGACCCTGCTCCCATGCTTGTCACTCCAATCTAGGTCTGTGAGTATGGTCATTGTGTATATGCAAAACAATGGCAATACTTATGGGCAAGGAGCATGTCCAGATAATGGGACCTATTCTCTGCTACACAGCACTAAATAGTAGCCTATTAGCCCCAAATAGTTGCTTTGGCTCCCTAAGCAAGTGAATTACTTTTAGCCCATAAAATAAAACATAACTAGCTATTTGGTCATCCCCACCAAACCATATGCATTCATGTTAGATTTAAATCAGAGTAGGCCTGAAATATTAACTGTTATTGCCAGTGATCCAAGGTGAAAAAGAGGGGCACAGAAAGAGAAAGGGGAAGTTACAGAAAAGAAAATATACTGGAGGCAAAGACAATGGTCCCTCAATTGATCCTAGTGCTAGGAAGTGTTATCTCTCTTTTAAAAATTTTATGAACAGGCATAAAATGAAATTAATAGTCAAGTTAATCTAATCCAATATTTTGAAATACACACATATGCATGTATATGCATGCAGACATAAATATATACATATATTTGTATAATCATTTTTTTTCTCCATAGCATTAAGGACCTAAATATGAACTACTCACATCAATGACATATTTTTGCAGAGCTAAAATGATCACTTCTAGAATAAACTAAATGGAGGAGAGAAGAGGATTGGGCACAAAAAGAAGTTACTTTTATGCCTTTTGAAGGAGCTCAGCACTCATAAAACAGGGAACCTCCAGTAACTGGGTATCTTCCTTCTCCTGTGTAGTCATGATGCCAGAATTTTCCTTCCCTTTCCCCAGTTTTTCTGATGGCACTAGCTTAACAAAATGTGCAGAGTGATTTAATAGAATGTCCCTATCCCTCAAACATATTTCTTGCTCTGCCTGAAATATATTCCCTGCCACTTGAGAAGAGGTAGAACAAGAAATATTGATGGCAACCATAAAAGGACCAAATGGGGACAGAATGAACCAACAAATGGTCAGCTCTCTAGCCTTCTCTGATGTTTGTTTCTCAACATAATAGATGCTTCCTAGCCTAAGTTTATGACCTAACTTGTCTCAGTCCAACTTGTCCTAGTTCAATCAGTGTCTGGACTCTGCAGACACCTTATAGTCCAGTAAAGCATTTTCATTACTCCTTGCCCTCCTCCCAGTTCAGACTCACCTCCTGTGCCTCTAGTAGCAACTGCCGTTGGCCTTAGTCACATCAACCCTCCTATTCTATAAACTCCAGTGGCTCCATTTCATAGCTAGGATCAAATATAAAATCCTCTGTCTGGTGTTCAAAGCCCTTCATAACTTAGTTACCTACCTCTAAAGCCCTTGCTTTCCAGTCTTCTTACATCTTATTTCTCTCCATGTAATCTTCAATTGAGTGTTCATAGCCTCTCTGCTGTTCCCCATACAAGACACTCCATTTCTCCTCCCCGGGAATTTTCTCTGGCTATCCTCCATGCTTAGAATTGCCACCAATTGGTTCCCCTGGCTTCCTTCAAGTTCTAGCTA
Organism: Monodelphis domestica; assembly: GCF_027887165.1. NCBI lineage: Eukaryota > Metazoa > Chordata > Mammalia > Didelphimorphia > Didelphidae > Monodelphis > Monodelphis domestica. Next base: position 221,727,291 of record NC_077232.1, on the reverse strand, counting down.
AAATCCCATTTTCCATAAGAAAAATTGTCCAATCCTTCTTAATTCCAGAGCCCCCCCCCTTAATTATTTCCCTTTTACCTGTATACAGCTTGTTTGTACATATTTTTTATCATTGTCCTCATTACCCTGTAAGTTCTTGAGGATAGAAAATGTCTTTGCCTCTCTTTGTATCCATAACCCCTGGCACAGTATCTGGCAGATAGGAGTCACTTAATAAATGTTTACTGACTGATTAGTTTCAGGCTGTCTAGAATCTGATATCTCCTCTGCTTGTTGATTGATTGCTATAGAGGCCCCTAGCAAGTATCTGCTGGTCAGTATAAAATCTGTGGAATCTCATTCCGATTCTTCCAACTTGGCAAGCTATATGAGACTTACAGATGTTTAGTTACAAAATTCCTACCTTTTGGAGCACAGAATCATAGATTTGTAGTGAAAAGATGATCTTAGAGATCATCTAATTTGATTAAGCTTCATTTTACTAATAAGAAAACATAGAGGTTAATTAAGGACATTAGTAGCATCAGAGGTAATATTTGAACCCAAGTCCTCTGATTCCAGAACCCGGGCTCTTTCCATTGTACTCTCTTTCCAACATTAAAGTAAACTGAGGCAAACATAGGTTAAGTAACTTGCCCAGGATCATAGAGCTAGTAAGGGTCTGAGGCCAGATTTTAATTCAAGTATTCCTGGCTTCAGGCCCAGAATTCTCTATCCACCATACCACCTAGCTGTTGTTACTACTTTAACTAAGTTGTTATATATATATATATATATATATATATATATATATATATATATATATATAATCCTTATATCTAGCTAGTACATATCTGTATTTAGTCACTTTATATTTATGATGCATATAAACATACACATGAATGTATTTGTTTCCTCCATTAGAACATATACTCCTTTGAGTAGAGATTGTTTTGTGCTTTGTACTTGAATCTCCAAAACACTCTTAGCTTGATTGATGGTAACTACATTTTAGGAAATAGAATCTTAAATAGATGTGACAATGCCAGGTGAGTCAGATTTCATGGTGATATTTGGGCTTAAGAAAAATAAGTTTGGCAATAATGTGTAAGATGGACAGAGTGGGGCAAAGGTGAGGAAGAGATTGGGCAAGAGGATAATTTAATAATCCAAGAAAGAAGTCAAAAGGACCTGAACCAAAGTGATAACTATGTGATTAGAGAAAGGGCTGAATAAATCTTATGGAGATAGAAATGTCATGATTTGGCAAGTGCCTGGATATATGAAAAGATGGAGATCGAGAAGTCAAGAATAAAGCTGAACCCAAAAGAGTGGAAGGGATATAGGTCCTGGGATGGAAATAGAGAAGTTTTGAAGAAGGGGGTATTTGGAGAAAAAAATCACGAGTTCAGGGAATTCAGGTTTGAACATGTTGTAAGCAGTGACCCTGTTTTCACTAAATTTGTATCTCCTTGGTGCCCAGTATAATGTACAGAGTTGCTTTAAAAATGGTGGTGATGTTCATTAATGTTTAGTCCATAATAAAATAGAAAAAGGCATACTATGCCATAACAAACAAAAAAAATGATAGTGAAAAGAATGAATGGTCAAATACCCAGAATTCAGAATAATAAAAGAATACACTAAATATTTTAGTCCTTTTGGAAATCCTCATTAAGTATTAGATCCAAATCAAACCCAAATTGTAGGGTGAACTAAACATTGTACTTTACATGGAGCACTGGTACAACTATTAAAGACAAAAGAAAAGAAAATGGTAGCTGCAGAGAACATGTATTCTGATGATTAAGTGAGGCAGGGCTGAAAATAACTGACATACAATGTGCCTTAATGCTAAACTAATGCACAGGGTCATTGATTCAGGGCAGATCAGAAAAACTATGGCAAACAGCACTCAAAAGTCCACAGAAACCAGGTCACTCCTATGTAAACATTTTGCACTGCTTTGTAAACAGACAAAAAGATCACGTCAGTTTGGTGTAAACAGGCAAATAACATGCAGGAGACAGGAACCTTCTCTGCAGAAGCTTTGTGGACACTTAACAGAGTTGCCTGCCTGCATAGCCACATTTGAATTATATCTCAGCATCTTCATCTAAGGCGACAGGTTGCTTTTCCTGAAACGTGATTGAATAGAGGCTTCTAACACCATTTTAGAGGAAAGGATGATAGAGATTTTTTCAGCTTTTCAAAATCTTTGAAGATGTGCACTGGAGTCCTAGTCCATCACTGTGGCTGGCTACTGGCCTGAGCTTGTGCTATGACACTCAGGGCTGTCCATCCTGCTCTGAATTCTACAGCTATTTCGGACTCTTGATTCAAGAACTGTGATTTGGACACGCCTAAAACCAACCCATTAGTTCTAGTCTAGACTAGACTAAAATCAGTGCAGAAGAGGTAGGTTTCTGGGACAGACAAAGGAGAAAAGAAGCCCATTAATGGTTACTCATGGAGCAGAAAAATAACATAAAAAGCACATTTATGAAAAGCTTTACATATTTTGTCTCCTTCGAACTTCCTAACAAGCTAGTGAAGAATGATCCCTTTTTTATGGATGGAAGAAACGATGTGACTTACTTATGGTGACTTGCAAATTCAGAAGGACCTTGAACAATATTTGGACTCCCAGGGCAGCAACACAAGTAACTGCTCTGCTCTGGCCTCCTGGGCATCTCACAGAAATTGACAAAAAAAAAAAAGGAGGGGAAGGTGCATCTGAGGAAGTAGCTGTATGACCAGAGGAAAATCATGTTTCTCAAATCTCAGGGTTGTATATAATCCTCTAGAATGAGAGATTATAACTGATTTGTCAATCTTCTTGGGGGGAAGGAGTTTCCATAATGGAAGTTCTCAACACAGAAAAAAATCACAGGTTTGGATTTAAAAAAAAAAAAAAAATATATATATATATATATATATATATATATATATATATACACACACACACAAAATAAATGTGTCACCCTATAGGGGAAAGGTTGAGAGGAGAAAAAGGTGAAGTAACTCTTGTCTCTAATAATCTTGTCTTGTTATACACGCTACAAGCCCTACTTACAAATATATCAAATTCACTCATCTTTAATATGGCCGTATTCTATAAATGCTACATTCTTCTAGCCCTTTGAACATCTTGACTTAGATATTTTCCTTTGAAGTACTAATTCCATATATGTGTTTATTTATACATACACACATACACATATATACACATGCATATGATCTACCACATATATCCATATACAAATTATAGATATATATTTACATATATATAATATAACTGCACATATCTGTTTCCCTGCCTTATCTCCTAATTCTACTTATGGATATTTTATGTATCTATGAATATATTTTGTAAATATGTGTATGTAACTAAGAAATAATGCATGAATACTTATTTTGTTTATGTATATATGTATATATATATGTATATAATTAATATGGAGAGATATTCATGCTTTATCACCCAATTTTATTCACATATAATGTGTATATATACATATTTGGGTGTGCATATGTGTATATATGTGGAAATTCCTACATTAATAAAATATAAATGAAATATCCGTGTGTGTATATTCATACACAAATACACACATGCTTTATCTCTTAATTTCCTAATAAACTCCTTTGGGGGCAGGGATTTTTTTTTTAATAAGCCACAAGGCTCTTGAGGTCAGAAAAGTGACTTTCCATTTTTGGAGGTTCTGGCAATGGAAGGCAATTTTGAAAAGGTTTTCCCAAGATCGATGGGCTCCAAGTAGAGATTGTATATATCTAGCAAATTTCTGAGAGGCTGACAATGGCGGATGGGTCAGACAGGTGAGGGGAGGAATGTTTCAGATGTGGCGACTCTCAAAGTGCATATGGAAGAAATAAAGGAGGTTTGATAAGAATTAGTGGGAGAAGTATTTATGTCCATGTGCCTATATACCCTTGAAGCAACTCACATTGATATAGTTCATTAGGTTTTTCAAAGTGCTTGCCTCAGACCAGTCCTGTAAGGTAGGTAGTATAAATGTTATTGTCCCCATTTTACAGAGTAGGAAACTGAGATTCAGAGATCTTAAGTATCTGGCTCAGGGTTCTATGGAATGTATCAGAGACAAAAATTGAAGTCAAGTGTCCTGTGACTCTAGATCCAAAGTTCTTTGTGTAATATCACCCTTCATTATTCTCTCACTTTCTTAGTCCCCAGTATGTCTGCTTAAAAAGTGAGTCTTTGTTGACTGAATTACCCAGAAAATTGTACCTAAGGACATGGAGACGGAAGGCTGAAGATGGGGGATGAGTGTAGTAGAGATCCAGTCTCAAGAGCAGGAAGACCTGGGTTTAAGCATACTAGTTGTGTAACCCTCAACAAGTCATTTAATGGCTCAATGTCTGGGCAACTCTAAAGCCTTCTTAAGTAGCAGAGAAAGTTGGTGCTGAATGGAACCTTTTACTAAAACATAAAGAGTTTGGAGACTACATCATTAGGAATGATCATAGTGAGGAAATCATCCATATATTTACTTTTCACCCATCTTTATATCCGTATATTTATTTTTTTCTCTCTTGTACATTCATATTTTTATGTTTTCCATTTTTACAAATACTGTGTGTGTGTGTGTGCGTGATGGCACCTTAGCACTCAGAATAAGGTTTTTAAATGTGTACTTAGGATAGCTCGGATCCCATGTTCAGAGCACATCAATTGCTAGCATGAGCTGGAATATGGTGGACAGCACCTTGAAGAGGCAGTCAAAAGACATGCTCAAGCTCCAACTCTGCCAGTCATTGGTTTGTGACCCTCAACATAGCCTTTTCCCTCTCTAGACCTCACTTTCCTCCTTTGAAAAGTCAGAGGATTTTAAGACCATCTCAGTGATTTTATGAAATAAGAATGGTTGCATTTTGAATTTTAGTATTTCTTCAAGTAATTCTTTATTCAAAAATCTGTATCTTCTCATTGAGCCATTCAGACGTTTTAGATCACAAAGGACACAAAATTCATTCTCTGCCTCTGTTCAAAGTTGGAATGAATTTTGTTGAATAAGGCTGATGCTGGGAGATCTGATTGTGTAGTTGATGCCATTTTGAGGTTTGGGATTCATGCTGATATCCTCAAGAAACTAGCTAGTTCCCTGCTGGAGCCAAAGTGCCCAATAAATGCAGATAATGAGTGTTTTGACCAACTCAAAGTGACCATTTTAGTCAGAGATTCTCATGTCCAGATGTTTGGAAAAATTAAAATGATTGACTGGACTTTCCAAGTGGTTTTGATAGGCTATAGGGTACCTACATTTGACAACAGTAAGAGTTTTTTTTTTAAGGTACAGAAAAGTAGCTTTAAAAATTCCACATCAAATTCTCATCATGGAGAGCATTAAGGGAATGTTCCAATAATAATACTTTTAAGAACAGAATATGGATAGATCCTTTGTAATTCTAAGACCAGAGGTCAGCAGCCCACACTGTCAGAATCATATGGCACCATGTGGTCCAGAAAGAATTCAGAGAATATGGATTAATATGCCACAGTTAATATTTCTGTACCATTCATTTTCTAAAGCAGTATTTTTACCATCAGGGAACATACATGGTAAAAAATGAAACAAAAAAAATGTTTTGCTTTACTACTAAGTCACAATTGATGTTTCACTAAGAAAGACTTTTCATAACACAACAGATGTCCCCTGACAAGAAAGTTATTGGTACAAGTAAACTACATTATTGCAATAATGCTAAGGTTCAGACTTTAACAGGGGTGGGTAAAACAAGGGAGAGACAGAGACAGACAAAGAAAGGCAGGCAGAGACAAAGATACAGACAGTGAAACATATAGAGACAAAAAGAGACACAAATATAGAGACACGGAAAGAGAAAGACAGAGGCAGAGAGGTGAGAGGAAGGTGGGGAGAGAGGAGAGAAAAATAAGAGAAAAAGATGAACCTAAATGATGTAGTAAATATAATGGCTGCACCTGAACTGAAGAAGTCCAGACTAAAATTTCAGTCATAGACAGTGGTTACATGACTCTAGGCAAGTCGTTTAATTTTTCTCTGACTCAATTTTCTCATCTCTAAAATGAGAGTAATATTGGCACCTGCCTCCTCTCAGAGTTTTCCTGAATATAAAATGTAATAATATTCATAAAGTACCCTTTGTAAACATTAAAATTGCATACAAATGTTAATTATTATAATACATAATTTGGACTGACTTGATCATTAGCCCAGAATATTGACACACTATATATTACCATTATTCTATTTTGCTATTCTGCCCCCATTAAATTAGATACAGGGATGTAATTATGTATGTCCCCCACCACACACATATTTTAACATTTCTCTACCCTTCAAGTACTATATTCTTTTAGTAGATAATGTTGCTTCACCATGTTTACACATTTTTCTTAGCGCCATTAATAAAATATATAATATAATATAATATAATATAATATAATATAATATAATATAATATAATATAATATAATATAATATATACACATATATGTACACTCTTCTGGCTGACACAAAGTTAAAATATATAGGTATGTATACATGTGCATGTGTGAAAATACACAATACCATGTATATACATTTATATGACCACACACTTGTGTGTTTATATTTAGTGTATGTGCCCACTTGAACAGGATAAGTATATATATATGTATATATACACATTGATGCATATTACATATCCACATATGCATGTAAATTTCTTCATCAAGCCCTAAGATATCTTCCCCATTTTCCAAGACCTCTAATTTATTAATACTTATGCATGAATCAAATGAATAGAAATAATCAAGGCCAGAACTATTACCTGAGAAATACAGCCAAGAAGATATCAACAACTATTGATCATGTGTCTACCTTCTCATCTCTCTATAAAATCTAAGAGAGCGAGCTGTCAAAGGTATCCTTGGTCAAAATATGAGAAGGGAACAGACAAGATTTCATAAGAGATTTTTGACAACAGACCTCACGCTCACAATAACAATTGATTAAGGATTATGAAAAATAGAAAACATTCTCATTTGTTGATTCCAAGAACCTTTAGGTAAGTACCAGGCACATATAGCCTTCAATTCCCTCCTCCAATAAGTATGTCTCTCTCTACTCTCTCATGTTAAAATAATGAGGGCATTCCTCTTATTCTGAGATTTAGTTTCAGCGAGTCATGAAACTTATAAGAGGAAGGAGCTTTTCACTATTTTGCTGAAATATAAATTATAGTTTCCTAAACCTTGCTGTTATTGAATTTTAAAGGTCTTAAATCTGAATTAAAAGGAAAGATGCCATAGGATTCTAAAACTTATAAATCTGTTGGAGAACACTGAATGCAAAGGCTGCAAAATATAATCTTCATGTTTTACTCAAATAAAGTATAGCCCTCTTAAAAATTATGAGAATCAACAATTTTATTTATATTCTTCTAACTGAGGTCCAAAATAAATTAATATTGAAATTTGATTTATATCTACTTTTTCAATTTATATGAATTTATTATGTTGTATATGCATGTCATCTACCCCCTCATAAAATCCTTCCTTGTAGCCAAGAAAAGGTTAAGAAAAATAGTCCAAAGCAGTGATCATGTATGATAGTGCATTCAATCTTCACACATATTATACCCCACCTCTCTCTTAAGAGATGGAAATTGTTTAACATCTATTTCTTTTTTATTTGAATTATCATATATTTTATATATATCATAATATATAACAATAACATATCCTGACTTTCTATAAATATACAATAAATTATAATAAATATTCTTACCCAGGAGAAACAAATTCTTACCCTAGCTATATCTAAAAATCAATGTTTCATTTGTTTTTTTCCCCCTTTCCTCCTCTCCCACAACTATCCCCTACCCAAGAAAGCAGGTAGTATGATATAAGTTGTATATATATTATGTAAAGTGTATATTTACCTGTGTGGCAGGAAACATGAAAAATTTATTTTTACTGGAAAAAAAGATAAAGATATCCCAAGTTGATGCAATTTCTATATATCACCAAGCTTGCATCCTGGCAGAGTTCAAAATCCAAAAGATCAAAACTTCTCAGTTTCCTCATCTGTAAAATGGTTACAAAACTTGAACTACCTACACCTGAGGATTGTTGTGAAGAAAATACTTTATAAATCTTAAAGCAGTATATAAAATTATCATCATCATCATCAAAGATACTTTCATAGTCAAAGAATTAATAGGTATCATGAACAATGCCATAGACCTGGGTTGCTGAGGTGGGAGCAAATTCAGAGGAGTTGCTTGTGCTGAAATTGGTTAATAGTCTAACAAACTAGAATAATATGCCAAATATAATGAGTGTCATCAAAGAAATATACAACTCAAAAAAAAAAAGGTAGACCATATAGTGAGAGCAAAGGATTATTGATGACAAGACCATGTGTTCCACTGATATCCACACAAAATCAAGGAATCTAGAAAGAGATCCAAAGCATTTTTGGTGGATCCCCTGGGAAGTATTAATGGGAAGACAGTGGTAAAAGTCACATGAGATAGGTGGTCATGGATAAGATGCTATCAAGGATTCCTTATAGTAAGTAAATATTCATTCATGCATTAGTTTCAAAAATTAATTTCACAAATTTAGGAAGGAGTAAGCACAGATAGGCAACAATATATGTAAAAAAAAAAGAAAAATTTAAGAAAGAAGGGTGTTTAGTCACTTCAAAGGCAAGATAAATTGACAATGTGACTTTGAAGTAAAAAACTATTATAGGTTATTTATTAATATACAATTATTATGTTTTGAAATTATATGTTATGTGAATATATTACATATCAGTTATTATTATTATAGCTATTCTAGATTACATGAACAAAAACTTAGTGTTCAGGACAAAGGAAATTATATTCCTTCTCTATAATCTGCTAAATTCAGACCATATCTCCAGTATTGTATGCTTCTTAGGGCACCACATTTTAGAAAGATCACTGCCAGAATGCCCAGAGGATGATGGCAAAGCTATAGATTGTGTCATATGAGGATTCATTGCAAGATATGTTTAGCCTGGAGAAGTGAAAACTTAGGTTGTAAACAATGGGCATTTTCAAAATATATGAAGTCAGAGGAATTCATTTTAATCTGTGTTTTTCAAAAGGGCAGGGGACTTGGTGGTAGTTATAGAGAAGCTTGAAGTAAGAAAGATTGCCTTACATTAGTTGTCCCAAACTGGAATAGACTGCTGAACTTCTTCAAGAAGAAGCATTTCTCTTGCCAAGGATGTTATAAAACAGGTTCTTACTAAAGTAAAGGTTTGAATAGAGAACTACTGAGGTTCCCTACAGTTTGGAGATTGTGTGGTTCTTAAATTCTGAGGAAGCAAGACTGTTAGTCAATGTTTCTGGGTTGGACCCTGTCATGCACTGGTCTCAGTAAGTCAGATTATGTGATAGAGAGTAATGTTTAAGAATGAGTAAAAAGACCTAGACAAATTGAAGAAAACCATATTAAAGGGTGATAGAGAGTTACCAAGATCCCAGTGGCCATAGTTTATTCTACTGAAACATTTTTCTTTGGCAGAATTGCTGGTGCTATCCATACCCTCTTAAAGTGATTACACTCCAAATTTCCCTAGAAAAAGGGAATGGTGTCCTGATAACAGTTCTTCAACCATAGAATTTCTTATGGATGATTTTTTAACCCTCTTAGAAACCTTCTGTTGGTCCCAGAGGCCATAACCCTGAGCAAAGAGTGAAAGTTGAAAAGAGATCAATTTGGGCTTCATGACAGGAAAAACAAAAACAAAAGTCTTCCAATCAATTAAGGGAAAGATATCAAAACTGGAACAGTGGTTCCTACAAATTGTAACTAGCTAAAATTGGAATAGGCTGCCTTGAAAAATAATGCATTCTCTCTCTTTACAAGCCTTCAAAAGAGGCTGGATGACCCCCTTCTCAGTTATGTTTCCTTTGGGCAAGATTAGATGTTCCCTCTGGTCCTTTCCAACTCTAAATTCTGTGATTTTGTGTGAACTAGATTGGGTAAGATTGTAATATAAGGTTGTTTAAAGTCTCTTCCCCCAATACAAGCACTGAGTTAGGGGTGTGGGACCAATGTGGTAGATCAGGTAAAATAATTCAAGGAAGTAATAAAAGACTAGATTAAATTTGATGGCCTAGTGATGACAGATTTGTCTCTATGATGCCATATGCACATTGGCTTATATAAAGCACAATCTAAATTGAAACCAACACTTAAATTACACCTTGCATGAGCTACCATGATTCAACATGAGGCATCATATCACAAACACCCTTTGTCTCCCAGGCTCCTGGATCTTTCTTTCTATTCCTTACACAACCTTCTCTCAACATGTGAATGGCACACTGCTTCTTCCCCAACTACAAATGCCTTCCTCTGAGTCAACACAAATATCATTCATCCACTTCTGTCCACCTTACACCAAAAATTTCCTTATGTCTGGACAATCATAAGTAATCCCATGGAATGATAAGTTGCTTGTTTCTTTTGCCTACAACTGCTGCTTCTTTGGGGTGAGATCTATGGAAGGATCTTCTTTCTCCTTAAGTGCTATGGGCAGCAACACCTATGGGCCATTTCTCCTCTGAGTTCTGCAGTGCCCTAGTCTTCCAAAAGCTTCTTTGTGATTATTTGTGCTTATGCACAAAGTTTATGAAGTTATGAACTTCATTGGCAAAGTGCTTGTTGACATCATTTCCCACTGGGAAGCTCTCTTGGACTTCATCCTTGTCTCCAGAAACTCATCATCTGAAAAGTGCATATTGATTCTGAAACTCATTCCTTTTCAGTATTGTCTGCCCCTGGGCACTCAGCCTCCCTCTGATTAGAGAGGGTGGAGGATGGATATCAAAGACCTCCATCCAGATCCTCCATCTAAGGAGGACTCAAAGATTTTTAATTTAAGAGGAATGCACAAGGCAGCCATCTCATAAATTCCCACCCAACTGCAGGAATTTACCATGCCCCTATTATAGTTATCACTTCTCCCCACCTTATCCACTTCTTTTCATAGGTCATCTTCCCCCATTAGATTGTGAGCTCCATGAGAGCACAGGACTTTTCTTCCCTTCCCTTCCCTTCCCTTCCCTTCCCTTCCCTTCCCTTCCCTTCCCTTCCCTTCCCTTCCCTTCCCTTCCCTTCCCTTCCCTTCCCTTCCCTTCCCTTCCCTTCCCTTCCCTTCCCTTCCCTTCCCTTCCCTTCCCTTCCCTTCCCTTCCCTTCCCTTCCCTTCCCTTCCCTTCCCTTCCCTTCCCTTCCCTTCCCTTCCCTTCCCTTCCCTTCCCTTCCCTTCCCTTCCCTTCCCTTCCCTTCCCTTCCCTTCCCTTCCCTTCCCTTCCCTTCCCTTCCCTTCCCTTCCCTTCCCTTCCCTTCCCTTCCCTTCCCTTCCCTTCCCTTCCCTTCCCTTCCCTTCCCTTCCCTTCCCTTCCCTTCCCTTCCCTTCCCTTCCCTTCCCTTCCCTTCCCTTCCCTTCCCTTCCCTTCCCTTCCCTTCCCTTCCCTTCCCTTCCCTTCCCTTCCCTTTTGCTTTTATTTGCATCCTGGATGCTCAACACAGGACCTGGTACATAGTAGTCACTTAATAACTGTTTATTAACTGACAGATATCGATGTTCAAAGTAATCTGAATGCCTTTCAAATCCTACTTTTAAATTGACATTTCAAGGTTTGAGTTTGGGATGTATCCCTAATGCTTTCTCTTTCTTAATAAGTGAAGAAAAATGTAATGATTGGCTTAGCTCCAATGAAGAGATATGAGAATGCATCTTCTTCCCTTCTTTTCAGTAGTGGGTAGTGGTGATCTATGGATGTGGGACACTGCCATTTACTGTCAGAACTGATTGATATGTCAGTTTTACTAACCTGCATTTTTTGACTTTTTCATTTTCAATCTTTGTTATAAAGGATGGATTTCTGGGCAGGAAAGGGAGAGATACATCAGGAAATGAAAGTGATGTAAAAATGAAAGACATTCATAATTTTTTTAAATGGTGCTTCGCATGCTCAGGGGAAGATAAGGCCATAGTTAATTAATTTTTCTAGCCTCATGTGGCCTTATAATTTTCTCCATAATTCAACATTGCTGCCAACCAGGTGAGTAAAAATCAGCAGTGGGTTATTGGTGATGCTTTGATTAGTCTGTTTAGATATTTCTGGAGTCTTTCTTTCTCCTTATCAGTAGATTTCATGATGGAAAGCATGTGTTCTGTTGAGGGATAGCTTAGTGGTTCTATTTTAGGAGGATGCATATTCATCAGTCATTCTTGCCAAATATGGGAGATTAGAGACAAGCAGTGCCAGACTACACAGCTAAGCCCTGATAGTGATATCTCTGAAGGCAAAAGATCTCTCCATAAGAAATGACATTCATTACCTTTATTCATAAACTCCCCTTTATCTGGAAGTCTAGCTTGGCTTATTGCTTTAATGGCAACTCAATATTGTGATAGCTTATGTAAACCTGCTTATTTTCACACTGGTATAGTTTTGTTTTCCCATCAGAAATGGTCTAGTTTAGCAGGCACTAAATTATTCTAATTAATGAAACCATTTTTCTTGTTTCACGATATTGGTGCATGGACTAAAAACTTTGAAACCCTTTTGGTCATATAAATAAGACAATGATTCTAAAGACAAGCAAGCAATGGTTTTGGCATCTTTCTAGCCCCTTATTTACTCCTCATGTTGTAGAAAGAATATTAACTTTGGATTCAGAGGAATTGAGTTCTAAATGGCTGTTACTTAGCATCAGTGTGACATTAGGCAAATCACTTTGCCTTTCCATGAAGTATGAGAGTCAGACTAAATATGCCCTCTGCAGTCTCTCCTAGTTCTAGATCCATGGTCTTATGAAATAAGTGAAAATATAATGCTATGGAGGGCTCCCTGACTCAGTGGCCACATTACTTTCCAACATCAGTAGACCCTGCCCTTGAGTTTATGAAGCACTTGTCAGGGGTTATACAACATATCTATTTAAATTTTTTGGAGTTTTCAAATATTACTATGGGATAATGCTTTAACATTTAGGTTTTAATCCATTTCTTTAAAAGGCCCATTTAAAAATCTACCTGGTTTCCTTCTCAAACAACATGATCTTTCTGAATCACTTTTAAGCAATGGTTCTCTAAATAAAATCATCATTTCACTCAAAACCCCAGTCTCTCTGGAGCTGAAGTAAAAGGCTTTCTTACTTTCTAACTCATATAGGCTAAATAATCCCATTTAAAAGAACACAAGATTATGATCTCAGTGATCATACTGATACCAGGGGATGCCAAGCTTTTATATATGACACTACTCTATAACACCCACCATTGGGGTGCTATGGGATGGAGGTCTTTTACTTCACATACTACACTGCTATGAGGCATATTGACTATTTTCTCAGCTACAAATCATTCTCAGAATGAGAATGCAAAAAAAAATGGCCTTTAAAAGACCCATAATGGGACCCAAACCTAGATAAGGACTATATACAATTATGTGAAACCAGGGGGCCTATATTAAATGGCATGAAGGCTTGTTCCTCAAGACAAAAGAACTAGGTAAAATTTGAGTATGTTAACCAGGTTAAAGGTGAAAGGCTAAACATATTTTATAATAGAATCATAGAATTAGAAACTAGATATCTTGGGATAGATGTATCAAAACAGACAGACTCTATAAATATAATAAATCATTTTGTAAATCACTTCTCCCCAGAAATTAGAGAGTATTTTCAGAAGAGTTGCTCAGCCTGGCCTAACATGAAGAGACTAATAAGAGAATAGCAGGATGTGTTCTCACCTGTAAAAGACAAGAAAACGAAAAAGCTGAAAAAAGAAGAATTAGAAAAGAAAAGATAGAACAAGGAAAATGAAACTGTTTTAGCTCCTATCTTAACAAATGTAATTGAGGAAATCATAGCCCTTTTAAGAGAAGTGATAAGGACCCTGGAAGGCAAAGTATCAGTACAATGCTATTTCTGTGGTAAGTCCAGATAGCTGTGAATTGTAAGAACAAGAATCAGGAAAATAGAAATAGACATTGAAGGGTTAATAGTAACAAAATCTGAAGTAAATCATAACTTGGACCATAACACCCCTTAAGGAACCCATAGTCACTGTGGGAGACCATAGAGGAATAGCCAGAATGACCAGAGGAATGGCCAGAGTTATGACCAAAGGAATCAGGATTATGTCCAAAAAAATCAGGATTTCTGATGCCATGAGGGAGCCTGGAGGTGCATTTTACTCCTTTTCAAACCATAATGTCTTGTTGATGTTAATTATTTCCCCTCATAAAAAACTTCATGTAACACAATTGTAAATGCAGATCTATATCCAGGAATAAAGGATTTCCAGCACACTGGATAAATTCAGTCTTCCTGGGAAGGCCCTTTCCAAGTTTTGCTAACTACACTGACTGCCATCAAAATTCTAGAAAAACACTCTTGAATTCATTGTTCTCATGTAAAATGGGTACCATCTACTGACACTGACTGTATCCAATCACACACATTACATTTTATTGCTTATTTGTTTTTTTATTTGGTTTTGCTTTAAGTTTATAAATTAATCTAATCTAAGGTATTCTGTTACAGAATGTTACCATGATCTCAATTCCTATACCTTTTGGAAATGAGGCATTATTTTTGGCTATACCATTGGTCAAGGTTTTTGCTGAAATTTTAGTGTTAGGGATCAGTATATTTGGAAGGATACCCATATTCAAAGTGTTAATCCAAAAATACATTTATTGAGCACTAATATTTACAATTTTGATCTGAAATTTGACATGCAATACTAAAAATGACTCTTCCTGTCCTCAAAAATCTTATAACTTAGTAAGGTAATTTAATCTTTATATTCTTAATGCTTAGCACAATGCCTGGGAAAAAAGTAAATATTTAATACATATTTGCTGATGGATTGATTGGACCTGACATGTACACAAATAGTTACAAATACACACACACACATACACACACACACACACACACACACACACACACACAGATGTATTTATGTGTACCTGCTTATACATTTAAAAGAGAAAGAGATAAATATGGTATATGAGGCAGGAGAAAATTTCTAATAAGATAAGGAGATGAATCAAGAAGACATTACCAAGAAGATGGCACCTGAGTTAAGCCCTGAAGGAATAGAAAATTTTAAAAGCAGTCATAAGGATAGAATGTGCTATAGGCATAGGGAACAGCTTGAACAAATGTATAGACAGTACAGAGAATGAATGGTGGATAACTGGCAGTCCAATTTGTCTGGAACGTGGAATGTATGAAGGGAGAGTAATCCAAAATAAGTATTAAAAATGTAGATTGGAGACAGATTGTGTTGGGTCTTATTTGTCCTTTTGCCATATTTAGGAGAAAGATTGTATTCTGGAAATAAGAAGCCTTTATGGGAAATATGTGTATGTGGACATAGAAATCCAGATGTTCTTCTTCCATGAACTGAGCATGTAAACTGTCCATACCTTTACTTTTGAATATGAAAGGTAGCTCATCTCATTCCATAACATTCCACAAGGTAAAACTCTCAATTTGCTGGACACAAAATGATTGAGTCATTTACAAAATTCTCTAGTACTAATTCACTAAAACTATATGACCTGGCACCAATTCTTACACTTGACACAAATTCTTGATCTCACTTCTTCTAGAAATGCAAACCTTCTCTAGGGCTCTGAATTCTGGTTTCAATTTAGAAAGAATGATGAATGAAGTGCAGAGGATGATGTGACATGAAATTTTTAAAAGAGATCCAAAAGTCTACAATAAATGATGTGAAAACTATAATTGCTCGTGTCAATATTTTGTTTATTCCATCCTTATAAAAAGGGTATGAGAAGAGCAGGCATGAACTAATGTGTGTTATAGGAATAGGAACCAGGACTGTGATTTCATTAATAAAGAGATCTCCCAGGTGATACCTTCTCTGCAATTTATAGTCCTAGAAAGTTGCCTAGAGCATTGAGACATTAAATGACTTGGTTTTGGGGTTCTCTGATCTAGAAGAAACCTCTATTATCTCTGAGATTTTGACTGACCAAGAGTTGAAGATTTTTGAACTGTGTTTCTCTCTGGGGTTAAGCTGAGAGACCTTGCTGACTTTGTGAAGAAGAAGAAAGAAGATTTAAAAGTTGTTGTCCTCCATTTCTCTAATTGTCTTAGAATCACAGTTTGTGACTGGACTATTTTATCAAACCCCAAAACTAAGTTAGCCTCACAAGGGTCTTTAAGCCAGGCTCAACTGCCCAAAGCCAGAGAGATAGAGATCAAATCCAAAGCCAAAGCCAAGTTTTTCCTTCTTCTCTCTGTGTAGCCAGAAACCCCCAACTGCCATTCCTGGGAACATTCCGTTTGGAACCTTCTCCTTGATTGACAGGCAGGTCCCCAGCCTTGGTTCTTGCATTTTGGCTTACAAGTCCTCTCTCTCTCCATGCCTCTACCACACTAGGGAGAGAGAACTTGAACCCAGATCCTCCTGGCTTTGAGACTACCACTCAGGCATATGATGCCACCTTGCCTATAATAATAGCTTATGCTTCCCCTAATAAAGAGAATTCTAGGAATATTAAGGCAGAGGAAAATCTGAATGACACTTTATGCTGTCCTAACACCTTTTATTCTCCTGCACATCTGTTCTGAGATGGATTGTAATTGGAGATGAGATTATTTCAATGATTGCTGATTTCTCCACCACTGCGGATCACAACTCTTCTGTCTCTCTTTTTAATTAATTTTTTCAATCAGCCTTTGTTCTCTCTTAGCCACAATCCAATTGATAATAAAGAGAAAGGAAAAGTCTTGTTACAAACATTTGTAACTAAGTGAAACAAATTTCTTCATTGTCTATATCCAAAATAAATGAAAAATATATATTCAGATATATGTGTACATATATATATATATTAATCTGAGTCTTTAATGTCTTTATCAGGATGTGAGTGGCATGAGTAATTAATAATAATTAATCTTCAAGAATCATGCTTGGTCGATTGCACTGATCAGAATCCTTAAATCGTTGTCTTTATATTATCATTGCTATGGCATAGCTTCTCCTAGTTTGGTTAAATAACTAATAAATTATTCTTACTTCTACTTTTCCTTTTGATTCTGAGAGATCTAAGTAGTTTCCTTTTAATATTTTTTTCAATTATAATAACTAGGCTTTTGTCACAGTCAATAATTCTTCATTTTTATTCTCAATTTGCAGTCTAAGGCAGTATTTTTTTTTAAACCCTTACCTTCCGTCTTGGAGTCAATACTGTGTATTGGCTCCAAGGCAGAAGAGTGGTAAGGGCTAGGCAATGGGGGTCAAGTGACTTGCCCAGGGTCACACAGCTAGGAAGTGGCTGAGGCTGGATTTGAACCTAGGACCTCCCATCTCTAGGCCTGGCTCTCAATCCACTGAGCTACCCAGCTGCCCCCTAAGGCAGTATTTTTTTTGCCACAAAGGACCCTACATTTTCTTTTAAATTTTTTAGACTTTTGGCTTTGTTTTAATATTTCTTATTATTTCAGGGAGTCATTGACTTATTCTGGGTTCATTCTAATCTCCAGAGAGTATATTACTGGGGAAAAGAAATTACTTGAGAAAAGTTTTATAACCTTTGTGTGACTGTTCATTTCCCTTCCCTATCTTTTTTTCCACAGCTCTCATTTCTTATCCATTTTTACCTCTAGTGCTCTCAGTTCCTTTATTTAAAAAAAAATTTAAGTCTTGCTTCATCTCTTTTAGGAAGTCTAGTTGAATTTGTGCCCAAGCTGTGTTTTCCTTGGAGGCTTTAGTTGTAGGTGTTTTATAGTCTGGCTTTCTTATGAGTTTTTCTTGAGTATACCTGTCACCAAAATAGCTTTTATAATGGAACGTGGGTTTTGTTTAGTTGTTCTTTCAACCTTCTTCCTAACTTCAGGTTGATGCACAGGCTCTATACACTTCTGTTGGGAATGTCTAAGTTAGTTTTGCCACTGCTCTTGGGAATATTCAAGGATATGTTATTCAGGATCAGAGGGACAGCTCAGGTTCATGATCTTCAAGCTTTCAGTCCTCCCAAAGTGGTTTGATCCAGGACCATCTGATGACTACCTCCTTGATCTGAGCTCTGAAAGTTCTGGTTTAGGTCTGAGCTCCTACTGCTTCTGCTGGGTTCAACTATTAAAAGTCAAGTGGAAATCTCCTGTTGGTTAAGTGACATAACTCTGAGCTTTGATTTGGTCTGGTATTTCTGCAGGCTACAAGTGAGAATTGAGACAAGGCTCCCTTCCTGGGGTCTTAAGACACATCAGTGCTGCTTCCTTCTGAACCTACTTACTACTGGCCTTTATTTTAGGACACCATCTCTATGCTCAGATCCATTCCTCAGTGTAACTGTAACCCCAAACTGCATATCAATAGCAAAATTGCCATTTGGCACTTGTTTTCATATCCTACATGAGGATGAATTTCTTTTGTATGATTTGGTACCTCCTCTTCCTTGGTACATAACCTTTCCTTGCACTAACATGTTCTGTGAAGCTGACTTCTGGACAGAATCTATCCTCAGTATCCACAGACCTTTCTGTTCATCTTCTTAGGCAGACCAAGGCTGGAAAAATGACTCAATATGACTTACTTGGATTTCCCCAATCAGAATTCCGGCTAACATGTGCATATACACACATGCACGCACACATCCAATTTGTTTCCAAGACCTTACAATTTCATCTTTGCAGCATTTCTTGAATAGGACCACTTTTCTCTCTGATACTGCCACCAATAATCTAGTGCTGATTCCATTGCCTCCTCATGTCTGTAGTTCTGTAATAGACTCCTAGTGAGTCTGCCTGTCTCAAGTCTCTCCCCACTCTACTCCCTCCTTCTTTCAAATACCAAAGTGATTTTTCTAAAGTGCAGGTCACATACACCCCACCTATAATATTCAATATTTCCCTGTAGCCTCCAGGATTAAATGAATACAAAATCTTTTGTATAGCATGTTTATACCTTACTCTTCACCATATACTTTTCTATCCAATGACACTTAGTCTCCTGGATGGTTTATGAACAAAACACTCTTATCTCTCACCTCCAAGCATTTCATCTATCTGTCTTCCATGCTTGGGATGCTCTCCCTCCTTGCTTCTGCCTACTACATCCCTTATTTCCTTTAAGACCCAATGAAAATTCCATCTTTTTTTAAACAATATTTTATTTGGTCATTTCAAAACATTATTCATTGGAGACAAAAATCATTTTCTTTTCCTCCCCCCATCCACATAGCCAATGCGTGATTCCACTGGGTTTCACATGTGTTCTTGATTCGAACCATTTCCATATTGTTGGTATTTGCATTAGAGTGTTCATTTAGAGTCTCTCCTCAGACATGTCCCCTTAACCCCTGTAGTCAGGCAGTTGCTTTTCCTCCGTGTTTTTACTCCCACAGTTTGTCCTCTGCTTGTGGATAGTGGTTTTTCTCCTAGATTCCTGCAGATTGTTCAGGGACATTGCATTGACACTAATGGAGAAGTCCATTACATTCTATTGTACCACAGTGTATCAGTCTCTGTGTACAATGTTTTCCTGGTTCTTCTCCTTTCACTCTGCATCACTTCCTGGAGGTTGTTCCAGTCTCCATGGAATTCCTCCACTTTATTATTCCTTTTTATCATATAGTATTCCATCATCAACATATACCACAATTTGTTCAGCCATTCCCCAATTGAAGGGCATCCCCTCATTTTCCAATTTTTGGCCACCACAAAGAGTGCATTTTTTGTCCCAAAAGCTGGGATCTTTGGGTTTATCATATACTATCTTGCTGAGGTTACTTGCCCCAAGACTATTCCACTGATCCTCCTTTCTGTCTCTTAGCCAGTACCAAATTGTTTTGATGACTGCTGCTTTGTAATATAGTTTGAGATCTGGGACTGTAAGGACCCCTTCCTTTGTATTTTTTTTCCATGATTTCCCTGGATATCCTTGATCCTTTGTTCTTCCAAATAAACTTTGTTATATTTTTTTCTAAATCACTAAAGAAATTTTTTGGAAGTTCAATAGGTATGGCACTAAATAGATAAATAAGTTTGGGTAGGATGTTCATTTTTATTATATTGGCTCATCCTACCGATGAGCAGTTAATGTTTTTCCAATTGCTCAAGTCTAGTTTTAGTTGTGTGGAGAGTATTTTGTAGTTGTGTTCATATAGTTCCTGTGTTTGTCTTGGGAGATAGATTCCTAGGTATTTTATTTTGTCTAAGGTGATTTTGAATGGGATTTCTCTTTCTAGTTTTTGATGCTGAGCTGTGTTGGAATTATATAGAAATGCTGATGACTTATGCGGGTTTATTTTGTATCCTGCAACTTTGCTAAAGTTGTTGATTATTTCAATTAGCTTTTTGGTTGAATCTCTAGGATTCTTTAAGTAGACCATCATGTTATCCGCAAAGAGCGATAACTTGGTTTCCTCCTTGCCTATTTTAATGCCTTCACTTTCTTTTTCTTCTCTAATTGCTACTGCTAGTGTTTCTAGTACAATGTCAAATAATAGAGGTGATAATGGGCATCCTTGTTTCACTCCTGATCTCATTGGGAATGCATCTAGTTTATCCCCATTGCAGATGATATTGGCTGATGGTTTTAGATATATACTGTTTATTATTTTTAGGAACAACCCTTCTATTCCTTTCTAGTGTTTTTAATAGGAATGGAAGTTGTATTTTATCAAAGGCTTTTTCTGCATCTATTGAAATAATCATGTGATTTTTGTTGGTTTGCTTGTTGATATGGTCAATTATGTGGATGGTTTTCCTAATATTGAACCAGCCCTGCATCCCTGGTATAAATCCTACTTGATCATGGTGGATGGCCCTTCTGATCATTGCTGGAGTCTTTTTGCTAGTATCCTATTTAAGATTTTTGCATCTATACTCATTAGGGAGATTGGTCTATAATTTTCTTTCTCTGTTTTTGACCTGCCTGGTTTTGGAATCAGTACCATGTTTGTGTTATAAAAGGAGTTTGGTAGAACTCCTTCTTTGCTTATTATGTCAAATAGTTTAAATAGTATTGGGATTAATTTTTCTTTGAATGTTTGATAGAATTCACTTGTGAATCCATCAGGCCCTGGGGATTTTTTTCTTAGGGAGTTCTTTGATGGCCTGTTGGATTTCATTTTCTGATATGGGATTATTTAAAAATTCTATTTCTTCTGTTAGTCTAGGCAGTTTATATTTTTGTATGTATTCATCCATATCACCTAGATTGGTATATTTATTGCCATATAATTGGGCAAAGTAATTCTTAATGATTGCCTTAATTTCCTCTTCATTGGAGGTGATGTCCCCCTTTTCATCTTTGATGCTGTTAATTTGCTTTTCTTCTTTCCTTTTATTAATTAGATTGACCAGTACTTTGTCTATTTTGTTTGTTTTTTCAAAGTACCAGCTTCTAGTCTTATTTATTAGTTTAATAGTTCTATCACTTTCGATTTTATTAATTTCTCCCTTAATTTTTAGGATCTCTAGTTTGGTTTTCTTCTGGGGGTTTTTAATTTGTTTGCTTTCAAGTTTTTATTTGCATTTCCAATTCATTGATCTCTGCCCTCCCTAATTTGTTAATATATGCACTCAGGGATATGAATTTACCTCTAATTATTGCTTTGGCTGCATCCCATAAGGTTTGAAAGGATGTTTCACCATTGTCATTTTCTTCAATGAAATTATTAATTGTTTCTATGATTTGTTCTCTAACTAACTGGTTTTGGAGTATCATGTTATTTAATTTCCAATTAATTTTTTATTTGGTTTTCCATGTACCCTTACTGATCATTATTTTTATTGTCTTGTGATCTGAAAAGACTGCATTTATTATTTCTGCTTTTCTGCATTTCTATGATATATTTCTGTGACCTAATGTATGGTCAATCTTTGTGAATGTGCCATGTGGTGCTGAGAAGAAGGTGTATTCCTTTTTATCCCTATTTATTTTCCTCCATATATCTATTAACTCTAATTTTTCTAAGATTTCATTCACTTCTTTTACCTCTTTCTTATTTATTTTTATTTGATTTATCTAAATTTGATAGTGGTTGGTTCAAATCTCCCACTAATATGGTTTTACTGTCTATTCCTTCCTTCAATTCCATCTTTTAAAGGAATCTTTTTTTCAATATTTCTTAATTGTAACATCTTCTCTATTAATGACTTCCTATTTATCCTGTTTAGAACTTTTTTTGTATATATGTGTTTATCCATTGTCTCCCTCATTAGATTTTGAACTTCTTATGGGCAGAAAAAGGCTTGGTTTCTTTTATGTTTTTTATGTCCAGCAATTAGTATAGGTTCTGATATAGAGTAGACACTTAACAAATATTTCTTGATTGATTGAAAAATGAGAGTCATTAAAGTGAAATAAAAGAAGAGGAAAATGAAGAAGTACCATATGGCACTTTGCAGTTGTATCAAACTCAAAGAGAAATGGGGGCCACCAAACCAAATGGATGGATTTTTATGGGTCCCATATTGACTCAAAAACTACATAGAAATATTATCTATGGTCCATTGTATTTTTAGTTTATTAAATATTTCATTATTACATTTTAATCTAGTTTGGATAGTGTAAATATTTCATCACTGTTTGATACCTCTGGTATAGCGGAAGAGGCATTGAACTGGGAGAGATGAGTCTAACCTTCCCATGTGTCTTGACTATTAAGTAACTGTATGACCATCAGAAAGAAGCATACTTCCATTTTAACTTCTGGACCCTCTCTCTAAAATAAGAGAATTGGAGTAGAGGATTTTAAGTTCCCTTTAAGTTCTGAAATGTTCTTGTTAGAAAGGGGCTGATTTCACTGGAATTCAGCTAAATCAATGTTTTTCTTCAGGTTTCAATATATTGATGAAAGAACTCATATCCTTGAAATGGCATATTTGAAAGTCAATTAATGTTCATCCCATTTGTCTGATATTATTCTTTCTATAACGGGAAGAGGCTCTCTTTCTTTTCCTGAGAATAGGATGATCCTTCCATTAAGAGAAGCAATAATTATAATGATGAGAGCTAGTACTTATCTAATCCTTTAAGGTTTGCAAAGCACTTCACATATGTTATTTGATAGAGTTGTTTAAAATATAAAATCCAAATGCCAACCTAGTCACCATATCAAAATCTTTCTTCCCTTCTCACAATTCACTTCTTCTGTTTAGCAGGGAGAGAAGAGAAGGAAAATGGAGCTGTGGATATTATCAATGTAAACCATAAATAGAACTTCAGCAAACAAAATCTGAGGAAAGGATGAAGATTGAGAAAGGGAAGCAAATAATCTGCTGCTGCCTGACTAATTCAAGATGTGCAAGCTGACATTATCTTTGCTATTCTAGGTTTTTCTAAACAACTGGTGTTTCTACACGTATGATGGCTGTTAGGATAACAGCACCATCTAGTGTGTTCCAGCATTGTCTTAGGATGTATTCAAGAGACATGAATTTACTTCTGATGTTATTGGACAGACAAAGTATTCTGCATCCTGAGGAAGGCTCCATTACATCTGGCCTTGGCACAACTGTGGCCTAATAAGTTTGGAGTCACTCTAAATAGGGTTTAAGATGAGTTTTGAAGAATATCACCCTTAAAAAAAATTATCCTAGTTCAGGGGCAATGAATGAAGGGTATTTCTGTACTTCAAGGGAATAGAAATTCTGCAGACATGTTAATGGAAACAAGTTATCTGTAAACAGAGGCAGGTAGGCAGCAATGAGCTTAATTTTCTTTTTATGGACAAAATCACAAATGTAAACCAAGCAACATGTAGCATTACAGATTAAGCACCTTAAGGAAATGTCAGGGATAGAAAGAATCATTTTATCCAACTCAACTTTGTAAGTGAGGACACTGAGATCAAGTGTTCCAAATTGATATAGTTGATAAATGACAAAGTCAACATCTGATCCATGTTTCTTGGTTCCAGGTCAAGCACTATCCCAGCAACTGCCATACTTTCTCTCCTACTAAGGCTAGAATAAAATTTCTTCTCTCACATTCCCAATTATGCCTTGCTACATTATTTTTATTACTGTGTCATTTTCCCTGCCCTTTTAGAGGTGTTATCCAAATTCAAGTAATAATGGGGACAATTATTTTAGCATAGTTAGTCCCATTGACAGGACTTAGAGCAAACTATTTTAAACTAATTCTAGCAGATAATAAGATCATGATATGAAGAAACTGATTCCAAAGAGACTCCCTGATTCATTTCTTCTACTGTATTAGACTCTTTTTAAACAACTAAGGTGGTAATTGGGATGGAGAGAGCAGGTTGAAAGAGTCACAGATGGGAAGGGAAGGAGGTAAGAAAGGGAAAGGGAAAGGAAAGGGGAAAGAAGAAGGCAGGATTACAGGAATAGAAGAATTAGAGAGAGAAGTCAATTTTATCCCTACATTCCTCAATAAATATTGCCTCTGCATCAGGCTTTCAACCCCCAAAGATTTTGACTAAAAGAATAACTTGGCATTGTTGGGGAGCAAAGAACACCCAAAAGAATACAGATAAGTAAAATAATAGCCAATAGGAAGAAGACCTGGAACAACCTCCTAAGCATTTCATGAGATACACAGACAGCATTTATTGAGCTTGCAACTTTACTCTGTCTACAGAGTTCATGGTTTGCTAGTACACAGTCAGTCAGCCACCCGTTAAATATTCCTCATTTTTACCTGTTTATGTATCTGAAAAGCTGAAGTTGGCACAAATTAAAACAAATGACAGTAAGTTTCCGGGCCAAAACTTCACAGGTGGTAAATTCTTGGGCTGAACATTAGACCTGAGAGTGAAAACACATTTGTGATGTTTGCCCTTGCTTTATTGCTTTGGATTCACAAGACCAGTACTTTAGAAAGTTATTTATTTCCCTCTAGGTACTTTCCCTGTCAGTGGGGCAAGTTAGCATCTAAAGGAAGATAATGACCTTTTAGACTGAACTTTGTGATAAGTATGGTTAACTGAGGGAAAGAATTTCAACTTAATCATGCTATATTTTTAAAATATAAATTAAATAAAGAAATAATAATAATGAACATTTAAAATTAGAAATTTAAATAAATTTGTAAATTCATTTAATAACAGAATACATTATAATTAAAATTTAAGTAAATAATACATTTAAATAAATTTAAAACAAAACTTTTTTTAAAGCACCTAAACGAAACAAAAATATTCATCACTCTATTTTAAGAATCTGATAATTTTGGAACGATCTTTAAGGGATACAGATACCTAGGTATAATTTCATAACTAATGATAATACTAAGGATCTAAGTTCAAATCCTGCCTCAACCACATAGTACATGTGTGATCCTGGGAAAGTTATTTTTTTTCTCTCAACCTCAATTTCCTCATATGTAAAATGGGGACAATAATAGTGTGTAGCTAACAGGGTTGTTTTGAGATAACCTGTATGGTGCTTTGACAGTCTTAAAATGCCAAATTACAATGGATGTCACAATCAAACATGCCTGAAAACAGCTGAACAACAATTCAGATACATAGCAAATAATGCATTGAAGCATCAATAGTTATGGATCTGATAGTATATCATTGTCTAGGTGTACCTAATATGGGATATATAGATTTCAAT
The DNA here is from genome assembly GCF_027887165.1 of Monodelphis domestica. Taxonomy (NCBI): domain Eukaryota; kingdom Metazoa; phylum Chordata; class Mammalia; order Didelphimorphia; family Didelphidae; genus Monodelphis; species Monodelphis domestica. Next base: position 221,701,668 of record NC_077232.1, on the reverse strand, counting down.
GGACAGATTTCAAAAGATAGGTGAGGGATTCTATATTTTCACTAACTTCTATTTAATTGAACAGTAGCATTTCCTTCAATTATGAAGGTAAAGAACAAATCATAAGAGTATTAGGCTTCACTAGAATTCCAAAAGGGAATTCTGACACAATCGTGTTTAAGAACTGCTGGTGTAGACAATAGACACTCTTCATCAATACAGATGTTCCCATGTGAACTGTTCAGTCAAACTCTTCTAAGTAATTATTGATCTCACCTTGAAAGCTCTGTAAAGATATTTAACACACATCATTATTTCCTCCTCAGCTCTAGGTGCCTCTAAAAGTCTCATGTGTTAAATGTAACCATTCCCTTGACCAACAGATGAGTAGAAGTTGAAAAGGGGGGGGGGGAGAGGGTAAAGAACATAAACAATGCAAAAAAAGGGAGAGAGAGAGAGAGAGAAAGGGGAAAGAGAGAGAGAGAGAGAGAGAGAGAGAAAGAGAGAGAGAGAGAGAGAGAGAGAGAGAGGAAGGAGACAGAGAGGAGGGAAAGAGAGAGGGAGAGACAGGAGAGAAAGAAAAAAGAGAGGGAGAGAGAGACAGAGACACACACACAGAGGATAATGAGAGAGAGAGAGAGAGAGAGAGATTAGTCATGTCCCAGTAAATGTTTAACAACTGGATGTCTGGAAACAAATGGAGGCATAACACTTGTATACTGAATTTGCATTATTCACATTTTCTCCATTACTTTCTTAAGTTTAGACAATTAACAAAACAATATTGTAGCATTTGCTTTTTCCTGAAGTGTAAATGCTCACACTGAAAATTTCACCACTGGCTCTTTAGTCTGTGGAAACCAGCTTTAAGAAGCTTTGAAAGGATGACATTTAAAGAGAAAACAAGAAGGGACAAGAGCTTAAAGAATATTGTAATAATAACAAATTGAAGTAACAATCCATATAGAAATTCTGCTTTAAATTATTAAAAAGAAATCTCCTAATAGCACTCATGTGAGGTAAGGAGGGCTTAGGGAGGGCTTCATCTGCAGTTTCGTAGAGGAGGAAACTGAGCTTCAGGTACTTGTACAAGGTCATACACATATTAAGTGCCAAAGGTAGCCATCAAGCCTGTCTTCTCTCTCCAAGACTAATGTATGTTTCACTGTATCACACTGCTTAGTTATGGACAGATAGTATATTTTTAAAGCTAAATCAGAGCAAAAGTGAAAAATATTGAAACCACTGGAATAAAATATGGTCCTCACAGTAAAAGGTTTGAGAATGGACAGTAGATAATATATCTTTCTATGTGGAATGCACTGATACTGTACTGATGGCTTGGTATACAGATTTTTAAAAATAAACTAATAATTCTGATTAGAAAAATCAATAACAAAAATAACTTCCCTTCTCCTGATTTCCTTTAACTAGGGAATAAACAATTGCTGGCTCACTAAGGATGTTCTCTTTGCTCTCTATAGTCAGTAAAATTATTAGCTTCTCTCTCATTCCAGAATAAAATTCTCCATTCTAGCTCTAGCATCTCTTCCATAATTTATTCATCCTACGACGTGCCTGTCCCCAATAATTGCAAAAACTAATAATATGGGCAATGAAAATATGCTTCCATTATTAGCTTCTTATGAAAATTGTCCAGATAAATGTTACAACAACCAGGGGAAATCACAGATGTCTATGCTGAAGGCTCACCACTTGGACTGATTAGCATGAACTTAAATTCATCAGTAATCATCAGCCTGAGGCAAGAGAAGGTGAAGTTAATGAGGGATAAGTTTAGCATTTCAGGACTTATTTTGCTAGCTGGACAATGTCACTGATAAGGGCAATTGAAAAATTTTAACGTTAAATACTCATATTGTTGTTCTATAAAAAAGTGGGTGGAATGAAACAATTTGGCATAATTTTCAGCTCCTCCTGAGATTAAAATGACATTAGATGGAGGCAGCTGGGTGGCTCAGTGGATGGAGAGCCAGGCCTGGAGACTGGAGGTCCCAGGTTTAAATCTGACCTCAGACATTTCCTAGCTGTGTGACCCTGGGCAAGTCACTTCCCTAGCCCATACTGTTCTTCTGCCTTGGAAACAATACACAGTACTGATTCTAAGACAGAAGGTAAGGGTTTAAAAAATAATAATAATGATGACTTAAGAGTTCTCAATAAGGACACAGCAAGGATTATTTTTGTGCTTAAAATTTTTCTTGATGCTTTTCATATTAGAAAATTTGTCTCCCAAGTGAATAAAGAAGAAATTTTACCTCCCTTTCTCATTTGCAGGAGTGGGGGATTTGGGATGTGTTTCCATGAATATACTTTTAGATTCGGTTGACATTTTTGGTAAGTTTTGCTGAATTATTTTGTTTTGTTTCTTTTTCTTAGTGTAATGTTTTGTTCATAGATGGATTGAACCTGGAGATGAGAAGACCAGAATTCCAATCAGTTCCTCATTAGCTATGTGACCATAGGTAAGTCACTTGCCTTTCTTCATTTATAAAATTGGGATTATATTAGCACCTAAATTCTTTCTGCCTCAGCTTCTCCATATGTAAAATTGGAATAATACTAATAATAGCACCTACTTCCCAAGGGTTTTGTGAGAACCAAATGAGATAATAATTGTAGATCATTTAGCACAGTAGCTGGCACATAACATTAAGGTTAGCTATTATTATTCTATTACATAGTAAACACACACACACACACATATACATATATACTTTTTCATCCATCCTTCCAGTCATTCATTTTTTTAAACCCCTTCTTTCATTTTCCACTAACCCACTCAGATGTCCCCAATTCTTTATATTATAATTGCAATGTTGTTATAATGCCAATACAGGCATATTTACTTATTAATTTGTATACTACCTTATTTATCTACAGTTTCCAAGGCTGATACATATTTTCTAAAAATAAATAATATTTCTTACAATAAATAAAATGAATAAGTAATGCAATAAGAATTTATTTGTGTTTTAAGATATGAAGAAATAGATTATTTTAAAGAGACATGGAAAATGAATATGAACTGATACAGAATAAAGTGGGCAGAATCAGAAGAATGACTTATTCTATGATACGGATATCATAAAGGTGAAGAATTTTGAGGACTTTTATAAACTGATGAAGAATAAAATAAGCAGAACAATTTATATAACAACACTTAAGAACAAACTGTGAGAACTTTAAGAACTATGGTCAATACAATGATTAATAATTCTAGAGGGCTGATGATGACATTTGACAGAGATGTTACAAGGGAGGGAGGGAGAGAGATAGAATCAGAGACACAGAAAGAGAGGCAAAGAGACAGAGAGAGGGAGGGAGCAAGAGGGGCAGGAGGAAGAGACTGAATGAATTCATTTTAAGTGATTATGCACATTTGTTTGACTGCATATATAGCAAACAGTGAATTCTCTTCTTTATGCAGTGGAGTGGGGTATAAAGAGAGGGAGAAAATTTTCTCTTCACTTAAAGATGGGGTGGAGGAGGGTAATAGCAATTTTAAATGTTGCTTGCATTTTTAGAACATGATATTATTATTAGTTTTATTAAACTGTTTTTCTTTGTTATTAGAAAACTGTTACAAGGAGAGCGATAGGAAAAGGTAATGTAAAAATAAAATATTAACATCTTTTTTGTTAAAGGAAATGTTTTCCAAATGTATATACAAATATGTTTAAATTAGTTGTTGGCCATTGTTCATCAATGTGACTTCAAGATTCTTAAAAATCCATAATCTAGTTATAAATATACTGTTCAGATGAGTACTGTTAATTCCAAAAAAATATCTTAATTGAGTTCTCCCACTTGCAAAGCTGGCCTATTTTGTTGAAATCCAGACTTTGATTGTAAGCACCTGAACACCTGTCTTATTAAATGACTCTATATACTGCCTAACACAGTCCTCCATGAAAATTACTACTTATTCATTCAACAAACTTTTTACTCAAGGCCCATAATGTATAAAATTCTTCTGGCACTGAAGGAAAGACAAAGATAATTAAAGTACTATCCTCACCTTCATGGAGTTAACAGTCTAGTGCTGTGGATATATAACACATACACAAATATAGAATATTATGCAAGAAATATAAAATAATTATAATGAATCATAGGAGCATACAAGGGCATGCATTGGATTAGATGATTGTTAAAATCTATGATTCTAAAATTCTGCAGTGATTAAGAGTAAGAAAAGATCATTTCCATCAAAGGTAGGGCTCAAGAAAGGGGAGGCTGGGAATGGGGAAAGAGAAGGGTAGGCCTTAAGGATTAAGCAGTATTTGATCTGGATCATGAATCTTGGATTGTATTTTATAAGGTTAATATTGGAAATTTGGTCTTGTTATATTAGTTTAGAGATAAGAAGTAGAGAAGCTGGCTTGAGAAGGAATTGGAGTTTCAAACAGAGCTGAGACTGTCAGTTTCAAGTCTAATGCTTTTTCTGTGTGGATTTGGTCTCTGGCAGTTGACAGAGTCACACACAGAGACTCTTGCTCTGAGGGCTTTGAGGAGGTTATATCTTTGCCCCTCTCTCTCTGCCTCTCTCTCTCTCTCTCTCTGCCTCTCTCTCTCTCTCTCTCTCTCTCTCTCTCTCTCTCTCTCTCTCTCTCTCTCTCTCTCTGCCTCTCTCTCTCTGCCTCTCTCTCTCTCTGCCTCTCTCTCTCTCTCTCTCTCTCACTGTCTGAGGTAAAGACCTGAAGGAGTTAAGTGTTTTCTTTTTCTAACTTGGGAAACACTAGTGACTATCTATTACTGTCATTATAGATTGTTTAACTCTGAGAAGACCAGAGAAAAACCTGGTCTTTGGTTTGGACTCTAGTCTGCAAAGGCTCAGAGTCCTAACTTGATTCTTGTTGAGACTCAACCAGCTAACCTTTGTTATTTTTAAGTTAAGAATTATAAGGATAATAGTATAGTTTAATGTAGAATAGGGAAAATTTGGGTTAGTCAGATCAGAAAGGATCAGTGTAGCCTGTGGACACAGGAGAAGGGGTTCCTTGTGGAACCTGGGAGTTTTAATTGGGTAGAGTTAGAATCCTTTAGAGTTAGAAAGTCTAGGTGTGTTGTTTGTTTATTTCTTAAGGTAGTCGGTAAAATATTTTGAGCAAAGGAGTGATTCAGATCAGATCTGGGTATAAGAGAAATTATTCCAACAATATTAAGGATGTACCAGAGTTAGGAGAGCATGAAGGCAAGATAAGAATAATTATGAGGCTGCTGGAATAGCCTAGGCATGTGATTTTGAGATCCCACTGTAGGATAACAGCAGAAGGAACAGAGAGATCAATGTGAGAGAGAATTGACAGCACTGTTTGAGATTGACAGCAATTCATTGAAAACAATAAAGCTGATGGGTGGGGCGGTGGTTTGTTTTATGCTTTGTTTTGTGAAGAAGCAATAGAAAAATTAACTGAGGAATTCCATAAAGGCAGTCATAATTTGGATGCCGGTAAAACCAACTTAGTGTCAAGCTCTTAACCTGAGAAATATATAATCTCATGCAAGTTCCAATACTGTCTCCCTCCATTCTTATGCCATTCTCATTTTATAACTCATCTTAAAGATATTTGTGAATTTCTTATCACTAAGAATTTGGTGCAATACCATGAGAGGGGCATATATAATATACAAATACATATTCATATACAATTATAATAATATAAAGGAAACAATTAGATGGCTCAGTGGCTAGAGTGCTGGGTCTAGAGTCAGGAAATTCAGTTGTTTTCAGCAGTGTCCAATGCTTTAAGATCCCATTTGGGGGTTTCTTGGTAAGATTACTACAGTGGTTTGCCATTTATTTCTCCAACTCATTTTACAGATTAGGAAACAGAGGCAATAAATCTGGTCTCAGATATTTAGTGATCATGTGAACTTGGACAAATCACTTATTCTATGTTTGCCTAGGAGGCAGATAGGTGGCTCAGTAGAAATAGCCCTGAGTCTGGAATCAAGAAGACCCAAGTTCAAATCTAGCCTCACACACTTCCTAGCTATTGGATACTGGGAAAATTGCTTATCTTCAGTTTATCTTAAGGCACTGGAGAAGGAAATGGCAAACCACTCCAGTTTTTTTTTTTCCAAGAAAGTTAATGAGGAAAAAGGTCCAGAGGGTCATGAAGTGTTAAACATGACTGAATGACTGAACAATAACAATAAGAATGTGATGTCCCATTCTATGTTAGCTGGAAAGCAATATAATTATATGGAGATAAGGCCATATGATGATTATGTCTTAATAAAAATACATACTTTTCCTGACATAAATCATATATCAAAAGAATGATAAGATAACCAAAAAAGCTAAAGAGAACTTAATTTATATTAGTAAAAATGAAGTCTTGAGCGGTGTAAGCAATAGGCCTCTATTACTCTGTTCTGGTCACAGCACAGCTAGAATATTACATTAAATTTCTGGTTTCTAATTTTAGAAAGAATATAAGTAAATTGGAGAAGATACAGATAAAGGTGACCAGAATTATTAGAGGACCAGAGACAAAGCTCTAGAATGAATTTTCTCTTTTCCTTTCTGAAGGAGATAAAATTTGGGAGGAAACATAAAAATGGCTCCCAAATAGTTGAAATGTTGTCATATGAAAGAAAATTGAACTTTTTCTGGTTGTCTTCAGATGGTGGAACTAGAATCACTGGTTGGAAGCTGTAGAGGCAACATTTGTCTCTTTATAGAAAAAAGTTCTGATAATCAGAACTATCTAAAAGTGGAATAGACTGCCTCAAGAGGTAGTAAATACACCATCATGGAAAAACACATCTACTAGATCCTAAATGACCATTTGTTGGGTGTGTTTGTAACTGAATCAATACTCTGGGCATCATTTGTAATAGATGGCCTCTGAGGTCATTTCCAGTTCTGAGATTCTATTAAATATTCTTCAGAAATGCAATTTCTATGAACTGAACCATTTCCTAATTTCTTTTCCTATATTCCCAATTCCCTATTATCACTTTTTAAAAATATGACCATCAAATAGTAAAAATCAGAGATAACATGTGGGCAGCCCTATTACAATGCTATATTCAAAATATCAAAAGAATTGGAGAAAGAATTATAAATTTGGAACTTAAAAAGACCTTAGAAGTCAGAGAATCATAAAGATAGATGATGGAGCAGCTAGATGACTCACTGGGTTGAGCCAGGTCCACAGCTAGGAAATCTGGGTTTAATCTGGCCTCAGACATTCAGACTCAATTGTCTAGCCCTTACTGCTCTTCTGCCTTGGAACCAATACACCAAGACAGAAGATAAGGGTTTGACAAAAGATAGATAGATAATATGTAGATAGATAAATAAAACATTTATTAAGTAATTATTATGTCAGGCACTGTAGTAATTGCTGAGGATACCAATACAATCAAGCAAGACAATGCCTGCCCAAAAAAATGTCTATATCACCATTGGAGAAGACAACAGATAAATTGCAGCTGAAAAGAGGGGAAAGGCATGCTCACTATAGAATGTTTCTGGGCAAGTTAGGAAAAAATCTATCAATCTGATCCTGGAATCCAAGGGCTAGGTCAAAGTTCCAGTAAGAGGCAGGAGGGATGGGGAGGGAGATGAGGATGGTGACCAGAGTGTGGCCATAGAGATGGTCAGCAAGTGATGAGCTCACTCTTTGGTGCTGGAAGGGATCTTAAAGACCTCAAGTTTAATTTCTTTACACATGAGGAAAGTGAAGCCCCAGTAATTTACCTTGTCCAACTCTTCTTGGCTACAGATCTGGAACTCTATTCATTATGCCCTGCTGCCCCAAGAGATATCATTTGAGCTGTGTATATTTGCTATGGAATGTTTCAAAAAACATGGTTAAGAACTTCACAAAATGAGAAAGATAAGGAGAGAATTTCCCACACTGATGAAATCAGGGACTTTTCAAAATATCAAAATATTTATAATGAACTGCTCATAAATATAAAAACAATAAATTGATTAAAGAAAATTGAAATAAAAGAGTTCCAAAGAGATTCTAATAAAACCTGAATGTGATTACTTTCTTAAATCAAGCATCAATGTTATCTAAACAAACAATAAGCCCCAAAGAACACATTTATCAAAAGAGATAGACTACTTTAACAAAGAGAAAGGCATTAAGTATAAGATAACACTTAGAATGATCAGTGATCTTACAACATTCATATATTCTCTGAGGTTAAGGGGAATTTATATCCTCCAAGGAAACAGGCCTTCCTATTTATATATCACTAAGTGGCTCATGTTCAAAACCTGTCCACAGTTTCCTGACTCCAAAGAAGGCTTGTCAATTCACAAGCTCAACAGTTTCCAAATGCACTGAATTACAATGGCATGTTGCAACAAAATCCAAACAAAACTCTCTCTCTCTCTCTCTCTCTCTCTCTCTCTCTCTCTCTCTCTCTCTCTCTCTCTCTCTCTCTCTCTCTCTGTCTCATAAATATATTTTTTTAAAAATTCTATCAGCATGACTTCATCCATGTAAGAATTCTTTCTAAAGTATCAACCATCTATAATTCATTAAATAAATGATATACCCATACTGAAATTGTTTATGTCCTAACCCTGCATATTCTGCAAATCAAAATCCATTTTCCTTAATCTAGATATATACCTTCAACTCTGTGCAACACCTTTATGAAGCTACTTAGTCAATGACAGAATGTCATTGCTTTCTTGGTGTCCTTGGTGATCAGGTACAAGGAGTTTAATTATTAAGTCTATGCAGATAAAACCCAGATCTATATACACAGGCCCAGGCTTACCTCTAAATTTCATCACCAATTTCCTATTGAATATTTCAAAATGAATTTCCTGGAGACATCTCTAATTTAACATGTTCCAAGTAGAACTTATCTCCCTCTTCCATACTTCTTTATTTCCATCAAAGGTACCCTGATGTTTCTAGTCTTTAAGGTTCCTATATCTTGGTATTACTGTTAGCTTCTAGTTTTTTTCACCTACATATCCAGACAATTGCCAAATCTTTTCTCTATCTCTACCTCTTTCACCCAAGTACTTCTCTCTATTCCTCACACAGCTATCATTTTAATTTGAGTCCTCCCTCATCACCTCTTGCTTAAATTATCATAATAACTTCATAGATGGTCTCTTTTCATGGAATGTAAATTAAAGAATAAGAGTTTAGCCCTTACATATTATATTATTTTCTTTGATCCTCACAACTTAGTGTAAGATGTAATGAATATCTAATATTCCCCATTTTATCAATGAAGGAACCGAATAAGTTTCAAAGAGCTTAAGTAATGTAAGGTCAGAAATAAATGGTAAATCCAGAACCAGAAAGTAGACCTTTTAAGGAATAATGGAAAGAACATAGCATTTGGAGTTAAGAGCCCCTTTGGAAACTGGTGAACTCATCTAACATCTCTGGACCTCCATTTCTTCATCTGTAAAAAGAGGTATTTGAACTAGATAATCTAAATTCTTTCCCAGCTCTATAATCTATGAACCTTCTGCACTAAAATCTTCTCTTCGAGACCGAGTAACCTTCTGTGAACAGAGAAGAGATTGGCTGTTTAGATGGCACCCAATAAAGTGCTAATTTTAAGTGCACCTGTTTCTAACCACAACTAGAAAGAGGCAATGTCCCATTTTTAGAGCAATAAGGGACCAAGCTGTAATTTCTCAAAACCATTTCCATCTGCACTCTCTATTTATCCTGTTCATGTTATTTTAATTAATACACAATTTACATACATTCATCTGTTTACTTATTTATACTAGCAGAGATATTTCTAATTTGAATCCTAACATTTTAATTACTAAAACTTGAAGCATAATACCATCTCCCATATTTCCTTGAATATTCACAGGCAAGTTAATATGGCATTCTGTTCAGACAGGCCATGTGTTTAATTGCTACCAACTGGAAAAGAATGAATTGACACATCATTATCAAAATATTAACAGACAATTTGTTCAAGGGGCAGAATTCAAAATTAACAAAGCATTCTTCATTTGGACCACTTCATACAGTTAATAATGGATAATTACCTTTTGACTGGTGCATTATCTTTGAATTCATCATTTTATCTATGCATATTCCCTTTTACAATATCACAGTCCATGAAAGAAGCAGATTTCTGTTTTTAGAAGTAAGTCTATGCACGTGTCCCCAGTGCCCTGTTTCTTTTGTCCCACATATAGCCCAGTCATTAACCTAAATGGACTCCTTCAAAGGTAAGGTATAAAAATACATCTTTATTGTACATCTTGACCATGAAAAAATCAGATTCCTACAAGGTATTTGACAATGTCTCATTCTATCCTTGTTCATGAGGAGAAACATGGTATGGATGAATTTTTCTAAGGGATGAGGAACTAATTTTCTGAATGGATAAATCCAAAGACTAATGATTGATTTTAATCTTAAAGGAATTCTCCCTGTAGAGTTATTCTTGGTTTTCTTCTTTTTAACATGTTTATTAATTATTTGAATAAAGGAAAGATTGGCAAATTTCTCAAGTTTGCATCTATTACCAAGTTGAGAGGAAGAGTTCAAACTTCGAACAAGAGAAATAGGATTGAAGTGGCAGCTGGGTGGCTCAGTGGATTGAGAGCCAGGCCTAGAAATGGGAGGTCCTAGGTTCAAATCTGACCTCAGACACTTCCTAGCTGTATGACCCTGGGCAAGTCACTTAACTCCCATAACTAGCCATTACTGCTGTTCTGCCTTGGGACCAATACACAGTATTGATTCTAAGATGGAAGTAAGGTTTTATAAAAAAGAAAGAGAGAGACAGACACACACACACACACACACACACACACATACACACACAAAGAGAAATAAGATTGAAAGAGATCTCAATAAACTAGAAAAATGCATTAAACCTAATAAATTTAAATTGAAATTAATCATCAAATACTTATCTAGCCATTACTATGTACCAGGCCCTGTACTAAGCTCTGTGGAGACTTATACAAGCAAAAAGAAAGATGGTCCCTGCCTTTAAGGAGTCTACATTTTAATATGGAAAACAATAAGGAAGTTAAAAAGTAGGCAGAGCCTGGAAACAATGGAGTCTTAAGAGCAAAATCTAGAGATTCAGAAACATAACTGAGAGAGGAACGGATAAAGGCTGGCTTAAAGCCCTTCCTCAAATTTAAGGTTTCAGGAAGAATGTGATAATTTGGGAAAAGGGGATGATATGAGTGGAGGGATGTCTCAGGACAAGAGAGCAACTGAAACATGGTAGTGACGTCTTAAGAGTCAGAAGCCATGCCAAGAGAGGAATAAATGGGATAAAAGTAAAGTCCTATATTTGAGTTTAAAAAAATAAGAGTTAACTGTGAAAGTTTGGGTTGGATAAGATAAGGTTACATAAGCATACATGTGAAAAGAAACTGGAATTTTTAGAACTACAAGGTAAGTATGAGTAACAGTCTGAAAGTTGCAAGAAAAAAAACCAAACAACCTCTTACTCAGTTAGCCTGTATCAACTGAGGAATAGTACCGAAAACAATAGGGAGGGATAGCTCTATTGTACTGTGCCATCTCTTCAGCCATCTGAGCTATTATGTTCAATTATTGCTAATGCATTTCAGAAAACACATCTGGAGAGGCCAGTCTTATGGTGAGAAGACATCAAACTATGCTATGCCAGGATTGACTGGTTGAGGGAACTATATATTTTAGCCTCAAAAGAAACAGATGGCTTTGGAGAGACATGACTGCCATCTCCAACTTTTTTTTCCCAAGGAATGAAATATCCATTCCTGGAATGAATCATTTTGCCTGATTTCAGAGGGCAGAACTAGGAGTGATGGGTATTATTAGTGAAAGGGAGACAGAACAAGTGGGTTAATATGGGGATAGGAGCACAACAAGGCTGTATATTATCTTCTTACTTAACGTATATGTAGAATTCATCATGCAAAATGTCAGGCAGGATAAACCTAAAACGTGAATTAAGGGCTCTGGGAGTAACTCCGATAATCTCAGACATGCATATGATATCACTGATGGGAGAAAGTGAAGAAGAACTAATAAGCCTCTTGATGAGGGTGAAAGAGAAAAGCTGTAAAAGCTGGCTTGAAGCTTAATATAAAAACAAATCCCAAGATCTTGGCAAATAGTTCCATTGCTCCCTGGCAAATAGAGAAGAAACCAAAGCAGTGTCAGATTTTCTGTTCTTTAGGCTTGAGGATTACTTCACATGGTCACTGAAGTCTTAAAATTAAAAGATGTTTGCTTCTCAGAAGAAAAGCCACAGCAAATCTGGACAGTATTTTAAAGGGCAGAGATATCATCTTGGCAACAAAGGTATATAAAGTAAAAGCTATTGTTCTTCTAAGAACAGTAAAGGAAGGTGAGCATCACAGAATTGACACAGTGTGGGAGAAGATTTTTGAGAGACACTTGCAGAGGGAGGAGATCAAATCAGTCAATATTTAAAGAAGTTAATTCAGACTATTCACTGGAAAGTCAAGTGCTGAAGTTAAGCATTAAATGCTTTGGCTGCTTGATGAGATGATAGAATTTGTTGAAAAAAGACCATGACGGTGGTAAAGACTGAAGCAAAAGAAGGGACAGAAGAGGATGAGGTAAAGAGATGTTATCCTGGGAACAATGAACATAAACTTGGAAGATTTTGAGAGATAGGACAAGCATGCCATGGTCCATGGTGTCAGAAAGAGTCCGACAGGATTGAACAACTGAACAACAACAGAAGAGGTTTTGGCTCAATGTAAAGTGAAATTTCTGATTAATAACCTTATTTGAAGCTCTCTAAAAAGGTAATTCCATCATCATTAGAGGACTTAGGAAGAATCTTGATAATTCCTTATCAAAAAGATGGTATTGGAATCCCCATAAAGTCACAGATTGGGGTGGATAGACTTTGAGATCCCTTGTTGCTGATTTTCTGGTATTCAGATCAACATCTAATTTATGTATTTGTAAAAACTCTTCTTTGTTTCCCCTAGATAATGAAACTAGTTCTAGTATATTAATTTTAGAGTAATTCATAGGGCATGAAGTTACTCATACTATTTTTTTCAAAGGAATATAGTCTATAATAGTCAAATTTCTAAAGCCATCATCTCTTTAAGGTTCACTGCTATATAGAACGTGAATTGATGAATATGTTATTATGGGTCAAAACAACCAATCAAAACAAAGCAGTAGCATATTTCTATAATTCTATTCTCAATATATTTTAATTTGAAGCAACCCAAGGTTCTTTTTATGCTTTTGACACAGCTTCCCTTAATTGATATGGTATGGATTTGGAGGCTGGTGACAAAATGAGGTAAAAAAAATAAAAAGTCTTCAGGATTTATTTTTTAAAAACTTACTTTTAACTATTCCTCTGAGGTTTCTATGGTCAGAGTTAATCAACTTAATGCCTTATTATCTTGGTAGTGATGACTTAGAACTTGCCATAAGACATATTTATGCCAAGGAATCCATGGGATACATTTTCATAATGTTCTTATGGCCAGTGTTCTTCAAGTCAACCAATGGTCACTCTCAACCGCAAGTTGGACAAGCCAACCATGACCAATGAAGCTTTGGGTATAACAAATTCTAACTTCCCTGAAGTAAAACATTGCTTCAATTACCCAGAGGATAACCAATAATGTTCTTTTTGAAATTTTTTTAGTATTTGTTATAATAAAACACCTTATTTGTTTCATGAAAACAGACATAATATTTTTAAACAAAAGAATAAAAATAATTTTGTTGATGAACAGTTGTGTTAATTCTGCTCAGAAACAGATATCCATCAAAGTAGAAAGGAATCATCTGGCTTTTGTTTTATGATTATAAGCTGTTAAAAATTACTTCTACAAATGACTAACTATGAACCTCTTAAGAATAGATATTATTCCCTTGTGGAAGGAAAAACAAGTATAAGTTTTCCCCACTAAAACAATCATGGGACAGGAATCACAGTCTAGTTAGTTAGTCATTAAAGATCCTTCCACTTTCCCAAGCATTTGATCCATTATCAGGATCAAGAGGTTTCATTCTCTTTATCCACTGTTTGAATTTCAGTAGCTCTGTGCTTTTATGGATGTCAATATTCTCTCCTCATGCTGATAAAAATTGCAATCCATCTATCCAAGCCTTGGTGGATTTGTTATATGAATTCCTGAAACAAACAAAAAAATCCTATGTTGGGGACCAACATTTTCACACTTATTTTGGGTAGTTCTTTGAAGACATACTTAAGCCTTTCTAGCTTGATAGAACTTCTTAGGGATTGCGTTCCAGTGGTATAACATCCAACAACCACAAAGAGGCATTGGAATGGCACTTATAGAATTTATAGAACCAATTTAGCCTTTTTTAAGATCCAGTATAACACTGACATTGTCTACTCAGTGAGCAGGATAAACTTACTCACTAGCAAGATGCGTGTGATTATGTCCAGTCATTAAAGGGTACTTTTATTTAACTTACTGAAAATGAGTAACTGGTGAGATAATTTTAATATGTTTAATTCCATTTAAAAATGGTAACCAGGGGTGACTTTGACTGCTGCTACAAAACTTTGTCCAGCTCCAGTGTTTTTTGCTTTGTTTTGTTTTGTTTTCTATTTCAAATCTATTTCTTCTCAAAATACCCAGTGAACACAGAATAATAGGACTAAAGATTTGTATTGGCCACATGAAAACAGATTACTTTCTCTCAGTTTTAATTTCCCATGAACATTGTTGCTCTACAAGCTCAAACATGTACATGGGGCCTCCCTGGCATTTCTTTTGCCATTGCAATCCTAGTGCAGCCCAGCAGCTTTCTAATCTCTGACAGATTTTCATGCCTCAGTCACCTTCCAATATTTGTTGAAACCAGCATTAAAAGAAAACAATACAACAACACCAATATGCTTTGAGTAGAAGTTTTCATTCGAGAGAGCACGGGAAGGAAACTATAATGAGATCACAACATTTTTCAACCAAAAGTAAATGTAGAAACATGTTGAAATATTTCAGGCTTCCTTTAACAGTTCCCTTGTTAATAAATTCAATCTATGCTCAGCTTTTAGAGTTGATGTGGGGCACCACAATTTTTCCTGCTAACAGGTTGTTTTCAAAACTATTTGGACCCTAGAGTCCCACAAATAAAAGCTCCTTTGTTGTATTCTTTCTTCCAAAGAAGCATGATATAAGGAAAAGAGCAGCAGCCTTCAAGGCTTATTTACATCCATATTCTAATTCTGACACCTTTAGGCAAATCATTTTAATCCCTGGGACTCAGTTTCTTTAACTGTACAAAGGTAGGGTCAGATCAGATGACGTCTCAGATCCCTTCCAGTTCCATTGAAAATATCAAAGCAACATATGAATGCCAGCTAATATTATTACCTTGTAAAGCACCTTGAATAGGAAAAATCCCTCGAACAATCTGATGAGCTCCACAATTAATGTGATGAGTCTATAGGGCAGGAAGCCTTTGTTGCATCTAATGGGGACCTACTCAAGTCATCATGTGGAGAGGAAATATATAATTCCTAATTGATTTTCAGTGACTTGGATTGCTGCCAAGATGATTAACTATCTGGGACGCAGGAGAACGGTCTGTGGTCAGAGCAATCACTTGTCCATGCAAGTCTATAAAAGTGAGCAAATGACAACTTTTCTCTTGTGTTTTCAGCGATGTTTCATTAATGGTCCTCTTTCAGATCAACGCATCTTCTAGATGTCTAGCAAAAGGAAAGTATATCAGGAGGTGCTCATGAGATACGATTTGGAATGGGTGTTGATCCACAGGGTGCCTAGAACCTGTAAAAATTAAAATTAGTGTCTTAAAAATATACTATTTTACATTATTATACATTGATTTTAATTTTTACAAACCCAAGGGAATTTTTAGGGGCTCATATGAGATGTGTGAGGATAAAGACTGGATCTGTAAGTTCAATGATACAGGGAAGCCCCAGATGAAGGAATTCTCTGTGCCCATGCAAGTCAACCTTTTTTTGTGTGATTTTTAGTACTAGAAAGTTGTCTAAGCACTAGAAATGAAAGTGATTTGCTTAAGGTGATGTTCTTTATATGATATCAGTATATGTAAGAGATTGGATTTGAACTCAGGTAGACTTGAAGGACTTTTCTCTATCTACTCCATTCATTCTCTATTCTATTCATTATTCTCTTCTCTATTAAGTCTGTTCATAGTGATATAGAGATACATAGTATTATTACTACTATTATGAAGAATAATAACAGAAAATATTTATATAAATACATGTATTTAAATATATGTGTATACATATATACATGTGTACATGCAAATATACATAAATTGATATCATCTTTTTCCAATTTACCTTCACATTTATTCTTTATAAATTTAACGATGCATATGTTGTCTCCCTTGAAAGACTGTAAGCTACCTAAGATTATATTGAGAGAACACACTGTGTTGTTTTTATCTTTGTATACCCAATACTAAATACAGTGCATAGAAATAGGTGCTTAATAAATGTTTGTTGATTGATCTAATTCAGACTGTACTTTAGTGGGTATTCCCTCTCTCCTGGATCAAAGACTTCAGCCTGTTGTTTTCAATGGCCAATAATCTCACTATGCTGTAAGAGTTCCTATATTTTCTTCTTGAAAATTCAACCATCCACAATCCATCCATTCTCTTCCTCTTAATTCAACATTCTTAGCACTTTGGCTGAGCAATACCTCTCTTGTAACTATCATTAGAACTTGTAATTTCAAAAACATACACGTCTTTCCCTTCTTCCCTAATAATAAAAAAAAAATACACCTTGCTCTATTCTGAGCTATATCTCCCAGAAGACAATGTCTGGTTGGCTGTCATCTTGGTCCCTACTCTAGGTGGAATACATCTTTCAGGGACCTCCATGATAGAAGTTTCCTGGTAAGGACAGTTTCCTTTGATCCTGCCAGTACAACAAAAGACAATCAATTAACCTATGACAATTGTCTATCACTAAGATAAGACCAAATCTTCTGAGCAAACCCTGCCCCAGAAGTTAATTAGTTCTCAGGGTCTATGCCTATAATTTAATTTGCTACCACCATGCCTTGTTATGTAGAACACAGGATTCATGAGTAAGCTCTTCAGACATAATCAGTTCATGCTATATTCCTTTTTCTCTGCCTCATCCGCACCTATTATATCTTTCAACACTCATTTTAAATCCTTTCCTCCCTCCACTGTCTTCTCTTATTTTCTTCCCACTCACTCAACAACTGGATATGATTACACTCTCCTTTGAACCCCAATAGCATTCATTCATTTGCTATCTCTTCTCTCCTTTCTCCTCTTCCCCAACCTTGGCTCATGGAGCACTTATATCTTGACTTGTATAGTTTACATACTCGGTACATTTGTTTCAGCCCCTCAATTATGCATATAAGTTCCTTGATGGAAGAAACCACGTCTTCATCACATTTATTCTTACCATGTCAAAGAAATCAGAACTGCTGAGCTGTGGGGGCAGCAAGCAGCAGCTATTGCCAGTGGCTTTGAGGATAACACCAACTTATTTTTCATGTTCGGTTTGCCCAAAGGCAAGAGATAACAGCAGGGAGAGCTGGCTCATTCTACATATGCTGATTTGGAAACAAAGAAAGAAAAGGAGCCAAATGAGATTTCTTTGTCTGAAACAGTTTATCTTAAGGGAGGTCTATTATTCCTGGGTGAATTTCTTTGGGCACCCTTTTGTCACTTGGTATTATATATCCCTTTAAGGAAAAGGATGGCCATGAGTTGGCACCAAGTCTAAGAAAGGGTATAGACAATGATAACAGATGACACAAAGTTACTATGGTGATAACTTTGATTTGGCCATTTTTTGTTCATGAAATGGAGGAGGATGAATTTGACCACTTGGGAGGCAGTATTTTCTAGATTTCTTGAAAATTGTATATTTTCCATGAAGACTACTAGTTGTCTTTCAGCAACTTTTGGATTTAGAATTGGATTGTACCTTAACTTGGAGGGACCTTGCTGAGAGATAGATTCTTCAGATTGCCTCAATGTAAGCTTAGCTACCTTCTCTTATCTCCCTTCCAAGAAACTATAAACTAGATGCTCAATTTGGCTCAGGCATATTCTTCTATATCCTGTGAAAAGGATAGCAATTTCAAGTGATAACTGTAACTCTTGGCAATCCATTTGTCCCCTCTGGATCTCAGTTCTGGAGATAAATAAAGTGATCATGGTTTAGAAAGAAGAGAAACAGTCTAGAATTTACAAGACCTGGATTGTAATACTAGTTATCTCAATAGTTACATGTATGATCTTGAGCACTTAACTTTTGTGAAGCTCTGTTTCCTCACCAAAAGAAAGGCCAAATTGAATTAGACAACCTCTAGCTGGGGAACTCAAGCCCCTTAGGGCTCTACAAATTTCAGAGCTTTTATTGGGAATTTTGGCACATGTGGCAGATTTAGGGATAGTGATAGAGACAAGGAAAGAAATGCGAAGATACTTTAAAGTCAACTAGTACTGATATCACTACTGATCCTAGAGCTTCCTGTGATGAAAATCCTTACACAAGCAGATCATTCCAGTTGAATCTAGTCCCACTTGTGTGCCTGGAAAGGAAAGAAAGAGACTGAAAATGCTGACAGACTAGAGCATGTCACCATCACTGGGAATTCCTGACCTCCAGGTCCCCAACCAAGCAATAGGCAGGTCCATGTGCACCAATGGAGGATTCAAGAAAAGGGGTATAATGATGATTAAATCCAAGGATGTTTGCAATTCCCAGACAAGGTGATGTGAGGAGGAAATATGTTTCTTCTCCCATGAAGAATGCGGAGGTAGAAAAGAGGATGTGCTTTCTCCCTCTGTGTTCTCCTGTATTTTAACCTAGAAATATACCCTGAATGCCATTTGGGGCAGAAGCATGAATGTAGGAGCCCTGAAAGAGCCCTTGTTTGTAAAGAGTGATTTTATGTTAGGTTATTAACTCTTTGGGGTCAGGAATAGGCTTTTATCTTTCTCTGCAACCATTGAACTTAGTACAGTTCTTAGCATATAGTAACTACTTAATAAAAGTTTATTGTTTAATGACTGACAGATATGCCATTCCTGCTAAGAACTTTAATGTGATTTTCCTCAGCTCCCCACCAAAGCAAAGACAAAACATATTATTTGGAGCCATTACAACACACTTCCCCATTAGGAGGATATGGAATTGGGCTCAGTAAGTGATAAACAATGCTGCATAGTTTATATACTGGGTCTAATGAGAGAATGCAATTACAAAAATTACTCTGAAATCCCAGTTCTACTTCTAACTAGTGAATGCCTTTGGGTAAATTGCTTAACTCTACTATTCTTCTAATAAACAGTCTTGAAAAGCCAAGTTTGGGGAAGAGAAGAAAGGAGAGAAGAGATGGCAAAGGGATACTTATCAATCAGTCTTTGGAATCATAGCAATAAAATTAATATTGATGAAAATTAATCACAAACTAAAGAAAGAAGAAAAGAACTCAACAAGAGAAATTGTATTAACTAAAAAGTTGTTTCAAAACATGCTTTTATAAATTCATTCAAATTCATTCCAGTACCATAATCAGCTCAGAATGGTGTTGACTAATTTGTCCCCAGACAAAATGTTGGTTTTCTGTCATGTAGTCGTTGCCTAAGGCCAATAGTATTGGAAAACAATTAACCTGTCAGCTTCAGGTTTTTCATTAATAATTTTGGACCATATCCTGCCATTGATATTTATTTTAAACTTGCATTGATTTCCGTGGGAGTTCCACATGGCGGATGATGGCAGGATACAGCCCAAAGGGAACTGCCTCAGAATAGGTTCCCACTTTCGTTCCCTTTGTGTTTGACCCTTATTAAATTCAGTCCTCCACATTGTACATATAAAAATAGCCTCCCAGGCAACATAAATGTGATAAAGACTTCTATTTGCACAACCAGGCTTATAGGTCAAATGTCTGAGAGAGTTTAGAAATCTAAGAGAGTTAAATTTGAAACCTCCTTGGAGCTCTGTGTTTATGATCCTTGTTTCAACATTTAGTATCAGCATTAGTCTTACTAAGTGGTCTCAGTATATACTCTGTCATTTCAAAGGCACAGCATTAAAAAAAAGCATTTTTGAATCACTTAAAACTAAACATCCTTACCAAATTGGGACAATTTAGCCATTGAAATGGGCCCGCCATTATGGAACTAGATGATGTGGTATGGAACTAGCCATCTTAGAATAATATTGTCTTTAGTAATGACCTTAGTTGCCCAATTCCTAGAATTTTTTCCTGGGTTCCTAAGAATCATCCCTTGAGCAATAGAGGATGTAAAGGTGAATAGTTTTGAGACAAATGGTCAAAAGATATAAATTATACTTCAAAGAATTGTAAAATACTGACATGCATATGAAAGATTATTCCAAGTCACTAATAATTAAAATTAAAACAAATTTGAGGTTTCCCATTATACCCCTCAAAGGGGCAAAGACAATAAAAAAAATACCAAATATTGAAGAGCATTAGGTAAAAGGCACATTGATGTACTTTTGGTGACACTGAAAAATTCTAACCATCCTAGAAAACAATTTGGAATTATGTGAAAAATTTGTCTAAACTGTTTATTTTTTTAGACCCAGGGGTACTATTATTTGACAAATATCCCAAAGATGTCAAAAATAGAAATTAAAGGCCCCATGTATGTAAAATATTCATTTTGTGCATTCTGTGCTATCAAAAAATCAAAAATAACGTGGCCACTTCTTTGATTAAAGAATAGCTGGAAAATGGTTATATATGAAAGTAATGAAACCTTATTATGCCCAAGAAATGATAAATATGAAGACTTCAGATAAATTAAGAAAGTCTTCAATAAACCAATGCAGGCTGAAGTACACAGAACCAGGATATACATGACTACAATAATGTAATTTTTTTGTCATCCCTTTTAATGGTAATCACTGATCAGAGTTAACAAGAACTGATAATGAAACACATTTCCTTCTCAGTAGAGAGGTGAAAGATTACAGATGTGGGATGTGCTATTTTTTTTTGAGGCTCAGTCATCATATCCATTGGTTTGACTCAAAGTTTCTCTTTGTTAGAACAGAGGATGTGTGTATATGGGAATGAGGTGATGGGCTGGAGAGAGAGAGGTAGGGAGAAATCCCTGTAGTATAAAATAAAAGATATGAATAAGATATTAAATTAATAAACAATATGACCTTTGAAAAATATCTGAAAAAAGTAACCCAATGAAAAGTCAATAAAAAACACAGGAAGATCCTTAGGAACAATGGACCCAAGAGAGAAATATCTCTGAAGTAATTGAAATTAATAATATATTCTTAGAGGTACTGTGGGAGAGAGATCTTGTTTCTTGGGTTCTAGTTCAAACTCTATCACTAAGTACTTGACAACCTTCAATTATCAAAGAGTTATAGATTTAGGGTCACAAGGGACCTGAGAGGCCACCTGCTATGCCCACTACCTGAAATGTGACTATGCTCTGTGGTTTGTGGTCCTTCTCTGTGTAATCGAGTGGCTAGATCTAAACTTTCTTACTGACAGAGACTATTTCACTTTTCTCTCTGGATTCTTATACTGGTGCACAGTAACATACAGTAATGTTTTGAGAAACACTGGTTCAATGATTGACTACATATTGCCCTAAATATATTTTTAAGACAAAATGAGACATCAGTGAAAATGCTTTGTAAATTATAAAGTATGATAAAAATGTTAGTAGTTATTATTTTATATTATATTATTTATTATATTATATATTATGTTATATGTATATAATATTATATATTACCTAAATTTATTCTTGGATCTCCTTCTCCTCACCCCCCCCACTGCCCAGTAAAAGCTATCCCATCTAAGAAAAAAATTTAAATGAAAAATAGAAAAATAAAATCATTGAAAAATTCTAATGTATGCAACGTTCCATTCTTGTGTTTCTCCACTCCTTTGCAGAAATGGATAGGGCAAAAGATGGGGGAAATTACAAAGTCCAGTCAAGTTTGGACATTTAAGTTTTACAGGCATTTAAGATTTTGTTGTTAATAGGATAAATACTTTAGAAAGCCTAACACCTCCATGATATGTAGGCTGGATTCAAGAGAGAAGAGAATGGATCCTGGGATTTTTTACTCTGAGGTAACGTGTTTTAAAAGGATATCAGTAGTTGGGAAACTAAGAGAAGAAGGTAAAAGAAGTAGAAAGGACTTGGCAAAAGATTGGATGTTGAGAGTGGACTGGAAAAATAACAGCACTTATAGATAAATCAGTATGATTTAAGAAAGAAGATAGCAAATTCAGTTTTGGACATGTCTGACAGGCAAATACTTCTAGGTGGCATAGTGCATAGAACACTGGATCTGGAGGCAGGAGGATTCCTCTTCTAGAGTTCAAATCTACTCATGACATTTACTAGCTAAGTGACCCTGAACTGACCTGAAACACAGTCACTTAACTGTGTTTGCCTCAGTTTCTTTATCTGTAAAATCAGCTGAAGAAGGAAGTGGCAAACCACTTCAGTATCTTGGTCAAGAAAATTCCAAATGGGGTCACAAAGAGCTGGACACAATTGAGAAACCACTGAACAAAAAATAGGCAAATTCAGCTAGAGTTTAGAAGATATGAGGTTTGGGAGTTGACCAAGTACTGATGATATTTCAAAATGAAGCCATAACTAGGAGATGAAAGCTCCAAGGACAGAAACACAGAGAGAGAAGGTCATAGGGGGTGATACAGCCACTAATGTCTGGTCCCAAGCAGTAAATACTGGAATAGCTTTAGAAGTACTTCTAAAGACATGGATTTGTAATCATTAATGACAAAATATATGTAATAATTTAAGCTTTACCCATTTTTCCCATCAAAAATCCAAAGAGAAATGCTTATAACATTATTTCCACTTTTAAAAGTTTAATTTGTTTTTACATTACAAATATAAAGATTACCCCACTCTAAGTTCAGTCCCTCATCCCGCATAATCTGGACTATTATATTACAATAGCCTTGTAATTGTTCTTCTTGCCTCAATTTATTCCCTCTCTAAAAATTACTCTCCAACTTACAGTGATTTTCAAACATGCTGTAAACACCAAAACTGTAAGGATAATTTTAGTGTTTTGACTTAAAATCTAAGTAAGTGGTCACCATGGGAAATTCCCAAATATGAAAATACCCAAGTCAGCTGGGATTTATAGAGATTTTAATTAATGAAGAAAGAAGGAATTAAGTGAAGGAGAGAGAGAGAGAATTAATTTAAACTACTCTGGCTCAGGCTGAGCCAAGCAGTAGTTAAAGGCCTAGGCCAAAGTGGCCTCCCTGAGCCTAAGGGAGAGCGAGTCAGTTTTTATCACTCACCACAAGACCATCTCCAAGCTGGGTTCTTCCACTCCAAACTGAAATCCCTCTCCAAACTGAACTGCCTCAACTGAATTTTTACCCCTTCCTTTTAAAGACATTTTCTTTTATGTCACCTCCCCTAAATTTTCATGTCTACCAATCAAAGTAGATACTTTTTTTTTTCCAGGACTGCCCTTAGTTTTCACCATTCTTTAGTTCACACCTTCTCTGGTTAAATTATATCTTCTGAGTACTTCACACCTCTTTGTTAAGCTTGCCTTTTGTAAGTTACTTGACCTTTTTGTGATTAATTTAACCTTTATAGGTACTTAACACCTTTTTGTATTAAATCTAAAAATAGACCTAGCTTAAGGTTCTAGCTTTACTATAAGGTATGAGTTAGGGACTTTCATTTTTCAATAGGAGTTTACAACTTTATCTTCCCCTAAGGCACTGTCTGAGTAGGTGGAGTAATTTTAAAAGTTCCCAATACATTCCTGATTCTTGTTAGACCAAGTATCTCCATTGTTACAATAAGGGAATAGTTAAATAAGATCGTCTAAAGTATAGTCTGAGTAGTTTTACAGATTCATAATCCCCCCTGATGATCATTAGTAGACCAGTCTCCCCATTGATCATTTAACACACTCATCTTGTAGTCCTAAAGCACTTCTACCTACAGATGTATACAATATTCAATTTTCTAAGAAGAAATTACAGTAGTTAGGGAGGAATAGAAAAGAAAGGAAGCAAAACCAATGTTTTGTTAGGTGCATTGACAGAAAGTCAAATTAGGGGCAGTCCCCTTGGCATAAAATTGTACATTTACAAATAAATTTTCAATTAAACTTCAGTTCAATCAACCACACCCAAAGTTCTTTCTGGATCTTCTTGATGTAGTGTAGATTTTCTGGCATCTTTCTGTAACACTTCATTCTCTGGATTTAGGAGTTATCAAACTTCTTCCTTGAAGATTTTTCATTATTATTATTTATCATTACTATTATATCAAACTATAATTATAATTCAAACTAACCAACTAATTTAAAACCTATCAATGGCATAGTAGATGGGACAATGGAAGTTGCCAAAGTCTTGTGGGGTTACTTTCCCAAGGTCAAGCAATTCAAGTATGAGGTGGGATGTTTGTATAGCTTTTTATGCCAAGACATTCATTTTATCCACCATGCCATGCTACTTTTTGGGCCTTCTAGAAATTGTTTCTATTTTTTTTTTGCAGGACTCCAACCTAAATATGATACTTTATTTATAACCTAACCATGTGAGTTGAAGAAAGGAGTTTCTTATAGTTTCTAAGTTCTATTTTTCTCTTTAAGCACATCCTAGTATGGTGACAGAAAAGTGGCTCAGTAGATTGAGACCCAGGTCTAAAGATGGAAGGTCTTCAGTTCAAATTTGGGTCTCAGAAACTTCCTAGTTTTGTGACTCTGGGCAAGTCACTTAACTCCCATTGCTTAACTAGCTCTTACCTCTATTTTGCCTTAGAACCAATACACAGTGTTGATTCTAAGATGGAATGGGTTAAAAAAATTCTAGTATATACTTGACACAATGCCTGGCACATAGTAAACACTTCATACATACTTGTTGCCTTGCCTGATACTGTACTTGTTTTTTTTAGGTACAACTATGCAGTTTTATGGCTCACTAAGAGCCCCTCTTCTTCATCTCTTATGGTTGTGAAAAGTTCCTGCCCCCCCCACAAATCCATTAGAAATAGCAAAAAGATACACCATAAACCAACTCAGTCTTGTTCTTATTGAATTTTAATCAGCTTATTTTTGGTAGCTCTCCTGGAGCTCTTCCTTTCTTATCTCTTCTCCCCCAGAAAATATAATATTTTAAGTATGTCTTCCCCTAGATCACAAAAGCTAACAAAATATTTCCTGATCACTTCCTAGATAGATAGATAGATAGATAGATAGATAGATAGATAGATAGATATCTGGAGTGGCTAACTGGTGTAGTACATATATAGTACTAAACCTAGAGGACGGAAGACCCATCTCCTGATCTTAAATCTGATCTCAGGCACTTATTTGCTGTGGGACCCTGAGCAAGTCATTTAACCTTGTTTTCCTTGGTTTCCTCATTTATCAAATGAGCTAGAGAAGGAACTGGTAAACCATTCTAGTATCTTGGCCAAGAAAACCTCTATTTGAGTCAAGAAGAATTGGACACAACTGAAAAATGACTGAATAAAAATAGATATATACATAGATGTAGATATGTGTGTTTAATGTCATATCACTTCATGATGCCATATCTCTATTAATGATAAGGTTGATGTGACTTTACGATCTTGCCATCCATTTCTCATGTGAGCAAATCCGTAGGATCAAAATTTGCTTCTTGGGATTTATCATAGATCCTGAATACTCTAAGCCCTTTTCCTTAAAAAAGGGGAATTGATAATAATTGATAGCACAGTGTCAAAAACTCTTTTCATATATGAATAGGTTTCTATCCTCAGAACTGTATTTAGGCTTTAGTTATTAGAAATTACAAATATTATAGTTTATAAAACCAGATTTCTCTGATCAAAATATACACTTCAACCAAATGAAATATTTGAAAGTGAATTAATCTCTTTAAACTACTTCTGCATTCTTGAGAAAAGAAGTCACACATATAGAGGGGAGTCACCTTGGATTTTAAAATTTCACCTTTTTTTTCCTGGACTACAGTCCAAATATTTTTAATGCCAAATAGCATCAATATGTCTATTGGTCTCCAAATGTTTTTGATTTGAGCTTTTGTTTTGTTTCAGAGAGGGTTTTGTATGTGTGTGTATGTTTTTAGATCAAAGAAACCAATAACAACACTAGAGACAATTTTTCTTTTAACCTTTTTTCCCCCTCAAAGCAAAAGGAGGGATAAAATTGATTTCAGTGGGTGTGGAAATCACCATAGGTCCAAGGTTTACTTTCTGTGCGCATTTTCAGAGTGTAATTTGAAACAACGTTCTTCTAATTTCCAAGGGAGTTAATGTGTCAAAGCAGCTGCTGACCTTGAAAAAAATCAGCAAGTATAAATAAAAACCCTCTGAAAAACAACTGTCTTTAGAAATGAAGGTGATGTGAAAACAAAAGATAAGTTAAAAAAAATAAGAATAACATTGTCATCATTTTCAAAATGAGGAGTATAACTTTAATCCCAAATATGAAAATTTGTTCAAATACCTGTATAAAAGATTCCTTCTCCAAGATATATTCCACTGATGTGCATTTAGAGATCCTATTTGCAAAGGTCTTAGACTTTTTCTTCCCACACCTATGTGATTCATTTGCTTTACTCCTTAACCTCATTAGTGACAATTAATTGTCCTGTCCACAAAATTATAATCCATACCCTGCCATTGCTGAGATTACAAGAAGTCTATTGCTCTATTAATAAAGGTTTTTTTCAATTCACATTTTTCTCCCCTGAACATTTTTTTAAACCCACCAGGAACACACTGTGACTTTTAAATATATAATTTGGAAATCACTTTCTTAAAGGTCTATGCTTCTCTGCTTTTATTTATGATAACCAATGTCTGCAGGAAGAGTTTGGCATTTGTGGAAAGCCTTCAAATCCCAAGAGATCAGGAAGTCAAGGAGCATTCCTCACTACATCTGGAAGTGAACAGGAAGTGCCAGCCCATAGGACCTCCACCTATTAGTTGTTTGACAGCCATGAGCAAATGAATGAGGGATCAGACAATGAGGAAACCTGCTGGGGTCATCCTCGTTGTAAACCCATGAAATCCAATAACGTGACAGATTTTATAGCCTTGACAAGAGAGGAACTCAAGAAGGGAGTGAAAGGAAAGCAAACCTTAATGAGGATCCCTCCCAGCTTCCCTTTAAGCATCTTCCAGGAATTTTAGACAAAAGGAATCTTCAGATAGTGCTGTTAGGCTCACAAACCAAGGTCTAGAGAAAAACTTTACACATCTATTATATATTTTATAGTAGTTTATGATGCCTGTAATATTGTCTATCATTCGTGGTCATTACCTAAATCTTAATTCCTCCAATAAATAAGGGACTTTCTAAAAGTGTTAGTATAGTTTTAAGCCATTAAAGGTTTAAGGACATAATTGTTTAACAATCAACTAACAGACAGAGAACAGATCTTGATTTCCCTAATGTTCCTTTTCAATAAAAAAAGATTTGAACTGACTAATTTCTGTGTATGAGTATTGATACAATATTTTACTTCCATGTGACCAGTAGTTTTAATTTGCAACCAAATTCCTTTTAAGGATAAGCAAAAGGAAGAAGGCCCAAATAAATGAGTAAATCATACACATAAAAAAAAAATCATAGGGATAAGGAATGACCCCTGACAGTATTCCCAAAGGTTTTGTCTTATAGACCCTAGCAATTTCTTCTTCTCTCTCTCTCTCTCTCTCTCTCTCTCTCTCTCTCTCTCTCTCTCTCTCTCTCTCTCTCTCTCTCTCTCTCTCTCTCCTTCTTTGTCTTTCACTATCCTTGTCTATGTCTGTCTCTGTCTCTGTCTCCATTTCTGTTTCTCTCTGTCTCTCTGCCTCTGTCTCTTTCTGTCTGTCTATCTGTCTTCCCCTCCCAATACTGCCTATTGGTTTCATGAATTTAACTATCACTTCAACACAAATGTCTCACAAATCCATATAACCTTTGAGCTTCACCCTCCTTTGTCTCCCCTTTAAGCTTCACTCCTACTTAACCAATTGCCTTTTGAACATTTCCAACTAAGTCTTGGAAAAATTTTAAATTTGACATGCCTAAGATCATACTCATCATCATGTCTTCCAAAACCCTTTACTCTTCCAGATTTCCTATTTATTTCACTACTTTTCTAGTCTCCCAGGATTTGAACTTTTGCATTATTAATTCCTCACTCTTCTTCATCTTCCTCATCTCACATATTTAGTTCCATGTGGATTCTTGCCACTTCTACCTTAACGACCTCTCTCTTATCTTACCCTTCCTCCTCACTTAAACACCCCAACTTAGTTCAGACCATCATCACCTCTTGCCTTGATACTGCATCAGTCTTTAAATTGATCTCCACTCCAAGCTGCCCTAAACAAGGCTATCAAAACGATTTTTCTTCAGCACAAATTTTACCATGAGATTCCCCACATTCAGTCAAGTGTATTGGTCTAGCTGCTACATTTAGCTTTTAAGGCTTTATATAACCTTATCCCAACCTATATTTCCAGCTTCATCAGAAATTACTCCCCATTCTGGGCTCCATGATTCAGCCAGACTGACCTTCTCTCAAGTCCATACTCACAGCACTACATCTCTGTACCTTTGCTCTGGACTTCACAAATACCAGAGAGCACTCACTCCTAATTCAAGCCTTAGAGACTCTTCCTCTTCCTTTATTATGCAGATTACCATCTTCTGTATTCCCCTAATTGTTATTCCTGTACCCCCTAAACTATTTTAAATTTACCTACTTAATATAGTTATATTTGTATTCATTCATTCTTTATTTATAGGTTTTTATTCCTATATGTCCTAATTAATTGACTGTCTCTTCCATTAGAATTTAATCTCGTGAGATGAGATTTTTTTTTCTTTTCTTTTGTGTTTTAAATTTGGAAATTTTTATCTAATTAATTAATTTAGAATATTTTTCCATGGCTACATGATTCATGTTCTTTCCCTTCCTTCTCCCCATCCCCTTCCTGTGGCCGACACGCTCTCCTACTGGGTTTTACTTATGTCATTGATCAAGACTTATTTCCATGTTATTGATAATTGCTCTAAGGTGATCATTTAGAATCTATATCCCCAATCATAAATCCATTGAACCATGTGATTAAGCAGTTGTTTTTCTTCTGTGTTTCTGCTCCCACAGTTCTTCCTCTGGATGTGGATAGCATTCTTTCTCCTAAGTCCCTCACTATTGTCCTGGATCATTGCATTGCTGCTAATAGAGAAGTCCATTACATTCAACTGTGCCACAGTGTATCCATCTCTGTATATAATGTTCTCCTGGTTCTGCATCACTTCTTGGAGGTCTTTCTAGTTCATATGGAATTCCTCCAGTTCATTATTCCTTTTTAGCACAATAGTATTCCATCACCAACAGATACCACAATTTGTTCAGCCATTCCCCAATCAAAGGGCATCCCCTCATTTTCCAATTTTTTTTTTGCCACCACAAAGAGTATATTTTTCTCTTACAACATACTAGGCGGGTGATAATTCTTATTTGATTGGTTGACAGGGACCTCTAAGATGAAAAGACTGTTTCTTTTCATTTGAATCAGCACACTTTCTGAGAGTTGCCAAGAGTAATGAATTTGCCCAAGGTCACACAGCCTTTATATGTAAGACACATAAATTGAACTCAGGTTATCCTAGCTCTACATATGAATATTATTTAAATTCTTACCTTCTGTTTCACTATAAGTTCTAAGAAAGAAGAGTAGCAAGAGTTAGGCAATTGGGGTTAAGTGACTTGCCCAAGGTCACAAAGCTAAGAAGGTGTCTGAGACCAGATTTGAATACAGGTCCTCTTGACTCCTAAGCCAGCATTCCATCCACTATGCTATCTAGCAGCCCTTGCATATGAAAATTTGTTCATATGATAATATGTAACTACTTTTCCAAGATGTATTTTATTGGCATTCATTTATAGATCCTATTTATCTTTGCCCTTTTTGCAGATCATCATGGCAAATCTACTACACTACTAAGCCAATTGTTTTTTTACAGAGTTGACTTAAAAATCTCAAGGATATAACTGATTTGCCTCATGATAAATAACCCATAACTTGTACATATGCCTTTAGTAACATCTTGTAAACTCTGAACAAAAATCTATTATTGAATAATTATTATATTATTATCTGTTGGTGATGGAATACTATTGTGCTAAAAAGGAATAATGAACTGGAGGAATTCCATATGAACTAGAAAGACCTCCAAGAAGTGATGCAGAACCAGGAGAACATTATATACAGAGATGGATACACTGTGGCACAGTTGAATGTAATGGACTTCTCTATTAGCAGCAATGCAATGATCCAGGAAATATTATATAAATTGATTAATTTATATAAATATTTTATATTTATTTATATTATTTGTATGATGGTTTAAAATTTATAAACACCTTTTTTCCAAAAATTCTGTGAGATATGCCTTATAAGCCCATTATGTAAATAGATCCTAGATGGAGGCATTGACTTTCTTTTAGTCACAAAGCTCATAGGCAATATGGTGCAATGGAAAGGTGTTTTGCTTTTGGCATCTGAGAATGTGGCTTGGAATTCTGGCTCAGCTACAAAGTACCTTGTGACCTTCAACTAGTAACTTTATCACCTGAGTCTCAGTTTCTCCATATGTAAAACGAGAAAGTTAGACCAGAGGCATTGGTTTTTGAAGTGTGATACTATCTGGGAGTCTATAAGATTAAAACTTTTAAAAATAATACTGCTGGGATATTTAAATTTCCAATATGGTAAGTATAACTAGATGTAGTCCATATGAAAGTTCTTGCAAGTCTTCAATAACGTTAAAGAATGTAAATGTGTCCTGAGAACAAAATATTTGAGTACTGCTAGACTGTAGATCAGCATGATGAAATATTGGTACATGTGCCCTGCCATCACTCAGGGAGCTGTTCTGTTCCCCCTTTTCTCAGCCACCCCTCTGTCCAGATGACCAAAGGAAACACTTTCTCCCTCCCCTCTCTCAGGTAATGCAGGGCTCACAGACAGCTTGAATTCACCCTCTGGACATTCGAACTTAAAAATCTTAGCCAATGCTGCTATAGACAGATAAAGCCTTTATTATATACTTACACTGTGCTAGGCATTGCGCCAAGTATTGTGGATACCAACACCTGTGAGCCAGACAGTTCCTGCTTTTAAGGAGTTCTCTGATAACACATAATAAGAAGAGGAAGATAATGCATAATGAGAGACTGCAAAGAAAGGTTTAGTGCATGGTGTAGACACAGCCAGGAAATGGAGTAGATGCCTGATTACAGAAAAGCAAAGAGGAAAACTCATCCCTTAGAGCTCAATGTCTTAGGAAGAGAGTCCAAGATTCTAGGAGTGGAGAGATAGGGATGATGATCAGAGTGTAAAAGGCATAAAAAGAGCCAACAAATGATCTCAAGTGTGTTGAAGTCAAAATTTGTACCTAAATCTCTTGAACCCAAGCCCAAGTCTCCTTCTATTATTCCACTGGCACTTAGACATCACCAATTCTATTTGTATTTTTACTTGGCAATAGCAATGATTGAATGAGTGCTGAGCGATGATCTCATTAGTGGATCAAAACATCAAGTGACAGATGCCTGAACGCTCTGAATTTAGGTTCTATTTGCCAAGAAACAAATTAAATCCTTCCTACCCATCCACCATTTTTCTTTTTTCTGGCAGCACATGGCACACTTTATGGCGACACTTAGTGGAACATGTCTATAAACCAACTTGCTGAATGGTGATAGTTAAGACACATTTATTATATAAATTACATCTAGAAGCACAAGGAAAAGATTAAGGGTCTTTAGGACTGCAAATAGTTACCTCTATCATCATTCCAAAGTTTACATTTTGTTTTCACTGCCTACCACAAAGAATGTGGTTTCAAGAAAAAAGCATGAACTTGCATGGTACAGAGAGCTTCAAGCTTTGGGTGGTTTGAAGGCTTTTCTGATTGATGATGATGAAGGAGATGAGGCTCTCTGGGAGCAACCACCTAGGTCTTCTCAATAATAAATGAGTTACAATATAAAGAGAAAGCTGTTACACTTACCCTCAAGAAATGATTTTTTTCAAACTGTGGGGGTAGAAACACAGAAGAAAAACAACTGCTTGACTACATGGGTTGAGGGAATATGACTGGGGAGGTAGACTCTAAATGAACATCCTATTGCAAACACCAACAACATGGAAATAAGTTTTGATCAAGGACACATGTAATACCCAATGAAATTGTGTGTCGGCTGAGGGAAGGGTAAAGGGAGGGGGGGAGGGAAAAAATGTGATTCTTGTAACCAAGGAATAATGTTCTAAATTTACTAAATAAATTAATTTTTAAATGATTTTTAAAATCCCTTGGCAACTGATATATTTCTTTAGTCTTCTAGCTACCAGTATTCTTTCTAATTTTTTAAGCTATAAGGCAACAACCATGGCACAGGAGTAGGTGTCGTATGCCACATGAACAACAGACTTTGAAGTGGAAACATGGAGTAATGGAGAGAGTATTGGGCTTGGAGTCAGGAATATCTCAGATCAAATCCCATCTAAGATAATAAGGAAAGTCAAGTCAATAAATATTTATTAAGTAATTGTTTTGTGCCAGGTGCTATGCTAAGCACTGTTGATACAAACCCAAGTGAAAAGAAGGATAATTCCTCTTCTTGTGGGGCAGACAGAAAATACTTATGTGGAAGGAATGGTAGAGAAAGCCCAGAGAATCACGACTGAAGCCTGGAGAAATGAAAGCATGCCTAGCCCGTGCCCTTTCCTTAAAATAGAGGTTCTGTGAAGAACCAACCAACCAGATGAAGGAATAGGAGGACTACAAGGAGGTCACTGCCACTGGACCCAAGTAGTTGCAACTCATTAAGGTGTAAGAAGACTGGAAAGACAGGAATGGTCAAGTTATAAAAAGCTTTAAAAACCAAAGAGTTGTTATGGAATGTATGTATATATGTAAGTTTGCATGTATGCATGCATGTACATGTGTGTGGTAGATATTTTAGAAAACAATTATGATAAAAGTGCTTCGAGGGATAGCAAATATATGTATGTATATAAACATGCATGCATATATGTAACATATTACATAGAATACTTAAGGAAAATATATTCCAAATGTATGGAATATAGAATATAGAATAAAAGTCCATATAAAAATAAATAAAAACCTAGATGTTTATTCTTATATTTGCTATCCATCAAATAACTTTTTTTGGAATTACTTTGTGAAATAAATATAATCATCATTTCTATTCTCATAAATAGAATGAAGTAACTAAAAGTTACTAAATGAAGAAATTTTAAATGACATAGTCAAGATTACAGCTAATAAACTTTTTTTAAAAATGAGATTTAAAGTCGTGTTCTGGCTCTAGCTTTAACACTTTCCAATTTATTATATTGTCACCATGTGTAGAGGCATTAACTTTTTTGAAGTTATTGAGCACTGTGGCAGTCCAGTGAAACATATAGATCCCTTTTTGACTCAGAAAATTTCCTTTAAATGCACAAAATATAAATGACAATAAAAGAAATGAATTATTCTTGATTGCAATGATCAATGCAAAACAAAACCAACTTTGTGGACCCTATATTGAGAACCTTTGATCTTGCAAAGCTAAGGCAGAGAAATAAAGAGAAAGATTAGAGAATGGAAGATGGGAATTTCCAAATCTAGACTAGGAGATTGAATATTTATGGATGATGGACAATCGAGGATAAGTATGAAAGTATAAGGATGAGAAAGGGGTAGAATTATCACTTCATGTGATATAATAGTGATTATAAATCACAAAATATAGAGGAGGAACTAGGTCTCTGCCTGCAACAATATGGGAAATGACCAGGTGATAGAGAGCTCTATTCTCTAAGGTCAGCAATAATGCATGTGGTGTGAGCTAAGGTCACTTAGCAAATCTTCTCATTTCTAGAGACCCAAGATCTCTTACACATTTAAGATGCTTGAAATGGAGGGGGGGGAATGTAGTATTGGGTCCCTAGGACCTAGGCTGAATGTATACTATACAGAACATCATTCCAAAATGCTGGGATATGAGCATAGCCAGAAGGTATTCTGAATATAGAAGAATAGTCATTCTTCTCCCCACCTCTGAGTGCCCCAAAGAAAAACCCACCTCATAAATCTTTGGTGTACTAAGACTCGATATCTATGATGTTTTAAGGTGCTCCTACAAAAGATTCTTTTATTCCACACTATTCTCTTTCATGCATTCTACACAAACTAAACTTCTATAACTACAAAAATATCAGAGGCATTGTAATACTGTTAGAACTACAGTCAGAACACCCAAGTTCAAATCTTCACTCACTGACCTTCAGTTCCTTCATCTGTGAAATAGGAATAATGATGATTGCACCATCTACCAGAAGAAAATAATTGTGATGAAAGGATTTACAAACACTATAAATATGAGTTATTATTGTTTGGCATTTCCAAAGGCTGCCCAGTGTGGTACCCCACTTATATCTACTTCCACCAATAAAACCATGCCTCTGGCCATACTCTTCTTCCCCTGAGAATGTATATCCTTCCCTGTCCCCATTACTTTAAGACTTTTCTCCTGCTAACTTGAAAAACAAAACAGTGCTAAGGCTGTAATATGGTAGCAATTTTTTTTTTATTTGCTTCTCCTCAAATAGATAGACGAAACCATGGTATAATGAAGAAACAATGTACCTTGAATCAGAAAAAAACTGGGTTCAAAACCCATCTCTGACATTTAATAACTGAGTGACCATGGACAAAGTACTTCTCTTCAAATATAAGTTTTATTATCTGTAAGAAAATGGGGTTATAGGGCATGCTATTGTTAATATATTTGCATTTTAAAAGGGGGACTTCTAAAGACATGGTCTGACTGACTTTCAAGAATTCCGGCTCTATGGAACACCAAAGGGGGAATATATGTTTCAGTTGACAGGTCTTTAGCACAACTCAAATGACAATGTAGAGGGGAGGCAGCTGTGCATTCAGTCTATGGTGTGAATAAGGGAATGGCCAAAAGCAAAGAAAATCTGAAATTTGAAGAAGATGGCTCCAGGAGGGGCAAATGGAACATTCAGAGGACCTGCGGAGGATGGGACAGTTCCAAGTTCAAAAGAGTTGGACCCAGAGAGAAATTTCTGGTCTTCTTATCTAGGACTCCTAGAGAGCTGGATAGGGGAGATACTCTTCTCAACCCTTTTGTCTGAACTGAATTGAATGAAATTTCTTGCCCAACTGAAGACAACCCTTGGAATAGAGACTATATTTTCCCTTAAGGGAATTCAAGCCATATTCTTTGAAGAGATTTTCTTTGGTCAAGCCTTCAAGAATTGTAGTTAGGAAGGAAATAGTAAGGGACATTCCTCCTTTCCTCTACCCTCTTCTTTCCATTCAAAATAAATTGGATACTTTGAATGATAATAGAGTTGATACAGAGTTTATGCAATAGAAGGGGAATTTCATCCATCAAGTTTAGAAGGAAAGCTGTGGGGAATAGATTTACCCTCTAGTCTGAACTTCTTGACTCCATTAGGGACTACTTAGCTCAGTGGAAAGAAAGAGGAAGTGTCACACAGAACTCAGACCCAAAACAGCTTCTCTCTAGTTCCCTCACCTTTTAAGTTCCCCCTTGCTATTACAATTTGGCACCCCCGTTGAGACTTGAACCCACAATACCTGGTTTGGGATTATTAATTACAATGGGCAGGGTATGTTTTTTGAATAAGGCATGGGGCAACAGAGTCAATTTGCAAAGGGACTAAAGATGATCCAACTTTTTTTTAAAAAGGCACCCATTTCCAGCAAATGTCAAACTATAATTCTAGGGAAAAATAATGAAAAATTGAGCACCAAACTACAGAAGAGTAAGGTCAGAAATACAGATAATCCAATTTCCTTTTTTAGCCCATCTCAAAAGAAATATATTATGGCTTCATTGTGCATTCAATGATAATGAACATAAATATTGGGGAATAGTTACTAGGTCTCATGATAGGGGAAACAGACCTCCAAGAGTTGTCATGTTAATTAAAGCACAAATCTGACTTCTCTTGGAGTAAAAAAACTGAGTCTAGACAACCTGGAGGTTCAGGTCACAAAGGACATTTTGACTTAGCTAAGTAATCTTCTCTCATAAAAGAAATTTTGTAGACAGATCAGTGTTTTGACTATTACACACCAACCTAGTCGATCTTTTGTTCTTTCTTTCAATTGAATTCACATTGGGGGCATTTAATCTTTTTAAATCACCTTTTGGGAGACCCACTTCTAAGGTATGATCTATTAGGCTGGTTTACTGTCCCTCCAGCAATATATTGCATAAGTGTTAATCCATCATCTGAGAAAGGCATAGTGATGATGCATTATAGGAATTCCAGCACTCTAAGTGGAACTATAGTACCGGAATCATATTTCCTTTAATATTAGAAAACAACGGTCAACCAAACTCTAAGAAACCCATGTTAAACAATAGTTATTCAAATGTGTTAGCTATTTGAAATCTAAGGTGCTAATTTCTTTTGGATCATCACTACTTCCATATATTAAATAACTGAAATTATGATATTCAAGAACCTTGAAAGAACCTTGTTGAAATTTCTACTTTGAGTTTTTTGTTTCTTCATGAAGCATTTTTTGTTCCTGGCCATTTTAAAATACTTCTGAGTATAATTTATATTTTTAAATGGAGTTCTAATATCTATTATAACTAATTTCTAATATCTAAATGGGTTGACATCATTAATAATGGATATTTATACTAATCACTTATGAGCAATGCTTTTTCTCTTTAAAAATGTTTTTGTTGTGCAACTCTTTGTGATCCCATTTAAGGTTTTCTTGGCAAAGATCCTGCCATTCCTTGCCATTCACTTCTCCAGCTCACAGATGAGGTAACTGAGGCAAACAGGGTTAATAGACTTACCCAAGGTCACACAGCTACTAGGCTAGGACGTGTCTGCGGTGGGATTTGATTCAGGTATTCTTGATTGTAGACCCAGTTCTTTAACCACCCTCCTGTCTACATGCCACCCCCCAAAATATTCCCCACAAATTAAAGAAAAATGATGAGCTAGAGAAAGCAGCTTTGAAAGTAATTCTGAAATTTTTGACATTGTTATTTTTAATTACTTGAAGAACCAAGGAAGATGGACAGAAAGGTGTGATTTTAAAGCTCATGAAGTTTAAATATGAGTTTAGTCAAAACTCAGCTAAACCACAAATGTACAATAAATGAGCAAGACATCCTATCTCTAAACTTGTTATTCAGTTTCATTGAATAGGACTCAGGATAAAGGGATTTTAGATTAGAGTAAGAAGAGACCTTCGAGATCATAGGGTACATCCCCTTTTTTAAAAATATTGAAACTTGGGTCCATAGAAGTTCAGGGACTTGACCAAAGGCATTCAATTAATGAGTAGAAAAGTCAGGATTCAAACCCAGGTCTTCTGGTTCTAAGTCAAAGTACTTTGCAGCCAAAGGAGCAAGGGAGGGGATATTTTATAGCAAAGTAAAGGAAAATCTCCCCCCTAAAGGTAACTATGCCTATTATACTTGATGCTTAGGGGTTGTGGAAGGCAATGGATTGCCCTAGCTTGAGTATTCTGAATTTCAAGCTGATTTTACATCCTCCACACTAAGTCAGTCTCCAATATCACTCTCCAAGGTCACTTAAATCAAAAGATAAACTAGTTTAGGTCAAAGCTCCCATGACAATGAGTAATGGGATTGGACCAGTGAGTGAGTGTTGTATTTCCTACTGTGGTGAAAGAGAGGACTCAGTGCCCAAAAGAAAATGGTCCCATCATGGTGTTTATTATACATTCTCTCAGATTGAGGAGGAAGGGACAAGGCACAGGTGCAGAAAAGAATGACCCAGTTCTACTGCTATCCCTTCTTCAATCATTCTAGGCTAGGTTTTCTTCCAGAGCATCTAGGATACCAAGGTTCCTTTGTATCTTGTGGCAACGTTCTAACCTGAAAGGGATGCCAGTATTCCATTTCCTATCATTGTTCCCTATTCCTAATCTCTGGATAGAAATCACAAGTGTCTGTTTTCATTATCCTTTTTATGTTGAACCTAATGGAAGGGTGGGTTCAGTTTCTAGGTTCCCAAGTGTCATTGTGATGACAGTGAACAGAGTCTTTGCTACTTTAGTGATTAGGAAAGCGTGTACAATGTAAGATGAATAGGATATCCTGTCTCCACCCTCCCCAGCCTCCCACACATACCCATCACGTAAAGCTGCCCACCTAAATAAATACTCCCTTACATGATTTACATCCATTGAATTTAAGAGATGAATAGGGCTCTATTTCTTCAATCTAAAGTATTTGGGGATGCCTAACAGAGTCATTCATTTCAAATACGGCTCAGATGAGAAATAAAATAAGTGTGGGGTATTAGAAAATGGCATTGTTTTATTTCAATGGAGGGAAAGGGAGAAGAAGTATGGAAACTCATCCAACTAACCCTATGGATAGTTACCATGTGAAGTTTGTTCCATGAAGCCAGAATTGTTGAAAATGTCAGGAGCAGTCAAGTTTGTAGACCATACACATCTTTTCTATTCTGGGTAGTTTTCACGGGAAAAGATGGTTATGCTACATATAATAGGCAATTACACACATATTTGTTTGTGCCTCTGTGGGTGGTGAGATAGATAGAATGAACCTATCATATAAACACATTTTAAAATCATTTTAACAGAGACTGAGTTGGCAGCTCTTAAGTGACTTGTGTCATGGGGATAAAATTGCTACTTGGTCTTTTTTAAGTTCTTGTTTAAGATCATAGCTTCCTATGTGAGCAGTGTCCACCTAGCACAGCAAAACAATGATCTGAGCCCTGAGACTTTGGGGATGGGTGTTGGTGAAAAGATTTCCTTGAATTATTTTTGTGAGGTTTCCTGCTCGCCTCCTCACTGGTGATTAAGTTGGAAGTCAGAGAACACAAGTGACTTTTATGAAGCACCTTGCAAAATTATTTCCTTTGAAACATGATGAATTTGCACCTCCCTAGTCAGAGCCTAGCAGGGTCTTCTTTGCAATTAGCAACAAATGGTCCGGGATGTGCGTAATCACAAAGGTCACAGGGGAAAATAGCCTGAACCCCTGTCTGATAATCTCACATGGTCATGGATAGAGATCTCATTGTCTTTAGAGGTCACAGATGCTGCTGCTAGCTGGGCTTTCCTGTGTGAGGTGTGGCTGAAAAGAGTCATCCTTTTCCAATGTTGAAAATATGAAAGGCAGTAATAAAGATAATGGATGCAACAATGGACTTAGAATCAAAGAGCCTGAATTGTTGTCCAAGTGTTTACTGAGTTGTATGACTCTGGGCATGTTCCAATCCTCTTTGAGCCTCAGTTTCCCCATCTATAAAGTAGCAATGATCTTTTTCCTTTTTTTTCTTAAATCCAGACATATGTCTTCATTGGTGTCAAAGCAGAAACTCTTTTTACCAATGCAGATCAACAGCAGCTCTAGTATGAAGAGAGTTGTCTAGGAGCCCTGAGACATTAGATTGTCCACAATCACAGAGCCAGTGTAAATTGAGGAAGGTTCTTCTGTCTTCATGGGTACTTCTTGATAGCCTGAATCTTGATATACTATTGTAGGAAAATGACAGTTATATTATTAAATAATTTTTATAATGCATAAAACACTAAATATATGCAGCCCATCTCCAACCAGCTCTGGAACCTCCATGGATTAGGTGTTTAATCTTGGAAGATCCTCAAGAAATCAACACATAAACTTTCTAGTTTTTACTCAAATCTAGTTAGAAAAACAGAAAACTTCTAAAGCTAATAAAAGTCCCTAAAGCAAGTAATAGTAACTGGGAGAAGAAAGGACTTGCATAAAAGATCACATCAGAATGGTACTTTGAAGTAAAAAAGGGCTGCATGAAAACCAAGAAACTATCATTGCAAAGACATGGAAGAAGAATCCTTGAACCCAGTTCCCTCTGCCTCTAGCTTCAGGACTGTGTCTCATGGGCCATCTAGCTAGTGGCACAGTGGATAGAGCACAGGTCAGGTATTGGGAGGGCTTACTTTTCTGAGTTCAAATCCAGACTCAGGTATTTACTAGCTATGTGACACTGGACAAATCATTTAAACCTGTTTGCTTCAGTTTTCTCATTTGTAAAATGAGCTGGAGATGAAAATGGCAAACCACCTTGCCAAAAAACCCAGATG
This sequence comes from Monodelphis domestica, assembly GCF_027887165.1. Classification (NCBI taxonomy): domain Eukaryota; kingdom Metazoa; phylum Chordata; class Mammalia; order Didelphimorphia; family Didelphidae; genus Monodelphis; species Monodelphis domestica. Next base: position 221,661,438 of record NC_077232.1, on the reverse strand, counting down.
GGGTCACAAAGATTAGGACATGGCTGAAATGACCAAATAATAAGAGATAATACTGGAAAGGTAAGTGGAAGCAATGCAACGGGGGATGTTAAATACCAGGCTTTCGTATTGCATCCAAAAGCTAACAGGTGGGCACTGAATATTTTTGAGTAGAAGCATAACATGGTCAGATCTAGAGGCATACTAGAGCCAAATCCTACTAGTGCACAAGATCTAATTTTTAAAAATTTTCAATGTTTTTATATATCAGAAGTCGGCAAATATTTCAGATCAGGGTTTAATTTCTTGTTTTATTTACTGTCCAGATTTTAGAAAGTGAGGGACAAAATGTTAATATTGCAGATTAAATTTGAAAGTATGTCATATGTACCTTTTCTGTAGAGTGAACTGTTAAACAATTAGCAGCACATGTTTGACTCAGAACTATGCTTTAATAATGTCATTTTGGCAACTCTGTGGAAGGTTGATCAAAGAAGAGAGAGATCGTGAGCAGGGAAATCAATTATAAGGTTATGTTATTAAAATAGGAAAATTGAGATTTAATGAGAGACTGAATAAGGATAGAGACTGTGTAAGAGAAAGGAAGGAATAGACTACAAGAGACATTATGGAGATAGAATTGATGGTGTGGCAAATGACTGGATTTGGAGGGTAAAAGAGAGTCAAAAGCCAAACATGACTCCAAGTTTGCAAACATGGATAATTGGAAGGATGGCAATTTCTTCAACAAAAGTAATTCAGAAGAGAGATGGTTTTGGGGAATGAATGCATGTTGAGTCTAAGATACCTATAAAGAAGAAAGCTGGAGAGTTATAATAGGAAGTTGTTGCTATAGATCGAAAATACAGGAGAGACATTAAGGTTGAACGTATTGATTTTTTTAGCCATCTGAATAAAGATGTTAGCTAAATCCGTGGGAGCTATACTATAAGGAAAGGTATAGAGAGGAAAAAGAAGAAAGTCCACAACAGAGGCCTGGGGAGCACTCATACTTGGTAAGTTAGAAGATGATGCAACAACAACAAAACAACAACAAAAAGAGACTAAGAAGCTGTTTTTAAAAAATAGACTGAGAGGAGAGCAATTTCACAAAAGCCAAAGTAGGAAAAAAGGGGAAGAGAGGAGGTAGTTATGTCAAAAAGTTCAAAGAGAAAAAATAAAAAAGCATTTATCAAAACTTATCATGGTATGGAAACCAAGAAAAGAACATTATAAGAAGAGGCAGCATGGTACAATAGAAAGACTATGGATGTGGCGCGAAGAATTATTTTGGTTCAAACCCTATCTTAAATACTTGCTAGCTGTGTCATCCTGGTCAAGTCATTCAAACTCTCTATCTTGGTTTTCTCATCTGTAAAATGAGTAGGGTAGATCCATTGGCATCAAATGTACCTTCTGAATTGAAATATATAATAAAATGATTCTGTAGTTTATTTAGCACTAGCCCAAATCATAGGCAATCTTGGGCAAGCAGTTTCAGTTGATTGGAGGGCTGGAAACCAGATTAGAGGGGTTGAGAAGTGAATGGGAGGTAAATCAATGGATATAACAAGTGCAAACAATCATTTCCTAAAGTTTAGCTACAAAATGTAGCTTGATAGGATGTCAGTATTAAGTAAAGTTTATTTATTAGATTTAGTCATAAAAAAAAAAACAACCATGAACCCATTCTTAAAGGAGAGCACAATCTCAGCACCTTGTGTGTACTCCTGGATGGACCTCATCCTCCTATACATGGTCCCCAAAATGTCAGGGTTACTCTTCTGACTCCTAAGAACTCACAAATTAAAAGATATGTTATGAACACACAACCTCGGGGAAATGGAGTCCTTAGCAGTTTAATTGCTATGGCACTGAATAAAATTAATTTAGGTAATGCTATCATTTTTATATTGGCTAGACCTGCTCATGAGCCATTGATATTCCTCTAATGATAAATACATCATGTCTAGCTGTGTCATCCTGGTCATGAAGTATTATGAAGTATTATTATGAAGTATTTTGTACAGTATTTAATTTTTTAATTCTCTAATTATTATTCAGCTGGGTATTTTGTATTATTGTAAATATTTATCCATTGAATTTAAATTGTTTGTGTCACTGCCCTTAGCTGTCTTAGTTGTTCACAATAGTTTCTATCAATAATAAAAAGTCAGTCAGTGGAAAAGTTTAGAAACACAACATACAAAAGCGAATGAACATCACTGCCTAGCATTCAATAAACCCAAAGAACCCAACTACTGGAGAAAAGACTTACTATTTGAAAAAATGGCAGGGAAAACTGGAGACCAATCTGTCAAAATTAGATTTAAAACCATACTTCACACTATATCCCAAAATAATCTCCAAATGGTTAAATGACTTAGATATAAAAATTCACACCATAAATAAACTAGAGAAGCAAGGAAGAAATTACAATTTATATATAAAGATGAGACAAGAGATACCAAAAAGTAGAGAAAGATCATAGGAGATAAAATGGACAATTTTGGTTTGATAAAAATAAAACTTTTGCATAATCAAAATTACACTGCTAACATCATAAGAATGATCTGTTGTCTCAGAAAACATCTTTGCAAGAAGTTTCTCTAATTCAGATCTATAATGATAGAAACCATTCATCAGTTAATGTAGTCAAAAGATATGAAGAAGCTTTTTTCAGAGGCAAAAGCCAAGCTATTAACAACCATGATTTTAAAATGCTCCAAATTATTCATAATTAGAGAAATACAAACTAAAGCAATTCTGAAATTAAGCTTCATATTTATCAGATTGGTAAAACTGACAAAAAAAGGAAAATGATGAATGTTGGAGAGGCTCTGTATGGGCAGTTATATTGATGCGTGGTTATAGGTGAAACTATAAATTGGTATGGCCATTTGGGAAAGCAATTCAAAACTGCCCAAATGATATTGAATTTTGTTTATCTTTTGATCCAGTGATACTACTGATATTTCTACAATTCTCCCCAAAAACAAGATCCAAGAAAAATAAAAAGGAATCCTATGTCCAAACATATTTATAGTAGTTCTTTTTATAGTTATCCATCATTTTGAGAAATGGCTAATATATATATATATATATATATATATATATTTATAGTATGTCAAAACAATGTAACACTATTATGCTATAATAATTACACAAGAATTTTTAATGTTGAAGAAACATTGGAAGACTTATATGAACTGATGCAGATAGAAGTGAGCAGAGCCAAAAGAAAAAAAAATACATAATCACAACAATGTAAGGAAAAACAACTTTGAAGGACTTTAATCAATGCAATTAACATCCATGGTTCCAGATCAATGATAAATGCATGATGACCACATCTTGGTAAAGAAGACATGGACTCAAGAATCAAAATAAGACATTTACTTTTATATATGGCCAATGTGGAAATTTGTTTTGTTTACCTCTGTATCTTTGTAATGAGGGTTTTATTTCTCTTTGTTTTTCAAGTAGAGAAGGAAGCATGAAAGAATAAGAAAATAAATGTTAGTTAATAGAAGAAAAGTTTAAATTTTTAAATAAAGTAGAAATAGATACTATGATTTAGAAAGGACTTTCTCTCCCAATAAATATTTATACCCTGAATTCATGTATCTTAGGAATCCTAGCTATTTCCTAACTCTGACATGCTTTTACGTATTTTAATCTTAGAACTGGAAGCAACCTTGCAAATCATCTAATTCAAGGTTGCTTAACCTATTTTATATCATGAGCCCCTTTGGCATTTGTCAGTCTACTTCTTTCTCTTACTGACTAAATTATTCCATCAATTACTCCACAGTCGAATGAAAAACTATTTCTTGAATTAAGGTGAGTTGCATTGAATTGAAGTAGGTTTAGCTCTTCCTAACAGTCCATTGCTCTGTCAAGTCACCTGAAGTTGTCCGTTCATGGATGGATTTGTAGAGTTTGAAGGAAGTTTTGAAATTACTTTGTCCACTACCACTCCCATATCACAAGTGAGAATATTGAGATTCTGCTATTTCTCTTTTAGCTTAAAATCTAAATAGAAAGGCAAAAGTCCTAACACTCTTACTTCTCAAATTGCAGGAAAATCCTACTCATTTTTTAAACATATAAGGAGAGGTCTGTTTTGCAGAGGATTTTTCTTTCCAGAAGAGGATTCTTCACTGTAGGCACCACACTCTTTAGAACACTGTGAAAACTCCTTCAGCTAACTACTGCCTTTTCACGTGTATTTCCTCACTACTAAAGATGGAATTTCTCTCAAGAACCTGTCTGGTCTAGGCTCCAAAAATCCATTCAATTTTCTGTTTCATTTCTGATTTTCAGACAACTTTTAGTGTCTCTTTTAGAAGCTGCTCTCCCATCACACTGTTAAAAAATTTTTTTTAAACTATGGGATTCCCAGTTTCTCAATTTCAAAATTCTTTTTTTCCTCCTCTGAAAAATGGATGAAGGGACAATGTACAAAAATAAAACTAAGTCCATTGGACAAGGCACCATCATTCCCCTGCCCAGCCTTATTCTTAACTTTCTGTATTTATATACAATCAAGAAGAAACCTTCCTAACACGTATATGTATGTGTACATATATCTCTTATAGGCTACAACCTGTCTCACAAAATAAAATGTATTCCAATATTGTTCAAGTAAGTAGGTATGCAAAGAAATTTGTTTGACCTTGTTCCAAAAGTGGGAGTTAACCTCAAAATGAAGAAGAAACACGGAGATAACTTCTGGATAGGAAGACAAATGTATATCCATATGCTATAAAACTTTGAAGATGGATTGACCACTCAGAATTATAAACAGTCTTAAAACTGACTATCTTGTAACTTCTGCTGTTTAGATAAAGAAGGTAATTAATTCCTAGTAATCACTTGGAACAATGAAGGGCTATTGTGTACTGATCTAAACAGAGTTAAACATCTTTGGTTTCTATGTTCTGCTGTTTATTGGTATCTAGGTAGTTATTTAATTACCAACTTATATAATAAAGTCATTTGTTTCGGTCAAGATAGTTATAACCAAAAGCATGATGCAAATAAAGCATGAAAACAGATTCAAATCAATTCATCAGCTTAATATGAGCTTGTCTACAATGGAGACATTTAATTGTTAAAAGTCTGGTGTTATGATTAGCCTGATTGGCTTTTTGGCTGGGTTTCAATCATTTATGATCTCAATTTCAGATAAAATAAATATGGTGAGAAATAGCCATCAGATAGTTTGTTTTGGCTTTTGTGATCAACCTAAGGTACATTCATTTACCCACCAAATCATCTGTTCAAATAAATTACAGCAACCAGGAAAAATAGACTAGTTTTTCATCCATCAAGTCTCATTCTCAGTGATACTTTGAGAAGTTGGTAAGGCGTTCTGTTTATTTGGTCTATTAGCTGATTGTGCAATTTCTTTTGGGGCCAAAAAAGTTTTCATAAATTGTTCCCCCCAAATTACAGGAGGAAGAGAGAGAAACAGAGATAAAGAATGTGAATATCTACTGGAGGTTTCTGTGGATAAAGAAAATGACCCATTGGACCCCAATGGATTATTCTGTGGTGTGTGTGTGTGTGTGTGTGTCTGTTTTTATCTCTCTGTCTCTGTGTAAAATTTTCCTAAAATAAATTAGGATAGAGAAAAAACAATCCATTTTGAAGTTTGATATGATTTTAACTGGAACTGTTGTAAGCATTCTAAATGATTCAGTGTGAAAAACTCCAATTATCCATGTCCTCTTCTGAAATGAGGGGATTGTAACAAAACTTATCATAGAATCATAGAGATTAAGGGCTGGAAAGAGTTCCAGAGCTAACCTGAAATTAACCCTATTCTTCCATAAAGGAAGGAACAGAGAGTCAAAGTGGTTAAAAATTCAGTCATAGAGATCAAAATCATTTGGTGGAGAAAAAAAAAGGAAGGTATTTGGAAGGGGATGTAGTACCCTTTCAAGATATACTGGCATCTGTAGGGCAGTGATTAATAGTGAATGTTCATTTTTCAAAAATTTCAGCACCTCAGAATTGAGTCCTGGGAAAATAATATAGATGAGTAATGAAGGCAGGCTCTTTTTTGAACCACATTTTAAAATAATATACATTTGGAAATATCATGGACACACCTTTATAGACATCATCTTGAACCCTTTCCTTTTTCTCAAGTGGAAACACATGTGTTGAGGGCATTAGTGTAAAGTGAGGTAGGGAATGTCACAGGAAAACTCAATGGAATCTGGGTTTGATTTGACCATATTTGATGCCATGTGGTTGCAATTAGTCCCAAAGCCAGACAAGCACATGGCTCCATAATCTTAAGTAAACAAGATGATGAGGTTCAGCCCAAGACTATCTCAACATGATTTTGCACATCTTTCAGTCCTTTGCGTCCACGTTAAAATACAGATGGACAACTAAATAACCAACTTGTAAGGTAAAGGTACATATTTAGTTGGGGGAGGAGGTGACAGAAAACGGAAGAGGAATAATATGGCAGATTACATCATCCACTGAGATTAACAAGAATTCCTGAAACAACAATTTAGGAGGCACTAAGATTCTGCAGGGTCTAGGGAGCCACTTCCTTGGTGTGCAAGAAAGGGATAGAATTTTAGGGGAAGGTCACTTGCTGTTATCATTCTAATGGCTCCTTAATAATCCCAAGAAGAAATTTAACATTTGCATGGAGCTTTAAGGTTAACAAACTGTTATATATATATATATATATATATATATATATATATATATATATATATAATCTCATTTGACCCTCAAAGTCACCTTCTGAGGTAGGCACTACCTCATGGCATATCTTCATGTCTGGCTTGGGAGTGAGGTCAGGACAACCTACCCTTAAATATGTGACTGGTTTATATTTCTTTAAAATCATTCCCCTGACCATTTTTAAAGCTTTCTAAAAATTCAATTGAGCAACACTTCTTTTGAAAGGTGGAAAGTATCTTTAGACATGCCTCACTTCAACATGCTTTAAATGGCTTAGGGAAAGCAATCCAAAATAAGAAATTCATTTTTTGAGTTACTTTACCTTAGACAATATGGAAATGAGGTGTAGTATTAAGAATATTAGGACTGGAGTCAAAGAATATGGATTCTAATCCCATCTCTACTATTTTATTATCAATGCAAACTTGGTCCAGTCACTCAATCATCTTGTTCCTCAGTTTCTCTATTTGATAAATGAAGTGACTGAGTTAAACTACCTCTTAGGTCAGTCCCAGATCTAAATCTGTGATCCTAGGTGGCAATCCATAATTTGCTACAGGAGAATTTATTTCATCATTGATCTTCCCAATGTGAGTTAAATTCATTTATCTCTTGCACCTTAATGCAATAATTTTTTTAAAAAGAAAAACATTTCTCACTAGGAATTTTACAAGATATAGCACAATGAATAATTTGATATTCATTGATTAGAGGGCTATTAGGCATTGGAAATCTGAGTAAATTGAAAAGCAAAGAGCATTCTAAGATAATCCCTGTCCTCAATTTATAAGGATTTTTTATATTTATATTTATAAGGATAATTTATAAGGATTAAAAATCACCTGTTCCTCAGCTATGTCTATAGCAGGGTATTAGGTGCCACAATATTTACTAATATAGTAGAATTATTTGAATTCAGATACAATTAAAATGAATTTAGAGTAAATAATAATAGCAGAGGAAGAAAGACAAATACAAGCATTGGGGGGAAAAAAACCTCACTATTTGACAAAATTACTGGAAAATGGTAGAAACTAGGGAACGTCAAACATTTCACAATATATACAAATATAAGGTCAAAATGATTACATAGCTTAGACATAATGGATGATAAAATGGGCAAATTAATGAAGCATAGAAAATTTTACTTAATGGGTTTATAGATAAGGGAAAAACACCATCATGGGAAGTAAATGTATAATTTTCATTACATTAAATCCAAAATGTTTTGTACAAACAAAATAAATGCAGCCAACATTATAAAGAAAGCAGGTAATTGGGGAGGAGGAAGTGGGAATTACATCAAGTTTCTTTGATAAAGGTCTCATTCTCAAATATATAAAGAACTGAATCAAATTTATAAGAAAATTTATATATAAATATTAAAAAATTTCAAATTTTCAAATCATGCAGTTCTATAGGGATATGATTGAGGTTTTGGCATTAAAAGATCACTCTATAGGTTTTGAACAATGATACATGTATAAGCCAGTGGAATTTTTTGTCAGCTCCGGGAGGGGGGAGAGAACAGGGGTGACAAAAATCATGAATCAGGTAACCATGGAAAAGTATTCTTAATTAATTAATTAAAAGAAAAAAAATTCTTTCCTGACTAATAAATGGTAAAAGGATATGAGCAGGCAGTTTTCAGAAGAAGAAGTCAAAGTTATTTAGTCATATAAAAATTCTCTAAATCATTATTGATTAGAGGAAGAGAAATTAAAATGACTGACATACCTTATCACACCTATCAGATTGGCTAATATTACAGAAAAAGAGAACAACAAATGCTGGAGGGGATATGGAAAAATTGAAACACTAATGAACTGTTGTTAATGCATTATGAACTGATCCAATGATTTTGGAGAAAAATTTGGACTATGTTAAATGGGCTATAAAACTATGTTTCAAGACAAAAAAAAATCCCTCTTTGTCCTAGCAATACCACTGTTAGATCTGTATTCCCAATGATATCAAAGAAAATGGACTTATATGTACAAAAATATTTACAGCAGTTTTTTATGGTGGCAAAGAATTGAACACTGAGGGGATTCCATCAATTGGAGAATGTCTGAACAAGGTGTAATATATGATTGTGGTGAAATACTACCATTGTGTTTTTAAAAATGACAAGTATGGTGGTTTCAAAGAAACCTGGGAAGATTTAACTGAACCGATGGAGTAAATGGGAGTGAATAAAATGAATAGAACCAGAACACTGTCCATAGTAACAGGAATATTGAACAATGATCAAATCTGAATGGCTTAAGTATTCGGATTAATACAATGATTGAAGACAATTCTGAAAGACTAAGGATGAAAAATGCTTTCCATCTCCAGAGAAAGAACTGATAAGAGTTTAAAGTATAGTTTTTTTCTTTATTTATTTTTATTGAGAGGGTGTTTTTGGTATATGTTTTCTTTTGCAACATGGCTAATATGGAAATATGCCATGCATGACTTCACATGTATAATCAGTATCAATTGTTTGCATTCTCAAGGAAGGAGCAGTAGAGGGAGGGAGAGAGAGAATTTGGAACTTAACATTTAAAAAAAAAAGAATGTGAAAAATATTTTAACATATAGTTGAGAAATATTCATTAAATAAATGAAAATACATTTGGAAAAATTAGTTACAATAAGTTGAATTTGTCATACTCTATAATGTAATTCAGATTTCAAATGAAAAGTTTTAGGGTTCCAGAAAAATAAAGCATTGGAGATCAACATTCATTTCTTCAACAAACAATTACTAAGTACTCATTAGGTACAATGTATTGTGCTATAGGTAACCCAAGAAAAATGCAAAAATAAAAGACATGCAGTTGCTATTTTCAAGGAGTTAAAATATAGTCATTCTGGTAGGAAAGATAAGGTACACACATAAGACATTAAAAAGGCATCACAGTGGAGTGGAAAGAGCACTAAATTTAGAATTAAATAACCTGGTCTTGAATTCTGGATATAGTTAGGTTACTTCACCTCTTTGTGCCTCAGTCTTCCCCTCTTTAAAATGAGAAGTTGGATTCAATAGTCTTTAAGGTTCCTTTTAGATGGAAATCTATGAACCTAAGACAAATTATGATAACAAGAATGAGAATACAAGAAGGGCAAAAGAGGAACATAAAGATCCAAGAATTCAGGTGGCAGAATTGCAAGTCATCAATAGACATGAAGCACTATGGATCAACTACAGACATTAAAGATATTCCAAGGAAGTAAATTTTTATGCTTCCATGAAATTATGCATCAGAGTGAAATTATAGAATAGGAAATAAATTGTACCTTAGTTTTCTCGAGAGGGCTGAAAATATATAGGAATCATTTGGAAGAAAATGAGATTCTGGTAAAATAGAAAACATAAAGCTAAAACATCCTTCTAGCCATCATATTGCCCACTGCCATCAAAACACTTAGAAAAATAGAGGCTGCTCTGAAAGGCCCCCATCATTTCCACATGGTACACATTTTAGCAACTGAGTTAGAGTTGATGGAATGAGACATCTTCTTAAATGAGCTCCTTCAGGGTAAACATAGAAAATAACTGGAGTTCTAATTCAAGATCTGAAAAAGCATCACATAAAGGAGAAGAACAGCATACAATCACAGCCCAGATTCATAATTTTAGGGGAAAAAACTATTCTCTCTGCAGACATTAAGTATGTAACACACTTTGCAAGATGAAAAACCTTCACAATAATTCATATTTACTGTATTCACTTGAATAGGAGTATATTTTTATAGTGGCTGGAATAAAACCCGAGTGTGGCCCATATTTAGGGTTATTTTTCAGTAAATAGAGGGAGGGTTTCTGATTTCATCAGATGGGGATTTCTCAATGTGGGAGCTCTTTCCACCAATTCAGTTTTAAACCATTTCTAAATTAGTTGATGAACCATAATTATCTGAGAGAAAAAAAGGTTAAATAAGAGGGAAGTACGTGATAGAGGATAGAGTACCAGGTATAAAGTCAGGAAGATCTGAGTTCAAATCTAGCCTCAAATAACTACCATGTGACTTTGGTCAAGTCATTTAACTTCTGTTTCTTCATCTGTAATATATAATAGCTGCTCTCTTTCATGGCTGTTGTGAGGATCAAATGAGATAATTATAAATTGCTTTCCATAGTGCCTCACACAGTGCTATGTAAAGGTATCAAATCTAGAATTCTATGTATTGTACCATGGCCCCTCTCTTTTAAAGGTTGAGATTCAATTCCCAGGTCTCTCCTCATTTCAAGTTAAATAATCTTTCAATTACCCCAAACTGCCTCCCAAGGTATTTGCAATATAGTAGGCAAATGAGACAAAAACTGATCATTCTAATCCAGTAAAGATCATGACCCATATTCTGGGGAGTGGGGTACTACAGGGTGAAATTAATGCGCAATGCTAGAAACTGACTTTTAATCAGTTTCCCTGTTTGACCAGTACCATTAAGTAAATAGACATAGCATAGACTCCCCACATTTGAGGAAAGCCCTCATTCTTCCTCCCACAACTCAGCAGCTCTTTTATTTTATATTTTATTTTATTTTATGGTAATACAATAAATATAAATATATATTATTATAATTATTATTATATATAAATATAAAAATAAAAATAAAATAAAATCTCCCATTGATTGATTAAAAAATGATTTTTCACATATAAGATGGGTAGAGGAGAGAAGGTGATAGTGACTTGAAAAAAAATATCTGCATGTTTTAGGGGTCTACAAGCTCAATATGAGAAGATATATATATATAGATATATATAGATATATATATACATATGAGAAATATGAGAAAAGCCTATGTGATTGTTCTTGGGCTACATTAAGAAGGAAATAGTTCCTATGAAGAAGTTGATCATATCACTGTACTCTGCCTCAGTCATACCACATCTGAAATATTTTGTTCGATTCTTGACTTCACAGTTGAGGAAGGATGTAGATAGGCAGTAGAGGATCCAGAAGAAAATTATCAGGATGGTAGCAAGCCTTGAGTCCCCTGCACATAAGAATCAATTGAAGGAAATGGGTGGTTTTAGCCTGGAAAAGAAAAGACTCAATGAACACAAATATTCCAAAGATCATTGTGTGAAAGGACTCGATTTGTTCCCTTTGACCAAACAAGGAATAATTAAGAAAGGAAAGTTATTGTTCATCTTTTATTTTTGAAGAAGACTGATGACATCATGAGCAAGAGGTGAAATCATCAGCTTCACTCACTCTTCAGAGTCATCCAAATCCAGTGCCAAGATGAAAATCCAAATGACTTGTGCTGGCCCAAAATAGAGTGGATGACCTTGTTATCTTCAATGTCTGGCCAAGCTCTAAGTGCTCCACCATGCCTATTTCAGTCGCCTTCACAGTTGTTGAAATGAATTGGTCTCATGCACCTATTCCACAAAGGGAAGGCTTCATATGCTTCAGGTAGACATCCCCTCTAACTCATCAGTGGAGTTGAAACTTGTCTTTTAAGGTTGGTTTAGTCTATCTGCTGTGAAGGCTTTACTGGGGTGTGGCTGTCCACATTCTACAGCTTCTTAAAACCATATCTGAGAGTTGGGTGACAGGTGGATACCAAAAGTGGATAAATAGCCCTGAAAGGGGATCAGTTATAGAGTTGTATTTAGACTTCATAATGAGTTATATATAACCAATAGTGTAAAAGGGGCTACTTTCCTTGTCAAGTGTCATGACAGAGGGGCTTCAAGATCAGGAGGAGTAGGATGAGAGGTCCTCTGACCTGAGGATCAATCTATCTCAAAAATTCTGTGATTCTGTTCTAGCTTTGTGGAAATGTCCTAATGTGGCTAAATTGCATCAGGAAGACAAATTGAGAAGCAGATACCAGTACCAAAGGGAAAATTCATGTTTTCTTATGGGTTATGGAGTGAAACAAAGTTCGGCATGCATATACTGTGTTCTCATTCCTGTAGCTCCTTTTTTTTAAAGGGAAAGAAAGTTTTGATAAAAAAAAAACTTTCATCAAGCTGTCTAAATATGCAGAATTATGTCTCCAAAATACAAACCACATGCTTTTAGATTCTATCCCATAGTCTGTACTACATCATCGATTTTAAATACAAGGAACATGATGTACCTTCACTTGGCAATTTTAAACTCTGTTGTCCTTCAGAGTTCCTCTAATTTTCCATGAACTAAGAGCTGTTTCTCTAATGCTTTTTTTGTATTGAGCTTGCCCTGATCCAGCTACACTTTTCTCATTTGGTTTTTCTGTGCCCAACAGCAAGCATGAATTTTTGAGATGGTGAACTCAGAATAAGGAAACAACATGGTGCCATGAAACAGCAGAATTTATCTTGTCCAAATAGTGCCAAACTCAACAAAGAAGTCTCACTAGGATCATTCCTTAACCAACTAAGCTCTCACACTCTGTGGATTAAATATATGTTGCCATCCACAGGAAATGTCATTTAAGCAGAGGCACCATGGCACAAGAGGAAGACCTTTGGATTTCGAGTCAAAGGACTTTACATGCCTCTGATGCTTACTACCTGTGTGACCAAGGACAAGACTTTTAAGCTCTTAGGGCCTCAGTTCTCCATCATAAAAAGAGTGAGTCTAGATGACTTTGAATATCTCTTCCAGTTCTAAATTGATGAGCTCCCTATCCTCCTATCCCCCAAAGGTGCTTTAAAACCCAATTGACATAAGGACAAGCTAGATAGCTCAGTGGATATAAAGTCAGGCCTGTAGACAAGAAGTATTGGGTTCAAATTTAGCCTCAGGCTCTTCCTAATTCTGTGACCCTATGCAAATGACAACCTCTGTTGCCTAGCCCTTAATACTCTTCTGGCTGGGAACAGATATTCATTATCAATTCTAAGACAGAAGGTAAGGATTTTTTTAAGTCAATTGTCTTCAACAAATATTCATTTATCACCTTCTAAGTGAGAGAATTGTGTTTATTCAGAGGGGAGAAAAAACGTTAAAATAAGATTTTGTCTCTGTAGTCTCTAAATTTATTGTCTAATAGGTCCTATGGTACTTGCCTATGTACTTTTGTATGGGCTTTTGTGTTTACATACATATATATAAATATAAGGATGAAACAAAAGCTTGAAACAAATACTTTATGAGATATTAGTAAGCAGAGCTCATTTCTAAATTTAAGGTTTGGGCTAACAAAAATCAATGAAGGAGGTGGCATTTAAGTTGAACTTTACATGATGAGTAGCATTTCAATAGACCAATTTTCAAAGAAAAGAGAAAACTTGGCAGTCAGGAAAGATCAAATCTTTAGCGAAAGTAAACTCTTGGGGCTGGGGTGGGGGATTTGTCCAAAAATAGAACCATTCAAATGAAGCATAGACCATGAGGACAGAGAGGTAATGCAGTGAGTAGAGCATTTGGCTGGAGGCAAGAAGATCCAAGTTCATGTCTAGCCTCAGACCTCCCTAGCAATATGACCCTGGGAAATGACAACCTCTATCTCAGATTATTTATCTGTAAAATGTGGATGATAATAACTCCTACTTCCCAGGGTTGTTGTAAGGATCAAATGAGATAATAATTGTAATGCATTTACTACAGAAGAAGGGGTACAATGGGGGGGGTGCCATATTTTCTCAGATTGACTTCAGATTATGTGATGAGTATCCTTGGACAAATCACTTTTTATTTCTGAACAGCAGTTTGCTCATCTATAAAAAGGAGATAATTTGTTTCATACAGTTGTGAAGGATCAAGTGAGATAGGATGATAGGTAGGATAATAAAGCATCATATAAATGTATAAAGTATTTAAGCAGTGTTCCAGAAATCTATACCTTATTCCTTTAAAGCATCTTTGTAAATTTTTTAAAATTCATTTGTTTCAATTAACAAACATTTATTTTTTTCTTCTCATATGTCAAATTTGAAAAAGAAAAAGACTATTTAAAAAACATAAGAAAATCAATCAAATACATTGGGGCAGAGAATTGATATGTGCTCTTTAAGGAATTAGAAGGGTAACAAACAGACTGATGGGGAGGGAAGCATTACAAGGGAGGGAGAAGGTGAGGGGGTAGTATAAAAAGACTGTAAAGAAAATGAGAGGGGAATAAGAAGGGAGGGGGAAGAAAGGGAAGTAAAATAAGGTTAGGAATTAGGGGGACTGATTAAAAATAAAACATTGGTGTAAAAGAAAATAGTGAAAGAAGAAGAGGCAGGACTAGGAGTGGAAATCAAAATGCTGGGAAATACACAGCTGTTAATCATAACTCTGAATGTGAATGGAATGAACTCATCCATAAAATGCAAGCAAATGGCAGAGTGGATTAGAATCCAAAATCCTACCATATGCTGTCTAACAGAAACCCACTGAGGAAGGTAGATATGTATGCATAGGGTGAAAGTAAGAGGATGGAGCCGAATCTATTGGGCTTCAACTGATAAAAAAAAAAGGCAGGAGTCGCAATCATGATATCTGACAAAATCAAAGTAAAAATAAATCTAGTAAAAAGAGATGGGGAAGGTAATTACATCCTGATAAAAGGCAGTATAGACAATGAGGAAATATCAGTACTGAACACTATGCACCAAATGGCATAGCATCCAAATTTCTAAAGGTGAAACTAGTGGAGCTCAAGGATAAAATAGATAGAAAAACTATTCTAGTGGGAGACTGAACCTTCCTCTATCAGAACTAAATAAATCAAACCAAAATATAAATAAGAAAGAGATAAGATAAGTGAATGAAATCTTGGAAAAAATTAGAGTTAGTAGATATGTGGAGAAAAATAGGGACAAAAAGGAATACACCTTCTTTTCAGCAGCACATGGTACATTCACAAAAATTGACCATGTATTAAGACATAAAATCATTGCAAACAAGTGCAAAAGAGCAGAAATAATAAATGCAACCTTCTCAGATCACAATACAATTAAAATAATTCTTAGTAAGGGTACATGGAAAGGCAAATCAAAAATTAATTGGAAATTAAATAATAGGTTTCTCCAAAACCGGCTAGTTAAAGAACAAATCTTAGAAACAATTAATAATTTCATGGAAGAAAATGACAATGATGAGACATCCTTTCAAAATATATGGGATGCAGCCAAAGCAGTACTCAGTGGGAAATTTATATCCTTGACTTCATATATTAACAAATTAGGGAGGGCAGAGGTCAATGAATTGGGCATGGAAATTAAAAAACTAGAAAGTGAACAAATTAAAAATCCTCAGATGAAGACTAAATTAGAGATCCTAAAAATCAAAGGAGAAATTAATAAAATTGAAAGTCAAAGAACTATTGATTTAATAAATAAGACTAGAAGCTGGTACTTTGAAAAAACAAATAAAATAGAAAAAGTACTGGTCAATCTAATTTAAAAAAGGAAAGAAGAAAACCAAATTGACAGTATCCAAGATGCAAAGGGACATGTCAGCTCTAATAAAGAGGAAATTAAGGCAATCATTAAAGACTATTATGCCCAATTGTATGGCAACAAATATGGCAGTCTATGTGATATGGAAGAATACTTACAAAAATGTAATTGCCTAGACTAACAGAGGAAGAAATAGATTACCTAAACAACCCCATATCAGAAAAAAGAAATTAAACAAGCCATCAAAGAGCTCCCTAAGAAAAAAGACCCAGGTCCTGATGGATTCACAAATGAATTCTATCAAACATTTAAAGAACAGCTAATCCCAATACTACACAAAGTATTTGACAGAATGAGCAAAGAATAAGTTCTACCAAATTCATTTTACAACACAAATATGGTACTGATCCCAAAGCCAGGCAGGTCAAAAACAGAGAAAGAAAACTATAGACCAATCTCATTAATGAATATATATGCAAAAATCTTAAATAAGATACTAGAAAAAGGACTCCAGCAAGTCATCACAAGGGTTATTCACTATGACCAGGTAGGATTCTTACCAGGAATGCAGGGATGGTTCAATATTAGGAAAACCATTCATATATCTGACAATATTAACAAGTAAACTGACAAAAATCACATCATTATGTCAATAAATGCAGAGAAAGCCTTTGATAAAATACAATACCCATTCCTACTGAAAACACTAGAGAGTATAGGAATAGAAGTGCCTTTCCTAAAAATAATAAACAGTATATATGTAAAACCATCAGCAAACATCATCTGCAAAGGGGCTAAACTAGAAGCCTTCCCAATATGATCAGGAGTGAAACAAGGATGCCCATTATCACCTCTATTATTTAACATTGTACTAGAAACACTACCTGTAGCAATTAAAAAATAAAAAGAAATTGAAGGTATTAAAATTGGCAATGAGGAGACCAAGCTATCACTCTTTGCAGATGATATGATGCTCTACTTAAAGAATCGTAGAGAATCAACCAACAAGCTAGTCTAAATAATCAACAACATTAGCAAAGTTGCAGGGTACAAAATAAACCCACATAAGTCATCAGCATTTCTATATATCTCCAACACATCTCAGCAACAAGAATTAGAAAGAAAAATTCCATTTAAAATCACCCTAGACAATATAAAAATACCTAGAAATCTATCTGCTGAGACAAACAGAGTAACTATACAAACACAACTACAAAACACTCTCCACACAATTAAAACTAGATCTAAACAATTGGAAAAACACTGATTGCTCATGGGTAGGATGAGCTAACATAATAAAAATGGCATTCCTACCCAAATTAATTTACTGACTTAGTGACAAACCCATTGAACTACCAAAAAACTTTTTTACTGAATTAGAAAAAAAAAACATAACAAAGTTCATTTGGAAAAAGAAAAGATCAAGGATATCCAGGGAAATCATAAAAAAAATGGGAAGGAAGGAGGTCTTGTATTCCCAGATCTCAAACTATACTATAAATCAGTGGCCATCAAAACAATTTTGTACTGGCTAAGAGAAAGAAAGGAGGATCAATGGAATAGATTAAGAGTAAGTGACCTCAGCAAGACAGTCTATGATAAGCTCCTAGCTTTTGGTACCAAAACCCACTATTTGATAAAAACTGCTGGAAAAAATTGGAAGACAGTATGGGAGAGATTAGGTTTGGATCAACATCTCACACCCTACACCAAGATAAACTTAGAATGGGTGAATGACCTGAATATAAAGAAGGAAACTTTAAGCAAATTAGGTGAATACAGAATAGTATACTTGTCAGATCTTTGCAAAAGGAAAGACTTTAAAACAAAGCAAGAACTAGAAAAACTCACAAAATGTAAAATCAATAATTTTGATTACATCAAATTAAAAAGTTTTTGTACAAACAAAACTAATACATCCAAAATTAAAAGGGAAGCCACAAATTGGGAAAAAATCTTCATTACAAAAACCTCTGACAAAGGTCTAATTACTCAAATTTATAAAGAGCTAAACCAATTGTACAAAAAAAAATCAAGTCATTCTCCAATTGATAAATGGGCAAGGGACATGAATAGGCAATTTTCAGTTAAAAAAATCAAAACTATTAATAAGCACATGAAAAAGTGTTCTAAATCTATTATAGTCAGAGAAATGCAAATCAAAACAACTCTGAGGTATCACCTCACACCTAACAGATTGGCTAACATGACAGCAAAGGAAAGTATTGAATGCTGGAGGGGATGTGGCAAAGTTGGGACATTAATTCATTGCTGGTGGAGTTGTGAATTGATCCAACCATTCTGGAGGGCAATTTGGAACTATGCCCAAAGGGTGATAAAAGCCTGTCTGCCTTTGATCCAGGCATAGCACTGCTGGGTTTGTACCCCAAAGAGATCAGATATGTACAAGAATATTCATAGCTGCTCTCTTTGTGGTGGCCAAAAATTGGAAAATGAGGGGATGCCCTTCAATTGGGGAATGGCTGAACAAATTGTAGTATATGTTGGTGATGGAATACTATTGTGCTCAAAGGAATAATAAAGTGGAGGAATTCCATGGAGACTGGAACAACCTCCAGGAAGTGATGCAGAGTGAGAGGAGCAGAACCAGGAGAACATTGTACACAGAGACTGTGGTACAATCTAATGTAATGGACTTTTCCATTAAGTGGCAATGCAGTGATCCTGAACAACTTGGAGGGATCTATGAGAAAAACCACTATCCACATTCAGAGGAAACACTGTGGGAGTAAAAACACCAAAGAAAAACAACTGCCTGAATACATGGGTCAAAAAGATATGATTGGGGATGTAGACTCTAAATGAACATCCTAGTGCAAACATCAACAACATGGAAATAGGTTCTGATCAAGGTCCCCAGCAATACCCAATGAAATTGCACATCAGCTGTGGGAAGGGTGGGGGAAGGGGAAGGAGGGAAACAATGTGATTATTGTAACCCAGGAATAATGTTCTAAATTGACTAAATAAACTATTTAAAATGGGAAAAAATGCCAATTCCTGTGCCAGTCTTGGAATATTCATAATTGATAACTTTACCACAACTACAATTCTTCTTTATGTTCTTTGGGTTAACTCATAGTTTAAGTTGGTCATTCCCTTCTGGATCCAGTCTCCATACCAACTTCTGGCTTCTATGAACCAGAACCATACCTGAGGCAAGTCCTGAAGCCTTCCACTCTAATATTTATATGGCTCTTTAATTGATGATCACCTTTCACAGATTCTTGACTGATCCTTTTTGGCAACCTATTGTACTACAAGTATCATAGTAGACTATAAGTTCTTCATATACTGATAGTAGTTGCATAGAGCTAATATTCATCTATTTTTGAACTCTATCTCTTGAAACCTATATAAGATAGCAAAAAAGGGGCCCTGCCCATTCAAGTTAAATGCAAGATGTCTCAAAAGCTTTAGTGCGGTTTTAAGTTACTAAAGCTTAAAATTGTGCTAATACTTTTGGGACACTCCCAATTAATGCTCTCTACTTTGGTTTCATTTATAAATGGCATAAAAATGTTTTCCTTCTTTTTAGATTACCAAACTTTAAATTTCTGCTCCCTTCCCAGCATAGTAGACTAATAGACTGCATTAACCTCTGTGGGGATAGGTAGAATACTATGATTGTATGATATTGTTATAATAAATGAGAAGTAGTGATATCTGGGACATCATCTCTTTCCAACAAATTACATGAAAATTTGCTTTTCAATATTATTAATTTCCTAAGGCCCAAATTACATTTAGATGCTTCATTTTCTAGTCCTCTGAGAACTCATGTAAATGAGCAAGCATATTTTTTCCATGATCTATCTACGTTGCATGCCATAAACAAGATTGGGGGTGAGGGAAAAAAGCATAATTGTACACAATAGCTGCATCTCCAGTGTTACAAATGTTTAATTTATGATAAGTATTCTAAGAGCAGTTCCAGGAGGATGTTAATAAGAAAACAAAACAAAAAAATGATATTAAATATGTGATGCTTATTTCTTTAGCAGACAAGGAAAATCTTTTCAACTTTTGTACTTCAAAGGAAGATTCTGATCTTCCAGCATGATTAGTGGCTTGAGCTCTTGAGCCTCTCAAATAATTTGACACAGTACCTCAGAGTTGTTTTAATTTACATTTCCCTAATAAGGAGAGATTTAGAAGAGGGATTTAGAACTTTTTAATGTGCTTATTGATAGTTTTGATTTCATCCTGTGAAAACTGCCTATTCATGTTCCTTGACCATTTGTCAATTGGGGAATGGCTTGATTTTTTGTAGATTTGACTTAGTTCCTTATATATTTGGGAAATGAAACCTTTGCCTGAGAATTTTGTTATAAAAATGTTCTCCTAGTTTATTGCTTTCCTTCTAATTTTGGTTACATTTGGTTTTGATTGTACAGAAAAATTTAAATTTGATATAATCAATGTTATTCATTTTACATTTTGCAGTGTTCTCTACCTGTTCCTAAATTGGTCTTAAATTCCTTCCTTATAGGTATGCAATCTAAGCTCACTTAATTTATTTATGATTTGCCTCTTTATATTTAAGTCATTTACCCATTTTGAATTTATCTTGGCATAGGTTGTTGATCTATAAACCTAATTTTCCACATACTATTCTCGAATTTTCCCAGCAGTTTTTGTCAAATACGGACTTCTAGTCCCCAAAGCTGGGGTCCATGGGTTTATCAAACACTAGTTTACTGAGGTCATTTACTCCTAATCTATTCCATTGATCCACCCTTCTGTCTCTTAGCCAGTTTCATTGGCCCCCATCCTTCACATTTTTTTCATTATTTCTCTTGATATTCTTCATCTTTTGTTCTTCCAGATGAACTTTGTCAAAAATTTTTCTAATTCTATAAAAAAGTTTTGTTAGTTTGATAGTTATGGCACTGAATATGTAAATTAATTTGGGTAGGATTGTCATTTTTATTATATTTGCTCATCCTAGCCAGGAGCAGTATATTTTTTCCAATTGTTTAGATCTAGTTTTAATTGTGTGAATAGTGTTTTATAGTTGTGTTCATATAATTCCTGTGTTTTTTTTGGCAGATAGATTCTTAAATACTTTATATTGTCTAAAGTGATTTTAAATGGAGTTTCCCTGTCTAACTCCTGCTGATGAGTTTTGTTGTAAATATATAGAAATGCTGATGATTTATGTGGGTTTATTTTGTACCCTGCAACTTTACTAAAGTTGTTTATTATTTCCACTAGCCTTTTAGTTGATTTTCTGCTGTTCTTTAAGTAGACCATCATATCATCTGCAAAGAGTGATAGTTTAGTCTCTTCATTGCCTACTTTAATCCCTTCCATTTCTTTTTCTTCTCTAATTACTATTGCTACCATTTATAGTACAATATTGAATAAAAGAGGTGATAATGGGCATCCTTTCTTCACTCCTGATCTTATTGGGAAGGCTTCTAACTTGTCCCCATTTCAGATCATACTTGCTAATGACTTTAAATATATACACTTTATTATTTTAAGGAATGACCTTTCTATACCTATACTTTTCTAGTGTTTTCAGTAGGAATATTGTATTTTGTCAAAAGCCTTTTCTGCAGGTATTGAGATAATCATGTGATTTTTGTTTATTTGCTTGTTGATATGGTCAATTATGCAGATGGATTTCCTAATATTAAACCATCTTTGCATTCTTAGTATGAATCCCACCTGATAATAATGCATAATCCTCATGATCACTTGCTGGAGTCTTTTTGCTAGTATTCTAGTTAATATTTTTGCATCTATATTTATTAAGGAGATTGGTCTATAGTTTTCTTTCTGTTTTTCTTGTCTGCCTTATCTCTTTTAATCAGATCAATTTCTACTTTGGCTTTGTCTGTTATCATGATTGCTATTCCTGTTTATTTGTTGTTGTTGTTGTTTTTTACTTTAGATTATGCATAATGTATTCAGCTCCAGTCTTTCACCTTGAATCTGTGTGTATTACCCTGCCTCAAGTGTTTCTTGTAAACAACAAGTAGTAGGATTCTGGTTTTTAATCCACTCTGCTGTCTACTTCCATTTAATGGGTGACCATCCCATTCACATTAAACATTAGGATTACTAGCTGTGTATTACTCTCCATCTTATTATCCCCCTTTGATACTGCTCTATCCCCTTTCACTCTATTCCTCTTCACTAGTATTTTGCTTTTTGTCACCCCCCTCCAGTTCCCCCTCCCTTCTATTACTCTCCACTTCCTTTGTCTTGTTCTCCTTCTACTTCTCTGTAGGGTAAGAAAGAAGTCTAGGCCTCACTGAGTATAATCGTTTTTCCCTCTCTTAGCCATTTACAAAGAGAGTAAAGTTTAAGCTTTGCCCCAAAACACCCTTAGTCTTCCCTCTCTGTATTGATTTTTCTCACTTCTTTATGTTATATAATTTTCCCCATTATATTTATCCCTTCCCTTTTCTCTGTGCAACCCTCTCAGCCCTTGATTGATTTTTAATGTCATTCATTTGTATACATATTACATCATACACACATATCATTCCATATCATCATATTTATATATATATATCATATCATCATATATCATCATATACATCACATTATCTTAATCAGCTTACTTTTTCCACCTTATTTCTGAGTAAATTCCTTCTATCTTCTTGACTACTGAGGGTAATTTTTGAGAATTATAGAAATCCTCTTTCCATGTACTTATAAACATTTTTATTTTAATGAGTACCTTAAATTTTCTCTTTCTTATTTACCTTTTTGGGCTTCTCTTGTGTCTCATCTTTGGCCTTGTGATATGGAAATCACTTTAAAAGACTGATATATATTAATTTAAGGTCGCCAAGGAATTCAGCTATGTAATTAATTCCTAAATGAAAATTCAAGTCAGCTGTCAACCTTTTTATGGTGTTTTAATTACAAACAGGGGAAGAAAAGTATTAGAGGGAAAGAGAGAGGGGGGGAAAAGGGAGAAAAGGAAATAGGGCTTAAATACCCACTCTGCTTAAGCTGAGCCAAAGGCCCAAGGCCCTTGATAGCGGAGGCAAAGAAAAGAGATCAGTCCCTATCACTCACGTGACCAAAATGGAGAAACAGTCTCAGGGCTCCTCCACACCAAACACCAGGCTCCAACCACCTTCACTCCCTCCACACAGGAAGTTCCCAGAACTCCTGAGCTGTCCTCTACCTCACTTCCTATGTCTCACCTGTGCCAATGGTGGCTCTAGCTTAACCCAGGACTGCCCAGAAGTCTGTCCCCTTTGCACATGTCTGTTGAAGGCCATATTCTCAAATAATTAAATCTTGAGTTTTGCTGCAGCCCTTCCTGATCTTGTTACCCTGAGTGGGGTGGAGATTGTAGTTTCCAAGACCTGATTCTGTTATTCCAAGTATCTCTATTGTTATTGATCAGGAAATAGCTAAATCCCATCTTCTAAAGAATGGTTTGAATAGGGTTGAGTAGTTTTGAAATTCACAGCCTTCAAATTCTTTGTTTGGGTCTGGCTTATTACTCAGGAATGCTTGGAAATCTTCTATCTTATTGAATGACTATTTTTTTTCCCTGAAAGAGTATACTCATTTTTGCTGGATAGGTGACTCTGAGTTATAAAACCAAATCTTTTGCCTTTCTGAAAATCATATTCCATTCCTTTTGATACTTTAATGTAGAAGTCACTAGGTCCTGAGTGATCCTGATTGTAGCTCCTTGGTATTTTAATTGTTTCTTTCTGGCTGCTTGAAGTATTTTTTTTCCTTGGCTTGGTGGCTCTTGAATTTGGCTATTATGTTCTTTGGAGTTGTCAGCTGAGGATTTCTTTCTGGAGGAGATCTGTGAATTCTTTCCATTTCAATTTTATTTTCTTATTTGAGGATCTCTGAGCAGTTTTCTTTGACAATTTCTTATAATATAATATCCAAGGTTTTTTCTTCATCATGACTTTCAGGTAGTCCAATAATTCTCTGATTGTCTCACCTAAACCTGTTTTTTAGATTTGTTGTTTTTTCAATAAGATAGTTGATGTATTCTTCTGTTGTTTTTTTTCATTCCTTTGATTCTACCTTATTGTTTCTTAATTTCTTATGAAATCATTAGTTTCTAGATGATCATTTCTGATTTTTAAAACCTGGTTTTCCTCTGTCAGTTTTTTGTTCTCCTTTTTCAATTGGCCCATTTCTTTTTGTATCACTTTCATTTCTCTTCCTCACTTTTTCTCTACCTCTAATAATTGGTTTTTGAAGTCTTTTTTGAACTCTTCCAGAATCTGTATCCAAACCATATTTTTCTTTTGCACTTTGGGTGTATTTCCTTTGTTTTCACTGTCCCTTTCTGTGCCTGCACCTTCCTCTTTGTCTCCATAAAAAGTTTTTATGAGTTAGGTTTTTTTTATTATTTGCTTATTTTTCCTATCTAATTATAGTTGGTTCTGTTTTCTGGGGAATTGGGGTACCCTCTTAAACTCCAGTCCTTGCTTGATGTTATTTTCAGCCTATTTTCTGGGTTATTATTAGTTTACCAGATTGTCTGAGGGCTGAGAGCTCTGTGAGTTCCCTCCCACTGCTGATTCAATTGACTCTTGAGATGCTGATAGCTTAAAGACTTTCATCAGGCTTGGGTGTAAGCTTTGGATTTCGGTCTGAACTTGATCAGGTCAGGTGCCAATCATATTATAGACCCAGGCTTAGGCTCATGGTTTGTTTTGGGGTTTTGTTTTTGTTTTTGTTTTTTTGTTTTTGGTCTCAAGGTGTTCTTGATTCAATCATGCATACTCTTGATTACACTGTCCTGGAGCTCCACCCTTAGTTTTGGCCCAAAAATTTGTCAGGGGTGGAGACGTGGGCCACCCCTGAGAACTGTGTCCTCATCCCAATCTGTTGATTATGTCCTCACCCCAAGCTCAGACTGGGACTCCTGGCTTTGCTCTAGGACTGGATCAGTCCCCTTCAGCCCAGATTGTCTTGATCTGGGACTCCAGACTTCTCCACAGGTTTGTAATTTCAAGGGGTGTTAGTTGACTTGGACCACTATTTGCCAGGCAGGGTCTCAAGGTCTGACTTAGCTTGAGCTTAAGTTCAGAAACTGTGAGAGCAGATGTGTGGGGTTGGGGGTGGGGGGCGTTGCTCTTGGTTTGCTCTTCACTTTTTGCTATTCCCCCTGTTAGCTCTGCTCCCCACTCACCTCAGTTCACTAGATGGTCTCTGCCTACCTTTTGGATTTTTCTTTTTTTGGAGGTTGTTTCCCTGTCTCTTTGTTGGTTCTTTCACTCTTATATTCGTTTTGTGGTGAGGATTTTCATGATGAAACAGTGTGCTGCTTCCCTGGTTATTTCTTCATTTTGGCTCCCTTTAGTAACTTTCTAATATAATTCTGACTTACCCTTTCAATTTTTATATCACATTAATACCCTGACACCTTCTGCATTCCAGCCAAACTGTACTAGAATTCTGCCATCTCCTGAACCCATCAGTACATTTCTAATTCCATGTGAATTTCTAATGTTGAAATACATTTTGAAGAAAGAGAAGGAAAAATAAGAGGAAGAAGAGAACATAATAATAAAAACTTATAATGATAATTTAAGACCAAGTACTTGATGAGAAATTACAGAAGAATTGTATTAAGGCCCAGACTTAGTTATTATTTATATAAAAAAAGAAAATGGTAGAAACCAAGCAACCCATTATTTTAGGCTTATAAAAATTTATAACCTACCAAATACCTAGTAAGACATGATCAAGTGAATAGAATTAAATACCAGAATCTCTCTGTGTTTCATACACTGATAGATGGCAAATCTTCATACTATAAATATATACCTCAAAATACCCAGAAGAACTTAATCAATAAACCATACTAGAGCTGGACAATTATTATAGACTGAACTATTGTGCCCAATTTCCCAATCATAATACTGATCCATTAAAAAAAAAACCGTAAGGGTAATGTTTCCTTAGCAAATACTCATAATCTCCAAACCATGTAGAATTTAAAAAAAAATAAAAAGACATTCAGAATATAGAGACCTAGCTAAGGGGTGGGGAAAAAACATATAAGAAAAGGAAATATGCAATGTCAATTGTTTTGTTTGCTATTGAAGAGGTACAAAGGATGATATTAAGAATACCAAGACTATAAAGGATGTTTCTCTTCATACTAATATTCAACTACCAAAACACCAGCTATTTTATGCCTGTGCAATAGTATATAAAATATTAAAAATAAAATAATAGTAGCTGGATAGCATCTTATCCTAGAACCATTTTGATTTGAACATTTTCAAAATATGAAAAGAGATGAGGAAGACACTATTATTAGAACTAACACATGTAAAAAATGCTCTAAGTCTTGCAAAGAATGAATATGTTTATGTGCCTTCATGTTCAGGTCTCCTTTAAAGCTTTTCCTGATTCTCCCAGTGTTAATATTCTCCTTCAAATCATCATATTATATATATATATTTTTCTTCAGTATCCCTCAGTAAGTTGTAAGCTTCTTAAAGACAGGCACTAATTCATTTTTATTTGTTCATTCTGAGTGACCTAAACAGTGCATTCCTTAGTAGGATAGTAGATACTGAATTAATATTTGCTGACTTATATTTGGTATAATCCATTTTATTTATTTTTGACAGTGACAGCCCATTGCAAAAAATCACAGAATCAAAGAGGACGATGAACAGCAAAGGCCAACCAGACTAGTTTCTATCTCAATGAAAATTTCCTCTACATTATAGTCAGAAAATGGTCAGACTTTGGGGCAATGGTTGGATTTATGTTTACATAGAAAGAGTCAAATATAATTAAAGCAACTAGTTGACAGTGTAAGCCTACAGTCAGGAAGAACTGAACTCAGTACTTACTTAAACTACTTCCTGTTTCAGTTTCTACATCTGTAAAATGAGGATAATAATAGCATCTAGCTCCTCCTGTACTTAAAATAAAATGAGATGATACAGTTGGGCCCCTGTATCTGCAGAGGATATGTTCCAAGACCTATCATGTGTCTGAAACCTGGCTATAAAACACCTGCTATTAACTGTAGGGAACTGAATCAGCAAATTACTGAATCAGCAGATACATAGGATACAACTACACTACAAGCTCTACTAGCCTTGGACTCCTGAGCCATTGTTACAGTAAATAAGGGCTTTCTTAAACAAACCAGTTTAACAAACAAACAAAAGTTCTTAAACTTTACAAATGAATGCAATCACTAAAGAACACTAGAGGAAGACTAGAGCAAAGTTGCACATGACAACATGGGTACTAGGACAAAGAGAGATGGATCATGCACTGGGTTGAAGGACTTCACCATACCATAGCTGATACTCACTTGGAAGGAATTTTGAAATTTATGAACTTTTTTTTAAGTTTCTGGAATTTCCAAAGTTTTTCTTTTTTGTCCCCCTCAATTAACCATGGGTTACTGAATCAGAGTATACCAAATCAGTAGATATGGAGGCACAGCTGTAAAGTGCTTTTGCAAATTTTAAAGCCCTATATTCTTGCTGGCTATGTTTATCATTCTTAATTATGTCTACCTGAAATAAAACTTCTTTGAATAGTACTTCTAATTTAATTATGTAATTATTTTTTCATTTCCTAACATTTGATTAAGTAGAACAAAATACCACCTTAAAAGATGATCTCCACTGAGTTCTATATAATTTTCTAAAATTTTGCATTCATATACAAAAATTATGGAAGATTATTTAAAAAGTATAACACAAATTAAAACCTTGTTTATTGATCATTAATATAAAGCAAGGAATAAAACAGGATGATGCATGTTTCCCAGAATTGTTCACCACCAATCAGATCTAGTACAGAATCTAAGTTCAGGAGTGATTTTCTGGAGAAAATGAGGTCCTCCAGATTCTCCTGTTTCCAGATGGTATTGTTATGACTATATCAAATTTAAGGACATGGAGAGTCTTCTAGACAAGATTCATAACCACCCAAAAGAATTTGGTTTCAGTATCCAAATAGGAAAGAGCAAGTGAATAAAGAATTATAATGTGCAGTTAAGTAGACAACCTATAGAGTTTACCCATCAGTGTACATGTATTTATGTGCGATTTTAAGTCATGAACTACAACAATTTTCAAAGAATTAAAAATGAATAAAACTCATATGGCTAAGTAAAAAGAGATTATAGTGGAACATAAGGAACTATGAAGTATTTGGAATAAAGGATATCATTAATTTAAAAAAATTAAATATGACCAAAAAAGAAAATGGGCTGTATTATGATCCCTTAACTTCTATGTGATACCTGAAGAAATAAAAGAAGTGAAATCAAAGAGGATGGAATTCCTGAAACACACTTATGAGAAGTTATAAAAAAGAATTAAAGAGGATGGACAGGCATAGATGGGTGGTGATTGGCAACACTAGAGACAACTTCTATGCTGGTTGATGAGGAGGAAGAGAAAGACGATAAGTAGCATTTATGTCGCATCTACTATGTGCCAGACTCTATGTAAAGTGATTTACAAATATTATCTCATTTGATGAAGACACAGATCTATTAGAGCAGTTGAACAGGGACGCATCCTATGTTTGTCCACACTTTGGCAAACCAAATGTGTTCTAACTGCTTGGAAATCTTACTTCTTATATTATTCCTTCTGATGATGCTTCTTTGACTAGCCCCATAATTACTGCTTGTTTTTCTTCTTGAAATTCTGCCCCCCCCAATCTATCCAGGTAAAATATTTGATGAGCATACATACTTCAAAAGAACAGTCATCAATTTATCAATAATAATTTATTCAGCAACTACAATATGTCAGATACTATGCTAGACATTGGAGAGACACAAAGAGAGAAATGAAATATCCTCAAAACTTCTATTCTATCATTAGTGACTATATGTATATAGACAAAATAAATAAAAAGGTATGAATTCCTCCACAATCAATTATATCCACTCTTGTGTTTTTATATATATATATGTATATATATATATATATATTTCTCTATATTTTACCATATTGTTCATGATTCCTTCTTGACTCAAAAAGTGGTTCTTCAGGAGTTGTACCCCCCCAAAAAAAAATCACCCACTCTCCAATGATGAATCTTCCTGAGATGCACTAGATTGGTGTTGAGACAAAAAATAAATGGTCCATCACTTGGGCTGGCATTCAAGGACTTTATAGCTCAGTAGGTTTTCTCTTCACTGATAATCTAAGGATGCAGGGAGACATTCATGTCATGAGGAAACCAGAATGACTCTCACTCCTGAAACTTATCCAAATTTTATAGAATATTGTTAAAGAAAAGGTAATTCTATTCACATGTAAGTATTTCAAGATTGTTCTTGTGTCTATTATCCAAGTTAGTTAAAATTCCTATTATTTATCAAAAAAAATTTAGCTATTATCCCCATGACACAGAGCTAGTCTGGACATATATGAAAAAGAAAATTTGTTCCTTTTTGTTCCTAATTCCACTGACTCAGTAATTCATTTCATTTGGGAGAAGATAGCCTTCTTACAAGGTGCTGACAACAGATTTATCCTCCCACAAGCTCCCACCTGGACACATTTATTTTTCCTTCACAACTTTGAAAAATACCAAAGGTCATTCACTGCTTTTGACTTAAGAAGTAGAATGGGAACAAGGGAACTAAAATTGTCCTCACTGATTCGGATTAGAATACTAAGAAGCAATTACTCACATATTGTAATTATCTATGAAGATTCAACTTGAAAATGCCCTTTGAAAACACTTAAAGGAAACTTCATAGATTTGTAATGAAAACAATGCTTTTGCTAGTCATATAACCTCCTCATAAATGAATTTGCAATTGGTAGGAATTTCAGATAGATTCAGGAAAGGATTATTATATTAGAAAATTGTTCTAATAACCATAATGAACAAAGTTTTTGTGAAACCAGGGGGTTGGGAAGACAGGGTTTATAATTTGCCTTTAACATTTATAGAGATAAAATTTAAAATCTTTCTATCAAATTAATCTTCCTCTTATTATGAAAAGACAAATCCTCTCCCTTAAAGCAAGTTGGGGGGGAAATAGTCATAGGATTGTTTCCAAACAGTAGGTGTGACTGCCAAAGATGGGTATTTTTCACAGGATTTAAGACATATGGCCTTTTTGTAATGTTTTTCAAATGTTTCACTTTTATGCTAATAAATACTTAGATAAAGTCAAGCTGGGAATCCACAGTTGGTACCACTAGGTGGTATGGCACCTAGTGACAGGTGGCAAAATGAGCTAGTGAAATCTGGTCTCCAAAGAACTAATTTGAATCTTTGTATTCTAGTTCATGGGAAAATGCCAGCTGATGGGAATTTTATTTTGAAAGAATATAAAAGCAATTTTGCAGTATCGTGTACTGTATTTTTCTAAGGCAGAAGAAATGTTGAAATGAGGGGAAAAGTCAGGCCCAATTTTCAAGCAAAATGCTTTAGATGGTATTTCCTAAATAAAACATTCTACTTCTCTATTTCTGGCTCTGCAGGGTGTCGGAATATACTTTCAAAGACAGTTGACGCCACTTTTGGTATTGAGTCTTATCCATTCTCTATCCCTTTGCCTTTCTACTCACCATCAGGTTTTGGATTATAGTATTTTTATTTTTCTATCTCCAACACACAGGCCATTGTAGGAATTTGTTGAATTGAATTAAAGACAGAGGGAGGGAAGAGCATTCAATTTCAGATCTATGGGATAGGAAGTGGAGCCATTCCTCTCATGACCATAGGAAATCCTGGGGAAAGGAAATTTCAACTACCAATGTGGACCACCACCTTCTCCTCAATTTATGCTCTTAAAGAGTTGCTAGGACACTGAGAAATTAAGGGACTTGCCCAGAGGGCCACAAGCAATAGCCTAACAGAGGCAGGATTTAAACTCAGTTCTTTCTCATTCTGACTCCCGCTTTCTCTCCATTACTCCACCTGGCCTCTCTTCATCATTTCTAAAGGATTAGAAAACTAGATAAAGTTCACACTTGTTATAAAGATATATACATATATGTGTATTATATACATGCATATAAATATATACATACTTTAATATATAAGTATATATAGATGTATTTGTCTATATCTACATAATACATGATATTACACAGAAAGGAGAGAGACAGAAAAGAGAAAGAAAGAGAGAGAAAAGAGAGAGAGAAGAGAGAAAAAAGTGAGAAAGAGGGAGATAGAAAAAGAGAGAGAGACACATACACACACACACACACACACACACACAGAGAAGAGAGAGAGAGAGAGAGAGAGAGAGAGAGAGAGAGAGAGAGAGAGAGAGAGAGAGAGAGAGAGAGAGAGAGAGAGGAAAATTAAGATAAATGCATATGAAGAGGCAGCCTGGTATAATGGAGAATCAACTTTAAACTTCAAATGATTTAAGTTCAAGTCTTGACACCCACTAACTATATTGAATAAGCCACTTAACTTCTCAGTGTACCAAGCAATTTTTCGATAATATAAATTATGGAACAGTTGCCAAGGTGGTTTTCTCACAGAAAATTCCAGACCTAAAAAATAGGTATTATTTTTGTGTGCATGTGTGTGTGAACTTTTTCTCGTTTTCTAACTGTTCAAAAATGATGGAGAGACCTTATGGATGTGGCTACATAGAGATATCTAAATAGATATGCATATATACACATAAATATGTATCTATAATAAAACCAAGATTTGGAATGCAAAAGAACCTTAGAAAATATCTATTAGTTTTTCCTCATTTTACAGAAGAAAAAACTATAAGCAGCAAAAAGTATTTGATCTAGGGATCAAATTCTTAGTCTAATAACCCAGGTTGGATACTTTTTCCTCTATGCCATATTATCTTTTCTTAAATCAATTTCAACTTAATGAAAGTCTTTTGAAAATAGACACAAATTATGATCATATTTATTTATAAATCATTTATATCACAGATTCTATTTTTGTGAACAATTTATATATTCACAAGTACAAAACTATAAAAATAATACCAATTATTTTTAAACAATTCCATTTTTCAGAGATTTTTTAAAGGCAAAATAAGAGGCTGTAGCAAAATTAGAACATAAATGCATTTTTGATGGAGTTGTGAATTGATCCATCCATTCTGGAGGCCAATTTGGAGATTTTTTTTAAAAAGAGAAAAGCACCTATTGTATAAAAATATTCATGGTACCTCTTTTTATGGTGACAAAGAATGAGAAATTGAGGGGATGTCCATCAACTGGGGAATGGCTGAACAAAATGTGGTATAAGATTGGGTAAATGATTGTCTTAGAATACCATTGTGCTATAAGAAATATGAGCAGAACGAGTTCAGAAAAACCTTGAAAGACCTACTGAACTGATGCAGTATGAAGGAAATAGAATAAGAACATTGTCAAAATCACTAATAATTATCCAAATACAAATTTAATCAAATTAACAAATATGAAAAAAGAAGGAAATGATAGATGTTGGATGACGTGTAAAAAAACAGGCACTCTAGTGCATTGTCAATGGAGCTGTGAACTGAAAACCAAATTAGAATTATGCCCATAAATATATCAAACCATGCATGTCTTTGTCCCAGATTCACCAAACAATGCAAAGAAAGAAGAAAGAATCACTATGTTCTCTATGCCTTTCCATGCACAAAAAAACCCCAACTGTTTTCATAATAGTCAAAATTGAA
Source organism: Monodelphis domestica (assembly GCF_027887165.1). NCBI lineage: Eukaryota > Metazoa > Chordata > Mammalia > Didelphimorphia > Didelphidae > Monodelphis > Monodelphis domestica. The sequence continues at coordinate 221,628,777 of NC_077232.1, read as the reverse complement.
AAGTAAGGAGGTGCTCGTTATCAGGGAACAACTAAAAAAGTATAGTATATGAATATAATGGAATATTATTGTGTCACAAGAAATTATAAAAGGCATGTTTCCAGAGAAAACTGGAAAGACCATTATGAAATGATGCAGAACAAAGTGAGCAGAAGTAGGAAAAATATGTCATGATAGTAATATTATGGAGAAAATAAGCTTTGAAAGACTTTAAAACTGATCAATAAAATGATAAACTATATGTCAAAAAGAATGAAGGTGAAGTATACCATTCCTCTTCTGTCAGAGAGATGGTGAAAAAATGCAGAAAGACATTTTTTTGGACATGATTAATGTAAAATTTAGTTTTCTGAGATGATGAACCTATTTACTGAAGGATTCACTTTTTTTAAAATCCCTTTCCTTCCATCTTAGAATCAATACTATGGGTTGGTTCCAAGGCAGAAGAGTGGTAAGGGCTAGGTAATGGAGATTAAGTGACTTGTCCAGGGTCACACCTCTAGGGTTAAGATCTGAGGCCAGATCTGAACCTAGGACCTCCTATCTCTACACCTGGCTCTTCACTGAGCCACTTAGCTCCCCCTATTTTTATTTTTAATTACTAAATTTCATATGATGGACATGGAAATATGTATTTATAATAATGTATGTATAACCTATAGGATTACCTGCCTTCTTGGGGAAGGGGAAGGATGGGAAGAAGAGGGGAAAGAATGAGACATAGCTAATGTCAGAATTATTTTCTCTTGAATGAGCATACATATTTATAACAAATCATACATATTTTTGCTATGTTACATATTATGTTAAACATAAAAAATAAAAGATAACCAAAAATTACTCAATGTGGGAAGAGAGGACAGTTGTGGAAGTGACCTTTTTAAATTGCTACTTGTAAAATAAAAGTAATAACTATTTTAAAAAAAGAAATAGGGTTACTTCTCTCAGTAGTACTCTACTTGCCAATAAATTGAACTCACTGAGGAAAAGTGACAGTCACCATTCATTAAAATCATCGAGGCTTGGGTCACTTAGTACAAACAGTTCATGAGATGACTGAGGGGATCTCACTTTGAAAGATGAGCACTCATTCATTCTTTGGCTCATGTGTGTTCCTGCTCCTCTCAATCTCATACTAACACATTCTTCAAGATCTAGCACATATCACATCTCTATTCCTAATGACCTTCTCCTTTCTCTGAATTCTTTTAGAACCATCTCTAGAATTTCAACTTTGAGATCAGGGGTCCAGGATTAGTATTCACTATGTACAAACACATGTCAAGTATTTAATATTTGTAGATATTAAATCCTTTGAGCTCTCAGTGAAATTCATCAATGTGAGTACTTCCTCCGTATAGACTGGAAGCTATTCACAACTTCTCCAGTGCAACTATTGTCTATGTTCTTTCCCAGATATTCAACAGAGGACCCTTTTCAGGTTATTTAGAAGTCGTTCTTTGGGGATTTTTTTTTTTAATATTTTCAGAGGTTTCAGTGCAAAATCCTATTCTTTCATTATCAAAGAAAAAAGAGATCTTGTAAATCATAATGAAATGTGTGTCAGGGGGGTGAATTTTAGAAAATATAACCCAAAGTAGAAAAAGAAAGGACTGAACATTTGTAACTAAGTGACAGATATGAGGCTATTCTTAAAGTGGAGGAAGGTGAACTCTTTGAAAAGTAAGCAAATATTTGTTCTCTAAGTAATGATAACATGGATCCACAGTTATCATCAGCCAAGGAGTAGTCCAGTAAAAGTAAGAGGGCAAAAATTAGCAGTGGTTAGTGGTTTTCTGCCAAGAGAGAATGAGGTAGCTAATTGTCCAACTTACAATCACAATTCACAGAGTCATAACTAGTCATTTTTTTTCCAATCAGAGCAAGTGACACAAAATATAATCACTGACAAACTTTTAAAGAAAGATCCTTTGGGGGCAGGGGGATGGGGAGGAAAAGACAGAACAAAAATATAGTTACTCAGGGAAAAGTCATCAGGAGGTAGAGTTGAAAATATAATCAATCAATAGAAAGAAGAAGCATGCTACCTAATAGCTTCCTCTTATAATAATCTGCATTCAGACTCTATCTGTTCCTTCTATGGGGATGGATATCCTTTTTCATCATGAGTCTCTTGGAGATATACTGGATCTTTGCCTTGTTGATAATAGTTAATTCATTTTCAGTTGATAATCATACATCATTGCTGTTTCTGTGAACAATGTTCTCCAGGTTCTGTTCACTTCATTTGGCATCATTCCATATAACTACAGGATTTTTTTGTGATCATCATGTCATTTTTTATGGCACAATAAATAGCATTTTTATAATGCTTTATTCTTGCAAAGTAGGTGCTGAGTTCAGTTTTTCTTACATGAATCTAGGACTTCAAGTACTGCCAGTGACTTTGATATTTCAGTGCCCAGGGATGAAGTCCCAGTTGAGCCTTCCTGAGAATAGAGAAGTATACCATCATCCAGAATGTATAGTCAATAGATAACAAACTCCCCAAGACATGCCGACCTGTGTTACTACTCCTCACAACTAGAGGTTCTTCAATAAATATGGAGATGGCTATCTGCAATGTTTTTGTAGAGAGCTGTGATATGATTTATGATACCACCATCCCCTGGTATAGATCGAAATCCATGTATGCCTAATCCTGTTCAGTTCTTATCCATATCTTCACATAATCTTTTTATGGGATATCTAAGGAAGGGACCTTGAGATTTGGGAAGAGTTTACCAAATGACCATCCAACTGTTATCTTTTACTCTCAATACATGACCCACTCCTTTTCTAATCATACGTTTCTTTGCTGATATCTCTAATGTCACTTTTCCTGCATAATATTTGTTGGAAATATGTTTTAAGAAGGCTACACATTCATAGCATGAATCTCTCAATTGGCTTTTTGAAGAAAAGTAACTTTAATTCTTTGGAAAATATGGTATTATGCTTCATAGTTATACATCATGAGAAGAATATTAGTGTTTCCAAGACAGACGTTTCATTCAGGGGGAAATGGAGTCAGTCATTGAATGAATTGCATAGTTTCTGAAATGCAATATAGTACAAGTAGAGAGAAAACTCTTTACATATTCCCTCCAACCTAGATAGCACAGAATAATTTCATTCAATTTGGAGTCTGATTCATTGCCCATCTGTGAAATCTGCCCGAGACATTAGGGGGAATTATACTGCAGGAAGGATCTAGAAAGCATGACTAAAGATTACAAAGACTTCTATAAGAAGCTGATGATCTATGGAACCCAGCCGGTGTTTTCATCTCTGCTAGTAATTGAAATCAGGGTCTCCAGAAGAGAAAGCCAGATTTGGAAAAAGAAAAGCTGGTTAAGAAGATGCTGCCTTAGAGTATATGGTTTTGATTTTTGAACCATAGCTTAAAATATAGGAAATGCATAATGTACCTAACAAATGATGATAAAAAGTATTTGTCTGAACTCTTGACAGTCTAATCAAAAGGATTTTCAGCTGAAAAAGAAGGGAGAAAATTATCTACATGTACTCATCAAGCTAGATACCACAAGAAAAAAATAGACAAACAAAAATCCACAGAAGGCATAATTCGAGAAGCGAACCGAAGTTAAAAATCCATGGACTTAAAATGCACAAAGCATAAATTAGAAGTAAAGTGAAATGAAGATGCCAAGTCAATGATATTTATTTCACAAATATCACTAAGACCTGGTGGGATAGGACATGTATAAAGACTCATTAATATTCCCTACTCTGGTAAGGTATACTTTATTCAAAAGAAAAAGGAAAGCTAAAAAAGGAGGAAGTATCTTGAGACATTACTCAAATACTCAAATGGATCTGTGATCTCATCTGTCTAACAATACTCTCCTGCAATGCAGAGAAACATCCATGCCCCCTCATCCTGTACAACTTTGATCCATATACTCCATTAAATTTGCCCCTGGGGTCCATCTAATATGCCAAAAGTCCTCCTCATTTTTTTCTTTGAAATTACAAAGAAAACAATAGAGAACCCTGTTTATCTACCTGTCATCCCTTTCCTTCACTACATAATCAACCCATCTTCTCTTCCCGTCATGGACATTTTTTACTACAATGTTCCTCTATGATTACATATTATAGCTGGTTCACACCCATCCTGTGCCTCATTATTACATTCTGGGTGATTCTATATTTAATTCTTTCGACTTTGGAATTCAGTTTCTCAATATCATATAGCAACACTGTCAGTTATGGTATTAAAAAGATGAGTCTTTATTTCAATTGGAAAACTGAAGTCATTAAAGAAACTTTGCTGTTTCCCAAAAAATAGATTTAATCAAATGAGGTACCTTAGAATTCAGGCACCAGTGAGAAAGCAGAGTAGAGAGCATTTGAGTAAAAATCAACAGAAGCACAAAGAAAAATAGTTCTGTACACATAGTACCTCACGCAACCTGTATAGAAAAAGAGGAAATAAATGAAGAGTTGGGGGAGCAGATCACAAACCTGGCACAGAGTCATGCAATGCCAGTGATGGGAGACTGCAATTATTCACATAACTACAATAATTCTCTTTCCATCTAAAACAGAGCTAAAAATTCTCAACCTGCCACAAAAATAATGCCATACTTCAAAGATAGAGAATCCAAGGAAAGGAACGTCTATTCTAAACATTACACTCACCAACTGGAGGAAATGATGGAAACTTTGGGCTATCATTCTTACTCTAAGATTCTAGGATGTAAAAAGAAAAGGAAAGCAAGTCATAGCCTAATATCTAATGCATAATAGGTTAGATAGGTAGAAACACAGAGGTTACAATTTTACAGAAGAAATCAATGGAGAAGGAATGGAAAATTTTAAAAATCACATTCTGAAAATGTAAAAATAAATAATTCTGATGAGCTAAAGAAATGGAAGTTGCCTAATGAGACCAATGTTGATGTCTAAGAAAGTTACCAATGAACTGAATTTTAATACAACATGTACAGAAGATAGGGGCAAGAATAGGTAACAGTATATATATATATATATATATATATATATTTTTTTTTTTTTTAAAGTATGACCTAGTACTATAAGAACTGAAGGTGGGCTTGTCACTATTACTTAAAATGATACATTACATTACATATTCAGCAGTATACTAAGAAAAATACCACAGCACCTCTGAATCTCATTCTACCTCTAATAAAGTAATTAACAAACAACTAAACAGAGATGTGGGGTTGGATTAACTGAACCCTGGCAACTCTGAGAATTTGTGATTCTGGGAGAAAGTACTTTGCAACCTCATCAATGCCATAAGGTCTCTCTCTTTTTTTCAATTCATTGTCTGACACATCATAGCACCTACTTGATATTGGTATGTATGCGCATTGTTTATATGAGGTTTTGTATCATTTTATTGGACTGTTGTGATGCGAGCCCATAGTAAATCATAAATCTCTCAATTTCTGCCATTTTTATCTTAGTTTTACTGTTTCTATCCCTTTCTCTCTCTCTGCCTGTCAACACACACACACACACACACACAGAGCAGAAATATAACTTTATACACAAAGCAAGTTTCAAAATGTCGCCATCTCTCCCTAGCACGGGATTAGTCCATTCAAGACCAATCCCACACTAGGAAGTAGGGGGCGTGGTGCCTGCCTAAGCAGGGGATTGGTCCAGTCAATACCAATCACACGCCAGGAAGTAGGAGAGACCCCTGAGGCACTCTGGGGGATGTAGTTCAGGCCACAACACTCACAAAGCGCACTTACTGGAGGTTGACATCTGTGCTGTAATTTATAGTCTGAGATTTCCCCCTGAGAAGTTGAGGGATATGGCTATAGACCCACAGCCAAGATATGTCAAAGGCCCAGGTCTTCTTAGCCCCCCCATTCTATTTAAGCAGTATGGCAGAATGGATTAAGAGCGAGCTGGTCTCCGAGTCAAGAAATTTGGGTTCATGTCCAGCCTCTCCCCCATCCCGGTAGGTGACCTGTCACAAGACCTCTCAGTTCCCCAAGCTATAAGCTGCAGATCAGAAGCTAATCTACATTGGTAAAGATAATTTCCTCACTATCCCATGGGTCAAGACCAAATATATATTTATGATCTTATATTTTCAATGCAGTTTGAAAAATAAATAAATTACTCTTCTGGGACAGCAAGAGGAACAATTAGGACTAAGTGATCTGAGAAAAGTCATTTCCCCAGTGGAATAAGACATAGAAGGAAAGAAAGAGAGTAGGCCATGAAGATGGCTCAATATTAGTAGAAATACTCAGACCGAAAGCAGTAATAAGAGTTCTAAGACTAAGGCTGAGATAAGACACGGGCTGAAGTTAAGGGAATATGAGAATAGTTAGCTCCTCAGATAATGAATTGCGATGAATGGGTTTCTGCTGGGAAAGGGAGCCCTTTGATCATAAATGATTGCGCTCATTCATGGTCCCTCAGACAAGGTGGGATATGAGGTAGGCAGCGAATAAACAAACATTGGTTGACTGGACTTAAGTTGGTTTCACTAGACTAGCCTGGAAGAATTGTTATGTTTCATAAAATACCATTGGGACTAAAAGGAGATGACTATCTGATAATGAGAAATTAGGTCCACTTAGTTTAGATTTTATTTCATTAAAATTTTTTTAAACTATATCATCAGCATGTTTGTATTGTTTATGGTATGGATATGTTGCCATAATGAAGTGAGAAAGTACCAAAATGCTCTATGCATGAGAACACAGAAAAACAAATGAAAAGCTTATCTAAAGAATATAGCAATGTTGTGAAATCCTTTTGCTAAGTCAAAATCTCAAATAGTGAATAATTACTTGCTTACCAACATGAACTTATAAGGGGACCACCCAAAGGGTGAAGAGGCATTTTTTAAACCACTGCATGCTGTGTACTATTAACAAATACAAATGTTTTGAATAAGCAAGCACTGCATTTTACATGTGAGCTTTGCAATTTGATTATGATATTGTACCATTATGAATGTGCAATGGAGAAGGGTAGCTAGGTGGCATAGCAGATAAAGTGCTGCACCTGAAGTCAGGAAGACATCTTCTTGGGTTTGAATCTCACCCTGTGTGACCCTGAACAAGTCACTTAACCCTGTTTGTCTCATTTTCCTCATCTGCAAAATGAACTGGAGAAAGAAATGGCAAACTACTCCATTATCTTTGCCAAGAAAAACCCAGATGGAGTCACAAAGAGCTGGACATAACTGAAACAAGTGAATGACAACAACGGAGGAAGAAGAACAAGACATGACTTGAGAAAACAAAGTGTGATAATAGTATACAAAATTTTTGTCTTTAATAACAATATCAATGCTACTCTGGAAGCCAGATGAATTAAAACCACATAATCCATGAATGCAAATATTTCTGTTCCTAAAATTTTAATATACTTAACTCAAAAAGTCAGGACATATAAGTGGAAATTTATAAATTATTGGGATTGAAGTGCTACTAAAAGGGATCTAGCTCCCAATTACTGACCTCCAAAGGAAAAACATAAAAATGAAATATTTTGACCTTAATTGTTCTGACCCAGTCACGGGATGACTGCTTAGGGCAAGGTGTCTAAGTTATGGTCCAATCAGAAATGTGCTCCAGCATTTCATGGGGGTGGAAGTTAAAGACAGGAAAGAGAGTTTATCTAATCCTTTATTATTTGCCTGAATTGATTCCATTCAGTAAAGGAGAAACATATGTACAATGTGCTCATATGCTATAAGGTAGGGTGGTTGCAGTGCTACCACTGATAATAAAGAAGACATATTGAATAATCCAAATAACTGGTTTGGAAAAAAAAAACAAGACTCACTCCAGGTGGGCAGTATAAACTATGACTTATTTGGTAAGCTTTGAGGAGGGCTAGAAGACTTGCCTATTCTAATCTCTTTTTTCTTTTTTTTTTTACAAACATCTCACTTCCTTTTTTAATTGTTATTTTATTTTACTTTGTATTCAATCTATACTTTCTTCCAAAACTGAACAGAAAATGAGAAAGAAAATCCTTATAATAAAAATACATGATTAAACAAAATAAATTCCTACCTTAGCCATATCCAAAAATGCATATCTAATTCTTAAGTCCATCATTTCTCTATTAGGAAGTTAATAGTCTAGTTCAACATTAGTGCTCCAGAATCATGACTGGTCATTACATGGATCATAGTTGTGAATTTTTTCAAAGTCAGTATTGTAGAAATTATCTTAGTTCTGCATGCTTTGATCTATATCAGTTCATAAAAATCATCTGGTTTACCTACCAATATCCCTTTCATCAATTCTTATGGCTTGCTGGTCTTTCTTCTTAAACATAGAATGAATGCAACATATAACTTCCTAAGCTGCCAAGAAACATCTAAAGACTATTTTGCAGACCAAATGCTCATCCTCATTGGTGAAGCATCTTTTTACTGGAAATTCCCTGCACCAATGAAATCACACATCTGTTTTTGAGAGAGCCAGTTCAAACAGGCTCAAAGGAATCGAGTATTAAACATTTAGCGTGAGCATTTACACCTTAGAAATCAGCAAAAGTTACAAATCAGGACTTGGGTTGTTTTATTAATTGTCTGCTAGATAATGCTAATAATGTAGATTAAAATTAAAAGTGTATTATAAGAGGGCAACTAGGTGGCTCAATGGTTTGAGAGCCAGGCTTAGAGATAAGAGATCTGGGGTTCAAATTTGACCTTACACACTTCCTGGCCAAGTGAGCTGGGCAAGTCAATTAACTAACTGCCTAGTCTTTATCACCAACCAATACCACAGTATTGATTCTAAGACAGAAGATAAGAGTGGAAAAAAGTGGATGGTGAGTACACTTTTCTTTTCTAGAGAGCCAATACTTAGATACTTAATCAGCACACCTCTGATCCCATGTCATGTATTTATTTATTTGAATGTCTGGTTCTCATCCAGCAGACATATATTCTATCTCTAGGTTTGTTCCTAATGATTTTTCATATTTTCATAGGTTGATAGAATAAAAAGCAATTATTTTTGTTAAAATAGTATATCTTCAGAAGACTATCTCTACTCCATTGGTATTTAGTCTAATCCTCTCTAATTATAGAGATAAAGATTCTGAAAGGCCAGGAATTTGTGACTTGCCCTAAACATTATTTCTTTTCTTAAATATCAGGGGGGAAATTTAAACCCAGGATGCCTAACTCCAGAGTTAGTGTGCACTCCTCTGCATCAAGTAACTCTCATTTTATTTTAATGTATTAAAAATGAAATGAAGTAACTGGCCAATGGGGCCAAGCCATTGGACCATGAGCAACATTCCAAGAACTGAGATCCCATTTTAGCCAGTATCACACAAAAATGTCAGAAAAACACCCAAACTAAGTTATAGCATAAACTAAGCTAATTCTCTACAAAAATATCTGTGAGCCTGGGGATGTATTTTTGAAAAAATACACTTCTTTCCAAAAAGTTTACTTGTTAATCTGCCTGTCACAGTCAACCAGCAACTATATTTCTCTCTGAGGTTTGGACTGGAATTATCCTCATACTGTCACCATAAAGTCTTCTCTACCCATCATTAATACTCATGGAGTGAAAATCTGGTAAAGATGGAGATCACTTTCTTATAATTAGTTGTCCCAAATAAGTGGCCTCATGGGTTTCCAACTTGAAGAGATTCATTCTGCCCCCAACTGACCTTAGAAAAAATAAACAGCACATCAGAAATCACCCACTTTTAATACCCCACCTCCTGCCACTGATAATACCGGTATTAAAGAACTAAAGTAAGAAGGATTTTTTTTTTTTGCCAGAAATAAATTAAAAGCATTTGGAAAATATTTATATTGAGAACTTTAGACAGTTAAGAACTAGCACTGACAAGGTCAAGAGCCAACTTTTATGCCATTTGATTAAATTTTTTCTTTTTGATTCCAGCCTCCCAAAATTCCATTGGGGTAATGAACCATCTCCATCCTATTGGGCAGTGAAAGTGAGAACACACTTGCACCCTCTGCCTTTGGGTCTGGATTGACACCACATAAAACTCCTACTAATTACTCAAAAAAAAAAAGTTTTGTGGGTTCTTTGTTTGTCTGTTTGTTTTAAGAAGGTCGGACTAGTTCCTCAGGGCATTCTTGGCAAGTTTTCACCTTATCATCCCATCTCAGGCAGAACTTGAAGTGAGTTAGACTTCCAATGTGGTCATTCTGAAAGAAGAGAATCCAAATCTCCACAAGAAGTCTTGTGCCATTTTTTTTTGTTGTGTCTGACTCTTCATGACCCCATTTAAGATTTTCTAGGCAAAGATACTATTATATACTATAGAATTTTGCCATTTCCTTCTCCAGCCCATTATATAGATGAGGAAACTGAGACAAACAAGGCTAAGTGACTTACCTATAGTCATCCAGCTGGTAAGTGTAGTGTCTGAGCCTGGATTTGAACTCAGGAAGATAGGTCTTCTCCTAACTCTAGGCTGAGGACTTTTATCGGACTTTGTCCACTATGCCACTTACTGCCCTTATGAAGAGTCTAGGGAAGGTAATTTTGAAATAAGTATCCAAAAAATCCTTTCTAACTAATATTTTCCAGCATTCCAGATTTAGAACTGGAACTAGAAAGGACTTCAGAAGACATCTTGTTTAATTAACATCTTCATTTTACAGATAAAGCCATGAAAAACTTACCTCTCCTCCAATGTCACCTATTTAATAAACATCAAAGGAAGAATCTGAAATCAGATCCTCTGGCTCCAGAGAGCTCTTACCACCCAACCAAATTCCTGGGTGAATGGATAGGGATTTGGGCAGGTATTATTTCCCTCCTTGACCACTCATCTTCTATAGAATCTCCTCCATTTCACTTTCTTTTCGATAAAGTCCAAAGGAAAAAGAGGTGGAAGCTGTTCCCCAAAAGCAATACTGCTGTAAAGAGATGGTAACCACGTGAGGAGAACAGATGCCAGTGGTGATCAGCCTAGGTATGGCTGCTCTCTTCTACTGTCCCCAACTCCATGAGGCAGATAGGTGAATAGAGAGTTAGGCCTAGAGTTAGGAAGAACCTCAGATACTTACTTGCTGTGTTTCCCTGGACCACTGTAAAATAAGGATAATAACAGCATCTACATTCCAGGGTCTTTTGTAATGATAAAGTGAGATAATATTTTTAAATATTAAAAATTTAAATGAATAAAAAATTGAATATTTTATTTGAAATAAAATAAATTTAGAAATTAAGTAAATTTAAATATTAAATAAATATTTAAATATTTTGAAAATACACTTAAATATTTTAAATAAATATAAACACAGTGCCAGGCACATACCAGGTACCATAGGAAAGTTTATTGTCTTTCCCTTCCCATAAACATGCTAGTTACTCAGATAAATAGCAAAATGCTAAGTGTAGTAACCAAACCCCAAGCTATTCAGATTTTAAATGAATGTAAAGTTTTAGACAGGGAGCGGACATGGCACTAAGGAAAGGCTGCCTTATTATCCATGAAGCAGTGCAGTGGGATAGTCTAGAGTAGGCTATGAAATGAGGATAGTTTCTGAATTGCCTGATGTGGAATGTGGAATGAGGGACCCAAGAAACAATTCTATCTATACCACAGCAAGCAAACATCTGGGAAATGGGTAAATGTCCAGTTTGCAATTTAGTTAAGACTTAGCATACATGCACCCTGAGGGCTGGGATCTTATTGGTCAAACCGGCTGCCATGATTTTTGGTGGAGTAATACCAGAACACAAATGTTGAGCTTGACAGTCATTACCAAACCATTCTAGATGCCATGCATTGTTCCTTTGGGTGATTTTTCTAATTCCTGATCTCTGAAATGGCAGACAACAGCATTCACTCTTAGAAACATGCCAATCCATTGTGGCAAGTCATTTTTTTCCCATTTGGTGTCAAACTTCAATATCTCCACTGGGTCATCTTTACTGTATAACAATATAAAGAAAGAGACTTGAAAAGTATATGGTAGATATGAGCAGACTAAAACATATTACCAATCAAGAGTTATGTGGCAGAGACAGAGTAAAAGCTTTAATTAGACTTAATTAAGTTTTATTAAATTTAATTAGTCCAACCAGAAAAAGAAGAGGGCCAGGCACATGAAAGGCCAAGAGAAGTTAAAGGACTTTGCCAGGACTGCACAGCTGATAGATACCTGCAACAGGATTCAGACACAGGTTGTCCTACCTCTGAGCCCTTTATCTTCTTTATTGTTTCTTCTCTATTTGTATATATTTGTAAATAAATTTCTGACTCGAGATATAATAAATCTTGGCAACCACATAATTTCATAAAATTATTGTCCAACCATTAAATTTAACCCTTTCGGCCCAATACTATATTCACAATTCTGTGTTTCTTCTCCATAAATGCATGTTTTTCTTATCTTTCATCATATAAGACTAATGGTATTCTCCTTTATCATATATGTTATCCATAATTTAAAAGATTATATACTAATTGTTTTCCTTATTTAAAACTGCATGCTATAATTAATAAGGTCCTTGGTTGAAATTCAGAAAACATTTTCTTAAGTGGGGCAATGAATACCACGTCCCACAGGCATGAAGCTAAACTGTTACAGACTGCTTACATATGGCGATTTCGTCACATTTTACAGTTTGGGGGGAACATTTGAAAAGCTTCCTGGCTGGAATAAACTCTATCTATCATGATACCTCGCTAATGGACATTCTTTCTTTTAAAGGCGACTCCAACTTGTGATGAAGCTAACAGGCAAGATGAATGTAATATGTGACCTCTAAAGCCAAAGATTATCACTCTCATATCCTTGAAAATATGTGGGCCAGAGGTAAGCAAAATAGCATACTGTATATTGTATGAAGCAGTATGTGGGTCCTTGGCAATCTTCCCAGGTTGAAATTCTCTGCCGTGGCCATAGTCAAAACATAAAGTAACCAGAAACCTGAAGTATTCAGGATTAAAGAATAGGAAAAAACACACATTTCACTAGATGTGGCAACAGGCCTGATGAATGGTGTACTCTCTGACCTTTTCTCCTTGGAAATACCATATCACATACCATTGCCAAGGCATCCTGTCATAAAATGTAATCATCACAACCTAGTCCTCTTTCTGTGGATCCTTGATGAAGCTGGCCACATTTAAATGGCATGTTCTAGTTCTTCTGTTACTCAGATTGGGAAATGATGAAGCTATCTTGGGAATATAAAGCAGTCTTAATCCATATATCTTGGACAGGCACTGGAAGAGGACCATGATCTGGGTCCAAAATTGAGCAGAGAAGAGAGCAGCCTGGATTGCCTTTGGGAAATTGCATTCTATTTTTGACGACCCCCAAGTTTCTCCCCAAAACAAGACCCATCTTTTTAACATCAATATTTGCCTAGTGAGGCAGTATGACTGCAAGTCATGGAATCCCATAGTCTCTGATAAATGAAAGCTGTAGGTCACCCAGCGGCCAAAGGAGGTGCATGGTAGTGGGAGCAAATTATGATATGTGTCCAATGAAAATTTGCCTGAAAGTAGTGGTTTAAGAGATGTCATCAGAGAAGTACAGGGGGTTGACAGTGGAAGAAAGAAGAACCAGTCATCTAGTAAGAATGAACAATCAGGATACAAAATAAACCCACATAAATCATCAGCTTTTCTATATATCTCCAACACAGCTCAGCAGCAAGAACTAGAAAGAGAAATCCCATTCAAAATCACCTTAGACAAAATAAAATACCTAGGAATCTATCTCCCAAGACAAACACAGGAACTATATGAACACAACTACAAAACACTCGCCACACAACTAAAACTAGACTTGAACAATTGGAAAAACATTAACTGCTCATGGATAGGACGAGCCAATATAATAAAAATGACCATCCTACCCAAACTTATTTATCTATTTAGTGCCATACCCATTGAACTACCAAAATACTTCTTCACTGATTTAGAAAAAACCATAACAAAGTTCATTTGGAAGAACAAAAGATCAAGGATATCCAGGGAAATAATGAAAAAAAACACATATGATGGGGGCCTTGCAGTCCCAGACCTCAAACTATATTACAAAGCAGCAGTCATCAAAACAATTTGGTACTGGCTAAGAAACAGAAAGGAAGATCAGTGGAATAGACTGGGGGAAAACGACCTCAGCAAGACAGTATACGATAAACCCAAAGATCCCAGCTTTTGGAACAAAAATCCACTATTCGATAAAAACTGCTGGGAAAATTGGAAGACAGTGTGGGAGAGACTAGGAATAGATCAACACCTCACACCCTACACCAAGATAAATTCAAAATGGGTGAGTGACTTAAACATAAAGAAGGAAACCATAAGTAAATTGGGTAAACACAGAATAGTATACATGTCAGACCTTTGGGAGGGGAAAGGCTTTAAAACCAAGCAAGATATAGAAAGAATCACAAAATGTAAAATAAATAATTTTGACTACATCGAACTAAAAAGCTTTTGTACAAACAAAACCAATATAACTAAAATCAGAAGGGAAACAACAAATTGGGAAAAAATCTTCATAGAAACCTCTGACAAAGGTTTAATTACTCATATTTATAATGAGCTAAATCAATTGTACAAAAAATCAAGCCATTCTCCAATTGATAAATGGGCAAGGGAAATGGATAGGCAGTTCTCAGATAAAGAAATCAAAACTATTAACAAGCACATGAAGAAGTGCTCTACATCTCTTATAATCAGAGAGATGCAAATCAAAACAACTCTGAGGTATCACCTCACACCTAGCAGATTGGCTAACATAACAGCAAAGGAAAGTAATGAATGCTGGAGGGGATGTGGCAAAGTAGGGACATTAATTCATTGCTGGTGGAGTTGTGAACTGATCCAACCATTCTGGAGGGCAATTTGGAACTATGCCCAAAGGGCGACAAAAGAATATCTACCCTTTGACCCAGCCATAGCACTGCTGGGTCTGTACCCCAAAGAGATAATGGACACAAAGACTTGTACAAAAATATTCATAGCTGCGCTCTTTGTGGTGGCCCAAAACTGGAAAACGAGGGGATGCCCATCAATTGGGGAATGGCTGAACAAACTGTGGTATATGTTGGTGATGGAATACTATTGTGCTCAAAGGAATAATAAAGTGGAGAAGTTCCATGGAGACTGGAACAACCTCCAGGAAGTGATGCAGAGCGAGAGGAGCAGAACCAGGAGAACATTGTACACAGAGACTAATACACTGTGGTATAATCGAACGTAATGGACTTCTCCATTAGGGGCGGTGTAATGTCCCTGAACAACTTTCAGGGATCCAGGAGAAAAAAAACACCATTCATAAGCAAAGGATAAACTATGGGAGTGGAAACACCGAGAAAAAGCAACTGCCTGAATACAGAGGTTGAGGGGACATGACAGAGGATAGACTTTAAATGAACACTCTAATGCAAATACTATCAACAAAGCAATGGGTTCAAATCAAGAAAACATCTAATGCCCAGTGGACTTACGCGTCGGCTATGGGGGGTGGGGGGGAGGAAAAGAAAATGATCTATGTCTTTAACGAATAATGCTTGGAAATGATCAAATAAAATATATTAAAAAAAAAAAGAAAAAAAAAAGAATGAACAATCAGGAACATGTGTGATTCACTAGTATCCACAGGATGCTAAGGGATCGAAGGGTAGGTTTCCAACATGGCCAATCCAATACCAGTCATGGATCTAGTGCCGGAAAGGACCACTAGATCAACCAGTTCAATCTCCTTTTTTTTACAAATAAGGAACCTGAAATCCAGGGAGATTTGATGATTTGGCTGTGTACAGAGGTAGTAAAAGTTGGAAATGGGCTTTCAACCCAATCCTCTACCTCCAGAGGCAACATATTTACCCCTGGACAACATGAAAACCTTGTGGACTTGCCATACAACATGTTCAAGAGTCACACTAGTTGGGTAAACCTAGATGGGATATGATCTGTATCTTTGGGCGGGAGTAGTCACATTGATGAATTCACAGATCCATTGAAGTATTGAAAAGTTTTAGTAAGATATATATTTTATGTTTTAAATCCTATCTGAAATGAAAATGGTGGTGATAATTAGCAATGGTGATTAGTTATTTTGAAATATTGAAATAAAGCATTTCTAAATCGGAGGTTGTATTAATTGTGTATTCTGGAACACCATTCAATAAAGATGGGCATACATGATTTATTATCATAAATATTTATTAATTGACACAAATACATATTACAGGAATTGGGACCCTTTTAACTTTAGAAAGTAAAGTTCCCTAGTTTGGTACAGAGAAGCATTTTTATACTAGCAACTCAAATAAATGTTGCATTAGTTCAGTTTGTAAAATATTTTTTATAGATTGTTTTTTCCACTTCAATTGTAATAGTTGTTTGGTTTGGTTCTTTTGGGTCAATGACCAAAAAACACAACATGATAAAACTTTATTTCAATTCTTTACTTGGTGCCTCAAAAGATCCAGATCCTTTTGAACCTCTGTAGCCCTTGGTTTCCTTTTATTTTGTTATAACCAATAAGCTGCAATGCAAGAAATTCATTATTTGGTGGCCAATCATTGCATGATAACATCTTCTAAACTTAGCTAGGTTGAACCTCAAAAAAGAAATACTAAGTCCATAATCATATTCATTCTTGAAACTTTCCCCACATGTTAGGGCTTTCCAGTTCTTGTGCTCCTCTGGTACAAAAGAATACAGCCCAGTTTCATTGATGAACCCAAGTGGGTAATAAGGCAACCAAGGAAGACTTTAGTGAGAGTCTTTGTTCAGAGTCAAGTTTAATATTTGTGTTCAGATTGGTTTGAGTTCAACACATGAGTATAGTGTAATCCTTTTAGAGTTTCTGAGATTATTTTAGATCGAATATGGTAACCTTTGCTGACTGCCTTATTTTTTCTTTTCTAAAAGTTAAAGATTCAGTCACTCTATTACATTTTACTGGGAATTCATTATTTGCCTTTGAGTGGCTATGGATAAAACTTCATGGTGTCAAAATCCTTTCATGATTAATCCTCCATAAAAATGTAAAATTCTTGAAGACCAAGACTATCTCATTCATGTCTTTATGTATTAAATGCCTAGAATAGTATCTTGAATATATGTATATATTTCAGTTGAATCTATCCAAATCATGGAATCAGATTTTGGATTTGGAGCTGGAGCTGGAAGAAACTTTTGAATTCATTTACTCTGACTGTTAAATTGTATAGGTGAGGCAACTGAGGACAAAAAGGGGTATGAAAAGTAATAAAGAGGAAAGGGAAGAGAATTTGAAAAGAAAAATCTTATTCTCTCATTAGTGGATAAAAGTCCAACATGAACAAGTGGGTGGTACTAAAAGGCTGGGACTATGTTTCATTAAATATGACCTGAGAATCAATACCAACTGTGAAATTAGGAAAGCATATCAGAAAATCTCCAGAAACAAAAACAGTGTACATAGTTACATATAAAATAGAGGCTTTTTTTCCCCCTGGGGGAAAAGGGCTTCCCATTGAAATATGACAAGACAACAGATTATGAAGTCAAAGAGCAAATAAAATTTGTTATTAATGCCTACAACCTCATCTTGCCTAAAAGGAAAAAGAAGACAGTAATATGACTCACTCACTTAACAAATGAGCAGGTAAATTCTGGGCTTGACAAAATCCATCTGTGCCAAACTTGTGATGTTTCTCAACCTCCTCATATATTTCCTCTTCTTGTCCATGTGGTCTGTGGCATCCCTTTTATTTCTCCCTCCACTGATCTTCATCCAAAGATTTTTTTTTGCCATATTTTGACTCTCTGGTTCTGATATTTTCTCACATGGGTGAGGATATAATGCTACCCCCCCCCCGCCAGCCTTTCTTCATCAATTGTTCCTTTTAAACAAGTAACACTCATGTAGAGTCACATTTGAATAATGGAATGACAAGACACGAAGTCTATGATTCCTATGAGGTTACATTTCTAGTACTGCTTTAGGATCTTGATTCTTGGCCAAACACTAAGCATTTGTGCATAAACATGTAAGATTGTGAGTTTTATCATTGTCTTCCTTGTCCCTTTTGTCTCTTGTGAACTCTGGGTGTCTCAACTCCTTTTTTTCCTTCACTTTATTTAGCTTAGTATGGAATATCAGATAGTTTTCTCCTTCCTCCATCATTTTTATATTTTTTATTTGAAAATTTTAATTTAATTGATTTAGAATATTTTTCCATAGTTACATGATTCATGTTCTTTACCTCCCCTCCTTTCACCCCACTCCCGTAGCCAATGAGCATTTCCACTGGGTTTTACATGTGTCATTGATCCATCCTTTTTATTTTAAAGACCAGTTACATGAATGTGCAAAAAAAAAAAAAAGGCCAAAAAATGAGCAAGGAAAAAAAAAAGAAAAAAAATATATATATATAAGCTTTCTTTGAATATACTTCATCACTGGCCACAAGTTTAGCATTTCTACATTTTAAGTGTCTAGAAATACAAATCGTATTCTTGGAGACCATCTTCTTAGCCAATTATTCATTTTCCAAATCTTTTTCTCTTCTACAGGCCTTGCTTTTGTTGAGCAACAATCAGGAAAACCCCTATAGTTCTCAGTTTCTTGCCCAAAATGTTATTATCTTAGGCAACATTTTCTAGGTTTCGTCTGGCAGTATAATTTATCCACATGAAATCATCATCTTCATAGCAGTAGTCACTGATTTTGACAAGTCTTATAAGGTTTTCAGTTATATATTAGATACATGAATAGAACTCTATTATTGTTATCCATGAGTAGGAAGTCACCAGTCATCTAGGATTCTTTTCTTCCTCTGACCTTATACATAATCTCTTGTCTGACATCTAAAGTATCTCTGTTTTATCATTCCAGGAGGAAAAAAATAACTGATTTATCCTTAAAGAATCTAACTTATTGGGAGAGTTAGATGGCTCAGTGGATTGAGAGGTAGACTTAGAGCTCGGTGCTCCTGGGTTCAAATGTGGTCTTAGAAACTTCCTATCTGTGTGACTGTGGGAAAGTCACTTAACCCCTATTGCCTAGTCCTTACCTCTGCCTTGGAACCTATATACAGTATTGATTCTAAGATGGAAGGAAAGATGTTTTTTTTTAATATCTAGCTCCTCCTTTTCAGAATGATTTCTTTAGCCTACAAGTATACAATAATCCTTCCTTCCCCCTCTCTCTTTTCTTCAAACTTGTACTCTCCTGACAGAGATCAAGTTTTCCCTATATTACAACAGTTGCTTTCTCCCCCCAGTGAATATATGTTTCCAATTTATTAAGGAACATTTGAATCCTCCCAATAACCTGAAGTCTAGAGAAGCAGTCCTCAAGTCCCTTCATCTTTCCTTTCAGGAAACACGTAATCTTATCCATTGACTATATTTAGAAGGCACTCAGCTATAGAAGAAATATAAAATAACGCCTTCATGGAATAATGGATTTTATAGATTTAGAAATAGGAAGGATTCAATGTAAATCTTAATAAATAATCATGGTCTTCACACTGAAAGAACATGGGTACAGATCTTGAAAAATAACTTTAAAATACATTCCAATGAAAGAAGAGACAATATACTTCAATACACCAAAACAAAATGGTCAGTCTCCTTCTAATAGAAATTAGGGAGGCTAGTCTTCAGAAGATGTTGTCTCTTCTGCGTCCACTACTGGACCTATAATCTAATTTTCTAGCTATGTAGAACCTCTTGGTTCTGGAAACAGAAACCTGGAGTTTCTGCTTCACTAGTATAGCCTTAAAGATGTCATGGTAAGACACAAAAAGAGTAATCTGCTGGATATGGAGACGTTATAGATGTCCGTCACATTATAGGAAGGTCGTTACTTAGCTGGAGAATGCCTGAACAAAAACTTCAAGTTCATTCCACATGAGGATCAGTTGAAGGAAATTAGAATGTTAAGTTTGGAGAAGAAAAGACATGGAGCTGACATGCCAATTATTGTGAAATATTTGAAGGGGCTCTAGTAGAAATGGATTCAATTTTTTTTCCTTTGGTCTGCTAAGGCAGAAGAAATACTATGAGAACAATGGCTGGAAGTTTCAAAGAAAAAAAATTAGGTTTGTTGTAGGAGAAAATTTGCAAAGAAATAGAACTATTCAAACAGCAAATGGGCTGCCTTTGAAGGAATGAGGATGTTTCCTCTCACCTAAGGTCTTTAAGAAAAAGTTGGAAGAAAACTTGTCAGATATATTATAGAACAGAAGTGTCAAATACACAGCTCTAGGCTATATGCAGCTCATAACACTCCCAAATGTAGCCCAAAAAATAGTAAAATGTAATTGGGAATTGTTTAACAAAATATATTTAAAAATACAATTAAAGATAAGTAATGTAACATTTTAAAACTAAATCAATATGTGGCCAGAGGGATACTGATGTATGGATGCTTCTATTTGAGTTTGACACCCCTGTTGCAAAGGGATTTTTTTCATATTGAATTAAATGACTTCTGAGGACTCTTACAACTCTGAGACTCTATGACTGAAAATTGGGAAAGTATAGAATAAATCCCCACCGTGAACAAGTGAAAATTGAGGCAAGATACAAAATAGATATCACAGTTTTTCCACTGTGTTCCCTTGGGCTATAGATGTTCACATTCATCAGATATACATGATCTCTGACAACACTACGTATCAGAGGAGGACAAGTGAAAATACTTCAGGCTAATCTGTTTTTGCAACTTTGTAGACCTAACACATATGCAACTTTCTTCAATGTCTTTGCTTCCTTTCTTCTCACTCTCTTAACTGTGCAGTCTAACTTTTTTTAATGTCATCATTCAACTGAAACATCTCTCCCCAAAATGGCCAATGATTTCTTAGTTCCAGATTAATAACATTGTCTCAGTATTTCATCCTTCATCTCTCTGAAGTTTTGGACATTTGTGATAACCCTCTTCTCCATGATGTTCTTTTTTTCTCTAGGTTTTTGTGATAATCTTTCAGTTTTCCTCTTAACTACCTGACCACTTCTTCTTAGTTTCCTCTGCAGAATCTTGGTCCAGGTCTTCATTCATGTCTACTAATTGTGGGTTTATTCTCAAGGCTTTATCCTGGACCCTATTATCTTCCACTTTTATATTACTTTTATTTTTAATGATCTCATCACCTCCCATGTATTAAATTTTCATCTCTGTGCTAATGATTTTTCAGATCTCTTTATCCAGCCTCAACTTTTCCTCCTAATCTCCAATCTGATATATCCAACCACCTATTAGACATTTCCGATTGGATATCTTATAGACATCTTAAACTCAACATATTTAAAGTTATGTTCATTAACACACACACACACACACACAAGTCCTCCTTTCTTTATAATTTCCATTTTTACTGTCAAAGGTGGAACCATTCTCCTAGTCACCAAGATTTGAAACATCTAGGTATCAGCCACCTGTGTCACCCCTAACCACTCACTCTTTTTTACCACTCCTAATATCTAATGAGTTGCCACGTCCTGTTGATTCTACCTTCATAATATTTTCCATGTACATAGAAGTTCCTCCTTTGATACTGCCATCTCTGGTTCAGCCATTCATCATATCATATCTAAACTATTCCAGTATTCTACTGGTTGGTCTTCCTGCTTCAAGGCTTTCTCCACTCTAATCCATCCCCCATTCAGCTGTTAAATTAGTTTTTTTTTTCTAAATCATATGTCTATATCACACCACTGTTCAATAAACTCTAGTAGCTCCCTTTTACCTCAGAATCAGATACTAAATCCATTATTAAGCCCTTTGTAACCTGTGTCACACCTGCCTTTCCATTTTTTTATGCCTTATTCCTCCTATCCACCCTACTTCATCCTCCATACCACCTACCCTACTGTATACTATGAGATACAGTGACCGCAGCATCCTTGCTGTTTCTCACACCAGACACTCCATATCATACCTCTAATGCTAGCACCTCCTTTCTGTCAATTACTCTAATTATTTTCATATATCTTTTTTGGACAAAGTTGTTAGAATGTTGTCTCCATCATTTGATGAAAAGCTATTTGAGGGAGGGCTGTTTAGGGTATTTCTTTGTATCTCCAAATACATAGTAGATGCTTAATGAGTGCTTGTTGACTGTCTGGATGACTTTAGAGGACTTTGGACATGCCTATTTTAGTTGGAAGAATCAGTCATTAAATCTCAGCTTCTCAAATCTCACTGTCCTTGCCATGGGATCATTCCTTTCCCTTCTCTCCTCAAATCCAATTTAGAATTGTATTTTATTTCCCTTTTTAAGTTTTACGTTATGTAAAAATATAATCTGCATTACATCTATATCTGAAGGGAGGGGGTGGATTACTACCCTAGTATTCTATATTATATGAGTGTAAAAAAAGAACTTTCAGAGGACTTCCTGGAACACATGGTTCATCAAGACCCAAAGAACCCTTATTCATTGGAAAAGAGAGATTCTGGACTATATGTCTCTGCATCCATGCCTTCTTTCTTCCCATCACCATCCTAGGTTTCTGGAAAGCTTTGCAAAGATTCTGAAATAGACTATTCAAACTAATATGCATGTAGAATACCAGGTAAGTATGAAATATTTTTCCACTTTGGCCTTTCCCAGTGGGAGCTTGGTGGTATAATGAATAGTCCCCAGATTTTAAGTCAGGAAGATTTGGATTAAAATGTGGCCTCCAATACTAACTGTATGACCCTGTGCAAGTCACTTAACTTTTCTGTGCCTTAGTTTCCTAATCTGTAAAATGAGGATAATAGAATCAACCTCCTAAGGTTGAGAATAAAATGAGACAATAAATAAAAAGCACTTAGAACAGCATGTGGCACAAAGTAAGTGCTATTATTGGTATTATTATTTTTCCCCACAAAATGCATGTTCAAGACAATCATATTTATAGATATTGCTTCCAAATCGTTAAATCTAGAATCTTAAACTTGAGAAATATGTAAATATTTAATGGACGGAATTTTTTTAATTGATTAAAGTATAGAAATAAAAGAGGAGAGCTATTAAGTCATACCCTGTATTCATTTTGGTTATGTCCTCTCACAATATTATATTAATAACCTAGGACTTTATCACCTCTAATGATGTTAACTGGACAGAGAAAGAAACTC
This sequence comes from Monodelphis domestica, assembly GCF_027887165.1. NCBI lineage: Eukaryota > Metazoa > Chordata > Mammalia > Didelphimorphia > Didelphidae > Monodelphis > Monodelphis domestica. The sequence continues at coordinate 221,605,700 of NC_077232.1, read as the reverse complement.
AGAAACTTTGGTAGATCTCCTTGAAACTTTTAGGGGTCATTTGAGGACTCGGCTCAATATCTACTTCATACTCAAGTTACCTTTTTCTATAGGGATTTTATCTCCAGATAGTAAGGGATAAAATTGTGCCTGAAGGTTTCCAAACAATCCACCTAATGTTTAGACATAAATCTTGTGAAAGAGATACTCAATCCAGGCAGAGGTAGAAGATTCTCTCCAAGTCAAAATAAACAACTCTGCAGATTGCAATTCTTTCATGAGCAACAGGCAGCATGAATCAACACCCAGCAGTTAACAGCCACTTAAATCATTTGAAAGGCTCCCAGGTGGACTGAACTATCCTTGAAGTTAACAGGTCATGGAGTATCTCAACAGCCAAAAATCTTTGCTCACAGATTGCCCTGAGTCCAGGAATCCATAACCACCTCCACTGTCCACCATATTCCTTTGGGGATTACGAAGGAGATCACCATACATCAAGAAGGCAAAGCAATTCCTCTGAGACATGAATCAAGAGATTTAAAGCGCCAATGAAATATGGCCATGATTATTCATCATCTTGCTTCCTTTTTCTCTTTACACTTATACTTATACAGTGGCTGTTATTTCAATTTAATTTAATTCTGTGACAGGTTGCCCAAATAGCTCTAACACTATCCAGTTCTGTTACCAGGTCTAAAAGAAATTTACCAAAGAATTAGAGGAATCAGTCCATGCTGAAAACAAACAGGTGCTTTTATTTGGCATATTTAAGAGGAATCCCTAAAGTTAAGACCACAGTGGTTTAACTTGAGAACCCGGTAGGAGCAGGAAGGGAAAAAACTGAGCTTCTCTATTAGGAAGGGTGAAGGAAAGAAATACAACCAAAGAGCTTCAAGCATGATGGTCTTCAGATTACAGCAAGAAGTGTCCATTATGGTCTTACGAGAGACTGCATTTATGACTGGACATGTGGTTATGCCATGCTTTCATGGACACACTCCATGCTTTAAGAGATGCTTAGCTTATCAGGATAGTTAAGTCCGCACAGTGGTTATGGTGGATCTGGGATCAAAGTCTTATAGGGCAGGGAAAGGCTCTGCTTCCCAAAGACCAGATGGATTTTCAACCCAAAGGTCACAGTCAGGAACAACAATCATCTAAGTGGAGTTCCCTTCCTAAAGCAGAAGATTCCAGATGGAGTGAGGAAGGAGGAAATGAGAATATTTAGTGTCCAGACAAGAGATAGAGTAGAAAATTAGAAATACAAGACAAATGAAATAAGCTAAGGAATAAACTGACTACTGATTAGGTCTAGGTGACTGACCTTGAGTTCTCAAAGTCTTAATCAACAGAGCACAAGCTAGAAAAACTTCCAGTGTGGGACTGACCCAAGAATATTGTCTCCTGATGGGACTATTCCCAGAATGCAACCACTTATTGCTGATTTTATTTTTTTATTATTTTTTAAATGTTTTTATTTTAATAACAAGTTTCCACATAAGTTTTCCAAAGTCATATGATCCATATTGTCTTCCTCCCTTCTTACCTCCCTGTTCCTGGAGTTGACAAGCAATTCAATCTGGATTACACATGTATTATTACTGGTGATTTTATAAAAAAAAATTTTGGCTGCAACAATTATGAAAATACCTAAAACATCTACTAATCTGAAACTAATTTGTAATCTGGTTCAGTGCAAGCAAGGCTCATTAATTTATTTTGACTAATTAATTACATTTTGACTAAATGAAACTATGCTGATAGGATTTGCAATGTTTTCATATGGCCAAGGAAACTCAAATATTCTGTATTTTATTTAAATATGTGATGAGTTCACAGTTTATATTCTTTTTTAAAATGGAGATAATAATACTTTTAGAGATAGGTAGCATGATATAGAAAAGCAGGTAGGTGACAGAGTGGATAGAGCACCAGACCTAGATTCAGGAAAGCCTAAATTCAAATCTGACCTCAGACACTTATTAGTTGTGTGACTCTGAGCAAGTCACTTAACCTTGTTTGCCTTCATTTCCTCAACTCTAAAATGAGCTAGTGAAGGAAATGGCAAACCACTCCAGCATCTTTGCTGAGAATATCCCAAACAAGGTCATGAAGAATCAGACATGACTGTAATAACTGAACAGCAAAGCATGGTAGAGAGTAGTTAGAGCACTGACCAAAGAGTTAGGGAGACCTGGGTTTAGGTCCTACCTCTCACACCTATTGACTTCATGACCCCCAATAAATCAAGCCTGTTAAACCCTCAAAACAGTGCCCCAGGCACTTCACACTAGATTTCAGATGAGTTTGTAGAACTACAGACTTATTCCTAGAAGCAACCTTGGAGGCCATAAGTCCAATCCCCTCATTTTACAGATGAGAAAGCTGACGTCCAGAAAGGTTAATTGATTTGCCTAAGGTCAAACGGTTCAGTCTAAAGTGGAATAGGGCTTCCTGACTCTACTTCCAGAGCCCTATCCAGGACTCCATCCAGTCTGTCCATTTATTGTCATTCAGTCCTTTCAATTATTCCCAATTTTTTGTGACCAGAAATATCAACACCTTTAAGACTTTCATCACTTGTGATTCTGCTGTTTTCCTTGGAATTTGAATCAAAAGATATCATTTGGCACATAATCCATGTAAAATGAAAACTAATCCATCAATGTGACAGCATAAATGAAACTGAGACGCTCCTATCTTTGCCACTGCTAAGGGACCTCTAGGACCTCATGGTTGGAATAAAGGCACACTATTCAGCACTCTACTTTTTCAATTAATATGGAAAGGTTGAATTAATATCATCTCAAAAGTACTGCTTGCTTAAGCAAAAATTGTTCAAGTTAATTAAAACTCCAAGTATTTCATGAATGAGATCTTTCTTCCATCATTCTCTTCTAGCTCTGATTCATCATTCATAGCTAACTGGCCAGACTAATTTTCCTTATTTATTTATCTAGCCATGCCACTCTTTTAATCAAAATTCTTCAGAGCTCCCTGTTACCTAATAAGCAATGTTCAAATTCTATTTCTTGGCATTCAAGACCCTCCATATCTGATACTATTGTACTATTCCCATATTATTTTTAATATTAATGTTAATTGTTAATATTAATTTTACATTATTAAAATTAAAAATAAAACAAAATTAATGTAAATGTTGATGTTAATATTAATAAAAATATTAATTTTACCCCATATTAAAATCTCCACTCAAACTACTCTATTCTTGAACATTCTCTTCAGTTTATGGTTTCTGATGACTGATATATAAGCCTTTTACCTCTTTACCTTCTTAAAAGATCAATTCAAATCCTCTCTTCCCCTATTTCTTGAGTCCTTGATAATCTAATTTATTGCAAAATCTCTCACTCCCCCTGCCTCTTACAAAATACTTTGTATGAACTTCTCTGGTTCACATATATTAGATTATCTTACAGTTATTTGTCAGGACTCCAGTCCCAACCCTTTGGACTTTCTCCATCCTACTCACCTGGGTGCCAGATTGGCACAGTTCTGGCACATAGTAGGTGCTTAATAAATATTGATTAATTGATCTTCCTCCCTGTCCCTTAGCTTCCTTTGATGTGTTGTTTTCCTCCATTAGAAAGTAAGCTTCTAAAGGGCAGGAATGTCTTTCATGGTGCTTATATGTGTATATACTGTGCTTAGCATGGTAAATGTTTAATAAATGCTTATTGATCTGTAGAGAGATCATCTATCTCTCTATATACCTTTTTACTTCAAACTAACTCTTTAGACATAGTAGGTGTGCTAACTATTATTACTATGGTATTGGCTGTTATTGGTTATTATTATTGTTGTTACTACTTATGGCACTGTTAGCCATTCATAAATATTTATAGAATGAAACATGATTACTGAGTTTAATTAGAATAGAGGTACAAATGTATGTCCAAATGCATTTTAATTGCAAAAAGGATTTTTTTAGCAATCTAATTCATACAATCACAAAATTACAGAATTCAAATGCCCTTTACATACATCTAAAAAACAATTCTCTCTATGATGTCCTAACAATCTCTATTTCCAGCAAGAAATTATCTACTACCTCTCAAAGTAATCCATATCACTTTTAAACCGGAAATATCTGAACCCAAGTCTCCTGAATCAAAGCAGAGACATAATTATCAGTTCTGACCTCATAAATAAGTCTTCCCAAATTCATAAAAGGCCCATTGAAATCAGTTTTAAAAGGAAAGTCATTGGAAAAGTAGAAAATCTTGGATGAGAAGCTTGAACTTCAGGAGAAAAGACTTTGTGCCAGGGCAGTTCCTTGGACACTGTCCTTTAGGAGAACAAAACAAGAAACCCCTATCCAGGATACTTTGAAGACTCTGCTTAGGACCCATGCCTGGCACTGGGTTGGGCCAGGGAGCCATAGCCTTCTATTTTTAGCTAATTATTTTTTCTGCCTAGAAACTAAATGTAGTGGTTTCTACTCCCTTGAAACAGTTCAAATTCTGCTAATACTCCCTAAATTTCAACATCTTAATGTTCCTAGAAGAAAAGTTCTAGTTGTCACTAAGCAATTCTTTACTCCATCTTCCTCTATTCCACCATGAATTTCAAAAATCACTCAGAGAAGAAAAGAAACACCACTCACCAAGTTATATGGTAAAAATGCACAAAGATGTTTAATCCAACAGAAATGGCAAGGGACTAGACAAATCTGATATTCAATTTTTAATTAGTACTAACCTATAACTTACTTCAGTGGCATTTTTGTGCTATTGCTAACATTTAATTCTATAGAGATGATAATATTTTAAAAGTTACTTTTTTGTCATTGCTGTTTTATGTTTGAACATCATTGACACAGGACTTTGACTTTGATCAGGAAACTAGAATTTTCTTTGTATTCCATTACCTGTGAACCTACCATCCCCAGTTTTGAAAAGGAAAATGGCCAGTGAGGAGGCAAAAGACCCAGGCTCTCCTTAACTTTTGCTAGGCTGGCTTAAGAGAGAATTCTGTGTTATTCTTAATCTCTGTTTCACTAGGGTCCCTCTGAAGCAATCATGTCTATATATTGGAAGGGCTGATTGGAAGATATTCCTTGAGTAAAATTTTGAAAATCACCATCAGCTTCAAGGAAAAAAAAATAATAGGCATGTTGCTTTTCACTAAATAGAATTAGGCAAAGACTTTCAAACTCAGTAGAGACTCAGCTAGTTATTGGCATTCATACAAGTATTCTCTGCTAGCATTTAGAGAAAAAAAAATACTCTCTGATTCCTGATTCACTTCCTTCTCTATACCTGTTGGTTGTCAAGTGAAACTCCTCAATTATGATCAAAATTGACAGCGAAAATACCAGGTAGAAACTTTATAAACACAAATACCAGGTAGAAACTTTACAAACTCAAATACAGAAACAAATCCACCTAGCCTATCATAAACTTTCATGGATGTCTATGAGATCCCCTTTAGAACTTGCATTCTTTTTCCCCTTGAATAAAGAACTCAGTTCAGCAATTAACTTGTTTTTAAACATTTTGTTCCAAATGGCAATCATTAATCTGTGATACTAAGTCCTTTTGGTCATTTGATGAAACTAGAAATAGCTTTTGGTTTAATTTAAACATAGGTTGTGTGTATGTGTGGTGAAATTTAGTTAAAGAATTTAAACATTGGTGTAATTGTGTGCCTACAATTGTATCCTAATCCAGCACTAGTGATATTCTGGAACCTGAGGATCTCCAAGGCTTTGCCAGAAAGTACTAGACTTTAAGACTTACAAACATCAGGAAAAAATCTCTTTAAAATGAAAGAGAAAAGCTGTCCCAAGTAACCAATGTGGATGCAAAGGAAACTCTTTGACAAATACATAAGATGTAAGCTGAGGCAGGTAACAAAAGATGAATATAAAAGAATAGCATGGTCCTATGAGAATAATACTAAGAGTGCTAAAGCTATGAATGAGTTGAGATTGGTGAGAAAAAAACAAGAACAAAAATATTGCTTTTTCATTCATTTTGTTGTTAGTTTTTAGCTAAACTTGGGAAAGACAAAGAAGAAATAGGACCACTGCTTGAGATAATGAATGATGGAGAAGTGGAGCTGCTCAATTCATATTTTATTTCTGGTTAGTTTGTTTTTTTCTTCAAAGGAAAATTCTTTTTGGACCAAAAGTACAGAACAAAGCTGATTATAAAGGAAAGGGTAACCAAGATAAGGGGTACGTGAACGTGTATTTGTATTTACATGTGAGTTTTGAAGGAAATAGGAGGAGGTCTGGAGAGAGTTGGTTCATTGCCTTTGATTTCATTTATGAAGGGAAATCCTAATGTGGAAATATTTCCTCTATACAGAATGGCCACTGCTGTTACGTACAGACATAGAAAGTTGCCTATGGTATAAAGAGGATGAGTGGTTTGCCCTTTGGTCATATGTCAGAGAGAACTTCAAGGTAGATGTCCATGACTTCAAGCCAGCCCTCTATCCACTAGAGGAAATAACATGAGAGCACCTAGATCACTGCCAGTGATCATGGAAAGAATATGGAGAATGAGAGAGATAACATGGGGATGGAGAAGGGCAAATGCCCTTATTTTCAAAAATGGAATCCGCACTCTATAAACCAATGAGTTTGTCCTCCATCCCCAGAAAAGTTCTGATGACGTTCAGCCATTTCTGTCATATCAGAATTTTTATGACCCTGTTAAGGGTTTTCTTGGCAAAGATACTAGAATGATTTGTCATTTCCTTCTCCAGTTCATCTTATATATGAAGAAACTAAGGTAAATGGGGTTAAATGACTTGCCCAGAGGCACACAGCTAGTAAGTGTCTGAGGTCATATTTGAAATTGGGTCTTCCTGACTTTGGGCCTGAATCTATGTACTAGACCAACTATCTGTTACAGAAAAATTATAGGGAAACTATAATAGGAGACTTCATTTAAACCAAAAATATAGGAGACTTCATTTAAACCAAAAAAAAAAAAAAGAGCAGAGCTCAAAGGGTTCACATCTAAACCCAGAGACCATTGAGAGAACGCTTTCTCTCTTATGGGTCTTTACATCCCCTAGGGACTTCTCAATCCTCCAAAGTTTTAATATTACTCAAGGCTTAAACAAACACACCCACAAACACTCATATACTCAGGGATACTAGAGGAATTTACTCTTCTTTGTCTAATGAAGACCACCTCAAAATGATCTTTCCAGTCATTTTCAGACATATTACTACCATAGTTGATCTAAAGATCTAAGTAGATTAAATCACTCAATGCTACTAGAGAGTAAATTTTCCTTCTGTTGAGTCTCACCTTCCGAAGAATCTATAAGGACTCTAAATGAATGGTTCTCAAAGTGTTATCTGGGTACCCTTTGGAAATTCTAAGAGACTTTTAAGAAGTCTGTGAGGTCAAAACTTTTCATAAATATATCATTGTCATTTTAACTTATAACATGGTAAATATTAATAGGTATAATATAATAAAAAACTCTCTGGGGTTCTCAATAGTTTTTAAGAATGTAACATAATTATAAAATACTTTTTATATAAAGTCAGATTTAAATAATTGGAGAAATATTCATTGTTCATGGGTAGGCAAAGCCAATATAAATAAAATGACCATCCTACCTAAACTAATCTACTTATTCAATACCATCCCAATCAAATTTTCAAAAATAAATTCATTAAACTAGAAAAAGGCAAAACAAAATTCAGTTAAAAAACAAAAGGTCAAGAATATCAAAAGAAATAATGAAAAAAGTATTGATGAAGGAAGTCTAGTAGAACTAGATTTCAAACTATGCTATCCAGCAATAACTATCAAAACTATCTGACAAACTGGCTAAGAACTAAAAAAATAGATGTGGAACAAGATAGACATACAATAAACAGCTTTAAAAGGTTTTGATAACCTTGTGTTTACAAAGATAAAGTTCCAAATTTTTGGAAAAAGAATTCACAATTTGGTAAAAATTGCTGCAAAAACTGGAAAACAGTTTGGCAGAAACTAGATATAGACCAATATCTTACAACATTTACCAAAATAAGACCAAAATAAATACAAGGCCTAGGTATAAAGGGAGAAATTTTAAAATATGTATAGGTATATAGTCAATCAGATTTATGCATAAGAGAAAAATTCATGAATAAGCAAGAGATTGAAAGCATTGTGAAAATATATTGTTCACTTTTAATACATAAAATTGAGAGGTTTTTGTAGAAATAAAGCTAATGTAGCCAGGATTAGAAGGAAAGCAATAAATTGGGGGAAATTATTATAGTTTCATGGAGAGACCTCATATCTAAAATACATAGAGAACCTTATCAAATATATGATTTTGAGCCATCACTCAATTGATAAATGATCAAAATGATATAAACAGTTTCTGGATGAAGAAATCAAAGCTAAATATATTTTAATGAAAATTTCTCTAAATCATTATTGATTAGTGAAATGCAAATGAAAACAACTCTAAGATATCATCTCATACCAGTCAGATTAGCTAAAATGATAAAAGGGCAAAATGACAAATGTTGGAGGATATGTGAGAAAATAAAGACACTAATATAATACAGAACTGCAAACTGATCCAACTACTTTGAAGAGCAATCTGGAATTATATCCCCAAAGTTATAAAACTGTATATGACTTTTGCCCCAGGAATACCATTATTTGTTTTATTTCCTAAAGTGATAAAGGAAAAAGGAAAAGAAACTATATGTTCTAAAATATTGATAGGAATTCTTTGTGTGATGGCAAAGAACTGAAAACTGAAGGGATGTTCATCAATTGGGGAATGACTGAACAAGTTGTGATATATGATTGTAATGGAATACTATTGGGCCATAAGAATTGACAAACAAAATGATCACCAAAAAAAAAAAAACCTGGAAAGACTTATATGAAGTGATGCAAAGTGAAGTGAGCAGAACCAGAAGGATGTTAAACACAGAAATAGCAATAATGTAGGATGATCAACTGTGAATGAATTATCCATTATCAACAAGGCTAGGATCCTGGACTACTCCAAATGGCAAAAAAGGATATCCATTGTCATAGAAGAAACAGAGACTGAAAATGGATTGAAACATATCAGTTTTCATTTTATTTTCCCCATTAATTTTTTATAGTGTAAGCAATATGTATCTTGTTCCACAACATGTTGAACAGGGAAATCTATGTTATATTATAATATATATATGACCTATATGTATATGTACAAATTTGTCTTGGATAAAAATACCCATTATAATTTATTGAATATTTATAATAAATCATAAGTATTATAATACTATTATTCTACATATATTTTAAAATAAAAATAAATGGTGACAAAAAAAGATTTGTTGGCATCTTGTCTCTCTTTTTTTTTTTAAACCCTTACCTTCTGTCTTGGACTCAATACTGTGTATTGGCTCCAAGGCAGAAGAGTGGTAAGGGCTAGGCAATGGGGGTCAAGTGACTTGCCCAGGGTCACACAGCTGGGAAGTGTCTGAGCTCAGATTTGAACCTAGGACCTCCCGCCTCTAGGTCTGACTCTCAATCCACTGAGCCACCCAGCTGCCCCCACATCTTGTCTCTTTTAAAGCAAATGCCTGAAAGGAGAAGTAAATAATTTCTCAAAAGGGGTAGTGGCAAAAAACAATAACAATAATTTCTATGTATAATTAGGATAGATTCCATGATACTATCAAATTTTTAAAAATTATTTAAGGGGTCCTGAGACTAAAAAGTGTGAGAATCATTCCTCTCTAGACCTAATGAACCACTCCTTTAAGCCTACTACCATGACTGTAGTACCTACTAAAGGGGAAGGAATTTGGAATTAGACTCCCTCTCCCCTTTATTTCATAATCTACATACATTGTTTTATTGAAGGTCAAAGTCCAAGCTGGATCATCCACATTGTGGCTCTATTCCTTAAGGTTCCTTGGCTTCTTAGCTCTGGCCCTAGCTCTACCTTGGTCCTAGAACTATTCCATTTGGTCTCACAATTCATCATTGTCTGGGAACTGCTCTTACATGTCAATTACAGTTGATCTTCAAATCCCTCTGCTTGTTCAGAACCTGTTCTGTTGCTTCTGAGACTGGGTCTGTTGGATATCTCTGTTCCTTTTAACGTGAGGCTATATGATTTCCAAGAAGAAATGAGGGAGCACAGAGCCATGGAATCTTGCCCCCAGGCAAATGAAGACTATGTGTATGTCTGAATTTATTTTGCCCCATACCTCACTGGATCTTTCCAAGTCTTTACCTCCTCATTATAAAGATTTAGTTCAAGGATTTAGACCAAGTGCTTTGAAACTGGCCATATAGAAAGCAATCATTATTAATATGAAATGGAAGGGACTAGAGAACCAGATAAAAGCTAGTTCATATTCCATCAAGGATTCATCTTTTAACTTTGTTAACCATGTTTAAAAAGAGATCATATTAACCAGGCTCCTTTAGTGCATAGTCTTTTGACTATATATATATATATATATATACATATATATATATATAATATCACACACACACACACACACACACACACACACACATACATCTTCTATGCTCCTCCACTTTCTCTTTTCTTCCTCCATTAGAATGGAAACTCCTTGAGGGAGCATAGTGTCTTGCCTCTCCCTTAAATGGGCAGAACTTTGAAAAAAAAAACAAACAAGAAATAAGTTCATTATTCACTGAGGTTTAAAGATGATATATTGATTTAAAAAAACTGATTCTTTTTCCATAAAGGCATGCCTGATTTATTTAAATGTATTTATTTTGAGTTCCAAAAAGGTTCATTGGCATGACTGGCACTAGATGTTTTTATTTACTTTTTTCTCTAAAATTTAAGGAGCCTGATTCATGCTAATCTGCCTCCTTTAAAAGATTTCATACACATAACTTCTTTATTTTAGAGTTAGAAATAAAATGAACCTAGAAAATAAAAAAGAGGTGGGATATCATGTAATCTGATCAGGTTCCAAAATAAAACACCATATAAACTTTAGTCCTTGAAGAAAACCCTTTGAACAACAATGGATGCACTTCAAAACCTGCTTTATTTTGGATTTTTCATATTTTATAATAGTTTCTTCAAATATACTCTGTCCAAGAGACTCCCAATTAAAGAAGATGTATAAAAATCAATGGGAACATACAGCTCAATTTAACACTAGCATTAGGAATGGGTGAAACAGTTTCTGTCCCCATTCCAGAATCATCCTCCAAAATTGTAATTGGCAACGGTCAGAAGACAAGCCAATTAAAAGTTTCCACAAGCAACTAGGAGCCAAAGCACTGCGGTCTTGGCTAGAGGACAGACCAGTGGAATGTCCACTCTCATCCATCATGAGCAGAGGTCACTTTGTTTTACATGACATTTGTATACTTCATCAAGGGAAGTGTTGCTAATCAACATATGATCACTTGCATTTCAACATTTAATGCCTCTAAAGGGTAAGTCCCTGGTAGCAATTCCAAATGAACTCCAGGATGGGAAAAGAGGAGCCAGAAGTCCCAAGGCTTGCCCTACCAGTGACCTTTCTCTAGAGGTAGAGTTACTTCCTTCTGTAGATGTTGGAGGCATTTCATTTTATATGCAACTTCCATCCAAATCAGCCCCCAAGTACAGACTGAGAAGAAATTTTGGATTAGAAAGAATCACACAAGGGAGCAATGTAGGATGTGTGCAATTCTAGCCCTGACTCACCCACATATTCAATAGAATTTTATTTTTTCTCTCTATGGATGCATGTTCTCTAAAAGTCAAATGGAGGCACAGAATGTGGTCCAGGAAGCATCAATAGCATCCTATTGTCTCTAGAAAAAAACACAAATTTCTCTGTTTTCCACTGGTACATAGCATAGAGTCAGTCACATAATAAATACTAATCGATTGATTAATTCAATGATTGAATGATTTAAAGTCCTACAGAATTTGTCTGCAACTTTCTATTCAAATTGACTTTCTGACTTTGTTCATGTTAGTCTCTCTTGAACCAACCAAATTTGCCTACTTGTAGTGTCCTATTCATGATACACCTCCTGCCCCTGATCCTTTGCTATATATCCAATTTCCAAGGCATTCTGTGTACTCTTGGAGACCAAACCAACATTCTTACATGTACCATCTCCCCTCCTCATGCCTTTGCACAGGCTATCCCTGATGCATGGAATATACTCCCTCCTAGACTCCACTGCTTTCAAAGACCATTTCCTAAATGATATCTTTGCTATCTGACCTGTAATAGCAATGGAATGACCTCAAGATTAAATAGAAAAAGTTCAGCCAAATTACCTTATGCTTCTCTTGCATGTATTCTATATATACTTATATGGGAATGATTTTTCTCCCCATAGAGAACAGAAGTTTTTGAAAAGTTATTCATTATCCTTTTATCCTCAAAGCCTAGCCCAGTGTCTATAACACTGTATTTAATAAATGTTTTTCAGATTGTATTGACTTCCATGGATTCCCACCATCAAAGCATCCCAACCTGCTTCTGGAAGTTATTTATAATTATATATATGCATATATATATATATGGGGGAGCACTACAATATTATATATTATGTATCTATTATATGTAATAATCTGAATGAGACATAGACTAGTATAGTTCATAGAAAACTGACCTAGTATTCAGAAAAACCAACTTTTAAACCCTGCTTTTGATTCCAACTGGGCAAGTTATTTAAGCTCTCAATGCCCTAGGCAACTCTCTAAAATTTATAGAGAACCTGAGAGTTTGCATTGGTGGAGGGAGTTGCCATATCAGGATTTCTAAACATTGTGAAGATGAGATTGACTCCCCCCTTGCTTATTTTTGAATTAATCAACCAAAGCTTGAACACCCCTACTTAATACTAAGTAGGGGAGGTCCACAAGCCACTTACTAAAGTGGGTGACAACTCCAGAAGCAACTGACCAGTGGTAAGGAGGAAGGGACAGGAAGTGACATAAAAAAAAAGACTATAAAAGATGATGAACTTCCATCCTGAACTTTCAGGTTGAAGGAGTTTGGACTGGGACTGTGGCTCTTGGACTGCTTCTGGTAAGACTGCCCCTGGTTATTTTCCCTTTGGATCTTCTCCTGGTGAGTGAAAAGCTGACCCTCCTTTCCTGGCATCTGGAGAGATTAGTTCCAAAAATTCCTCCCCTTCTTGGAGGAAGCCCTGTGGGTTGAACCCTTTCTTAATTCATCACCAAGTTCTGTGGCTGAGGGGTTAATGAACCCTGTGTGGGTTGAGTCACGGAATTGAGCAGCATTTAGGGTGATAAGTTAGACTTCTTACTCTACCCTCTTTCATATTTCTCTATTTTCACTCTCTCCACCTTTTTTGTAAATAAAAGCTGCTAAAAGTCACTTTGACTTGGGTTACATTAATTTTAAAATTAGCAACCACAGTATTATCTTAGAATTCTCATATATTTAGTCCAACTCATAAAATTTAATTCCTTACAACATTAATGAAATGTAAAATCTCCTCCCTCAATAAATATAAATAAAAACAATAATGATTTGCATTTTGATGTTTCCAAAAGCTCTTGATATATATTATCTCCTTTTATCATCACCATAGCAAAATGATAATATCAAGTATTACTGTTCTCTTTTTACAAATGAGGAGATTTAGGGAGATTAAATGACTTAATTAAGGCCACATTGTCTGGACTTCAATGTCTGAAATTTTTTTTTAAAATACCATCAAGATGGTAGTGGTGCTATGGACAGAGTCAGGAAGTCCTGAATTCAAATCTGCTGTGGGACTATGGGTACCCTCAAGTCTCACTTTCTCCATCTGTAAAATGGACATGATAACCTCCCAGGGTTGTGAGAATCAGATGATAAAATACTTGTAAAGTGTTTAGTAAAGTGTTGGGCACACAGTGATATAAATTATTACCTGTTATTATCACTAATAATAATGATAATGATGATGATGATAATTTTTAAATTGTCTCTCCATATCTCATCCAGAAATGCACATCCTGAGCCAAATTCCAATACAACTTTCTATAAAAGATTTAACCTACACTATTTTTCTGAACTAGACTAATTGACCCCTCCTTCAGGAGTTTATTGGCCCTTTTCACTTCCATAGACTCACCATATTTGGATGGACACTCAATCAGCTTTAATCCAAACCCAACTCAGAGCTCCCAAATTTAAGCAATGCCCAAGTTGAGTTTCCCCCTGTAGCAAGGTCCATTGGTATCCATCACCATACTCAATTTGAGAAGGTTGATTCTAAGAGCTAGTCCTTCAAGGTTCAGAATGAGATGCTTACTTTTTTTTAAAGTCCTGTGCCAACATGGTGGAGAAGTGACAGCTGGCAAAATGAAGACATGAGAACAGGAAAACGTGAAGATGAGCACAGCTCCAGAATGATGTTCATGTCACAAAATGAGGTCACAATAAAGATATAAAATAGATACCATCAGTTTCAACTTGTCTTAACTTCTTTTCCAATGAATGGGATGCCTTTCAAGTTGAATGCTACCCTTAATGCTAAGTGGAACAAGCTGATTAGGAATAATCCTGGCAAGTAGAAGATGACAAAGATAGCAAGATACACTGAAAGGAACTCTGATTCTTAAGTAAGGAGACTACATTTCAAATCCAGTCCTTACTAGTTGTTGTGACCATAGGCAAGTCATTTAAAATCTTTTTCAATTCAAAGTCAATTAAAATTCTTAATCTGTCTAAAAGTAGTAATACTTATATTACATATTTCTCATACTCATTCTCATTCTCAAATACTACATTTTTCTCATAGGTTTTGTGAGGGCAGGGTTTGGTAGTAAAATGTAAACTCCATGGTTTTTTTGGTAGTAAAATGTAAACTCCTTGAAGGCAGGGATTGTGCTGTGTTGTTGAATTTTTGGCTTCTATGTGTCCTTGTCACCTAATATGTTGTTCTATGGATAAGTGCTTAAGAAATATTTTTGAAGTACTATATTTGGTTATTCATCATTTTTGTTTCCTCATACTCCATTCCTCCAAAAATAAAGTTTTAGATCTAGATCTCCTCCCTGGCTGGGCAACATCAGAAGTAAGATTATCACACTCTCTAATAAGGTATTCCCTCATTTTTTGCCCTGCTATTTGTCAGTAATCAAAGGATATATTAACAATGAAGTCAAATTCCTCAAGTCAACCACTTAATATTCTCCCATTTTGCATCAGGTTAAACTATTTCCCTATACTGTCAATCCCATTCAGATTATGAATGACTTCACCTATAAGACTGAAATTTTAATAGATCATTTTGTGATCCCCATAATTCTGCAAAAAAAAATTGAAATTCATAAGATCTATATGTGGATTTAGAAGTGGAGGAATAACTGAGTGTCCTCCATAAAACCTTAAAATATCTATCAATGTCCATAAAGATGATTAGTCATGTTACTATATTTAAGTGAGCTCTTGTATAAAAGCATGAACATAATTATTGTTTGGGTTAGAAGGGGGTAATATTATTTTACAATAAAATCTTCCATACATGAGCAGTAGCTCACTGTTCTATTTCACTAGATCAGGTTCATAACATACACTTACTTCATCCTAGCGATAATAAGAAAACCTCCAGAGATTTAGAACTGGGATTTCGTTTGGACAGTAATCTAAAACATTGAATGTTTTTCTGAAGCTTATCTGAATCATCCAAACCTCTGGAGTCCACTAAATTGGCTCAGAAATCTTAGAAGGAGAGGTGCTCTCATAATATTTTTCAGCTCAATTTTTTGTTCTGATTTTAGCCAAAAATAACGTAAAAGAGATCTTTCAACACATGGAGGTTCAGCTTGAGACAAAAAACATGAGTGGGAGAAAAGAAAGAAAAAATCCTTGAAAAGTCAAGGAAGGTTCACATTGCTTTTCTCTCTGTTCTAAATACCCAATAAAAGTAATCATGTTGTACATGTGTCTTTTACTTTAATGGATTGTGGTGTGTCTGTGGCTATGGTACAGTTTCCATTTGGAGATGAGTCTAGTCTATGACAACTTTCCCTGCCTCTGGCTAATTCATCTCAGCTAAAAGGAATGAGAAACCATGAAGAGGAAACATTCTAAAGAGGTCAACTTATGTCATGAGGTACATCAGCAGAAGGACCTTGGGCAGGCCACTGAACCAATCTGAGCCCTATTTTCCTTATTTCTAAAAGAAGAGCATTAAACAAGATGGCCTTTGTGGTCCCTTCTAAACCTAGAACTATTATACTGAATGGATGGTGTCATATAACTATTAAATTGTGACTAAACTAGAAACTAGAAAAGGAAGAAAAAATTAACAAGGAAAAAAAGCCCCATGGTTAAGCAAAAGAAACAAAAAAGCAGACAAAAAATAAAAGACATAAAAGATACTGCAAAAAAAAAAAAGTGCCCTCAATTGCTTACAGTATTCTAGAGAAGTCCTTAAACCTTTTTCTTCTTTTTTTATGGATTCTCTTGGCTGTCTGTTGAAGTCTATGGATCTCTTCTCAAAATGTTTTTAAATTTGTAAAATAAAACACATAGCATTAAAAGGAAATCAAAGATTTTTGAAAATGAGATCTTTTTCCCATCCAAGTTTACAGACTCCCTTCCCCCCCTCCCCCCGAAAGCTACCCCTACACCTCTTGGAAGCCCATAGACCCCAGATGAAGAACTTCTGCCCTAAGGTGATAGAGAAAAGAGGTGGCAGCATGAAGCCACTTAAGCAGAGGCTGGCAGAGAGTGCTCTTGAAAATTCCATTGTTAAAATTGCTACTCTAAGAGGACTCTTGTTTCTTATTATAACCTTTCAAGTCTATCCAGCATTATCTGCAAGGGAAGCTCATGCTATTTATCCAGGCTCAGTGACTGGCAGGAAAGTGCCAGCTGTTTTCTCTAGGAAAATCAAATCCTAGGACTTAAAGACCTAGAAGAAATTACAGAAAGGATCTAATCCAACCCCTTCATTTTACAGATGAGGAGACTGAGTTCTATAAAAGTTATAAGGTATAAGACATCTTTTTCTAATTATAAATCTTATGTATGATGTTTCGTATCATTTCTTGTGCATGAATCACCATGAACAGGCTTCAGCCTATCTGAAGCCACCATATATCTCTAGATTTATATTTGGATCACCTACAGTTTTGATCTTTAGGGGTTTGGGGTGTCAAATATTCATGGCTATAAAGCATCACTAAAAAAATGGTATCAGAAAAAGAATTTTTATGTTTTAGTTTGTAACTTGAAAGGATTGAAAGAATGCTACCATTTCTCAGATGTAGTCCAGCCAGACCTCTTCCTTCTATTCAGTTCTGGATGTAGCTCATTGATGGACCAACTTAATAGGCTACCCATCCAAATGAATATCATAGATTATAAACATCTTTTGTTTTTTTTCCCTGCATTTTGTGTTAGGCTGAACTCTTTTAAGTGGTTATGCATTCCAGGAGGCTCTCTAATGTTCCCAGATTTAAATGTAATCAATATAATGTCTTCTGCTAACCAAAGCATCTTGAGGACATCAAAGGACTTTGTGGAAAGATTCAGAGCCAGAGGAGCCATTTTCAAGTCTTGATTCTGCTATTAACTACCTTTGTGACCTGGAGCAAGTCCCATGGCTTTTCTAAACCACAGTTTCCCAGTGGTTAAAATTAGGCAGTTGGATTACATGTACTCTCAATTTCCCTCCAGCTCCAAATTTATGATCCTGTGATTATTATCTATAGAAAATCTTCATTTAAACTCTTCCTCCATGTGTGACAAATCCCTTAGGTGAGTATGCCTCCTGATGTTTGATCTCTTGCTTGAAAATAGTGATCAGAGGGTGTTCTTACGTCTCTCAAGGAATCATGTCTAATCTTAATTCCATGTATACAGAAGGTATTTTGTTGGAGAGCAGTATTTAAGGCTGTATCTCTGTCACTCAAAATAAATTCTTTTTGTAGTCAGAAAAAAATAAAGATAATGGATTCTTCTGTTTTCAGTATCTTTTAGTCAATTGCATAGTTACAAAAATGTGGTCTGCTATACAATACCACTTGTGAAAGCCTTCCTGTTCATCTTATGATTTCATCAGGAATAATTGTCACTTGTATGTAGATAAGTATTATTAAAAAGTTTGCAAGAGAAAATACATATAGAGATCAGTCTTATATATTCTTCTTGACATCAATTATTGTTGTCAATATCAATCAACTTTTTTCAGCAGTACTATAACACGTGATTTTTCTAACCATTGCCAATCACTTCTTCCTCAGTTGTCTGAAAACTATATCTTCTTCAACATAGATTGCCTCTGTACATTATTGGTCTAGTCCAGCTTCTTTTTTCCAATCTTCTTATTTACTTTCTATTTTATTATTATTTCTGTTTTTTCTATTACTGTTTCTACTTCATTATTTCATCTGTCTTTTCTCATATAGCACACAGGAACAAAGATAGCAAAGTCCAAACACAATGGTTCAACTGTCCTTGATAAAGAAAAGAGTGTGTATAGAAACACAGAGATATCTTTTTCATTTTTAATCTCTTTGTTCTTTTTCTTCCAGTTTCTTCTTGAAATGCACTTGGAATTATCTGATTTAATTGTCTCTCATGCCAACTTTTCTCCAAACTCATTTTTCACTCACCAGGCTTCTCTCAGTTTTAGAAGACATTACTGTCTATAATCTTGTGTAAGTAGAATTGCTGACCAGAACTCTAAAGCCCACCTTCCCATGTTCCTTCTCATGTTATGTACTAATGAAGGGAAGATATAAGTTGTGTGTAGCTCTGTCCTCACACTTTTTTCCTGGAACACAGTTTGAGGAGATGGGGTGAGTGCCAGGCAGGAGAATTTTACTCGTATTATTTTCTTAGATTTTCATACTTTTGTTCTTTTATTTCTTCTACTTCAAGTGATTATTAATAAACCTTATAAAATATAATACTTGGACTTATTGGATATTAGTATTAATCTTACAATCTTCTGCTATCCTTCTCCATGAGCACCATCACAGATACCATGCTGATACAATGGATATTCTACTGGACTCAAAATTAGGAAAACCTGCATTCAAAAATAGCCTTAGATATTTCCTTGCTGTGTGACCCTGGGTTTGTCACTTAACCTCTTTCTACATCAGTTTCCTCATCTGTAAAATGGAGATAATAATGTCTACCAGGAATATTATGAGGATGAGACAATATTTGTAAAGTGCTTTTCAAGCTTTAAAGTACTGTGTAAATCTTTGCTATAATTTTTCATTTTGAAAATACTCTCTTAGATTGTGTTAATACAAAAATAGAGTCTAGAATGAAGATCATTGTTTCTCTTTACCCTGCCCCTATCAGACCACATCTGTACCAATATGCTCAGTTCTTGACATCACGTTTTAGAAAAGGACACTCATGAGTCCAAGTTTGTCCAGAGTAGAGCAATCTCGTGTGAGGAGACCCCAAATTATGCCACAGTTGAAAGAACTGGTGATGTTTAGTTTGTGTATGAGAAGACTTGGGAGTGGAGGAAACAGTGGATCATAGCTGTCTTTAAATGTTTCAAGGGCTACCATGTGTAAAAGGGAATAAATTTGTTTTGCTTGGCCCCAGAGGGAAGAACTAGGACCAATGGACAGAAGTTAGTAAGAGGCAAATTTCAACTCAATTTAAGGAAATACTCCCTTATCAATTAAAGCTGTCCAAATCCTTGTAATGAACTTCCTGGGGTGGGGATAGGATGCGGTGAGTTTCCCTATGCTGGAAATCTTCAAGGGAGGAGGTTATTTGACTGCTGTGGGAATGTTATAGAGGAAGCTTCTGAATAGATATGGGTTAGAAGAGGTGACCTTTGAAGTTCCTTTCTGTGATTCATTAGTCCCGACTTTATTTTCCTCACCTATTGTCTACTGATGGTTCAGGACTTCAGCTATCATTGGTAATAGTGAAGAAATTCCCTCTGCTAATGTCGTTATTCTGCACCCTATAATGTTAGAGAATTTCCTTAGGTACTGAAAGGTGAAGAGACTTGCCCTGAGTCACACAGACAGAATGTGTCAACTGTGAGATTTGAATTCAAGTCTTCCTGATTCTGAAGTCAGCTATCTATCCACTATTCCCATAGTGCTTTGCTATTTGTTTTTATTTGTTTAAAAGGTTGTGTCATAACCTAAATCATAACTTGGATCAGACTATGCCGCTCACTGAGAGTTGGGCTCATGCCTGATTTCTACAAAAGCATATTTGCTTTCTGTTCTTCAAGAAAACAAGTGAAGTGAGCAAAACCAGGCATAGGTACAAGCCACACACATACACGTGCAGTGTCACACACATATGCTGCAAACATGGAACGTGAGCTTTTTAAAAATAGTGCTCATCATTAAAGTAGGAATGGTGGGAATCCGGGGCACACATTGAGAAGTGCAAAAGATTATCTCAGGAGGCTTAAGCCTGTTAATTGGAAGGAGTCAGGTCCTGCGTCCAGCCTGAGAAACATGAGAAGAAAGACCCCAAATCTGTGGCTGTTATTTGTGTAGCCTCATGACTGCCCCAGTAACTGCACAGTTGGATGGAGATAGCTCATTCGCTTCCTGCAGAGAGGGACAAGGGAAAGTTAATTGAGAACAGTTCAGAAATATTCCACCAGCTGTCTGGCTTTCTTTAAAAGGCAGCCAAGGAGTTTAAAAACCTGCTTGTGGTTGAAATATTTCTTTACTCATTTTCCACATATGTGACTTGGGATCCCACAGAAGTACTCGGTCACAGCAGCATTTGGGGGGCTCTTTCAGAGCCGGAGTTGTTCATGAGGAAGCATGAAATACAAGGACTGATCATATCAAAGACATCCAGGGAATGTGCAGGGAGAGTGTTATGTGAAAAGTCTTCCAGAATGACTAGGACGCTGGGCAGAAATGGAAATGGGAGTTGAGGACAAGCTTCCTCGAAGCGAAGACCATCCATTAACCCAAGCATATGGAGACTGGAGTTGTCTTGGGGAGAAGTTAATCCAGACACACACAGAGAAACAGGTCCAGCACATAACTTCTGGCAAGCCCTCAAAAGCTGCGCTGAAGAACAATTCATCCATGACTTCTTGCTCCTAAAAACAGTTGGGGAATTCCCAGTTCATACCTGTTTGGTGGTCTTAAAGGGATGTGACCATTACAACTTCATAGTGAACAGAGGAAGAGAGAACAGACATAGTTCTCTGCTAGACCCTTACTCTGTTTTCTAATGCTTTGGCTATTCCAATAGCCTCAGAAAGAGGCTTCCCATCTCTGCTCTCTACCTCCTTTAATTCAACCTTCATCCTGCTCCAGACCAGTCTTCCTCATTGGACAGATCTAGTTGTATCACTTCCCTATGCTATAGGATCATTGTTTAAGAGCCAAAAGAGATATCTCTCGTTTTACCAATGAGGAAACTGAGGTCTAGAAGTTAAATGATTTTTCTAAAGTCACACAAGTAACAAAAAACCAAATTTGAATTTGAATTCCAGTCTTCTATTGATAAAAAGCATTTCTTATTGCTTATTAAAGTTGAATTTCCGATGTCTGATGTTTGAAGTCTTCCTCAGTTTAGCTCCAATTTACCTTTCTAGCCTCATTTTGTATGACTTTCATTCTACATTATAATCACATTGGACTACTAGCTATTTTGTTATCTTGTCTCTCTCCTGCCTTCCTGAATTTTCCACCCACTATTTCCCAGGCTTGAAAATGTCTTCTTCCATCTACATCTCTGTCAGTGGAAATCCTTGCCTTCATTCAATGCCCACATGAATCCTTTCCTCCTCCTCTCTAGCCAGAAGCTCTCTCTCCCAGAATTCCTACATTCCTTCTTGACCTTTCCTATATGTGCACATTAACTACCTGGATTTTAATAATATGGCTTTGTGTCCATTTGTATAGAACACAGTCCCTCCACTTGTTTGTATGCATTTATTTTGAGTTGCTTTGGTCTAAAATATCCATTCATTGGAGAAATAAATGAACCTTTCTGCAGTTAATTAGCCTGGTCCTCCCATGGCAGTCCCTCACTAATCCCATAGACATGGTCTTTCTAGTTCAGTAGAACCTACCAAAACTTGAGCTCTACTCACAGTGTGAGAAGATTAACACACATTTGTTAGGGTTTTAGCATTTACAAAGCACCTTGCACAAAAATACTGTCCTCCCCACTTTCTAGTTGAGGAAACTGAGTCAGAGCAAGATTAAATGTCTTGCCCATGGTAGTAATCAGGGTCAGAGCTATGAACCCAGTTTTCTGATTTTTGTAGCTTTTTTTTTCACTGTAATCCACAGCCACCTTGTACAGCATTATGAAGCATTAAAGTAAGCCTTAATGTAAAAACATGGTACCCAAAGAATAAAAGCAAGTAAACCAGAGAAGGAACATTTACTTGGCTGATTGATTTCCTCTTATTCTGTTAATAGAAAATTACAAAAGCCAGGCATAGAATAGGGAAACTACTGTACAATCCATCAAATTCAGTATTAGTCTCAACCACTGGGTTTCCTTCATGATGGGGACTAGACATGTATGTACATAGAACTTGCTATAGCTGCATGTACCCAAGAACAATAGTGGCATAGGGGATAGAATGCTGAGTCTAGAGTCAGGAAGACCTGAATTTAAATCTAGTCTCAGATACTTACTAGCTGCATGACCCTTGGCAAGTCACTTAACCCTGTTTGCCTCAGTTTCCTCATCTGTAAGAAATGGCAAACTATTCTAATATCTTTGACAAGAAATCCTCAAATGGGGTCAGGAAAACCTGGACAGGACTGAAAACAACTAAACAACAACTGGAGAACAAATCAAAAGGACTCTAACTACTGTGTGAATGGTGCCAGCCAAAAGCAAGCAATGCCATTAATTTTACCTATTCATATTCATATTCAATATTACCTGTCCATAAGCCTGTCCTTTCAAATGCAAATGATAGAATGCTATTTCTTTATCATATCTCAAGAGAACCCTAAACAAAACTTCATGACACCCCCTTCCTTCCTCTTCAGCACCATGTATGCTCACGCTGTCCCCATTCCCTCAGAGATCCTTTCTGCTCTTTACACAAGACACTTCCATCTCCTGACTGGAGGCGTTTTCAGTATCCCACAAGTCCTGGGGCAGTTTTAAATTCTACTCACTTTCAAAGTATAAATGCTAAAAAAACAACAATTGAAAGATCATTTGGCTTCATAAAATACTGATATATTTCTTCTTAAAATTCAGCATAATCATCATCTCGTGCTATACATTGTTCTAGTTGCTTTTCAGACTTTGTAGAAACTTTCATCAGCTATTGCTCAGTGACCGAAAGGATTGCATTTGTAATCCTAGCCTTAAGATCAACCCAGGAATGCGGTTTTGTTACACACAGAACAATTTTGACCACCCCCCTTCCCATTCCCCCAAAATGTCTAATGTTCTGGATCTGATTTCAGCCAACAAGATAATAAAAATGCCTTTTTCTCCCCAACATTTACCACCTTCAGTGAGAGAGACTGAAAAAGATAAAGATTCTAATTCGAAATTCACAAAACTAAATGTTTGGAAGAAATTTAACTTCCAAAGGACACCTTTGAAAGTCGATAACATGTATAGTTTTGAAGTTCTCAAAGCTTATAAGTGCATTAAGTCTTTTGGGATACTCCATAAATAAGACACGGTGTTGAGTTTTGGGGTCATAAAGACATGGCTACTAGGTGACCAGTTTCTTTTTTAACAAAGAGTTTCTGCCCTGAAACAAAGGTATAAGCCACAGTGGGAACTGCATATGTTTGTCACAAGAGAACTGAACCAAGACTTTCAAGCAAAGATCCTTTTAGGACCCCTCAGCGCCCATCCTCTTAAGGTCTACTGGTTTCCCTTATTCCTAAGGCCAGCCCTGAGTATCTCTCCTTCTAGGACAGAGATTTATTCACTAGTTTTCTCAGCTTCCTGCAAAACATTTATTAAGTCCAAAATGGTCTCTCAGATTTCTGTCCTACTTTCCAGTTCCATACTTCCCCCCTCCCACAAACCAAAGTACCCAATTACAAAGCTCCAGGCACACCAAGGCCTGAGATTGCCATCTTTTGTGCAAATCAGTCCATACCTAGTCAGTATTTTGCTTCTTTATCACAAGTATGACAGCAAGCGGGAGAATTTCCATAAGGAAGGCAAAAGTCCAGAAATAGAGCCCCCATTAAGGTGACTTTTTGAAATACAGTATTAAAGAGAAGAGGCACCTTCAGTACCACAAAGAGACTAGAGGAATAGCCTTAGATGCTGGCCCCACTTCCCTACTGAGCTCCGCCTGATAGAAACAGGCTCCTTCTCCAACTTGGCTCATAAGAAAGACCCTGGCAGTATACCTATAGAATGTTTCTTGTTTTCCCCCCCACTGTCCTTCATGATTGAATCCACGCTAGAAGACAGGTGTGGAGAATGAAATGTTCTTGAAATACAGAGCGATGAAAACCATTAGACCTAAAGCTCCATTTTCTAAGTTGGATTTATTTGTTTTTAAAATCTCATCAGGTTGCAGCTCTAGTGTCTTTGGGGGGTGGGGGAGAAGGATTTTTCATGATAAATGTAAATATAAGTCCAAAAATAAGTCAAAATCCAAAAAGCATCTATTAAGTGCTTAATAATTCTGTGCTAAGGCCTGAAAATACCAAGATAAAAGGTGGGGGGATGCCCCTTGTCCTCACAGTTTTTATCTTTCCCTTGGGAGAAATATAAAGATATAATGATCACTTGAGAGAGAGAAGTGAGAAAAATTTCTGCCAAAAAAATTGATACTTTGAAAATATGCAATTTCTCAGCTTGGATTATTCCCTCTTCTGATATACATCAAGATCCCTGAATCAATGAATAAGTATTTATTAATAATACATTTATAAGTATTTAATAAGCATCTATCATGTGCTAAATACTGTACTAGGTGTTGGGATTTAAGACAATAAGTAGTCTTTACCTTTAAGGAGTGTGCAGTCTATTAGAGGAGATCAGTTCAGTCATTTCAGTTGTGTTCAAGTCATTGTGATTTCATTTGGGGTTTCCTTGGCAAAGATAATGGAGTGATTTGCCATTTCCTTCTCCATTTTATAGATGAAGAAAATGAGATAAACGGGGTTAAATGACTTGACCAGGTTTCACAGAGCCAGTAAATGAGGCCAGATTCAAACTCAGGTAGATTATCCTTCCGGACTCCAAACCCAGGATTGTATCCATTATACAGCAGAGAGAGAGAGAGGCAGAGAGAGAGAGAGAGAGAGGCAGAGAGAGAGAGAGAGAGAGGGGGGGGCAGAGAGAGATGGATGGAGAGAGAGAGAGAGAGATGGATAGATAGAGATAGAAAGAGAGATAGATGGATGGATAGATAGATAGATAGATAGATAGATAGATAGATAGATAGATAGATAGATAGATAGATGAAGATCATCTTAGCTAAATTCAGAAATAAATGCTCATCAATAGGTTGGCCTCTAGTAAAATGAATTTTTTTTTGGCCAAAATAAAATTCCAAGATCTTAGTTCTGGAGTCAGAGAATATGGGTTCAAGTTCTACCTTTGACACTTATTGCTTAGCTATTAGGTGATACACTTAACCTCCCTAGGACTCGTTTTTTCATCTGTAAAATCAGAGAGGTGGAGCTGATGGTCTCTGGGTCCCTTCCAACTCTAGGTCTATGATCCTATGATCCATTGTGGCCCATCATAACTCAGCTCAAATGACAGCGTGTGGAAACATGAATCCTTTTCTGTTCCTCCTAGTTATTAGTATTCGTCTACCTCTAATTCCCCTGTCCCCATTACTACATAGTTTGACACTGGGAATAGAGAACTGACCTGAGTCCAAAAGAACTGGGTTCTGTTGTGTACTGCTGTGTGATCTCATTCAAGTCATTTAACTTCTTAATGCTACTATCTCCTCCTGCACCCTATTTCACAAAATGAAGTGGTTCTTCACATGAAAGAAAACTCTTCCACATATACAAGTAATCCTATTCCATTCTGTTGTCTCCAACAGATTTCCCCTTCCATCATTCCCATCCTCACTTATCTTCAGTCTTTTCTTGTCTACAAGTTGCTTTATTTTTGCCTACAAAGAAATCAATTCCACCTCCATCCTCAAAAATTCTCACTTAATCAAATCATCCTTATTAGTTTTCATCTATGTTTTCTCCTTTTATAACTTAACTCTTTGAGAAGTCTCTGTACAAGAGGTGCCTCCACTTCTTTTCCTCTTACTCTCTTTTGAAGCTACATATTATCTTCTACCATCATTATACAATCAAAACCATTCTGTCCAAAATTTCAAATGATCTCTTAATAGCCAAATATAATGGCTTTTTCTCAATCCTCATTCTTCTTGACCTCTCTGCTGCCATTGATGCTTATAGTTCACACTCTTCTTGATACCATTTTCTCTCAAGATTTCCATGATAATACTCCATCTTTGTTCTTTTTTCTATTTCAGTCTCCAGTCTTCTAACTGGAGTTTTGAATAAGTCATGGTTGAGAAACTTGGGTGATTCATAGGCCCACTTCTCTTTTTTCCTCTATGATATTTTATTTTGTGATTTCATCAGCTTCAAAGATTTCAATTATCATCACTATACAATTGATTTTCAAATTTACTTATCGAAGTCCCAATCTGTGACCTGACCTCCAGACTTGTATCACCAATTTCTATTAGGCACCTCAAACCCAACATTTCCAAAACTAAACTTAAACTAAATCTTTCCCCCAAAACTTCCTCCCCTTCTGAACTTCCCTACTACTAGTGAGAGCACCACCATTCTCCTAGTTCCCAGGCTTACATCATTCTTGCGTCCTCACTCTCTCTTTCTCTACCCCATCCATATCCAACCTCTTATCAAGAACTGTCCATTTTACCTTCACAATATCTCTCATATGCCCCCTTTTTTTCTCTAATTCTGCAGCCACGCTCATATATAGATTGCAACAGCGTGTGGGTTCCCTACTCCAGTTCAACCTCTATGCAGGTGTCAAATGAGTCTTCCTAAAGCACAGATTAGCCCATTTAAAATCCTCGCACTTAATTTACCACTATACTTGCTACATCATTGCAAAGGAAGAGCATGTGGGAGGCATTATTTCCAGTTAAATACCAATAACATAACCTCGCCAATGTGGAGAGTCAGGAGAGATTATTGGGAATTCTGGGAAATACCAAGGACTTCTGGGGAATGAAGTCTAAGGTTCAAAAAATCTCCATTTATACAATAGGTCTGACTAATATGTCTGCTATTCAATAAACTCCACTGACTCCCTATCTTCCCTGGAATCAAATATAAGATTCTTTGTTTTGCATTTTTAAGTCGTTCTTAACTTATCCCCAGCCTACTTTTCTTCTCTTACTACATCTTACTCCCAATTAAAGATTGTTTGATCCATTGACACTCTGGCCTCCTCTATTCTTCACACAAACGATTCCATGTCCAGACTTCAGGCATTTTCTCTGACTGTCTCCCAAACCTGAAATAGTCTTCCTCATCTCTATCTCCTGGCTTTTCTCAGTTGGAAAGTTCCAGCAAAAATTCTGTCTTCTTCAAGAAGCCCTTCCCTATCCCTCTTAATCCCAATAAACCTTCTCAATGTAGATTTTCTCTATCTTACCCTATGAACCGTTTGTATATAAATTTTTAACTATTGTCTCCTCCATTACATTGGGAGCTCCTTGAGTATGAAGGCTGGCATTTGTCTTTCTCTTTATCCCCAGGTGCCTGATAAACCCTTACTATTCAACCAACTAATCTGGTTCTAGCTTACCTTTCTCTGCTGTAAAGCACAATTTGAAAGGACTTGAATTTGAATTTTAATTCAAGTAATTTTTATTTGAATTTGCATTGAATTTGAAAATACAGTTTATGGCTGGTTAGGAATTCCTATCAGAGAGTGTGGTATAGTGCGAAAAGTAAGTTCTAGTCCCAACTTGGACATTCTTTCTGAATTTGAGGCAAATTATTTCATTTTTCTAGGTCTCGGCTTCTATAAACTAGAGGTCATACGACTGGCAAACCAGTACCTTAAGCAATAAATGAATTGCCAAATACTATAGAGAGGTGACCCCCTAGTGGCCCCTACCCCTTAACACATAAAGCCAGAGCTTTAAGGTTCAACCTTATCTATCAATTGACATAATGGAATCTGGATTTTGAGCTGGAGAGGATGGAAGAGAAAAGGAACTGGACCTTTGAGACTCCAAATGGACTTTGCTTTCCTGTTTCTCTTGAAGTGGGCAATACCTCCCTGAAACAAGACAAACATCAGCGACATGAGTATGAAAGTTTTCTGTTCAAAGAAATATAACTGAGGGCAGTCACATCAAGTGGCTCACGTTCTGGAAGAGTTTTGGCCAAGAGTTTTCCATGACAATGACAAGGCATCTCCTACTTTCTGTTAGCACTGCCAAAAACAGCCTTGGATGCTGAAGACTCCAAGCTTCAAAACAGTATGGAACTCCATTTGCATCTCCCTGCTGCTTTGGGCAATCTATCAGACCATAATCATGACTGTGTCAATGGGATAAGAGGGACTGTTCGGGTCCATATAGCTAGATCTATACATCTGATCTATGTCCATAGCCCATCAGTCCCTCAGAGCAAGCCAAACTGGGAGGAACCAAGTAACCAGCAAGAGAATGTATTATTTTTGCTTTTTCTATCTTTTTTTTCCTTCTTTTCTGTCCTGGAACTTAAAGACAGGCTCAAATGCCCTGAAATAGAGCATGCTCAGAATATTTCCATCCTGACCAGAAACAGGAAATGCCAGAAATATCATAAGGGAACTGGCCCCTGAGAGATTTCTAGCCCAATTCACATACCCAAGAAGTCAAGGTGGAGGGGAGAGGGGGGTAAGGAAGGGAGTGTGGATGGGGAAACTAAATCATGGCTACTTATCCAAATATCTCCTTTTCAAAACTTCCAGTTTCTATACAGTTCATTAGGCTTTCTGCATGTAGAACTCCTAGCTGAAAACATTCCCCGAAGATCGTTCTCTTTAGATTCTTCCAGTGTTCCTTTTTTTTTTTGCCACCAGCATTTTTACTTAAAGACTTGTCACTTCTCTTGCCTTCCCAAGGAATTCATTCCTGTTGAACGTTCTTAAAAGGGTAGCAAGGAAACAAAAGTAATGTTAGCCATCAATTTCTCTTTAATTCCTAACAGCAGAAGAAGAGGGCATAATAAGCGTACTGAACTAAGTTTCTCTCTGTTACCCAAAAGTCATTGCATTGCTCTGCCTACCTAATTATGAGCAAATAATTAGTTTTAATGACTGCTGTTCATTCTGCCTAAAGCTCTTAAGGAAGCTATAAAAACAATGAAAAAAGTTTCTCGGACTCTGTCAAGAAGAGAAACCAAGGAAGTTTCTAGCAGTTATCAGGAACAATTTGCAAAGACCAAGATTTTCTTAGCAGCCAGCCATGAAATGTACATGAAACAGAATGTGTTTTTGTTCAAGAAAGGAATGCATGGAGATTGGTGTGGATCAGTCCACTGGTGGCTGTCAAGATTCTAAATGCAATTATTTGACTGTTTGAAATTAACTTTGTCAGGATTTTGGAGGCTATAAATAGAACCTATGCAATACAGATTTTTATCAAACATAAATAAAGGAGAGGCTGAGAGATAAACATTTGATTTATCAAAAGAAAAATGAACTATTGTTTGGTTTAGATATTGTTATATGAGGTTGGCTTTTTATTAGTATCCTCACCCAGTTATTTGAGTTAAAAAAAAATCCATGTTCTGTTTGCCTCTTATAGGATGAAAATCATCTTCATTTGCAAGATGCCTTTTCCAGTCCCTTAGATGTACTTTCCACCTATTTTTATGCCTCTTGTACATACTTATGTACCTCCAGAAATGGTTCTCAAACTTTTTGGTCTCAGGTCCCCTTTACACTCTTAAAAAATAATTGAGCACCCAAAAAAGTTTTTGTTTATGTAAGTTATATTTATTAATATTTACCACTTTAGAATTTAAAATTAAGTATTAAAATATCAATTCATTTTAAAAAGCAATAATAAACTCATTACATGTTCATATTCAATATGTTTATGAACAATTACTAAATTTTTAAAAACAAAAAACTAATAAGGAGTGGCTTTGTTTTACATAGTTTTGGAAATCTTTTATGTTTGACTTAACGGAAGACAGCTGGATTCTTATATCTGCTTCTGCATTCAATCTGTTAGGATGTATTGTTTTGGTTGAAATAGATGAAGAAAAGTCCAGTCTCACATAGCTATGTAGTTGGAAAATAGAGGAGTAATTTAATATGGAAATAATGTTATTATTTAAAAAGTGTGTCCTCACAGATCCCCTGCAAGGGTCTCAGTGACTTCTAAGGGTTTCCAGGTCATACTTTTATTTATATTTTGTTATCTCACCCATTACGATGTATGGTTCGTGTGGAAGGAGACCATTTTTGCACCTTTTTTCTGTTTCCTGTGTTAAGCACAGTACTTAGCACATAGTAAACTTTTACTAAAAGCTTGGAGTTGGTTGGTTGGTTCATTGGTTGGTTGGTTCAACTCTGAATCCAATTTCCAGACATAAGCACAAAGTCTATTAGAACTGACATCATCAAGGGTTAGGGGGAAAAAGAAGAGATATGACAAACACAATCAGTGTCGTGGTAGCAAAGACAATTTAGAATAACTACAAGGACAGGCCCATAAACAACCAGGAAAAGTGGCAGGAAGGATGAGAACCAGAAGAGGACTTTCAAAGCCATATCTTAGCCTCGTCTTTCCTTCTGGGTTTGTCTGTCATGGGAATCTGGGTTTGGAAAGTATGTGCATGTCAGTCTAGCTAGGATTCTATGTCCTGGACAAGGAATCAAAAAATGCAGAAGATGGTAGGAAAAAAGATAAGGAAGGACAGTAAGAAGTTATTTGTGTCTCCGGTGGAGGCTTGGTGAACTGGAAACCTTCTCACAGTCTTTAGGTCCCTCTAGTAACATGTGAAACTCGATTCCCCTTTTTTCTGGGAGTGGGGATCCATACTGTTGATTTCTTCTGTGCTGAGAGCTCCTGGTTGTGGGAATTCCCACCACTGATGCAAATCAGCAGCTCCTCAGGAACTCAGAATCTTGGACAATTGCCTGGGCTCACTTAGAAGTTAAATGACTTGCTCATGAGTACATGAAAGGAAGACTTCATCACAGGTCTTCCCTAGGCCAAAGTCAAACCTCTCTCTAACTATGTCTCTGGCTTGAGGAGTGTAATGTGAGATAATGTCTCTTTAAGGTGTAGGCAGTTTGGCTGTCGAAAAGGTCAGGGAAAATACTATTGTATACAGAAGAAAAAAAACTATTAACTTGGGAAGGATGAACCTTTCATAAGTGAACAACTTGGAGATTAAGTGGCACAATGGATAAAGCACTGGGTCTAAAATCAGGGAGACTTGAGTTCAAAACTGGCCTCTGACACATCCATTATGTGGCTTTGGACAAATCACTTAACCTCTGTTTGCCTTAGTTTCCTCAACTGTAAAATGAGGATTATTATGAAGATCAAATGAGATAATTTTGACAATGCATTTTACACAGTTTTGGGGAAATACCAAACACAGTGAATGCTTAATACCTTCTCCTATATCTCTAAAAGCTGCTAAAGCTGCTAAAAAATCCATGTGCATAGAAAAAGCAGTTTAATTCCCCAAAGAGGCAGAAAATGGACTTTAGCATAAATTAAAAAGACTTAGATCGCTTTGTATGGGAAGCAAAGTAAATAATTTGTTCATATGTGTTCATTTTGCTTTGCTGAAAGGGGGCAGAGAAGGATTTTTATTTATCAAAAAAATGTTTAAAAAATGCAAGAGTTGAGAAAGACAAGTTTCAGAGGCAAAAACTGCTTGAGGGTTCCTATTTGAGGACTGACCAATGACTGAGTCTGCAGGGCATTGTGGTCTCTCAGCTCATTCACATGGAACTGCTTTTTAAGGATTAAGAAGTTAAATCTCACAAAATGAGTTAAATAAATTTTCAGAGACTATGGGATAATTTAATGATCCCTGTTGGCTTTATAACTAGACAAAAATAAATACACATAGCCGAAAAAGTGAGTTCTGGTTCTATTTTGAACACCTGAGACCGGAGAAGAACCTTCCTGGAGTAGTAAAGGAATTGGCAAAGGACAGTCAGTGGACAAATAAGCATCAACTGCTAGTTCTCTGAATGGCTAGATAAAGGCTGCCTGTGGCTCATTAGAAAACTGATGAATTATCCTCTTGTGCCATCTATAGTGTAAAAGATGTGAAGCTTCTGAGACCTGCCTATTGCTCTCTGTTGCCCTCTCTGGTTTGAGGAAGAAAAGGAGAATAATGGGATTTTTTAAATGATTTGGGATTGGACTAGCTGGCAATGAACTGGATGACGCAGAAATCCCAGTGAATAAAGAGCTGGCTGGGCTTGGCAAAGTAGATATATAGAACACTGCATTTGGAACCAAGAAGAGTAAATTCAGATCTTTCCTGGCTGTGTATCGCTAGATAAATCACTTAAACTCTTTTGGCCTCTCTTTCCTCATCTGTAAAGTAGGGATAACAATAGCACCTAAATCCCAACGTTATTGGGAGGATCAAATGAAATGGCATATGTAAAACCTGGAAGAATTATGAAATGCAGGTTATTATTGTTGCTCTTGTTGTTATCCAGGAAGAGAGACAGGCCAGTAGAATTTGAAGATCTCTGGCTTGAAGGGAAAAGCGAGTCAATACAGAAGATTCACACCCTCAGCACCCTTTTATGGGTGATTGAGAGAGGAAAGAACTCAGCGGTGCTTCATCAGTCGGAGAGCAGAAAAGAATTTCCCTGCAAGAGATCTGAGAAGCCGGAAAAGAGCAGTTAGCAGAGAAATAACATCATCTGATACAGATATTCATAGATGGACCAGTGACATAGAGGCCTGCAGCCTAGAGTTGTGATTTAGCCCAAACACAGGGATTTTCTTCATTCAGCTTCCTCCTGCCAAGTTTCTAGGGGACTGTTTTCCTTGCCAGAAACTGAAAGCGGTGCAGTGAGAGTGGGAACCAGATTTATGTATGAACCACCGTGATGTATTGATTTGTCTTACCATTAGGTTATATTTAAGATCTAATGCCATCATTAGGAGTGAATGGTCTTTGTGTGAATGAGAATCACACTGGTGGGAGCTAGATAACTATAGTGCTAAGTAGGAAGAGCATAAAAGTCCATGACAATATTACTTCCAGGATGCTAAGAAACTTTAGAATGTGTCAGTGGTCTTCACAGGGGGAGGAAAGGATTAGATTTACAGAGCACCTCTATGCCATTCCCTGCACTAAGGGCTTTTAGATTATTTCACTGAAACTTATAATAATCTGTGAGGTAGGTGTTATTTTTTTCCCCATTTTACATCTGAGGAAACTATGGCAAACACAGATGAAATGACTTTCCCAGGATCAAACAGCACAGCTAAAAAGTTCACTTAGGTCTTTCTGACTCCAGGATCAATGCTCTATCCACTCTGCCACAGCTGCCTCAGTTTACCCCAAGAGGGTTTAGAACATAGTGGTGATCCTTCTCAGGAAACTTAGACCTGCTGGTACTAAGATATGTTAGAGCAAACAAGTCATAAGAGTGAGATTGACATACCATGTAAGATGAGGAAGGAGAAGGGTATTTGCATTAGTTGCTAATATACAAAATATAAGATATAAAATTTTAATATTCACTTACTAGAGTTCTCTGCAATTCATTTCTGAATTTGGCCAAAGTTTTTTTAAAAAGATAGGTATATTTAATATAATTGATGGAGAAACCTATATAATTTAACACAGGCTCTGCCCCTCAAAAAAATATTTGATATAGTTATCTGTCCTCAAAAGATTTTCAGTCTAGTTATAGAAAGAAACAATAAAAGAAACTAAGAAATATAATAATAATAAATATAATTCATTTAATTATAATTATACATAATTTTATATATTATTTACATATAAAAATATAATTATAAAATAAATAAAATATAATAAAAAGAAAAATAATAAGCATAATTATATAAGCTTACATAATAAGCACTACAGACTGTGAGAGACAGATGTAGACAGAACACTGGGCTTGGAGTCTGGAACATTTCACCTAATGAATTGAAACTAACCAGCAATATGGTCAAGGCCACCATAGCCACTAAAGAAGCACATGACTAGAATCCAGTTATATCATTTAGCACCATAATCACCATGTAGATAAAAGTAGATATAAGGTGACTTGAGGGGGTGAAAAACCATAGGTGGGAAATAAGGAAAAGTCTTCATCTAGAAGGTGAAACTTGAGCTGAACCTTGATTGAAATTGGGGATTTTGAAAGAAGGTTATAAAGAGGGAGAATATTGTAGGCATAGAGGTAGACAATAAAATGTCTTTAATGAGCAGTAAGTACGACAATTTGGCCAGACCATATGGTTAATGGAGGGGAGAAATGTTGATATGTTGTGTGGAAAGCACATTATAAAACCATTGAGGACTACAGAGTTATTATTTTAGAGTTGTCTATCATCTTAAAATGGCTTAGCATTATTTGGGAAAAGCTACTTCTTGCCAAGAACCTGAAATTTTTAATGTATTTTTTAATATGCAATCACTTGGGCAGGAAGATTTCAGAAAAACTTGGAAAATTTTATATGTCCTGATGCAGAGTGAAGTAAGAAGAACCAGGAGAACATTGAACACACAAAGAACAATATAGTATGATGAATGACTTGGTTGTTCTCAGTAATACCAGCATCCAAGATAATTCCGAAGAACTCATGAAGAACATGCTACCCACCTCCCATGCTACCCACCTCCAGAGAAAGATCTGTTGGAGTCTGCATGCAGATCAAAGCACACTGTTTTTTTTTATTTTATTTTCATTGTGTTTTTTTAATGTGTTTTCTTCTACAACATGATGAATGTGGAATATTTTGTATGATAGCATATGTATAACCTATATCAAATATAACCTAAAACCTGTATCAGATCACTTACTGTCTCAGGAAAGAAAGAGAAAGTGGAGAAAGGGAGAGAATTTGGAACCCAGAATATTAGAAAATGAATGCTAAAAATTGTTTTTACATGTAATTGTGAAAAAAAATTAAAGGGAAAAAAATAAAATAAAATACACAGTCATGGAATTATAGATTAAGAACTATCTAGTGCAAAATCCTCTTTTTTTTAATGGATGAAATAAATGAAGCCCAAAGAAAATAAATGATTTATTTAGGGTCACATAAGTAACAAGTGACAGAATCTGGATTAAAAACCTGGTCATCTGATCTCAACTCCAGTGTGCTTTCCTTTGCTCCAAAATGCCTTTAATTCTTCAAAGTAATCAGCAAGAGTCTCTTATTTGATAATAATCAACCAGTCTTTGGGCTGGGTAATGTTTATAACTCTCAACATGTGTTTGGGCAAAACAAATGTGCTTATAATACTCCGAGGTAGTGACAAGATGTGTCTTTACTAAAACTGCTTCACATTCAAATAAAATAGTTCTTTGTATGACAAAGCACCATGCCTTTCACTATTTACATTATCCTTCAGGAGCAGTATCACTTATTAGAATCTTTCCACATCTAAAGAAAGGCCTACCATGTTTCCTACAGGACCATTTATAAAAGATGGGACAATAGTTATCCTCAGTCCTCAGTCACCTTATTACACTCAGCCCTTTAATTAATAGGTAAGGTGGGACCTTCGATGTCATAGAGTCTAACCCCCAAAAGTAAATGACTTACCCAAGATCGCATTAATTCAAAAGCATCCCAGACAAGGTTAGAACTCAGAATCAACTAGATAATGTACTAGACAGAGTCAGGAGAATTGGATTTTAAATCCTGTCTCAGATGCTTCCTGACTGTGTGTTTCTGGGCAATTCACTGGCTATCTCCTAGTCGTGGTTTCCTCATCCTCAAACTGGAAATCAACATAGTGCCTATTTCATATGGTTGTGTTAGGATCAAAGATAATTAATACCAGAAAAGTGCTTTATAACCCTAAAGTGTTCTCTAAATATTAGTTATTATTATTATTATTAAACCTGCAGTGTCCACATGCTTTGAAATTCATTATCAGATCGAGCATATTGCCCCTGTTGCCTCTACCTTCTGTTAAATTGATCTGGACACACTGAACTTGTTTTATTGAGTACAAAACCATGGAAAACACAAAGATCTCCATAATCTAAAGCCTCACCTCATGTAAAAAGTAAAACAAAAAATCCCTGCAAAAGGGTGGCATGAAATAGTGGAAGAAAATTCAGTTCTAGAAAGAAGACCTCAATTCAAAATCTGAATCAATTACCACCTGGGTGACCTTGGGCAAGTCATTTAATTGCTCTATCTCTGTGGCCTCATTTGTAAATTAAATGAATTTGGCTGAATGGCAGCAAAAATTTCTTCTGAGGTTAGATTTAAGTTCCAATGATTCATTCATAAGAAATTAGGATGGGTTGCTAAGAACAAATCCATTTTTATAATGCTTTTTAATGTATAAAAATTTCAGAGCTGTATAAAGTTTAGTGTATCACTAGTATTATATGTATAGTATTATATATATGTATATATACATTATATATATATAATGTATAGTATTATATATATATATAGTATATAAAGAATCATACATTAAATGGGGGTACTAATCGGATTTATGTTGCAGGATTATTATGAGGATCAAATGGGATACTATCTATGAAGTATTTAGCACAGTGCCTTGCACATAGTAGGTACTTAATAAATGCTTGCTCTCGTTCCTTATACCTCCTTTGCTTGAGCAGAGCAGCAAAACACAAAGTGTTATTCCACCAGATTTGACTCCAAGAATGCTTTTGAAAAGCAGGTTCCTGGTCAGGTCAAGTAAATGGTATGATTAGTCCAAGAAATAGGAAAATGATTCTATAAATTGAACAATGTTTTTTGAAAAACAAAACATTTTTGTTGTGAATAAAAAATGAAAGACTTCATTTTGTAGTAAAAGCTTTCCTGCCCAGGACACACATACACTCGTACTCCTTCTCAAAGAAAAAACCTCACAGCTGCATGCTGTGAGTTTACTTGACCCTGTTTCCTAGAATATTATCTAAAGGTTGAAATTAATTTCAAGTTGAAAGTGCATTAAATTTGCACCCAAAAATTTCCAGCAGAAGCAGTCATATGCCGCCATGCTTCCATTTGTCTACCATGATTTACTTTTGTTTTATCTGAACTATTGGGCTTTTACATTTTATTAAAATGTTTTATTTTTAAATTGCAAATATTTACAGACCAGTTCCACTTAGTGTGAGTTCTCTTGTAACAAAATGAAATGGCTCAGTCAAACTAATAATATAGTTAACTTATCTGAAAAGGCATGCAACAATTACATTTGTAGCACACACTCCCTCTCCATTTTTTAAAATGAACAAAAACCTGTTTTCTCTTCCTCCCACTTTATTGAGGGAAAAGAAAAGAAAAACACCCAAATGACATACCTCAGTGAAATAACTGCCTCTCCCCTTGATCCTCTTCAACACCCCTTCGAGGGTTTTCTTTTCACCTAGACTTACCTTCTGGGAGCCAACACTGTCTCTACATTAAGCTGGCCCTACCCACAAGTAATGCCCATCCTTGAAAAATGGTCTAGGTATATTCTCCATATCTAGCTCTCCTTCTAACAAAAAGAAAAACAACTACATATAGTTAGGTTTTTTTTTATTTTACATTATATTAGTTTTTCATACACACATACATATATATATATATATATATGTCAGACAAAACAAATTCCCTAAATGGCACCATATATATATATATGTATGTATGTATAAATGTAAATATGCCTCATTCTGTTCCCTATATCGATCATTTTTCTGTTATGTGCAACTTGTTTAATTATCAGTTTTCTATAATTATAAATGGTCATTTTATTATGATATATAATTGATATATTTAGAGTTATTTTTGTGGTGTTATTGCTATCAATTATTCTCCCAGTTCTGCTCATTTCTTCATTAGTTTATAAAGGTTCTCAAATTGGTCCATTTTTGTGACATTGATGTAGTTTACACTGTGTTCCTGTTTCTGCTTTTTAAAAATATGATATAGAAAAGAAAAAAGAAATAAAAACTACATATAATTATATGGGGGAAATGCCATGAACCACTACTATTTAGAGAACTATAAATCAAAACAAGTCAGATATCATCTCATACCTATCAAATTGGCTAATACACTGTTGGTGGAAATATGAACTGATCCAAATATTTTAAAGAGCAATCTGGAATTATGCTCAAAGAGCTATAAATCTGTGTATGCATTTTAAGTCAGCATTTCCACTATTTGGCTTATTTCCTAAATCAGGGAAAAAGGAAAAGACTTTATATGTTCTAAACTATTTATAGCAACTCCCTATGTGGTGGCAAAGAGCTAGAAATTAAAGGAATCAGTTAGTGAATGGCTAAACAAGTTGTGGCATACAATTGCAATGGAATTCTTCTGTGCAATAAGAAATGATGAGTAGGTTAATTTTGGAAAAACATGGAAAGACATAGATCAAAGTATGAAAAGTGAAATGAGCAGAACCAAGAAAACATTATAAATAACAACAGAAATATTGTTTGAAGAATGACTTGTGTGTGTCCACCTTCAGAGAATGAACTGATAAACAGAAATAAGTAAGATAAGCAGAAATAAGAATAAGTAAGATAAAACATGTTTTATATATACATATATCTTTTTATCAATAATATCTTCTCTAAGGGGAGGATGATGAGGGAGGGAGTTAACAGGATATTTTAATAAAAACAAATAAATACTTTTAAAAGTTAAGATTATAAATAAAACAGTGCTAGGAAAAGAAAGGAAATGAAGGAAGGAAAAAAGAAAAAGAGAGAAAGAGAAAGGAAGGAAGGAAGGAAGGAAGGAAGGAAGAAAGAAAGAAAGAAAGAAAGAAAGAAAGAAAGAAAGAAAGAAAGAAAGAAAGAAAGAAAGAAAGAAAGAAAGAAAGAAAGAAAGAAAGAAAGAAAGAAAGAAAGAAAGAAAGAAAGAAAGAAAGAAAGAAAGAAAGAAAGAAAGAAAGAAAGAAAGAAAGAAAGAAAGAAAGAAAGAAAGAAGGAAGGAAGGAAGGAAGGAAGGAAGGAAGGAAGGAAGGAAGGAAGGAAGGAAGGAAGGAAGGAAGGAAGGAAGGAAGGAAGGAAGGAAAGGATGAGTGAAAGAACGAAAGAAAAAGAAAGAAAGATCATTTGTATCCTAGAACCTAGAATCTAAAAGATTAAGCTAGTCTTTCAGTAGAAGGGGCATGAAGATTCTGAGACCTGCCCTCAGGTTTGAGACAAGCTTTGAGCACAGCTATTATCTGAGATGCTACATTTCAAGGAGTCCCCAGCACCAGACCTCTGCTATCTTCACTCATCTTCAAAGTAGTTGGCCATTTCTGCTTTTCCTATGACCTAACATGCAAAGCTAAAATTCAGTAAGATATGCAAATCCTCTTTTTTTTTTTTAATCAGTTATGGCTCAAGGTAAATAGCCCAGCCTCCTTGGGTCTAGGTGTGGGGCCCTGGAATTAGTAAAACAGAATTAGCTACTCTTTTGATAGCGTATGAGATGAACAATCTAGCTCAAGAATCAAAGAATAATTATGGATATCCTCAGGAAAATTCTCTACCAAAATGATCTAGAGTCTTCCCCTAATGATCATAAGCAAATATTTCCAAGACAGGAAGTCAATATGGAAAAAGCAAAAAAAAAAAGACCTTAGGTAAAATCCCTTACCGCCACCGTGCCTCAGTTTCTCCATTTGTAAAATCAGGAGATTTGATTAGATGGCCTCTGTGATTCCCTTTCAGTTCTATAATGATAATACTAATGAACTAGATGGCCTCTAAGATTTCTTTCAGTTCTAAATCTATGGTGCTGTGATCCAATATTCCTATAATTGATACAAGGCTCTCCTCCCTCACCACCACAAGCACATATTCTGAATTTTAAGAAAAACAGTATTTCATTGTGACTTCAGCCTCAAGTCTATGTATTGAGAAGGGGAAATCGCTACCATATCTCTCTACACTGGTCTTTTCAATTTACAAGAATAGTATTTACAACTGAAAGAATAGCAGGAAATGTCTAATAGCACTTAACACTAGGTCTCTAGGAAACCAGAAATACCACTGGTAGTCACTCAGGGCCAGATCTCAGAGCACCTTCATTTCACTTATTAAATTGTCTGAGCAAGCACCAGAAGGTGTTGGCTTTCCTATTATCAGACCAGATTAAATTAAGACATTATAGAGGCAGGAGAGTAAGAAGCATTTACTTAAAGGCAGATGTTTGTCAACTAAAAAACCCCCTCATGATGAAAAAGAATCCCTTCCCCCTCACAAAGGAGGTAATGTTTTGTTTTGGTTTGGTTTTTTCCTAAGAGATTTTTGCAATCAGAGTGAACAAATAATGTTTCTCTTGGAATTCCACTTGGGAAATGAACCTCTTCTCAAAAATCACTCATAATTCCCTCAAGGGCTTTGGGGTAGAACTGATTCCAATAAATTTCAGCTTAAACTTTACACTTTGTGACCAAAAATTCAGCAGAGCAGTTCAAATCTACAGTAATGTAGATCAAGCAAGGCTTAATATACTGATGAGAAGAGAATTAATTGCCCCTTTCTCCCAAGGTCAACTTTTCCCTTGTCTGACAAACTCTTAGGAGAGGCAGGATGATGCAATAAAAAGAATATTTGGGGAAAGGGGGGCAGCTATGTGGCACAGTGGATAGAGCATCAGACCTGGAGTTCAAATCTAGCCTCAGACACTTCCTAGCTGTGTCACTTAATTCTATTTGCCTAGCCCTTGAAGCCTTTCTATCTATTACCAAGACAAAAAGTAAGAATTTAGGAAAAAAAAAATATATATATATATGGCTAGGAGAGGTGGCCTGGATTCTAGTCCTCCTCTGCTCCCTAACTTAAGCGACCCTGAGCTTGGGCTCACTAGGCTTCATTTGTCTCATCTCTAAAATAAGGCAGTAAGACTAGAGGACTCGGGGGTCCCTTACAGCTCATAAAGTCTAGGTAAGCATGAAACTTGCATCCATTAGGCTTTCCAAATAGCTCCTGAACCAACATTCCCCCACCAACATGCAATCAAAATAAGCTGAAAAAATAATGTGTGTGTAAGTGCAGTTTTCTCTGAATTTTTTGCACATGATTTTTAAATTAAATTTTATTATCTTAATTAAGAGAAGTTCATTTTCTCTCACTCCCACCTCCCACACAATGCAACCTGCTCCAATCCTTCAGGCCCTCTCTGTTCCCTGGAAAGGCTCTGTTAAACCAATTAGCCAATTGTCTGAATGGCAAGAATGAGTCTCTCACAAGGGAAAACAACTATCTAATTTATCATTGAACCCCAAATCTCTTCATAAAAACCATATGTTCCTTGGATTGGTGATGGGATCCCTGAGAAAGAACTGAAATCTCAAGAGAAAGCTTTTAAAGTAGCAGGTGGTTGGCATTCTTTAGCCTAATGTATTGCTGTAAAGTCGAATTAATCTTTTAATTTTTTTTCTAAGAAAGTTTAGTGTGTCAGGTGTTAATGTAATGCCTATGATCCTCCCCAGTTAGGAGGCAGAGTCGTACTGAGGAATAAATACTAGATTTAGAGGCAGATTGCCTGAATTTACATCCTGGATCTGCCACAAATTATATATGTGGCCTTAGGCACGTCCCTGAATCTCTCTGGGTTTGGGTTTCCTCCTATGTAAAATGAAATCGTTGGTCCTTTGAGATCCCTGTTACCTCTAAGAGAAACCTAATTTTTAGGCTCCACCAAGTAGATAGAATGGATTTTTTCTCCTCCTTTGCAACATTTATAAAACCCACTTAAATTATTACATCTTCAAAAATTCCCCTGACCTATGTGTGTGAGAGAGATTCTATATTATCTTCCCTACTTTGAAAGTGGTTCTATTACTTTTAAAGTAATTTCCCAAGTCTACTTCCCTGACATCTTATCTCTCTTCCTCTCACTCTTCCACCACGTGTTCATCTTAAGCATCAGAGGCTTCTCTATCTATTCTCCCAATCTCGCTGTCATTGAAGTGAGAGCTTTCTCCCTTGCCATGATGGAAGACTTCTATCTCAGGTTCCTTTCATGTATACTTTGTTCTTTGGTTTAAATAATACGTTTGAAGTAAAATTTTTACAAAGTGAAATGAATTTTTTTTAAGTTTCCTTTTTATTAAACAAAGCTCCCTTGTTTGATTTCACACTATTTAATCAGAGATGCCTAATATTTTTCTAAAGAAATGAAGACTAGTCTTTAACTGCGATCTTGGCAATGCAAAATCAGCAGCATTAGTTGAAAGCAGACATTAAAATAACAGTCCTGATCAGTAAGACACCATTCCAAGAACATTTTACATGTAACTGGCTCAAGTCAGCTCAATAACTGGAAAAAGAATGCACTTTGTTTTCTGAAAGTTCATCTTGAACAAATTCATTGTTGTTGTTGCTTTTTCTAAAGTGCCATTAGCATTTTTTTAATAAGGTACTCACCGTCCAAAAATATTTGCAACTGACTCAATATTTGTAGCACATTGTTTTGATACTCATAACATGATCTCGTGGAAGTAAGTGGCTTACCTTGTTCTTTAACAGAAAGTCCTAATATACCCAAGAGTAAAACCCAGAAGAGGAAAACATTTCATGAAACCTTTTAAAGAGGGGGAAAGTATCATTTGATCACGATGGAGTCAACTCTGTAACTCGTGCAAGGGGGCCAACATGTCTTCGGTACTTCATGGAGCTTAATGCAATTCACAAAGGACTCGATTACTCCCAATTAAAGACTCCTTTCATGTGCTCCTAAGAATTGGATAATTTCTCAAGTAAAAGAGGAGATTTCCCAAGCTAATGGCTGATCTATAACAAACTGGGCAGGAAGGAGAATCAGATCAAGTGCCATACTTGCCCAGCCTCTAATGCACTAGGTGCCACCTAGCTGCCCATTAGTAAAAATACTACAGCATTTCAAAGTTTTCAGAGAGCCATACATGTATGTTTTCATTTGAGCTTCACACTTGAACCCAAACCATCACAACTCCAAATCCAGAAAGCTCCCTTCTTTGTGATGCTGCCTTTCACAGGTCTTTGCATTTATTTTGGAGAAGGGGGAAGCTATGTAGCACAAGGGATAGAGTGCCAGGTCTGGAATTGGGAGAACATGAGTTCAAATCTGGTCTCAGAAACTTCCTAGTTGTGTGACTGGACAAGTCACTTAATTCTGTTCACCTAACCC
This sequence comes from Monodelphis domestica, assembly GCF_027887165.1. Taxonomy (NCBI): domain Eukaryota; kingdom Metazoa; phylum Chordata; class Mammalia; order Didelphimorphia; family Didelphidae; genus Monodelphis; species Monodelphis domestica. The sequence continues at coordinate 221,562,498 of NC_077232.1, read as the reverse complement.
TTGCCCTTCTATCTTAGAGTTATTACCAGGACAAAAAGTAGGAAATTAAATATATATTAGATCTGGAAGAGACCTTAAAGATAATCCAGTGCAAATTCCTAATTTTACCACTAAGCTAGAGATACTGGAAACCAAAAAAAAAAAGGTAAAATTTTTATCCTTTTCCACACAAGAAGACAATGGCAAGGCAATTAATGGAATTAAGGTCTCCTGACTCCAAACCTAAGTGCTTTCCTCCCATCCTAAAGGGTACAGTGGATAGAGACAGACCAGGAATCAGGAAGATTTATCTTCCTAAATTCATATCTGGCTTCAGACACTTACTGTGTGGCCCTAGACAAGTCATTGGCCCTGTTTGCTTTAGCCTCCTCATCTATAGAATGAGATGGAGAAGAAAATGGAAAACTTCTCCAGCCAAGAAAACCCCAAATGGGTTCACAGAGAGTCGGACACAATTGAAAAATGACTGAACAGCAACAATAGCATGATGGCTTCCATCACTGTACAGCAAATATTTTAATGTATCTTTCTACCTACCTTGCAAAGTTTATTTCATTCTGTTTCTTCAAATATCTTAAATTCTTTATGTAGATTCCTTATCAAAAAAAGGGGGGTAATAAGAACTATATTTTTTACTTAGTAGGAGGAACAGAAAGCTTCACAGAATAAGGAAAGTCAGGGGGAACTTTTGCTCTCCCCAAAGAGGGAGAAAAAAGGAAGACTTATACCAGTTGTGACCCATTGGCAAGAAGCCTTGTCTGGTTCACTGAGCCACTGGAGGAGTGGTCTGCCTGTACCAAATTTGATTAGATGTGAGTTTGCCTCATGAAATTATCCCCTCTTTGCCCCTGTCTCATCATTGCCTGGGCAGCGCTCATCACTACCTCTGGAAGTTCCCTTCTCTACTTAAATTTTATTTATTTACTGTCTCCACTTTTATGTGGGGTATTGTCTCCCATTAAAAATAAACTGTTTTTTGTTGAATTCTGAGTGTTTAATATACTGAAGATGACCACAGAAGGAAGGGAAGGTCAAGAGGGAATCTGAGACCATTCTTCTTAGACTTAACTGTGACCCTGAATTAAGTTCCCATTATAAGGAAGGACTTCATTTATTCATTGGTCACTGTATATTTCAGGATTGGAGGCAGTCCATATTATTAACTACTAAATCCAGCTTAATGTTCGGTGCAACTAAAAATAAAAGAATGAGCTAAATAATTTATAGCTATTCATTTTTATAGGCCTGCTGGAAATCAGACATTTTTTGAAAGTTACTGCAATGAATTGCACTTCTTGTGTCATTTTTCCATTGTATCCAGTGATTCAGGGACTCATTTGGAGTTTTCTTGGCAAAGATAATGGAATGGTTTGCCATTTTCTTCTCCAATTCATTTTACAGCTGAGGAAACTAAGGCAAACAGGGTAAAATGTCTTACCTGGAGCCACACAGCTAATAAATGCCCTAGGTCAGATTTGAACTCAGGAAGAAAAATCTTCCTGACTCCAGGACCAGCACTCTATGCACTGTACAACCTCGTTGCCCTTTTACATACACTAGCCCTTGTAAACACCTAGTTGTGTGTTCAGTGTTCCACAAATCACTGTGTTCAACACACTGTAACTGTCATTTTGATTCCAAATCAAAAGTCCCATACTCAGGACTCATCATCAACTCTGGATTCACTAGCCATTTCTTTTCATCCTCAGCCCCAAAAGATTTTCAAGTGATGTTTGGGAAAACTAGAGCTCATCAGAAAAACCCACACTGTGTCAAAACAGCCTTTATAGGATTAGCTATCTCCCTTGTGTTTCCTGACAGTCATTCGCGCAGCATTTCCTACCTGCCAAGGAAAATCAGACAGAGCTCAGGAAATAGGTTTGTTTTTCTACCATAAAGTTTGGTAAAGAAGCATCAGTCAAGTCATGAGTTAACTAAGTAGTCTCAGAGGTTTCCAAAATGTGCTGCATCCTGAATCTTCCTGTCACCTTCACAACCTTCTAGACAATTGTGATAAAGGATGGAAAGGTGCAAATCTTTCCATCCTTTATCACACAGCTCAAAGTAGAGTGGTATTGACAATACTCCTACCTAGAGGCTTGATAAGGCTACGTATTGGAAGCTGGGAACTTTCTGAACTCTTTCAAACAGGTCAAATTTTAGGGCTCAGAACAGCCAGAACCACTGACATGTTTGCTATATCTGATACGATTACAAAGCCAGTCCCTGAAGTCCACTTCACAAGCATAATGTACTTCAATACTTATTTTTTTCACCAACAAAGGGCAATTCCCTTCCGTTAGTTTCAGAACGAATTCAATAAAACATCCTAGTGAGATCCAACTTTCATCTTTGGTTTGTGTCTATCACAATCAAAGTGACAGTCCACACAAATTTGAAGTATTGGGACCCAATGGACAGATTTATCACAATTTAGCATCCTCTCTCTTTCTCTGTTTCCCTTCTTTCATTTCTTAATCTTCTCCCACCATTGATTTCTTGTAGATCGATTTCTCTCGTGCATTATTTCCATGATGAGGAAGGGATTTGGGGAATAGAAATTACAGTTTTATTGCAATTGATTTGTAATTACCCTCAAACAGAATATCTCTGTGACATGAGTAGGTCCAGTGCAAAATATAATTTAGGACATCTGGTTACTTTCTTCAATCTACATATTTTTAAAGATCTAGCCTTTCATTGATGTGATTACCTCTTCCACACAAAAAAGTATGCTATTCTTCCATGAATCTGCTGATCATTTCAAAGTTACTTTGCCCCAAAGTGTTTATCACTTGTCACCAAACTTAAGATTCCTCTAGTTAAGTTTAATGAGGCTGTCATTGTTCTGACTCTGCCAGAGCTTATGATTCACTGACATGTAGTATAAGAAAAATCATCTCCACGCCATAAGGAAGCGTCAAATAAGGGCAGAATCTCAGGATCTCAGAATTTGAAAGTTGGGAGGATTTCAGTAACCATCTAGTCCAATGAAAGAATCTCCAGTGTTATATACCCAACACGTGGTTGTCCAGTCTGTTTGAAGACCTCCAGCCAATACACCCCATCTCAAGGCTGCCCTTTACACTTTTGGACCACTTACTGACATTAAGCCTAATTTGACCTGTTTTAAACTTTAAAGCTTTGCTACTTTTTAAGTAGCTTTTTAAAGTAACTTTTTAAACTTTAAAGTTTGGCCATTTGGACTAAATCTACCCCTCATGGTAGATCTTCAGATATTGGAAGACAACTTTCATATCCTCATCCTTCTTCTCAAATTTCCTCTTCTCCCTTTTAAATATAGCCAATTCCTGCAACTAGTTGGTTTTGGTGAAGAATTTCCACTATTGGCCACTAGTTTTGAGAAAAAGTCACAATGTGGGGTTCAAGAAATTAACTGATTAAAAATAAATGAAGAGAATAACAGGAATATTAATTTTCCTTTTTCCATGAATGAAACATGATTAAGAACAGGAGTTTTTAACCTAGAATTTATTTATAACCTAGAATAATAATATTGTGATAACTGCATTTCCTTTGTAATTCTAGGTATTTTATTTTATGCATTTAAAAAAATAGGCAGACGGGGTTTATGAAGTTCACCAGCCTGCCAAAGGGGTACGTGATACATACAAAAAACTTAAGAACTCCTGATCTGGGGGGAAAATCCCTTTGAAAGTTTGGTCTCCCCTTTTCTTCAACTTCAAATAATCATTCTTATTCCATTAACTCCATTTCCAGTCTGCATCATATTTCTTGCCATCTATGATCAAGAGGAGGACCAATAGAATCTGTCAGATGAATTAGTAATTTCACTAGATTCTTTGAATGCTTTAGCATCACATGGATAGAGACACAGTTTCTGTACTTCCCAGTATTTGTCCACATGATTCATTCATTCATCCTGCAAATTTACTGAGTATCCACCATGTACAAAATTCTGTACTAGGTACTATGAAGAAGAACAAGAATGAGACGCTGTTCCTGCCCAGATCAACAGTGAAGAAGGAGCAATTGCATGTACAAAACAACTATAATACAAAGCAGAATGAGAAAAGCACAATATCTGGTACAAAATAATGTATTGATCTGGAGATGGAAACAACTTCAGAGGTCAAATACTTCAACCTCATATTTCGCATATGAGGAACCTGAAGCCCAGGGAAGTTTGGGGATCTTGTGACCCAAGGTCACACAGGTAATACAGAAGATGGGTAAGCTCCAAAGTCAAGTTCTCTGCTCCTGATCCAAAGTCTATTCCATGACCTCCCACTATATAGCTACCAATACCACGTCTACCTTTTGGGTACTTTCTGATCCAAAAAGAAACCCAATGCTATATCTCTTAATATGGAAAATTAGAGGAGCAAGAAAGGATCCACAAAGACCAATGAGAATTTGACTGTACACAGTCTACTCCAAATACCAAAGTTTCACAGAACAGAAAGGATGTGGAAAAAGACATTCTGAAAGATGTAGCAAAATGTAGGTCCACTATAAAATATAATCTAGGTTCTCTGATTACTTTATTCAATATATTTTTAGAGGATCCATCTTTTCACTGATATGGCTACCTCTTCCACACATATAGATAGCTATCCTTTCACTTACTAGTCGATCATTTCAAAGTTGCTTTGCCCCAAAGTGTTCATCACTTGGTCAAAATCTTAAGATGAATCTATCTGAACTTAATGACGCTGTCATTGTTTTGAGTCTGCCAGAACTTTTCCATAATGTATATTGGACAACAAGCAACTAATATAAACACAAAACAATGACTTCAACACTTATAACCACCCAGAGTGGAAGCCTAGTACAACAGAAAAGCACCAGCTCTGAAATGGAGTCAAATCCTGCCTCAAATTCACCTGGATTCAAATCCTGCCTCATCTCTATTACTATTTGTGTAATCTTAAGCAAGTAACTTTATTTATTTATCTATTTATTTATTTATCTATCAGACCTCAAGTTGTTCAAATATAAAATGAGACAGACTCTGAGGTTCCTTCTAGCTCTAAATTTATGATCGTTCTCATTTTCTTGTTATGGCATCATAAGTCTTCTCAAATCATGCCCTTGTAACTCCCTCCCCATCACAGCTTTTTAGAAATACCCAGTGCCCCTTTTAAAGGGATCATTTAGAATTTTAGCTTGGTATGAGATGATAAAAAAGATGCAGTATTTATTGGAACTGATAAAAAATCAGTAAGAGCCAACCCACTCTGAGACATCCTGAGCAAATTACTGAGCTGCATCCCTCAACAATCCTAAGATTCTAAGTTGCAGAATGGCTGTCAATCTGCATTGGTAGAGAATGTTTCTTCACTGGGAGTTCCCTCTCCTGAGGAAATCACAGTTCTAGGCAAAATTTTTGTTTAAATCTTGAAGTATTAATAGAAATAAGTTTCCTTTGTCTCATACTTTGTTTGTGTTTGTGTCTTCAATTTTACATTAATGTCAGGACTTTGTTTTCCTGAATTGTTAACTCAGAAAACAATGAGAGAAGAAATTAGGCTACCTTCTTTCCAAGATTAAATATTTATCTATAAATGATTATAAAATTACATAAGAGATAAATATATCACAAAGCACATTCACTCCATTTTAAAATAAATGACTTAAGAGAGAAACAGAGCCAACATGGCAGAGTAGAAAAGCACTCAAACATCCCCTCCCAAATTCCCCTCCAAACAACTATTAAACAAAGCCCCAAATCTAATTCTGAATCAGAGGAACCAACGAAAGGTCAGGTGAAACAATTTGTCTTCCCAATTCAACTTAGGAGATCATCAGGAAAGGCCTGTTATATCAAGATGATGATGGAGTCCAGGACAGTGAAGGCAGCACATGCCCCAACCAAGGGGCAGTAGCTTTGACAACAGCAGAAGATTCAGGAGATCAGGAGATGCAGATGGTGGAGGGGGTCAGATAACTGGTAGGAAAAAAAAATTGCCGGCACTGAGTTTAGGACCCTGTTGCATTTCCCATGTGCAGGTTGTAGTCCTAGGACCAAAGGGAATGATAACACTTGCAGCTGCAGGGGAGCAAGGGTGTAGGTCATGGTTAAAGAAAGGAAAGGCGTGCTCCTGGTCATGGTCTCAATTCCAAGAAATTTTGGCAAAAGAAGAATAAGACACCTGGTCACAGGCCCAGGACTAGGAGGAGGCCAGGTGAACCCAGAGGAGCAAAGACCCTTCCTGGGTAAAAAAACAGAGCACAGATCAGGATAGCAGTGACCACACTTCTCTTTAAATAATACCATCTTGGAAACACCATATTGGTAGAAATTTCAACAGATTCCCAGAGCTAGTTCAGGAAAAAGCAGCAAAAAATTTCTGAATCTTGGGACTATGTTCCCCTTGAGGAAAAAAAAAAAAACAGTAGAGGACTTCTACTTCCCCTCTCAGAACTAGATAAATTTAACCATAAAATGAACAAGAAAGAAGTCAAGGAAATGGACAGAACTTGATAAAAGGCCTCTGGAGAAAATAAAATGGAAATAGAAAGGAATATACCTTCCTTTTTGATGGTATATGGCACTTTTATAAAAAACCTGACAGTCTATTAAGGCATAAAAAAATCATGACCAAATGTAAAAAAGACAGAATAAAAAATATTTTCAATAAAGGGTCATGGAAATATAAATTAAAAATTAAAAGGAGTACTTTAATTTATTAAATGCTAACTTAGGGGCCCAGAAGAATTTATATATTATTCTAAGTGTCAAAAGTTGCTCATAATTACCTGGTGATTCTGAGCCAATGTGTCATTCAAAATGATGTGTTCTAGTCATTTCAAATAATTAACTACCATCATATAATGCCATGAAATAAAAGGATTTGTGAAGATGGAAAAAAAAATTAAAGGGAAACTAACTTTTAACCCTAAAGAATTAGAGGGTCAAAGAACAAATCACAGAAACAATAGAAACAATAATTTCATTAAGGAGAATGACAACAGTGACACATTTAGTGAAATTTTTTTCTCTATAAATGCTTACATCAGTATAATTTAAAAAACTAGAAAGAGAACATACTTAAAGTCCCTAATGAAACACAAAAATTAGAAAGACTGATACTCAAAGGAGAGATTAATAAAACTGAAAGTAAGAAAGTCATTGAATTAATAAATAAAAGCAGGAGCTAGTTTTCTAAAATAACAAAATAGATAAATCATTGGTTAATTGTATTTTTAAGAAAGAAAATCAAATCACCAGTATCAAAAATAAAAAGGCTAAATTCACCACCAATGAAGAGGAAAGTAGAGCAATGAGGTGTTATTTTGAGAAATTATATGCCAACAAATCTGACAATATAAGTGAAATAGATGAATATTTACCAAAATATAAATTGCCTAGATTAACAGAAAGGGGAATAGAATACTTAAATAACCCCATATTAGAAAAAGAAATTGAACAAGCCATCAATGAACTCCCTAAAAAAAATCCCCAAGACCAGATGGATTCAGAAGTGAATTTTAATGAGCATTTTAAAAACAATTAATTCCAATACATATCTGAACCAGGAAGAGCAAAATTAGAGAAGGAAAAGTATATGAATTTCCCTAATAAATATTGATGCAAAAATTATAAGTAAAATTCTAACAAGAAAATAATAGCTATAATATAACAGAAAGATTATGTACTATGTCCATGTGGGATTTGTATCAGAAATTCAGAACTGCTCCAATATTGGGACAACCATCAAAATAATTTATTATATCAATAACAAAGCCAACAAAAATCATATGACTATCTCAATAGATACAGAAAAAGCTCTCAATAAAATGTAACATACTTCTTTTAAAAAACATTAGAAAGAATAGAAATAAATGGAGCTGTTCTTTAAAATAATTAATAGTATCTATCTGGAATTATTAGCAAACATTATCTGTAATAGGAATAAGCTAGAAAACTTTCCAATAAAATTAAAAGTTATGGTATATGACAATGGTACATGTAAAACCCAATGAAACTGCTCCTTAGCTACAGGAGGGGATGGGGTGGGAGGAGGGGAAGGAAAGAATATGAATCATGTAACCATGGAAAAATATTCTAAATTAATTAATTAAATTTTTTTTCAAATTAAAAATGTTATGGTAAATGAGTATCATTGATTACTACTATGATATATGAAATGATAAGCAGGATTCTTTTAGAAAAAGCTGGGAAGACACATAAATTGATGCAAAGTGAAGTGAGAAGAACCAGGAAAATATTGTACACAATAACAGCAATATTGTATGCTAATCAACTGTAAGGACTTATGATGAAAAATGCTACCCATCTCAAAAAAATAAAAGATGGCATCTGGATTCTGAATCATACTTTTTCAATTTTCCAATTCTTGGTTGTTTGGGGTTTGCATTCTCTTTTGAAACATGACTAATATGGAATTGTTTTGCATGACTATACATGTATAATCTATATCAAATTTCTTGCCTTCTCTAGGAGGGGAAAAGAGAGAGAGGAAGGAAATCATCTGAAACTCAAAAATTTTAAAAAAAAATCTTTAAAAAAATTAGATGTAATTGATGGAAAATAAGATTAAAATTAAATTTGAAAAATAAATTAAATTAATAAATTACTTATTTTCACATTTCCTAATGAAATATCAATGTATAGCTAAACCATCAATGAATTCATGGAAACTTTTAAACAACAACAAAAAAAAACCCACATAACCAATTTCCACAATAAATTGCATTCACTTCAGGCCAAGCAAACCCAAGCTGCCAATATATTGGTACACACAGCAGTGTTAGCCATTGGATCTCCACTTATATGACATTTCCACTGTGCAAAGTAGATTTGAAATGACACAAAGAAAGCAGATATAAGATTTTCAATCTTCAAACCAAAAAATGATGTAGAAGGTACAGCATGTGAAAAAGTTTCCATCAGCAGTCTCCTGCCGTTACTGTAAAGAAAACCAAAGGCTCACAGGGGCTGAAATGGAATTAGGCTACATCTCTCGGGGCTCCTTCCCATAGAATGCAAGGGACTCTTTGTTGCGCCTTCATTGGCTCCCTACATGACTCTCCCCCACCGATTCTGTCCCAGATGGCTCTACACTGTATGAAGGTGTCCAAATGGAAGACAGCTTGCCATTTTTTAAAAGTGCTGACTGGCAAACCAAGTGACAGTATGTTCAGTTTTAGTGTTTATAATACCAGAAATCTGAGCAGACTGGCATATTTGCAAGTGAGGGGGAAAAAAAGGAATAATAAAAACAGGATGAATGAGTAAAGGAAATAATGGAGGAGGGAAGTGCCTATATAAAAAGAGAACCAATAAGATAAATAAGAATAAAAGATAGGAGAAAAGAAAACAATATGGAACCAAAAGGCAAATGGCTGGCAGAATACCTGATTTTTAAAATTGATATATTTTATTTTTACATAACCATTATTTCCAAATATGTCCCTGCTCATGGGTTGGTATGAATTTCTTTTTCCCAGGATAGTTTTTAATTTAAATAATTATGATAAGGATTTATTTATCCATGTGTTCTATTAAATTTAAATTGTGATTGGACTCTGAATATTTATATAGGTGGTCGCCAGGGATTTAATTTCTAAATCCCAAAATGAATTACTAAAGTAAATGGAATTTATGTTGGTTTATTTACAATAGAGGGAAGATATTAAGGAATGAGAGAGAGAGGGGGGAAACTCCAGGTTCCTCTGAGCCAGGTAGAAATACTAAGGCCCTAATCAGGAAAAAGAGTCTCAAAATGATGGGCTTTCTCAGAGGTTTCTGAGAAAGGCAGGAACACTAAGTCAGCCTTTCACTCACCAACAGTGACCATCTAAAAGGAAAGAAGTCTGGGTATCTGTCTTCTGGTCGCTCCTCGAGTGTCTGTCTTCCAGTCTCCCCTCGGAGTCAGAGAGCTCTTCCATCTCCTTGAATCGAATCGAATAATCTTCCTTTGGCCTCTGGTCCTCTTGTAAAGATCTTTTTCTCTTGTGTCACCCCCCCTAAATTTCATGTCTACCAATCACAGCAGACACTTTTCTCCAGGACCTTCCATTCTTTAGTTCTCACCTTCTTGGGTTAGATTTTATCTTTTGGGGTTACTTAACACCTTTTTTTGGTTAGTTCACTTTTTGTAGTTACTTAACACCTTTTTGTTACAATGGGTGGATCTACTTAAAATACTTAGTTACCACCCTTTTGTAGATAAAAATCTAAAACTAGATTGTGAATTACAATTCAATCTTCCCAATAAAGGAAGAGCTAAGTATCTTCATTGTTACAGTCAGGAGATAGCTAAATCCAATCTTCACAGTCCTCAGAGTTCAGCAATTTATTATTATTGTTGTTATTGTTATTACTACTACTACTACTACTACTACTACTATTACTACTACTACTACTACTACTACTACCTAAATAAACCTGAGAAGCATTGTAATATAGTGGATAGAAAGTTGACCTTGAAGTCAGAAAAATGTGGATGTTTGTCTCAACTCTGAAACATATGGATATGGAACTCTGGGCCTATCAATGACCCCTTTCAACCTCAGTTTCCTCACCTGGAGAATGGGAATTACTTAAGCAAGTAACTTAAAATTTCAATGCCTTGCACAATTCTCCAAAACTACATTTTTGAACATAACAGGTCTTTAATTGTAACATGCCTTGTAATGATACATAAAAAGAGAAGAAGGAAGAAAAAGCAATTTAGCAAACCCAACCTTCAATCAAGTATGATAGTAAAGGTAGAGTTCCACACATATAGTCTTCCTTCTCTGGGAAAAAAGAAAAAGAAAGGGAGATACTTTTTCTTGACTATTATCTGGGTCCAAGCCAATCTTCCTAACTTCCTGAAAGACCAGCTTTCCACTGTACTAACTACATTGTCTCACACTTCTTTTTAGATAATTTTTAAAAACTGGTGGAACTTTGAGAAGACATTGATCAAGAAAGCCATGTTTTATTATTCAAATTTTACAAATTATCTTAGGAAATATAAAGTTTTCAGTAGATACCAGGCTTCATGCTTTTGCTCATTCTATTTATTCAACTAAAATTATAATTTATTTCTTGCATCTTATTTCCTAGACCTGGAAGAAATTTTAAATTCAAGTCTAGGGCCTTGGTCTGGGAAAAGACGAAATGATCTTTCAGAATGTGTTTTCCCTTCTTTAAAAAGTGCCCAATGAAAAATAGCCTCTTCAGGTAATGTAGACCAGTGTTTATAAGTGTTTATAAGTTTGGATAGTAGACAGTTCATCCTAATGTGTAATCTAAATACTTCTTGCTAATCTTTTAGTCCATTCACCACAAGTATATGTATTCAAGACCATTGCCATTTTTTGCTGAAGAATACTCTAGCTCTGTAAGTTCTTTATAGCTTCCATACTAGCAAGGCATTAATTTTAGCTAAAATGAATTATAACCCTGACAAGGCTTCAATTTGGAAACTTGTGTATTAAGAGGTAAAAGAGACCTGAGAAATCACTAGTCCAATCTCCCCATTTTACATCTAAGGAAATACACTAAGAGAGAGGCTTACCAAGGTCCATGGATAGTAAAAAGCAGGAGACATTTTAACCCATATCCTTTCACTATTGCAGGGCTCTTTCCACAATATTACTGAGCTGGTTAGTTCAGATTTCTTGGTATATTTTGGAGATGTCTGATAGGGAGAGAGATCTGTTCATGTGTAAATTATTTAAAAACCAGATTTTCATTGGTGATGAAACTATAAAGTTCTCAGTCTAGACAATTCTCTTTCCTGGCATTTCCTTGCAATGAGCTCTACTGGTTTCCAAACAAATTCAGGACACTCAATGGAAACAATTGGTTTTTATCAGTGCTTAAATATTTCACTCAGTGCCTCACCCAAAAACCTCCAGGGGTGGTTTTCAGGATGACTTTAAATCTGAAATCCCATCTTCCTTACAGAAAAGAATTGTTGATAGGACTCTGAGAATACTTGAAATCTACAGATCCTCCCCAACTATGGTCACTAGAGGTCAAGCCATTGTCTTCACTTCAGACCTGGCTGGCCAAGCCATTTGTTGATACCCAGTATCTTTGTCTAAAGTGATGATACCACAAGCTGAGAGAGCATAACCTCTCCCCAAGAATGGTTTTGAAAAATCCTACCACAAGGGCTGGCTATCTGCACTAGGAGTCACTGAAATCTACTGTGGATGTCAATTTACCTGAGATTTTTGTGTTCATGAATATTGGACAAGCACTAGCACTTTCAAGTTCATAGGTGGTACTCTGATGCTAAAGAAATTTTTTCTGGAGGAAACCAGTGGTTCCTTCCCCACTGTATGAATAATATGGACCATTCTTTATAACAGTACTAATGGAAGGATGGATTATGCAGCAAGATAGGAGCACCTATTACATGCTAGGTACTGTAGGGCTTGGGTATATAAATACAAAAGCAAAAGAGAAGACTCTTCCTTCCATGAGCACCTAGCTCCACAAACCATTTATAAAAGGAAGTTCTTCTTAGCTGGGTGATCTTGGACATCACTTAACTTCTCTTTGCCTCAGTTTTCTCATCCGTAAAATGGAGATAATAATAGCACTTATATTCCAGGATAATTGTGAGGATAAAATAAGATAATATTTGTAAAGTGTTCTAGAAATCACAATTATTATTGTCATGGATTAAAAATTAGAAGGGACCTTAGACATCATCTAGTCCAACCCCTTCATCTTATAGAACAAGAAGCTGAGACTCAGAAGTCTGGTGCTATGAAAAGTTCAACATGGAGTTACAGAATCTCCATCTGAATCTTGGCTCTGCCAACTATTACCTATATGATCTTAGGCAATTTACTTAATCCCTCTGGGCTATAGTTTCCTCATCTGTAAAATGAGGGGACTGAACTATGTGATCTTTAAGGTCCCTTCCAGCCTTAGAGGTATGATTCTAAATTCAAGGTAATGTAGTTTATACTCGTAAACTTTTAAGTGTTACATAAAGATGAACTATTACTACATTCGCATGGATTGCCCATGGATAAGGCAGTATACCCTCTGAACTACTCTACCAACTCATATTTGAAAAAGAAATCTACCTCCAGTAGGAGATAGATTGATTGGGAAGGACCTCGATAGATTGGTGTTGGAAAAAAACCCAACTAGGGAACCTCCTGTGCAATGCCTTCTCCTTCCAGAATCTTCTCCCAGGGTTTGTGGCTAAATTCTCTTCCTTCCCCTTAGAGACCATCTTTACATTTTTTCCTATCCCTTATCCTTACATATTCACGTTAGTGGGCTGGGGTGCCAAAGAACAGCTGAGTGTCCTATTCTCACAGGTCTCTTAGTAACCTTTAGCAACTGTCCTTCATATGCAAGACCAGAGTGTCCCATTAACATCAATCAGTTAGACTTCAGTTGTCTTTTAGGAAAGGCTTTTTACTAAGATAGCACAGTTAGAAGAATTGGGGAAAAACATTCTCCCAAAGATCTAAGGCATCTTCCTCCACAAATACAAACAGGAAAGAGTGGAAAGAAGTTTGCAGAATGAAGGTACATTATAGGGAACATTATACTCAAAATGACTGGTTCCTGGAAAGCCTCTCTTAAATATAGAATGATCTTAAATGGTGCAAAGGACTTGGGCTCCTTGAAGAACATCCTCTCTTGGGTCCATATTTGTTTCTGGAGCTTAATTGGAGCTTTTCCACCAGTTAATCAGTGAACAAGCATTTTTGGAGTACCTACTATGTGTCAGGCACTGTGATAAGCACCAGGGATGGAAAGAAATATTACAAAATAATAAAAATATTGCTGCTCTTAAGCATACTGTATAATGGGGAATACCATTAAATGAAACTGTTACACCACATTTGCCTGACTCATTGCTGTACTAACTACTTTTTTATTCATAGATCCAGAGAAGTGTCCAATTCTTTGAGTCAATCATAAGACATTTCCTGTTGAATGTCATTTGTCTTCATCCAATCATCAAAAGTATTATAATACTTTGTTTTTCCTTTTTTTATTTATAATATTTTTCCATGGTTCCATGATTCATGTTCTTTCCCTCCTCTCTTACCTCCCTCTTCCCAGAACTGACAAGCAATTCCACTGGGTTATCTGTGTTCAAGACTATTTCCATGTTATTCATATTTGCATTAGAGTGATCTTTTACCATCAAAACTCTAATCATATCCCCTTCGAACCATGTGATCAATCATGTGTTTTTCTTCTGCACTTCTGCTATAATACTTTTTAAATGGCCCATTCTCACCTAGTGTACATTTTTTAATCAAAGGGTTGATGGATGGGTTAGTTAGATTGAGATGACTACATTTTCTATTTGTCATTGAAACGATATAGTTACAGTACCATAGAATGTTACACCTGGAAGGAACTTAAATGACCATTGTATTCAATCCTTTCATTTGACAGTAAAGTAAAATAAAGGACAGAGTTCAAGATCATAAAATCATAGATTTCGAGCTGGAAGGGACCTTAGAAGTCACTAAGTCTATCCTCTCCTCTTTAGATATGAGGAAACTGGGGCAAAGAGAGATTAAACAATTTGCCCAGTTATTAGTCATATAGATAATGGAACCTAAGACCTTAGCCTTTAGACCCCTAGTCTAGGGGTCTGAAAGCTAACTTGTCTTGTTTGTCTAGGTTTGATTAGCAAGACTTCAGGTGTGTAGTGTGATAGAGACATGAAGAGAGAGCTTTCGCAGGACAAACCAAGATGCAAGAGTCAAGGATGGGGACCTGCCTGTCAATGAAGAAGAAGGTTCCATACAGAATGTTCCCAGGAGGAGAGGCAGTTGAGCTGGCCAGGGGGAGAAACTTGGGACTTCATCTCTGTCTCTCAGGCTCTGGGTAGTTGAAGCTGACAAGGGGAGAAACTTTGGAATTTGTTTCCCTCTCTGGGGTTGAGGCTGGCTGAGGACTCTTGTAGGACTGACTTGGTTTTGGGGATCTCTGACCAAGGGAGAAACTTCTGTTCTCTCTGAGATTTGACTGACCAACAGTTGAAGGAAAGCCAGGCTGAAGGAGAGATTTTGAACTTTTCTGGGGTTAAGCTGAGAAACCTTGCTGGCTTTGTGAAAGAAGAAAGAAAATTTTAAACAGCTGTTGTCCTCCATCTCTCTAACTGTCTTAGAGTCACAGTTTGTGCCTGGACTACTTTCTCAAACCCTCAAATTCTCCCTCATTTTAGATTAGGGACATCCTCATCCCTCTTACTTCAGTCTCCTATCCTGTTATCCCAATAAGCCCCTTGACTTGAAAAAGGAAAGAAAAGAATATCTTTATAGTTTACTCAAGGGGGAGGGAAGAAGCCAAAAGCTTCAAGAAGAACTGGGAGGTGAGGGAGGCAGGAAGGAAAGGGTTGGAGAAGGGAGGGAGTGAAGGGGGAAGGAGGTTAGAAAGATATACTGATTCATCAAGCCATCAGTAGGGATCAGTAGGCAAACCCTAGAGCATTCCCCAAAGCAGTTCCCCTGTGTATCAGCATCTCTGTGTGGCAGAATTCCTGTACTAGCATCCCTCAGCATTTCTCATTCCTACCTTCATTACAAACAAGCAGTTTCAGGTTCCCCTCTAGCAGTTCTCCAGTCACAGCCAGCCAGAGCATAGTCATTTACAGCAACAAGAAGCAGTTTCCTCAGTTTACTTTCTCTATTTCAGTAGGCATAGCAGCACAACTGGGTAAAAGGGGCTTAAAAAAAACAACTCTTCAGGTGAATTACATTACCAGTGATTTATAAAAATCCCCCTTTCTGAGAGCAACTGGGTGGCTTAGTAGATTGAGTCAGGCCCAGAGATGAGAGGTCCCGGGTTCAAATTTGACCTCAGATACTTCCTAGCTGTGTGACTCTGGGCAAGTCACTTGACCCCCATTGCCTAGCCCTTACCATTCTTCTGCCTTAGAACCAATACCCAGTATTAATTCTAAGACAGAAGGTAAGGGTTTAAAAAAAGCAAATCTTTCTCCTGTTCAATTTGTTCCTTTAAATAGGCACATATAGATGTGGACTTTGTCATGCTACTTACATCACAATGGCTAACAGACTGGATTCAGGTATGAAATTAAAGAATTTCCAAGAAGCTCTTTCATTAGAACATCAGGGCATAGGAAGCAAATAGAAGGCTTTGGAATCAAAAAGATCTCAGTTCCCATTCTGCTTCTGATATTTACAAGCTATGGGAAAATAAGGGGTTCGACTAGATGGTTTCCAAGATTCATTCCATCTCTAGATCTATGATTCTCTTAAATTATTTATCTGAGACTCATCTTCTTCATCTACAAAATGTCTTTAAATAATCTCTAATTTTCCATTTCCTTATCTGAAAAATGGATATTATAGCATACATAGGTAATTATTACATGAAGTTGTTGTGAGGATCATATGAGATAACAGACATTGTGGCAGGTGAAAGATGAAACGACTGAGGAAACAAAGGTTCATGTTTCCAAATATGTCAATTTAATAAGCAATACACAGCCACTGCCAAATAAACTTTCCTCAACTTTGGCACTAGACCTCAAATATACTCTACACACACACACACATTAAAACAATTAGTTAAACAAAGTCAATTAACAATTTGGATTTTATGACTTTATTTTTATTGAAAATTTTTATTTAATTAATTAATTTAGAATATTTTCCCATGATTACATGACTTATGTTCTTTCCCTCCCTGCCTATTCCCCTCCTTGCCCCATAGCTGACGCTCAATTCCAATGGGTTTTACTTGTGCCATTGATCAAGACCTATTTCCATATTATTGATAATTGCACTAGTGTGTGGCTCATATCTTTAGAAACTTACGAGGAAAATTTTTCAAAGCATGTAATTGATACAATAATATATATCTATATATATGTTTTAAAATAAGGGCAATTAACTAAAAGAAAACAATAAGGAGAGAATATTAGTTCATCTGTCTAATTGGAGGAAAGATTAGGGACTTTCCAAGTTGGGAGGAGAAGAGTGAATAGGTACAATTCCTTGAAATCAGAAGAGGAGGTATCTCACTCCCCCCATGTGTTGCATTCAGTCAAAAGAACATGAAACAATAACTGTTGATCATTGATCAGTACAGGGCTGGTTTTCAGATAAAACATAGGGGCTGCTTGACATATATGACAAAACTCCTTGCATCAGTCTTTGTTTCTGACCAGCTTTCTGTTCAGCATAACCTAGGACCTTAGTTGGGGGTTTCTAAGCAGCAGGTAGAAGTATTCCACCTTCCTAGTCATACAGGAGTAGGTTCAAACAATGCAATAAAGGTTTTCTCCCATTTCCCACAATTGAACAACCCCCCCCCCCAGGTCAGAAATTGAACTAGACCCATAATTGAACAGAAAGGGAACTAAGCAAGGTCCAGAAATGAGTCACAAGATGGGGTCAATGTGGTTCACTCAATTTCCACTACTCCTTAGTGTTTTAATTCCCTCAAGTTACCTACTCAATATAAAGAATGGTGTTTCAGTTATTTATCATGGTGATCAATCCCTTAACTAAAAAGAGGCCAGATGCTATAGTGGTTACACCATAGGGCTCTGAGCAAGAAAAATCTGAGTTTAAATCTCACCTCTGACATTGTGACCATTATCAAGTCAATTAACCTTTCCTTACCTCCAAGGAAGCTTCCATTAATTAACATTTATTAATCATCTACACTGAACCAAGGATTGGGGTAAGTGCTAAGGATAGGAAAAGAGGCGAAAGGTAGTCCCTGCCCTCAAGGAGCTCAAAATCTAATGGTTTCTTCTGAAAATTCCATGTCTTCTAATTATGCTAATCACCATTTACATAAAGCTTCCAAGTTTGCAAAAAACTTTATAAATATTATCTCATTTATTCTTATAACCACTCTGAGTGACATAATGTATTATTAAGCATATTTTATGGAGGAGGAATCTGAAGCATATAGCTATTAACCAATATGCCTAATTCAGGTTTTCCTGACTGAAGATAATACATCACTCTATCAATCACCCACTGTGCCACTTCACACTACCTAAGTTGCAGATCAGGTGTAGACCTCAATTGACAGAGGAAGTTTTGTCACTGAGTATTTATTCCCTATACCAATAAACCCAAAGTCCTGGCCCCCACCCCCTAAAAAAAACCCACTGCTAAACATAAGTCAGTCAAAGATGTTTCAGGTCAGATATGAATTAAATAATAAAATAATTATTTTGTTGATGCCCTCCCAAACAAAGGTTGAGTATATAGAATAAAAGTTATTGACTAAATTTTCCACCTCCAAAGTGTACCATCTTGCAATCTGTATCACCCATTAAAAGTAGTTCACTTTAGGAGGAGTGAACCAGTTCTTTCTATCATCTACCTGACAGCATTCAATAAAAATAAGTTCCTAATGGGAAGCTTATGAACTGTACTTGCTGTTGTCTTTCCTCAGCTCACAATGAGAAAACATATATTTTACTTAAAGTAGTATAATAGGAGAAAACTAAATCAGTAGTTCTCAAAGTGTGA
The DNA here is from genome assembly GCF_027887165.1 of Monodelphis domestica. Lineage (NCBI taxonomy): Eukaryota > Metazoa > Chordata > Mammalia > Didelphimorphia > Didelphidae > Monodelphis > Monodelphis domestica. The sequence goes on along the minus strand of NC_077232.1, from coordinate 221,544,036 downwards.
TCTACAGATCCCTGAAGGGTCGACAAAGTTAGAACTCTTTTTATAATACTTAGACATTATATGCCTATTAAAATACTCCTCCCTTTTCCAACTACCTATCTGTGTGAGGCCAGATTTTCTTCCTTAACTTGAATCAAAACAACAGACTGCAACAGATTGGATGCAAAAGCAGTCATGAGAATCCAGCTGTCTTCTATTAAATCAGACATTGAAGAGATTTGAAAAAAAAAGAGAAAAAGAAAAAAGAAAACAATGCCACTCTCCTCACTAAATTGTTTTGTTTGTGAAACTATAGTTTTAGAATTTTTTATAATTTTTGGTTTTATCATTGATCTTTTCAAATGAATTAATAATCATTTTTAAATTTTGTTTTAATTTCAAATACAGTAAGTATGAATAGCTAAGCTCACATAAGCAAGAGCTCTTTGGGGACTTCCATAATTTTTAAGAGTTTATAGGGATGTGGTCTCAAATACCTCCTAGCTGTATGACCCTTGGAAAGTCACTTAACCCCCATTGCCTACCCCTTACCTCTCTTCTGCCTTTGAACCAACACATGATATTGATTCTAAGATGGAAGGTAAGAGTTTTTAAAGAAAAAATAACTTTAGAAGTCTCCTGAGACCAAAAAGTGTTAGAAATCCCATTCTGGATGTTCTCTAAGATCTCTTCCTGCTTTAAACACTATGATCTTGGGAAACCTATGGTTGGTCAGATTCACTCTAATATTCTAGAACTATGGGTCTTCTTTTTTTTTTCCACAGACATTATTTAAATGAGCCTGTCTAACCATTGACTTTTGAAAGGAAAGTGGAGGCCCAGGGTAGACATGGACATAGTTATTGTAAACCTTACAGCACCTTCTGAAGCTTTTTCTTTTCCAACCCTTTAGCCTCTCTAAGACCAGGAGGAACAATTGTTTCATGCTCTCTAAAAACACCAACTACATTCATTTCTATTAATAGAAAAATCTGATAGCACACCAAGCAATGGTGTCGTGCATTTTCTTATCGCAGACTATTGTCTGAGCTCTTTGAGAACTGGTTCATATGCATAGACTAAGCATCCTATTAATTCTTCTTCAAGTGTGACTCTAGACATTGGTAGAGAGTCTAACAGTAATAACAATAGCAATGACTAACACTTTAAATCTGGTTTAAATTTTGCAAGGCATTTGGCTCATAACAATTAAAAATGAATAATTTTTCAAATTTGGTTTGGTTTTATTTTTTGCTGAATTTTTTTTTGCGTTCATTTATCAAGGAAAGACAGTCTGGACTGGTGATCTTACTTGCATAGTGATCTCTTACTGTGGAAATCCCTTCCAAGGATACAGATCAACAACTCACCTGTACCTTTTAGTGATGGGGAATGTCTGGAGCAACTTCCTCATGACTTCAGGTCTTCCTGACTCTAGATATATCCCTTTATATCTAAGAGTACTCATAAATGATGATAATAATTATAATTAGAAGAATAATATGATTTTCAGAAGAAACCATAGATTGTGAGCTCCTGGAGAGCAAGAATTATCTTTTGCCTCTTTCTGTATCCCCAAATGCCTGGCATTTAGTAGGTGCTTAATAAAGTTAAGTAACTTGCCCATGACTGCACAGGTAGCATGAGTCAGAAGACTTAAAACCAGACTTTCCTATGTTAGTCATTTATCTATTATGCCTCCCAAGACTGGTGCTTTTCGCTCCAATTTATAGTGGAGGAAACAGTCTCCAAATGACTTACTTTTGGTCACAAAACTCATGAATACCAGTCACCAGTCAGGATTTAATCCCATGTCTCCTGGTTTTAGGTCTACCAGTTTTTTTGCCATACTGTTTTATTAGAACATTGCCTTTCTTTCTTTCTTTTTTGCATTCCCCCTTTTTTTTCCACGTCCCCAGACTGGGCTGCCCAGAACGTACATAGGTTGCCTGACTATTCCCATAGCTGAAATGAGAAGAGAGTCACCATCTCTATTCCTTTCAGTGAAATTGAGGATCATTAGATCTTACCAGAGATTAGAAGACAGAATGGAAAAAGCCCTGGGCTTGGAATCAGATGATTCATCTTCATGAGTTCAAACCTTTCTTCAGATACTTACTAGCTCTGTGATGGTGGACAAGTCATTTAGCCCTGTTTGCCTCAGGTTCCTCAGCTAAAAATGAGCTGGAGAAGGAAATGGCAAACCACTCCAGTATGTTTATCAAAAATTGGACTCTACTAAAAAAAACAAAAAACTGACGACTTTCTGTATGTCCTGCAAACATTAATATATAACCTACTAACACAAGCAAAGAACCTTTGATCCTTGTCATCTGATGCACTGTCACACTCTAAGGACTCCTGAATCTTTCCTTTTGCCTTAAAGCTGAATTTTCTTTTTTAAGTTATATTCCTCAGTTAAAGTATGAGCCAGGTTTCTCTGCTTGTATCCCCAGCATGGGCACAATGCTTGGCACATAGTCAGTACTTTTCCTTTCATTCATTCCCTCACATATACTAATAGTCCAACCCTGGGCAAATCACTTCTCTGAGTCTCACTTTCTTCATCCACAAAATAGGGATGATACTTAGTAATGTTATAGGAATAGTATTAAGTTAACAGTTACAATAACAATGAAAAGATACAAGAGGGCTGTCATCTTAGAGAGGTGTTGTGAAGAAAGCATTTTGTAAATCGGGAAGTACTACATGAGAAGCAGCATAACCTTCCTATGGAGAATTTTGCCCTAATCCCAACTCAGACTTACTAGTTTATGGGACCCCAAGCAAGTCACCTAATTTTCCTTAGGCTCAAGTTACCTTATCTATAAGGTTAGGGGACTGGATTTAATGACCTCTAAGTTCTGTTTTAGCTCTAAATCCTCTGATCTGCAAGAGTAGGAAAAAAATCTTCACCAAGAACTCCTTACATTGATAAAACAGATTAGTTAGAAGAAAAGGAAGAGTACTATATTTAACGTAAGCTATTATTAGTATTCCTATGAGAACCTTCTTATCGATGGATTTCAATTTGATTCCGTTTATTATTCTTTTTTTTTACTTGTGCTGGAATGAACACAGGATCTAGTCATAGAAATCCAAAATCGAGCTTCTCTGTTTTCCCTCACCTCTGAAGCTTTTTGGGGAGCTTTGGCATATATAGCATAGACAGGGCACCACACTGAAGGAGTATGAGGTTTATCCTTTTTTGTATGCACACAGGCTGTAAAGGAAGAGAATAAATTTTATAAATAATCATTTATGTTAGAAACATTATGTTTAGGTATCCCATGGACAAGAAGCTTCATCTGCCTGTATGTCTGCTTTTACTTATGCATTACTTCCCATTGCCTACGACCACACAGGTTATTGAAAAATTGAGTGAGGAAGCTTCTTCTCTAGGCCTCATCTAGAAAATGAGTGTTGGACAGGAGGAGCTCTAGTGTCCCTTTCACACCGAAGGCTATTATTCTATGACTCCTCCAGTTTTTGGAGTACAGTAATGAGAGCATGGGGCAGCTAGGTGCTACAGTGGATAGAGCACTAGATCTAGAGTCAGAAAGATTGACCTTCCTGAGTTTAAATCTGGCCTCAGACACTTAATAGTTCTCTGATCCTGGGCAAGTCGCTTAACCCCATTTGCCTCAGTTTCCTCATCTGGAAAAATAAGCTGGAAAGGAAATGGCAAACCACTTCAGTGTCTCTGCCAAGAAAACCCCAAAAGGCTTAGCAAAGAGTGAGACACAACTGAAAATGACTGACCAACAAATTTAGAGTGTAGTCATTTTCTCATTCCTCTCTAGGCTTTGCTCTGGACTTTCTCTACCATGAACTAAAAACCTCTTCATCCTAGAAGTTCACTCTAGCCCTAGAATCCACACATTGGAAGCCCCCTCCATTATTATGGTCTCACCTTCTGATTGAATAACTCCCTGCAGCACCTCCATTTAAGAATTGTTTCTTAAGATTCTCCATGTCTTCATTCCTCTCCAGAATGTAAAGAAGACTTTTTCCCCCCTCTAACACAGCCCTACATCAACACCTTCATTCCTCCTCTTCCTCTTCAGCTTCTTTTTACATGTTGGCTCAGTCAATTAGGAGCAAACTCCTTAAGGACAAGGTCTATCTTTCTTGGTAATTTATAATCTCAAACAGACACATGGAAAGGGATTAATTAATGATATCTAATTTGATTTGATTTGTTAACACTTTAAACCTCATCAGCAAAATAAGAAACTTGGGCTGGAAGCTTGCAAGACCCCTTCTGATCCTAAATTTATGACTAGGAAAAAAATAAAATGCTATGTCACATTTGTGAGTATGAGTAAGTAAAGTACCCTAACCTTTCAGAGGATCAATATTCTCACCTGTAATATAGAAGTCATAATTCTTTATAGGGTTTGTAGGTGATTTTTTATGAAATAGCACTACTAAGTTTAAGAAATGATTAAAACATGAGTTACTATTAATTTTTCTGTGATCTCGTCAATATTTATAGAACTCTTCTTCCAAAGAACTAGAAACTTGCTCATAGCTAGGTAATTCATTGATTTGTGAAGCCAGTGTAGTAATAGAGGAAAGGTGCTAACCCTAGAGTCAGAGGACCTGGGTTCAAATGCCTTCTCTCACACTTAATTGTATTATATTGGGGAGGTCACTCAACTACTTCTTAAAATAAAGACTTGAAGTCCTTCCCTAATCTAAATATGTACTACTATGAGCAAGACTTCTTTGTGAGATGTTGGTGGGAAAACTGAATTAACAAAATACATAAGTGACTTTCCTTGGATGACAGTTGGTTAGGGACCAAGATGACCCTAGAGTTCATCTTTCGTAGGACTGATAGAAATGCTGTTTTTTTTTTCCCTAGTATATTACTCTTCTTACTTCCCCATTCTTTTTTCTTATCCATTGGGAGAACCAAACTCATTCTATCAGTAGGCAAATTGAAAATAGACTTTGCCATTGATGTGGGTATAAAATTAAGCACAGTACTTATTACCTTGAAATGTAAGTGTCAGCTACTAACTTCTAAATTTTAGAAGATCTATAAGTGGAAAAAAAAAAGACACACAGATGGTCTATTAGCTATTTCAGTTAATTCTTCTTCTCTTTCCTCAGACATCATTAGCTTCCTTTCCTAATTATCACTTGTGTTTTGGGAAGGATAAGACAAGTGTAGGCATTTCTGTTGGAGGTCTCTCCTTTAGTCTCCCAAGGTGACCAAAAGATTAAGGAAAGCAATCTTAAACATTTCAAAATGGTTCTTGTTCAAGACAAGTACTTTTTAGTGCTAATGTTCCATCTGGGTCTGTACTGACCATGGGTTTATAATCTCTTACTCCTGCCTCCTGAGAAGTAAAATTACTGAATCATTACTGATTAGGACCCTGATGCTACCCATTGGTAGAACTCCCTGTACTTTTCTACTGTTAATCTTTGTGATTCATTATCACACAGTAAAACAAATAATCAATCATTCAAGAATTTCTACAGCCACTGAAAGTCTTCTAGCTGGAAATATGACTATAGGAAAATGCTGTTTCAATTAAAAATCAATTAAGTGATTCCATCTTATAATAATACTTACACCAGTACTTTAAGAATTTGTGATATTTTCAGCATGGAGATCTTACAGGGAGGGAACTCATTTCAACAATGCTAATCATTAACAATCTAGACCTTGATAAATAGCCTGATGCATATCATGGATAAATGACTTGGCCATTAAGTGTTAGAGTTTGGAAGTGAATTCAGATCTTCTTACTCTGAGTCTAATATACTATTTGGTAGACTAGTCTTTTTATTGTTTGACAAAATAACAAAAGCAACAAACAATTCACATTATTAGAGCACTTAGAGTTCTCCTGAGAGCTTTCAACAAAACCAAGCTATGAGTTAGGTATGGCAGACATCAGAGATCAAATAATTAATTCCTTAATTTACAGATAAGAAAACTAAGGCCCGAAAAAGTAAAATGTCTTCTAATATTCCCTCGTATATTAGTGGCTAAGCTGGAAGCAGTCTAATATTCTTTTTACTCTTCCACGAGGTCAACCATTCCCCATAATCTATGAGGATTGTCTTTTAATTGAATCCCCAAAGTTCTATGCCACTTAGTATTCAATCTTACTTTTTTTTTCCCCATTAACATTCAGGAAATAACCTTCACTAACAAGAAGAACCTGTTTCAGTCACCTTTATTCACTAGAAGTCCCATGGTCTGAAGTTATGCCCCAAGATCATAGCTGCATATAGGCTTATCCATAAAGCTAAAAGGAACCTTAGAGACCAGCAGGTCCAACTCCCTCACTTACAAATGAGAAAAATGAGAAATTTAGTGGTTAAATGACATCCCTTCTCTCCACTCCACAGCTTTCCATCTTAAGTCAGACCCTCATCATTTCTCACCTGGCTTATTTCAATAGCCTTCTAATTGTTCTCTTTACCTCCAGTCCATAGTCTACCATCTTGCTGCCAAATCCATTTCCTGTAAGTGCAAATTTGACCATGTTACTCCCCTAGTCTATTAATCCCAGTGGCTTCCCATTACTTCTAAGATAAAATATAAACTCATCTGCTTAGTTTTTAAAGCCCTCTGCTACCTAACCTCAAAGCGCCTTTCCAGACTTGTCAGACATTATTCCCACCTCCTGAAACTCAGAGATCCAGTTGCTCTGTTCCTCACAAAGGGCATCCTTTTCCCCTCTCTCCATGCCTTTGCCCTCACAATGTCTCATGAAATTCCTCACTTCTTTTAAGATGCAGCCCAGGCACTCTCTTCCTCATGAAGGCTTTCTTGATTCCCCTCCCCAACTGCTAATGTCCTTCTTTCCCAATTATTTTGTATATATTTTGTCAGCAAATCAATAAATATTTACTAAATGCCTGCTCTGTGCCAGTCATTGTGCTAAGCTTTGGGAATACAGAAAGGAGCAAAAGCTAGTCCCTGCCCTCAAGGAGCTCACAATCTAAAGAGGGAGACCACAAGCCCTCAAATTTGTTGTGTCACAACAAGCTATATTCAGGATAAATAGGAATTAATTAATAGGGGAAAGGCCCTAGAATTAAGTCATTAGGAAAGGCTTGCTATATGCGATTTTAGCTGAGACTTAAAGGAAGCCAGGGATGTCAGCAGGTAAAGATGAGGAAGGAGAACATCCCAGGAACAAGGGTCAACCAGAGAAAATGTCCAAAGTGAAGAGATGGAATACCTTGTTCATAGAACAGCAAGGAGGCCAGAGTGACTGGATTAAAGAGTATGTTGGCAGGGAGTAAGATAAGGAAGAAGGCTGGAAAGGTAGGAGAGGGATAGATCTTGAAGAATATATATGTATATATATATATGTATATGTATGTATATCTCTGTCTGTGTGTGTGTGTGTGTGTGTGTGTGTAACTTCTTACAAGGAAGTTCTTTGTGCTTCTATTCCTAGTGTTATGGGCATGGAAGGGTACCCTTTGGGGTTCGGGAAGGATGCCTTTTGCAAGCATGCAAGACTCCAAAACTTAGCTTAAAAACAAAAAGAGATTTATTAATTTAGAAAGTAATGTTGAGAGTGTCCAGGAGGCTAGCAAGGTAGAACAGCAAGATGGGGGGGGGCAGTTCCCTGGGAGGACAGCATGAAAGGAAAGGCTGTTCCTCCATGGGGACAGCATGGATGGAGAGGCTGTCCCCCAGACGACATCAGTTCTGGGGTTTATATACACTTTAGATGCTAGGTCCTGGTGTGGACAAGACCAGAGTGAGTGTTGGTCCCTCAGGCATTTGGTGGGGTGGGGTGGTCATCTGACTGGGGTCTGCCTGGAGGCATAAAGATTCATTTCTTTGTCCACCTTAAATCTAGAGGACAAAAGAGGGTAAACATCTCAGGACCCTAGGTGGGGTCATTGGGTGTTTCTAGGTTAAGAGTCACAAGGATGCAAGGGCAATGGAGTTTCCCTGATAATAGTTGGCCTGGGTTTCTGGGGGTACAGTGCCCATGTCACTAGCAGCTAAACTTGGTATAATAAATACTTGATGGCTTGATTAGTTATCCTGAGTCGCACATTAATCAGTGTCTGAAGCAGGATTTAAACCCAGATCTTTTTTTTTTTTAAACTCTTACCTTCTGTCTTGGAATTAATACTGTGGATTGGTTCCAAGGCAGAAAAGTCATAAGGGCTAAGCAATGGGGGTTAAGTGACTTGCCCAAGGTCATACAGCTGGGAAGTGTCTGAGGCCAAAGTTGAACCTAAGACCTCCCATCTCTGGGCGGGGCTCTCAATTCTACTGAGCCACCCAGCTGTCCCCAAACCCAGGTATTCTTAAATCCAACCCTGGTACTCTATTAAAGTAGATAATACATTTCAAAATTAAATTTCACCTCAGGGTGCAAATGTGAATGATTATTTATCATCTTTATTAAACAAAGATCAAATGCACTCTTTATAAATCCTCCTCCTCATAGCAATCTTCTCACTTTGAATAATACACCTTGTACTCATTCTTCTCAGGGCTAATACCTCCCATTCAAATGGTCCAGTTCTGACTTACTTCTCGTACATAACCCAGCCTATGCTTGTGACTTGTCTTCAGCATTATTTTAAATAGTAACTTAAAAGAATTTTCTCAGGAAGTCAATATGATTCCTCCTTTTCATCTATAGCCTGGAACGTGGAAAAAGAACCAAGTGGAATAAGTACCTTTCTGTGGTTTGAACTGTGTTCCCCCTTCTGATTGATTTATTCCTTGACTGCATTGAGGTTAGCCCATAATTAAGGTATAGTGTCCTATATAGTCAGTTACATTGACCTCAAGTTACAGTTTAATATTTAGGATAAATGGGTCAGCATTAACCTTGGAAAAGGGGTTGTCAAGGCCCATGAGGACATTGATATAATTAAGTTTGGTCATGTTGGGCATGACAAGCATCATTTCACTCTAAGAAAATCCTATCTTGGGCAAATTGGATGGAATAGACAAATTCTCATTCATCTATCTAAATCCCCTTTCACAGTGCATTTTGCTCAGTCTTCCTCATATTGACCTGGCTCACTTTGTACTGTTGCTCTGACCTCCTTCATAGATCCTTCCTAGTCCTGGGTCATTCCATGACTTTTGATGTATTGCAGTGCAGTATTCTGTTTACTCTCTCTGGGAATACGCAAGACCCCTTCCCTATCCGTTCCCCAGAAGGATTCATGCTAAAGCCCTCAAATCCCTACCTTCACTGATATCTTGCAAACTTCAATCCAGCATCCCCCCATTAGTCTCTTCTTCTAGTGCTACTGAATTATTTTTACTGGGTCTGATACAAATCCCTGTTAACTACCCTCCATTAGCCCTCACTGCAGCAAAGCAATTTTTTTTCTCTTCCCTGGTTCTTTTATCTCATCTCCCAAAGGAGCTGTTCCAAACCTTCCTTTAAATCTCTATAAGTCTCCCATACCAACCTTTCCTCACTCTTTCACTAGAGGACCTGAACTCTTGGGGGGAAAAAAAAAAACCTAAACTAAAATCATTCTTTGTAAACTTTGTAAATATTGACTTTGTAAAAGTCAAACTTTGTAAACATTCTTTGTAAACTCTTTTTTTGACCCCTTCACTTCCTGTAAGAAAGAAGAGACCCTTATCTTAGCTCTCTACAGCTTTAATGGCTTCTTTTCCCATCTCCTATATATGAACCTGACCGTTATCCTTTCTCTCTAATCTTTGGTCTTTCCTTATCTATTCATTTTTTGCCTGCCACCTACAAAAAAGCTACAGTACTTCCATTCAGTTCTTTCCCCTTTGCAATATGACTACTTATTTCATTACTCAACTAAAACTGCTCTCTCTAGAGTTAGTAATGATTTTTAATTTTTCTTCTTCACCTTGGAAGAATTTGATTCTTCTGGGAACTCTCTCCTATCTTCGTTTTTGTAATAATTTTTCTCTTGTTTCTCCTCCCACCTACCTTCTCAGTCTCCTTTGCTAAATAATCATTACTATCATGCCCCATAACCATGGGAATGCCCAAAGTTTCAGTGCTGGATCCTCTTCTCCTCCCTGTAACATAGAGTTTTAGAGAGTTATCTAAAGTACTTAGAGAGAAATGAAGTGACTTGCTCAGGGTCATGATGTGTTTAGATCCTATATTCTTTAAAATTAAACATTATCTTTATACTTTATGTCTTATTTTCATGGGATGTTTCTAGTACAAGAAATGGAATAGATTTTCCAGAACTATGATCAATTATTCTTTTTCATCACTGAGGAAGATTATAGTCCTTTACCTCAAAGATGAAAGCTTCACCTCACCAGCTTATAGTCTATTTGAAAGTAAGGTAGAAATGGGACATAAAAACAGATCTTACATTACATTTATATCATTTACATGACAGGAGTATTAGAAAACTGAAAAACAAATAGATACACAGGAATTTTAAAATAAATATACTAATTTCCTTGATTTGCTTGAGCTCCCCAATTATCGAGGGAATTGAGAGAAGCTATATGGGACTGACTTCACCAATCAAGATACAGAATAACTTGACAAACCAACAAACCTTTGCAATCATTGAGAGTAAGCCATCCAGAAGCATGGAATCAGCAACCCTGAAACTAGCTCAGCTCAAACCAGATTTGGGCAATCTTTGAGCAATCAGCTAGCCTTGGACTCTTAGAGGTATTCCCCTTATATTGTCATCATCTTGGACTCTCTGTGTCATCATAATTATCTTGTTTACTGTCCAATGTGCCAAAAGTAATTCAGCATCCCTTTTTTTCTGGAATTTTTCACCCCCTTAGTGGCACTCTCTGCTCCCTGTGCCTGGAACTCTCCACCCTTTGTTAGAACTACATACAGTCACTCCCTACTTTCCCCAAATTGAACTGTTCCAGTATTAGACTGTTTGCTCCATATATCCATATAGGCAGCTGCTTAATAAAGACAACTCTTGACCTGTATGGGCATAAAATCTGCATTATATTTGCATGATACTTTAAGGATTTCATAATACTTCAAAAATATTTTCTCATTTTATATTTACAACAATAGTGGGAAGAAGAGGCTCTTGTTATCTCCATTTTATAGATGAGGAAACTAAAGCAGGCAGAAGTTAAGTGACTTGCCTAGAATCACACACCCAATAAGTGTATGAGGGCAGATTTGAACTCAAGTCTTCCTGATTCCAGGTCTAGGGTTCCTTACCACCTACTTGCCTCTAGAAACATAATATATCAGTATAGTCCAGTAAGTCTAAAGGGTTGTATATGTTCCTGGGAAGTAAATGCCCATTGCAGAGGAAGATTAACATCCTAGCAAACCCAAATTTATTGCCATTTTGGAATGCCTTAACCTAGAGTAGTACTATAAGTCTAGAGTATAGTGTTGGTTCCAGGATAAGATCAGAAAGATAAAGGTAGTTGATTTGAGTATGTATGTCATCAGATATGAGTCCTTTGTGGATTTGGGGGTTAAATAAAAATTGCTAAATAAATAGGAGGTAAATAAACCTGCTCTCTTTGATGTTTTATTACCCTGAGTACTTTCCTATGAGTGGAGGCTCTTTTCACCCTCTATCTGATAATGGAAATCTCCAGTAAAGCCGCATTCTGATATGCCTAGGAGAGGGAACAAAGTGTGTGAGAAGTTGAAGATCCAACTCCATCTATATGAGCCCAGAGCTTGGCCCACATATAATACCAGAGTCTCCTCTTCAGGCTTAAAAGCAAACTATGATCAGTTTAACAATATAAATGCAACAGTGTTCACATTTATAGAAGCTTATCTACTAGACCATCAGCTGGGATATGGAAAGCAGATCTTGACAGATCAGATTTGTATGGTTTTCCCCATGTCCTTTACATAAATTTATGGTATTAGTATTTCTCTGCCAAAATGAAAAAAAGTCACTATATAGAAATATAGTAAATATTTCAGTTGCCAAGTGCATTGGGAGATTAAGAAGACTGAAAGTTCTCTTTTAGAATGGAAGTGACTATAAATAAGTTTATACATGCAGCGTGGCAGGAAAAAAGCTCATTGCTCTTGGGTCACATGGTCTGCCCAAACTGGGTCAAAGATTATCAAACAAGAACAGGACATTCTTTTTACATGGGGGTGCAAGGGCAAAGGTGCAGCAAGAACTGCTTAAAAGGATTTGAGAATATAATTGAATTTGATTTGAGGCTTTTTAAAAAAATGGCATTGAAGGATTTCCCAAAGAGCTTAAACACAATATAATCTGATCATTAGGATTTTTCTAATAAAGGAGAATTAGCAGTTTTTAGTATGTCTTTGATCACAAAGGCAACTTTACTTCCTCCTGTGAAGCCATCACAACTAAGCAGTGACCCACCTAAAGGGAAGTGGCTTATCCTGAGGCAGAGAATGCCCTTTCCTAAATGTATAGAATATGATCTCATTAAGGCAAGAGTGTTGACCATTTGTCTTCATTTATTCCTTCAGCAAGCACACAGTTATTAAATTCCTACTACATATGAGGCATTGTATCCCTTCCCTAAAGGAGCTTAGATCATTTTGAGAAGAAACAGTATGTACACTGATAAGTAAAAACAAATACATACAAATGAAATACAAGGAGTTTTGGGTTGTGGGAAGAGCACAACATGGTGGTGGGGGAAGGCTGGGCAAAAGGAAGGTTCATGTAAGAGGTAGCATCTGAGCCAAGTTTTGAAGGACTCTAAGGACTCCGAGAGGCAGAAAAGAGGAAAAAGAACATTCCAGGAATGGGGGACAGTTAGTGCAAACAGAGGCAAGAAATGAGATGATGGGAACATATAAGGGGAGAAGGAATAAGCATTTATAAAGTGCCTACTGTGTACCAGGCACTGTGATCATTATAAATATTATGTCATTTAAAAAGAACAATAAGATTAGTTTGGTTGAAAAAAGAGTACATGAACAGGAGCAAAATTATGTCTATCTAGAAAGAGAGACTGGAAACAAATATTTTAAAAATCAAAGAAAGATAGTTCTCCAGTTAAGTCAACAAGCATTTATTAAGTGCCTGATGAGGCATTAATGTTAAGCACTGGGACTACCAAGAAATGCAAAAAACAGTTCCTGCTTTTAAGGGATTTAATAATGGAGGAGATGAGATTCAAAAGATTGCATACAAACAGGCTATATAAAGGATGAATTAAAGAAAATCAACAGAGTTATCAATAATATTAAGAATGACTGGGAAAACCTTTCTACAGAATGAAGAATTTTAGTTGAAATTTGAAAAAAGCCAAGGAAACCAGGAAGTGGAGGTGAGGAAAGTGAGAATTTCAAGCACAGAGACCTTCAGTGAAAATGCCCAGTCAGAGATGAGTGTCTTGTTAAAGGAAAAGCAAGAAAGCTTTTGTCTTTGATCATGGCATAGATATAAGAATGTATAAAAGACTAAAAACACAGAAAGGATCCAAGTTATGAACTTTATTTTATTTTATTTTTTAAACCCTTACCTTCCATCTTGGAATCAATACTGTGTATTGGCTCCAAGGCAGAAGAGTGGTAAGGGCTAGGCCATGGGGGTCAAGTGACTTGCCCAGGGTCACTCAGCTGGGAAGTGTATGAAGCCAGATTTGAATGTAGGACCTCCTGTTTCTAGGCCTGACTCTCTATTCACTGAGCTACCCAGCTGTCCCCCAAGTTATGAATTTTAAAAGGCAAACAGAGAATTGTAAATTTAACCTGGATGTAATAGAGAAACATTAGAATTTGCTGGTTGGTGGTACAGAAACAAGATTAGAGACCTGGGAAGATCTGTACATTAAGAAGACCAAATTGGCATCTGGGTTAGGGATGGACTAAAGTGGGAGGAAATTTGTATATTGAACTGCTTTATTTGAGGATTATTAAGGCATTCTTTATTAAAATGCAAAGAAGAGAACAGAAGGAAGGCCAGAAAGAGCCACAAGCAGGGCAACTTTGAAAACTACTAGTTGAAATTTGTAAAAAGAAACATAAGTTTAAGGATTTTTTTCTATTTTTTCTATTCTATATATGTGGAAATGACCATTTTAATTGGTGTCTATTAAGTTCCAAATAAAAATAATTTTTTAAAAAGGAAAAAGAAATGTCCATCGATTAGGTAATTTTAAAGAAAGCTTTAATTTTTTAAATGAACTTTTCCCAAAAAAGAAAAAATACCATCAAAACAATCTTCCTAAGGCAATAATGTAAGCATGTCACTTCCATACTCATCCAAGGATAACTTCCTCATAGACTAGAGGATAAAGAGGATACTATCTACCTTGTTATTTAATGCCTTAACAAATTGGCTTCATTTTTTTCTTGAACTTGACCATTGATCATCTTTTCCTCCTTACCTTTGTACAAACCTATGCTCTGTATTTAGAATACATTCACTCCTTTATTTTACTTCTCGGAATCTTTTCCCTCTTTTTAAGGCTCAGTTCAGCTATTCATTCTTCTATGATTCTCCTAATAATGAATGTTCTCCTTAATTTTCCTTATACTAAACTTATCTGAACAAATATTGCAAATGCCCAGTGCCCATACTGCCTATAGTACATACTTCCATGACTCCATGGCTAATTAACAATTTAACTCAAAAGACCAGTTGATTCCATGAAGAGGAAAAGTTGCTGTGTAAATTGAGGAAATAGTTTAGTAAAATGGGCCAAGCCAAGAAGCCCTACGCTGATACAGCTGTAGAGATACTCAGGTGTATCCATGGTGTGTATTGCTTCAATATGTCAAAGATCTATGTTTTCACTCTTCTGCCATTGAAGATTGTAACCCCTCCTATGATTAGAAGACTTCTTACTGAATTTCTGAGACTGAAAAAAATCACCATCTATTGTAACAATGAGTTTCTCTGGTGGTTCTTGACCAAAAGTCATCAGTCCATGGCTGAGCCTATTCTCAAACCTTTCCAACTTGATGAGATGTACCTAAGTTGTGCTCACCTGGCTCATCAAGAAAGCAAGGTCATATCTCCAACAGAATGAGGCATACAAGAGGACTTTAGTGGGAGAAGTATTTATGTTTACATATCTTTCAAATCTGAAGGAGATTTCTTAGGACCTTTGGGTTGATTTGATTCAATGAGAACTCTCTGACATCCATGTGCAGTAATCACCATGTGATCCAGGAAAACATAAATCAACCAAGATTGCTAAACTGAAAAAAGATTCCACAAATTAGAATGTGGTCTGTAAAAGCAGTAGCACTGTTGGGCTATGCCAAAGAGTTAGTGTTGTGATACATATCCTTAGGGAAAGAGTTGGACATAGCCCTAATAACCCATTGTAAACTTCAATTACTAAATAAACAACTTCACTTTTCACCAGGGGAGGTATGGGAGATGGAGAAATTCAATGATATTTAGAAACTGTCTTGAAGAAAAAATATAATAAAGTAACAATATTCTCAAATGGAGTTTAGAACAAAAGAAAATTTAAGTCAGTATGCATATTATCCACTTGAATTTTATGGAATAATGAAGTGGATTTTCTTATTTATTTTCAGAATTATGTCGCATTTCATTGGACAGTGAAGTCCAATGAAGAGGTAGTATGATCATTGGTTTAGAGCTGGAAAGGATATTAGCAACTTTCTAGTTCAACTCCTTCATTTTACAAATGAAGACACTGAAACCCAGAGAGGAAAAATGATTTACCCTGAGTGACATGAATATTAAATGGAAGAGGTCAATTTTGAACCCTCTGACTACAAAGTCTTTGCCCTTTTGTACTATGTTGCCACCCCAACTCCCAAATGGATTATCTTTGCTTTGATGAAGACAATGATATGTCAAGGTAAAATAAAAACATCTTTCTTGTTCATTCAGAGACACGATATTTTTATTTTATAAATAAGTAAATTGATCTTACTACATTTCTCTGCAGGAGACAGGAGAAAAACCCAACCAGATGAAAATCCAAGGTTTTCTACTTCCACCAACTACAGTTATTATTCCTTTTTTGTTCTTATTTTTTTAATGGAACTTCTATTCCTTGTTTTCTGTTCAGCAGGGGACATTAGTTAAGCAGAGATTTGAAGGATGTTAAGGATATAAGGGAACCAATAAAGAAAAATTCAATTGTGCATATGATTCTTGCCAACATGGCAGAACTGCCCTGGAAATGATAAGAACTTTGTGAAGAAGTTATGATTTCCTCCCAGAGTTTTTGATAAAGGAGAAGCAAGTCTGGCATAGTCTTAATACTCCTGAGAATTCAGGAAATGAGATTTCAAGGGGTTCAGAGAAAGAATAGATATGATCCTTTGGACAAAAATTACATAAAGAAATTATATTACATAAGGAAAGTTGAACCAGAAAGTATTAGAAATTCAACAATGAGTGAAGAAGATACAAAGGAAAGCAATTCCAATTAGGAAGGGGAAATAGTAACTATCCAAAGAGTGTGATATAGATATATATGGAACTTATCAATAAATCTATTTAAATATAAGTATATGACAAAAATGATAGATAGATAGATAGATAGATAGATAGATAGATAGATAGATAGATAGACAGATGAAGATGTATGATGAAAATGAAGGTAGGTAACAAAGAGTGCATATAAGAAGTTGGCATGGATCTATGAGAAAAAATGTGAGACTAGGGGAAAAAAGCTAAGGACAACAAAAGGACTTGTTGGCAAGCTTTTTGTTTTTTTAATCTATATTGTTGGAAAAGGGAAATCCAAGGGAGAGTCACACCACTTGAGGTGAATAAGACAATGATAGCTAGCAACAGAGAGAAGATAAAACTACTCAATTATTTCCTTGCTCCTGCCTTCTCTGCCAAGGAGAACGACCTTTGGGCTATAAAAGACAGGACATACATGGAGAACAGGGTATTAACACTCAACATCAGTAAAAAGAGAGTAAGAAAATATCTAACTTTCCTTGATGAATTCAAAATACTTGGCCTGGATGAACCATATATCTTAGAGTACTAAGTGTGTCATTTCTGAGTCACTGTCAGTGATATCTGAAAGGTTTTGAAAATAGAATGTGTGCCATGGGACTAAAGAAAAGCCAAGGCTGCCTCAATAAAATATATTTTTTAAAATATGCATGTTATATAATGTCCTTCTGTATGTATATGATATAGATTTGACTTTTTTAAGGAAAAACTATGAAAACTACAGATCAGCAAGCCTGACTTTGATTCCTCAGAAGATTCTAGCATTGATTATTATTAAAATATTTAGAGAGCATTTAGAAAGGAATCATTAGTTACATAAAACTAGCATAGTTTCATCAAGTATCAGCCATATGTTGTTGATTATTAAAGTGATTAAAATTCCGCCCTTAACATAGGGATGTTGCATTATACTAGAATTGTCTCTACCAATTATGAGAGGCTTATGAAAAATGTACCAGGTTTGGCTAGAAAGTCAGAATATGTACAATTAAATAGTTTCAGATCTGTTTGAATGGCCAAACTCACAGATAAAGTGATAGATTTTAGCAAAACACTTGACAAATTATCTTGTCCTACTATCATGGGAAATATGGAGAGAGGAGAACTAAATGACTGTACATTTCAGGTGTTTATTGTCATGTAAGCACATAGACACACACACAAACACACATAGGATATCTCAACATCAGCAAGTAGCTTAGTTTTAGGACAAGTATAGATGAATCTCTGGAATCTTGTCTGCCCCTCTTCAAGAAAGACTATGATTCCTGTCCCTTGTGGAGCAAGAGAAATGACTGCTGTATTCTTCTCTGAGACAGGGGTACCAGGCTAGAAGTATCTCTATCTGCCCTCTCCTCCTAAATATCATCAGTGTAAGGATTCAACTTTTAGATTCAAGCCAAGTCTCTGGCCACTATCTCTTAAAGAGGATGGGTATCCAAAAACTCCAAGCTTGACTGCTTCCCTTTTGTACTACTAATTACACAAAAGACAATCATAATAGTTACTAGGGAGTAAATTATTTATCCAAAGAGCAAAAAGAAATCAGAAATACTGTACAGATTTGAATATACCATATATACAAAAATGAAAGAGCTCCTCAAATGAGAATTTGTGGAAAGCTCATTCATCCAAAAGAAATGCCCCTGATGTCACCCAAGGACAAGTTCTTCAAAGTCTCAAGGGAGATGAGCTGAAAACCAGGGACAAGTGAAAGAGTCACCTTCCTCCTATGAGAGATCCTTTCTCTTTCTCCTCCCTAGTTAGTCCCAAGGAGTCTCTTTCAAAGCCAGAATCAATACTAGCTCTCTTCTCCAAAGTTCTTCTACTAATTCCATCCTTGCATAGGTGCATTATATTAGAATTGTCTCCATCAATTACAAGAGTCTTGTGCAAAATGTACCAGGTTTGGCTAGAAAGTCAGAATATGTACAATTAAATAGATTCAGATCTATTTGAATGGCCAGACTCACCAAGTTATCTAAATAGTTCAAATCTACTTGCCAAAAGATCTCCAAGGGAGAGCCACTTATCTGTGCTTGGCATTATGCTGTTTAACATTCCTATCAGTGACTTGCTTAAAGGCATAGATGACATAATTCTCAAACTTGTAGACCCCAGGAATCTGGGAAAGAAAATTAACATACTGGAGGGCATAATCATAGTCCAATGAGATCTTGATAGACTAAAACAGAGATATAAAACTGTCTGAAAAAAAAAGATTAAAATAGAAATGTTTAAATCAATAAAAATACATTTTATTGTTGTTTAGTTGTATCAGTCACCTGTGACTCTTCATAACCCTATTTGAAATTTCTGTGGCAAAGATCCTGGAATGATTTATCACATCCTTCTCCAGCTCATTTTATAGATAAGGAAACTGAGGCAAAAAGGTTTAAGTGATTTGTCTAAGGTCACCTATCCAGCAAGTGTCTGAAGCCAGATTTGAACTCTGGAAGAGGAGTCTTCCTGACTCCAGGCCAAGCACTCCCTCTGCTGTACTTCCCACAATACAACAAAGATTATGATAATTTGTGGTTTACTTTGTATGAAGGTCAGAAGTATTCCTATTTAAGTTGGATACCACTGGACAAAAAGTATTGGGCTAAGCTTGACAAGGGATAAATGTAAAGTTTTACACTTTGGTTAAAAAAGTAAATTTCACAAGCCTTATATTGAGGAGTTATGGTTGGCCAGTCCTTTGTATGGAGAAAAAAGAAGGAACCAGGGGTTTTTAGCTAACTGCAATTTCAGTATAAATGAGCCAAATGAGGGGGCATCCGCAAATATTCAGGTGGTCCTTGGCTGCCTTGAGATCAATTCATAACTTCCAAGAATAATAAAGTGAGAGTTCTGCTCCACCCTGCTCTGGTTGTTCTCTGCTCAATCCTGGGCACCATGGTTTATAAAGGACTTTGATTAGCGAAAGTATGTCTAAAAAGAGGCAAGTAAGGAACTTGATTAAGTCTGTGTCCTATATGGAACATTTTAAAGAAATGGGAATGTGTAGGCTGGAGAAGAAAAGAGACAGGGAAGACATGATCATTGTCTTTGTTTATTTGAAAGGCTGCCATGTGGAGAAGGTATTAGACTTTTTCTCTTTGGTACCAAAAGGCAAAACTAGTAACAGTGGGTAGAAGGGCAAAGCGACACATTTGGGCTTGATTTTACCTTCCTTAGAATTAAAGATGACCAAAAATGGAATGGACTGCATTGGGAAAGGGTGGGCTGCCCTCCTTGGAGATCTACAGGCAGAGGCTGGACAATTCTTTTTAAGGCATAAGTTTCTTTCTAATTTTAAAATTACATGATTCTGTAAAATGCCTGGGCTGTACCCCCCACATCATAATTTAATGTTGCCTATACACCCAAGGAAATCAGAGCAAAACAGATCAAATAGGGAGCTGTATTTATTAAGAAGGTCACGATGATCGCAAGAGGGATGCTGGGATCTGCTTGTTAAAATCATATAAAGTACTGTCTCTTTTGTAGGTCTCCCTGCAGTACACAGTGTGTTCATCTGAGACAAACAATACAGATGGTCAGTGAACTGGACCAGAGTTGAAAAGGAAAAAAGAGCAGGCAGGATTGCTTTGGGGAAATTGCAAAGCACTTTTATTGACCCTCCAGCTTCCCATCACAACAAAAGCCCATCATATCCATACAAACATTTTAGTGGTATTGCTGTATGGCTGCAAGTCTGGGAACCCACTGCCTCTCTAGAGCTTAAGCCCATCATCCCATGGAGGGCAAAGGAAAGGGACATAGGAAATGTGAGTAAAATGTGACACAAAGCCAAATTTTTTTTAAAAAAAAGGAATAAAGGAAGTAATCAAAATAATCAGAGTAAGAAAAGAAGATGGGTTGGATCCATAGAAAAAAGCAAGAGATGGCAGGTAAATGGCAGAGTCTGGTACCATCTTGAAACTGGGAGAAATCAAGGACAGTCTCCAGCATAATAGTTGGACTCCCAGTGGTAAACTTTTAGGATAAAACAAGAGGCAAATTTGCCCTTTTGGAGGGGGATATGCATGACTTCAGAACATGACATTGGAGAGAAAAGTCACAAACTGATGAGATAATCAATTCATTTTCATAGATGAGAGGACTCCCTAATAAGACGGAAACCAAAAATTGCTCATTGCCCAAAAGCATTTCTCTATAGCATCCCTCTAATCTACCAGACAAATAACCTTTATAGTCAATTAGAAGTCTTGCCTTCAAATTGTATTATCATCATCATCATACTAATAATGACAAAAACAACTCTGTGTTTATAGAAATTTCCTCACAATAAACTCTGTGACCCCTCTGGGCCTTGGTTTCCTCATCTATAAAATGAGAGGGTTGGACTAAATGGCCTCAAAAGTCTTTGTCAAAAAGAATGCTCTACCTCCAGAGAATGAACTGTTGGAGTCAGAATGCAGATGAAAACATACCATTTTTAAATTGTCTATTTGGGTTTCTGTGTTGGGGTTTTGATTTTATAAGATTACTCACAAAAATGAACAATGTGGAAAAAATGATTAAATTAAATTTAATTAATTTTTTAAATAAAAGTCTTTGTCACCTCTAAAATCTATTCCTAAACACCCGTTTGCCAAATTTCAGTTTTCACACCCGCAAAACAGTGTTAATAATCCCTTCACCCTGCATTTCATCCAATTGGGAAATTATGGAGAAAGTCCTTCATAAACCTTAAATGTAGATGTGACATTATCATTATTCTTCCTGTCACATAGAATGAACATTGAGAGTGGGAGGAGGAAAAAGACTAGTCTAGCATCCTTAGGCAGACTTATTAGCTATACTCTCCTTTAGAATCAGGAAAGTATAACAAACAGCCCATTAAAATCATTATTATCTTGTTTGATGCTAAGATAAAAAGATGGTATAAAACAAAAGATATCAATAAAAAAAAATTAAGGTTAAAAAATTGTAAGCACTAAGTTGCCTCCATGTCATCAGGTATAGAGCTGGTCTTGGAATAGAAAATCCCTTGGTTCAAGTCTTCCTTCTAACATATCTTGGTTATCTGATTCTGGCTGAATCTGGTCTTACACACCTCCTGACTATGTGACTCTGGACAAATCGCTTTCCCTGTTTGCCTTAGTTTCCTCATCTGTAAAATGAGCTGAAGAAGAAAACCCCGAAGAATTGTACACACCTGAATAATTGGGACCAGGGCAGCTTACTTGAGTTCTGAAGGCACCTAACTCTCTAAGATTATCAATTGCAGAGCAATTCCTAATATGCATTGGTTGAAGGAATTTTCTCATCAGAAGTCAACTATGTCAATGAAATCACAGGTGTGATCCAGAGAAAACACATCACCAGGACTAGAAAGATCACTCTTTTGGAAACTTAACAGCTGACAATATTTGTTAGAATTTGATAGAAAAAAAAGTAAGCCCTGATCCTTCCTCTAAAAAGATTTCTATGTAGAAAAAAAGAGGTTAGTGGTGGGAGGGGAAGGTCCAGTTTCCCTGAGAGGAGGCACGTTTTTATTTTGGAGCTCCAAAAAGTTTTCCCATGTTCCCCAACAGAAAGCCTGTTTGCCATTTCTGAGTTCTGACCACCTAGAACACTGCTCACCATAGGGGTACAGTAAGGAAAAGCCATTTGCCAGCATAAACTCATGTTGCATTGTTCTAAGGCAGCCCCCGCCTCCCTTATCAGAAATGTGCAAGGTGAAGCAGGAACAAAAGCAGGCCAGAAAGTTCCCCACTGCCCCACATATTTTGTGCTGGATGCAGAGCAATATACTGTGAAGGGGAATGTTGGAGCGGGTAGGAACCCTGAATGGTGCCTCTGCTCTTGGAAAAGAGGAAAAAGAATTGTGAGACCTTGTCGAAAAGGAAGGAGCCAGTGAAGCCAATCTGCGACAAAATCATTTTCACACAGCCATAATTCAAGGAAACCATGTAATATGTAATGTATTGGGTGGTGAATTTGCTTTTAAAAAAAATCCAAGTTTTTTTCTGGCTACTATAATATTTTTAAACATCGTTTGGATTTGGCTCACATCTTCCTTTGCGTCTTCCTTTGCAAGCAGACTTGCTAAACATGGGAATGTATGAAGCCCAGACCTTCATTGTGACTCATTACTATTGTTTCCTCTAACTTTTCTCACCATCTCATCCTGCATCAACATTTCCCTTGTTCTCAAGAATGAAAAACACTGATGGAAAAAAAACCCTACATTTTAAAATATCTCCCGGCCACATATAGTGAGAAATATGCTTCAGGGACTTAACTCTCTTTACTTTGGCTTCATTCAGGTCATTAGCTGAGTCTCTCTTTTTTAAATTATTATTATTCACGAATGATTTACACCCAAGTACAAAAATTATAACTTCCAAAGAATTTCAGACAATGAAGGAAAAAAATAGCTAATCAAGGACCACTTTGTTTGTCCCTTCTACGAGAGGTAGGGTAAGGTGAGGTTAGACTTTGATTCTCATTGCTAAGGCAGCGCCTGCTAAAATCAAGTCTCTTGGGCTCACTTTATACAATGCCAGCAGCACAGTGAGTATTTTACTGGATAATGATGCCTTGGTGTCTTAACCAAAAGTGAACCATATTTCGAGCAATGATACATGTATAACCCAGTGGAATTGCTTGTCAGCTCGCTCCAAGAGGCAGGAAGGAACGGAGGTGGGAGGGGAATCATGAATCATGGAACCATGGAAAAATAGTAAAAAAAAAAAAACAGTTAATTATAGCTCTATGAGCTGATCAGTGCAAATTAATATGCTCAGGGGACTCCACAAAAGGTACCATGATGGGATCCTGCTCATTATAATAGTTTGCATTTCTATGATGCTTAAAAAAACTTACCTTCTGTCTTAGAATCAATATGGTATGTTGGTTGCAAGGAAGAAGATCAGTAAGGGCTAGGAAATAAGGATTAAGTGACTTGTCCAAGATCACACAGCTAGGAAGTGTCTGTCAAATTTGAACCCAGGACCTCCCATTTCTGGACCTGACCCCCAATCCACTGAGCCACCAAACTGCCCCTTCTATAGTATTATAAAGGTCACAAAGCATTTTGCTCACCAGATTCCTGGAAGAGTAGCAGCATTAGTAAAATGAACTCCATTTTAGAGATATGGTCCAAGGACTCAGAAAGATTGTCTTGTCTAAAACCACAAAGCAATTCAGGTTTGCAGCTGAGACTCAACTCCAAGTTTTCAAGATCCAGACCCAAAGTGTACTTTCTATTACAAATCTCAAAAACCAGAAGAGCCATTTGGTTTAAAATCTAAAATGCAACTGGTAAGCCATCTCTCTCGGTTAATTACCTCCAGACTTGTCCTGTACATAGCACATTTGTACATAGTTATGCAGACCCTTTGCCCCATTAGACTGAGTTTCTTAAGAGTAAAACCTGAAGGGAAATGCCTTTCTTTGATTCCTCAGCAGTTAGAACATAATAGCCACTTAATAAAGGCTAGTTGCCTGACCAACTTCAAGGGAATTGTTCATTCAGCAAAATCTTAGCTATAGAAATATGAAGTCATTGACTCTCAGAGGGAGGCTACCTCAAAGGTCGTCTGCTTTAAACTATTCCAGAGCAAGAATCCCTCTACAATATCCCCCACTGAGTATCCAAACCTCTTGTCAAAGACCTCTAGTGATGGGAAATCCACCACCCGTTCTATTATTGGATAGCTCTACATACTAAGAAGTTGTCTATTTTCTTCTATCAAATTAAATCTTTCTCTCTGCAATTTCCACCCATCCCTTCCCCCTTTCTATTCTCCAAGATCAGATATAGAATAAGTTTAATATCTTATCCACTTGATACCTCTTCAGATAGAAGACAATTATCATACCCTAAGTTTTCTTATCTAGGCTAACCATGCCTGATGCTTGCATGGCATGGTTTCCAGTATACTTGCCCTCTTAGTACTCTTCCTTTAGACTCAGGTCACTTTGTTAATGTCCATTCTAAAATGTGATGCCTAGAACTGGACACCTTACTCTAGATGTGATTGAATTAAGGCAAAGTTCAATAAGAATGGTTTTTTCACTTATTCAGCAGAAGCATTTTAATTCAAATATTTATTAAGACTCCGATTTTTAAGGCACTGTGTGGTAGGTTCTGCAGATTACACCTGATAGAATTCATTTTAAGATGGTGTTAGCTTGCTCTTACTGCTATCACACTCATACTAAAATTGCAGTCCATCAAAACTACAAGATATTTGATACATGAAGAGTTATAATGCCATGACTCTGTTTTGTATACACGTACAACTGATTATTTGAGCCCAACTTTAGTACTTTAAATATATTCCTATTAAATTTCATGTTTTGACACATGAACCATTATTTTAGCCTATTGAGCTCTCTCTCTGGATCCTGATTCTGCCATCCGTTGTGTTAGCTATCCCTCCAAGATTTATGGCACCTTCTAATTTGTTAAGAATGTCGTGTCTTTGAATTCCCAGCACCTGACCCATAATAGGTTCCTAGTAAATGCTTATTGGCTGGCTGATTAATCTGTTCCATCATCCAAATCATTAATAAAAACAGTGAACAGTAGGTCAGGGACTGATGTGTAACTCAACAAGAGACCTAACTCCAGGTAGACATGATTCATTCATCATTCTGCTCTTTGGTTCTGGTCAGTTCTGTAAAAGTTAAAATTAAATCTCAATAATAATATTATATTTTAAGAGATTTATTAATGATCATTAGAAATCAAGGAATAAAGAAGATACAAAATAAAGACCACATGCCCATGGCTGGTTAGCCATTTTTTTAGTCAACCCCACTCACCACCATCAATGCTGATTCTACATCAGAGAGAGGGAGCCTCCAAAGCCCACACCCTTTATCCTCTGTCTAGAGGAAGTACGTAACGACAGGAAGTCAGTGGGCTCTTGGGATATGTAGTTCTATTTTAGGGTAACAGATTTTCAGTCATACAGTTCACCAGCTCCAAATCCAACAAATCATTTAGTCTTCATTTTTGCATCTTTTATGCATGGACATAATGAAACACTTGGTCAAATGCCTTGCTGAAATGCACTTATACTATATCTGTAGCATTCCTTTGATCTACCAGTCTATCTGCCCTAGCCAAAAATATAAGATTAGTTTGGCTTTGATAAGTCCCCTTGCCTTTTCGATTATTCATAAGTTATCTCTTTAGTAGTATAGTCTAGACTTTGCCAAAAATCAATCAAGTTGAACAGTCTATAGTTTGATGATACAGCCCTCTTCCCTTATTATAAAATCCAAAAAAAACATTTAGTTGTCTCCAGATTTGTGACACTTTTCTCTTTTTCTATATTTTTTTCAGACACCAACAACAGCTCAGTGATCACATTTTACAATGCAAAGCCTTCTCTTCAATTAAAAAGAGAAAAGACACAAGAGGAGATTTATATTTTTATAGTTTCTCCATTGTACATTATAATTGTGCCATCTTTTTGGGCAGGGGTCTTAAGTTTTTCTTAATCTCCTTCTTGCCTCCAATCATAGCCAACAGGTCCCTTTCATTATCTTTAAAAGCCAACATCAGTTTCAGGTAACCCTAAACTTGTACATTGATGCTTAGCTCCCTGTCCTGTCTTCCACAAACACTTGTTAAAACTTGTGGGCAAATGAGATCCCTGTGCAATCATATGTATCTTGTAAATTCCCTCTCCTTCCTCATCAGAATCATTTGTATCTGCAACACCATAATTTTGTTGTTGATCATCTCATTTCAAGTGGATTGGTTACCTTTTATAATTTTAATCATCAGACCACATTTGGAATTTTCTTGGCAAAGATACTTGAATGGTTTGCCATTTCCTTCTCTAACTCATCTTACAGATGAGAAAACTAAGGCAAAAAAAAGTTAAAGGACTTGCCCAGGGTCACACAGCTAGTATTTGAGGCTAGATTGGAACCCAGGTTCTTTCTCTTGACTCCAGTACAGAAATTCTATCCACTAAATCTAAAATCTAAATGCATATAAAACCATACCTGTAAACTAGATAGCACAGTGCATAGTTCAAATTCTGCCTCAGACACTTACTAGCTGAATCATTCTGGGTAAGTCATTTCACTTTCTCACTGCTTCAATTTCCTCCTCTATAAAATAAAGATAATAAGAGCACCTACCTCCTAGGGCTTCTTTAAGGATCAAATATAAATAACTTGCAAACTTTAAAAGACTTTATAATACTAACTACAAATATCCTTTTTATTTCACAGGCAATCTAGAAAATCCACATAAAAAACATAAAATGTTTTGCCTTTCATATTCTTTTCACAAACTTTAACTTTTTACTTATTTAAATTCTATAACAAAGCTGTGTGTGTTTATGGTATTAAAAGATAAAATATGTTGATTTTATATACTCTATGCATTTTATACATTTTTGTGTTTCTAAACTTTTTTTTATAGTCTGGTCCTGGCATATAGTCTGAAGCTTCCACAAAACTCCCCCCAAATTCCTACTTAATTTATTATGCCTATATATGAGTAAATCTGCCAAAATGAACCCAGGAACATAATCATAAAATACTTTTTACACAAATAAAGTCAGATTTAAATAATTGGAGAAATATCCATTGTTCATGGACGGCCAGAACCAATATAACCAAAAATACAATCTTACTCAATCTACTTATTCAATGCTAACTCAATCAAATTATATATATATATATATATATATATATATGTGTGTTATTTTATTGAGCTAGAAAAAAATCACAGCAAAATTTATTTGGAAGAACAAAGCATTAATAACATCAACAGAATTAATGAAAAATATAAAGGAAGGTAGTTTAATGGTATTGGATTTTAAATTGTTTTATAAAGTAATAAAATTTATCAAAACTATCTGACATTGACTGAAAAATAGAAAGATAGATAAGCAGAGCAGAACAGACATACAACAAACAATATTAAAGATTAAATGAACTTTGTATTTGACAAAAGTATAGATCCAGGCTATTGGGATAAGACACCAGTATTTGATAAAAAAAAATTGTTGGGACAATTGGAAAGTAGTTTGACTAAAGCTAGATTTAGACCAATATTTTATACCATTCACTAAGATATAATCAAAATAGATATAAGGTCTAGATATACAAGGAGATACCATAAGCAAATTAGAAGAAACAGGGAAAATATTGCCTATGAGATTTATGACTAGGAAAGGAATTTAAGAGTAAATAAGAGATAGGGAACATTGTGAGATATAAAAATGGATAATTTTGAGCACATTAAATCAAAAAGGTTTTGTACAAATAAAACAAATTCTGGCAAGATTAGTAGGAAAGGAGAAAATTGGGAGGAAAATTTTTCATAGATAGCCTCTGGGATACAGATTTTATATCTAAAATATATAGGGAACTTTGTCATATTTTTGTGGGAATAAAAGCCATCCCCTAATTGATAAATGAGCAAAAGATAAGAATAGTTTTTGGATGAAGAAATCAAAGCCATATTTAGGTAGGTGAAAAAATGCTCTAAATCACAACTGATTAGGGAAATGCAGACCAAAACAATTCTGAGGTATCATCTCACACCAATCAGATTGACTAAAATGACAAAAGGGGAAAATGACAAATGTTGGAGGGAATGTGGAAAAGTGGAGACACCTACATAATATACTGTTAGTGGAACTGTGAACTGATCCAACCATTTTGGAGAGGAATTTGGAATTAAGCCCAGAGAACTATAAAACAATAGTGTTGCTAGGTCTATTTCCCAAGGAGATTAGGGGAAAAGAAAAAGAATCTATATGTTCCAAATATTTCTAGCAGCTCCATTTGCGGAGGCAAAGAATTGGAAATCAAAAGGATGTCCATAAATTGGGGAATGGCTAAACAAATTGTGGCCTATGATTGAGATGGTATACTACAACATCATAAGAAACAATAAGCACATTAATTTTTTGAAAACTTGGAAAGAATTATATGAGATAATGAAGAGTTAAAGGAGTAGAACCAAGAGAACATTATATACAACTAGAGATTAATATTTACAGAATACCTTATGAATGTTAACCTGTGGAGAATGAATTAAAAAATGGAAACACAAAAGACATGCTCTATATACATATCTATTTGCTAGATGATGCCTTCTATGAGGTGGCAAAGGAAAGAGGATCTGAGATACATGGCAATAAATTTTATTAATAAAAAAACCCATGGTGATAGAAAAGTAAAATATATCAATAAAATTTTAAATAAAAAAATTTTAAACACTAAAAAATGTCTTATCCTAACCCACTCACTATATATTGAAAATGTAATGAGGAAAGTCATGATATGCAAGGATACCTTTTCTACTACTACTGCTATTATTATTCTGTCATTACCTATAATGAATTCTAAGAGTAATCTCTTCCTTCCAAGGTTCTCAACATTTCTATTTTTGGGAAGCATTATCTCCTAACTGGTTTGAATCAGACCCAGATGATCAATTCTATTTATTCACTCATCATCTCTCCAAATTTTAAGAATTGAAATTATCCCCAATATAAATCTGGAAATTTGAAGATACACTTTTTCTAGCCCAAGGAGAGCACCATGACCATGGACAACTAGATCATACTTGTGCTGGACTTGGAGTCAGGAATACCTGAGTTTGAATTCTAACTTGGACATTTATTAGCTCTGTGACTCTGGGTAAGTGTATGGACCTCTCTCAGTATGCAAGTGGAGTTCTTGGATCTTCTTCCAAGCTGAAAAGACTCTGAAACAATTTTTAAAAGCTCAGTGGCTTTACCAAACTAAATTCAAAGAGGCTCATTACCAAAGAAGTAGATTAACAGATGTTGTGTGTGGTTTTTATTTTTTTTTTTAATGTTATCAACACATGTAGACTATGGGTTAGGAGTCAGAAGCCCTATGTTCAAATCCTAGCTCTGCCACTTACAACCTATGTGACTGTAAGCAAGTCATTTCACCTCCTAAGAATCAGTTTCTTCATCTTAAAAAAAAATGGAATGGATGACTTCCAATGTCCCTTTGAGCACAAAAATTATGATTCTATAATCCTACCAAAGCTCAGGGTGATTGTGCTATGCCTATCCAAAGTGGATGGGGGCCAAGAAAACCTGTTATTTCACTGGATCCCCAAGGAATTCTTGATGAGGAAATTCCCTCTGATAATGCAAATCTAAAAGTTTTCTGTAATTTAGGGGCTTAGGGAGTTGGGAGTGGAGGGCTGAGAGGTCAGATGATTTACCAGTTTGCGGTAGAGAAGAGATGAGATGGCATTTGAACCCAGATTTTCCTGGTGCTGAGAGTGACCTACCATCTCTATGCTATTATATTTTCTCAACTAAAAAATGAAGAACCAAAATTCAGAGAGGTTGATAACAGTAATACCATTGGTATAGTACTTTAAGGTTCGAAAAATGCTCTAAATAAGATATCTCACAACAATCCTGTGATATAGGTGCTAATATTATTCCCATTTTAGGGAAGAAGAAACTGAGTCTGTTAATAAGAACCCAAAGTCACCTTCATACTGTTATAGCATCATATATTTGAAGCTACAAAGGATATTAAAATTAATTTAAAAAAAAACTCCTCCAGGGGAGAAAATTGAGGCTCAAAGGAGTTAAATGGTTTGCCAAAGCTCATAACAAAGGTCTGGAGAATTTGAATCCAGGTCTCCCTGACTCTAAATGTAGTGCTCTATCCCCTATACTGCATTGATTCTCATTAAGTATATATATATAAGTACTGTCAAGTTTAATAAAACACTTTTTAAAAATCCTAATGCAATATAGTTATACATGAAAATTGTATACAATTTACATACAAAAGAAATTATGGACTTCAAATTAAGAGATGAATTACTGGGACTAGAGTGATACATGGAAGGCTTCATAATAGGAATCCCCTTAACTAGATCTTGACAAATATATAGATTTTAGTAGGGTGGGAAGAAGAATAGGAAATTCCAAACTAAAGTCACGAATCAAGTCACCAAGGCAGAAATGGGAAGGTCACAAGCAGGGGATATGAAAACTCTAGCCTAGCTAGAAGATCAGGAATATGCCAGAGAGTAACGAGAAAAGGATACTTTGGTCAAGGTTTTAAATGTTAGGCTGAAGACATTGGATCCTGGGTTGTATTTTAAACAAGGGATAGGCAAAATGAAAGTGATCATTCAGAAAGGGTAATGGGATAATGAGAGAGGAAATGTAGCATCATGGACAGAGAGCAAAGAGCTGGCCTTGGAGCCAAGAAAAGCTGAGAGTCTGACACACATTGGCTGTGTGATCCTGAGAAAATCGCTTACCCTCTTAGTGGGCTGGGCTGCACTCTAAACATAGGAGTTGCCGAGAACACGCTGACTAGCTTTGACAAAGAGAACTTCCTCATTTGGCAGTTCCTTTATTAATAAAATGGCAGGTCTGGTGCTTATCCCTGTCTGATTGGGAAAGTAGGTATCAGGCTATGGAAACAGAAGGACTAGAGGAGAAACAAGTTTGAAGGGTATTACAAAAATCCAGGAATAAAAAGGTGTGGGCTACCAAATCACATTTTAGGGCTAGATGGGAGCTTAGCTTTAACTCTCAAACAAATTAGTTGGGGAAGTGGGGGGGGAGAGAGAGGGAGAGACATTTGAAAAAGTTTTCTACAAAAAACTTAAAGCATTACCACTTGAAAAATATCTTTAAAGACCTAAGGTCATTTAAAGAAGAATGACTCTTGTGATTCCCATTGCAAATTCATAGAGAATTGACCAAGATCCAATTTTTCAAATTCTAAGCAATTTTGAACAAACTCTCACAATTTCAGTAATATCTGTCACATAAAACCAAGGGCAAAAAGTATAATGGAGACCAGAACATTTGAAGAATATATCAGCATGCTCACCTGATGTAAATTTCCTGTGTGGCAGAGACTGAAGAGTCTGCTTCCAAAAAAGGTACAATGGCATGTATTGGAAGCCCTTTGGTGATGCATCAAAACACTCAGCGATAATCTATTACTGGTTCCAGTCTATTAATCACATGGTGAATTAGTCCTTTGATGGACTGTAGTTGCAAAATTATATTGGAAGAAGTTTTCTAAAAGACTTTTTTTGACTTGGGTTCATTTAGTTTTTTTGCTCATTGGTTGCTCACATGGATTTGGCTATTTTCTTAAGGGCATCTAGGGAGACATGAAGATGCCTTGGACCCTGTCCTTACTGAGATCAAAGGGTAGTCCCATGTAAAAGGACCTCAATTCTACTGCCCCATCATTTGTTCCTTAAGAGTTCTGAAAGGTCAGGAGAGCAAGTTTTCCAGGAATCTTGGCATCCCAATATCCAAGTCCTTCAGCCTCGCCCAGCATCAGTGCTGCAAAGAGTAATCTTAGGGACTGAGCCCAGAAACTGCTGAGATGAGCACTCCTTCAGAAGGGATGTTACATTTGGACATCAATTTGGTAGGACAAACAGAATGCAGAAACTGCGCTAAGTCTGAGCCCATTTTCCCTTGTAAAACCTAACTGGTGTTAATTGGTTAAAAGTAAATGCAATATTAGTCACTGTCACCTATCAGTGGGAGAAACATAATCAGTAGGGGCTCAAGCCAAAAAGATTGAAGAAAAGACACCCCAAAATCTCAAAAGACACCCATTTTAGAGGCTCTCAAAGAATGAGCGAGAGAGACCTGCTACAAAAGACTTTGACAAAATTGCTGAAAAGTCATGTAATTTTTCTTCTGATAGAACATCAGGCATTGTTTCAGGGAAAGGAAAAAAAATAAAGAGAAGGTTTATTCAGCTCTGTTATGCATTGTTACCCTAAATGTGACCATTTGTAAAGAAATACTGTTCAAGTATTTACAGTAACAAAATAAATATTGTACCAATGGTGAAGTATGAAACTATTAGCAAAACAAGTTTCCAAGATAACCAATTTATAATAAAAAAGTTTTAAACCACTATCTATAGCTAAAGAAAGAACTGTTGGAATTTAATTATAGATCAAAGCATGTCATCCTTTGCTTTATATCCTTCATGAGTTTTGGGTTTTTTTCAAACCCTTACCTTCCATCTTGGAGTCAATACTGTGTATTGGCTCCAAGGCAGAAGAGTGGTAAGGGCTAGGCAATGGGGTCAAGTGACTTGCCCAGGGTCACACAGCTGGGAAGTGTCTGAGGCCAGATTTGAACCCAGGACCTCCCATCTCTGGGCCTGGCTCTCAATTCACTGAGCTACCCAGCTGCCCCCCTTCATGAGTTTTTTATTATATATGTGATATTGATATGTGATATGTGTCTTCAGTCATGACATGGAGAATATGGAAATACATATTGCATGAAAATATTGGTAAAATCAACATCAGACTATTTACTACCATGGGGAGCAGGAAAGGGGGAGAGAATATCTGAATCACAAAATGTCAGAAAACAATTGTCAAAAATTGTTTCTATATATAACTGAAAAAATAAAATTTAATAATTTTTAAAAAGAAATCATGTTCAACATTGGCCAGAAGATCTCCTAAATCAGTGTTTCTTAACCTCGAGTAACCATTTAGTACAACCTCTTCTGAGGGTACATGCCAATAGATAGTTCTACTTTTTTATCTATTCTGTTATTGCTTCATCACTCTAATACCTTCATTCCCCTTGGCAATCCTCTCCTTTTCCTATTCAACCCAATTCCACCAACTTATCTTAAGCATTTACTATATCCTAATTGCTGGAGATACAAAGACAAAATTAAATTGTTTTTAAAGTGCCTGTCCTCAAAAAGCTTATATTCCACTGAGAGAAGGAAGGAGTAATATTTACACAGAAAAGCAGATACACATACTTGATACCTCGAGGGAAAAGGATTAATAATTAAGGGGAATAGAAAAGAATTCCCAGCAGAGATGGAAAAAGAGATAAGCCCATGAAGGAAATTAGGAATTCTGAAAGGTGAAAGTAAGGAAGGAGTACCTTCTAGAGATGATGGACAACTTCCATGAAAGGGTGGAAGAGGGCAATAATGTTTGGAGAATAGCTAGTAAGTCAGTTTGGAACATAAAATACATTAAAGAAAGTCTAAGTGATTAGCATAGAAAGATAAAGTCTCTTCCTGATCATTTAGCCTTCAAGTTGGATAACTGACTCATGGCTAGGTGACTGAATACTTGATCATTCTGAAATTAGTAAATCAAGGAAATAAATTACACACGTTGTCTACTTCATGACAGCATGAAAAGTTGATTCCGTGATTTGGGTATGCACATGGTGAAAGTAAGAATCTTAATGGTCATGGAAACCTTGGCAGAAATCATAGTATGAAAAATTAAAATTTTTTTCTTAACACTAATCCACTTGGAAAAATGTTTTGTGTAATATTTCTATTGTATAAATATGTCCATAATGTAGATATTAAAAATCACTGGAGGGTTTTATTTTAGATGAAGAAACTAAGGCACAGAAGAATTAAATCAACATATGTTGGAGCCTGACAGGACAATAGAGTTCAGTGGAACAGTAATATGAGCTGGAAGGGACCTTAGGGATCACAGTGCTCTTTACACATAGTAAGCACTTAATAAATGAGTTTTCATTCATTCATTTTGGCCCAAGTTTTTCATTTTACCACTGAGACACAGATAATGTCAGATTTGAGATTTGAACCCAGATCCTATGGCTCTAGAACTTGTGCTATTTCTACTACACTATATTAATTCCCTAATTTAGCTTCCTCATTTTAAAGATGAGGAAACTCAGAAGTTGAGTATGGTCCTATGTGATGGCAGAGTATAGACTAGATGAATTATTATGGCTCTTTTCATTAGTTTTAATTTCTTAAAAGCAACTCATGAATGGTTTACACCTTGAGAAATCATCTAATCTAAAGTGTCACCATCACAGAAGGCAATACTTAGATCATTTCATACATAATAAATCTCTGTCTATATGTATTATTAATCATAAATGTATTACTTAATAACTTCCCACTCCAAACTCTTATCATCATACAAGAGTAAGCCTAAATTCCCTAACATTATTCCCATAAGCTCTGATAAGCCTTAATATCAAGTTGGAAAAGCTTTGACAGTAGACCAAATAATAGCTTGTGTGTCTTTTCTTTGTGGACTAGCCGAGAGAAGAATACTGAAATTCATCTCCAAGATCTCCACAGGGTTATAATTTTTTCCACACAGTTAAGTCTCAAAGATATCATTCAAAGGTATAAAGAGGTTGCAATCTACAGCAATGAGGGAAGTAGCCACCCCAGAAAATCACAACTTCCTACAAGAGATACAAGCTTGGTTTATGTCTTGGTTTTGCCTTTTATCTGGGTGACCCTGAGCAATCTTTGCTTCTCTTGGTCTCAGTTTTTTATAGATAAAATGAGGGGGTTCAATGAATAACAAAAATCATGGAACATAGAATTGCAGAGCTGGAAGGAAACTCAGTGACTACTACCTTACGAAAAAAAAAAAGGACTATAAAAGACCCAACCAAAAACTGATCATCTACGCTCTGCTTGAAGACCTCTAATTTGGTATAACTGATCTCTGAGGTCCCTTCTGTCTCCAAAATTCTTCTTTGTTTTGGAGGACCAATAACATTACTGGTTAATGTCGTGGGTTGTGTGTGAATTAGATTTAAGTGAGGCAGAGTTGCAAAAAGTTGTCAGTCTCCACTGTCTTCCAGAGACATCATAAAGTCCTGTGGCAAAACAAGTCAAGATGACTGGCAATGGCCTGGGATGTGGTGAATGCCCTATGTACCTATGCTACCTATGATTTACATATAAAATTGAGGACGAATGGGACCCACATACCTTTGTGATCCCAAAGCCATAAAGTATAACTACATGTATAACTATTTTAAACAGCAATTAGGGATGTGGGGGACAAAAACAGACTTGGAGCTTATCGATATTCTCATTACAAAAATCAAGAACTGACTGAATAATAATAAGTAGTAGTAGTTTTCCTAAGGCCATTTGGACTTGAAGATAATTACATTAAACGAGTACATTTTAAAACATAGACACACTTTTAGAAAATGCTAAACATAAGTTGACTTTTGTTCTTTTATTTATTTTCTTTCCTTTTGAAGAGGCATTTTCTTCCCCCCCCAAAAAAAAAATTCTCCCTGGAAAAATAAAGCTTATGTTCCATTGAAAATAATTGCTGCTAGATGGTACAGTATAGAGAGTGCCAGGCTTGAAGTTAGGAAGATTTGACTTTGTATCCCACCTGAGACATTTACTAACTGTGGATCATCCAACCTCTCAGTCTCATTTTCCTCATCTGTAAAACAAAAATTATAATAGTGCCTACTTCCCAGAGTTGAAGTGAAGACCAGATGAGATGAAGAATCTTGTAAACCTCAAAGCATCAGCATTATTATTTTAAAATGCATAAAACAATCTTTCAAGATATTCTCAAGACCCATGAATATTCACCAACTATGAAACTCCTTTTACAACAATATAAGGAAAACATATACATCACTTAAATTGAAAAATCAGCAATTCTTGAGCAGGTCTGGCTAAAGAGGTAATTCTAACTAAAAAAGGAATCGAAATAGATAAAAATAGACAATTTGAATGATACAATATTACAAAACTTTTCATAAGCAAAATCAGTATAGTTAGGAAAAAGGAGGGGCAGTTAATGGGAAAATTATTCACAACAAATATTACTGATAAAGGTCTAATATTCAACATATGTGGGGAATGGACACAAATGTATAAGTAAAAAATAATTCTCTAATAGAGAAGGGGTGATGAAATCTAAGCCATCAACAACCATGTAAAAACAAAAACTCCAGATTTTTAACAATAAGAGAAACTGAAATTAAAACAACTCTGCCTCCTACTTCTTAGCAGAAAAATGGTGACTCTAGGTGCAGAGTGAGCTGTGCCATTTCAACATGATCAATGGGTTAATTCATTTTGTTTGAATATGCAAAAAATAGGTGGGGGGGAATAGGAAAAGGATGGTGTTAGCCATTGGGAAATAACAGTGATAGAAATAAGAAAAGAAACAATAGAAATAAAACTTTTTTATTAGTCCCAATGGGTGGAACCTTTATTTATTTCACTTCAAAATCAACTCAATCAAGAACTCTGGGGATGACTCCAAGCTCCTTTCCAGCTTTCTTTTATGTGTTGCTTTCCTCCACTAGAAGGTAACCTCTCTGAGGGCAGGGACTGTGTTTCTTTTCGTTTATACTGGTATTTCCAGCATAGCTACCGACACATAGTTTTCTCTAAGGTAAAGTTCTAGAATGAGACCATGGGGTGAATATGTATCCCATTTTCTGATGTCGTAGTAAGGTAGTATCAAAAACGGAAAGGAAAGACGGTTAAAGGGCATTCTAACTTCCTTCCTCCAAAACATAACATGCACATCCAGCAAACAACATAACATTTCCTTGTTCTTGATGATGCTATGAAATCATAACCCCATACTGACTTTTATCAAACAGTGATACATCCTCCGACTCACCCATCGGTAGGAATGTTTTTTTTTTTTCCTGAAACCAGATTCATATTCCTCACATGTCTG
Source organism: Monodelphis domestica (assembly GCF_027887165.1). Lineage (NCBI taxonomy): Eukaryota > Metazoa > Chordata > Mammalia > Didelphimorphia > Didelphidae > Monodelphis > Monodelphis domestica. The sequence continues at coordinate 221,507,183 of NC_077232.1, read as the reverse complement.
TCTATCTGTGCTCTCATTCATTTGGTACTAATACACATCGGAAACTGAAATGGAATTTTTTAATTAAGTGAGAAAATAAAAACTCATCATGATTAGACTCCAAAATATTTCAAGTTCCTGATAGGTTAATGGGGAGGATTATTATTGTTACAGTTCAATAAACATGCCGCACTTTGACATAACTGAAGGTGATGTCTATTCTGGGGGGTGTAGTAGAGTGGGTATCTGCATAATGTCTTTCTAAAGAGAAGGACTGACATCTGCTGGAGCCATGAACAAACTGAAGAAATGATGGGAAATGGCATTTAACTGTTCATTCTAGAATCTACTGAAGACATAGAAGAAGGAGAAAATAGATGCAGGGGAATGGATTTTAATGGGGAAGGGAAAAAAGGAGTGGAAACATTAGTGGAAGGCGTTACAGTGTGGCAAGCTGAGGTCGATAGAATTCCCAGAATCTAGATTCTGAAAATACAAAGTCCTGTAAAAGGTGGGACTTTCTTCCATCTTTCTCACTCTTGGTTTCTGGAAAATCAGAGGACTTTTTAAAATCCACTTGAAAATTGTCAGTAAGACTGATGATTAAGTGATGAGATCTAATCTTTCAGCACTTTCAAACAGTATAATCGGTGATATGGTTTTGTGCCCAGACCAGATTTGACTGATCATTTGATGAGTTTTAGAATTTAATTGCAATGATTATGACACTGATTGAATATATGGGAAAAAAGAATATGTTGCCTACCTACCCACTGGATCATCTGAAGAAAAATTGCATAAGTTGGATAGGGAATTCATGGTATTTAAAAACCCATATACAACGCAAAAAGAAAGCACCCATTAAAATGGATTTAAGATTGGTATCATAACTCTATGATCCATGCCCTCGATTAGTAAATATTTGCTGACTAGTGTTGGACAGTCCACTGAGCTGAGGTGGATATTGAAAATGGTTCAGTGGATAGAGCATCAGGTCTGGAGTCAGAAAGATGTGAGTTCAAATCCAACCTTAGATATTTACCAAGAGTGTGAATCCAGATAAGTCACTTAATTTCTGTCTGTCTTTTTCTTCATCTGTAAAATGGGGATGTGATCCCACCTTCCAGGGTCATTATTGTGGGATCAAATGAAATAATAATTGTTGAGATCTCAGCACAATGTCTGGCACAGAGTATGCATTATATAAATGTTAACTATTTTATTACTATTTTTATTTCTTTCCTATGTCCTTTCCTTTTCTTTCCTTCCCTTTTCCCTCTCTTCCTTTATTTCTCTTATCTTTTCATTCCTTTTCCTTTCCCTCCTTTCCTCTATTTGTTTCCTTCTTTTATTCTTGCAGCATCCTTACTTCAACAAATATGTATGATGGTTTATTTGGATAATAAGATGACATATACTATTCCCCACCCTAAAAGATTTTTATGATCTAGTTTCCATTTTAGTAGGGGCAGCAAAGTGGTACAGTAGGGAGATTCATCTTCCTGAGTTCAGGAAGACATTGTACATACACAGTAACAGCAATATTATGGAATGATCAACTGTTACAGATTTAGCTACTCCCAGCAATACAACTATCCAAGACAATTCTGAGGGACTTATGCCAAAGAATGCTATCTACCTCCAGAGAAAGAACTGTGGGAGTAGGAATGCAAATGAAATCTTACAATTTTTCCCTTGTTTATTTGGGTATATGTTTTGGGGGTTTGGTGTTATAAGATTACTTGCTTACAAAAATGAACAGTAGAAAAATATGTATGACCCAGATTGAATTGCTTGCCAGCTCTGGGAGAGGGGAGGGAAGAAAAGGAGACAATTTGGATCATATAACTTCAGAAAACTTAGACAGAAATTTATTACTTTGTTTTAAAAAAGACTCATCTTTCTAAGTTTAAATCTGGGATCAGACACTTATTTGCCATATGACCCTGGGAATGCCATTTAAACTTTTTTGTTTCAGTTTTGTTATCTGTAAAAATCTAAAATTTAAAATTAAATTTCAAAATAATTTTTAATTAATTTAAAATAAAATTTTTAATTAAAAATTTAAAAATCTGTAAAAATGTGAAAAATTCATTATCTGTAAAATAGCTGGAGAAGGAAATAGCAAATTACTCCAATATCTTTGCAAGAAAACCCAAATAGGGTCATGAAAAATTGAACATAACTGAAAACCACTAAACAATAATAAAAAACCCTCCATTCTAGTAATAATGTGTTGTATGAGTCTAGGCAAGTGATGATTTCTTTGGGCCTCAGTTTGCTCATCTGTAAATGAAGATTTTTTGAACCAGCTAACTGCCCATGTAATTTTCATCTTGAATCAGATAAGCACCAACATCACTTTCTTCTGGAACGTCCTCTGATTTGTGCTTTTAGGAGGAAGGCTCAAAAAGGTCCATTGTGCAATTCTCAGCATTGCAAAGGTTGTTCGTTGAAACTCTGAGCAACTAAATAAGACCAGGAGAGAATAAGATTTCCAAAGGGAAGCAACAGAGCTGTAAAGTTTGTTATTATGCCGGCATAGTTCCAGTCCTAGAATCCCTGTAATTAGGCACATGCTAGAGTCCTCATTCATTGACTAAAGCACATGATGCTTACTGTTTTTGAGCACTGATATTTCCAATGGCTCGTAGCATCTCAAAGTGGCAGCATGGTCCTTGAAAGGACCATAAACTGGCACGCTCTTTCTTTATGTGCCCTGCTGTGTCTATCTCAAAACCAGGTGTTTTTTCAGACTCAAAACAATACATTTTCAGTTCACTTTTTCTAGTATTTCATTAGCCTGTTTGGAAAATAGAAGCGATGTGCACTGCCTGATAGAGAATTGTTTTCTTCTTAGCATTGATGCACCCCCACATAATCATAGAAGTAGGAAGACCTTTGTAGACCATTTCACCTACGTTTGATTTTATGAATGAGGAAAATGAGACCCAAGGAAGAGAAAGAACGGCTAAAACATTCGAGAAGTAGGAAATGGCCAGAGCCAGGGTTCCATGACTGGCCGTCCGACTCCAGTTCAGCATTCTTTCTGCCACATCCCAAAAGAATGCTTTGTAACAAGGAATAGAAGAGTATCTATAATTCTACCACCAAAAGGATCAAGGAGCATTTCATGGCTCTTAAGCAGCTGAAGATGTGACCTCCTGTCTGCTGTACTGCCAGTCCTGATTAGTGCAAATAACAAAGGCTGAGAGGTGGCCACGGATTCATATTTGCACCACTCAAAGTTATAGTTTTCTAAAACATCATCACTGGTTCTAACCCAGTGGGAATATTCAGGGCTGCTCCAGTCAGTTTTCCAAGAGGATACAAATTCTCACCATCCGGCTTCCAACGTGATCAAAAGCATTGTAATCTTTGCTTTTCGAGTTCATGTTCAAGGGGAAAGGCCAGACAGAACAAATAAATACCTTCTACACGCCAGCCAATTTCTACGTTTAAACCTTTGTCAGAAAGGATTTGGCACTCAATGTCACCATCTAGTGGTGGAAAAAATCTGCTCAGCATTTCTTTTTCTTTTTCTCATTTTTTGAAGTTGTACCTAAACATTTGACTCCATTTCCCCCCTCTGCAATACACACCACTCCCGGGTGTTTGGGGAGCCTGGGCCTCTTGCCAAAAATGACCCTCCTATCTGGTGCTTTCTCTCCTGTACATCAGAACGGAGTCCTGTGCTCATTCTGGACTTCTAGGATGGACAGTGACAACTTTGGGGAGAAATATACAACAGAAGTACCTGCCAAGCACTTTACACATAGTATCTCATTTGATCCTCCCAACGACCCTGGGAGGTAGATGCTTTTATTATCACTTGAGGAAACTGAGGCAAAATGCAGTTAAGTGACTTGCCCAGAATCACACAGCTAATGAATTTCTGAGCCTAGAGTTAAATTCATACCTTTCTGACAACAGGCCCAGAACTCTAACCATTGCACCACCTGGCTGTAGGCAATGTTAAAGAAATACTAAATCCAGAATAGTTAGGAACAAGGTAGATGAGGTAGCCACTTACATAGTATTATTTCCAAGATGCCAAAGTAAGAACTCCCAATTCCAAATATTTTTTTCTGACTATTTACCAGAGTTTTAATATTCTACATTTAGAGAGTCATTTTTTTTTTACTTCAGACTCTTTGTTCCCTGTGAATATGAACATACACCTAGGAATCTTGTCACCTCAATTCAGCACTAATGAAGTGCTTTCTGTGTGTCAGACAGGTGCTAGGAACTGGAGGTAAAGCCAAAATGAAAGGACCCCTTCTCCTCCTGGAGGCGTTTACATTCTATTAAGGGGAAAGGAAGCATTCAGAGGCAGAAAGCATGGATGCAAAACCCATCCAAAGTAAATCTTAGTGTTGGAAGGGAAAGAACACAATAGCTTTGGGGAAGCTGTTACCCTAGAAGAGAGAGAGAGAGAGAGAGAGAGAGAGAGAGAGAGAGAGAGAGAGACAGACAGACAGACAGACAGACAGACAGACAGACAGACAGACAGAGACAGAGAGACAGAGACAGAGAGACAGAGACAGAGAGAAAGAGACAGAGAGACAGAGACAGAGACAGAGAGAGAGAGAGAGAGAGAGAGAGAGAGAGAGAGAGAGAGAGCAAAGGATACCTAACTGCACCAAATGAATTCAAGTCACCTCCTCTGGATGAACAACATCCTCAGGTGACAGACACAACCCCTGAGCCATTGTCAATAGTTTTTGAAAGTCAATGAAAAATAGGAGCAGAAAAAAGGAGAGTCCCAATTTGTCCCCCCAAGGGAAAAAAAAAGGAAGAAGAAGAGGAGGAGAAAGGCTACCAGCGTACTTGACTTTGACTTCTGAGAAAATTCTAAAATAGATCATTTGAAAAATTGATGGGAAACACCCAGATAGGGAATCCACAATTACCATAAACCATCATTACCTGATCAAAAGTTTGTCAAAGGAGACTAATCTCATTTACTTTTCTGACAGGACTGCTAAATAAGGAGATGAGAAGAATATTGTGGATAGAGTTTAGCTAAATTGGAGAAACTCTTGATGAAACAATTCATGTTATTCTCATATAGAAGATGGAGATAGATAAATAGGTAAATAGACAATAGATAGAAAGACACATGATAGACAGATGGAAAATAGATAGACGTTAGGTGATAGTACAATTATATGGATGCAGAACTAGTTGGATGGCTAGATTCAGTCAACAGGCATTTATTAAGTGCCTATTAAGCACAGAAAATACAAAGAAGAGGGGGAAAGAGTCCCCATTCTCAAGGAGCTCACAGCCTAACGAGGAAAGAGGAAAGCAACCTGAAACAAGTATGTACAACCAAAATATAGACAGAATAAACTGGGGATACTCTCCCTGGTAAGGCAATTGTTCTGAAAATAATCCACTGCTGTGATACGTAGCAGCCACAAAAGCTAATGTGATGTTAGGTTAAGCCAAGAGGCATAGTTTCTAGGAATGAGAAAGGGATATTCTCACTATTCTATTCCCTGGCGTTGTGCTCAGACTGGGGTGTCTCAGTTTAAGAAGGGCATAGATAAGCCAGAGAGCATCCAGAAAATGGCAGTCAGAATGGTAAAGAGCCTCAAATCCATCTCATGAGAGAATCATTTGAAAGAATCCTTAGATAAGATTCAAATGACTTACTTCTTGACTTCAGGTATTTGAAAAGCTGTTATATGAAGAAAGAATTAGATTTGTCCTGATTGTTAGGACCAGGAAGAATGGGTAGAAGTTGCAAAAAGACTAATCTGGGGTAAAGAGAGGAATGAGCATTTATATAACACCTATTACATGCCAGGCACTGTACTAAGCACTTCATTTTTTTTAACCCTTACCTTCTGTCTTAGAGTCAATACTGTGTAATGACTCCAAGATAGAAGAGTGATCAAAAACGAGGAAATGGGTTGTAAGTGACTTGCCCAGAGTCACAGAGCTAGGAAGTATCTAAGGACAAATTTGAACTCAAGACATCCCATTTCGATGCCTGCCTCTCAATCCACTTAGGTATCTAGCTGCCCCACTGCTAAGCACTTTAGACATTATCTCATTTGATCCCCATAATAACCCTGGAAGGTAGGTGCTACTTTTGTCCCCATTTTACAGTTGAGGAAACTGGGGCAGAGAAGTTAAGTTACTCGTCCAGGGTCACAGGACTAATAAGTGAAATAGAATTTGAATTCAAGACTTCCTGATTCCAGACTCAGAAATAAGTTTCACCACCTCATTGCCCCTAAAAGGTAATAATTAGAAGGTTGCCTTGGTTGAGTGTTAGACTGGAGAGGTTTCAGAAACAGAGCGGATGTCCAGATTTCTGGAGTTGATGGATATGAAGATGCCAAGTAGATAAGAGTTAGTTAGCTTAGTCTGTACTTATTTAACAATCAAAAGAGTCCTTCTTCAGGTCAGGGTTTTAAAAGTAGATTAGCTCCCCCTCTCCACCCATTCGGCAAGTTGAGGTAGCATCTCCAGACTTCTGGTTTGCAATATTTCTTAGGGAAAATGGGTCCAAGCCAGGATAGATGGTAGGGTTTCAGAGTGGATATATGTCCAAACAGATCTATGTTTTAGAAATATCAATTTGGTGGCTCTGAAGGAGCTGAATTGGAGATGTGAACATTTTTATTACAATTTGCAAAAGGTAAAGAGAGGGGGGAATGTTAGGAGGGTGGAAAGATTATCTATATACCCGTCTTTTTAGCAAAATTCCACCAGAAGGAGACTAGAATTCAAGAAAACAAATGGGGATCCTTGGTGACAGTAAAACTTCTGACTGATATTAACTCAGATTCACTTCTTTATTTGTAGATTATCACAACAACCCTGTGAGATAGGAAGTACACATATTATTATCCTCACTTAAGAGATTAGGAAATTGAGTCCCAAAGATACTAAGTGATTCAAGGTCCCCCAGATCAAGGCAGAGCCAGGATTCAAAGTTGCCTCATTTTTAAAATGGCATAATAATATTTTATTTGCCTAGACATGCCTACTAGTGATATACTCTAACACATAAAGGAGGCATGGCAAGAGGAGAATCAAGGTAAGAGGGGACTAGGATCCTGGCTGTGGTAATAGGAATGAGGGACAAAGGGCCTCCATTCTGCTTCTCCACTTTGGCCTTGCCAAAGACTTCCTTAAGATTTTTTAAATGGTGTAAGCAAATCTGAATGGTCTATTGCCAGTTGCCTGGGGCATGACAGAAAATGAAAGGAATTTATTTGCCCTTGCCTAGCTTGGCATGAATACTAGGGTACTTTCTTTTAAAGAGGGACAGTAAAAAAGAAAAGGCCTTGACTGCCACTTGAATTACAACCAAGTATGATTAACAAAAGAGGTGAGTCAGTTGATTAGCCTTTGGCCATGTTGGCACTATTGGTTTTATATAATTGATTATTTTTGGTTAAAAAGGAAAGCATATGCTTTGTGGTGGCAAAAAACTGGAAAATGAGGGGATGCCCTTCAATTGGGGAATGGCTAAACAAATTGTGGTATCTGTTGGTGATGGAATACTATTGTGTTAAAAGAAATAATGAACTGGAGGGATTCCATGTGAACTGGAACAACCTCCAGGAACTGATGCAGAGTAAAAGGAACAGAACCAGGAGAACATTGTACACAGAGACTGATACACTGTGGTACAATTGAATGTAATGAACTTCTCTACTAGTGTACAGAGAAAGAACTGTGGGAGCAGTGTAATAATTAAAATAGTTGAGGCCATAAACTGTAGTGATTAAAATAGTGGAAGACTTAATTTGCTTGGATAAAAGAGTGGATGAGTAAATTGTGACCGCAGAAAATTTTTTTTCACTACAGTGTCTTGTTTTTAAATCAATATATAAGGTGGTCGCCAGGGAAATATTCCCATTTATGAATATACCCAAGTCAACTGGGTTGACTGAGAATTTAATTAATAATACAATGAGGAATTAAAGAAAGAGAGAAAGAGAGAAAAAGGAAATAAATGAGAAAAGAATAGGCCAGCCCAGGCAGCCCTGGCCTACCCAGGCCTAAGCCCTAAGAGAAAAGATCAGTCAGTCCTTAATCACTCACCACAAGATCTGTCCAAGCAAGGATTCTAATGACACTAGGCCAGCTCCATCTCAACTGACTTCACCAGCTCAATCCTGAATCTGAATCTGAATGTGAATCCGAATGTCCCCAAGAGAGTCCCAAGAGAGACCCTTCAAGGCAGCCTTTCCCAGCTGACTGTCCCGAGGGAGACCCGAGAGAGACAGAGTCTCCTCAGAGGGAGTTCCAGCCAGAGTCCTCCTCAAAGGAAGTTCCAGCCAGAGACTGTCCTAAGAGCCTGTTTCCAGAGCTCTCTCCCAACAGCCTCCTTAGAGACTGTTTTTATTTTCTCAGATTTCTCATCTCCTTATATAGGGGGTTTTCTCCTATGTCACCTCCCCTAAGTTCTCCCATCTACCAATCACAGTAGATGTTTTTCAAAGGACAAACCATTCTTAGTTCACACCTAAGAAGCTGTAAATTTTTGAGTAATTCACACCAGGAAAGCTCTGAGTAAGTTTCTCAGCTCTTTGTTCCTTGTAAATTCACAAGTTGCCTGACCTTTATAGGTACTTAGCTTAAGAAAAGTATGGGTTTAAGTACTTTTCATTGTTCAGAAAAGAGTTTACAACTTTATCTTCCCCTAGGGCAGACCCGAGTAGGTAAAGTAGAATTCTCACATTCCTGCTTTAAGTAGAGTTCACTGCCCAAATGGGGAATGGTCTTAATCCAATCTTATGAGGTAGGGTCTGGGAAATTTTAAGGTTCACAGCAGAAACACAGAAGAAAAACAACCGCTGGACTACATGGGTCGAGGGGGATATGATTGGGGATATAGACTCTAAGCAATCACCCTAGTGCAAATGTCAACAATATGGAAATAGGTCTTGATCAATGACACATGTAAGACCCAGTGGAATTGTGCATTGGCTTGGGGGGGGGGGGGGGAAGAACATGAATCATGTAGCCATGGAAAATTTTTCTTAATTAATCAATTAAATAATTTTTTTAAAAGGAAAGTGTATGGGGAATGGGAAGGGTATGGTCAGAAATGATTGATGTAAAGTACAAAAGGTGTTGATAAAACTTTTTTTAAAAAGAGATGAACACATGACAACATGATGCTGATGACAACATCAATTCAAAAGAGAAGCAGTCAAGGGCAACTTATGGCACAGAGAGGAAAATGCAGTTGCGAAGCAGGGGAATAAGGTAGAAATGAGGCAACTCTTCCTTCCTTACCTAAGAACATGAATTAGCTACTTCAATTACTAGAAAGTCTCAGGGACCTAGCATGAAAGTCTATAGAAATTGAACCCTTTTCTGTAGAAAGAGCTAAGAAAGCTTCTTCACTTCATTTTCCCTGGCTATTCACTTTGCAAATGTTTTAACTAAATGCTTTGCTATTTGATACATTTTTCCTGCTTAAGCTAATGGTAGAAAAGATACCACATGGGGTAGAGGGGGAAGGGTCAAACTATATTCTCAAAACTTTGATTGTCAAAAACACCTTACATTGGAGGTACAGTGCATGAGGTAGCAAGGGGTTCCAGAGTGGGGCAGATTGTTGTTCCATTTGTGGGATCTTGACCAGAAGTAGTAAATAGTATTTATTAGTTCAGAGTCAAAATAAGTCTACATACACTAGCTCTGTAGGGATCCACTGGAAATTGTATTTGGAGAAGGGATAGGAAGGAGAGATGTCTAGTCTACATTTCTATTTCCGGATAGAAATTGAAATTGTTTAGTGAAAAAATGTATTTGTTTTAATAAGAAGCATCCACAATAGCGAGTTACACTGACTTCCTCTCACCCCATTCCTGTTGGCAGAGTCTTGGCAACAATTTGGCAGAAGTCTTAATTGTCCAAATGAAGACCCTATCAGCAATTTAGGCACTTTGAATCAAGGACCAATGTACGGTTGTGTTAAGTGCCATTATATGACTTGTTAAATTGTCATTTTATTTCTTGCCAATATTATTATTGTTGTTTCAGTCATGTCCAGCTCTTTGTAACCTCATTTGGGATTTTCTTGGCAAAGATCTTGTAGTGGTTTGCCATTTCCTTCTCCAGCTTATTTTGCACATACACAACTGAGGTAAATAGGGTTAAGCAACTTAGTCATGGTCACACAGTTAATAAGTATCTGAGCCAGGATTTGAACTCGGGGAAAATGTCTTCTGATTTCAGACCTGGAGCTCTATCCACTGAGCCACCTAGCTGTTTTTGCCAATGTGACTAGTCAACTATTACCCAGAGGTAGAACTAAATCCTCATTAAGAATTGTTGATTATGAAGTACCCAGAAATATGAAGAAGAAATAGAAAAGATTTTATACCAAGTTATAGACTCATTCTGAGACAGGGGAAGACGGATGTTAAGTAGTTGATGATTGAAGCAAGAAAGAAGATGGAACAGTCATTACACTTTATGACTGCCTGGGGACTTGTATAAAGAGTTCAGGATCCAGAGAGCATAGGTTCAAAATCTAACATGGCCCCTCACTCTCTGTGTGACTTATGAAAAGTCGTTGAACATCTCTAGGATTCAATTGCTCATCTGTAAAATGATGAGATTGAACTAGTAGTTCTAGAAGGTCCCTTTCAGTTCTAAACTTATGATCTTACTGTAGAGAGACTAGTGACATTTTCTGCTAAAGCCAAAATATGAGATAAAAGTCTGGGGATATATTACTGCTGGCCAATATATGCAATAATGTGGCATTTGTATGCCACAAGGGACTGAACGGCAGTTGAAATAAATTTTCCAACCTCAAGGTAAATAGTTTGAGACCAAAGATCTCAAAATTGGCACCAAAAAAAGGCAGGGGAAAACAAGATAATAAAAAAGATGATCTTGGTTAGCCCGGGGCATTCTGCTGGAATTTTGCTAGCTCCCTGGCTAGGAAGGGTGTCCCATAGCCTCAGTTGCACCAAAAAGACATCCACCTGCCTTATCAAGTGTAGACTCTTTAGTAATTGTAGCTTAGCAAATGGGAACAGTGTCCAACAGACAGCAGCAGGGAGCAGCAGACAGTCCTGAACACCTGAAGACCAGCAGATGGGAGCAGAGAGCAGCCTAGTCACCATAAGAACAGAGGGAATGCCTAGGAGAAACAATTTACAGAGTGGAAATAGCAGCATCCACTAGAACACCGCAGAACACATACATGATGCCTAGAAAAGAGCAGCAGCATCTCAAGAGCACACAAAGACAAGCAGCTCAGGGCATCTTCCCTCTTCCTTCTCCTCCAGCTACCAAGACAAAGATCTTTTTCTGCATCATCAGAAATATAAGTCGCCATTGCATGCACTTCTTTTTTTTTTTAAACCTTACTTTCTATCTTAGAATCAATATTGGTTCCAAGACAGAAGAGTGGTAAGCACTAGGCAATGGGGGGTTAAGTGACTTGCCCAAGGTCACACAGCTAGGATATGTCTGAAGTCAAATTTTAACCCAGGATCTCCCATCTCTAGGTCTGATTCTCAATCCACTGAGCCACCCAGCTGCCCCCACATACACATCTGAATATATTTCCTAGGCATGTATTCCCTATACATTGCCTTCCATGTTACCAATGATCCTGGCTTTTGTCTTGCCACTGGACTCTCATGCCCCTGGAAAAGAGAATGAGGCTGATTGACTTCGTGCAATAATGCCTCACTTAAGTCCAGTTCACAAACAAGAAAGACATCACCCTGTGATGTCATTGGTAATGTCATTAGTCTTCTTTGAGAATGAAGAATGAAAGCAGAGGTCCAGGTGTGTTCCCTGGCCACGGGCACTCTGAACATGCCTCTGGCTCCTGCTGATGTCATGGTGTGCTATGGGAAGGTTTAGCCCATGTGTCCAGGGGGAAAAATCTTTTCTTTTCTCTGTATTTAGGCTGTTTAATGGTCTTTCATGTTGAGCTAAGCCGTGGCAGGCTTGTAAACGTGCATGCCTTGGTGGGCATGCGTGGCCTTCGATTTTGGGGGGTGGTAGTCCACAGGATACTTCCAAAGTGAAGCCATTTTTCTGGAAGCCCATCTAGAGTAACTTATTCCAACTTCTAGCTCTGGGCACTTGGGTAGGTTATCGTCCACACCTGTCAGAAGCCGTTTATTTCTTCAAGACTCACCTTGGTCTTCCCTGCCAGCTCACATTTTCCCCGAGGGGCAAGTCTGAATGTCTTCTTCATCCCAATCACACCTGACCCTATAGCATGCTTATCTGTGGGTCCACACTGTCATTATAGAGAGAATCAAGGAGTAAGCATTCAAGTACTCTACGAAGTTCTGGGAAGACAAAGAGAAGTAGCAAACAGTCCCTGACCTCAAGGAATATACAGCTTTATGGGGAGGGAACAAACTGGGTATATGCAAGTAAAAATGTAAACTCCTTGAAAGTTTCAGATCCCCAGGTCCCTGCATTATTATGTAGCACATAGTAGGCCCTCCATAAATGGTCATTGAATTGACAATTGAAGGAGGCGTTATATAGTGACAAGAATAGTGACTTGGGAGTGAGGAAGCCTGTGTTACAATCCTAACTGCTATAAAACCCCTTTTTTCCTCAGGATCCTTTTCTGAAAAATGGAGGAGTGAAGCAGATGCTTGCTCGGGTCAGATATTACTTGAACAGCCAGGAGACAATCTTATGTTTACATTCCTTGCTCAGTGAAGCCCTTCTTGCTAAGGTTTACGTTATCCACAAGGTATAAATCAGTGACTATTTCCTTGAAAAAAGTTAGAGTATCAAGCTGAAACTCTAAAGTAGAACTCTTATCAAAATATTCCCATTAATCCAAAGAAAAGAGGCATTATTAAATTAATGTTTTGACTCTATATAGTTGCTAAAGAAACTTTTATTTTGATGCATAAATACCCAAATGGATCTGTGATCTTATCAATTGAGGACATTCTCTCCAACAATATAATAATAATAGCTAATATTTAAATAGTTCTTGCTACATGCCAAGCACTATGTTAAGTGCTTTACAACCATCTCATTTGATCCTCACAACAACCTTGGGAAGCTGGTGCCATTATTATATCCATTTTACAGATGAAGAAACCAGACAAATAGAGATTAAGTGACTTGCATACAGCTAATAATGTCTGAGGCTTTATAGCACTGCTGACTCCAGGAATTTTTTTGTTAGTAGCAATCTTTATTGATTATGACTCTTACAACTCATCCCAGTTTGTTGATACTATAGAACTATTATCTATATGTCCCCATGAATCCATCACAAGAGTCTACCCAATGTAATTAGGTCCTCCTTCTTATTCCCCCTCTCCTCACAACATGAGGACTCCTGACCATCCCATCTTTCTTTGTGATTCTTTTCCATCCTATATTCTGGTTCTTCCTCAAAGTTCCTTTTTTGTTATATGTAACAGTATGTTTATATCCATCATACACCATTCAATTGCCTTCCATGGAATATTCAATTTTAATTATTTGGAGGATATAGTGTTCCACGAATCACAGCCACATGAAATCACCAATAAAATGGTCTTTTGTTTCCAAGAAAAATTTTTTTTTGCTTTATTAAAGAAGCTTTACAGTTTTTCAAAGGCAATACAGTCAGTTCTCTATTTAATTCTGGATCTAGTTTATTGTCCACTTGTATTGTCTACTAAAGATGCATAAATACATGAACATACATATGTGTAGACATACATACATATATATAGTGTGTAAATGGAAATCTTGTGCCTTTGAACTACATTTTCCAGGAGCCCACTGACATTACCATTATGTGCTGAAGTAGACAGGAGAATAAATAGGGTGGTCTTCCGTGGCTAGCCCTTTTTGATTACTGTGGCAACTGTGGTGGAGCAGGCTATTTGAAAAGGTAGATTAGCCATGGGCACATGATTTTATTTTGTTACCTTTTTATTCCTTTATTTCTAGTGATTATTAATAAATTTTACAAAATATATTTGAAATTATTGCATATTAATTTTAATTTTTATAGTAGGCTATAGAGGCTATTCATATAGCTTCTTTAATAAAGCAAAAACAAAGGGACAAACAACACAAAAGACTAGGTTTTGTCTTCAATATTTGGTACTTTGGGGGAGATGGGAGACAAGCATTGATTGACTCCTTCACCCCCTGGGCCATGATTTTCTTCAGACTTCAGACCTGGGTTGGTAGGGGAGATTGTTATGCCAGAGAGATGGAAAGGGAAGTTGAAACTAACTGATGTCCAAGCCACAAAGCAGTTAGTTATACAAGAGCTGGGAAGTAAGGGGAGATTGTAAGGGGGAATAATACAGAAAAATGAGCAAAAGAGTCATCAATAGACTTCCCCAGGATAAACTGAATTTAGATTCAGTCAGAAACTCAGCCCTCGTCCTGGAGGCCACCCTGGGGCCCTGACCATTCACAGAGACACTCTGCTTGTGCCAACCACAGAGCAGAAAAATGCTTGACCACAGCCTTAGCCAACTGAGGCCTCTGTGAGAGTGATGTGATAAAGGTGGCATCAGAAGAAAGGATGGTGGAGGGAGAGGAAGAGGGTGAATTGGCAGAACCTAGGTTAGAAGACCCAGAAAATAAAGTCTTGCCATTTGGTAGTTCTTGAATTTGACTATAACATTCCTGGGTGTCGTCAGTTGGGGATTAAGTACAGGAGGTGATCTGTGGATTCTTTCAATCTCCACTTTTCACTCTTGTTCTAGAATATCAGGGCAGTTTTCTTGAATAATTTCCTGTAGTATTATGTCCAGGATTTTTCTTTTGTCGTGGTCTTCTGGTAGACCAATGATTCTTAAATTGTCTCTCCTCGAACGATTTTCTAAATCTTCTGTTTTGTGAATGAGATGTTTCATATTTTCCTCAATTTTTTCATTCTTTTCATTTTGTTTTATAGTGTCCTGCTGTTTTGTGAGGTCACTTAATTCTAGTTGTTGTATTATGGTTCTTAAGGACTGGATTTCATCCCTGGCTTTTTGGTCATCCTTCTATTTCTGGTCTGATTTTCTTTGGAGGTCATCTTTCATCCTCTTTGCCTCATCTTTCATCCTCTTTGCCTCATCTTTCGTCTCCTTTGACTCATTTTCAAGCTGGTTGATTTTTGGCTTTCAAGACAGTATTTTCTGTTTCCAGGTGACTTATCTTAGTTTTTACGTTCTTTTCCCAATTGTCTTCAGCCTCTCTTAATTGTGTTTTGAATTGCATTTTGAGTTCTTCCAAAGCCTGTATCCAATTCACTGGGATTCCTGATTTATCATTTCCTGATCCCACCCCCTCTGTTCCATTTACTCTTTGCTCATTGCCTGTACAGAAGCTGTTTATTGTAATTTCTTTCTTCTTTTTCTGTTGTTTGCTCATATTTACCCCTTCTTTGCTCCCCATATTTGTCTGTGCTCTTGCTCCTCTCAGTTTTTTGGTTTGCGGGGGTTTCTGTCAGTCTCCCCTCTTGGAGCTTTGACAGAAGGTCTCTCCCTGCAGTCTGTGGGGGAGGGGTATTGTTGTTTGAGCTTCCCTGTCCTCTGGAGGCTTTTGATTGGATTAAATTAAAGTCCAGCAGTCTGTGGGGGAGGGGTTTGGGAGTTTGAGTTTCCCTGTCCTCTGGAGACTTTTGATTAGATTAAATTAAAGTTCAGCAGTCTGTGAGGGAGGGGTGTTGGAGTTTGGGATCCCCTGACCTCTGAAGACTTTTGATGGGATTAAGTTCAGCTGGGTTGGGCTGGATGTGCCCTGAAGCTAAAACCTCCTGGAAGGCTGGAGCAATATGGAGGGTCTCCACAGCTCTGTCTAGGCTGCCAGCTTTGCACTCCCTCCCCAGCTCCTTCCCCGTCTCCTCTGTTCAACTCTCTGAGCCTGGCACAGCTCTGCCTGCAAGGTACACCCTCCAGACAAGTGCCTTTGCCCACCCAGAGGTTCCTACTGCTGCTGGAGGCTTAGCACTCTAGGTGGGAGGGGGAAGGGGTCCTGAGACCTTCCTTCTGCCTTCCCCTTAAACCCAAGTGTTCTCAGATTCCAGCTTTTGAGAGGTGTACCTTTTGGATTGAGTCCAGCAGGAGGGTTCCTTTGGCTCTGTCCTGTTGTTAGGTTTGATTTTCAGTCCCCTAGGAGCATTCAATTTGTGATCAGTAAGGAAGGATTTTCAGAGGTCTGAACTTCTGCTGCTTCTAAGCCACAATCTTGACTCCCAAGTCTTGCCATTTGGGAAGGTCAAGTAGAAGTTGTCTCTCCTGCTTCCACCCCTGAAAGTTTGCAAACAGAAAACCAGAAGCATTTGATTCTGTACTCTTTCCCCTATGGTGATCTTCGAGCCAGAATGGACTAGATCTGGAGTTCATAGTCAAATCTCCTGAAGTTAGAGCCAAAGCTAGAAGCAGAACCAAGTGCTTTGATGAGACTCTTGGTTCCATGTCCCAAGTTAAAGAGATGATTAAAAGGCTATGTGCCAAGGGCAAGGCAGCTGTGAAAAGAAGAAAAACCCACCCCAGACACTCTTCAGGAATACCAGGCCATTCAGGCATAGAACTCTTCCTGCTTGAGAAGTTTCTTAAATACACTGCTGACTTGCTTCAGCTCCTGCTAGGAAGCCAAAGCATTTATTTGATTTGGTTTTTCCTACATGGATAGTTGAGTCTCATTCTTGAATGATTATGGTTTCCTTTCAGGAGACTCTATAATGTTCCAGGACTTAAGGTAATCATCACAGCATCATCTAAAAAAATAGAGGACTTTATCTTTGACAAGAAATGCCCCTGCCACATGGGCTATGAACCTGATCTTCTCCAAGATCATATCAGACACCCTTGATCAATATGTAACTCTCCCTTCTCACAAGGTGATCTCGTAAGTTATATTATTCAGGGAACCTTAAATAATTTTGATGTATAGGTAAGAGATATTTTGTTTCAAGAGAGTCATTAAGACAGCATTTTAATCTATCAAACTAAATTCATAAAAAAATAACCAGTTTATTTTGGGGAGGTTGGTTATGTTTGAGTGTGCTCTTACAACAATAATCAATATGTAAGTATGTTTTGCATGACAATAATTTTTTAATAACTGGCAATAAAAGACAATAGGATTGATGTCCTATATAGCTTTCAGACACATCTGTGAAAGCAAGGATGTATTCTACTATGGCTTGTTGTGAATGTCAGTGGCAGGGAAGGGGAGGAGGCAGAGAATGTAGATGATTCTTATAAAAAATTTACATAGCTAGGAGAATAAGTTGATGGGATGGATGGATGGATAGATGGATGGGTAGATGGATGGACAGATGGATGGATGGACAGACAGATGGATAGATCAATAGGTAGATGGATAGATAGATAGACATGCAGACAGATCCATAGTTTCCAAGTCGCCTTTTTCTAGTATTAATAAGACCTGAGGTTTTTTCCATACAACTTTCCACCACAATTATCTCACCTCAACAATTCTTTATGTCTCCTCATAAGAATGTAAATTCTTTGAAAGCAAGAATAGTCTTTTTTACCTACTCTATTTTGATGTCAAAAATCCATTATTTCTTCAATACATCACATAGTATAGTATAATACATAGTCTCTATAGTACTTTTCATCGTGTACGTAACTATCTATTTGCCATTTAGGATTTTTGTAGTTCTAAGTACCATCTTGTGACTGCAAGTGAGTTGATAATATTTGCTAGAGAATGTGGATACCCATCAATTCAAGACTATTATTAATTGAAGGGTTTTTCTCCCTAATGATAAAATCCTTGTTAAGTTTTCTCCTCATATAGGTCAGCTTTCACTTGAAAAATCTCTTGAGATAAATTTGAAGTCTTTTGAATAGAGGCCCTATTCTCTTCTCTCAGGAACTATCCCTAAAGGTCATTTCCCTTGACAAAGGGAAAACAAAAGCTTCCAGGAGATAAACAAAACTTTTTAGGATGTTTGATTATTAGTTTCCTTCTTAGATAATTGATTACATTTTCACTATTTGTCTTTCATCCCTTAACTGTTGGGAAGCTCTCTACTTATTTTCAAAATGGATAATGTTGAACTCTGTCCAGATGTAGAAGTTTGTTCTAACCACCCAGTTCTATAGAAAACTGAGTTCTTTGTCCTAAACAAAGAAAGATGAGATTTGGTGATTCTATCATCACCATCCAATTCAGTCAATCCCTTCCCTAGAATCCTAAGGAACTAGAAAACTGCTGATATGTCAGAACTGGGAACTTTTTATGCCTAAAAATTATAGAAATCTGGTGATTCTCATTGGATGCCACAGTCTTAATACTTCTGGATATTATGATCTCTGACTTCCCCTCCCTCGATCGGAATGGTCTTTTGATCTGTAGTTATAGGCCACAAGTATTTGGTAGGTATCTAATTTGTAAACAGACTTGAATTTCCAGTCTCATCTCCAGCCCCGCTGAGACCTCTGCTAATTCCCAAGTGATATACTTAAATAAATCTAATTAAGACAAATAAATTCTTTTCATCTAAAAGGCAAAGAAAAAGCTAGCAAAATTATGTCCATTCACCAAATCTTTTCTATGGCCTCTAATAAAAATTTATGTCAAAAATGGAAACAATGTTAGAAATTATTAATAGAGACAATCATAGTACTGGAGGCAATGCTAAAGCTAGCATCATCCTCTAAATTCAAATTTGATCTTGGAACCAAATGAGACACTGGAAAGTCAGTGAACATTTAACAAAGGAGAACGTTTACTTTGTCCTAACAGCAAAGATTCAGTGACACTAGTTTCTCTGAATGTAGACCCTTTCATCTCCATCTGGAAATGTGTCTGGTCAGCAAGTCATCAGAGAATGGGCACTCAAGTGGTCATAAACCCCCACCAAGCCTATGAAGATCTAAATCCATGTGACTTGGATCTTTCATCCTCTTAGATGATCATGCAGTCACATCAAGGAAGCCAGGGCCAACAGATTCCAAGAGTAGCCTTGTCCTGGAACTACCTCTTGTTGGTTGGGATGGAGTGAAAGGTTGGTTTCATCTGGGAAGTTGAGGCCAAGCAGATTCCAAGGGGAAGCTTAACACTATCACACATAGCATTATAGATTTAGAGCTTGGAGGAACCTCAGAGGCTCTCTTTCCCAACTCACTCTCTGCCTGTCTGACAGTCTATCTGTCTGTCTGTCTGTCTCTGTCTCTCTCTCCTCCTCTTCCTCTTCCCTTTCTACCTCTCTCTTCCCCTCCCTCCCTCTCTCTCTCCCTCTCCCTCCCCCATGTCTCTCTCTCTGTCTCTCTGTCTCTGTCTCTGTCTCTCTGTCTGTCTCTCTCTGTCTCTGTCTCTCTCTGTCTCTCTGTCTCTCTGTCTCTGTCTCTGTCTCTCTGTCTGTCTGTCTGTCTGTCTGTCTCTCTCTCTCTCTCTCTCTCTCTCACACACACACACACACACACACACACACACACACACACACACTCACTTTTATGGATAAGAAAAGTGAAACCCAAGAAAGTGAAATGCTTGCCCAAATTCACACAGGTATAACCATCAGAAGGAAGATTTGCACCTTTTTCCTCTACTTCCAAAGCCAATCCTCTCCCTACTGCCCCACTATTTCTTTCCTCCCCAAGTATGGCAGTTATTTCATCACTTTATCACTTTAATATTTCTACTTTGTTTCACTATATATTTTGTCACTTTTTTGTCACTTTTGACACAAAGTCTCCTTTTGAGGGCATTTGCCCTCAAATATAAGAAATAATGCAAGAATGTAAGAAAAATAGGGACTAGAGAATCTGATGAATTCTTCTTTTTGATTATTTCTTCTGAGTCCCTAAAGTAACCCTAAGTCATTTTGTAAATGGAGCAGGACACCAAAACAAATGCCTGGCACATAGTAAGTACTTGATAAATGCTAGTTAATTGATTGATCCATGTAACTGATTTCCCCTTTTATTTTTTTCCCTTCATTAGTGTCATTTCTACCCTCTTTGTAAACACATCCAGGTCAGAGCCAAGTATGGTAATTCCCTTCTCCTTGAAGGTAAAAAGAGTTTCTTTTATATAAATCTTTGTAGATCTTTTCCATTTCTCTTTATTGTTATTTTTATCTGCTCTTGGGATTACTTCCCTTAAGTGGGTCTCTTGACAAGTTTTCTTTACACTGGTTTTACCTCTGCTGCTTTTCTCTGTTTTAGAAGGTCAACCTACTCATGTGATCTTGCATTAACACTAAATATTCTTTTTTTTTTAAACCCTTACCTTCCATCTTGGAGCCAATATTGGCTCCAAGGCAGAAGAGTGGTAAGGGTTAGGCAATGGGGGTCTATTGTGTGTGACTTGCCCAGGGTCACACAGCTGGGAAGTGTCTGAGGCCAGATTTGAACCTAGGACCTCCCGTCTCTAGGCCTGTCTCAATCCACTGAGCCACCCAGCTGCCCCCATCACTCTAAATATTCTTAACTTACACTGCCTTTGGCTTCCATAACTTTCCACTTGACAAAAAACTAACGTGAAGCTCCTTCCTAAGAGACTTTTGTTTTGTTTCTTATGATTATTACTGGGCATCTGTTACATTTCTTTTGTTTGTTTGTTTGTTTGATCTTTTATCAGTTACATTTCTGAAAGAACAATTACAATCTTTCTGCTTTCTATATTCCATCTTCCATCATCAAGAACTTGTTTAACTAGGTTAGGATCCAGCTATTTCAATTACATGTGGCAGCTTTTTTTCTCATTACTATTCTTTATTCCCACTTTATACTAATTTTAATCTTTGTTCTAACAAGACTGTGCTTTGGCTTTGTGTAGACAGCTGAATCAAGAATTATTCCTACAAACGAAATGAGTCATTGACATCTGACAAAATGTAAGCAGGTTCAGTTTGAGGGATCGGTGTTATTCAGTGCTCACTGTGTGTGACGCCCCTTACCCATTCTTTTTTCAAAGAAATTATTCAGGATATATAAGCATGAGGTTTCTGCATTATTCTACAAGCCTTTTGCTTAAAACCTAAACTTTAGTAGCTTAAAACTGTACAAGTCTTTCAGGATACTCTAAAGAACATAAATATGAAGAGATTTTAAATACATATACATATATAGTAGTGTGGAAGATAGACATTTGCAATTGGGGTGATCAGAAAACATTTCATGCAAAAGATGCAAAAAGGGAAGAATGAGGCAGGAGTAAGGGAGGAACGCATTACAGATGTGGGTTTGGCCATTGCACACGTACCATGCTCATTCCTATCTTTTTTTGTTCAAGATGCTCCCTCAATCTGCAGTGTTCTTCCCTCTCCTTCTTCTTCATCAATATAAATACTACTTTCAACTTCCAAATTAAGCTCCATCTTTTCCAGAGTGTCTGACTACTCCAGTCCCCAATGATTTCTTCCTTGCCTCTTACTATGTTTAAAGTCTATTCCATGCCACTCAGAGGGAGTGTGTGTGTGTGTGTGTGTGTGTGTGTGTCTGTGTGTGTGTGTGTGTGTCTGTGTGTGAGAGAGACAGACAGACAGACAGACAGAGACAGAGGGAGACAGAGACATAGAATCATAGATACAGAAGGGACCTCAAAGGCCAACTAAAGTAAACACCTAATTTTACAGATGAAGAAATTGAGGTCCTAGAAAGCTTGCCTCAAATCACATAGCAAATAAATATCCAAATGAAGATTTGAACCCATGTCTTCTGAATATAGAACCAGGGTGTTTTCTTGTGCAATGCTTCTCCTAATTATTTTTTTGGTTTCTGTAAGTAGAAATTCTATCCCTGGTTTCTATTTCTCTGGAACAATGTATTTCTATGTATCACTTTGAAATTTATTCCTGCTGCTTTCATATCTATCTTTTCCCAGCATGTTTCCATTTTTTCCCCTATAACTGACAGAAACCATAAAGCCAGATTCATTGCCCAAGTGGTGTTCAATTCAGGCAACTGAAAAGAAAAAAAAATCAATCCCTTTTGCTTCCTTCAGATGGTCCTTGTTATCTATAAATGGCTTATCTTGCACTGTCCTTTCATCTGTAAAGCACTTCAGAACTAGGCAGAGAACAAATCACACACACACACACACACACACACACACACACACACACACATCCCATCTCCAAGTGCAATAAAGCTGCTAGGACAGGCACTTCTTCCTAAGCCAATCAGTATTTGCTCAGTTAGCTACCAAAGCAGGGGACTGTTCTAGAAAGTCTCCCACTTGCTGTCAGTTGCTGGTATATTGATCAGGTAGCACTTCAACCTCTCCTCTCCCCTCCATCTCCAAGAATAGCACTTCTCCCAAGAGACTGGCCACATGCTCCAATGGTCCTCCAGGATGGTAAAAAACACAAGACCATCACCCCATCCCTAGGAAGCTGCATGATACAGATGGCGCACTTTTTTGAGGCATGCAAAGCTGAAGGTGCCTATTCTCGACTCTCCTAGGTATGAGCTTAGAGAATCCCTCTATGTATGTATCCCTCTTCAATGTAACAGGAGCTATCCATGGAAATCACAGTACCCCAAAGGGCTTTCCACGTGGACTGTTTTCATAAAGAATTCCACCAGTCTTTGTCAAATAGATCACTTCAAGAAAGAATTTGCTGACAGTACCAAAGAGTGTGTTGGTGTTGTTGCTGTTGTTATTTTGGGGTGTATTATTTTGGGCAGGAACTAGAAAATACAAAGAGTTCCCAACTATTCAAACTCCCTCAACCAATGAAGATCAGGAATTTCTTTGTGACTTTTAGTTTGCTGCCAAGGACCTTCTGAAGTTAAAAGACTTGCCTAGGGTCACACAGCCAATACACATCAGAGGTGGGAAATAGATCCAGTTTTTTCCCACTGAGGCTAGCCCTCCTTTAACTACCCTGTGCTGCTTAAGGAGTAAGGAGAAAACAAAAGACTGGAGCTGTAAGCACCTCGAGGTCAGGGACTTATGTCTCATCTAAAGGTGGTATCTTTGTAAGTCTATGCATGATGGACGACTGAATCCTGTGAAGCAAGGGGACAGATGTTGGTTATGTAGTGCAAACCCCAGAAGATCTGTTAAGAGGAAATTTCTTATTATTC
Source organism: Monodelphis domestica (assembly GCF_027887165.1). NCBI lineage: Eukaryota > Metazoa > Chordata > Mammalia > Didelphimorphia > Didelphidae > Monodelphis > Monodelphis domestica. Next base: position 221,484,207 of record NC_077232.1, on the reverse strand, counting down.
AATCTGTTCTATCAAACTGAAATAATACCCATACTTAGTGGAGAAATTAAATGCTGGCACTTTGCAGAAGGGCTGGATGGACATCACCCCTATATCTTTCAATCCACTGAAATCTTTGCAGACTCTCCACTACGGTAGCCTTCCTTACCATTTTTAGTTCTATGGTTAGTACAATGACTCACCTTTTTGTGTGGCTCTCTACTGATTTCTGTAGGGTTGCATACCTAAAATAAAATGCATAGGATTACAAAGGGAAACACTTATTTCTAAGTAAAACTATTTCTTTCCCACCTAAGCTCACTTAGGAGGAGCAGAATCCTAGATCTAGACCTGAAGAGCCTTCAAAGTCCCCAGTGAGCTCATTTATATGAGAGGAAACAAACCCAAAGAAGCCTAGTGATCTGTTCCACATCCCACAGCAGGCTATCAAAGGTTCAATTTAAACCTAGATCCTCTGACTTCTCTCTTACCTAGAGTGTTCTCTCTCATCTATGCTCTGCCTCCTGACTTCCCTGACTTCCTTTAAGACCCAAATAAAATCCTCTCTTCTAGTGGAAGCAGTACTCAACTGCTCTTAGTCTGTGTCTCCCCTCTGATAATGCATTTGTCTTATATGAAGCTAGCTTTGTGCATATTTATTTACCTGTTGTCTCCCTCCTTGGGACTGCCAGCACCTTTGGAGAAGGGACTGTCTTTTATCCTTTTCTGTATCAGAGCTTGGCATGGTGCCTGGCACATAGTAGATGCTTAAAAAATGTTGATGAATGATTTGACTTCAAAGTTGGTTCTTCTTTCTACTCATCCTAACCTCTACCCGAATGAGGTGGAGAAATTGAAGAAACTGGTTCACAATTGACTATCGCCATTTCCCCTGATACTCGGTGATCTTAGGAGCATCTTTAGAAGAATGTTGGAACAAGGGGGATTTTTCCCCCCACCTAAGTGTTTTTCTACTGCCATGGCCTCTTAATCTACCCTCTTCCTCTGTCAATCTCTCTCTCACAAAATGACCAAAATAATCTTTGTGAAGTTCAGCTTTGATCGTGTTACCCTCTTACTGAAGAATCTTCAGAGGATCCTTATTGTTTGCAGAAAAAAACCCAGAACAGACTCCTTAGTTTGTCATTTAAGGCCCTTCACAGTATGGCTCCAACCTATTTTCCCAGGGGTATTTGTCAGTTTGCTTATCTAGTTTTTTCCTGTTGATCTATTTCATGTATTCTATTTTCCAGTAAAACTGACCCACTTTATCTTTTCCAAAACCGCTATTCCTTAACCCATCTCCATCTTTTTTAACAGCTTTATACTTAGAATGTATCCCTCATTACTTGGATCTCTTAGAATTCTTAGCTTCCTCCGAGGCTAAACTTGGATTCTACCTTCTGTGAAAAATGTTTCCTGATTCCCCCTAAATTATTTGTATTATGGACTCCTCTGGAAGTCTGCTAAATCCTACAAACACTTCAAAATGATGTTTTTAAATGCATAAAACAAAGTGCATAGCCTTAGAAAGGAAACCAATGATATGAAATTTAAAAGAGTTTTTTCCCTAAGTTCACAGACCCTCTATCCACAGAGCCCAGGTTAAGAAGCCTTTCCTTAATTAGTGCTTTCTCCCTTCTCAAATTATTATTTTTAACTTATCTCCAGAAATGTTGCTTCCATCCTGTGATCAAAGTGCTTTACATCCATTACTCCTTTGAGTTTCCCAGCTCACCTGGCTCATAGTAAGTGCTTCATAAAAACTTAGCGATTAATTAGGAGCCAGGCACTTTAGCAGGTGAGTTGTGAAATCTTATTTCCTGAGCCTTCCTGCTCTCCTGCTGAATTCAAGCAATTTTATGAAGCAATACAGGGGTCAACTGGTAAGTGTTTAACAACCATTTGGTTAAAAAAGCGATTTGGAGAGGAAAAAAACCATGCAAGCATAGTTTAATCTATATTGTTGTAGTTTGATCTACATTATTAACATTTTCTTGAGATTAGATCATCAATAAAACAATAAATCAAGACTTGATTTCTAGCCATCGCTGATTTCTGTAGATGCTGCTCATTCTAGATATTTAACAATCTTCCCTCACAAGCTGGTTATAGCTGGCTCCAGCACATCCCTACACTGTAATAAACACTGTGGAAACGAACATAGTCCAAAAAAAAAAAAATAGTCCCTTTTCAAGAAGCTCACTATTGAATGCAGAAGATAACTTGTAGATAACTAGATGCATACAAGGCATATATAGAGTAGATGAGGATTATTTGAAAAGTAGATGCTAATAACTAGGGAAATCCAGAAAGGGCTTCTGCAGAAGATGGGGAGAAAGGGAAGGAAGAAAAGAGGAAAGGAAGGAGTACTGTATTAAGTACCTACTGTGCACTAGGCACTATACTAAGTGCTTTACAATTATTATCACATTTGAGCCTTTCAAATAAATACCCTAGGACGTGGGGATTGTTATTATCCCCATTTTATAGTTGAGTAAACTGTGTGAAGTGACTTGCCCAAGACAAATAATTATTATATATCAGAATCAAATTTGAACTTGGATCTTCCTGACTCCAGAGCCAGCACTCTTCCCACTATGCCACCTCAATGCCTCTTGCTGTCTCTCAGACATCCTTTGAATTTTGGTTCTGCCACTTGGTGACCCTGGGGAAGGGGGCAGGACCTACGTAGCCATTAAGATCTTCTCCAGCTCTAAATCCCATGATACACATTCCCTGTGCTTTAAGTTAAAAGAGTATTGAATAAGGATGTGTGTGTGTGTGTGTAATGATCTTTTTTCTTAATCTACCAACTTAACATTTAACTGGCTTTCCCAGACGTCCAAGTCCTGTGGCTGTGTGTCTGAGGACAAAGGCTTGCACCTGACCGACCTTTCTCGAACATTCCTTCTGCTCTGGGCTAAGCCATTTATTCTTTTACTCTAACCAGCAATCCCTCTGACTCCCTTGTCCAAAATGCTCTCTTTCAGTCCATCTCTCTCCATAGGCATTGTCTGCTCCTCTTATTAGCTAAGCTCTTTGGGGGAAGCCAGGGACTTTTGCTTTCTTCTATCTTCATCTTAAGCAAGTTGATTTTTCATTCATTCCCATGTGGGGAATGAACTAAAAATCTAGATCTCCTCTCCTTGGCTTCTTGCCGATGCCAGTTTGAGGGGCTGGGAGCCTTTGATAACTTCAGATGGATGTTCTGCTTCCTTAGTGGCCTGGACTTCTAATACAGTCCTCTGCTCTCACTGTACTCTCACATCTCAACCCTTGCACAATCTCCAGCAATGGTTTATGTCCCCAAATACTTGTGCAAGACTGATGCTGCGAGGGCTGACAGGTACACATGCTGACCTCTTGTTACTATCTCTTCCCTTTCTTTAGAGGTAGCTGATGGAGGAGTGGATGTGGAGCCAGGGAGACCCGAGTTCAAATTCAACTTCAGACCAATATTATTAAACGTGGAATCCTGGGCAAGTCACTTTATCCCTGTTTGCCTCAGTTTCTCTGCTGTAAAATGGGAATGAGAATAGCACCTATTTTGCAGAGTTATTGTAAAGGATCAAATAAGATATTTATAGAAACAGCTTCCCTCAATGCCTGGCACATAGTAGGTGCTCTAAAAATGCTAATTCTCCCATTACAAATCACTGCCAAATTGAATATTGTTTTCATGTTCTAGAATACAATTCTGCATTCCTCATCTCTTCCACCAGAGGGCCCTCACTGTCTGCATAACAGCAAAGGAATCATTTCTGCAGTCAGTCCTTTAAAAAAAAAAACCAATACTCATCATTTTATCAATTTGAGGCAGACATCTGTTAAGCTTTCCCTGGTAAGGAAAAACATGAAACCACAATCTGGAAACAAAACAAGGTTCTACTGCAATTCATTCATTCATTCATTCATTCATTCATTCATTCATTCTATAATCCCCCCCCCCCCCCCAAATTTCCAGGGAAATATATATTTTATGCAGCTCTCTAATGATCAGGGAGAGACATCTAATAGCATCTCACTGAATACTGAGTGGAGTGGAATAGACTTGCCCATGGTTCCCCAGACTTTTTCCAGGCTTCTAGTCCCAGGGTCTGGTCTTGCTGCCTCCCCTGTTGGTCCCTGCTTCCCCCACCCTAGATTTGCCTCCAGAAAAGGACTCCATTTTTCTCTTCCCATCGACTCTTTCCCTGAACATGGCGTACTCCCCTTCTGATAGGGTGCTGTACGTTTCGGAAGCTCTCAAGGGAAACTTACTTGCATTGATAATAAGAGCTGACACTTCTATAGCACTTAGTGTGCACAAGCATTGTGCTAAGTGCTTTACCACGATTATCTCACTGGATGTGAAGGGGGACAGTCTGCCTACATATGGTACGCAGAGACTGAAATATTCCTCATCTTGGAACTAGGTCATACTCTCTTTGTTCTCCCTCCTTTTTCTCCCTCCCAGAGCCAGGTCTTATCCTCTGAGGTGCCTGGCACAAGCTCCTTTGGACTGGATGTTAGACCAGGCTCAACATCTCTAGCTGATGAGTTGAGCCACTGCTAAGGTGGGAGCCCTGCTAAAAATCGTGGCTTCATATGAAGAGGATCCAGGTCTTTGGTAGACATCTGGCTTCTTTCCAATACTTCCACACTCAAATGCCTTGCACCTAGCTTTCATAAATGCACACACTCACACACACACACAATCTCTCCTGGGTTTGGAGGCTACAAGGGACTTACAGAGAGTTGCGTCTCATTTTAGACCCTGGACAGAGCCCTGGGGAAGTCCTGGTCTTCTTTCCTAAGCACCCTGGATGAGAAAGACTCTTCCATATTTGTCCACCACAAATCTCTTCTGACCTTCGGAATTCCCATTCTAATTTTACAGTCACCCTTCTTGAGTCGCTGGAGGGTCCAGCCTTTGGGAGTCCTCTTTCTTTTGTCTTTGACTCGTCTTCTCTGTCCTGGTTGGCTTGCTGGAAAGAAGTTCTCTAGCTGGTCCATAACAGCTGTCTCTGCTCTTTGGGATGACACCCGGCTGTTATCAAAATCAAGAAGACAGAGCAATCGATCTGTGGAGTTCTCAATGCCCTAAGAAGGGCACCAACCTTTCTTATGCTATGGCTGCCTACAGGTGGCATATGTAGCAAGGGAGTGATGCCAATCTACTCAGAATGGCAGTGTAGCCCCCCACCCTTCTCCCTCTTTTTTGGCCTCATACTGACATGTCTGGAGGAGGATTTCCCAGAGAGGGGGATAATCATAGCTGAAAGCACTCTGCTTCTATCGGGGTCCTAGGGATAAGGGAGAGGAGGAAGGTGAAGAGAGAGAATATACACTCCCATTATTTTCTACTACAGCTCCTATAGGATGAGCAAAATTCACATCTACACAAATCAGTTTCAATGAGCCGATCACAATTATTATTTACTTCCTGCCAGACATTGTGCCAAAGGCTTGTCGTTGAGACATTTTCCAGTCATGTCCGACTCTTCCTGACTCCATTTGGGGTTTTCTTAGCAGAGATATTGAAGTAGTTGACTATTTCCTGCTCCAGCTTATTGTACAGATGAGGAGACTGAAGCAAAAAGGGTTTAAGTGACTCACCCAAGGTCTCCCAGCTAGAAAGTGTCTGTGGCCAGATTTGAACTAAGGAAGATGAGACTTCAGCACTCCATCGGTTATGTCCCCTGGCTATCCGTGCCAACTCCTAGAGATGCAACTATAAAAAGGAGCAAATCCTTGCCTTCAAGGAACCTATATGACTCCAATAGAAGACATAACACATTTAGGGGAGTGACCACAATGGCCACGGAAGGGAATTTGTTCTGAGGAGACACAGGGATAGTGAATGAATCCATAGTTCAGCTGATGGATGTGACCTTTCCAAAACCATGCCCACAGCAAGAGGCAAAAAGAGGAGGCGCCTGTGAATTGGGCGCAGATGGCTAGACGGTAATAATGTAGAATGGTTTGGCCAGCCCTAGTACTTCTTCTGAACTCCAATCTGACATCATTTAACTGCATAGGGTTCATTTACAATTGGGTGCCCTACTGTAAGCATATTAAATTCAACATCTCCAAAGCAGAACTCATCCCCCCCAACATATTCCTTCTAACTTCCCTATTTCCATCTGAGGACACCACCATGCTTCCAGGTACCCAAATTTCCAACCTTAGAATCAGCCTCAACGCCTTACTCTTCCTCATTCCACGTATCCAATCACAGCTTTGTCCATCTAGTTCCCTGCAATCCAAGTGTTTCAGTTCTATTTCAGTAATACCTCTCTCATCTCATCCTATCTCTTGACCCAGCTGGCCACCATCCTAATTAAAGCCTCATCACTCATCTAAATTCTCCCATCTGGTTTTCCTTCCTTGAGTGTCAACCCAACCCTGTCAATTCTTGGACACCAACTAAGGTGCTCTGACTGAATCATAGGTCTAGCCAAGTCACTCCCTGCTTAAAAACAAAAAACAAACAAAAACAAAAACAAACAAACAAACAAAAAACAAAAAACCAAGTGCTGGTATCTCGTTACTGCCTAAAGGAGAAACTATAGAATGACATTTAAATAGCCCTCAAGGGGGTAGCTAGGCAGCTCAGTAGATTGAGAGTCAGGCCCAGAGATGGGAGGTCCTGGGTTCAAATATGACCTCAGACACTTCATTGCTGTGTGTTCCTGGGCAAGTCACTTAACCCTCACTGCTTAGCCCTTACCACTCTTCTGCCTTGGAGCCAATACACAGTATTGATTCCAAGACAAAAGGTAAGTGTTTTAAAAATAAATAAATAGCCCTCCACAATATGACTCCAGCCTGCTCTTCAGACTTATTATATAATACTATTTATTTATGATATATTATTATAACTAATTATATATGCACAATATTATATTGATATAATATAATTATATAATAATTATTATATAATTCTTGGTGAATATGTGATCAGCCTCCTTGCTGGTCTGCACACATGATAATCCATCCCTCATCTTCATGCTTTTGCGCATTCCTAGAATCTCCTCCTTCCTCAGCTCCACTCATAGAATCTCTGGCTTCCTTCAAAGCACTCCTGCTAGCTGCTAGTGCCTCACCCTCTCTCCCCTGCCAAAATTATCTTCCCTTACCATTGTTTATATTTGTATGCATTTATGTGCGTGTGTGTTATTTCCACCAATAGATCACAGGCTCTCTGAGAGCAAGAAATGTTTCACTTTTGCCTTTGCATTCCCATCCCCTAATAGCCCCAGACCTCTAAGTGTATAATAAATGCTGTTGCTTCAATGACTTATCAAAGATGACACTTTAAATATTAAGTGGGATGGTAGAGATTCGAACCCTCTATCACACCTGGCTGCCCCATCTCCACCAAACCCAATCATCCACTGCTCCTACCAGAGATCGAATGCCTCTTATAAAGCTCGATTCTCCTTGTCTGACTATAACAGGCTAAGACAGAGAAGCCTGTATCTGATAGAAATGAGTAGGAACAACATGTGTTGTAGGTGGGTGCTGACAGCTGTAAGTTTCTCCATCTAAGTCTTAAACAACTGAGCAACTCACAGCCCACACAATGGCCATTACTGTTCCACTTGGATTAATACTGGGCAGACAGCCAGTTTTCCCAAGACACAGAAGGATTTTATATAAATGGCTATGTTTCTAGGTTCCTATCATTCAGGACAATAATTTCCAACCTTTTGGTTGCTTGAACATTCTATTATTATCAGTTTGACTTTTCACAACACAACTTTTTAATAACATCTATCAGTAATAGAATACTACATAAGATAATAACTCACATTTATGTAGTGCTTTAAGATTTTTTCAATTACCAAATATTTAATTTTTTCCTCCTATACTCCTGAGAGGGAAGGAGGGGAGAAGGAAGGAAGGAAAAAATGAAGAAAGAAAGAGAGAGAGAGAGAGAGAGAGAGAGAGAGAGAGAGAGAGAGAGAGAGAGAGAGAGAGAAAGAAAGAAAGAAAGAAAGAAAGAAAGAAAGAAAGAAAGAAAGAAAGAAAGAAAGAAAGAAAGAAAGACAGAAAGAAAGAAAGAAAGAAAGAAAGAAAGAAAGAAAGAAAGAAAGAAAGAAAGAAAGAAAGAAAGAAAGAAAGAAAGAAAGAAAGAAAGAAAGAAAGAAAGAAAGAAAGAAAGAAAGAAAGAAAGAAAGAAAGAAAGAAAGAAAGAAAGAAAGAAAGAAAGAAAGAAAGAAAGAAAGAAAGAAAGAAAGAAAGAAAGAAAGAAAGAAAGAAAGAAAGAAAGAAAGAAAGAAAGAAAGAAAGAAAGAAAGAAAGAAAGAAAGAAAGAAAGAAAGAAAGAGAGAAAGAAAGAGAGAGAGGAAGAGAGAAAGAGAGGAAGAGAGGAAGAAAGAGAGAAAGAGGAGACAGAGGGGAGGAGGGAGGGAGAAAGGATTATATAAGCGTAGTTAAGGAAAAAACAAATTCTACACTGAAAAATGCATTTCTCATTCTATTAGTCCATCATCTTTCTGTCAGGAGGTGGGTAACATTCCTCTTCTTCAGGCCTCTGGAATACGGGTTTATCATTTTGTTCATTAAACATAACTTGCCTTACATTATAACCCTGAGAGTAGATGATCATCCCCTTTTTAAACTTCAGAAAACTGAGTGTGTTAACATTAAGGCTCAAATTTGGATCTCCTGCCTGAGTCTAATCCTTTTAGCCCTACCTCCAGTACCTTTCACAAAAGAGATGCATTGCACCACATGGGGTATGTAGGGCAATATTTATGTCAACTCCTATATTCTACTTGGAAATATTTTTATGGCAAGGTGCAGCTCAGCTAAGAGGCTCAGTGGATAGAAAGCCAGACCTGGAAATGGGAGATCCTAGGTTCAAATCTGTCAGACACTTCCTTGCTGTGCAACCCTGGGCAAGTCATTTAACCCCCATTGCCTATCCCTTACCTCTCTTCTGCCTTAGAACCGATACTTAGTGTTGATTCTAAGACAAAAGATAAAGGTTTTTTAAAAATATATTATATGGCATATATGTTTGGTTTTTAATTAAAATTTGGAGAATTCAAGAAAAATGTATAGATTTTCCTTATTAAACAGTTGAAGAAAGTCCAGAGTGTTCAAAAGCAGAACTGGGAATAACCAGTTTAAAAAGATGATTCCAAAGAGGAATGTGGAAACAGTCAAGTAAACAAAGAATAGAGCTCGTAATCTATGCTTCTGGGAAGAAAGCTAAGTCAATATTCTCTGCCTATCCATAGTATCTCTCTATATCCAGGAACTTCCCTTAGGCTGATTGAAAGGTGACAACCATATAGTAATTGCTTTGCCTCCCCCCCCACCCCCCCCACTTCCTAGCTATTCATGCTTTGTTTTTTTTTGGGGGGGTTGTATTTTATTGTTGCTGTTAACATATCTTCAGGCATGTCCAATTCTTCCAGATGACATTTAGGGTTTTCTTGGCAAAAATCCTAGAGTGGTTTGTCATTTCCTTCTCCAGTTAATTTTACAGATGAGGAAATGGAGGCAAACATGGTTAAATGACTTGCCCAGGATCACAGAACTAGGAAATATCTGAGGCCATTTTTGAATTTGGGAAGATGAATCTTCCTGACTCTGGACCCAGAACTCTATTCACTGTGATATCTGGTGACATAGAACTGCTATTTATTTCCTCCACACCCCCAAAAATGCTTAAAACCTTAAAGACTCAAAAACATACATTGACAAAGACTTAAAAAGAGTGATGTTAACTCATAACCCTTACCATACTCTTCTAGATGCCCATATTTGAAATAGAAAAAACATGCAACAAAATGATGGAACTGTTGCCTACACCTTCACCTTGGTTTCGAGTCATCTGGACACCCCTCAGGACCATGTCTTCTGGCAAACCAGTTCACTGTTTGGGCTCATTTCCTCGGTAGATCTTGGTGTTTTATTGTTGTTGTTTTTTCCGGAGAGGAGGTATAATTGCAAAAAAAACACTTCTGGGTGCCAGCCAATTGTGACTGAGGGTCCCCAGAAGTCCTGAAATCCCACAGTGGCCATTCATGAAAAGTGTGTCTCTTATGAGGAACACTGGAAAACAGCACTGAATTTTTAGTTAGAGGACTTGAAACCCTTACTCTCTTTGGTACCTTGACCACTCACTTTTTCTAGGAATTATCTCAAATATATTCCAGCCTTTGCCATTTTTCTAATATGACTCACCTCACCCAGTTTGAAGGCTTTAGACTCACCACACCTTGAGATGACCGCCTGCTTTGGTAGGAAGCATTTCATAAATTTCTTGCTTGAGGCAGATGTGATCCTAGTTTCCAGGTATGTGATATTTTCTAGTCTATTGCCTCAAGTTAATCTCTAGGATTTGAGTACCACTAACTGGATACTAGCCCATTACTTGGCCTTGACCTCAGGAGCCTATATTTTCTACTTGCCCATTTATTGACTCAGATGACCTTACCTAGATATATGGATTAATGAATGGAAAAAGCATTCATTAAATGCTTGCTTTGTGCTAAGCACTGAGAGGTAGAAAGAGCAGAGGTGGTCTCTGCTCTCAAGGAGCTCACATTCGAACGGAGCCTGGGGTGCGGCAAATGACACATAGGAAGAAGTCAATAGCAAATATTGGAAAAGCCCCAGGGTTCTAAGAGGACAGCCACAAAGCAGATGGGAATGCTTATTTCCACTGACAAAAAATCATATCTTTTTCTGGTGCTGAACCATTTGACAGAGCCAAGGTCTTGGGTGACAAGAAATTTCTTTCCTGGGTCTTCTGTAGCTGTGACTGTAGCACCAGGAGGAGCCATTGCTAGGCTGTATCTTCATGGGGACCAATTGCCTAGGTGGTGGCTATAGGCTAGATGCACTGCAATCCCATAGGCTCTAGGGTTGGGATCTTGGACCATTTACATTGTGATTTTTAGATTTTCTCCATCTTACTTAGTGTAGCCCCCAGGAATGTGTACACCCACAGTACACTGGCATGTGCTAGCAAATGACAAATCAGAAACAACTGACTGTCCCCTGGGCTGTCCTAAGCCAAGCTTGAGCCACAATTGGCACATATGAGACGCAGGAAGTGATGTAGAGAACTGCCTTTGGAGTTCTTGTCACTTCCTGTGGAGGGGGCTGGGCGCCAGTTCGATCCTGGAACTGGAGCCTGGAGGAGCTCCCTCAGACAGCTTCCTTGAATCGGTCATGTGATGAGTGATAAGACTGAATCCCCTTTCCCTTGGCTCTCAGGGGAAGGCTGCCCTTAGTCAAGGCCTTGAACTCCTGCCTGGCTCAGCCTGAGCTGGAGCAATTTGAGTTAAGTCTTTTCTCTCTCCCTCTCCCTGTCTCTCCCTCCCTCCCTCTCTCTCTCTCCCTCCCTCTCTCTCTCTCCCTCTCTCTCTCTCTCTCTCTCTCTCTCTCTCTTAATTTCTTCCTCCTATTGTAATTAAATCACCATAAAATTCCATTCTGACTTGAGTGTTTCATTTAAGAAATTAAATCCTTGGCAACCAATAATTATTACATTCATTCTCAACCCTAAATTTATCCCTTACAACATCCAGGACTGAGGGAAGATGGTGGTCCAGGTGGTGGTGGTGGTTTGACTTACCCACCACATCCTGCTTCCAATTTTCCAGTCTCAGCTATAGCTAGGCTGGCTTATCCACTCTTTGGTTGGCATTTGATTGATTGTTGGTGGGGGTGCCTTGTCCCTTCTCCATAGGAATTGTTTTCCCAGATGATGGCTGTGAGGGTCGAGTGCTAGATCTGAAGTGAGAGCAGCTATGTGACCCCAGCCAATACCCTGTTCTGCTGGGTTCTCAAGTGATGAGTGTCAATCAGTTGCTATGAACTTGTCAAACAAGCATTTCAGTCCTTTCTAAAGTGCCAAATATGTATTATTGTCACACGGGTAAGTATGCAAGTGCTGGTTAATAAAGATTTCATGTTGACTGAATGTCAGAGAAGCCGGCTTTTATTGGAGGAAGAGTCTATGCTAGTCATCTAATGAGGCTAACTATCCTTACAGGGCCCATCTCCCAGAGGGAAGTAAACATCTGCATCAGGTTGAAATCAAACACTCAAAATGGTTGGGTTGCAACAGAAAGAAGCACCACTTCCTGAGGGAGATTTGGAGGTAACGGGCAGTCAGCTGGAAAACTGTCAGTACAAAATGTCATTTTAACTCCGTGCACTAATTTGGCACATAATTCGAGTTCCGGAAATTAACAGTTCGTGCATCTTAGTGTTTATCCACATCAAATGAACCCTGAATTACAGAGGCATCCTCGTCCTTCTACAGAGGAAGCTGTTTTTAGCGATTCCAGGTTTAAGAAACTTCTGCCAATAATAAGTGAATTTCAATGTAAATCCCGAGTTGAATTCTGCTTGAGACACCATCGAGGTTAGCATGTCTGAAATCTTTTTTTAGGATGTTCTTTTGAGACTTTAATATTACTGCCAGTTCCCATTGAATTCTTCCCCCATTTCCCACACCACCTCTTGCAACAAAGAATTCATGCAGATATTCTTCCAGGGCTTGCCCTACATTTAGAAAAATCAAGGTGTGAAAACTTCCAAGGTTTTTCTCAAGACTTCAGTCCCAGATTTGTGCATGGGTGGGAGTGGAGGTGAGAGGGATTATAGGTTTATGCTGGATTTGGAGTCAAAGGACCTGACTTCAAATTCCGCATCTGTCATTTATTTTATTCTCCGGGTGACCTTGGGCAAATTATTCCACCTCTCTAAACATCCAATCTGTAAAATCTGTAAAAATGGAAAGCAATATGGAACAGACCACGAGGTGAGTGGACCTAGGTTCAAATCCTACCTCTGATATTTAGCATATGACCCCTTTTCCCTGGGCCTAAATTTCCTCTTAAGACAAAGTAGGGTATTGGAGTAGGTGGTGTTGGGGGCTTCTTCCAGCTCATTATCTGAATTTCTGATGTCTAAATCCCTTCCAGCTTTGAATTCAGGATCCTTATGGATCCATCATCTTCACTCCTAACAACTGCTACCATTCCCAACTATTTCCATTCATGAAGAAGTAAGTCACTTAGCCCCTCTGAGCCATCATTTCCTCATCTCTAAAACATTGCCCTATTTCAATGATTCAGAATTTCACCTGGAGGGGCATTTCCTCTACCAATGAAGAGTGCCGCCCCTTTCTGATTTAGTAGATGGTGATGAAGTTGTTGTGAACAAGAAATCCACCACCCAACAGCGTAGCTCCTAAAGAACCCTTCTGAACTTACCAAGCCGATTCTTCAAATGACACCCATACAGTCTATCTTGGGGCCCCAAGTTCTTCCAGCTCAGTAGGACCTTCCAGAGCTTGTGCCAATTTAACATAGCATTTAAGGACCTTGTTACCTGCCACGCCACAAGGAGGCATGGGAAGAGGACAATTCTGAAAGGATCCATACAATGGGGTCAAGAACCCTTGTCCTACCCTCAAAGACATTGGGATGAGAGTGCTTGGTCAGTCTTAAAAGCTCTCCAGCAACATAAACCATGATGAGGATCTCCAATCCTCACTGGCGCTGCAGGCACAGGAACTCCAAACCATTCTTCTTGACTGGAGTTATTCTTGGTTGCCACCTCTCCTCCCATATTCAGTCAGTTACCACACTGGGTACATTCTACATCCACCAAAGCTTTAGCATTGGTCTCATGTCACACTTCTACCCATACCTCACTCAGCAGCTCATTGCCTGGGCTCTGGGGTGTGTAGCAGATAAAGAGTAGTGGACTTGGGACCCAGGAAAATCATGATACCTTATTTTATAAACAGTTTTAAGGTTTGCAGAACACTTAATTCATATTACCTGACTTGAACCTTACAAGAATTCTGTGATATAGATGTTTTTACAGATGAGGAACTGAGGTGGAAAAGGAATATGTATTTTGCCCAGGACCACATTGCTAACAAGAATCTATGATTGGATTTGAACCCAGATTTTTCTGGCTCTAAAATGAGCACTACTACAAAATTTAGATACCTATATGGGTTCCAATCCTGCTTTAGACACATTAGCTATGTGTCCCTGTGCAAGCCATCACCTCTCTGAGTCTGTTTCATCATCTGTAAAAATGGATTTAACGATATATAGTCTCTACTTCATGGAGTTGATGTGAGGTTCCAGTGAGGTTTTATGGTTGTTGTTGAGTCATGTTATTTGTGTCTGATTCTTTGTGACCCCATTTGCAGTTTTCTTGGCAGATAGTGGAGTGATTTGCCGTTTCCTTCTCCATCTCATTTTCTAGATGAGAAAACTCATAAGTAGGGTCAACTGACTTGCCCAGGATCATACATCTAGTATTTCAGGTCATATTTAAATTCAGGTCTTCCTGACTTCAGAGTTGACACTCTTTCCACGGTGCCACCTAGCTGCCCATTCCAATAAGGTTAGTCAGGTCAAAGCCTTTGCAAACTTTAAAAGAAAACATTAGTCATTATTATAGCCTATCTGGTCTCCTGGACCCTAAGATCTAGTCTCTACAATCCATCCTTCACTGATCCTATCACTTTCCTGTTCACAAACTTTCCATGGCTCCTAGCTACATATTGAATAAAATACAAATTACTTAGTCTGACATTCTAGGCCTTTAATCTGGTTTTAATTTAACTTCCCTGCCTCTTTTTATGTTTCCCAAACTGTGCTCCAGTCCAAAGGCATGCAAAAGCGTCATGGACAGGACCTGGATTCAATCCCACCTCTACTACTTAGTACCTGCATGATCTTGAGCAAGACACTCCCTTTGGTCTGATCCCACTACCAAACAAGGGGTTTGGACTGGATGACCTCTACAATGGACTCTAGCTCTAAATCGAGGATTCTATGACTACTCATTAATATGAATTCCCCAATGTCTCCAATTCAATAAATATTAAGTAAAAAATAAGATTCACCCCAATAAACAAGGCTCACTTACCCCTCTGATTCCCAAACAAGCCAAATGTACTGATTCCAACCAAGTTATCACAACTCTGACCCTGGCAAGAAATACAGTGAGGCTGAAGATAATGAGATCTGACTACTTGGTGTGCCCTCTTGCTTGTAAAAAGGGAGAATGAGGCAAAAATAAGTCCATCAGCTAACACATGCCATATGTTTGTTATTGGCAATAAAGAAGCATTTTTCACTCTGGCATTGTCACTCCACAGTGGTGGCAGAGCTGGGGAGGGGAGGAGTGTCAGTGTCACTGCTGTGATTATAATCACTGCATATTGAGGTTTACAAGAGTGCATTACCAGCCAAATTGTATGTGGCCCTTTTTATTTGCAAAAGACACATGGGACTTGCCTGGCTGCCAGCTTTTAGTCCACCCCTTCCTGTGTTGCTAGTGATTTCCTGAGAGTTATTGGAGCTTTAAGATGAATTGTAAGCCCATTGCTTGTTAGTGCGGATGGGGTGAGTGGATAGGAACTGAACTGAAAACCTGATGAGATTTGAAAGGGTGTTTACACTCAACATTCAGCAAAGGGTAATGACCATCTGAGAGGCACAACTCTGCATAGGGGTGGCAAAAACAAATGCTCATCACCCTCCTCGGCTAGGAATAAAAAAAGCTGCGGACCTTCAGTTGAGAAGAATGTCAGCAAAGTTACCTGGGACCCCGGTGTGTTCCGGCCAAGGCAAAGGCTACCAGGGACTTGGAACAGAATGGAAAATGTGTTGACTAGCTATAAGGAATATGGAACTGGGTGGTCTTCCTCACTGTAATAACACTTTCCAGAAGATGTAGTAATGGCTGCAGCCGTTAGGTCAGTGACAGAGCTTCAGCAGAGTAGATAAGAGGAATAGGGGCAGTTCTGGTAGCAGAGTCAAAAGCAAAAGGCAGAACTCCAGTGGAGAGAAGAGAACAGGGGAGGCATGCAGCCCCACAAGTGCAGCAATGAGTCCCCACCACTCTCCAATGAAGAGTATAAGGTGGCAGCAACAAGAGGATCCCAGGAACATGTTACATCATAGTTATGAAGTAAGGTAAAGTCACCTGAAGATGGAGTCTCAAGGATTCAGGAAAAAGCTTTACAGCCTTGAGAAGGCCGACAGGTTGGTGGCCTGAATCTTCCCTCTCCTTAGAGCCCCAGTTTTCTGAGGATTTGTTCAGAGAAAAAGCTGACTCAACTCCCCAATCACCTGTGAATCTATGGGAGATTATAACCACTTCTGGATGGCTGACTAAAAATAATTCCATGGTTTTAACTTTTGCCTGTAACCTATCTTGCTATTATTGTCTCAATTAAATACTTCACTATTTGATTAATGGTTTCTGCCTGGTCTGTTAAGAACTGGATGAAGATTACGTTGATTTCAGTGTGAATTCCTGGCATGACAATGGTGCTACACATTTGTAAAATACAGGAGGTAAAATTAGGTCACATAAGATTTCGGGTGAAAAGGCTTCCATTAATCTTTCATTTTCCTCCTAATTCATCTTCAGGGACTGATGTTATCCTCCCAATCCTTCAAGATTTCCACCTCCCCCAACTCCCATGATTGAACCTCTCCACCCATTTTCATAAATATGATAAAACTTTTTTCAGTGTTATGTTGCTTATTTATGTTTCATCCCCCTACAACAAACTTTTCAAAAGCAAGGATTGTCATTTATGTTTACCCAACCCTATTATGCATGGTTCCTCAGGCTTAGTAGGTACCTAATTAAGATTAATCTATTTTCATAATTGATATCAATAATTCAACAATTCTCCAGAAAGATTTCAGGGGATTTCTTTTTCTCTCTATTTTAAATTACATCTTCCTCCATAAGTCAAATACCTCTAACAGCAACAATAAAAGCTTCAAGGTGGGAGCTGTGTACTGGCTCCCAAGATCCATCTTTGCACACTGGACATTCAATAAAAATTGCCTAGTACAGCATAGAAAGTATATCCAATTTTTAAAAATCCATTATTATATCAAATAGAACTTATAAGAAACTTCTAAGTGAGTCCAATTGTGTATACTTTCCCTTTCTAAAAGCAAAGAAGAGGTGAGAATTTTAACATGAATTGCATATAAGTAGCTGATAAATACTAAACTTATAATAGCCTAATTTAAAGGTCTAGGAGTTGATTTTGGACTTTCTGATATTCAGAGTTCTGCCAGATTATAACTATAGGAATGGATACTAAGTAGACCAATTTCTTTTATCATTCATCTCCTTTAGATATCTATATCTTATTTGTACTAATTAGCTGGCTTTAAATGGTCTTGCATTATCACCAAATCAGTTACATAAAATTGATTTTTCAAAAAAAATTAGAACTGACTTCCAACAAGAATACTTTCAATGCCTTAACCATTTTTCAGGCTTGTAATGAAGGCCCATTTGACCTTTCCAATTCTATTTAACTGTCATGAATCACAATTCATCAATCAGTCTTTATTTAACTTAACAAGTTTGATTACAATTCCTCTATCTTGTTGGGCTCCTTTATGGCACCACTCAAAACTTTACATTATTTTGGAAGGATTGGCTCTCTGGTTATTTAAAATAAACTTGGCATGAAACAAGGTCTTACTTTTTTCCTAAATAAAAATTTTAATACAAACTATTTAATAAACAAAGTTTCTCTATTGTTTTCCTAGTTTTGCAAATAGTTTATGCTTAATGTTTTTCATTTTAATTTCTGTAACCCATAAGCTAAGTACCTTTTCTTACCACCTCAAATATTTTTCACCAAAATATAAAATATTCCCATGTAAGTTTTCATAGTAAAGAAAAACATGAATCAGCAGAAGGATGATTTATTATTTCAGGAGAAATTCCCCAATGGAAATGTCATTTTGTCTCCTTTTTAAAAAAAACTATTAAAAAAACAATAACATAACAATCTGAACCTCATATTTCACAGCTTATTCCCAATACTTTTCTTGATACAAATATTTAATTACAAAGTGCTTTATGTAGTTTCTCACTTGATCCTTACAATCATCCTGTGAAGCAACAAATACAAATATTAGCCCTATTTTACAGGAGGAAACTGAGCTTGAGAGGTTAGGTTACTTGACTAGTCACACAGCTAATGGACTGGAGTGCACCTTAAAGTGGGAGTTTTTTTTTGTTTTTTTCCCCATGTGGGCACGCATACTTCCAATGCTTGAATAGTTCATAGGCACTATGGGGGAAAAACAATTTCTTGGCCCTTTAAGAAGAAAAAGTGCAGCATGGCTAATTGAGGCCATTAGTTTGTTCACAAGTGCCAATAATGGCTCACATTTATACTGGATGTGAAGTCTGCAAAGTTCTTTAATCCCAAGGACCAGGTGAGGTAGGTAGTGATGCTGTGTCTATCTCAAGAAAAATGGTTTCTTTCTCCCAACTGGGAAGAACTCATTATCCATCTCACAGTCCATTGTAGTACCTGGTTAGAAGGACTTGATAGTTCTTTCCCAGAAGGTAGACTTGTGGGAGCTGGGCATGAGAATGTTAGGAAATGCCTGAGTAAAAAGCAGAGATTTGAGACTTTCTTTAGAGAACTAAGGTGAAGTAAAGAGGACTATATGTCCTATAAGATGCATCAGCCAAGTGAATAGTTGATTAGACAGTTAATATAAAAAAACAAATACAGTCAACATAACATAATGAAGAGCTAGCCTTGGCCTAAGAGAAACAGGTCAAGACCCAACTATTGACACCTACTGGTCATGTAAGACTAGGCAATCCCTTAACCCCTCAGTGCCTCAAGCAGTTCAATAAAACCTTAAATAATAAAGAAGGCGATTTATATTTATAAAAGAGGCTCCTCATATGTAGCTCCCTACAAAGACAAAAATCACATGTAACTTGTTTAAATCAGAAATTTACACTCTGAAAATAATCACTACTCTCCTAGAATTATAAAAATCAACTTCAGAAAGCCAGTGGAGTTGAGGCAGGATGAAATGTCTTTTTTTCCAGCTTGCTATACTCATACAAACCAAAGGGATATATATATATATATATATATATAAAATCTATATGGAGACTTCTACTATGGTTTATATTTTAAGGAGTAACCCAGTTTATACATTAATTCAAATGGTTTGATCCCACGAGGCTCCCCAACTAGCTACAGCAAAGGATTGGAGGCACGCAGGATAAGAGAACTGTGGCTACAATAGTCAACGTAACACCCACCTTTCTCCAGCCCCCAAGTCAGCTAGGGATGAATATACAATGTATCTGAGATTTGGGAAGTGGAGGCAGATAGAGAACTTTGTAAATCTGCAGGAAGGGATCCTATAACCAAGCCCTATGGACTAGGCATAGCAGGCACACAAAGGATTATTTTCTTAACTATCAAGTATGACTCAGTTGTTATTTTAGTCTTCTTACCTTTAACAAGAAATACATTATTTCACTTAAGAAATTATGTCTGTACTTGGTGTCTCATTTATTTTTACATCAACTGTTTCACACAAAAAGCAAGACTCCCAAAATTCTTTAAGATGCATCATTTACTTATAAACCAAATTTATTTTATTAATAAAAATGCTGAATACTTATTGCAATTAAGAAAATCCTCATTGTCTTTAGTATTTCCATTGTTTTCCTCATGAAATCTTCATCTATTACGTAAACAATTGCCCAAACTGCATCAAAAATATGCAACTTTTTCTTAAACAATTGTCTCTAAGCCATTGGCAACAACAAAAATTGCTTCATTTCTTCATGTAAACAGTCTCTGCTAAAGCAAGGAAAGCATTGGAAATGTATGGGCTTAAGTTTGGTTACTACCAACATTACCAAAGTTCACAGCTTATGGCTTTTCACAACACCAAAAATTTCATTTCATTTCAAACTAACACACATTAACAACCTGGTTAAGTAGCACCCACACCAGGGTCTAGAACCCATAAGCAAGCTGCACCACATTGTACCCAGGAGTTCTAGGCAGAAACAGCCTCCCACTTTTGTGACTCAAGATTTGCACCTAAAATGTACCTGACTACTATCTTTTGGATGAGCCACTTTAATTACTGTGATAATTATAACTCTCAAAGGTCACAAACCAAAGGAATCTAATTCAGGCCTCTCTGCAGAATGGGTAGACCCAGAGGAAGTATAATAAAATGTTTTTTATTGGAGGCTACAATTTAGATTTTAATGAAATTTTATTTATTTTCCAAAAACTTTTGAAGCATTCTTGTATTTTAACCCAACACTGCCACTACAGAAACTGCAATTTCGACAAAAGGAAAAAATAGATTTAACTTTTAACTTACTATTAACTAAAACTGAGGCAGTCTGAAGCCATAAGTTTTTAATCTCCCTTTTTTTTTTTAAACCAGAATTACTTTACTAAGTGCCTTCCAATTACCCAAAGCTTTTTCAGGACCCTATAACTTCTTAAATTTTATTTTTCAAAGCTTTTTCTCATACAATTCAATAGTATGTATGCACTTCGTGAGTATTTCTACTTAAAAGTCAGTAACAAGTTCATATTTCTATTTTTTAATGAAACCTCTTTCAAATAATTTTGGTTCTGAAGTTGATCTGGCTACTAAGCACTGATTAACCAATAGAATTGTGTGCCCTCAGAAATGTTCCTGGAGTCCAGGCCCTTAATTCAGGTACTATCCTTGCCCTGAACAAACTCACAAGTGAAACAGACTAATCAGTTATCACTAGACTATCCAGATTAAATGAGGTGTTACTATACTTTGCTTCCTAATTACACATCAAGTAAACAATTAAATAGCATCAGGCCAATCTTGGTTTGTCACTTCCATCAAACTCACTCAATGTGAGTAGAAGTCTTATAAATAATTAATGCTTTCTCAAACTTTCGCGACTATCCAGTAGCTCAAATAAAGTACTAGCTGAACAGCAGGCTGCTTGTTGTACACCACTGCTTTCTATGATCAAGCCATGCCCTTATCATTCAAGCTCAATTATAGTAGTTTTAGTGTCAGTCTAGGCGCCATATTTCCAAGCTGATATTAGTCCATATTACCTTAAGGGAGTTAAGTTTGCAAGGCCTGGGGGATCCAAGAAAAATTATTTTGTATTGGATGAGGGAAAGCTGGATCAAAGTAGGTTATCCTTCCTAATATTAGGGCTCCTCCTCATCCCATGGGCTGTTTTTCAAGCAGCATCCTTATGCTAAAAGTAACCCCCCATCTGAAACCTTTACCTTACTTTTCTTCCCTTGACACATTCAATCCTGAAGAAATATGTCAGAGTCCAAGACTAGGATTTATAAATGGGTTATATTAATTATAATAGCAACTCACTAAATTTGCATTTATAAAAAATGGTTGTTGTGAATAAAGATAAAAGACAATTTTTGTTAGGACATCAGAATAATTCTTAAGAAAGAAGAAGCCATTTGATTGTTCCCAATTATGTAACCACTGTGTTAAAATGTTTGCTCTTGAGAGGAAGTTTATTTATGGTTTCCTATTTGCAACTTTTAAGGCCAATTTATAAAAAGGTTTAATGTCAACTTCAAATTTGTTACCTGCTATATATCTTACAATTTGATTTGCACTGAATGTGAGCATGTATGCTAACTATGGCCAATTGCAGTTTGTTTATAACTTAGCATGCAAATGAACTGGTTTATATCTCTGAGGTCCCTTCTCTCAATTTCTGAGATACAAAAATGTTTAAAATAACTACAAATAAATTCCATGGAATGGTTCTCAGGATAACATCTACACTCACTTGTTCCCCCTCACAAGATGACATAACACTCAGGAAGCAGAGCACAAGGCATCCAGAGTTAACAAACATGATGACCAGATATGGCTCTGTAGAATGGCCTGTAAGCTGTGGCAAGCTGGTACTATTTTCATACCGTTAGTATCAAAGTATAGCCTGGTGGAAGCTTTTAAATAATCCCCATTCAATGACACTAGGCATGCTCACCAAGATAGACTTGTTAGAAAGGAGGATAAACCATGCTGAAATCTTCAATTCTCAGTGACAATGCTAAGAAGTTATATAAAGATATCACAGGAAGGAAAGTTTAAAAAAAAAGTACTTAAAAGACACACATTTGGTTCACTTAAGAGGCTTTAAAAATTTTTGTAACAGACAGGCTTATAGCATATAAAGAGGTATTTAGCCTTTTAAGTGGAGAAAATTGCTAGTTACCTGTATTAAAAAAAAAGAAATATGGGCATTCCTAAGTGACACTTAAGTCACTTTTAGCTATTTTGTAAACCAGACTTCTAATATATAACAATATATGACAGTATTTTGCCGGTTATCAGACATACTCAGAAAAGATACAAGAGAATGTCTACATCTGAATCACATCAAATGCTTATTTGCATGAATGGAAGGCATATAATACAGAGTTCTTATGACTCTACAGGCACCTGGAAGTTTTAACTACCCTTCATGCTCTTCACTTTATATTCCATAAGAATAATGGAAATGCAGAGAATACTTCAAACAGATATTTTACAAATCAAGACTATTTGAGGGTTTTTCAACTTTTATTAATAAGAAAGGTAATACTTCATTCAGGTGGCCAATTTCAAAAAAACTTTGTCACCTATTTACCTTTCCTTTCAGTTATGTTTTTCAATGTTGGCTCTTGTAAAAAAAACAAAAACCAAAAGAAACCTAATTTTTAAAAAAGTTACAACCAAAAGCAAGTTTTCTCTTGCTATTAGGGCAAAAGAAGAAGGAGCAAAAAGGAGCAAAGGGATGGGGCAAATGAGATAAAATTCATTAAGTATAAAAATATGTTGCTCAAATTCAGAATAATAATTTAATAATAACTCTTTGTTATTTCATATGTATCTGGGAATGGAATAGAGACATGTCCTGATCCTGTCACAAGAGGTAGAATTCCAGCATTTGGTACAACATTCCAAGAGAGGGTTAAAGTAACATTCCTGTTTCCCCTGAAAAAAGACAGATGATAATTAGTGGTCAGCAGAAATATTTGCAGCTTCATGACTA
This sequence comes from Monodelphis domestica, assembly GCF_027887165.1. NCBI lineage: Eukaryota > Metazoa > Chordata > Mammalia > Didelphimorphia > Didelphidae > Monodelphis > Monodelphis domestica. Next base: position 221,461,335 of record NC_077232.1, on the reverse strand, counting down.
AAATCACTGAGCTCTAAATCATTTTATTTGCATATAGCTACTACTAAGAAGATCATCTTTGCCACTTGAACTCTGCTTCTACTTTGTTTCAAATGTAGAATCAAGAGAGGAATAAAGTTTTAACAGCAATTTGCAAGTGACTGCTGACCTATGCCTTAAAACATACTTATTAACAGCACCAATGAAAGTTTAAATTAAGAGTCCGCATCATATAATGGAAAGAACGTTCTAAACCTCATTGGCCCTCAGTGCTCTCCTGTTACATAAGAAGGTTGACTAGAGGTAAGGGCCCTCCCACTCTAACATTCTATGACTGTATAAAAGAAGTTCATGAGCCCCCAGCAATTTCCCAAGTTTTCAGTTATAGGTTCTACCGCTGTCATGAGTTGACTTAGTAATCCTGACTTTGAAAGTAAGCTCCTGCACTTCCTATACCTATAAAAGCAAAAACCACACCTCCAGGAGAAACACAGAATGAATAGACTCCTGTTTCTACTGCTACTACTCAAAGGATGTGGTATATTATACATGGAAAATTTGCTCTACTGTTCAAGTGGATCAAAGGAACAAAGATGGAGAGAGGAATTAGAAGGACTCATCTAGCCCACCCCCTCAGTTTCTATAGATAGGGAACTGAGGTCCCAGAGAAGTTCAGTCATGTGCCCATGATCACAACTTCTAGACTCCAAATCAAGAATAGCCCCTATATTGCACCCCACCCAGTGCCTATCCCCCTCTACCCTAAAAGGTTCTACAGTCAGTAAGTAAAAATATGCATAAATATTATTTTGTCTCTTGCCATTTTCTTCCCAGTAGTGAAATATTTTTTGTTTCATCTAGTTTCTCTTTCCCTCTCTTCTTTCACAAAAAACATGGTTAAACAGTTAAAATGGCATAAGTTGCTCACTTGAGACCATTTCCATCGTCAAAGAAAAAATATTTTGATTTCATATCTTTCAGCAGCAGCTTCGGATTATCGCCTCTCAGAATGATCTTGTCCCAAAGGACAACCTGGTTCAGAGCCTACATTGAAATGAGAATTAATTAGACAACTCTTCTAACACAACATCTGGTCAGTGCATATTAAAAGTAGCACTGATCCAAAGGAGACAGTTTAGTAAACATGCAATTTAACTTATATTAATCAGCCTGACTTTTAAGAAAATCTCTGCAATATTAATATTAAAACATGAAAGACAAGCAAAAATATGAAGAACCACATTTAGGCCATAGAGATGACCCTTTTACCACAAGGAAATCACAGTCCTTTCATTAAGCTGCAGGGTGGATCTAATGAGGTGCCACAACCTAAGGAGCTCCAGAGAGCAATTCCCCAACTGAAGTATCGGTTGACCTTTCAATACTCTCTTAAGTTTCCTAGGATCATACTTAGGATGCCTGATTCTACTTGGGGTGACTATGAATAATTGTTCGTGCCCTGCCCCCCCACACACACACATTTAAAAGGGCCCCAAATAGTGTCATAAGAATTTATGACTGTCTAGCAACTTCAGCTACCCCTACTTAACAAGAAGTTCCAGTCTCATACAGGAGATGCTGGATTATTAGGAATGGCTTGAAAAAAGAATCATTGCCTTTAAATAATTCATTTTCTTACCAGAAATGTTTAAAATAAAAACAATGTAGCCACAATGTAGTTCTCTCATGAATCCTATTAAGACCAGCTCTCTGCTGGTTTACACATAAACAATATTGCAATTTCCAAAATACAGATGAAAAACAATTGTGCAGTTATAATCTTAATTTCTAATGCACAAAAATTATTTTCTTTATATCAAAGAAAAAACGAGCCCCCAAATGTTAAAGAAATGAAAAGGAAGAAAAATTCCAATGACATTCCCTGTCTCATTCATTATCTTTATACAGCCCAGTTACTAAATGTATGGCCACTCTATTACGAAAAAAAATACATCTTTTTTAGTGTCCCAGGCATGACTGTAAGACTTCTTAAGAAATACAAACATTTGGAATGAAGGAATTTTGAGTTTGAATTTGGCCCTGCTACTTATAAGTCACCTGCTTCTTTGGGCCTCAGTTTCCTCCACTGTAACACGACAGAGCTCAACTAAATGCTTTGTCCCTTCCAGTTCAAATCTGGGTGAACTTAATAGAGAAGTACATGATTATTACAAAACCTAAACTTACCATCATTGCCATTCAGATTTTAAATCTCTCAAAGCATCTTGGTCAAATACCAAAGCAAACTCATTAGTTACACAGGAGAAAAATAGAGTAAACTGGACTACTTCTCACAAATTATTAATTTGTTTATGCTATCCCAGACACAAAAAAATTACTAGGGAGGCAGAAAATCCAGGTGAATTTCTGAGCTTGTTAAATGCTCAATTATTATGCTGGTGTTTACTCTTTTGCTCTCATGCCTAGTTTATGAACTGCTTGTTTTGAAAGCTGATGTTTTAAGGGGTTCGGTTAAAGCAACCAACCAAATCAAAATGTGAGAACAGACATATAATATGCCAATCTGCTAATTGCTGCTTAACATTGGCTATTGTCAAAGAATAGTTTAAATGACATGTAAAAACCACGACTACCTTCACCACTGTCCCTTAGGCTACTGCACCAAAATAAGATTTTATATGGAAACCCAGACACAAAAGAAATAATTTTACATTTTAATTCTTCTTTCTAAATAACAGAACCATGAATTTTATTAACCTCTGCATAAAACATGCTGGGATTCCTTATAATTCTTATGGTGGCTTTTCTAATTTGTTCCATGAAAATAAAGTATGAAGTGAAACAACATGCTAGCTAGGTTAGTTTCATTAGAATGATGCTATAAATGTCAAAACTGAGCAATCAGCCAATGAATATTACCAGAAAGGTTTTATGTTTCTATGGTCAAGGCTGATTATAAGGTCTATTCTTTTAATATGTGTTCTTGGTAATGTTATTGCACAATGGGTCTTGGTCTGAACAATCTCATAAAGGATGAACTTACTCCCTGTGGCATGTTTGTTACACTAAGTATATTTTAAGCATGTTAACAATGATATAGAATTTTATGGCTATCAATGTACTTTACAATATGTGAAGAAATGAAGAGTAAATGACTTGGCACAAGGTCACCCAGTTAGTTAATATCTAAATCAAGGGTAGAACTAAGGTCTTCCTGACTCCAAGTCCAACACTCTACCGAGACTGTACCACCTGCCCATCTATGTTTCCACTAGGCAATGTGGGCCACTTAACTCTTAAATTTCTAGGGGAACCAATGTTAAACATAGATACTTCAAGTGAAATGATTTCAACTCTTACCAATTTTGGCACAATTAACTACAAATTTACATCAACAACTATCAATAGCTTATTGACAGAAAGTCTTGCATAAAACAAACTATTAACATAAAACAGTCAGAAAACCAAAGCACAATTGAGTAAGAGTCTTGGCTTTGTGATTTACTGTCTATCCCATCTCAGTTATTCCTCTCCTTCCCTCAACATACTTGAGCAATAATGTAAAAAAATGACAGGTACTGCTTTCTGTAGAATTTGGGTGATTTACTTTTTAATATGTGGGATTTCTCTTAAGAGAAGAAAGATGAGAGGAGGAAGAGACCGGAGGAAAGAAGAGAAAGAAAAAGAGAAGGAAAAGGAGAAGAGGAAAAGGCAAGAAGAAGAGAAAGGTCATGGAAAAGGAGAGAGAGGAGAAGGAAGAGAAGGACAAAAGAGGAATAAGGAGAAAAGGAGAAAGAAATAGAGAAAAAGGAAATGAGGCTAAGGAGGAAGGAAAAGGAGAAAAAGCTGGGAAGAAAAAGAAAGGGAGGAGAATAAAGAGGAGGAGAGGAAGAGAATCAGAGAGAAGAGGAGGAATTCCCACCATTATGTGGCATGTTTTAATAATTAAAGGTGGCACTTGCCTCACTACTTATTTTTTTAAACATTCCAATAGTGGTATTTTTTAGAAGAATGGAAAACAGTGATCGTGATAATTAAGTCTAAATATCTAAATTATAAATACCATAAAACCTCCAAATCATAGAAACATGGAAAATTATGAACATATAGTATATGAAAACTCTAGAACACCCACCACTAACATTTTGCAAAAAAGTTGGCATATAATCAAACATGCAAAAGAAAATTTTCAGCAAAGTATTTCCACTAATTTCAAGAATTTGGTCTGATAAGATTCCAAATCTGCACAGGTTAACAAAGGTTTATGGTCCCCCAACTCTCCTCCAGCCTCGCTGAAGACATAGTGATCTAGTTTAAACTAAATCATTCTAAAATCTACCTCTCACAATGTTTTTGTAAAATGAAATAATATGTGTTAAAGGGCTTTACAAATTTTAAACCTAGAGACCACTTTCTAGATTCACACTCAGGCTAAAAACAGTCCCAAAGAAGTGACAGGGAGGGCTGTGGAAAGAGCCTGGTATCACCACATCAAGTTCTCATAGCTTTCTCTCTCTTTAAGCTCATTACCAATATGGTACAAAGAATTTCAATTTTTTACAGGAAAATACATGTCATGTAACTCATTTCTGATGCTAATTTTAAGTAGTTTTTAAGTTAATATACATTTCCAAATATACATGATACATATATACTTACATTATTTTTTGTTGAATATTCTGCTGATAAATATAGAAACAACTGCTTTACATTCCAATCAAATATATTCTCTAGATGTAAAAAAAAATTAAGGAACAAAGACATAGAAAACAGCACACAACTTTAATGGTCAGTTCTCAATTATTCAAAGATTTCTAACAGAATATTCTGACATAAGAATGTTGTTCTTCAATCACCCAATATGCTAGTCATTTTCCCTTCTGTAATTAAGTATATCAAAAGATCTTAGATTAAGAGCTAAAGGGACCCTGGAGATCATCAAAGTTTTGCCCTTCCTTTTACAGATGAAGAAAATGAGATTAAATGACTTACTCCAGATTACATAGAAAAATATATTGGAACCTATGTGCTCCAAGTCTAGTACTCTTTCCATTATAACATATTGACTCTTAGTATGCACTTCTGTCTGTGAAAAATTAGCTATAAATCTGCCACAAAAAGAAGGGAAAATACCAGAAATTTGGGAGATTTTTAAATTAATCATTGCCCTCTTTCCCTCCACTACAGAAAGGAAGGGAAGGTAGCACAGAATCCAAGTTCAATCTAAGTTATTATTACAAAGGAGAAAACTAAGATCTGTAGGTTGAAATTATTTGACTGAAATCACATACTAAAATGATGCTTATTGGCTGAAACTTCACGATATATATATATTTGCTTTAATAGAAAAATAAACATAATCTGTTTACCAGGTTTTTGCAAGTAACAGTATCTAAGTCAGAGTTGTGTGAGAATCAGTGAGGTAATATATGTAAAGAGTTTTACATATCTTAAAGTAATATATAAATCATAGTTACTATGATTAGTAAACCAAGTAACATCAGTGTGCTAGGTCACTATAAACAAGTTTACTTCTCTGACCTTGTTTTCCTTATTTGTAAAATGAAGGAACTACCTAGACTAGATCTAGGTCTCTTCCAGCTCCAATTCCCAAAATTAATAAAGGACTCAAAATCTACTTTTCTGTGAAATATCAAATTCACATTGTAAAATTTAAAGTAAAAAGAAGCATCTATGACTATGAAACAGGGAGATCTGGGTTCAAGTCCAGCCTCTGATACATATTGACTATATTACAACTGGGGCAAATCACTTAACTGCCCAGTGCTGTAGATGCCTACCTATACTGGTAAAGATAGTCTTGCCATCAAAAGTTCCTTATGCCAATAAAATTACAAGCCCAGTACAAAAAGAAAATAATGAAATTATCTTACAGCATTATGTGCACTGTGGATCCTTTTCCTAAACCAATCACTGTACAATGAACCTACATTGCCATTTTAAACTGAGCAAAATATTTAAAATAAATTTCAACTATTTTCAGTGCTTAGCACAGTGCCTAGCACATAGCAGGCACTTAGTAAATGTTTATTATTATTAATTGAATGATTGAAATAATCAGATCAAATGTTATAAACTGTGTTATTTTTAATTAATTAAAAACAAAGTATCTCACAGAATGGCAATTCAAATAATTTTGTGCCTATTACATCTATATGCAAGTATATAGGACATTTACAGAACTAGCACTTCCACAGGTTGTAATCTGTACTTTGTTTTAGTAAGCTGATAAATATGCACTGGAATGCAAACATACTTAACAAATTACTACTGATATCAATTAGAGAGAAATATTTGAATGAACCAAGGAATGGAGAGCTAATTAATATAAGAATATTTAAATAAACCAACGAATAATTTTTTAATCTGAAAATTTTCAGTCTAATCCAAGCTCCTCAGCAATAATGGGTTAAAGATGACCACAGAGGCCTGAAAGTAAGTCACAGAAAATATTTAATGTAACAAATGAACTTAATTCCCTTTTTATTTTTTTAAAAAAAGCAAGAACCTTGCTTTCACAGTAGCTTACTTATAAGACACTAGCCCTGGCACAAAAGAGAGTATCTTCTGTTTAAGTACACTTAGAGAAAGAGTTCTTAACCTTTCCTGTTCCAAGGAGTCCTTTTAGCTCTTTGGTGAAGCCCGCTCCCTTTATACAAAAGAAAGTTACAAATTAAAAATGAAATTATAAAGGAAACTAGTTATGTTGAAAGTTATCTTTTTTTTTTAATTTTACAGACCCCAGTTGAAGAATCCCTGATATGGAAAAATATGCTTGATACAAATGCCCTTATCCTTTTGTATATTGGCAAAGTAGGAATGGCAGGAGAGGGCTGTCTCAATAAAACAGTTGAGACCAGACCTAGAAGTGATTTAAGGTGCTTCCAAACCAAGAATGGTCTAATAAATTGAGGTGGGAAAAAAGACATTCACAATTTTCAGGAAGGCATGGTTGGCAGAAGCCAAAAAACTGGAGGGCCTAGATAAGCTATTAAATCCAATCATAAAATGACTTCTTCAATTTTAAATAATTCTGTCCTGCCTGTGAAATCATATATGCTATAAAAGGATAGTAACTGTCAACTGAGATAGTAAACTGACACCACAAACATGTAACCTAACATTACACAAGCAAACTGCTACATAAAACTGCTACTGAAACAGCATTGATGGCTCCTGGGTTACAGGATATTAGATGCACTTTCTATATAGTTTGAGTATTAGTAATTATTCATTCTACCCTGATTTTGTTCTAAAAGAAACTTTTAAAAGTGCAAAATCTCATTTTTGATGGATTAGATTTATGTAATATTTCTTCTGAATAATTCCAGGCCTGGTCACCATGTATATTTTCTTGAAGTATGAAAAAAATATCGATGTAGAGAGGAGCAGTTATTATTAATCTTGTTTTGCTAATAAAGAAACTGGGGTACAGAGATTAAATAATTTTTTTAAGCAACATCCAAGTTAGAGACAAATTCACAGTTATAAATGAGGTGTTCTGAAGTTCAAATCAGTTTTTTCCCCCTTCATTAGAATCTTTCAAATGTTTTAATTCAGCTTACTATAAACTTAAAATAACTGAAATTTATGTGTATTTTTGCTTTTTTTTTTTCCATAAAGGATATCGGCTGTTACATCAAATGTAATGAATCCCAGGTCACTTCGTTCTCTAGGTCCAGTGAAGTCTTCTACATTTTTTCTGAAAATAAACATGAGTTTTATAATCCTTTAAGCATAAAAAGTCACAGAGTTTCCATGTCTGCAATTTCTTAAGAGAACTGAATCCTCCTGTACAATACATATACAATACAAAACAGCTTATTCCAAACATATGTGTGTCTCCTGGTCAGTTCTATGCTATATAAAAATAAGTAGACATATAAACTGAAGAATTAGGGCTACCCTGGATACATAAAAATGTTATAAATCTAAAAAAAAGATGGACATTGAGCCCAACTGAAAGGAAATAGCATAAGTCTTAAGTAAATATCAAAGAAGGCCATCAGCTGTCTTCATATGCTTTAAGAGTTCCTGAAAAAAAAATTGCAAGAAATCCTTGAAATTAGGCAATTTCATAAATAGATAGAAAACGTTTTCACTGAAGGAGATATAGAAAATAAAAGTAAATTAACCAATGGCTAAGGGCAGCAGAGCAAACCAAACCAATGGGGGTAGGTAGCAGAGGAAGAGTGATTTAGAAGAGCTCTCAGAGTTAAAAAAAAAATTGCAGGAAAGCCTTGAAATTAGGCAATTTCATAAATAGAAAATGTTTTCACTGAAGATGTAGAAAATAAAAGTAAATTAACCAATGGCTAAGGGCAGCAGAGCAAACCAAACCAACGGGGGTAAGTTAACAGGAAGAGTGATTTAGAAGAGCCCTCAGAGTTAAATACCTGACAAGAAAGGTCCAAAGTTAAAGCTGAAAGCAACAGGGAATCAGCTTGACTAGACAGGAAAGAGACGAAGAGAAAGAATATTATGTCTGTCAAGATAAATAAGCATAGAATAGAAGACGGTTTTAGAAAGATTTTTTTTAAGACTACAGGCAACTGCGGCAATAACATGTCGGTATCCTATTTCGTTATGATCATTTCAGAACTGTCAGAAAATTCCCATCCTAAAAACAGCACAAGCTTAAATAAAACAAAAAGGGGGGGGGGGGCGGAAGCAGTGAGAGAGTATCTTTTCACAAAATGCACCGAGGATTTCCCAAAAACCTCAGCAGGTGCGAATCTGGGGTATGGACGAATAAATTTTCCAAGGAAAATCTTAAAAGCGAGAGAGGGAGGAACAAGTCCAATTCAAATGTATGTAAGCATCGTAAAGATAGTTGGGAAAGGTCTAAGAAAACAAAAATAACAATACCAAGGTTTAAGAGATCTCAAAGTGCTTTGTCTCTGTCAGGGGAAAAAGTTGCAGGGTTGGAACAGTCATGAAATCAGGAATACACGAAATGAGAAATAAACCCAGGGAGGAGTGCAAACAGGAACCACACTCTAGCGGGCACACTGCAGATGTGCCAGGAGGGGTAGGGAAGGGGCAGGCGCCGGCCTCGGCAGAGCCGGAGTTGGCTGGTGTGGGGCTCCCTCATTGGCCCGCGCGGGGGAGGAGGGAAGTGAAGGAGCAGGAAGGAGGGCTGCAGTCTCTGACCTGAATTAGGGGAGCCAAGAGAGCAAGCCTAAGAACTTAACCCGGGATGGGTGTGCAAGCAGATAGGGGGTTGGGAGTTGGGGGTGGCCCGGCAGGGCGGGTGAGGATGGGGGAGGGAGGAGGCTGGCCCTAGGGTAGCTACAGGGTAAAGCCAGCGGGGTAGCGCAGCCCGGCCAGGAGCGGGGCTGGAGAGGAGGCTCCCCCAGCCGCCAACGCACACCCCCTGCCCCGTCCCGCACTCACAGCATGATTCGGGAGACGTGGACTCGGACCGGGACCCTTCTGTCTTTGAAGGCGGTGGTGATGAAGCAGCCGAAGGTCAGCGCCGCCATCACGCTCAGCGAGAAGGCGAACAGCGAGTTCGCCCGCGACAGAACCGTGTTCATCGCGGCGGATCAGCTCGGCTTGGCCCCTCGCACTCGCTCCCCGCCGCCCGCCCTCCTTCACACACGCTCCTGCTCACGCCACACGCCACACGCACCCCCACACACACCCGGCTCGGCTCCGGCCCGGCTTGCTTCTCTCCCCACCGCCCTGGGCGCGCGCGCGCCTCCCGGGAGCGAGCGCGCCGCCACCGAAACCCCGGCCCACCCCCGCACCTCCCCCCACCCCGCCCGAGGGGCGCGACTCCGCGAGAGAGGCGGACGCGATCTTACCCCCGCCCCCGATCTGCTCCGCCCCTTCCCGCGCGCGCACTGACAGACGGGGCGCGGCCCCGAAGTCGACGGAAGCCAAGCGGAGGAAAGGCGGACAAGGTCCTGAAACCTTCTCTCCCTCCCCCTCACGCCGCAGTCTGTGTGACCCGTAGCCAATCAGAGAGGCACAAGGCGCGAAGGCAGGAGAACAGGAGGAGCGTGTTTCGCGCACTGACGCTTTCGTCATGGGGGCCCGCCCACCGTTTGTAGCCCCGCCCCTTGGCCCCGCCCCTCCCTTTCTCTCACCTCTCTCTTAGATCTAAGGAGGGGCTAAGCAGTGTCAGGTCAAGCAGGGGGTGGGGCTCGCATCCTCCCGCTCATTTCTCTGCAGGGTTTGGAAAGCTTTGCCTGAAGACTCTTCTTTGCCTATGGTGGGCTCCATCTGGCAGTTTAAATCTCATTCATTCCAGAGCAGATCAGTGCATGGGAAAGGAAAGGACTTTGTAAAAAACGCCCTGACCGCCCCCAGCCTCAGAAACCGAACAAAAACTGAACAGACCCGACATGGGTGAAGTTGGGGCATTTGTGTCCTGACCCTGGGCTCAGAGAGAGGCCCTGGGCTAGTGTTCCAATTTAATTTACTACGGCTCAATTTAACAAATCTATATGGAGTTTGTAAATATTTAAAATGTGCTGGGGAATGTGAAAACAAAACCAAAATAATAATAAACTGCATTTCTTATCCTTAAGAGCTTATATTCTATTATTCCCTTTTTTAGTGTATGAACTGTTTGAGTGCAGCATGTCTACTACGTGCTAGGCCCTGGAGACAGACTAATAAAAAGGAAAGACTCCCTGCATTATCCTGAGGGAGTAACAGGATATAGACCAGTAAGTCTATATAAGGAATATATAAAGTTTCACAAAGCAATTTCAAGAGGGAGTTCTTATAATGGGAGGGGCTGGGGAAAACCTGGTAGAGGTCCTGAGCTTATTTGAAGAAAGGTAGAAAAGGCAGAGGTTTTGAGGGAATGATGTCAAATACAAGGAACAGTTAGCAAGCCATTTTTACTGGAACTGAGAGTGCATGAAGGAGAATGATGGGAAATAAGCCTGGAGTTAAAGGGACCCAGCTGATGCCAGGTTTAGCATGAGTAAGAACTTTGTATTTTACTTCCTCCTCCTAGGCAAGGAGAGGCCAGAGAGGGTTTTTAAGTGGAGGAGAGGAGAGTGGCATAACCAGGACAGTGTTTTAGGAAGATCATTCTGGCTGCTTTTGGAGGATAGGTTAAGAGGGAAGAGACTAATGGCCAAGAAATTTAATAATAAGCTATTGGAATATTCCAAGCAAGAGATTAGAAAAGAAAATGGAATAAATACAAGAGGTGTTGTGGAGGCAGAACTGACAAGACCTGGCAACTGAAGGAGAAGGAAGAATCCAAAATACCCCAAGGTTGTGAACCCTCATGCCTGGAAGGATGGTAGGGCCATCAATTGAAAAGGGAGTTTCAAGGAATGATATTTTTGAAGAGTATTAATTACCATTTTGGACAGGTTGAGTGTGATACCTATAAAATATTCATCCAAGTAAAGATATCCAGAAAACAGCAATACTGGACTTGAGTTCAGAAAAGTGAGTAAGGGTGGATATAGAGCTTTGTCACCCATCTAGAGATGATTGATAATTGAACCCAATGGAAGGTAAAAACACTCTAGAATATTGCAAATGCAGCTAAGCTAGCTCTCCTTGCTTTTATTCATTTCTGGGCCAACTCACCATCCATCTGCAATAGCTAGGTATCCAAGACATGTCATAATAGATTAACTCCAAGGGATATCTGACTATTTCTTCTAAGGATCCATAGAAGATCCTGGATCCATGATTCAATTAGTATATGTGTGCTTCCTTTACCCAAGCAAATTGCACCCCCTCTAAAACTTGGTAGTCTTTAAGAATGACTTTGCTTGAAAAATTCATCACTTAATGTGATGAATTCAAGTTCATCTATTAATAAGCTCCCCAACATTAGTGTGGGTTTGTTCTGAAGTCACACTCAAAAAGTCTTGACAGTTTAGTAAGATTTGCCAGAAATTGTGTTCCACTGGCATTGCCTTTAAGAAGTCAGTGTCTCAAAAAAAAAAAAAATATATATATATATATAAATTAATTAATTAAAGAAAAAAGTCAGTGTATTTTAGTGAAGGGTCTTTTAGCTGCATGTCAGAATAAGAATGGTCTGTGTCATTCTTACATTTTTAATATGGAAGTCTTAAGCTTTAAAAGTCTTATGTAATAACTCATTTATTCAGTGCTTTATGATTTACAAAGTGGCTTCCTCACAACCCTGTGAAGTAAGTAGTATTATCATCACCCACCTATTACAAATGAGGAAATTGAATCACAAAGAGTTTAAGTTAATTGGCTAAGGTAAATCACAGCCAGGAACAATAAAAGATGGGTCTTTAATTTTAGGCTAATTCCCAATCAGTAAAATTTCAGACTATATTTGGTAGATTTCAGGTTGTGTATATGTATATGTTTAATAAACTCTTGTGTTTTTATTTTGGTTTAATATCACCTACCTTCCCCTTTCTATCCTCTTTCTTTTGCCCTTCCCAGAAAGCCATCCCATATCATCATATAATCAGAAATCATTCCCAACCCCAGACAACTCCTACATAAGCTTTTTTTCTCCTCCTCCTTCTCTCTTCTGGGCAGTTTCGTTGGAGAAAGTGACAAAACACCAAAGATATGGCCTGATACAAATCTGTGTTGTATGAATTCAGCCAAATTTTTTCTGCTGCTTAACAATCTTTTTATTCATCTATTATTATTTTTATCTTCTTGATTCCACAGTGTGTTCCTCACAGCAGCTGTTCCAAACCTCCTCCTCTTCTAGTCTCCAATCCTGTCCTTTCTTGGCAAGTGATCTGACCTCCTACTTTCTTTCAAAATTGGAGACCATCCAGAAAGAACTCCCTCAATCTTCTCTTACTCCCACTACTAAGTGTCTCTTTCTTTACCCCTATCTCTTAAATCTTCCATCCTATTTTAGGAGAGGCAGTTTTCTAGCTTTCCAAGGCTAACTATTTAGCACCTTCCCACTTCCTCTGTGACCTGGATTCTTTAATTATCCCTTCCCTCTTTTCTTCATTCTGTTCTTTTCTACCAGCTTTTACCCCTTTACCTTTAAAGATCATTCAATCAACAGGCATTTATTTAGTGTTTACTGTATGGCAGGTGATGTTCTAAAACTGAGGGCAAAAAGATAAAAGAAAAACAAGAATTTATATTCAAATGGGGAAACAGTATGTACATATACAAATATAAGCATAATGTATATATAGTAAGGACTGTTTCCCCACATGTAGCATAAAGATGTCTTGTGTAGCAAAAGGGGAGGTAAAATAGACATCTTTAGCCTCTTCTCCAACTCTTTTCCAAAGGAGATTCTCATTCTTACAAGATAGGGAAGGAGGAATTTGGGACCAGCAGCTGCAGTTTTCCTCAGAAAGAGAGAGTACCAGGCTAGAATTATAATTATTATATTATATTCTAGTCTAGGGGATGAAGTTTTCAGGTTCAAGATAAACTTCTAGTTGCTGTTTTTTAAAGGGGAAAGGAGGACCTCAATTTTATAGTCAAATCTTGATTTCTTTCCCAACAAATACCAGTTTCACAATGAACACAAATAGCAGATAGCAAAGAAACCCATTTATCCAAGTCAATACCAAAACAGAAACCAGAGAAGGTATACACAGGAGGATAGATACCAGACAATACAGAGTGAAAGAGTTCTTCCATTGGGAGCAAGGTAACTCAGGTCAACTAGAAGAGTCCCAATTTTCACCCAAAGAGAAACTCCCTCAAGTCTCTAGTGTAGCAAGCTAGGAATCCGGACATGATGGAGACTGCCAGTTCTTCCCAGCTTGTAGAAGGTGATATAGGAATGGACTATTTCTAAAAGAAAATGTGAGATTCTAAGAGACAGAGGTAAGGAGAGACTGAGATCTTCCTAGCTCTTAAAAAAAATGACTTGTCCAACCAACTCATATTGTCTTTTCCTGTTTCCAATCTCTGTCATTCACCCACCACTTACCTGATGTTCCCTTTTTCTACTGTCCCTCCCCTTCAATCTATCTACACACTGCTGCCAGACTAATTTTGCCAAAATACTGGTTTTATCATGTCAGTCTCCTGTTCATAACATTTCAATGGCTCCACATTAGCTCAGGTTTTTAAAGTTGGCATTCAAGTCTTAAACCATTCCCCAAACAACCTTTCCAACATTTTGCTCTTATTGTTCTCATAGCGTGGATTCTCTGCTTCAGGATGCCAGCTATTAGGCCCAAAGCATTTTCTGCCTTTCTTCAGGCTTTTCCCCTTACCTGGAACACCTACCTATCTTCCACACCTATTCAAATCCTAACCAGCTGTTCCCCTACTAGTCATATCTCCCAAAAAAGATCAAAGAAAGAGGAAAAGGACTCATATGTACAAATATATTTATAGCAATTCTTTCTGCAGAGGCAAAGAATAGAAACCAATGAGATAACCACCAATTGGGGAATGACAGGGCATGTGAATGTAATACAATATTATTGTGCCATAAAAACAATTATGAAAAGGATGCTTTCAGGAATCCCTAGGAAAATTTGGATGAATTGATAATGCAGAGTGGAATGAGAAGCAAGAAAATAATTAATATAATAAAAACAATATGACAAAAATAAATAGCTTTGAAAGACTTCAGAGTTTGAAAAAACAACAACCCAGCATGATTCCAGAGGTCTCGTGATGAAACATGCTACCCATTTTCTCATAGAAAATTAATGGAGAGGTAGAGTCAAGATGGCAGCCTAGGAGCAGCAATAGTTCAGACCTCTGAAAACCATTCCTTACCAATAACAAAGTAAATGCTCCTAGGGAACTGAAAATCAAACCTAACAACAAAACAGAGATGGGGAAACCCTCCTGCTGGACTCAATTCAAAAGTTACGCCCCTCAAAAGCCAGATTCTGAGAACACTCCGGCTTAGGGGGAAGGCAGAGGGAAGGTCCCAGGCCTCCTTCCCCTCCCCCCCCCCCCACCTAGAGTGCTAAGCCTCCAGCAGCAGCTGAAATCTCTGGGCAGGCAAAGGCACTGGTCTGGAGGGTGTACTTTGTGGGCAGGGCTGTGCCAGGCTCAGAGCAGCAAACACAGGCGGCAGGGAAGCAGCTGGAGAGGGAGTGAAGAGCTGGGAGCCTATACAGGAAGGCTGACACCCTCCATATTGCTCTAGCCTTCCAGGAGGTTTTGGCCTCAGAGCACATCCAGCCCAACCCACATGAACTTAATCCCATCAAAAGTCTTCAGAGCCCAGGGAAGCCCAAATTCCAACAACCCTCCCTTACTGACTGCTGGACTTTAATTTAATCAAGAGCCTCCAGAGGAAAGGGAACCTCAAATTCCAACACTCCTCCCCCAGAGACTGCACTGAGAGATCTGACAAAGCTCCAAGAGGGGAAAGTGACAGAAATCCCCAAAACCAAAAAAATGAGAGGAGCAAGAGGACAGATAACTATGGGGAGCAAAGAAGGGGTAAATATGAGCAAACAATAGAAAAAGAAAAAAGAAATTACAATTGACAACTTCTGCACAGGCGACTAACCAAGAACGAACAATACACAGGAGGAGGCAAGTAATAAAACAGAAATCCCAGCAAATTGGACACAGGCTTGCCAAGAACTCAAAATTCAATTCAAAACACAATTAAGAGAGGCTGAAGAAAATTGGGAAAAGAATTTAAAAACTAAGATAAGTCATCTAGAAACAGAAAATAGTGTCTTGAAAGCCACAATCAAACAGCTGGAAAATGAGGCAAAGGAGATGAAAGATGAGGCAAAGGAGATGAGAGATGAGGTAAAGAGAATGAAAGGGGACAGTTGGGTGGCTCAGTGGATTGAGAGCCAGGCCTAGAGATGGTAGTCCTAGGTTCAAATCTGGCCTCAGACACTTCCCAGCTGTGTGACCCTGGGTAAGTCACTTGACCCCCATTGCCTAGCCCTTATGCCTCTTCTGCCTTGGAGCCAATACACAGTATTGACTCCAAGATGGAAGGTAAGGGTTTAAAAAGAGAGAGAGAGAATGAAAGAGGACTTCCAAAGAGAATCAGATCAGAAGGAGAAGGATGACCAAAAAGTCAGGGATGAAATCCAGTCATTAAGAACCAGAATACAACAACTAGAATTAGGTGATCTCACAAGGCAGCAGGACACTATAAAACAAAACCAAAAGAATGAAAAAATTGAGGAAAATATAAAGCATCTCATTCCAAAACAGACGATTTAGAAAATCATTCAAGGAGAGACAATTTAAGAATCATTGGTCTACCAGAAGACCATGACAAAAGAAAAAGTTTGGCATCATATTACAGGAAATTATCCAAGAAAACTGCCCCAATATTCTAGAACAAGAAGGAAAAGTGGAGATTGAAAGAATCCACAGATCACCTCCTGTACTTAATCCCCAACTGACAACACCCAGGAATGTTATAGCCAAATTCAAGAACTATCAGACCAAAGAAAAGATATATAAGCTGCCAAGAAGAAGCCATTCAGATACCACAGAACCACAGTAAGGATAACTCAGGATCTGGCTACATCCATACTGAAGGACCAAAAGGCATGGGATATGATATTCCAGAAAGCAAGGGAACTAGGTCTACAACCAAGAATCAACTATACAGCAAAACCGATTATATTCTTACAGGAGAAAGTATGGTCATTCAACAAAATAGAAGAATTCTAAGAATTTGTAAAGAAAAGACCAGACCTGAACAGAAAATTTGATGCCCAAACACAGAACTCAGGAGAATCATCAACAGGTAATTTAAAAAGAGGGAGGAAAAGAGAAAACAAAACAAAAAAAAGAAACAAAAAACCACTTTGTTTAAGAGACTCAATAATTTAAAATGATATGTATCCCTATAAGAAAAGAGGTCATTGGTAACTCTTAAAAATTGTTATTCTCAACTGGGCAGCTAGAAGAATTACACTTAGAGGAAACAGTGACAAACTGTATAGGATGAAATGATAAGATATAAATAGGTATATAGATATATGTATGCATAAATACATATACATGTATATATATATATATATACACAACTAGAGCTAAAAAGAGATTAATACTAAAAGTAATGGGAAAAGAAACAAAAGGGTGTAAATTTATATGTCACAAAGAAGCTCATGGTGGAAGGGGGGAGAACATCAATACAATGGAAGGGTAAAGAGGTTGGAGATAGGACATACTCAACTCTTATGTGCATTGAAATTGACCCAAAGAGGGAAGAACAATCCAATCCATTGGGGCAGAGAATACATTTGTACCCTATAGGGGAGTAGGAGGGTAACAAATAGACTGTGGGGAAGGGAAGCAGTAAAAGGGAGGGAGAGGGTGGAGGGTAGTTTTAGAAAGACTGCAAGGCAAATAAGGGGGAGAATAAGAAAGGAGGGGGGTAGAAAAGGAGGTAAAATAAGGTTGGGAACTGGAGGGATTGACTAAAAACAAACATTGGTATAGAAGGAAATAGTGAAAGAAGAAAAGGCAGGACCAGGAGTAGAAATCAAAATGCTGGGAAATACATAGCTAGTAATCATAACTCTGAATGTAAATGGAATGAGCTCACCCATAAAATGCAAGCAAATAGCAGAGTGGATTAGAATCCAAAAGCCTACCATATGCTGTCTACAATAAACACACATGAGGAAGGTAGATACGCATAGGGTGAAAGTAAGAGGATGGATCCAAATCTATTGGGCATCAACTGATAAAAAGAAGGCAGGAGTTACAATCATGATATCTTACAAAGCCAAAGTAAAAATAAATCTAGTTAAAAGAGATAGGGAAGGTAATTACATCCTGATAAAAGGCAGTATAGGCAATGAGGAAATATCAGTACTCAACATGTATGCACCAAATGGCATAGCATCCAAATTTCTTTTTTTTTTAATTTTATAATATTTTATTTGATCATTTCCATGAATTATTCATTAAAGACAAAGATCATTTTCTTTTCTTCCCCCCCACCCCCCGTAGCCAACGTGTGATTCCACTGGGTATCAGATGTGTTCTTCATTCCACTGCCATGTTGTTAATATTTGCATTAGAGTCTTGGTTTAGAGTCTCTCCTCTGTCATGTCTCCTCAACCACTGTAGCCAGGCAGTTGCTTTTCCTCGGTGTTTCTACTCCCACAGTTTGTCCTCTGCTTATGAATAGTGTTTTTTCTCCTAGATCCCTGCAGATTATTCAGGGACATTATACCGCCACTAATGGAGAAGTCCATTACGTTCGATTATACCACAGTGTATTAGTCTCTGTGTACAATGTTCTCCTGGTTCTGCTCCTCTCGCTCTGCATCACTTCCTGGAGGTTGTTCCAGTCTCCATGGAATTCCTCCACGTTATTATTCCTTTGAGCACAATAGTATTCCATCACCAACATATACCACAATTTGCTCAGCCATTCCCCAATTGAAGGGCATCCCGTCGTTTTCTAATTTTTGGCCACCAAAAAGAGCGCAGCTATGAATATTCTTGTACAAGTCTTTTTCTCCATTATCTCTTTGGGGTACAGACCCAGCAGTGCTATGGCCGGATCAAAGGGCAGACAGTCTTTTATCACCCTTTGGACATAGTTCCAAATTGCCCTCCAGAATGGTTGGATCAGTTCACAACTCCACCAGCAATGAATTAATGTCCCCACAAATCCCCTCCAACATTCATTACTTTCCTTTGCTATCATGTTAGCCAATCTGCTAGGTGTGAGGTGATACCTCAGAGTTGTTTTGATTTGCATCTCTCTGATTATAAGAGATTTAGAACACTTCTTAATGTGCTTATGAATACTTTTGATTTCTTTATCTGAAAACTGCCTATCCATGTCCCTTGCCCATTTATCAATTGGAGAATGGCTTGGTTTTTTATACAATTGATTTAGCTCTTTATAAATTTGAGTAATTAAGCATTTGTCAGAGGTTTTTATGAAGATTTTTTCCCAATTTGTTGTTTTCCTTCTGATTTTAGTTACATTGGTTTTGTTTGTACAAAAGCTTTTTAATTTGATGTAGTCAAAATTATTGATTTTACATTTTGTGATTCTTTCTATGTCTTACTTGGTTTTTAGTCTTTCCCCTCCCAAAGGTCTGACATGTATACTATTCTGTGTTTACCCAATTTACTTATGGTTTACTTCTTTATGTTTAAGTCATTCACCCATTTTGAATTTATCTTGGTGTAGGGTGTGAGGTGTTGATCAATTCCTAATCTCTCCCACAATGTCTTCCAATTTTCCCAGCAGTTTTTATCGAATAGTGGATTTTTGTCCCAAAAGCTGTGATCTTTGGATTTATCATATACTGTCTTGCTGAGGTCCCTTGCCCCCAGTCTATTCCACTGATCCTCCTTTCTGTCTCTTAGCCAGTACCAAATTGCTTTGATGACTGCTGCTTTGTAATATAGTCTGAGATCTGGGACTGCACGGCCCCCCTCATTTGTGTTTTTTTTTCATTATTTCCCTGGATATCCTTGATCTTTTGTTATTCCAAATGAATTTGTTATGGTTTTTTCTAAATCAGTAAAGAAATTTTTTGGGAGTTCCATGGGTATGGCACTAAATAGATAAATAAGTTTGGGTAGGATGGTTATTTTTATTATATTGGCTCATCCTATCCATGAGCAGTTAATGTTTTTCTAATTACTCAAGTCTAGTTTCAGTTGTGTGGCAAGTGTTTTGTAGTTGTGTTCATATAGTTCCTGTATTTGTCACGGGAGATAGATTCCTAGGTATTTTATTTTGTCTAAGGTGATTTTGAATGGGATCTCTCTTTCTAGTTTTTGCTGCTGAGCTATGTTGTAGATATATAGAAAAGCTGATGACTTATGTGGGTTTATTTTGTAACCTGCAACTTTGATAAAGTTGTTGATTATTTCAATTAGCTTTTTGGTTGAATCTCTAGGATTCTTTAAGTAGACCATCATGTCATCTGCAAAGAGGGATAACTTGGTCTCCTCCTTGCCTATTTTGATGGCTTCAATTTCTTTTTCTTCTCTAATTGCTACTGCTAGTGTTTCTAGTACAATGTCAAATAGTAGAGGTGATAATGGGCATCCTTGTTTCACTCCTGATCTTATTGGGAATGCACCTAGTTTATCCCCATTGCAGATGATATTAGCTGATGGTTTTAGATATATACTGTTTATTATTTTTAGGAATGACCCTTCTATTCCTGTGCTTTCTAGTGTTTTTAATAGGAATGGGTGTTGTATTTTATCAAAGGCTTTTTCTGCGTCTATTGAGATAATCATGTGATTCTTGTTGGTTTGCTTGTTAATGTGGTCAATTATGTGGATGGTTTTCCTAATATTGAACCAGCCCTGCATCCCTGGTATAAATCCTACTTGATCATGGTGGATGACCCTTCTGATCACTTGCTGGAGTCTTTTTGCTAGTATCCTATTTAAGATTTTTGCGTCTATATTCATTAGGGAGATTGGTCTATAGTTTTCTTTCTCTGTTTTTGACCTGCCTGGTTTTGGAATCAATACCATGTTTGTGTCATAAAAGGAGTTTGGTAGAACTCCCTCTTTGCTTATTATGTCAAATAGTTTGTATAGTATTGGGATTAACTGTTCTCTGAATGTTTAATAGAATTCACTGGTGAATCCATCAGGCCCTGGGGATTTTTTCTTAGGAAGTTCTTTGATGGCCTGTTGGATTTCATTTTATGATATGGGATTATTTAAGAATTCTATTTCTTCTTCTGTTAGTCTAGGCAGTTTGTATTTTTGTATATATTCATCCATATCCCCTAAATTGGTGTATTTATTGCCATATAATTGGGCAGAGTAATTTTTAATGATTGCCTTAATTTCCTCTTCATTGGAGGTGATGTCCCCCTTTTCATCTTTGATGCTGTTAATTTGCTTTTCTTCCTTCCTTTTTTAAATTAGATTGACCAGTACTTTGTCTCTTTTGTTTGTTTTTTCAAAGTACCAGTTTCTTGTCTTATTTATTAAATCAATAGTTCTATCACTTTCGATTTTATTAATTTCTCCCTTAATTTTTAGTATTTCTAGTTTGGTTTTCTTCTGGGGGTTTTTAATTTGGTTACTTTTCAGTTTTTTTATTTGCATTTCCAATTGATTGATCTCTGCTCTCCCTAGTTTGTTAATATATGCACTCAGGGATATGAATTTACCTCTGATTACCACTTTGGCTGCATCCCAAAAGGTTTGAAAGGATGTCTCGCCATTGTCATTTTCCTCGATGAAATTATTAATTGTTTCTATGATTTCTTCTCTAACTAAATGATTTTGGAGTATCATATTGTTTAATTTCCAATTAGTTTTTGATTTGGTTTTCCATGTACCATTACTGATCATTATTTTTATTGCCTTTTGGTCTGAAAAGGCTGCATTTATTATTTCTGCTTTTCTGCATTTGTGTGCCATGTTTCTGTGACCTAATGTATGGTCAATCTTTGTGAATGTGCCATGTGGTGCTGAGGAGAAGGTGTATTCCTTTTTATCCCTATTTATTTTTCTTCATATGTTTATTAATTCTAATTTTTCTAAGATTTCATTCACTTCTTTTACCTCTTTCTTATTTATTTTTTGATTTGATTTATCTAAATTTGATAATGGTTGGTTCAAGTCTCCCACTAATATGGTTTTACTGTCTATTTCTTCCTTCAATTCTCCTAGTTTCTCCATTAGAAATTTGGGTGCTATATTATTTGGTGCATACATGTTGATTAGTGATATTTCCTCATTATCTAAAGTCCCTTTTAACAAAATATAATTACCTTCCCTATCCCTTTTGATCAGGTCTATTTTTGCTTTGGCTTTATCAGATATCATGATTGCCACTCCTGCCTTCTTTCTGTCAGTAGAGGCCCAGAAGGTCTTATTCCATCCTTTAATTCTGACCTTGTGGGTGTCTACCCACCTCATGTGTGTTTCTTGAAGACAACATATGGTAGGGTTTTGGATTATAATCCATTCTGCTATTCATCTATGTTTTATGGGTGAGTTCATCCCATTCACGTTCAAAGTTATGACTGTCACTTGTGGACTCCCTGGCATTTTGATATCCTTCCCTAATTCTAACCTTTCTTCTTCAGCTCTGTCTTTTAGTCCAGTGATTTACTTTAAATCACTCCCTCTTGTACTTCCCTTTCTACCCCCCTCCCTTCTTATTCCCTCCCTTATTTTCCCCTGTAGTCTTTTTAAAATCCCCCCCCTATTCTCCCCCTCCCTTGTACTGTTTCCCTCCCCACCAGTCTGTTTTTTACCCTTCTACTCCCCTATAGGGCGCAAATCTATTCTCTTCCCCAATGGATTGGATTGTTCTTCCCTCTTTGGGTCAGTTTCAAAGTACATAAGAGTTGAGTATTTCCTATCTCCAACCTCTTTACCCTTCCAGTGTATCGATGTTCTCCCCCCTCCCGCCATGAGCTTCTTTGTGACATATAAATTTACCCCCATTTGTTTCTTTTCCCATTTCTTTTAGTCATAACCTCTTTTCTTTTTTAGCTTTAGTCATGTATATATATATATATATATACATACACATGTATATGCATTTATGCATGCATATATCTATATACCTATTTATGTCTTGTCCTTTCATCCTATACAGTTTGTCAATGTTCCTTCTGAGTGTAGTTCTTCTAGCTGCTCAGGTGATAGCAACAGTTTTTAAGAGTTGCCAATGACCTCTTTTCTTATAGGGATACATATCATTTTAACTTATTGAGTCTCTTAAAATTTTTTGTTGTTGTTGTTTTTTCCCCTCTTTTTTAATTACCTTTTGATGATTCTCTTGAGTTCTGTGGTTGGACTTGAAATTTTCTGTTCAGGTCTGGTCTTTTATTTATGAATGCTTGGAACTCTTCGGTTGTGTTAAATGACCATACTTACCCCTGTAAGAATATAGTCAGTTTTGATGGGTAGTTGATTCTTGGTTGTAGACCTAGTTCCCTTTCTTTCTGGAATATCATATTCCATGCCTTTTGGTCCTTCAGTGTGGATGTAGCCAGATCCTGAGTTATCCTTACTGTGGTTCTGTGGTATCTGAATGGCTTCTTCTTAGCAGCTTATATATCTTTTCTTTGGTCTGATAGTTCTTGAATTTGGCTATAACATTCCTGGGTGTTGTCAGTTGGGGATTAAGTACAGGAGGTGATCTGTGGATTCTTTCAATCTCCACTTTTCCTTCTTGTTGTAGAATATTGGGGCAGTTTTCTTGGATAATTTCCTCTAGTATTATGTCCAGGCTTTTTCTTTTGTTGTGGTCTTCTGGTAGACCAATTATTCTTAAATTGTCTCTTCTTGAACGATTTTCTAAATCGTCTGTTTTGGAATGAGATGCTTCACATTTTCCTCAATTTTTTCATTCTTTTGGTTTTGTTTTATAGTGTCCTGCTGCCTTGTGAGGTCACTTGATTCTAGTTGTTTTACTCTGGTTCTTAAAGATTGGATTTCATCTCTGGCTTTTTGGTCGTCTTTTTCCTTCTGGTCTGATTTTCTTTGAAGATCGTCTTTCATCCTCTTTACCTTGTCTTTCATCTGCTTTGCCTCATCTTTCATCTCCTTTGCCTCATTTTCCAGCTGGATGATTTTGGCTTTCAGGACACTATTTTCTTGTTTTAGTTTAAGTGCCTCTGTTTCCAGATGACTTATCTTAATTTTTAAGTTCTTTTCCCAATTGTCTTCAGCCTCTCTTAGTTGTGTTTTGAGTTCTTCCACAGCCTGTATCCAATTTGCTGGGATTTCTGGTTTATCGTTTGCTGATCTCTCCCCCTCTGTTCCATTTGGTGAGTAGTAGCTGTCTATTGTGGTTTCTTTCTTCTGTTTCTGTTGTTTGTTCAAATTCACCCCTTCTTTACTTCCTGTATTTGTCTGTGCTCTTGTTCCTCTCATTTTTTTGTTTTTTGGGGACTTCTATCAGTCTACCCTCTTGGAGCTTTAACAGAAGATCTCTTGGTGTAATCTCTGGGGGAGGGTTGTTGGAGGTTTGAGCTTTCCTGTCCTCTGGAGGCTTTTGATCGGCTTAAAGTCTAGCAGTCAATGAGAATGGATGGGGAGCCTGGGCTTCCCTGCATTCTGGAGACTTTTGATGGAATTGAGTTCAGCTTAGTTGGGCTGGGTTTACTCTGAGTTTTAAACTTTCTGGAAGGCTGGAGCAAATATGGAGGATCTCCAAAGCTCTGGCCAGGCTGCCAGGTCTATGCTCTTTCTAGGCTGCCATCTTGACTTTGCCTCTAGGTTTCTGTTTTTTCAGAACACCCTGCTCTCTAAGATGGAGGGGTCATGGCTTGCCTGGGCTCTGAGGGCTCCTGATGGGATTAGGTTCACCTGGTTTGGGCTGAATGAGCCCTGAAGCAAAAAACCTCCTCCTCCACAATCTGTGTTGAATGCCTGGAAACTGGCCCGGGTTGTTTTCAAGGTAAGCCCTTCACGGGCCCTGAGGTTTTTGTTCTTTCAGAAGCTCTGAGGGCTCCTGATGGGATTAGGTTCAGGTGGTGCCCTAAAGCTGGGACCTCCCTTGAGACTCAGATGGACGGACCCAGCCAGGGGGCTACAGGCTTCCCCCTTCTCTCTATGTTTCCCTGCTGTCTGTGTTGGGTGCCCCAGAGACTGGCTCAGGTTGCTTTCAAGGTGAGTCCTCAGATCCCTGAGGTTCCCTCTACTGCTGTGCGCTCAGCACTCTGGGTTGGGGGGGGGATGGGTCCTGGGACCTTCTTTCTGCCTACCCCTTAGATCCAAGTGATCTAGGGTTCTGGCTTTTGGGGTGCGGTTCCTTTTGATCCACGTCCAGGAGGAGGGTTCCCCAGGTCTATCCTGTTGTTCAGCTTGAATTTTGGTGTCCTAGGAGCACTCCGTTTGCGATTTGTAAGGAAGGGTTTCCGAGGTCTGAACTTTTGCTGCTTCTATGCCGCCATCTTGACCAGAAGTTCAGCATCCAAATTTCTAAAGGAGAAATTAGTGGAGCTCAAGGATGAAATACATAGAAAAACTATACTAGTGGGAGACCTGAACCTTCCTCTATCCGAACTAGATAAATCAAACCAAAAAATAAATAAGAAAGAGGTAAAGGAAGTGAATGAAATCTTAGAAAAATTAGTTAGCAGATATGTGGAGAAAAATAAATAGGGACAAAAAGGAAAACACCTTCTTTTCAGCAGCACATGGTACTTTCACAAAAATTGACCATGTATTAGGGCATAAAAACATTGCAAACAAGTGCAAAAGGGCAGAAATAATAAATGCAACCTTCTCAGATCACAATGCAATGAAAATAATAATTAGTAAGGGCACATGGAGAGGTAAATCAAAATTAATTGGAAATTAAACAATAAGATTCTCCAAAACAGGTTAGTTAAAGAACAAATCATAGAAACAATTAATAACTTCATCAAAGAAAATGACAATGATGAGACATCCTTTCAAAACCTATGGAATACAGCCAAAGCAGCACTCAGGGGGAAATTTATATCCTTGAGTTTATATATTAACAAATTAAGGAGGGCAGAGGTCAATGAATTGGGCATGCAAATTAAAAAACTAGAAAGTGAACAATTTAAAAATCCTCAGATGAAGACTAAATTAGAGATCCTAAAAGTCAAAGGAGAAATTAATAAAATTGAAAGTCAAAGAACTATTGATTTAATAAATAAGACTAGAAGCTAGTACTTTGAAAAAACAAATAAAATAGACAAAGTACTGGTCAGTCTAATTAAAAAAAGGAAAGAAAAAAAATCAAATTGACAGTATCCAACATGAAAAGGGAGACCTCACCTCTAATGAAGAGGAAATTAAGACAATCATAAAAAACTATTATGCCCGATCATATGGCAACAAATATGGCAATCTAGGTGATATGGATGAATACTTACGAAAATATATATTGACTAGACTAACAGAGGAAGAAATAGATTACCTAAACAACCCCATATCAGAAAAAGAAATTGAACAAACCATCAAAGAACTCCCTAAGAAAAAATCCCCAGTTCCAGAAGGATTCACAAATGAATTCTATCAAACATTCAAAGAAGAACTGATCCCAATATTATACAAACTATTTGACAGAATAAGTGAAGGAATTCTACCAAATTCATTTTATGACACAAATATGGTACTGATCCCAAAGCCAGGCAGGTCAAAAACAGAGAAAGAAAACTATAGACCAATCTCCTTAATGAATATAGATGCAAAAATCTTAAATAGGATATTAGCAAAACGACTCCAGGAAGTGATCAGAAGGGTTATTCACTATGACCAGGTAGGATTCATACCAGAAATGCAAGGATGGTTCAATATTAGGAAAACCATCCACATAACTGACCATATTAACAAGCAAACTGACAAAAATCACATGATTATCTCAATAGATGCAGGAAAAGCCTTTGATAAAATACAACACCCATTCCTATTGAAAACACTAGAAAGTATAGGAATAGAAGGGCCTTTCCTTAAAATAATAAACAGTACATATCTAAAACCATCAGCAAACATCATATGCAATGGGGATAAACTAGAAGCTTTCCCAATAAGATCAGGAGTGAAACAAGGATGCCCATTATCAACTCTATTATTTAACATTGTACTAGAAACACTAGCAGTAGCAATTAGAGAAGAAAAAGAAATTGAAGGTATTAAAATTGGCAATGAGGAGACCAAGCTATCACCCTTTGCAGATGACATGATTGTCTACTTAAAGAATCCTAGAGAATCAACCAAAAAGCTAGTTGAAATAATCAACAACTTTAGCAAAGTTGGAGGATACAAAATAAACCTGCATATGTCATCAGCATTTCTATATATCTCCAACCCATTTCAGGAGCAAGAATTAGAAAGAGAAATTCCATTTAAAATCACCCTAGACAATATTAAATACTTAGGAATCTGTCTGCCGAGACAAACATAGGAACTATATGAATACAACTACAAAACACTCTCCACACAAGTAAAACTAGATCTAAACTGGAAAAACATTGATTGCACATGGGTGGGATGAGTTAACATAATAAAAATGGCAATCCAACACAAATTAATTTACCTATTTAGTGCCATGAACTACCAAAAAACTTTGAACTACAAAAAAACTTTTTTGATTGAATTAGATAAAAAGTAACAAAGTTCATTTGGAAGAACAAAAGATCAAGGATATCCAAGGAAATCATGAAAAAAAATGCAAAGGAAGGAAGACTTGCAGTCCCAGATCTCAAACTATACCATAAAGCAGTGGTTATCAAAACAATTTGGTACTGGCTAAGAGACAGAAAGGAGGATCAGTGGAATAGACTTGGGGTAAGTTACTTCAGCAGGACAGTCTATGACAAACCCAAAGACCCCAGCTTTTGGGACAAAAATCCACTATTTGATAAAAACTGCTGAGAAAATTGGAGGACAGTGTGGGAGAGATTAGGTTTGGATCAACACCTCACACCCTACTCCAAGATAAACTCAGAATGGGTAAATGACTTGAATATAAAGAAGGAAACTATAAGTAAATTAGGCAAACACAGAATAGTATACATGTCAGACCTTTGGGAAGGGAAAGACTTTAAAACCAAGCAAGACTTAGAGAGTCACAAAATGTAAAATAAATAATTTTCACTACATCGAATTAAAAAGTTTTTGTACAAACAAAACCAATGTAACTAAAATCAGAAGGGAAGCAACAAATTGGGAAATAATTCTTATAATAAAAACCTCTGACAAAAGTTTAATTACTCAAATTTACAAAGAGCTAAATCAATTGTTCAAAAAATCAAGCCATTCTCCAATTGATAAATGGGCAAGGGACATGAATAGGCAATTTTCAGTTAAAGAAATCAAAACTATTAAAAAGCACATGAAAAAGTGTTCTAAATCTCTTATAATCAGAGAAATGCAAATCAAAACAACTCTGAGGTTATCACCTCACACCTCACACACAAATTGGCTAACATTTCAGCAAAGGAAAGTAATGAATTCTGGAGGGGATGTGGCAAAGTGGGGACACTAATTCATTGCAGAGTTGTGAATTGATCCAGCCATTCTGGAGGGCAATTTAGAACTATCCCCAAAGGGTGCTAAAAGACTGTCTGCCCTTTGATCCAGCCATAGCACTGCTGGTTTTGTACCCCAAAGAGGTAATAAGGAAAAAGACTTGTACAAGAATGTTGATAGCTGTGCTCTTTGTGGTAGCAAAAAATTGGAAAATGAGGGGATGCCCTTCAATTGGGGAATAGCTGAACAAATTGTGGTATATGTTGGTGATGGAATACTATTGTGCTCAAAGGAATAATGAAGTGGAGGAATTCCATGTGAACTGGAACAACCTCCAGGAAGTGATACAGAGTGAGAAGAGCAGAACCAGGAGAACATTTTATACAGGGACTGATACACTGTGGTACAATCAAATGTAATGGACTTCTCCATTAGTGGCAATGCAGTGATTCTGAACAACTTGGAGGGATCTATGAGAAAGAACACTATCCACATCCAGAGGAAAAACTGTGGGAGTAAAAACACCAAATTAAAACAACTGCTTGAATACATGGATCGAAGGAATATGGTTGGGGATGTAGACTCTAAATGAACATCCCAATGCAAAAACCAACATGGAAATGGGTTCTGATCAAGGACACATGTAATACCCAATGAAATTGCCTGTGGGCTGTTGGAAGGGTGAGGTTAGGGGAGGGAGGGAAATAATGTGATTATTGTAACCAAGGAATAATGTTCTAAATTGACTAAATAAACTAATTCAAATGGAAAAAAAAAGAAAAGTAATGGAGTCAATATGTAAAATGCTGATTTCTTTGTGGATGTGACTAATATAAGCATTTAATTTGCTTAACTATGCATATTTATTACAAGGGTTTGTTGTTGTTGTTGTTTTCCCAACAAGCAGAAGAAGAAAAATTAGATTAATTTTTAAGAATACATTATATATATTTTTAAAATCCAAATCAGGTTTCATGTTTTAAGTCTTATTCTCTTCATGCAGTCATCCTTGACCATATCAGTCCACAGAATTAATTGTATAATACCTGAAATGTATGTCATTCAATAAACACTTCTTAATGCTTGCACTGTGCAAAGCTCTGAGGATATAAAAAAGAGGCAAAAGACAGGCCTTAACCTCAAGGTGCTTCCAATCTAATAGGGGAGACAACACACACAATTATATACAAAGTAAGATATAAACAGGATAAATAAGAAATAATCAACAGAGGGAAGGCACAATTCGGGGAAAGCTTCCTGTAGAAGGTATGGTTTTACTTGGAATTTAAAGGAAATCAGGCCAGTCATCATGGAGGAAAGAGCATTCCAGACATGGGATAGAAAATGCCTAGAGCCCAGAAAAGACTGATATTTTGTTTATGGAACAACCAGAAGGCTCAGAGACATTAGAGCTTTGGCCCATTATCACAAAGCAAGGAGTGAGATTCAAATATAGATCTGTCTAGCTTTAAGTGCTGCACTCGTTCCACTAGATCTCATTGTTTCAGCAAATGTTTGTTGAGCATCTAATGTGTACAAGATTTATAATATAATTTTCTTCATAAATCCAAATCTTCCACACTTGATCCACTGCATAATCTGCCACTTACACAGATAACAGCTCCTTTAGGACTTCCTAGATAGTCTTCAAGGTTTCCATTTGCTATAAAAGTAATCACTCTATAATCAAACTGATAAGGAATTTTCCCAAACTTAGCTAGGCTGGTCCTTGGATAATAGACATACAACCCTTTCTAGTTTAGTTTGCCTTGCTAGGGCTTACACTCCTCTGCCATAGCCTTGGAAAACCCAGGATCACCTCCACATCCAAATGAGACATCAAAGGAGGATGCAACTCAGAACAAATGAATAATTCATTTTAATATGATAATGACTTTTCCCACAAGGTCCACCAGTGTGTTAACTCTAGAAAAGAGGGAGAACCAGAAGAAATTGTCAATTTGGCTAAGGAGAAGGGATTTTATCTAATGGGTGTACAGGAATATGCAAAAATTGGCAGATGTTTATGACCAGAGGAGGAGATGGGCCAGTAGAACCAGAGACAACAAATGGAAAAGGACATTTCCCCTATATGCTAAAAGAACAAGATAACTCAAATTAATTGCAATCACAAATTTTGGAGAACAGGTGATGAAAACCTTTTCAGTTTATTGGTCAAGTATCTTTCAGAAGATTTATGGGAAAATATTGCCAAGAATGCCAAAAGATGAGAAAGGGCAGAGGGTTTTT
This sequence comes from Monodelphis domestica, assembly GCF_027887165.1. Lineage (NCBI taxonomy): Eukaryota > Metazoa > Chordata > Mammalia > Didelphimorphia > Didelphidae > Monodelphis > Monodelphis domestica. The sequence goes on along the minus strand of NC_077232.1, from coordinate 221,431,296 downwards.
GATGGACTAAGGACATTATACATACAGATAGACACATAGCTCTTTGAAAGCATCCAAAGGAATCTTTGGGGACTTACTTTGGCATCTGCATAATTCACAGACCGCTTTGCTCCTAGCTCATTTTTGTGTTTTACAACTTCATCAGATATGGTTTGGGTTTTGTTGGATTTTTTTTGCATAAAGGAGATATGAGATTTTATTGTTGGAATTATAATTCTAACAATGATTTGTATACACATACTTTCATTTTCATCTTCCCTTCTGTAAGAAATCATTACAGAAGAGTAAAAGGATGGTGATCAGTATTGGTAGAAGTGCCCAAAGTGATGAAATTATAGATCTTTAGAAGCATTTTAAGAAGTCATTATCATAGTCAAGTACATTCTTTAATGCTCCATTTACTATTTTCTAAGGCCTTATATACAAGTGATTGAATTGTAAAGAGGAAACAAATTTATAGCTGCCAAAGAATGAAAGCGTGGAGAAAGCCCTGTATACAATAGTGTTATTGCTGAAGATACTAAAAAGGAAAGATTGCAAAGTAACTGCAAGCCCTATTATTATTTCTCGTATTCAGAAGGGAAAGTATAAAAGTATCTTATTTCTTCATAACCTTTCCTTGAAATCTCTGCTCTAAAAACTTTTAACCAATAGTTTTAGAGGAATATATATGCTAGAGCTCAGCTGTGAGTGATGAGACATCTTCCTGCTATTCAGTTTCCTCTGTAGATGATCCCTTCTGGAGAAAATTTAAAAAAGAAAAATTGTACTGGAAGCTCTGTGTGGGCATGCTGCCAGGTTGTAATTGTTATACCACAAATCTGCTTTCATGCTTTTATCATGAGCCTATTTTTGCTCCAGACATGAAAAGAACCAGAGTTTAATCCACGAATATGCAAAATCCATGAATCAAACTCCAAGACTTTCTCCTACAATTTGGTACTTGCAGTGCTAAGAGAGTCCAGGAAGCCCATGTGAAAATAGCCAAAGAGAGGTCATTAGATTGATGGATGGAATACTTGGACAGGATTATGATTAACCTTACCTTCTCTTCTTACTCTTCCAACTGACTTTTTGAACTCTATGGAATTTCTAAATTCTCTTTTCACTCCATTTGTCTGCAAGAGCTTTATAATTCAGCATAATGTTTATTAAGATCTCTTCAGACTGATTAGGAAAATAATCTAAATACAAGTTATGAATGATAATTTTTAGTTGCACAGTCTTCTAATTTTTATTTTATAATGTGTTCATGTTAGTTAATTTTTTATTATCAGACTATCTTCTTCTCATGTCTTGGATGGTATCATCCACAATACAGTTTTATTAATCACTTCACCCTTCTGTAGATTTCCACTGTTAAGAGAAAAAAAAAGATCACATATAAAATGAGAAGGATCAATCAGATTCGAACTTAAGAGCATAGACTCCATCTTGTGCTGATACATGTACTTTCTTCCATTTTGTTATTTTTTTGTTATTCATCCATGGGAAACTAGATGATATAAATCATCTATAGTTCCATACATATATATAGGTGGTTATAATTAATCAGCATCTTTTCATTTTGGGAAAAGAGGACCCTGAAACTTATTCATCTCCCTCCCAACTTGAAAAATCCCAAACCTTTCCTGTAATTAAAAATTAGATTCTCTAAATTTGTATCCTGAATTTCATCCTAATTAATGATTTCTGTTATAATTAATTGATCTTTTGGACATATTTGACTGGTTTTGGGGAGATAATAATTTGTTTTACCTGATTTTTGGAGTCTGGCCTACTTGAGGAGTCCACTGACCATTGCCTTATTAATTGCATAGCCAATAAATCACTTAAAACCAAATTGTTCCTCAGTTATTTTTTTTTATCCGCTATAGTTGGAGAATGTTTGCTTCAATCAAGGTGGAAAGTATGCTGTCAATGGTCCTTCTTACTATCTCCAGTATGGAGAAATAGTTCCAGTTGATCATTAAATAACTAAGCAATGAGCTCCTAAAGCTCCCCCACCCCATCACAACAAACTTATCCAGAAATTGGATTTGATGATTCCTTTAAATGAAATGGAACTGATTTTCCTAGGTATAAAAATGTCCTACAAGAAGAAATTTATTATTTTTAATTCTGTAGATGCCTTCTTTTTCAAGAACTTCAGAGAGAAAGGGGATATTACCTAGAGCAAAACTTTAGGTGATGACAGTGAGGAGTGAGTAGTTGTCAGGCAAAGAATCCATACATGATCACTTGCAGAGAAATGTGGAAGAAAAGCCTAGGATTACTAGATGGATACAAACTGATTGTAAAGAAGTTAAACTATACTTCATGATAAGAGGTAAGAAACTAGGTGCAGTCCTTGGTTCAGGCCCTCATTATCTCTTGCCTAGATTATTGTGGTGGCCTCCCTGCTTCTATTCTCTCCTTATTCCAAACCATATTCCACATAGCTACAAAAGTTATTTTTCTAAAGTTCATGGCCTTAGTCATCTCAGTCCCCTACTCCATGAGCTCCCATGACTCCCTATTGCTTTTAATACAAATTCCCCTGTTGGGTTTTAAGAAATTATCCTAATCTAGGCCCAACCTATCTTTTAGCCTCTTTGCACATTGTTCCATTTCCTGCTGATTAAAATTGGCCTTTCTTCTGTTCTTACCCATAGCATTCCATCTCCCATGCCAATGGCTTTGTACAATGGGCCATCCCACATATCCAGAATGTACTCTGTCCATACTTCTGTCTCACAGAATCCCTTTCCTCCTTTAAAAAGCATTCAACTACTACCAAAAGGTAGTATGAAGCTTTTCCAGCTCTCCTCTCCATCCCACCCAAAGGGTACTGTCTTCCTGCAGAGTTTTTGTTGTGGTTCAGCTATTTTAATCATGTCCGACTCTTTGTGCCCCCCCTTTAGGGTTTTTAGGGCAAAGATACTGAAGCCATTTCCTTCTCCAGTTCATTTTAGAGATGCAGAAATGGAAACAAACAAGGTGAAGTGACTTGTCCAGGTTCACATAGCTAGTAAATGTCTAAATCCAGATTTGAACTCAGGAAGATGAGTCTTTCTGACTTCAGGTCCAATGCTCTGTCCACTGTACCACCTAGCTGCCCAATTGCCTAACAACCCTGACTTTATTCCATATGTACTGTTATCTTTCTATTTGTTGTGCATATATTCCTAAATATACTTCTAATCATGTCCCTGAAAGCTCTTGCTCCCAGCCCAGACCTTTGAAATAAGGTTACCTGGCCCTAGATGGATAATGATTACCTTATTTCACCTTACAGCCATCATCCAGGGAAGCAATGTCAGAGGAGAGGGGGCCAGCTTTCCTTTCCAAATGCCCACCAAATAACATCCACAGAGCAAGTAAGTCAGTCTAGCTGAAGGAGCAAGGTGCCCTGAAGGAGAGGCAGGAGGCAGGAGGCAGGATGTGTCAGGTAAGTCAAATCACTTTCACCCTCTTGACCACCATCTCCCCTAGGAGTCAATGCAGTACTCTGAGCAGAAGAGCAATATTTCCAGGCTCGTACCCACAGCCACCATCCTGGGAAACAATAATTGTGGAGAAGAAGTCTAGCAACTACTCCTACAGGTACTATGCTACATTTATCAAAGACCCCCAAAAGAAAGTCCTTGACACTGTCATAGAGTTCACCATTAGAAAATGACATGATTTTATTAGTAGAAATGACATTAAAGAAGAGACATGTCCATCTGCTTAGCTGCTAGCCCCTAAGCACCATAGGACTTTCCCAGTCAGCTGTGTGGTGCCTTCCCAGTTAGTAGGTGAGCTCCTTGAGAGCAGGGACTGCCATACTTTTCTATTTATACCCTCAGCAGTTAGCAGAGTATTTTGAATATTGTAGGCAATTAGCATTTGCTTTATTCATTCTCCCAACAGGGTGTAGGCTCTTTACCAGTAGAAATGATTTCTTCCTTTGTTTTTGTATATATAGTGCCTAGAAGAATACCTGGCTTACAGCAGACACTTGCAAAATTGCCTGATTGAACAGTTCAGTCAAGAAAAACATAATTGAAAGCTAAAGTGAAAGGGGGATAATATCTAAAGTTCTAGAAATCTAGGCCCCTGGTGTTTAGAATGATCTTCTTTCAACTTGTCATAGCATCACACTTTTAGAGCTAGAAATCCAACCTTTTCACCCACCAGAAGAGGAAACTGAAGCTGAGAGGCATTAAAAGACTTGCCCAGTATCACACATCTAATAAATATCATGGAAGAATCCAGACTCAGATCTTACTAACTTCAGATCAGTCAGGTCAACAAACATTTATTGAAGACTTGAGATAGTATCTTAAAAGCTGATGGTTGGTTTAGGGGATATGGGGAAGACAGGAGGAAGGAAGGGTAAAGACAGGGAAAAGGAGATGGAATGCTTCTAATCAATACACGTGACTCTTGAATTGTAAAGAAAATTTTTTTGTTTTCAAAGGCTTTGAACCTATAGCCTAATAATTGTCCTATTACATTTACACTAAGCAATAATCTACTGTACCCCTCAACTTTTATTTTTCTGAAGGAGAGAATAATCCAGGTTTGAAATCCATCAATGTATGGTGTTCCCTGTGTGGACATTTTGTTCACTAATGGAAGGTTTGGAATTTGCTTGTTTTTAATGGTGTCTAAAAATATATATATATAGAAGATGCTAAACTTAGATAGACAACATGACTAGGAGGCTAAGAGTCTGGGTTCAAACCATATTTCTGATATAAAATAGCTGTGTACATAGAGTATACTGGATACATACCTTAACCTCCCAGGGCCTCAGGAAACTAGTTACAGAGGTATTGTGTCATTAAGTAGAGTGTGTGATGGGGAGTAATATGTTAAAAAACTAAAGAGCCAAATTGTGGAGATATTCAAATACCAAACAAAGAAATTAGTAATATTTGCCCTTAGAGGTAATAGGGAGTCATTGGGATGTGGTGAGGGATGTGTATATGTGTATGTGTGACATCATCAAATCTCACATCAGAGAAATCACTTTGGCAACAGCATGGGGAATTGATTGGCCCAGGGGAGAGATTTGAGGCAGGTTCACTAACTAGACTATTGCAATATTCCAGAATAGAAGTGATCAGAACCTAAAACTTGGTAGCTGTGAGTGAAAAGAAGGAGGATCTTTCAAGAGGTGTTGTGGAGACTGAAATGACAAGATTGGGCAATTCACTGGTGTCCAAATGGGGAATAATCCCATTCCCCATTTGGACAGTGAGAACTCTACTTAGATCTAAAATGTGAGAACTCTACTTAGATCAAAAATGGGAAGACCTCTACTCCACCCATACTTAAACCTGCTTTAGGGGAGAAAACTCCTTGTTGAACAATGAAAAATACTTAAACCCTTAAAAAATGTTTCAGGTAAGTCAAATCACTTTCACCCTCTTGACCACCATCTCCCCTAAGAGTCAATGCAGTACTCTGAGCAGAAGAGCAATATTTCCAGACTCGTACCTACAGCCACCATCCTGGGAAACAATAATCGTGGAGAAGAGGTCTAGCAACTACTCCTACAGGTACCACGCTACATTTATCAAAGACCCCCAAAAGAAAGTCCTTGACACTGTCATAGAGTTCATTAACATTAAAAAATACTTAAATATTTAAGCCATGCCTATTTTTAGAATTAATACAAAGGGGTGCTAAGTACCTATAAAGGTCAGGCAACTTGTGAACTTACAAGGAGAAAAGAGGAAAAAACTTACTCAGAGATTCTAGCCTACTCAGGTGCAGATTACTAAAAGGATTAGTCTACTCAGGTGTGAATTCAGAATGGGCTGTCCTTTGGAAAATGTCTACTGTGATTGATAGATGGAAGAACTTAGGGGAGGTGACATAGGAGAAAACCCCCTATATAAGAAAAGGACAGCCTGTTGAAAGGAGGCTCTTGAGAGACAGGCTCTAAGGAGGTTGTTGAGAGAAGGACAATCTCTAAGGAGGTCTCTCAAGGGAGGCTGACTCTGGCTGGAACTCCCTCTGGGGAGACTCTGTCCCCCTGAGTCCTCGCTTGAACAGATCTTATGGTGAGTGATTAAGGACTGACTGATCCTTTTTTTTAGAGCTTAGGCCTGGGTTGGCCAGGGCTGCCTGGGCCAGCCTATTTTTTTCTCATTTATTTCCTTTTTTTTCTCTCTCTCTTTCTTTGATTCCTCATTGTATTATTAATTAAATTCTCTATAAAACCCAGTTGACTTGGGTATATTCATAATTGGGAATATTTCCCTGGTGACCACCTTATATTTGATTTAAAACAAGACACTGTAGTGAAAACATATTTTCTGCGGTCACAATTTACTCACCCACTCTTATATATACTACAATTTATATCTTCCACTATTTTACTCACTACAGTTTATGACAACCAACCATTTTAACTCTTACAGTTTATGGCATCCACTCTTTTAAATGCCACACTGGATAGATAGGGTGAGTGAAAGGAGTCCAGATGGTCATCCAGGTGGCAAACCTGGATAGGATAGAAGGATAGTTTTGCTTTCAACAGTAACAGCAAGTTTGGAAAGAAGGAAACAAGCATGTCTATCCTAACTACAATGTGCCAGGCACTGTGCTAAGTGATTTACAAATATTATGTTAGCTGATCTCACCACAATCCTTTGAGGTTGGTGCTACTATGATCCTTATTTCACAGTTAAGGAAACTTAGTAGACAAGCAATTAAATGCTCAACGTCACACAGTTAGGAAGTGTTTGAGTTTGGATTTCAATTCAGATCTTCCTGATTCCTGGTCCAGGAGTGGACTCTATCCACTGTACCACCTAGTTGTCCAGAAAAGGTTTGGGTGGGAAAATAATAAATTATATTTTATTGAGTATAAAGTACCCATGGGACATCAAGTTTGTAGTGTAAGGGTTAAAATTAAGGATTTGACTAAAATATATGATTCAAATATTATTGCTCAAAGTCAAAGTGACCTTTAATAGTTTTATTTACAAAGGAGATGGACAGAGTGAAAGCAGAGAAATAAGGGTAGAGAACACATTAACCTACTCAGCCAAGACTTGTTGACCTTCAACAGGAATTAAACTCTCTCCAGAAGATAGGAAGGGAAAGCCAGCTAACCCAAGTTCCCTCCAAGAGGCAGGTCAAGACAATTAGTCCAGCTGAAGGTGATTCCCGAGGCTGACTTTCTTCCTTGAACTAATCTTCTTCTTGAGGCTGACTTCCTTCTTGGAGTAGACTTCCTCAGCCCCAGAAATACAGGGCCTTTTATAGTGGTTCCTTATCCCATCCCCCTCTCACAAGGGCCAATCACAATTTCCAAATTGTCTAGCACTGCCCAGAGTACAGTGTCTGGGATTCACACCTCTCATCCTCTGAAGGTATCAGCTCTTATCAAATACCTCTGAAGGTCAATTTCTCATGAAAAGGTTCACAGTTTCCTGATTGATTGATTGATTGAATTTCTAAGGCTGTGAATTCTTTAAGTGGTTTGCAAGCTCCTCTACTTAGTTAAAGCTTTTGTTGATTCAATTAAAAGGTGTATTAATTCAAAATAAGCAAAGGGAATAAAGGATTCCCTTTCACAAGTGTGAATTCAGTCTAGGCAAAGGTAACAAAAAGAATTTTCTTTTCACAGTAACTAGTAGTTACTTGGAGATAAAAGACTGGAGCTCAAGAGAAAGATTTGATTTGATTACATGGATCTGGCATCACAGAAATGATCATTAAGACCATGGAAGCTAATGAGATCACCAAGCTAACTAATACATAGAAGAGGACCAAAGACAAAGCCTTGAGTGGCACTCACAGTTAGTGGGTGTGACATGGATAAAAATCCAGGTAAAAATACTAAGTGTGGTCACACAGGTAAAGAAAAATTCAAGAGAGAACAGATTTATGAAATCCAGAGAGAAGGGAGTAACAAAGTAAAAGCTGGTCAATAATGTTAAATGATACAGGAAGGTCAAGAAGGATGAAGCTCAAGAAGAGGCCATTAGCTTTGACAGTCAAGAGATTATTTGTATTATTCTGCTGTAAGAAATGATCAATTTGATGAATACCAAGAAGCACAGAAAATTTACATAAATTAATGGAAAGTGAAGTAAGCAGAGCCAAAAAAAAATCTAACACAATGGCTGCATTGAATAATGGAAAGAAAATTAAACGCAAAAACAATAGAAAATGAACATTGCAAAATTAAAAAGAATAATCATGGTCCTATAGGAGAGATATAAACTATACCTCTCCCAGTTCCTTTGTAGAAAGGGGACCCACATTTTTTTGATGTATTGATCAATTTTGCTGATTTTTTCTCTTCCTCTTTTTTCTTTCCTTAAATATAACAAGACAAAACAAAAGCAACTTTGTTATAAGGGTTATGTCTCTGAATCAGGACAGATTCAGGGAAAATCTATACAATAAAAGTATCAATAAAATCTATTTTTTAAATCCTTGGTAACTTTAGAGAAACCAATTTTACTTGAATGGTGAGGTCAGAAATCAGATTAAAGAAGGTTTAGAAGTGATTCAGAAAAGAGGAAGTGGAGCTAATTACAGAGTAATCTTTCAAGGGTTTTGCTAAGAAAGAGAATACATTTTAGCTATATAACTATATATAGCTATAACTACAGCTAACATTTATTGGCAATGTAAAGATGCAACTCAGGGGAATTTTTCCAGGTGAAAAAAATTAGCCAGGCACTTCACAATTATCTCATTTGATCCACACAATAGCCCTGGGAGGTAGGTGCTATTGTTTTCCTCAGATAAGTATAAAGATTAAAATTAATACTCAATAAGTAAATATTATATTTTATAAAGCTTTATTAATAATAAATAACTCAGAAGAACTGCCTGAATTCAGCCTGGTCGCAGGGCAAAAAGAGAGCATGGGAGGGGCATACATCCACTTAAATACCAATAATGTGATCTCCCCAACGTGGAGATGCAGGAGAGATTATAGGGAATTTTGGGAAATACTAGCCCTAAGGATTTCTGGGGACTGAAGCCAAAGGTTCAAAATCTCCATTTATACATAAGGAAACTGAGACAAATAAGCATTAAGTGGATTGCAGAGAATGCTATAGCTACTAAGTGCATGAGATGGAATTTGAACTCAGGTCTTCCTGACCCCGAGTCTATCACTATATACTACATAACCTAAACTAAAGAAACAAAGTCTGATTTTTTTGGATGATGGCTATAGGAACTGGGATGGACAGAAGGTTAGGGGTCTTTGAGGTGCTGGTCTCTGATTCCAGGAGCCAGGAAATGTAATAGATAGATACTTGAGGGTCTCTCTCTCTCTCTCTCTCTCTCTCTCTCTCTCTCTCTCTCTATATATATATATATATATATATATATATATATATATATATATGTTATATATATAACAAATGCAAGACTTAAAAGATTAATTAGAAGTAACAGAGAAAAATCCAAGAGAAAAGGAGATAGAGGAAATCAAGAAACTAAACACTGTTAGAACCTACCCAAAATCTAGTTATAAACTCTCTCTCTCTACAGAGAGAGATATAGATATAGATATAGATATAGATATAGATATAGATATAGATATAGATATAGATATAGATATAGATATAGATATAGATATAGATATAGATATAGATATCTAGACATTTATTTATGCTGTTCTGAATGACTGTCATGGAGGTAACTAGCAGTTTCACGTAGTTCTATCAGACTGATCGTAGCATATTTAGGGAAATAGTGTTTTTAAAAGTTCTTTAAGTGAGGTGTGCAACCCTTTAAAAACTGTCTTAGGATATGACGAGAAGACTCCTCACTATTAGCCTCTAGACCCAATATTGATTCTGCCATTTCTGAGAAATGATCAATGAATATGGCTGGATGTTCCCCTTTGTTTTGCATGAGTTTATCAAATCTTGCCCATACATTTGGCTTCCAGCAACATTGCTTTATTGCTTGGAGCAGCTCTTCCCTACATTTCCTTAAGTAGGACATGCTAGTGGGATTTGCAAAATCTACATCTTCCCTTTGCTCCTCAGTGAGCCAACTAGTTAAGTTGTTGTCAGTCCTGGTCTTTTCAAGGAATTGCCTTTGTTCATGGGGACTAAACAGTTCAGAGAGGAGAAATTCTACATCTTCAAAGTCTGGGTCAAAGATCCTAAAAACACATTTCAGTTCTCTCTGTGTCTTAAAATGACCCACATGATTTTTAATTCTCTGGATTACATTAAAAGGCTGTTCTATGAAATTTGGAAAACGTTTCTTTAGGGATTCAAGTTCCTGAGATGTAAACTGCCTGTGCACTTTAGATTGTAGTACACCAGTTGTACTTGAAAGCTTGGTGACCTCCTTTAATGGACAAATTTTTTCTGGTTCACTATCAGACTTAGTGTCCTTGTCACCTTCATTTCCCTTAGCATTGACCTTTGATTTCTTTGCCTTTCTTTCTTTTTCTTTGGGTGTACTATCTGTCTATCCATTGTTCTTGTCCTCAACCTGATCAAGCCCTTTTTATTTGATCAATTCCTCAAACAATTTCTTGATAATGTTTTCCAGGTATTTATCTACCACCAGTATCTGTTCTGCCTCTTTGGGGATCACAAATGTATAAATATTCTTTAAATAGGTCAGAGTCTGTAAGACTGCCATAGATATGATGTACACTTGAGTCAAAATCTGCCAGAGTATAGGTTCAGTTTGAAAAGGCAACTGCAGTATAAACTTGGTAGTGTTGCCAATGTAATCCAGAGAATCAAAAATCATGTGGGTCATTTTGCTATAAAGTATATTGTAGACCCAGAATTCAGGAATAGCTGCCATCACAACAGCTCCACAGAGAATTTGCTTAAACATGTTTCTTTTTAAGGGATTATATGGTTCAGTTGTTTAGGGGTGCCAATCTGTAATAGATAGATACTTGAGGGTGTCTATTTGAGAGATACTAAATGACTAACGGGTCAAGGTTTGCCTACCCTCCTCCCTCAATGCCTCCCATTTCCTCCCTCTTCAGAAGCCTTTCAGCTTCCCACTTCCCCCTTTCTTCTGTGAGTTATGAGATTTCAGAGGAAATGCTCTTTTCTTTTCTCAAGTAAGGGTTTATTGGGGGAAGACAGGACAAGGATGGAGAATAAGGTAAGAGGAGTAGGATTTCCCTATTCTCTAAAATGAAGGTTAGGAGGATATTGGGAGATATAGCAATCCAGTCACTCTTGTGAAACAGTCAGTCAGAGAGATATGAAGACCACTGTCTTTTCTTCTTCTTCTGCCAATCAAATCAGCCAGATCACCTCCAACTTTGATTAATTCAAATCTCAGAGATATAACTAGCTTCCTTCTTTCTCTACCTCAACCAGAAGCCAAAAGCCCCTCAGCCCAGTTCAGCTGTTGGCTTCACTCCAACTGTCTCCCAGTCACATTCCAAATGGATTCTTCATTTTGACTGACAGATGACATCCTCAGCTTTCTGTCTTGCATGCATGCCTCCTCCACAGCAATCTCCATTGGGGTCTGAAGAGAGAGGATGTGGTCAAAGTGGTAGCAATGGTTTGACTTGTCTGGTAGAAACTGATTCTCATCTTCTTTCTCAAATGTAAGCTAGGATAATGTCATAGAAAGGATTCTTTGCACTCCTTGACTAATTCGTTCCTTCCACCTGGAAAAATTCCTGAATTGCTTCTTCATATTGCCCATCTTTTTTTCCTAATTGGTTTACCCCTGGTCAGTTAAAGTATTCATTTCTAGCTGTCCTCAGCAATCTGAAAACCTGTATCAAATCATTCTGCTGCCTGATATAGTTGTTCTAAAAGTGTCCTTCCCTTTATTCCCATTTCCCCTAAGTCAGTTTGCATAGCTACAGAGCCCTACAGGCCCACAGGGGAGAAACATATTTATTAATCCATCCATCCAGATTAACTAAAAACACTGGCATATCTGAAGCCTTTGTTTACTTTTTACAGTTGTCTACAAGGAAACCAATTTCAATACAAGTCACAAAATAGATCTGGAGAGAGGGAGGATTTCCCAGAAAAAAAAATGTGTTAGGAAAAACAGTCGATCTTCAAGACAAGCTAGATTTGGCATTTGTGACAAAATCATCCAATACAAACAATGATAGCACCCTTTGTTTATTGTCATTACTTGTCAGCTCACAAAAAAGGTTTCATTTTGAGTGACTACAGCAGAGTTGACATGACTATGGCATACAGAATGCAACTATTTTATTATAAAATATTCATCATCTTCAGGTATTGTCATGGTTATAGCTATAGTTAATTTAGTTACTATTATTATTAAATAACAATAATGGTTCTTCATACTTATATAGCACTTTTAAATTATTTTTTTAAACTCTCACTTTCCATCTTGGAATTAATACCGTGTATTGATTCCAAGGCAGAAGAGCAGTAAGGGCTAGGCAATGAGGGTTAAGTGACTTGCCCAGGGTCACACAGCTAGATGTGATCCTAAGACCTCCCATCTCTGGGCCTGATTCTTAATCCACTGAACCACCTCATTGGTCCCCTATATAGGACTTTAAGGTTTACAAAGTGCTTCCTGTGAACTAAATAGTGAAACTATTATCCATTTTACAGATAGTGAAACGATTATCCATTTTACTGAAGTTCCAAGAGATTAAGTAGTTTGCCACATAGGGCAGTTGGTCATCTGGAAAATTAGCTAGAAGAGGAAATGGCAAATCACTCCAGCATCTTTGCCAAGAAAACCCCAAATAGAAAAGAAAACCCTAAAAGAAAACCCACAACTGGACAACAACAATATCATGGGCCACACAACTAGAGTATCAGAATCAAAACTAAAACGGTTTCCTGATTCTAAAACCAAATTCTTATGATTTCTTATTAAATGAATTGTAGATCCATCCCAAATGCCCAAGTAAATTGTTTCTCCTTCTCCTCACTAAAGAAGAGTGCCACTTCTATTCCTTTCTAAAGTATAATAGCATGGTACAACCCTATCAGATTACCCTCTTTGGGGGGTAGTGTGGTGAGAGGAGAGAGAATATGGACCTCAAAATGTAGGGAAATGATTACTAAAAATTGTAGCAACATGTAAAAAGAAAATAAAACAAGGAGCTTCATGAGGTGAGATTCTCATATGCATCATAAACTTAGTTGGAAGAGTTATATTCTATCTGAGTCATCTCATCATAAGCCTTTCCTGCCATCTTCTGAATCATTTCACTTTTCTCTGCCATGATTATTTCTCCAAAGACAATAATCTCACTACACATTATAGCTTAGGGCATGGCCATCTTTCATTCATTTGTTTTCACCAGTGATCTGTAGAATGATCTCTTTAAAGTGGCTTTAGAGTATTCTGGACAACGTAGTCATCAGGATGCCATTGTTAGAAGAAGCTTTGGGGAGGTAGAAGGATCCCTGGGTTTGGAGTCAGAGCACTAGAGTTCAAATATGGGCTGAGCTATTTACTACCCATGTCATGTTAGACAAGTCACTTTACCTTTGTAGGAGAAGTGATTCAATTTCCTCATCTATAAAACGAAGGCATGGGACTAGATGGCCTCTATGGTCCCTTCCAACTGTTAGTCTGTCATCCGAGAGGATCTAGAGGGCCTTATCATCTCTAGAACACATATATCCACTGGCTAGGAACTACATGAAGACCAGGAGCCGAACCTGGAACTGAATAGGAAGTAAGGAACAGGCTAGATGTGAGAAATTATGCAGCACCTCTCAATAATCCCAAACTACTCCCCAACCCCAAAACCCACCTTAACACCAGTGATTCCCTGGGATACTGTATGGTTGGTAACCATAAAACACCACATTCTTTGAAGAATTTAACTTACAGGTGGCTCAAAGAATCAAGGAAAGATGCACAGCAGGTCAAATGCTCTGCAACATAGCCCCAGTGATGATGTTCAAGCAAGCAGCATTAGGGATATCAATCGGAAATGTATGATGGGAAAAGAAGGTAGGTCAGGTAGGTGAGAAGCTAAAAAGATGAAAGATAAAAGATGGACCATCCAAATGCTGCACTTTTATCTTCCAAATACTAAAAAGCCTAAAGCAAGGCATCTTATCATGTTGGGCAGCAACTCTTTTAATAGAGAACTTATGGGAAGACACAGACAAGGATCACACAGGACAGGAAAGCTGTAGGATTTAAATTAATATCCAACACTCCAAGAATTATATTTTATAGAGTTTATTAATAATCACTTAAAGTAGAAGGAATAAAAAGGAAATAGAAGTTAAAAAGCCTAATTTTCTAACAAAATTAAGGCAATGTGAGCAATAGCTTCCTGGTTTTCACCTTATGTCACCTCCACCAAAACAATCAGATCAAAAGAGCAAGAGGTAAGGCTACACAAAATGTATAACCTCCCTATGTCTACATGTAAGGTGAGAAGGAGAGTGGGGTTTGGGGAATTGTCGTTTTAGGGTTCAGATTCTAATTACACAATCCCCCCTGTGATTCACATGGAAAATGAGCATGTAGAAATCTCCCAGATTTACATACAGAGTTTCCCCATGGAATCAGTACACATAACCAATTTACATCTCTAAAGATCTTCAACTACATATTGCACTTTCTAAGGGGAAATTATAATAATTTGGGAATAAAAGGGAAATAAAAGAGAAAAAGAACAAAACCAATGATTGCTAGGTGCATTTACAAAAAGCCAATTAGGGGGCAGTTCCCTTTGGCATAAGAGTGTACATACAAAATAAATGCATTCAACCCCACACAGTTTAATTTCAATACATCCCAAAGTTAATTCTGGATCTTTTGGTGCAGCATGTGGTCTCTGCAGTCATCTCCATGACACCTTCTCCGTTTGGAGTTCACTTCCTTGATTCGGGGAGGTAGCAAGTTTCTTATCCTAAAATACAAGAAAAATTTTTCTAAAGGTAGAATTATATGACAATTATACAAAGCTCATGTATGTAGTGTAGACTCTAAGATGACTCTTCCAACTCACTCAAGTCTTAAGCAGTCAGAACCCCAGAGGGCTGGTACTACATTTCCCCTCAAGGCATTAGGGGCAACTCTGTGGAGTTGTTACTTCTAAAACTTCCCCTTACAGGTCCTATCCAATATACTCTCCAATATTATTTAACCAATTAACATCAATTATTTATTTACTGAGACATTTACTGAGAGGGGATAGCAAGACCAAAGAACAACACATACCCCAAATGGGAAGCCCATTCATTCTCCACTCTGCACACCCACTCAGTTAATGAGGAGAAAAAAGTTCATACAAACACACCCACTTCCCAATCTGGGGAGAGCTACTTTCCTGGGTCATTTCTTCCTTCGTGGAGTCCCTACCAGGTTCACTTCTCCACATGGTATATAACCAATAGATAATTTACTTTTTGTTCATCTGGGATGGCTGCTTGTTTTGCTGGGTCAAACTGGTGGCTCCTAAGGGAAGGCTCCTCACTGGATACAGCTGCAAGGTCTAGTCCCCATTTAAGCAGCCTCACCAAGCCTTCATGCAGATTGGAGCCAGGCAAGTCTGTTATATGTGTTTTAAGTGGCCTGGGTCCTCATTGTTCCTATTATACATGGCTAGGTGATAATCTGTACTAGTGAAGGAAATGCCCACATTGATGAGATCATCAATCTATTGAAGTTTATAATGTATTTTCTAATGTCTATCCAGCTACTACTATTTAAGTAGTTAAAGCTAAATGAGAGAATATTCCAGTTTTTCCTTGAAGAAACAAATAAAGGAGTTGGCGGAATCATTTTTGTTGGGCAACCAAAAGATCAAGACATATTTCATGAGGCATTTGGTTATCTCCTATTGAAATGCTTATGATAAATATTTGGAAGAAAGATAACCATAAAAATAATTTCTACATTTCATACAAAATATCTATTTCTAGGTAAATAAAAATATGAAAAATTCAATATAACACCTAATTAAATCTACATGTAATTTTATTTATTTGTTATTATTATTATAACCCTTACCTTCCATCTTAGAATCAATGCTATATATTGGTTCTAAGGCAGAAGAGCTGTAAGGGCTAGGCAATGGGAGCTGAGTGACTTGCCCAGGGTCACACAGCTAGGAAGGGTCTGAGATCAGATTTGAACCTAGGACCTCCTGTCTCTAGGCCTGGCTCTCAATCCACAGAGCCACCCAGCTGCCCCCTTGTGATTTTAAAAATAGATTTTTATTGATTTGTTCTGACATCACCTACATTTCTCATTATGTGTATTTTAATAGTAGGTGACTTCAATACAAAAATGAACATGGAGGAGAATGTTGCAAAATATGTTGAATTATGGTTCAAAAAGTAAAAAAAAAAGCACAAAA
This sequence comes from Monodelphis domestica, assembly GCF_027887165.1. NCBI lineage: Eukaryota > Metazoa > Chordata > Mammalia > Didelphimorphia > Didelphidae > Monodelphis > Monodelphis domestica. The sequence goes on along the minus strand of NC_077232.1, from coordinate 221,415,011 downwards.
AAAGAGGTCAAAGATTTGCAAACTAAACAAACTCCTCCTACCCAAACATAACATATTTTCTTTGCTTTTTAAAAATTAAATTTCATTTTTCAATTAATTAAAATCTACCTTTTATCCCTTCAAAATTTCTCTTCCCCCTTGGAAGCAGGAAGGGAATAAGCATTTATTAAGTACCTACTATATACTAGGTACTACACTAAGCATTTTAAAGATATTATATCATTTGGAAATGGGTATTATTATGATCCCCATCTTAAAGTTTATGAAAATGAGTCAGATGAAGATCAAGTGACTTCTCCAAAGTCATATAGCTAAGAAGTATCTGAGGCAGAATTTGATTTCCAGTCTGACTATCCCTAGCACTTTGTACCATTTAGCTGCTTCTACACAAAGAAAGCATAGGGCAGCTGGAAAGTGAAGTGGATAGAGCACCAGACCTGGAGATGGGAACACACATCTTTTGAAGTTGCTCTAATGACCAATATTCTAGGTTCTGGTTATTTGCCATCAAAAGTCTTATCTTGTTCCTCCTTCTTTGATCTCTTTGGTTATAGACCTTTTACTGGTATCAGTGGATCAAAGGATATATTTAAGATGAATAATTTTGGGGCATAATTCCATATTATTTTCCAGAATAACTAGACCAGTTCACAGCTCCAACAGTGTTTTAATACATCTGTTTTCCCACAACCTCTTTAGCATTGTTCATTTTTCTTTTTTTTTATTGCCAGTTCTGCCAATCTGATGGGTATAAGGTATATCTATTTGCAGCTTATCTTCTACTTTGTGGGACATGTTAGTCTATATCTAGTTTCTGTAAAACTACTGTCTAGTTTTCCTGGCAATTTTTGTCAAATAGTAGAATTTTTACCCTAACTGAAATCTTTGGGTTTATTTCACTCCAGACTAGTGTGCTTATTTATTTCTAAATAGTATACTGTACTTAACCTGTTCCACTCTTGGACTTTTCTATTTCTTAGTAGTACCAAATTATTATGGCTACTTATTGTTTTGTAGGTTAGTTTGACATCTATGAAGACTCCCTTCTTTCCCACCGTTTTCCATTATTTTCCTTAAAATGTTTGGCCTTAATTTTGTTATTTTTTTCAAACTCTATAAAATAGTGCCCTGGCAATTTGGTACAGCATTGAATTAACTAATTTAGATTGTATGGTCATTTCTGTTATTTTGGTTCAGCTCACCCATGGCAATTCATATTTCTCTAAATATTTAAATGTCTTTATTTGTGTAAAGAATGACTTGTAGTTGTATTAATATGGTTTTTGTGTGTTTATTGGCAGGTAGACTTCTAAGTGTCTTATATATCCTATAATTACTTAAATGGAGTTTCCCTTTCTATCTCTTCCTGATGAGTTTTGCTGGATATACCCAGAAATGTTGGTGATTTGCTTCACCTTATTTTATATCCTGCAACTTTGTTGGTTATTATTTCCACTTATTTAGTTGAGTTTTTAGAGTTTTCAAAGTAAAGTATCATATCATCATATATATGACTATTTCCTTTTTATTGCTATTTATTTCTTCTATTTCTTTTTCTTGTTTTATCACTAAGCCTGGCATTTTTAACATGATATCACAGGATGTTGGTGACAATGGAAATCCATGATTTGACCTTGATTTTACCTGAAAGTTTACATATAGCACTGGCTCTTGATTTTAGATAAATGCTATTTATCAAATGAAGGAAAGATCCATTTATTATTATGCTTTCTAGTGTCTTTAACATGAATTGGTAGTAGATTTTTTTATGAGTTAGGAGGTACTGACATGATTAATAAGAAATAAATAAAAGACATAATTTATTCAGTTTTAACATGCCCAAAACTGGTTATTAAATAATATGGGAATCATTTACAAATCATCCATATATAATCATACTATTGACTTATTACATACAACAAAATTCAGAATCAATATAAACTAGAAAAATTTACCTTGAAATTACGATAATTTCAACCTGAGATGAACAAGTTGTTGATATCAACAAAATGGAAAATTGATAAAAAGACAGATATAAATATAGACTATCAGTATTTCCTAAGGAAGTTTAAACAATTTATATCAATAGTCATATCAAGTAGACCAAAAGAGCATAGAAACTGTCAGCCAACAAATACTTGAAGTCTTATGAGAGATATGATAGCCAAAGGGAATATCTAATTCATAAATGCATTTTCAAGGTCTTACAGAGGACAATGGAAAGTTATCATCAGCAATAGCTCATAAAATAGTAGAATAGAGGCCAAAAAAGTTACAGAAAGATTGGCAAGGCTTTAACCTAAGCAAAGTCATCCAAAGCAAAGTGAAATCAAAGATGTATGTGAACAGAGGCTAATAAACAGAAAATAGAGATCTACAAAGATCTTTACAATAAACTATTTTGTTAAATTCTTTCCTTCCAGTATGATATATTGGTTCTAAATCATAAGAATGGTAAGGGCTAGGCAATGGGAGTTATATGACTTGCCCAGAGTGACACAGTTAGGAAGGGTCTGAACCAAGGATCTCCTGGCTATTGACTGATCCCTCTTACTGCCCCCTACATTAAACTTTTTAATTATCAATGATAACACAATATCCACATTTAGACTCTAATACCATAACCATAGATAAGGTGAAAGCTGCATGAAGAAAACAAAGATGGGAAGAATTAAATGGATTAAAGATGTATTAGAGGAGAGGCTTGATTCAGGCAGTTAATAAACTCAAGTGGTGTTATGTCTAGAATAGATTACAAACCCTTCTATTTGGCATTTAAGCCTTTCATAACCTGGCTTTAAGCTAGTCTTTCTAGCATTATTTTATATTATTCCCCTTTGTACATTCTGGATTCTGTTCTTATTGCTCTATTTTGTGTATGGCATCCTGTCTCCCATATCCATGATTTGCATAGAATATCCCCCAATTCTAGAATTCCTTTCCTCTTCAATTCCACTTTTAAGAATAACTAATTTCTTTCCAAGTCTGACTAAAAGCTATCTTCTATATAAAGCCTTTCTTGATTATCTCTCTCCCTAATGCCTTTTCTCCCCAAATTATATATATATCTATATATATATATATATATATATTACACACACACATATATATACAGTATACATTTATATGCCATACACACATATATAATCAATTGCATTTATATAACATATATTTCTTGTTAGTATTTATTTTCTCCAATGATAGAATATAAGTTCCTTTGGTATGAAGACTGTTTTATTTTTTCTTTGTCTATCCAGCACGTAACATAGTGAATAGCACATAGAAATTACTTGTTTGTTTCTTGTTTGATTGACATCAGAAGAGAGCAGACTATAACACATCACTAAAAAATAATTAAACTATATTAACTGGATGCAGGAGATGTGGTATAAAAGATGCCAGTAAGTAATGTACAACTGGTATAAAAAATGGAATTTATCACTTAGCAATAGTGTAGATAATATGTTGATAGCCTGAATATTCCATCAGTTTCATCGTAATACTGAAAGGAATAGAAATAGAAAAGAACCCCTAGCATATTGCATGGACCCTTTGTAGCCTGTTTATATAGGACCTGGACAAGGTTTACTCAGAATGCTCAACACATAGACAGGTTCCCTTCTACGTCATTGGAAAAATTACCCACATCATCTTGATTAAAAATTTATCAGAGTATTAAGATATCTTTTGATGCCTTCCTGCAAAGAAATGCCTGGTAGAATTTATCATCTTTATTTACCTTAAAGAAGAATGATTTCTAAAGAACAAAGAAAACATTTTGTATTGTCAATCACAGAAGTGACTAAGGTGCCATTTTATTGACATATCATACCCATCCTACAAGATGATTATCTGACTATTAACAAAAGTCTATTGTGGAAAATGAGTAAGGGGGTATACTTGGCATGACAAATACCAAATGAAAGAAAAAACATTATTTGTTCAGTTTTAACATACCAAAAACAAGTTATCAACTAATATGTGAATTATTCCAAAAGCTTCTATCTGTATAATCATACTTTTGACTTGTTACATACAACAAAATTCAAAATAACACAAAACTAGAAGAATTTACCTTGAAATTGAGATAATTGCAACCTGAGCTAAACAAGTTGTGTAGCCTTTAGCTACACTAAAAACATAAAAGCCTTGAATCCAAATGTTAACATTCCCTAATCTTGTTCAACTTGTTGCTCAAGGTTTTCTCTAAAATATTTACTTTTCTTGTTCTCTAGTTCATGAATAAAATTCTCCCATGTCCCTGTTCTCTCTATCACACACGTAAATTATTTAAAGTTAGCATCATTGGACAGTTTGAAGTACCATCCTAAGACTGAAGAAAAAGCAAGTTAATTAAAAGTCTGCTTTGTCTAAAGAAAATACACTTCCTACCTCACAGGGGATTTGTGGGGATTGCCACCCATTGCATAAAATTTAGATGGTGCCCTGAGAACCTTGGAATGTATCTAATAAATGCAAACTAACTGGATTTCTACCCTTTTGCTATTTATGAATACAACCCTCTAAGAGAAATTTCCATACCTCAGAATGGTTAAGCTTACTAAATTCATTGTGGATATTGTTGTTAGAAAATCAGAATCAGAGTACATAGGGAGGTACCCAATGAGAATATTGATGAGCTAGTCTGGGCAGGAAGACAAGTGTATCCATTTTTGCTTTGTCAGGTGCTGTGTAGATGGTTAAAATGGAACTTGGAAATGACATTTTGGCTGGCTGAATAACATAACAATATATATTTCCCTGGGCAGGCAGAGCTTATATATGTGGATTTTCTCTGTTGAGTGATAGAAGAGGAAAAGATTATTAAGATCTGTAAAAACTGAAGAATGTCAAAATCGTGAAACATTTTTTTTTAAAAAAATCCTCTCATGATTAAGATATTATACATTAAAAAGAGCATAAACCATGTGGCAACATCCAGCTTAAACCAGTAGGTTTGTTGGAGTCCAAGACATGCCTAGCACCCACTGTTAGGTCACAGTCAAAGTCAATTGCAGGCCTTGAAGGTGGCCCTGAAGGTTGATTATCTACACTCACCCACTCTATCCACGACACCTGTCCCAATGCCAGAGACCCAAGACTAGATGAAAGGAAGATCAAAGTCACATCTTCTTGCCCTGTCAAATGCAGAGATCTGAAGCTAGGAAGAGGGGCCGCCTATCCACTGGCCCAGGATGTTGCTCTCTAGCACACTGAGCGACAGTCATCACAGAGTAAGATCCCTTCTATTTCTGGGACCCTATGATGTTGCCTTTGGCCGTCTTCCCTGTACTGCTAACTCTTCCTTCAACAGCGTCCTGCTGGGGTCTGGGAACGACCCTCACACATTTTAGTGTGTTCATCCCAGGGAGAAAATACTTATGAAGTTAAAAACTAAACAGAAAAAATGGTAAATCATTGGTATCAAGAAGATGAATGTTATTTGATTCTTCTGGATTTAGGTTTAGGAGCTACCCTATAGGGATATATCTTTGAACAGTAGGGGGAGTCTGACACCCCACCCTAGGATGCTCTGCCTCACCCTATTCTTCGGCCACCAGGAGATGACTTTAGAATGGTTTTCTATACACTTATGGATAGTGTGAGTGGTAGGTTTAATATTTAATGACTACAATAAGTATTTTAATCATGAAATAAGAGCCATGGCAGTCAGAAGCAGGCAGGCTCTCCCATCTCAAGTCTTATTTTCTTTTCACCTGTTTGACATTTTACATTTGTATCATATTTGTTTAATTCTGTTAGTAGAAGTAGTAGTAATTCATTTTTATATAGTTCTATAAGATTTACAAAGCACTTAACTTGATCCTTGACATAGCACTATAATGTAGGGAATATCATTATCTCCATTTTATAGATGAAGAAACTGAGACTGAGAGAACTTAAGTGACTTGTCCAGGGTTACACAACCCTGTGTGGTATAGTGAACACTGGACTTGAAGTTAAGAAGAATAAAGTTCCAATCCTACCACAGAAATTGGCAAGTATTTGATCAGGGGCAAGTAATTCAACCTGTCTCAGTTTCCTCATTTATAAAATGGAGATGATAATACTAGTTTATATATAGTAACTAGGTTGTGAGGATCAAATGAGATAGTAATATGTATAGAGCTACATGTTAGCATTTTACTTGTTATTCCTTCCACACATTAGATTGCAAGCTCCTCAAGTACTGTGTCTTAATTATCTTTGTATCTTTCTTGGTATCTAACTGTCCCTGGAACAAAATGTATCAAATGCTCCAAAAGCTCAAAAATATTTCTGCCCAGATGGACCTTACAAAGTAGGAATGGAGGATTTACAAAGAAAGGTCTGCTTAATATATTTGTATATATAGCAACCACCTACCCTCCCCCCCCCAAATTCTTTCCATCATAACAGAAGCAAGAATTCCCTGGACATAGAAAAAAAATCCCGTTCCTTCCTAAATTTTCTCCCTTTCCTGAATACGTATGAAGAGTATCTACAAATCTGATTGACCTGAAAGGCTCCTTTCTATTCTCCTTAACAGAGATATGTTATGTGTTCAGGGATACTTACAGTCATAGAATAGAATCAGAGATCAAAAGCTAAGAGGGACTGTGGAGACCATCTAGTGAAACTCCTTTATTTTCAGGTGAGGAAACTGAGGCGCAGGTATGTTATTTAGTGGCTAATGCCTAGCTGATATACTACATGGTCTTTACCATTCTTCCTTCAAGTCATCATGGGCACTAGGAAGTTAGCAGAGACTCTCAAGGAGGAATATCAATTTACTATTTAAGTCTCCAAGTGAAAAATAATAACATTAATAATAATAACAATTCTTCCCATTATTACATGAATAGCAACAGCTTTGAAATCCATGGAGTCAGTCTTTTTGATGTATAAATTTGTATATTCTCAAACCCATAATAGTAATTAAAAGTAGGTGTGAAAAGACAAAAGCAAGAAAACAGTGCCTATGGTTGTCAAGGAAACCATAATCTTGGAATTCTAAACAGGATCATTCACAGATTCTACTCTAATGAACTGGTCTGCTGTCTCTAGGAGTAATCAGCATATGATGTACTCCAAGCAGTATTCATCTCTTTGGAAAGAAAAGAAAAAACAATCAGATTTGAGAACCCTCTGAATCTTATTCTCCATCACAGCAAGCAGGTTATTTGATTACCTTCATCTCTGATTGATAAAATGCTTTTGGGTGATGGGTTAATAATAATAACAATTAAAAACTAGCTTTTAATAATAATTGTTGGTATTATTAACTGTTGGTTATATTATATATATATAATATATATATTATAATAATAATTGTTGGTATCATTTTGTAATCAAGTCCAACTCTTTGTGACCCCATTTGGGTGTTTTTGGGTTTTTTGGCAAAGATACTAGAGTGATTTACCATTTCCTTCTCCAGATTATATTACAGATGAGGAAACTGAGGCAAACAGGGTTAAGTGACTTGTCCAGGGTCACACAGCTAATATCTGAAGTCAAATTTGAATTTATGAAGATGTCTACTTAATTCTAGACCTGGAATTCTATCCACTATGTCACCTACTTGCCTTGTATTTATATAGTCTTTACAAATATTAACTCATCCTCCCAACAACCTTGGGAGGTAGGTCCTATTAGTACCCCAACTGTACAAATGGGAAATCTGAGGCAGAGATTTTTTTAAAGAAGTAATTTGCCCAGAATTGCACAGTGTCTAAAGCAGAATTTAAACTCAGGTCCCCCTGACTCCTCATCCTTCATTCTGCCCAAAGGACCACCTAAACACCATTGGTGTGGTGTTCCAAGGTTTGCTGAGGACTTTATATATTCTCTCATTAAATCCTTTAATCTTCACAACAACCCCATAAGTTGTACGTATTACAAATCTTATATTCCATAGCTTCTAAATAAAGAAATATGACTTCCTTACTGTCAGTAAATGAAAGAAGTAGGGTCTGAACCCAAGTCACTCCAAGACTCCACACTTCATCATACTCATAAAGCAAGTGCTGATTCAACAACCACACACACACACATGCACACGCACAAACGAATGACAGCTCTAACAAAACTGTAAACACTGATGCCAATGTTTATTTTAGAAATGTAAGATTTTTTAATTTTAGAAATGGACAATTCTGTAGAACCTTATTTTTATATACAGTTTTAAAACAACTCTCTTTGGTTTCTGTGAAATAGGTTGGGGTTGAGGGCAGAGAATATAGAAGAAAGAAGACTATAGGTGGAGGTAAGGTGGCAGAAGGAGCCCCTCTGAATCTCCTTCCAACCAATCATTACAAAGGGTCTTAAAAGGACAGAAATCAAAATCTTATGAGCAAAGGGGTTCTCCCATGGGGCACAGCCTTCAAGGTAGGCAATGTTTGGGCATTTCCTCCCTATTAGGGGGTAAAATTACGCCTACCAAAGCACAAGCTGATCAGTCCTCCCCCATACCACCTACCATGCCAGAGTCAGAGCAAGGGCCAGGCAATCTCTAAATTCCCAGGGACTGGCTGAGGGTACCATATACTTACCCTTGAGAGCAGTGCAAGGCCTTGGCAGCAAGATTTGAGACCTGAGGCTGAAGAGTATGGAGCCTGGGCAGCAGAGCCTGGAGCTTGGGCAGAAATAAGGCTAGACACAGCTGAGGCAGCAGGGACTGGAAAGGGCAAAATACCTAAAAGGGCTTTATACAAAGAACATCATATTACATGCCTTCACTCAGGCTTATGGCTGGGAAAAGAAGATACTACCAAGGCAAAGCCCTGAAAGACAGGAGCTAAGAAAACTATCAACATGCAAGAACCCAGTCAATTATTGGCAAAAAAAAAAAATACACAGCAACAACAAAAAAAATTGACCCTGGATAATTTCTATGGAGAAAAAAAAGCAAACTACAGAAGCAATAACAGAGAGTGACAAATAAGTAAACACATCCAAACTTTTTAAAAAATAGAAATTGGTCATAAGCTCTCAAGGAACTCAAAAAGGAGTTCAAGAACCAAGTAAGAGAGATAGAAGGAAGAAAGAAGACTGTTTCAAATTGGAAGATCTGAGCTCAAATCCCAGTATTTGATAGTTGGCATATATATGTGGCCCTGGAAAGTGACTTCATCTCTCATGAGTCTGCGTCTCCTCCTTTTTAAAATGAAAGGCATGGACTTGATGACCTAAAATCCCCACTAGCTCAAAACCGTGATCTTATGTGTGCTATTGTTTATAGATAAAAATGAGGTAACTAGCCTTATAGTCTAAGAATCAGGGATTTGTTGTTCCATCATTTTTCAGTTGTATCTGACTCTGTGACCCAATTTGGGGAGATACTGAAGTGGTTTCCCATTTCTTTCTTCAGCTCATTTTACAGATGAGGAAACAGAGGCAAATAGAGCTAAGCAACTTGCCCAGTGTCAACATGGCAAGTGTCTAAGGTCAGATCTGAACTCAGGAAGAAGAATCTTCCTAACTCCAGGCCTGGTACTCTGTCCACTCTGTCACCTAGCTGCCCAAGTAAAACCACACAAATTCTCAAATGTCCCTGCTTTTTCTGTAGAGAAAAGCATAGTCTATTAAATGGTTGATAGATATTATAGATACAACATATGGTTGCAGAAGTATATTTCTTTCTTATTATGAGGTCAACTGAGCTAGATAAAAGCCTCATTCTCATTAGTGTCATTTTAGGGACCCAGGAATACAACAGGACTGATAAAATGATGTCAAGAACTCAACTCTAAGTAACTGTGACACAGAACCATTCTCCACCAAACTCTTTGGTATTTTTTCTGCTAAGACCTCTGACAAGCTCATAGTACAGTCAGGTGCACAGAATTTCTGGCAAGCATGCAGATACCACCAGGGAATACAACACAAACACAGACATAAAAGGAAAAGCATTCATGCATACCATATCCTCAGAACTTCATTGTTCTGACACAAAAAGGTCTCATGTGGCTCACTTACTTAGCCTCCTTCTAAAACGCCTCTGCCACTATGCTAGAATGGACTAGGCTAAACACCCATCCAGGAACCCTGGTTTGACCTGCTTTTATATGTTGTTTTTAGACTGACTGGCCCAAAAGACCATGTTATGGCTAACATAAGCAACAGAAGCCTTTGTGACTTGCTTTAAACAGACCACACAATTTCTGATTTGGCATACTTGTGGTCACCTAGCCTGACAACTCTCAGAATCGTTCTTGCATCTTGATATGCTCTACCCCATTGTGGGTCCTTCTAATTACTAGGTAAAGTACTGATTAGAGCATGAATCAAAGTAAGAAGACCTAAATTCAAATCTTGCCAAAGACATTTAATAACTGAGTAACGCTGGGAAAGATGTTTGATCTCACTCAGACTTAATTTTCTTTACTATAGAATGGGAATAATGGTATTACTGCATTGGAAAATTATACAGATCAAATGAGATAACATGTAAAGGGTTTTGCAAACAAAGCTGTTTATAAATTCTAGTTATGATGATAATAATTATTGTTATTAATATAATTATATTTATTTGTCTCTACATCCACTCTAGATAAGCCACCCTCACCGTAAAATAGCAGAAATTTTTCTACCTTGAGAGGTGATTGGTTATAATTGTGTAAATTATTGGTTATGGCTCTGTGCTCTTATTGGTTAAATTTTGTGCTTTGTTAATATGCAAGGACATCTTCTCTTTTAAAATGCCCATTGGATTATCCTGTAATATTTAAAGGCTGGATGTTTCAAGAGTAGCTTTTTCTGTTTTTTCAATTCTCCTGGAAATTATATAAAAACCTACATGTTCATGACTTTGTTTCATTTGGCCTTGGACAGATATTATAGTATAATTATAAGAGGGGATTAGGAACTAAATATAAGGGGAAGAAGGAACTCCTGATAAACTGGACAAATTACCTCAATCAAAATAATGATTGAGGCATCTACGGAGATGGTATAGGAAACTCCTCTGACTGGTGGCTAGAGCTTTCTCCAACATGATTGTCTTCAGAAAGTTGGGAAATACACTCTGTTTAGAGGAATATGACCCTCCCTTCATGGACTATAAGTCAAGCTGGTAGATACTCTTCTCTCCTTTCCCTTATGACTTCTGTTGTAGTGTAACTAGGAATGGGGAGGAGATTTCTACCTTATTCCTTATCCCTCTCCCATTCCTCCACCAAAGGAATGATTAGTTAATAGTGACTTTCAATAGAAGCATCTTGCAGCAAAAGCACATAGCTAAGGCAGATAAAGGTGCCCTCTCTGATGAATAATGTTTACCATTCTTGGAGTTCCCTACATCTCTAGGTAGTTCTAGGTTAAGCCACATGATTTTTTTCTTAATATGTCAAATGAAAGAATCATTTGTCTTAAATATCATTAATTCATTCCTCTAATTATTCTATGAAAGTCCTCTAAATTTCAGCAACAGAACCACTCCAATACTGAAGTCCTTGGATAGAAGATTCCAATTTGTTAGTATCTTCCAAATGGAAAGAAAGCTGGATTTAGTTATTGATTTCTTTCAGGTAATTTAAGTAAAATTTATTGTTCCCACAGCTATACAGTGTTAAGTCAAAATTAAGTTGAGTTGAAATTTCAATATTACCCAAGATATCAAAAATTTAATACTAAAGAAAGATTTCTATATTCTCCCAAGAAATTTTTCATGGGAGAAGCCACATATTTCTGCAAAAGTGAATTTAAAACCTCTATAGCTGTTTTGGTGAACCTATGGAACACATGCCAGAGGGAAGCTGCTCTCTTCTCCCTCTCCACCATGCTTCAGGACATTTTTCAAATCACCTCTGCCCAGCAGACCAATGGGAGCACTTCCTCCCTCTCCTATCTGGGCTAAGGGGGTGGCTCACATGTGGCATAAGGGTGCAGTTTATGCATTTGGTCTCTAAAATGTTTGCCTTCACTGATCTATAGGATTCAGCTGGCTACATATACTTAAGAATGGCCAGGAATATGATGTGGCAGGTAATAAAAATAACTAAACTTCATGGACTTTGATTTAGTCTAGGTGCCTTTCCCCTACCCCTTTGCTACAAGACAGAATTTATAAGTGGTTTGGAGTTAGAAAAACTGGAGAACTTCAAACTCCAGAACTGGAGTTTGATAATTCCTAGGTATAGCCTTCAGAGACTAAACATGAGAAGTAGAGGGAATGTTCACCATGATTTTTGAGTGAGCTGTTCATGTTAAACCTGGGGGCATCATTAGCTAAGAGGACATATCTGAGAGTGTGATTTTTTGAGGGGAAGGATTTAATTATTTTCTAATCAGGATTCTGGAAAGGCACAGGCAGGCCAATCTATAAAGAAAAGGGGGGAGGGGATAAAAAGTTTCTCTCCTTTCCCCCTTCCTCAAGAGTTATTATTGATCCTATGTCATAGATACAAGGTTGGCTACTTTTCTAAAAGAACTATTTTTTCTTTAAATTTAAAAAGTCTAGGTTCAGAACTAAAAAGATCATTATAAAGCCCATTCTTCTCATGACAAAGGGAACACCATAGCCAAAGGAATAAGTTGAAGGTAGAAGCTGGCAATAGAAAGGAGGCCTATGGCCATGTGCCCAGAGGGGCTATGCCTGGCAATACCCAACCCAGATCTCATATTTAGTGGGAACAGTGTCCAATCAAGCAGCATTCAATGAAGCAGTACATAGCACATACAGTGGAGACTGTATATCTAAGGGAAATTTGGGGGAAACAAATTTGGCCAAAATAGCATAATCATTATTATCACTATTAGCAGCCCTGCAGAGTTGACCCTAGTGCAGCTGGGAGGTAACGCAGACAAAGTGCTGAACCTGGAGTCAGAAAAACTCATCTTCCTGAGTTTAGTTCTGGCACTTATTAGCTATCTGACCTTAGTCACTTAACTCTATTTGACTCAGTTTCCTCACTGGAAGATGAGCTGAAGAAGGAAGTGACAAGCCAATTCCAATATTTTTGCCAAGAATACTCCAAACGGGGTCACAAAGAGTCAGAAACAAATGGAAAGTGACTGAATAAAGAGTGCCCAATCCCTACAAGTGAGCTGGCCAACCCCTCTATATAAATTCTCTCTATGTGATCTGACCACATATATTTCCCATTTTATTTTTCTCAATCTATTTCTTTTGCTCATCTACTATTCTCATATCAATCAATTGACAAATAACATTAACTAAGTGTCTAGTATGTGTTCGGCACAGTGTTGAGCTTAGCTAGGCTGAACCTCAGATGACAGACTCCCAGAGTCTATCCCAGGCTAGTAGACTTTTCTAACTTGGTAGAAATCAAAGCTTACACTCAGTTGCCATAGTCTTTGAGACTGTGGGGTCACCTCTCCACAACAAAGTAAGGATCAGGGTTGGATATGAATTGAGGAAGTTACAAATAGCCATTTATAATTTGGACCATCTTAAAATATTTCAGGGATGGTGGGAATTTTTCCTGAATAATGTTGATATGTGTACACAGTCCCCAAACTCTAAGGAAATATATATTTTCTTTATATTCATATGACACTTTACAGTTTGCCAAATGCTTTCACATTTAATCCTCCCAGCAATCTTCCGATAGAGACAAGAAAAGTAATGTTCTTCAATTATAGAAAAGTTCTGATGGGCTAAATGATTTTTGCCCTGTGGTTACTAAACTAATTTAGTGATGGAATCGTTTATTACTCAGTTCTTTGCTCCATATATCAGAGGCTCTTTCCACTATACAGCCTCCCTTCTACTCAGAATGTTTTACTTATTCCTACTACCATAAGAGTTTCTGAAGGGCATTTGAACTTAAACAAAAATTCCTGACAGTCACTAACCAGAATGTGGAAATGAGGTGGGGGGGGGGGGAAGGGGGCAATCTTTAAATGCATACTTGAAATTTTAATAGGAAACCCCAAACTGAAGGGCAAATGGTATTTCTGTAGATGAAGTTATGGGGGAAAATTCTTAACAAATAATGAACTAATACTTCCTACCCAAGTGGGTTTATTTTTTATGGTAACAGATGGTAACAGATCTTTGCTCCAAAAGACGAGTTCTAATACGGAGTCCAAACACTAGGCAAATTTCTTGCACAAGTAGAGAGATTTTTACAGGACCGCTCTAGACTAGGCAAAGTTTGTTGAGATTTTTTCCCTAAAAAATTATTATAAACCCCTATGAAACCTCAGAGATTTTATGTGCAAATGAAGCTTCTTAGTGTGCGTCAGATGTGTGCCTAGCCGATTATCACAACAAACATTTGCTAAACACCCAGAGGGTACATGACACTGTACTGAGCATTATAATACTGACTGCTTGAAAATGTACCCTTCTATTTTTGTTGTGTGTAGTCGGATCAGGAATATAAAAAACTCAGATGAAATCTTTAGATCTTTTGTCAGGCAATGAAGAGATACTTTGCCTTTTCTCTCTCTCTCACACACACACACAATTCAAATCTCTACTGAAAATGCTTTGTATTTTCCCTGCACATTGTAAAAAAACTGAACTACCCAACACTTGCTAAACAAATCTCTTGAAAGTGGCATTTCTGACATGCTATATTTCAACAAGATTCCCCCCAAATTGTTAAAAATTGCTTTGTGCAGAGTTCCTTTCTGGGTTGGGAGATGGGAAATTTAGATAAGACAGTCTGTCCTTGATTTTACCTTATTCAAAGCAACCCAAACAAACAATTGCAGTGAGAAAGAAAAACCAGGACTATTCAAAGAAAGCAATGTGGATGCATAGGGGACTCATCAATAGATTTTTAAAAGATGACATAGAAGATGTAAGCAAAGTAAATCTCTGAAGCCAGAAGCTTAGAACAAGATTGAAGAATGCAGAAGACAATTAAAAGGCCAAGGGGATAATCAAAGAAGAAGTTGGGCTTCTATATTTCAAGGCACTAAAAAAATATCACAGAGATGGGAAAGAATCATATTTTGTTAGGATTTTTAGACAAACCTTCTACTAGGTATTTAGCCTTCAAGGAACTCTGATTTCCCCTCTCAGTAAAAGAATGGCCATTCTCTGGAAGTGAATGGGAAAGGAACTTCCCTCCAACTGACTGAATATCCCAGGAGAAAACTGAGGTACCTCTTCCAAAAACTTTTGTGCCATTTAGTTCATGAGTCTGTTGTGTGTCAGCAAAAGAAAGATCAACACTCTGACTATGTGTACTTCATGTACTTCCCTGCTTTGAGAACCAGCCAAGCCACTTTGAACATGGTCCTTCCAGCTGGGCATTTCCCAGACCAGAGGCTCTAAAGGGGAAGTGACCTAGCTCTGGACAAAGAGAGAGCAGAGACAGAGCTGAGAAGTGGCTGGAACTCCTGAGTTCTCTGTGCATTTCCACTGGGGTACCCAGGAGGTTTATACCTCCCAGAGCTATTGGGAGCATCAAATAAGGAAAAATTGTAAAGCATTCAGAACAGTGACTGGCATAATGAGTGCTATATAAATATTAGCTGCACTAACGTGCAGTATCCCCTCATCACTAACTTTGTTACCGTGTTCTAGGACTCCAATTTGGTTCCCTCCCTAATACCAAAAGGGAATGAACTTGCCCATGAGGCAAGGTAGTTAGATGGAGCAGTGAATAGAGTGCTAGTCCTGGAATCAGGAAAACCCAAGTTCAAATCTAACTTCAAATACTTACTAGCTGTGTGACCTTGGGTGTGTCATTCAATCTCTATCTACCTCAGTTTCTTCAGTTGTAAAATGAAATAATAATAGCACCTATCTCCCAAACCTGGAAAAAAAACCACAAAACTACCAACATATTTATAAGTATCTTTAATCAAAATAAGGTAGATAAATCTGGGAAAATGTCCTCCTGGACATCCTGGGATGTCCTGGGACTTCAAATGAACTACAGAATACAAGATGCTTATGTACATTTTAGGAAAGGGGGATGAACAGCAGCCCAACCACCCTATTTCACTAGAGTTCAGGAACAAAGCACCAGCCATAGTCTAAGATAGCTGGGAGTAGCCTAGATGCAGTAGTCAGAAGCTATGATGATTGAATAATAAGTAATTAAGGTTTGATTATCTTTAGCTGAGTTCTGGCTTGAGTGACTGAAAGGTACTTGAGGATTTATTACTGAAAGTTACTTGAGGAGTCAGTCTGGGGATTTCTTGATGCCAGGTTTTCAGGGTCAAGGTCAATCTGGAAGCTTCAGAAAATAAGGCTGTCTATGTATATGTTTATGTAGTACTATATAATATGAGTATGCATATATCTTCTATGTGGATGCAGAGAGAGAGAGAGAGAGAGAGAGAGAGAGAGAGAGAGAGAGAGAGAGAGAGAGAGAGAGAGAGAGAGAGAGAGAGATCAACACAATGTCTGGCAAATGATTATTCTTTCCTGCCATGCCAGTCAAAGTCCCCTTCTGGGGTCCAGGTCAATTCCCTGAAGGCAGAGAAAAGGGAAAGAGCTAGGGGATTTCTATCCTCTCTGGTATTCACTTCTTGGCAAACCCCAAAGATACAACAAATGCATTAACATGGATGGCTTTACAACACTTTCCCAGATACATAACTGGGAAGTATACCCATTGTCTCAGGTGTCTTTCACTGAGAGTCATGCAGAACCCTGGGGACAGAGCTAGAGATCAGAGCAATCTTTCCTGGAGTCAGGCACTAAAGGCACCATTTCCTGACTAGTAACCTAAGTAACTCCCATCATTATACAACCAATTACAGAAGTTTGCATCCTAGTGCCCTTGGCATAGAAGTGATAGAATCTTTAAACGCCTTCCATCTCTACAGTCTTCTTCCCCTGCCCCCATTTTACAAATGAATTTGAGGCCCAGAAAATGACTGCGAAATAATTGAAACCTAAGCCACTGTCTCTGAAGCTAGTATTCTTTCCAACATACTGTACTTACCACTTTATCTTTATTTTTTAAACCAGGGCAAAAAAAGGTCTTCTTTCTGATACAAGAAATATTGGTTCATATTTTCAAACATGGAAACTGTGTATGTTCCAAATACCAGAGGATATGGGATGAGGATTGGGTGGAATGGAGTTTCTTTTGGGGAGTCACATTCATCCTGCCATTTAAACCCCTCCAGTGTGGTTTCCATCTCTACCATGCCAATGAAACTGTTCTCTTAAAGGATATTAAGGATGTCCTGTTGCTCAGATAAAGTGACTTTCTCAGTCATCATTCTCCTCAGCCTCTCTGAAGCATCTTGACACTATTTTGTGGATTCTCCACATTTAATAACCTTCCATAGATTCAATGATGCTTCCTTCCTTTCTAGTCATTCCTTCTCTATTCCATTCATCTTTTTGCTATGGCCCTCATCACCCCAAATTTTTAATCAGCACCCATATGCTACCTCCTCCACAGCTTCTTTCTTGATTAAAACAAACTGAATGGTGAAGTGGAGAGAGGTAGTCATAGACCTAAAGTCAGAAAGATTTGGATTTGAATCCTTTGAATCCCACCTCAGATACCCACTAATACATGTGGCCCTGAGCCAAAATCACTAATCTCTCTGGCCCTGTTTTCTCTTAAAGAGATAAGGACATTGTCCCTGACAAGACCATTAAAGTCCCTTCTGCTCTAAAGCTATGCTCCTATAGCTTCCTGGTTTTCTGACTTCTTAAACATTCAGAGCCTAAGCCACTCCATTAATCCATTGGTTATAGACTGGCTTATTTTTTGTTGTTTTTCAGTCATTCTGTCATATCTGACTCTTCATAATCCTGTGGTCTATAATGTACCAGGCTCTTCTATCCTCCACTATCTCTTGAAGTCTGTCCAAACTCAGGTTCACTGCTTCCATAACACTATCTACTCTTTTCCCATCTTTTTCTTTTCCAATGAATCCTGTCTTCTCATTAAAGTATCCAGCACCACAATTTGAAAATGTCAATTCTGTAGCACTCAGCTTTCCTGATACTCCAACTCTCATAGCCATGTATTGCTACTGGAAAAATAACTATAGCTTTGATTGTACAAACCTTTGTTGGCAAGGCGCTTTTTAGTATGTGGTCCTAATTTGCCTTAGCTTCCTTCCAAGGAACAAACATCTTTTAATTTGATGGCTGCAAGTTACTGTCTGCAGAGATCTTTGAGCCCAAAATGTAAAATCTGACACTTCTGCTATTTCTTCTACATTTGTTTGCCAGGAAGTGATGGAACCAGTTGCCAGGATCTTAGGTTATTTTTTTTTATGTTAAGCTTCAATGTAGCTTTTATACTCTCCTCTTTCACCCTCATCAGGAATCTTCTTGTGAGGAACAAGATAATGGACTCCTCATAAGTCCATATAAGGAGTAAATAGAAAAGAAAATTGAGTTAAGTTTTACATTCCTAGCTTGAGTTCCTTTTCCCCATATCCATGTCAGCAGGACAGTGTGAAGAACACATGATAGGTTAGTCTTTTTAGAGGCTAACAGGTGAAGTTGCTTTACTTTCATGTGAATGATTGGGATTATAAACTGTATTCTGATCAGCTAGTTCTAGATTATAACTCTCATAATTTTCCAATGATCAATAAGGGAAGGGATTGATTCATGTTAATAAAAGGGAGCCTGAGTGATCCCATTCCTTGTATTTGCTTGTTGGCTGTAACACTGGCACATGAGTACCTATTCTCAAGAAGATGAAACAAAATAGCCTTTGCCACATTAATGCCAAGTTCAAGATTCTTTTGAATAGGTGGTTGTTCTCTCTTCTTAATTTTTCTTTCTCTCATCATAGAGGCATCATTTGCGTATCTGAGATTATTGATATTTCTCCCACCAACCTTAATTCTGTCATTGGATTCATCCAGTGTGGCATTTCTCATGATTCTAGATGATCTTCAAATAAGTTAAATAAATAAGATGACAACACATAGCTTTATTATAATCTTTGTGCTCTTCAACCAATCAGTTCCTTGTTTAGTTCTAACGGTTCTTATTGACCTGCATACAAGTTCTCCAGGAGATAAATATGATCTGGTACTCCCATCTCATTGAGAACTTCTCACATTTTCTTGTGATTCACATAGTCAAAGGCTTTAGTGTAATCGGTAAAGTAAAGATAGATATTTTTCTGGAACTCTCTAGTTTTTTCCATAATCTAGTGAATGTTGGCAATGTGGTCTCTTAGTTTCTTTTCCTCTTTGAAAATCAATAATCACATGTTACTGAAGCCTACTTTGCAGAATTTTAAGCATAACCTTGCTAGAGGGTAAAATAAGCCCAATTGTTTGATCATTTGAACATTCTTTGGCACTATCTTTCTTTCAGATTGAGACATAAACTGATCTTTTCCAATCCATTGGCCACTGTTGAAATTTCCATTGCATATCGAGGGCAGTAATTGAATAGCATTATCTTTTAGGCTTTTTAAATAGTTCAGATGGAATTCTGTCACCTTCACTAGGTTTATTGTTAGCAAAGCTTCCTAAGGCCCTTATGACTTCCTTCTCCAGCATGTCTGGCTCTAGATTAGTAACCCTCATGGTTATCGGGGATGTGAAGATCTTTCTTGTATAGTGTATACACTTGCCACCTCTTTGACTTCCATTAAGACCCTACTACAATTGTCTTTTATTGTGTCCATTTTTGCATGAAATGTTTCCTTGATATCTCTAATTTTCTTTTTCTTGTCCTTTCCATTCTATTATTTCATTCTATTTCTCTGCACTGCTCATTTAAGAAAACCTTCTTCTCTCTCTCTTTGTGATTCTTTGGAATTCTACATTCATCTGGGCATATCTTTCCCTTTCTCCTTTCCCTTTCCTTCTTTTCCTCAGCTATTTGTAAAGGCTCCTTAGATTGTTATTTTGCTTTCTAGTGTTTCTTTTTCTGGTTGTTGTGGTTGTTGCTGCTGCTGCCTCCTGTATAATAATATGAACCTCTGTCCAATTTTTCAGGCACTCTTTCTACCAGATCTAATCCCATAAATCTATTCATTATTTTCACTTCATATTCATAAGAATGTTATTTATGGCATACCTATATGGTCTGATGGTTTTCTCTACTTCTTTCAAGCTGTCAGAATTTTGCAATAAGAAGCTCATGATCTGAGTTGTGATGGTCACATATAATCTCAAAAACTATAGATAGAATTATATTTGATTGAATCCTAGGCATACTATTTAACAACCCAGTAGTACAAGTCTATGCTCCAACGATTGGTGCCTAAGAAGCCAAAGTTAATTGGTTCTATGAAGGGCTACAATATCATCTAGAAATAATATCAGGAAAAGGTATAACACTTGTCATAAGGGATTGGTAAATCCTAAAGTAGGAAATCCAAAGATAATCAGAATAATGTTCTAGTTTGGCTTCAGCATACAAAATGAAGCAGCTAGGTGGATGGAAATCCAGGCCTGCGGAAGGAGGTGCTGGGTTCAAATTTGGATTCAGATTTCCTAGCTGTGTGATGCTAGGCAAATCCCTTAATTCTAATTGCCTAGCCTTTACTGCTCTTCTGCCTGAGAACCTATACTTGACATTGATTCTAAGACAGAAGACAAAGATTTAAAACAATGAAGTAGAGAAAGGACTAATCGAGTTTTTGTCAAGACAACTCATTAGTCATAACAACTCTTCACATGAACATCACTGAATGATCAATACTGACTTATACTATCCTCTAATTAGTTCTTGCTTATAAATCTTGTCTCTTCAATCAGACAATAAACTTCTAAAGAATGGGGACCAAATCTTATATCCATTTTGTGTTCCCCAGAGCACCCTCATGTTATGTACATTTTAAGTACTCAATAAACAAATATTTTTTTTATTTGATTAACCTAAGCTAAAAGGAATGGCACTGGGAATAGAAAAGGGTTGTTAACAGGATCTTTATTTGCCTAGTCAACAATAGTTCTTACTATCTTCCTTGAGAAGGACAGCATGGTAATAACATTACTCAACATTTAGATCCTGCTTCAAGGTCAGCAAGCATTAACATACCTTGTCTTATTCTACCTTCACAACCACACTGTGAAGTACATAACATGGGTTGCTGATGGATAGATAAATAGATGGATGGATGGATGGTCAGAGCAAATGAACTTTTATTAAGCACTAACCACTGAGTTTACAAATACAAGAAAGCAAAATTGTCCCTGCCTTCATGGAGTTTACATTTAAATGAGGGAAAACAACACAGAAAGAGGAGCTATAAGAGGAGGGAGATGTATTTTCAGAGACACTTAAGCACCTACAAAGCAAAGTAGAAATCATTTGAAGAGTGAGTTCAACTTTGAAGGAAATAATTGTGGCTGGGCCCCTCCTGAAATTGTGGCCTTGGTGAGGGATTCACCAGCTGAGACTCAAGATAAGAGCTTTCTCACAGATTGAAAAACAATCTAGCCAATAAGTTGAGCTGCTTGATTCTACAAATACTATATATCATTTCTCTAACACTTATTACCTTTATAATGTTAAATAAGTCAATTGACCTTGCTAGGTCTATTTCCTCATCTATAAAATGAGGAGGTTGAACTAGCTGACTTCTGAGAACTGTGTTCATTTTACAGATGATGAAGTTAAATGAGGCTCAGAAAAGCTAAACAACTTATTTATGTTCACACAGCTAAATATCAAAGGTAAAATTTGAACCAAGGTCTCTCTTGGCTCCAGTGGAATTTAGTTCATTTTTCTCTGCTTCTCTCTCTCTACATGGGTAACATGGAATATTCATTGAATCCAGAGTGAGGAGATCGAGGTTCAGGTTCTGACTCTGATCCCCACTAGCTGTGAGAATTTTTGCAAATCAGTGACCTTTTCTGAGACTCAGTTTCCTTAGGAGTAATACTTAACATTTTTTACGTGACTTAATGCGTAAGGTTTGTGGAATGAACATCTTCTGCCAGCAATTACATGTGAGCTACTACTATGAATTACTTCAGGAAGCTTTAGTTTTTATTTGGTGATTCACAAAACTGGAGGTGGTGAGAGAGGCACATATGGAAGGTACACTGAGAAAGGGGATAAGAGATGGGAATGCAGGAAAACATTCAAAGGGAATAATCTATAGTTTGAACTTGAGTCCCTGGAAAATAAAATATCTTGACCAATAAATCAACTGAGTTTTTAACTTCCTATAAAAATGGCAACAGCTTTGGAAAAAGAAATATTTGGGAACATGGGAGAATCCAACCTCCTGACTAACTAATGTGGAAATGATTATTTTTAATAGCTGGTAAAGCTATTTACTGGTAAAGCGGAAGAGATGAAACCTTAGACAGGCACTAGGAATATGACTAAGGAGAGGATTATTTCTCCAAGTACATCAGTGAACTGGTCAGCATAGTGACTCAGAGCATTCTGAGCTTTTAGCTTTCTGGAAATTTGGAATCAAATTATCAGTGTGCTCAACAAGAAGCTAAAATGGAGCTAATCATCACATCCACTAAGTGTACCAGCCCTAGCTCTAAGCAAAAGAGGTGACTGGCAATCTGGAACACTCCTTAGAATAATGTCTATAAGTACACAAAACAAAATACAAATGTTCACAAAGGAAATCAGTTATATTGAAATACAGTTTTAAAAAATAAGTAAGTTTGTGGAACTCAGATTAAGAACCCCAGATCTAGATAAATAATGTCACTCTCAGTCAGATCAATGATCCATCACATCAATTCTAATTTCCTCTCTAATAGTGATGCAAAATATGGTCATTATTCTATCCTCCTTGTCTATGGGTAAATCATTTCAACACTTTTATCGCCTCATCTATTCAAACAATATAATAATACCTGTACTATCTATATCAAAGGGATGGTTATTGTGAAGGACATTCTTTGCAAACATTGAAGAATTATACAAATGCTTTGCCGTCATCATTATTATTTTCATTACATTGACTTTAGTGCCTGAACTTGATCCTTGAAAATAAGTTGGGGTCTTGGGAAAAGAGAAGCCATTTTGTTTGCTAACTTTATGTCTTAGCTATGAAATTTCTAACCCTTTTCTCTAATACAAAAGTAAGGCTAGAATCAAAGTCATCCTTGGATTAACTCAATCCTCTTCTATCATGCTATGAGATACTTTTTGCCCCTGGACACAAATTTCAAAGCTATAACTTTAAGTTTCTGATCCTCTCTGTTCCTGGCTGCTGCTTTGGGAACCTACAGCTTTAAAGAATCTAAGAAGAAGAGAGACATGGCCCAGACCCTATCAAGTTATGCCAGGGATTCCACATGAGTAATATCAGTCTGGATCTGGGCACATTTTATTTTTTAACTTTAATATTTCACTCTATTAACTCTTTTCAGCTATAAATAGCACCAGTTAGGAAGCCATTTTTATTTCATTCATAAAACAAATTCATAAGAGTCATGTCCCATTCCCCATACATTCCCTGTTGGCTTAAAATACATCTCTTTCTTTGGTCAAAATTTTCTTTTTTGGAAAATCCAAACCAAACACTTTTGTTTTTATTATTAACTACTGCATCACAAAGTTCTTAGTTCTTCTGGGACAGTGTCAGCAGTATTTGTGGGACACCCACATTTGGATATTTGTAGGTCAAACCTGACAACAATCAAAAGCAAATGACAGAATGATGAAGAGTCATTGTGGTCACCCAAGTCATATCAACTATTGGTGGGTGATGATCTAATCCTAAAGTATTTCAACTGGTCCTCTTAGAGGCCTGACTTAAATGGAGAGAGTGATAGTTAAAAGACCTATGGTTCAGTCCTAGCTCTTCCAGAATCTTTGTCAAGGGGTAAGTCACCACTTCTGATAAGCTTTTCATACTTCATCTTTTAAGTGAGTGAATTAGAGTGGGAATTCTCAATCTTGTTTGGTCTCATGTATCTCTTTGGCAGTCTGGTGAGACCTATAGACACCTCACGAAATGTTTGCTTTTTAATTCATAATTGAAGGAAAAACTATTTTGGTTAGCAAAAAAAAAATTATTTTACATTCAAGTTCAGAGATTCCTTGAAATCTATCCACAGAACTCTTGATCTAAAGGATTTCAAGAGTCCCTTCTAGATATAAAGCTTTGATCCTCCAAGGGAAAGCTCTAACCTCAAGCAGTGGACTTGGAAATACAAAGCCTATCAAGTAGCTTTAACTTGGTAACATATTGTATTATCATTAATAAGCAAGGAGCCTACACAAAATGAACTCGAAATTAGTCATAGGTTTTTATACAGAGTTAGAACTGATCTGGACATCAGAGAACATCTAGTTCATCTCTTTCATTTTCCGGCTCAGGTAAGTGAAGCCCAAGCCAGGAAGCAGCATCCAAATTCATACAGCTATTTTGTGACAGAGGCAGGAATAGAACCTACTTGGGTTCTGGCTCCCAGACCAGTGCTCTTCCCACTATTTTTTATAAATGAAATAATAAAAATTAAAGGAGAAACGAATTTATAGAGGTCTGGGATTGACTTTTTAAATTGAGACTGGAAAGCCCAGAGTTCTAGAAATAGGGCATGTGATAAGTTGGCATCTGTGGAGTACTGTCAGGCCAATAGGAGGGCCTGGTGAACTTTTATGGCCAGTATAAATATTTTGAGCTGCAAGCATCATGACCACCTGATATCTTCTTTCCTCAGGATCAGCTGCTTGGGGGCCGTGTGTGGCCAGAGCCAGGCACATTTGAGACTTGGATCTCAGTCCTAACACACAAGTTCCAGCAGCCATGTCTGTGGAAGAGGAAAGCCGTCCTTTTGCCCAGCAGCTGTCCAATGTCTACTTTACAATCCTTTCGCTTTTCTGCTTCAAACTCTTTGTGAAAATCAGCCTTGCCATCCTGAGTCACTTCTATATTGTGAAGGGGAACCGCAAGGAAGCTGCGAGGATAGCAGCTGAGTTCTATGGAGTGACCCAAGGGCAAGGTAAGGCTCTGATAATGCTCTCTGATTCATAGCAAGTCAGCTTTGACTCAGGTTGGCTTCCTGGGGCTCCTTTGCTCTTCACAGATTTCTTCTGGGGGCCAGCTTCAAGGCCAGATTTTTGATTATTCATGAAAATGTTTGTGAGCTCACTCCTGGGTCGTTTCATGAAGGAAAGTCTTAGTTTGTTATGTAAACCCTTCTAGTTAGTGTCCCTGCTAGGCAAGACAGGGAACTCACGCCAAGATAGGTTTAACGGAAGTGTAACAACAACAATTGTATCATTTCCCATTAAACACCAAAAGACTGTAATCATTCTATTTTGCCTAAACATAAGAACTTAACTTGGACAGAGATCTTCAAACTCATTTTACCTACCTAGTGGATCTTGGACTTCTTCTTTAATCATATTCTAACTCAAGTTAATTCAAGGGACAACTCAGGCGTGTACAAAGTTACTGAAATTGGAGGTAACTTGGGAGTCTAGCTAGAGTGGTAGATTATTTGTGAGATCATTCTTTTGAGTAGAATATAGTATAAAACTACCAAATTAAATAAATGAAACTCCAGCTTCCAGGACCCACAGCAAGTCCTTTTTTTTTTTAAATAGTTATTTGCTATTGCTTCAACTTGTGAAAAATAGATGACAAGTTATGTGATAATATGAATAATTAAGACCTTATGTCTGGAAAATGATCCTCATATTCTAAAAATTGAATTCTGTGACCACATGTGAATCAGTAGTACCAATCTTAGACTTTAATGGGTATCATGAAACTATGTTTGTATATGACATCAGTCCAATTAATATGTACAATCAAAAGGTTTATGTGTCTATCTCAATAATGATGTCAGTCCTTTAGACTAATATTTGATTTGAGCAACAGAATTACTGGAAAACTCCAAATTCTAAATCAGCAAAAGTTTAGATTTAAGACTGGCATTGATGGAGAGAGAGAGAGAGAGAGAGAGAGAGAGAGAGAGAGAGAGAGAGAGAGAGAGAGAGAGAGAGAGAGAGAGTTCATAATAACTTAAATCAAGAGCATGTTATTCTTAGCATCTATTGTACTAACTTTTGTCATTGGGTAGCAAAGTCTATTTTCAAATGTAGGTTATGTCAAAGAACATTGTGTGGGAAGCTGAATGAAAAACGGAGAACCCTAGTAAAGTTTGGGGCATGAAGCTATACAGTATATAAAGTTGGCCACAATATTGCATTTGTTACTGAAAAGGAGGCAATTTAATTTGTTGCTAAGACAGTAGGTTGTGGTAGATGTTGCAAACAATCAATAAGTTTTCTGTTACTGAGACAAACCTCTCTATTAACGTGGGATATTCTTTCACAAAGACAAAGGTAAATATTTGCCATTGGCCTGAAGGAGAGGACTAGAGGAAAGGAACCTCAGCAAAGTCCATTGTGGGAGACACTATAACTATCCAAATGAAAAGGGGAGGGAAAAATAAGTCACTTCTGTGTTTACTTTGTCTTCATGCATGACACCAGGAAACTGCTTGTTTGGCTTTTTCTAGGCTGGATATTTGGATAAAGTTGACTATGTAAATGACTGATTGGAGTTTTCCCTTTCTAGCTATACAGTGTGACTCCAAAGTAATGACTAATTTTATGTGTGTGGTTTGTAAAACTAGGGTATTGGCTTTTAGTGCCACACCTTGTGTCTTACATTTCAGTGTGGGAAGGCCTGGGAGAAACAAAAGAAATTTCTGTAAGTTGAAATAGGTTACAAGAGAGACCTCTGGAGGTCCTTAAAAATAGAACAGTTTCTCATCTCTGGTATGGCTTAAGCAGAATTCTGTTTGAAGCTGAGGGATGGCTTAGATGACCTCTAACATTCTTTGATTCTAGGTGGTTAAATTATGTGCAGATAAAACCACCAACTGATATCTAAACTGTCTTCCCCCTTTCCTATTACCACTTGGGAGATCAAATGATAGAAAATATTAATTTAATTGTTGAGTATTTGGATCTTTTAAAAATCCTCTGAATTAGTGGCTGCTAAATAGCCCAAAAGTAGATAGACCTCTGGGCACGAAATCAGGAAGACCTGAGTTCAAATGTGAATTCAGACACTTACTTTCTGTGTGATCTTGGGCAAGTCAGTTAGCCTCTGTTTACCTCAGTTTCCTCATCTATGAAATGGGAATAATAATAGCATCTACCTCATAGAGTTGCTGGCAGGGTCAAATGAGATTATATTGGTAAAGTAAATAGTACATTGCATAGCACACAGTAGACATTTCATAAACATTCGCTTCCTTTCTAATTGACATACTTCAAGTCACTTGGTACAGTGCCTCTAGAATTAGATTTAAGTCCAAATCCTACCTCTGACATTCATAATCATGTGGCCAAAGTGCTGGGCAAGTCACTTAATCTCCCTGTGCCTTGGTTTCCTAATTTGTAAAATGAAGGAGTTGGATTAAATGGTCCCTTCTAGTTCTTTTTCCCTCTCTGCCCTCCCCTTTCTTTTTTCTCTGGCTCTCTCTTTCCATTTCTGTTCCTCCCTCAAAAAAAAAAAAGTCAAACCTAAATTCAGTGCTTTCTTTGATCTTCTTAATCAGCTAATCAGCCTTAATTGTTTTTGTATAATCCAGCTGTTTTCCATCTTCCTAAGGGAAGATTATCACCTTCATTCCATTTCAAATTAAGTTTCTTATTCTGACTTTCAAAGCTGGCCAAACCCATTCCCCAACCATTTCTGAAATGAACATGCCAAATTCTCTGAAATCTGAGATGTCATTGCATGTCACTGCATGTAATCATTTCTTTCGTAACCACAGTAGATGCTGCTGGTGACATTCTGGATGTCCTTTTCATGAACACAGTAGCACTTGGGT
The DNA here is from genome assembly GCF_027887165.1 of Monodelphis domestica. NCBI lineage: Eukaryota > Metazoa > Chordata > Mammalia > Didelphimorphia > Didelphidae > Monodelphis > Monodelphis domestica. Next base: position 221,387,378 of record NC_077232.1, on the reverse strand, counting down.
ATGAAATAAATGAACCCATTAATTTTGTTAGATACCATCTCCTATCAGATCAACCTTTTGGGGGGGAGGGAAACAGAGGGAATCTTGGGGCAGGTGCTAAGTAAAAGATAACTTTTATCCTCTGAAGATTTCCTATGTACCTTCCAATGAGTATAAAGACCAAGATGTGATACAAAGAACATCCAGAAAAAAATTATAAAGTTACCAAATTGATTCCCCCAGAATCCACTTGCCATTGCACTGAATTTTACCTTTGGAAGAAAAAAAAGGCTTCATTTCTCTACCATTATAAAGAAAAAAAAAAACCCTCTTCCTTCACCCTCCTTTCCTATATAATGAGTAGCCCTAGCTTTGTTCTCTCCTGGAATATTTGCTGGACCCCCTAGCCTCTACAAATCAAAAGTCTATTCTTAACGTTGTTAAAGTTGTCATTAGCTTTTGAGACTAGCAGTTGGAAAATGAGATAGCTACCCAGGAATTCTAGGCAGCTTTTAACTTTATTCCTAACTGGTGGAGAGACCAAAGCAGCATGTGACACACCGTCCTGTCCTTCAGAGCACTGATATTTGGTTATTATAAAGGTTGTGCCCCATCCTGAGACATTTGTATACAATCATTGGACAAAGCTATGAAGAAGCTGTTTCTCTACTTTTATTGTCCTAATGACAGCCTGTCAAGAAATTTTTGTCCTCTACTGATGAATAGTTTTATTCCAGTGATAACCCAGGTTCTGAAAGAAGGATGAACGTTCTTTAGAAAGTCAGTGGACAAGGCAAAAATGTGATATAATTATCTGTCTTTGGAGTTGTGGTCTTCTTCTAGTTCATTTCTTCCTCTCTGTTTCATTCCCACTCTTCCTCCTTATCAGCCACCCTGTGCCCTCTTCTCTTTTCTCCTCCTCTGATCAAAATCTAATATCAAGAAATTGTCAGCACAGAGTTTTAAAATTTTAATGTAGATTTATCATCTTATTTCAGAATCATGTTATCTTTGGCCGTATTTCCATTAGACTGGAAATTCTTGAGGGCAGAGACTGTTTTTGTTATGTTTTTGTATCCTCGGCCCTTTACACAATACTTGGCACAAAGTGGGTGCTCCACAAAGACTTGTTGACTTATTTCTGATTGCAGAATAAATGTCACTTCCTCTCTTAAAAAAAAAAAAAAAACTTCAGGCATCAGTGGGAGCAAATAAAAGAGAGAGTTCTTTGGAGCATCTACTTTCATTATATCTAAGGCCCTGAAAATGATTCAAATTTAGCTTTCCTCAAAAAAAAAATGTATTGAGGAAACTCCTTATGTCAATTCAAATCAGTTCCTAACCTGAAATTTATAGTCTTAGGGAGTTACCTGAATGCCTGAGAGATCAAGTGACTTGCCCAGTTAAAGCTAATACTGTGTGTGTTAGAGAAGAGTCTTGAAGAAGATGAGGAGGAGGAAGAAGAAGAAGAGAAGGAAGAGGAAGAGGAAGAAGAAGAAGAGGAAGAGGAAGAAGAAGAAGAAGAAGAAGAAGAAGAAGAAGAAGAAGAAGAAGAAGAAGAAGAAGAAGAAGAAGAAGAAGAAGAAGAAGAAGAAGAAGGAAGAAGAAGAAGAAGAAGAAGAAGAAGAAGAAGAAGAAGAAGGAAGAAGGAAGAAGAAGAAGAAGAAGAAGAAGAAGAAGAAGAAGAAGAAGAAGAAGAAGAAGAAGAAGAAGAAGAAGAAGAAGAAGAAGAAGAAGAAGAAGAAGAAGAAGAAGAAGAAGAAGAAGAAGAAGAAGAAGAAGAAGAAGAAGAAGAAGAAGAAGAAGAAGAAGAAGAAGAAGAAGAAGAAGAAGAAAGAAGAGAGGCTTTTGGTTGTTATGTAGGAAGGTATCAGAGGTCACCCCTTTCTTCCTGTCTACTGCAGTCCAAGTGGTCCTGTCCCCATTACTACAGTGGCTTTGCTAACTCCTCAGGTCTCTGTACTTGAACACACATAGTCCAACTAAATGCATCTTAAAATATCACTTTGAAGGAACACCTAGCACTCCTTGCCCTAACTGCATTTTGTAAAACTTGTCTGAGGTAGAAAACATGCTAATTATGGTTCTGCTCATGAGCTTTATCTCTCAAACCAGTTTTCTCTCCACAATTTCCAAGCCCAAATCCTAAGTTAGTCTTGACTCTTTTCTCTCTTCTTCTCCACCCACATCCAAGTCCTACCTATCAGTTCTTCCTTCATGTTATCTCTCTTAATTATTCCTAAATACCCATTCCTATTGTTACCACCCTTTCAAATTGCCATTCCTACCCTTTATTATCTCACTTCAAAATTAGTTTCCTCACTGGTCTTTCCACCTCCAGGTTTTCCCTTTTCCAATCCCTCCCACATGTTCTGACAAATTAGTCTTCCTAAGGTAAAACTTTGTGCCTGCCATAGGCTATTTAGAAACCCACAATCTCTCTGCATTACTTACAGAATAGAATTTGTATTCCAAACCTTGACATTCAAGGTGTACCACAATCTGGCCCACAATAAAGTCTCTCTTTTACAAATTTATATTTCTTACCAACAAAGTAACTCTGTTCATCGTCTGTACTTTCCCAACTCCAGGCACAATGTATACATTCCTGTTTCTTTTGCTCCAATTTTATGCCTATCTAGAGTGGTCTTAATTCTCATCTCTACTCATCTTAGCCAGTTGGTAGATAAATTAGTACTTATTAAGCACCTTCTATATGCCTTAGCAAAGGCACTCTACTAAGCACCAGGAAAACTCATTCTTTAAGACCTAGATCAAATTCCATTTTCTCCCAATAACCCCAGTTTACCAGGATCTCTCCTTCCTCTAGTTTGCAAACTCCTTGAGGGCAGAGATTGTGCCTTAAATTTCCCTCTCAGGTCTAATCCTCAGCAAATTATGACAGATTGTCCATAAATTATGTTGAAGAAAGATCCTCTAACCTGAAAAAGATCCTTTTCTGCTAAGGTTGTTATTGTTATTTTTTTTCAGTTATCAAGAATGTTTTCCTCCTTTTCCCCTCCTTAGTAAAAGAAAAGAGAAAGAAGGCGAAGGTTATGTACATGTCTATCTATCTATCTATCTATCTATCTATCTATCTATCTATCTATCTATCTATCTATCTATATTTGTGCAATTGTATCTACATATATACATATAAACAAATAATTCAGTTAAGTAAAACAAATTCCCACATTGGTCATGTCCAAAAAATTTGCATTTCCTTCTGCATATATAGCTGATCACCTCTCTGTCCTGAGATAGGGATCATGCTTCTTCAGGCTATCATGGTCCTCTGGAACCATTGGAACTCTGGAATCAGAATTTTTAATTATTTCAAAGTTGTTTTTTTTTAAAGTCCTGTTATCTACATCATATTCTTGGTTTCATTTCTAACTAGAATGTGATGCAATAAAGCTATCTCAACTTAAAAAAAAATAAAGATAACCCACAATCCAAGATAGGTGTTCACCTCAGAGAGTCATGCCGAGGGTTTAGGTTGGACAAAAAAAATAATAATAAAGAGGAAAAAAGGGAAGAGATGGGGGCTATTGTATGAAGGGAAAGCAGATTTAATATTCTTTTTTCCCTTATCATGAAATCCTAGCCAAGGTTTAAAAACAGCTCCACAGATTTGAATTTATAGCAGCAGATGCCAACAGCAGCAGTAATGTCGTTCAGCATCTATTTCTAAGCAGCAAGTTGGTCCAAGCTGCTTCTGAAGGGCTAGTAGGTGTTGATTTGTGTGTGAGCTTAGCTCTTCTAGGAAGACTTGTCAGTGATGCTATAATGAAAAGTTACTTCAGAAAACAAGTGTATATAGAGACTCCTCCTCTTTGCCCCTTTCCATTATCTAAAGGTAGAAAAATACCAGGGAAATGCTAGACTTTTTCTGTTTTGTTTTTTTTAAAAAAACATATCTACTGGACTTGGGAGGAGATAACAAAATAAGCATATCCATGCCTCAAGAGAAATGTTATTCTGTAAGAGATTTGACACCCTAATGAATGGTGTGACCAAATAGGGGAAAATTTTAATTTATTTAAAATTATACACTCCCCCCAGCAGCTCCAAAAGCATTTTGTTGGCGAGAGCATCACAGCATTTTAAATTAAGGAAGGAATCTAGGAAGGAAGAATGAAGTTGAGAAATGTCTTGACAACTGTTATTTTGGTTGGAGAATGTCAAAGTAACTTGTGATAGCTGGAGAGGGGTAGCAAGATAGAGGAGATTGGTACCACTCTCCTTATGGCAGAATGGAAGCTGTACTTCCACACATATTTACTCTTCTTAACCTATATACCCAGATCTGTTTCCTCTTATACTCTGATTTATTACTTATTCCTAATTACCTACTCCTATACTTTAATTTTTTTCTTCTTTTTTGCCTTCTACTTTTTTCCATACCCCCCACACCCATACAAAAATGTTTCTTCCAATTACTTTCTGGGTATTTATTTTCACACTGCCATAGATCTAGAGTTAGAAGGGGCCTTAGATATCATTTAGTCCAAACCTCTCATTTTACAGATGAGAAAACTGAGACCCAGGGAACTTAAAAGCCTTGTCCAAGGTAACATCAATAGTAAGCATTAGAAATGGAATATGAGTCTAGGGATTCTGATTCTAGAGCTTGCACTCTTTTCACAGTGCTAGGCTAGTTTTGCTGCTAAAGAATTTCAACCAGAAAAAGAAAATTTGTTTCTATGTTCATGAATCTTTATGAAATGATGCCTAGCTGGTAAAAAAAATGTTACAACTGGATTGTCTAATATTCCTCAGACTCTATTTTCACAGGAAATGTTCAGTTTTGTTGTGCATCAACTGAAAAAAAAAAACCCTACCTAGCAACAAACAGGATAATGGACATTGAGTTCCTACTTCTAATTTTACTATCTCTTTTGACTGACAGAGAATTGTTAGAGGTGGCCAGTTGTTAGAGGTGACCATTTTTCCTCTTCCCTTTCCATTAATCAAGTTCCTTCAGCTTCATTAAATTCACTGTTGTGTGTGCACATATGCACATATATGTTATAGGCAAATTTTTGTTATATATGTACACACAATAGGAAGAGAGAATGAAAGAGAAGAGACAGAGAAGGGACAGAAAGAAATAAACAAAGAGAGAAAGACAGGCAAACAGACAGAAACAAAGAATAGAGATAAAAAGAGAAAGAATAAGAGTAGAGAGAAGAGAGAATGAGAAGGGGAAAGAAAGAGAAAGAATATAAGAAAGAGATAGATGCCTTGTCCATGTCAAGCATTGCAGTATTTGCTGTCCATTCGTTTGTTTGCTTGTTTTTATCATTCTTGTCATTTCACTCCTGAAGAACACTTCTAATGAAGAATTTCTCCTACCATGCAGATGAGCACCTACTCTGTAACATCTTAAGAGAGGTGAGAAGAAGTATAGTAGATAGAGAATTGTCTTTGGAGTAAAGAAGCCCTGAGTTCAAATGTGAACTCTGGTACATATTGGTTGGCACCTTGGAAGTTCATTTAATCTCTTAGGGCCCCAGGAAATCCTTTAAGAAGATAGGAATATAAAGACAAAAAAGAGACAGTCTCTCCTCAAAGAACTTATTTTTTTAAGAAAATAATATGAACAAAAAAGGAAATACAAAATATGGTGTGGAAATAAATTAAGACATTAAACATTTGGCATTTGTTTTGGGGAGTGAGGAAACTATCAGCTGGGGGTATACGGTCTAGTTTCCTGCAGAAGTTTACATTTGAGCTAAATTATGGAGGAAGGTAAGGTTTCTACAAGGCAGAATTGTGGAGAGATTTCATCCTGAGCATGGAGGTCAACCAGTGAAGAAGAAGGGCAGGGAGAAAAGAAATAGAGTGTGTTATGTACAAGGAGAGGCAAGGTCAATTGGCTGAGCAAAATAAAATGTGAAGGTGAGTTGTACTATGAGCTTGGAACAGTTGCAGAAAAAGAGTCAGACTATGATGGATTTTTAAAGCTGAATGAAGAGCTTCCTGAACCATCAAAAAAAGAACCTGGAAGCAGAGAGACTGCTGAGGACACTATGACAATAATCCTGGTGTGAGGTGATAAAACCTTGACCTGAGGTTAGGTATAAAGCAGACAAATGTGAAAGCTATTGCAGGGGTGAAAACTAACTGAAAATGAGGGATAAGGAAGAGTGAAGAGTTCAAGAAACTTGAAGAGGGGCCAACTTTAGGCTATTAAAGGGATGTTGGTGCCCTTGGAATTAGAGAAGTTAGGAAGAGAGAGGAGAGTTCTATTTTGGATATATATGTAGAATTTGAGATAGCTTTGGGATATATAGTTGGAGATTTGGGACTGGAATTAACCAGCCAATGGGGATATGGGACTGGAGTTACAAGGAAGGATTAGAGATGGATATAGAGTTCTCAGAGCCTCTTTATTGGAATTATTGTTGAACCTATGTGAGATGGGGGTAATGAGATCATGAAATGAAAATGTAAAGAGGTGAGGAAAGGTCCCGGAATAAAATCCTGGGGGCATACCCACATAGGAGATAGAACACAGATGATGGTATAGAAAGGAGAGTACTATGCATCTAACAATGGACTAGGTCTTTTGGGAGATACAAAAATAATTGGCATGGTTCCCACTTGCATGGAACTTTGGGGAAAGACATTTTTACATGAATTAAAGAATTAGACATAGAACAGAAGGATCATTAGTTTAAAAGTACACAATAAAATGCTAAACTGAAATTAATTACATATTAATATGGTATAGGCAAAAAAAAGGATGATAGCAGATATAGGCTGGAGTTGTCAAGATAAGCTTCAGAGGGAAGTCGTATTTGAGATGGTCCTTCTTATTGTTTAGTTGTTTCAGTTGTGTCTGACTCTTCATGACCCCATTTGGGGTTTTCTTGGCAAAGATACTGGAGTGGTTTGCCATTTCCTTCTCCATTTCCTTTTCCAGGTAAGGAAACTGAGGCACAGAGAATAGAGTTTTGTGATTTGCCTAGTGATACACAGATAATAAGTCAAGTTTGAATACAGGGAGATAAGTCTTCCTGACTCCATCTCCAGCACTATTCACTGTGCCACCTAAGTGGCTCTGGTGGTCTTTAAAGGAATGTTAATATTAAGATAATTAGAGAGAAGTAGGGAAAATCATCCAGACAGGTAGAGCAATATGAGTTAAGTCAAGAAGGTAGGAATGAGCAGGCTACATCAAAGACCATATGTTGGGACTTCTGGCCAAGATGGTTACGTGAAGTGAAGAGGGAAGCCTAGGTCCCCAAAACCTATTCTAGTAAAAACCTAAAAATCACACCAGATTGAAATGAGATAGAAACTCAATGAAAAATTAGAGTAAATGGCTTTTTCCAGCTCCTAGGGAGAATAGGAAAGGGTGCCTCTATCAAAGCCCCAGGGGAAGCAGTTTTAGTAGCCTTTCAACAACTACCAGAGACAAATGATCCCACATTGCTCTGAATTTCAAAGCATCAAGAAAAGAGGGTTTCTAGCTCTACTCAGAAAGCCCCAGGATGATTGTAAAGCCACAGGAAGTGTGTATAGCAAGTAAAGCATTATGGCAAAGGATGTAAACATATCCTTTTTAAAGCAAATAGTTAGCCTCTAATTAATCTAATTTGTGAATCTGAATTTACACATAATGTATTTGCTTAAAGTGAAGAACACTTATACAGAGCTATAATTTGGTGGAGAAATAGGTTCTTTGCCCAACAGGACCAAAATTCACATGGGGGCACTAATAGTTTATTACAGGTCCTTTATCTTCATAGAAACAATACAGCTTAGTACCTAGTTAGCATCAGAAGCTACCAGATGGTAAATTTAATAGATTTCCATTCCTACATGGTATCTCCCCCAGCAATTGCCTCATCTAGCTTTCCTAGGGGCCTCTGTCTCTCTATACTATTCTATATTTCATTCTGTCTTCATTGAGAGATGACTTCCTATCTCTTGCCCTGGGTATAGTTTGGGGTATGTTTCTCAAGCACAGATTTTTTTAAACCCAGTTTTAGTTGTGTACCTATATAAGCATCTCTTGATCAATTAGACAATCAGGTGACATGATGTATATACTCAGTCTTGAGTTTAAATCTTTTCTCAAACACTCACAATCTGTGGTTAAATCATTTAACCTCTCTGTGCCTTAGTTTACTCATCTGTAAAATGAGGGAGTTAGATTTGATATCTTAAGATCTCTTCTGCTCCACATCTATGCTCCTCTGAAATACTGGCTTGTTTCAACAACAATAAATCTATTCAGGAAACAGTAAGTGCCTATTATGTGTCCCATAGTATGCTAGATACCCCCTGAAAAAAAAGGAGAGTTTATACCTTTAAGTAGCCCTCCTTCTACTTTGTGGGAACAACATACACTCAAATAAGTACAAATTATATACAAATAAATACACAATTTAGAAAAGGGAAGGTGCTCAGTAGATGGGAGTGGATCAGGAAAGGCTTCATATGGGAGATACAGAGTCTTTAATGGAAATAAGGATTCTAAGGAAGGGAGACCATTCTTGGAATGAGGAGCAAGAGCTTGGATATAGGCAGAGAAGAGAGAGATGGAACATCTGTATGGGGTGATGTGAAACCTCTAGTAGCTCAGTAATATCTGAGAAGTAATGTGAAATTAGTCTAGAAATATAGATTAGAGTCATATTAAGAAAGACTTAAACTGCCAAAAAGTTTTAATTTTATCCTAAAGACAATATGGAATAACTGAAGTTTCTTGAGCAGAGATATGACATATTTCTTCATACTTTAGTACTACCACCAATTTGATAATTATGTGGAAGATAGACTGGAAAATGGGGAGAACTTCAAGAAGCAAGATGCATTAGGAGACTTTTATAATGCAGATTAAGGGTAGTGAGAACCTTATTTTGAGGATAAATACTCTGTGAGTCTAGAAAAGGGGATGGATTTGAGAAATGATATGGAAGGATAGTATTTGGCAACTGGTTGGATTTGGGGGAGTGAAGAAGTATAAAGAGTTAAAGATGACTCTTTAGGTGCAAACTTGGGAAACTGTAGAGTCACATCCTCAAAAGATAATGGGAAGTTAGGAAAGGAGTGAGTTTTGGGGGAAAGATAATAATGTCTGTTTTAGACATGTTGAATTTGAGATTCCTACAGGACTGATAGTTAGGTGGTATATGTTAGAAGTTGGAGATTAGGAGAAAAAAGAGCTAGATTTGATGGAGAGTCATCAACATGGAGATATTAAGATAAGACTTGGTAGCTCAGAAAGACAGAATGCAGAGAGAAGAGAAAAGGGTCCAGGACAGACTCCTGAATGCTCATGTCAGGTCTGTTAGAAGAACCTGGAAAGTATAGTGTTATGAAATCCTGATAAGAAGAGAGTATAGTAAATAGGGGCAACTAGATGACTAAGTAGATAGAAAGTCAGATCTGGAATTGGGAGGACCTAGATTCAAATCTAGCCTCAGATGTTTCTTAGCTATGTGACCCTGGTCATGTCACTTGACCCCAGTTGCCTAGCCCTAACTACTTTTCTGCCTTGGAACCAATTCTTAGTTCAGTTTCTAAGACAGAAGGTAAGGATTTTTTTAAAAAAGAAGAGAGTAAATAGGAGGAAACTATTGGTCAACAATATGAAAAAGAGGTCAATACAAATGAAAACAGAGAAAAGGCAATTAGATTTGTGCTAACTTGTGTTTGGTTCTTTTCTCTGATAATGGAAATCAAGATCGAACACTGCCAATTTATTCATAAAACAACTTGGCTTACTATGTAGAGTTCATAGGCTAACATACCACCCCCTCTGGAACTGATCTTGCCAACAGTCTCAGAAACATTAAGAGCTTCTTGGAATCCCCTGATTTCCACACAGAGAGACTTTTCTCCTGGAACAGAGCCTCTCTATATTCCTAATACTGAGTCAGGCTAACCAAAGGCTCCATGATGTTTCTATCAATGACAAGATCACAGAAGAGCAGCACCTTAGTCCTGAGTCCAACTTCTAGTCTCCATGTTTGTGCCTGTGTTCAAACATGAGAGGACAAAGTACTATACACGAATGGCTTGGAGAAGATCTACCTCCATCCCCAATAACAAATTATAGGGGATCCCTCAGCAGAATATGGTAGATATATTAGGGGACTCAAAATGAGAATGAATTGGGAGCCAAATTCAAACACTTATTAGCTTTGTGATCCTATGCAAATAATGTCATGTATGTGAATTATGTGAATCTTGGTTTTCTTCATCTATAAAATGAGAATGTTGAACTTGATAATCTCAGGGGTTCCTTCCAGTTCAAAATCCATGATCGTAGGTCCTCTCTTCCCACGCTGGATTTCAAGAGTTCATGTAAAGCAGTGAATCTACTGCCACATTCCTCTTTTCCTTTAAATGTAGTTCTGTCCTTTCTCACATCCTCTTCCCATTCTTGAATTTTTGGGTTCTTTCCTTCTTATGACTCTCCATCTCTCTCATGTTTCTTTCTATGCACTATCTTCTCTCTAATATAGACAAAATTATTCAAATATGAATGCTGCATCTCCCAAGTTCACCCACAATATGACTTTTTGGAAGTAAAATACCATGAGCCTAAGCATCTGCTACTTAACATCTGACCTTAGACAAGTCCCTTTCCCTTTTTGGGCCTCAGTTTCCTGGCATTTGTAAAATGAGGAGGTTGTACTAGCAGGACTCTAAGGTCCTTTCCAGCTCTAACTGATCCTCTGATATTTCATATAGAAATGACTTGGCACATTTCTACATATATCCAAGCTTGGCTGACCCCACATTTTCTATGATTGGAATTTGGTCTTGTTGATGCCATGAAATGAACATTGCTTATTTTCTTACCTTTCTTACATTGGGTGTAACTGCCTTGTCCTTGGGGATTTTGTTTCTGACCTATGTAGAACTAGAAATAGCAAATGCATTCTGTGCTATGTATCTTCCCTCTCTCCTTTCCAGGCAAAATCCATGGCTTATATATTAATCATAAGATGGGATCCTAATATAAAATGTATTCTGTAGGTGCTGCAGACCTTCGTGTTTTGTCAGGCCTAACAATTCATGTTTCTTTTTGGAGTCAAGTTTTGAATTAAACAATCTAGTTTCAGGTTTAAAACAAAGTAGACAAACTGAACTTTTTTTAAAATCTGAACATAGGGCTTGAGTTTCCTTCAAGGACTGTATATCATAGCCTAGCACAGTGCCATGGATTCTGAGAATTAAATAATAGGTAGATAATGTTTGTGGATATGATGCTAAAGACAATTTTCCAAAGAGAACAACTAAAAACAGAAAGCCAATTCTGTCTAAACATTGCATAATCATTGACCCTCAGAAATAGAAGGAGTCTCAGGGGCCATCTCTCTAGTCCAACCCATATCAGAACAGAAAATTTTCTTCAACAACATTTCTAACAAATACCTAGCTTTAGCTTGAAGAATTCCAATGGAGAGGATTTACATGAATACATTCTTTTTTTTCCAAATTTTGGAAAATTTTATTTATTTAATTCATTTAGAATATTTTTCCTTGGTTACATGAATCATGTTCTTTCCCTCCCCTTCTCCCACCCACCTCCTGTAGCTGATTTGCAATTCCACTGGGTTTTACATGTGTCATTGATCAAGACCTATTTCCATATTATTGATATTTGCACTAGGGTGATCATTTAGAATCTACATCCCCAATTATATGAATATATTCTAAATTATATATATCTATTATATATATAAAATGTGCTTCATTTTATTGTGGTTGATTTTGTTGTACTTTATAACCCACATCAAGCAAGTCTACTAGTGCCATTTTTCCAATGCATGGGCTCATATTGTGTCTTTGTGTCACATTCTGGCAATTTTCACAATGTTTCAAACCTTTCCTTGATTATTATATCTGTTATAGGGATCTGTGATCAGTGATCTTTGAGGTCACTATTGCAATTATTTTGGGGCACCACAAACAGTGCCCAGAGGAGATAGCAAACTTAATTGACAAATGTGGTGTATGTTCTGACTGCTGCAGTGACCTGCCATCCCCCTATCTCTCTCCCTCTCCTTGGGCTTCCCTATTCCCTGAGATACAACAATATTGCAACTCAGCCAATTAATAACCCTACTATGGTCTCTTAAGTGTTCAAGTGAAAGGAAGAGTTAATCAATGTGGCAAACCTCATTGCTGCCTTATTTTAAGAAATTGCCATGGCCAGCCCAACCTTCAGCAACCACCACCCTGATCAGTCAGCCGCCATTAACTTAGAGGCAAGAACCCACTGAAGGCTCAGATAATGACTAGCCTTTCTTAGCAAGAAAATATTTTTTAATTAAGATCTATACATTTTTTAGACATATACACTTAATAGACTACCATTTAATTTAAATAAAACTTATATGCACTGAGAAACCAAAAAATTCAGATAACTTGCTTTATTGCAATATTCAGTCCCATAATATCTCTGAGGTATACATGTATATACATTTTTACACATATATACATGTATACACATAAATACACACATATTTATTCATATGATACACACACATGTGTAATAGCTCATTACATTGCCCTGACACACAACAGCTCTCCAAGATAAATATCCCCAGTTTCTTCAACCAATCCTTACACGGCACATTAACCAAGTTCTTCATGATCCTGGTTGTCAGACTCTAGAATTGAAATGATTGTCTTCCTTTTGTAAATCACAAGTGACTGGTGATTCTCCATTTATCATATGATTATAAGATTTAGATTCTCATTTCAATATTCATGACTTCTTGCTTTACGTGAACTAGTTATTTTTAATGTCTGAAATCATCTTCACCCAGCTCAAAACCACTTGCTAAGTTGTAAACTAATTTTGTAATCATTATGCACAGCATTTTAATGTTTTTCTAACAAATATAAAATGGAAACATGCCACAATTTTCTGTTTAATAGAATAATAACTACCTCAAGAATATTTTCTAATATTTTTCAAAATGGAAAAGAAAAGCATCTTCTAAAGTTGCTCAGAAAACTTCAATGCCAGTGCAATGCAAATCTAAGAATCAACATTTGAAATTGATGATACCTGATTATATCAATATTTGGATTAGTTGGAATTTTACCAACTGCTAAGATAAATGGAAATGACTTTTAAGCCAGCCACCCTGACTTTAAGCTCTCCTTTCTGGAATTCATCTTGTCAAAATTATCTTCCTTAAAGGTTACTTTCATCATGTTACTCCCCAACTCAAAAATCTTCAATAAACTCATCTCATTTTTTGCTTTAAGTAAATGCTATTTTTAATAATTCATATCACCTGTAGCCAGTTCCAAATCTATATGTAGGCCATAAAATGTAGTGCATTTAAATATTATAATTGCATGCTCCATTTCAAAAGTTTTATAGTCAATAAAAATAGCAATACCCTGAAATTTCCTACAATAAAATCATAGCCAAGTTCAGAGGTCTGTTTCAATTTGTCATTATAATCAAGAAAAATATCCTCAAAGATTGCTCAAAAAAGTTCAGGACCCAGGTGATGCAAATCTCAGAATCAATACCTTAAATCGATGATATCTGCTTATACCAATATCTAAACTGGTTAATTGGAATTTCACTGCAGCCTTAATGTAAATAATTCCCTAGATAATCTCCTTTAATCTTTTCTCACTGCAATTCATCCTTCCTGATTTATCTTCTGTAAAGTCTATTTTCTACTTATTCGACTACTAAAACAATTCTTGAGTGCCTCCATGTTTCCTATTACATTAAATCTGAACTCCTTTGCTTATCTCCTTATTTAACTTGGATTGACTTTTTACTCCAACCACTTAGTACAGTGCCTTGTACAGAATCTTTGCTTAATAAATATTTGTTAACTTGAGTTTGATATTCAAACTTATTTTCTACTATTCTCAAACATGCATCATGTGCCCTTGACTTAATGAAGATTGCTCTTCTTCCCCACTGTCCTCATTCTCACTTCTCATTTCTATTAGGAAGAAAAATATAGTAATGTATACTATATGTGGAACAATAATTGACATAATGTTCTTATCTGAAATACTCTCTCCTTGTCTTTGTTACATATAAATTACATTTAAACAGTTTTACAGAGTTTTCTAAACCAATTTTCTCTTTAAAAAGAAGTATGAGTTTAAGTTAGGATTGGAGTGGTACTGGTACTCCCCTTTTACAGAAGAGGAAAATGACGCCAAACTTCTAGAAAAATCTGTCTATATTCACTGCCTCCACTTTTTTTTTTCTTTTCAATCATTTCTTAATCCTTTGTAATCTGGCCTGTTCGCTCAGCTCAACTAATATTGTTAAAAAAAGCCTTAATTGACAATCTAATGGTCTTCTTTTTCAGTCCACACCCCTCTTGGTTTATTCATTGTTTTTTGACACTGTTGACAGTCCTTTCCTCATGAATACTCTCTCTTCCCTATGCATTCATGACATTACTGTCTCCTGGTTTTCCTTCATCTCCTTGGGTGATTGCATCATCCCTATTATATTCCCTAAATTTGGATATTACCTAATGCTCTGTCCTAGACCTCTTATTCTTCCCTTTCCATACCCTCTCTCCTTGTGACCTCAATCAAGTCTTATTAGTTTAATTATCATTTATCTCTAGGCTGATGACTTATAAATCTGCATAATAGCTACATTTTTCCCTTGAGCTTTAATTCCTGTATTATTAATTCACTATTAAACATCTAAAGCTGGATGTTTTAAAGACATCTCAAATTCAACACATCCAAAACTTAACTCCTTATCTCCCCCCCAAAAAACCTACCTCTCTTTCAAACTTCCCTATTTCTTATTCGTTGATTAAGGCATATTACCAGTTAGGAATAGATTTAAGTGAAATCAACAAATGGAACTTGAATCAAAAAAGAAAATCCAAGAAACAATAAAATATTTTTATTTTGCTTCCATTTCCTCTATCTATCCCTAGGTGTCTTTCTAGCTGCTATACCACTTTTTCAATCCCCAAAATGGAAAAGAATCATTTATCTTGGACAACCTTTAGTGGGCAGGGCTCTAGTCCTGGGGCTAATCAAACCAGAGCTACCATTGTTTCTAGAAAGGCTTTGACCACCTACCCAACCCCATATATTTTTCCACTCACCATTGCTGTGGTTCATTATTAACTGTAATTTCTTTGAGGAAAGGTGCTATCTCACATTTACATCTGTATTCCTAGTGGCTCTTAATAAATGCCATGTTCTGCATAGCTTAGTAGATAAAGATCTGGCCTTGAATCCAGGAAGATCCAGGTGCAAGTCCTACCTCTGATACTTTCTTCTGAATCCCTAGGAAAGTCTGAATCTCTCAGTGTTCTGAGCAACTCTCTTTAAGACTATAATTGCAGAGAAGCTGCTAACCTGTATAGGTAGAAGGAGTTTCCTTATCAAAGAGTTCTCTATGTCAGTGAAATTACCAGTCTAATCCCTACCCCTTATCCCTCATTTATTCATCCATTTATTCATTCCATCAAGGAAAATTATCTTCATACCAGGAAATTCAGTATAGACCCAAGATGGAATTGAAATCCATGAAAAGTGGGACAAAATTTGTCCTTCTCCTAGTCAATGGGAGAGGTGCTTCAGAACAAGAGAAAGACAAATTTTATCCCAGTTTTCAAAGTAGGAGGAAAAGATGAATTCTCCAAAAATAAGAGGGTAAGCTTAACTTTGACTTCTAACAAAATCCTAACACATGTTTTTAAAACAGTGGGCTATTAGAAATTAGATTACTAGGGGTCAGCCATGAGTTCATTAAGAACAAGCAATTTTTGTTAGCTTCATTTATTTTCAGGAAGTTATTAGAGAATATCATGGACAGAATATCACCAAAGCATTTTGTAAGTCTATCACAATATTCTTATAGAAAAGATGGGAAGATATGAACTGAATAGAAGTATAATTGTGTAGTTATATTCAATGTGCATTTAGATGGACACTCTATTATAGAGTTTTTCCAATGGTATATTTATCTGGAACAAGGAGTACAGATGGAC
Organism: Monodelphis domestica; assembly: GCF_027887165.1. Lineage (NCBI taxonomy): Eukaryota > Metazoa > Chordata > Mammalia > Didelphimorphia > Didelphidae > Monodelphis > Monodelphis domestica. The sequence continues at coordinate 221,371,410 of NC_077232.1, read as the reverse complement.
AATGAGATGTAGGATAAGAGTTGAATAAGAAGAGCAAAATAGTCCGGATTGCTTTCAGAAACTACAAAATTCCTTCAAGTTTCCCATGAAAGCATTGACCTGCATTTTAAATTCTAATATTTTTTTCTAGTGGTACTTTATGGTAGGGAGATTTGGAATACAAATGCCTTCAAAGAATGAAAATTAGTATCAGAGGGTAATGGAAAAGTACCTGATAATGTGAGCAGGCTATAAAGTAAAACCAATCAGGAACACCCAAGGAAAAGCAGAAAAATATATTATCAAGGAATTAGATGATAGAAAAGGAAGACATGACAAAAGTGAGGAATAAAAGGTATCCAGATAGGTCAAAAAGTATTCTTAAAAGGAAAGCCCCTATCATCTTGGGTTGATCTTATGTGATCAACTTATGGGAATATATGGAAAAGAGTCACACAGGATGGGCAGGCATGAATTGCTTGCAATCTGCATCACTGGACCAGAACTCTTGAATTAGTGACTTCATGGATTCCCTTGACTATTTTTTTAAACCCTTACCTTCCCTCTTGGAGTCAATACTGTGTATTGACTCCAAGGCAGAAGAGTGGTAAGGGCTAGGCAATGGGGGTTAAGTGACTTGCCCAGGGTCACATAGCTGGGAAGTGTCTGAGGTCAGATTTGAACCTAGGACCTCCCATCTCTAACTCTCAATCCACTGAGCCACCCAGCTGCCCCCCCCCCCCGGATTATTTGAGAAAGGCATTTAGAGCTGGTTGAAAGACCAGATACAAGAAGGAGAGGTGCTTGAGAATGATAATTGATGATAATTTTGTTGGATATATTTATCAGAATGTCATGGGATCTATTATTGGCCCAGTTCTGTTCCACATTTTAACCAATAACTTGGATGATGAATATGAATATTCATCAAATTTCAGATGACATTCATTTGAGTGAAGTAGCTAATGTGTTATATATGTCATCCATGAAAATGGGTCTTCCAAAAGCTCATGACAGATTAGATGGGCCAAATCTAACAAAAGATAATTTAATGTGGATAGAAATATACTTGAACTAAACAAGACCAACTGTAGAAATATGAGGGACAATTCTAGTGAACCACAAGCTGATTTGGGATAAATAATTCAACATGGTGGACAAAAAAAGGTTAATGCAATAATGGATTAAACTAAAAAAAAGTAATAGCAAACAAAAAAGGTGCTGTGGAGTGGAAAATTAGAACCCCACTGTACTAAACTCTAGTTAGAAAATATATTTGACTATGAGTATTTGATAAAGTCTCTTAAGCTATCCTTGTGATCAAGATGGAGGGATAAACTTAATAGATTAAATGGCCAGATCCAAAGTGTAGTCATTAATTCATCAATTTTCAATTTGGAGAGAGAGTCCTTGGACCGGTGTTATTTAGCTTAGCATAAAATCATAGGTTTACATCTAGTAGAGACTTCAAAGGTTATATCAGTTTATATCTCTCATTTTACAGATAAGGAAACTGAGATCCAGATAATGATTAGTGATTTGCCCAAGGTCACATAATAAAAGTCTGAAGCAGGTTTTAAGCTCAACTTTTCCTGACTATAAATTCAGTATTCACTTGGAAGGAGATATAAATAAGCTCTCTTGTTTTGTTGTTTTTCAGTCTTGTCCATCTCTTTGTGATTCCATTTGAGATTTCTTGGCAAAAATCCATGAGTAATTTGCCATTTCCTTCTCCAGATTATTTTATAGATGAAGAAAATGAGGCAAAACAGGGTTAAGGAATTTTCTCAAGGTCACAGAGCTAGTAAGTATCCAAGGCTCGATTTGTACTCAATAAGTGTCAGTTGAGACATGGCAGTCAAAAATTTTTTTGTAATCTTAGTATGGACTAAGAAGTATAGAATTTAGAACAAGGGAAGTGATAGTTTCACTGTACTCTATTCTTGTCAGAACTAATCCATGTTTAGTTCTGGGAAACACACCAAAGGAAAGACATTGACAAGCTGAAAAGCATCCAGAAGATGGTGACCAAGGATGGGAAGAAGACTAGAGACAAGGCTGGAGTTAGTTATATACAGCTCCTACAAGAGAAGACAGGGGAGATAGATACTAGCCTTCATTCAAACTTTTGAAGTAGGGAAGGGATATGGGAATGAAATAAGAATTACAAAGGATTTTGTAAAGAGGTAGATTTGGGCTCTTTATAAAAGGAAAAGCTTTCTAACAGGCGATGTCATATAGTGAAAAGAACAATGAACTTGTAATCAGGAGACTTGGACTTAAATCGTGGCTTTGTAGCTAGATCGGAGTTGGCTAGACCATTTACTATCTATTTTATCATGGGAAAATTATTTATTTCTTTTGCCCAAGTTTTCTCATCGATGAAGTTGTGATTCAATTACTTGAATGATCCATTTCACAAAGTTGTCTTGAGGAAAGTGCATTGTGTTTTACATGTGACACCCTGTGAGAATAATTTGCCCATTTTAAGAGAGCAACATAACAGTCCCGAAGATCTCTGTGGTTCTTTTCTTTGTAGCTTTAGATGGAAATTTATGAGTTCAGTTATAATACTCTTGGTCCTAGTAAAGAAAATTTCTAACATTTAGACAAAAGGTCAGTTTTCTTCCTGAATTTTTACATTTATATCCAGTTCTAATTAAGCTTTAGCCTCTTTTTAGTTGAAGCAAAATTCAGGTTTCCAGAAATATTTTAAGTTTGTGCAGATTTATATGATATCCATTGATCAACAGGAACCGGGGGGAAAGTTGGAGGAAAAGATCTTTTATTAGGATCCCCCTCACTCCTTAAATAGGTAGGCATACCACTGGAATTAGCTCAAGTCTTTTTCTCTGAGATACTTTTGGAGATAATGGCTCTCTTCAGAATCTCAGCCACATTTTGGTCCTGCCTTCTCTTTGTCCTTTTGCTAGTTGCCCTGAGCTGCTGGTTCCTAAATCAATTTTCAGTGACTTCCTCTCCTGGTCCTTCCTCTCCTACCAGCTACTACTACCTACTCTCACTACCAGACCCTTGGATGTCCACTTGATTCTGAGATGGCTTCTAGTCTGATTTCATTTTTTCCAGGAGCTTTGATTCATTCAAGGAGGTGTACAGACTCTATTCACAGGCAGTTATGATTAATTCAGCCAAGAAGTATGCTTGACTAACAAAGATCACTCCATTGATTATCTTGTCTCACTTTAAAGTGGGATAAGATAATCAAATGGAGCCCCTTATCTTTACACATATAAATATGTGTTGCCTTTCTATAACAGTTGAAACTATATAAGCACATAATAAACTGTGTCAAGAGGTAGAAAGTTTTCTATCACTGGACATTGGGATATTGTAAAAGTTATTCCTTCTGAGAAATGGGCTGGATTTAGATGACCTCTATGGTCCCTTTCAACCCTGAGATTCTATAAAGAAGAAAATATGAAATCTGTGAGGTAAAAGACAGAAGTGACTCAGAGAGCAGTAGCAGAATGGTTCAGACTTTTTGTTTGGTAAAACATTCCCTAGAAGCTGTGAGATTGTGTCAAGTCATCTGTAGGAAAACCAGTGGATTTGCCAATGGAGCCTATTGATGTTCTCTTGGACAAATCTGAGTTGCAACTAGCATACAAGAAGCCTCTAACTTCCTATGATTTTTGCTCTCACAATGCATTCCTGTTGATGTTTTTATGATAGCAGGACTAAGCTTCAGTGATTATTTTGCCCAATCATTCAAGAACAATATCAGCATTCAAAACAATCTCATCATCTGCTGCCTACCATACAGTCAGTGGTGATAAAAACTATTTGTGTCTGGGGCCCTGGGGAGGGACAGTTTTCTACGGAAGATTATTATTACATTAAGTCGTCGTTCATGGTGTGAGCTGAATTTTTTCCTAGCAGCTGTTGTCTTTGGAAAGGACACACTAGGCCTTTATCCTAGGTATGAATCTGTGACCTTCTTTTAATTGTCATGCTGAGTACTTAGTAGAGATGGATGGGCATGTGTGTGTGTGACAAGGGCAAGAGAGAAAAAGGAATTGGAAGAGAGAGAGAGAGAGGCGCCGCAGGTACTAGCCAAATGTTAACTACTCAGGCTATCTCTGTATTTCTTATTTCCTTCTTTACCTCTGGCCTTGTTATTAATATTTATTTCTATGTGAATAATGCAAAGTGATCTTAATGCACTGTCTTTCTTTGCATAGTGGTTTTTATGATTATTATATCAATTATTCTCATCAAAACTAGCTATATTTTGAGTGTAAATGTAAGACTTGGTAAGAACTGATGAGAGAGTATACCACAGACTTCAAGATCTGATTCAGAATTAAGTAAACAAAGCTAAGAGAACAATTTATACAATGACAACAATATAGAAAAAATGTTTAAAGACTTTAGAACTCTGACTGATAAAATCATAAGCCTGGAGGACTGAACATGAATCAAGACACATACCTCCTGCTAGAGAGGTGATGGTTTTAAAATCCAGAAGAAATGTTCATTTTTGGACATGGTCAAAAATGGGAATTTGTTTTTGCTAAACTTTTTTTGCATTTATTTGCTGTGAGTATTTAATTTTTTTTTAAATGGGGAGGGACATAGAGAGGGAGTAGAATGTTATTAAAATATATATGTACATAATATATATTTACATATATTGAAGAAGTGACATAGGGTTATTTAGAGTTCATCAAATTCAGAGGTGATTCTTAACCATTTCTGTGTCATATATGCCTTTAGCAATAAAGGAAACCAATAATATATTGAAATATAGTTATCAAAATATTTTTTAAAAGCAAGTTCCTGGACTTGGGTTAGTAACTCCTGAACTAACATGACCCCGTCACTTTATAGATGAAGAAATAATAGATGTTCATAGAAAGTAAGCCTGATTGAGGTCATAGAGCTAATTTGTGGCAAAGATGAAATAATACTTCTAGATTCCTAGAGTACACTTTCCACCACATAACACTATGTCATTGGTCACTCCTCCTCACCTCCAAAACACACACATACACACACATACACACACACACACAGAGTAAGCTTCTTGAGGGCAAGGATTGCTTAATTTCTGCTGTTATATCCTCAGAGCAAGTATAGTGCCTCTTATGCAACAGGTACCTAATAAATGTTTGCTGATTGGAAAGGGAGAAAGGGAGATTTGTTCAATTCTTCCATAAGCACATATTATATAACAGAGTAAAAAATCCTATCTCTGATTAAAAAAGAAAAATAAATAAATAGTATCCAAATAGTAACTATTCAGCAGGGCAGGCTCCATCTATAAAATGAAGAATTAGCCCTTACAGAAGGATCTGGCACCAAATATCATTCCTATAGAATAGTTTCTAATTCAGAGACAAAGAAGAATTAAACATGGAGGACAAATTCCATTCCCATAGGACTCTGTAGGCAGAACTTCTTTAGATGGTGAGTCTGATCATGTTGACCCTTCCCATCTTTTCCTCTTCCACTCAGTAAACTTCACTGGATCCTCATGACCTCCAGGATCTTCTGGATTGCATATAAGTCAATCCTCTATGGATATGAAAACTTCTGTGTGCTAATATCTGGAACTCTCAGTGAATTTGGGGGTGGTCTACTGTGGGGCAGCAAGGACTTCATTCCATCTGGGAGAGGTGTTGCCCAATGAACCGACAAGGGAAATGCCCTATGAAGGGGCAGGTGATAAGGAAAGATGGTTAATGACAGAGATCAGGGGAGAAAAAGGGGCCAGCCAGCCTGCACGACTGCTTTCAAGAAAACAACAAAATGGGATAATAATAATAATGATAAGCCCAGCGTCCATGAAAAGGACTTATGTGAAATAAGGTTAAAGATTATAGGAAACATTAAATGTCAGATTAAGCACATATATTGTATCCTAAGAAACAAATAAAGGTATTTGAGAAGAAAAGGGAAATGGTGCATGAGTTCCAATTACTGTGGTAGCTGAGTGTGTAAGGTAGGATTAGAAAGATGGAAACCAGGGACAGACTATTTAAAGAGACTATTATAATAATCTTGGTGAGAAGAGGGAGTAAACTAGAGTGGAGGCAATGTGAATAGAGAGAAGGAGGTAGATAGATATGAAAAGCCATTTTAGAGATAGGCTTGACAACTGATGGAATATGGCAGGTGAAGAAAGAGAAAAATCAAGGACTCCAGACAGGATGACTGGGAGAATGGCAGGGCCATTAATAGAGCTGGGAAAGGGATTTTAAAGTCATTTTTTTAATTGACTGTATGAATTTATCTACTTATGTATAGGGAAATCTCAAAAGCTGATATCATTAAAATGTTCCAACACTTTTTGGGGAGAACATGGATATTCTGAATGCCTTGCTTTGTCAATCTTCATGATTGATATACTTCAAGATTAATGGTATTGACAAACACAATGCAAAATTCTGGTGGTGAGACTTATGCGTTCTGTTAGCTACAAAATAATCTGGAAAATAGCCTCTCAGAATTTTAGTAAGAAAGGTGGTTGTACTGATTTTGCTTGTAGTCTCTTACTATTCCTATGTTTCCTAAACACATCAAAACCATTAACTGAAGTAGATGGTGTATTTAAGAAAATATAACCCACAAGTTTAGAAAATATGGTTTTGGTGGGCAATGCTTGTAAATAGAACACTTTGTGGATAAACAGAAATCTTTTAGAGCACTTTGAATATTTCTTGTCCAACACTGGTCTCTGCTGAGTCCTACTATGATGACTTCTCATGGTGTAAAAGGTAAGCCTGGGAGGAGGAAAACAAACAAGAGCCTACTATGTGCCAGGCACTGTGCTATGAGCTTTACATATATGATCTCATTTGATCCTCACCACCATAGGAAGGGAGTGTTATTATTTATCCTCACTTTACAGCTGAGAAAACAGAAGCAAAAAGGGATTCATACCTGAGGTGCCCAGGGTCACACAGCTAGTGTCTAAGGGCAGCTAGTGTCTGAGGCCAGATCTGAACTCAGGTTTTCCTGATTCTAGGCCTCTATCCATTGTACCATTGTACCACCTCACTGCTCTATTTGTGGATTCTTGAAGTCTGTACTAGTAAACTGTAAGCTGTGGCAGATACTATGAAACTAGTGAGACTTTCCTTCCAGAGATCAGATGGTATTTAAGGTCCAGACTAGTAATCAGGAGAAAGGTTCATCATGAGAAAGCTGGCCCCAATAGTCAATGACGTCTTCTGGCCATGTCACCTTATGGATACCCATCTTGGTACTAGAAGTGGAAAGGTTAGGTTCAGGAGGATCAGCATTGATGGAAGAACAGCTATGCCAACTCATGGACTGGAAAACAGTAAGTAATTTATTTTGGGTGGACTTTAGCTCATATGGACAGGAATAATATTAGAAAAGGCTGAAAAGGCAGTGTGGTACCAAATTATGGGATGATGGACCAGTGTGAACTTTGATCAAGAGGCTATAATAGCAAGTAGTGACATGGTCAGTTCTTCATAAAAAGATCAGTGCCACAGTGACCTAAAAAGACAATGTGGAAAAGTCAGGAAGTAGAAACAAAGATTTTCCAAAGCCTTATTGCAATGGTTCAGACAGTTAGTAATGATGGGATGGAAGTGGAACTAGATAGATTGTGGTAGTTGCAAGAATGGCTTAGAATCAATTGGTCAAAAGAGGTGAAGAACAGAGAATAGTCAGTGAAGATGACAAAGTTTCAAATATGGGAGTTTGAGTGGAAGGTAGAAATTAGACTTGTGATTTAATTGATATAGAGAATTTTCACTGTTATTAAACACTTTACATTCTGTCAGAAGAGACAGCATGACTGTATATACAAAATGAGTTCGAAAGCCACTTTTTTGGTGGGAAGAGAAAGGCATTAGCAATCACAGGAATAAGGAAAGGCTTGAAGTAGAAAGTGGCATTTGTGCTAAATCTTGAAAATCTTGAAGAAGATTCTAAGAGATAGATGTGAAGAGGGACTGCATTGCAGGAATGGGGGCCATTTCATGGAAAGAATTGGTCAAGGTTGAAAAATAATTATTTGGTACTCATTTGGATAGAGCTAATAGTTGAAGAATTGGGAGTGAAGGCACTTGAAGAAGGAAAAAGTATAGGGAAAGAACAGGAGGACCAAGGACAGAATTTTGGATAATATCCACCATAAATAATCTGAAAGCGGATAAGAAGATATAAAAGGAGGAAGAAAGGAAAAGTTGGAGGTAGGAAACAGGAGAATGTGATGTCTATGAAGCTAAATGAGGAGAGAGAGAGAGGAGATGCTCAAGAGTGTCAAAACAGGAGAATGTGATGTCTGTGAAGATAAAGGAGGAGAGATTAATCAAGAGAAAGAGGGAATGCTCAAGAGTGTCAAAAATGTAGAGGACAAAATATATGAGGACAGAATAAAAGCCATTGGATCGAGCAGTTATGAAGTCACTGGTGACCTCTAAGATAAAAATTTCAGTACACTGATAGTGGTAGAATCTATACTGCAAGATGTTGAGGAGAGAGGGTGGGTGATAAGAAAGTGAAGGCATCTGGCATAGGCGACTCAAGAACTTTGGGGAGCAGGAAGATGATGGTATGGTAACTGGATGGAATACAAGAATCAAGGGAAGATCTGAATGTTTGTATTCAGGTAGGAAAGAGTCACTGGAAAGAAAGAGATGGAAGGCAAAATGGGATTAGAGGAAAGACTGGCTGGAACATGGTTCTGGAGGAAATAGGAGTTTATGAGATCAGGTATATATACACAAGTTAAAAAGATCAGGCAAGAGTTATGAGACACCATCAGAGACAGTAAGGAAGGAGGAGAGAATCTGGGAGAATAGAAGTTCCTTGAAGGGGGAGGGACTTTCTCATTTTTGTACTTGTATCCCCAAGGCTATAATAAATAAATTCTAGTCGGTTGATGAAACTTAAGAAATTTTGAGGCGGAAAGGAGGGAAATTGATAGGGAGATCCTATTATATGATGTCAATAAAAATGGTCACAAAGTCACAAGTTATTACCTAACCTTTGCTATAGCAACTTCTGAATTGGTCTCATAAGATCTTGCCAGGTCTTTGTTTTGAAATTTTCATTGGCTTCTTGGGAAGTGTGTTCACAATGAAATTTCACAGCTGAGAAGTATAAGCTAACAAATTTGGTGGGGGGGGGGAGACTCTCAGGCATAATTTTAAAGTCAGAAGACTTAGATTTAAATCTCAATTCTTTTACTTACTATCTTTGTAGCCTTTGGATAAATCAAATCCCCTGTGGTCTAAATTCCAAGATTATGAAATTTGAGGTGGCTGACTTAGTGATTTCTGTGGTCCCTTCTAGCTTTAAGCACAATGAATCAAATCCTATGGTTGCATTGTTGTTGTTTTTGTACAGTTGTTTCAGGTGTGTCCAAATCTTCATGACCCTTTTTCAGATTTTCTTGACAAGGACACTGGAGTGGTTTGCCATTTCCTTTTCCAGGTCATTTTACAGATGAGGAAACTGAAGCAAATAGGGTGAAGTGACTTGCCCAAGGACATACAACTAGTAATTAATTATCTGAAACTGGGTTTGAACTCAGGTCTTTCTAACTCCAGACCCAGTTCTTTCCACTACTAACTGTCCCACAGTATACATAATTTATTATCAAGAAATCTTTCATTTTAAGAAACTAAGACTGTTTCTTATAGTAACAGTAGGATTATTCATGCTACTTGGATTATTAACATTTTGGTTCAGAAAGTTTGAAAATTCCAAGATTTTTAACTCTTCTTTCTTATAGCATTATATTGTTCCTATAAAGATTTTATGTCATTATGCAGTTTTAACTATTTTAGACTTTAACACCTTTTTATGCAAAGAAGAAAGCATCTGGCATTTAAAGGCAAACAATTTTTTTTTCTTACAGCTGGCACAGCCATCTATTTTTCTAACGATGGGTAGGACACAGATTTCTCATCTGCAATAGTCATTTTTTTGTTGCAGAATTCAAAATCAGAATAAATGAGGTACAATTTGCATAATAACAGTTGTCTCAAACTTGAATAAATTTCCTTTTAGATGCCAATGTTCATTTCTTTCACATCTATTATTTGTCTTAGTAAAGTTTAAAATTACCTAAAGATTTTATGAATCAATTTTATAATATTGATTTTTACTTATAGCTTCTGAGTGCCTACTAGTAAGTTAAACAGTTAGTAATCCCAGAAGTACAAGATTTGATTCGTGTAACCTTGGGCAAGTCATCTAACTCTCTAAGCCTTACTTTCTTTATCTGTAAAATGGGAGGATTGGACTAGATGGCCTTTAAGGTCCCTTCCAGCTCTCTCTATATGGTCCTATTACTCTATTTCAATATGGCTATCATATAAGAATAGACTTATAATATTATCATCATATCTGTATTTACCATTTACCAGATATTTATGACTTTTCATTAAATACAAAATTGAGGACAAGTAAGAACTATGTCATGGACTACCAGATGTCACTGTAGGTTTCCAAGCAACCTTTATAGAAGAGGTAAATGACTTTGAGACAAGGGTTAATCTCTGCTTTCCTCATAAACAAGGTGCCTGTGTGTACAGTATTAAATCTGGTTCTAGACTTCACCCACCCTCCGCCATCTCCATCACCATGTCAGTTAATTCAGGTAGCCATGTCCAAGCCCAAGCAAGAAGGATGGAAGGACAGACTGCCTCAAAGACTCTTAGAGTTTGTGGTCGCTTTCTAAGTCCAAAAGAAAACATTCCTGCATTAACTGAATAATGGCTTCTCCCACATGCTACAACACCAGACAAGAAATTTGGAATCATTGGTAAAATATGAATCTGGCACCATTTTGATATTTAAAATCATGTCTAATTCTCCTTTGCCCATAAATAAACCACATTGACACTGTATAGATTCGACTCTTTTAAGTATTTCTTTTTATAAAGTGTGACAACTACACAAAACCCATGGGGCTGTGGGCAAGACTTTCTACCTCTCTCAGGCTCAGTTTCCACATCTAAAAAAAACCAAAGGTTTGGGCAAGATGGTCTCTGAGGTCTCTCTTCCATTTAAATCTATAATCCTCAATTTCTTCATGAACAGATTTCTTAAGCTGTCCCTGCAAAATGATGCAATTTTGAAAGAAGTAGAACTTTGTTTTCCTGAAAGTCATGTAAAATTACTTATGGAAAAAAGAACAAAGCAAAGCAAAATTACTATAATGCAACTGCCCAAAACTTTGAAAATTTTAATATAATTTTTTCACTAAAATGACTGAAAATTTTTAATTTTATTTTTTAAACCCTTATTTTCTCTTAGAATTGATACTAAGCATTGATTCCAAGGCAGAAGAGTGGCAAAAGGATAGACAATTGTGGTTACATGACCTGACTAAGATCATACAGCTAGGAAATATCTGAGGCTAGATTTGAACCCAGGTGGCTTTCTGTCTACTTAGCCACTTAGCTGCCCTTGCACAAATTTGATTGAGCAATATGACAAAACTTAACTGTTATCAACTTGACCATGAGCAAGTCACTGAAACACCCTTGAGCCTTAGTTTCTTATCTGTAGAATGGGGAGTAGGGGCAATTAAATGGTCTTTGAGGTCCTTTCCTGCTCTAGATTGATGAACTTATGTTCTCATGAAGTGGAACTCATGATTTAAATTAGAATTTTGTTAGCCCTTCTGGCCAGAAAGAAGTAATCTTGAGTAGCAGAGAGTTCACTTGGAGCCAGGAACATCTAAGTTCTGACATTTACTCCATGCGTCACCCTAGGCATGTAACTTAACTTCTCTTGGTATTTTTTTTCTAGTCTACAAGTTGCTTGAAAAGGTGTCCATCTGTATAAGCAGAGGAAATTCCTCCCCAGAGGCTTCTGGACCACTGAAATCCCAGCCAGAGCAGCACCTCAATTAGATGTTTTTGCTTTATTCTGCTTCCCAAATCATAATTTTCTGGTCATAACACCTCTGTTTAGAAACTCTAATTCAAATGATCTTCTCATGAGACCATTACCTTGCATTTGACCACACTTAGGTTTATTAGCCACCTTTTCTATAGAAAAAAGCTCATGAGGGCTGTCATGCAATTTATCTCAATCCACTTGACTTCCTATTATTGGACAAGGCTTCATTACATTCCCTTATCTCACAGAAATGTGCCATTGTTTATACATACCCCAATTTGTTTCACTCCAATCAATGACCACATGCTTTGTTCCCAGTTCTTTTCTCACACAAAAAGTTCTTTGCCAATACCAGTAATATATGGAATCTTTCTTTTTTCATTTGACCTCTTCAAGGTTTAATGCCTAAAAGTGAGTACTCTGGGTTAAAGGATATGGACATTTTAGTCACTTCATTCTTACATAACTAAATTACTTTCCAGAATAATTGGACCTATTCCTTGTCCTACCGAAAATGCATCAGCATGCCAATGGCCCCCTCCAACGTTGACTTCTTCCCATCTGTTTTCATATTTGCCAATTTGTTGGGTGTATGGCAAAACTACAGCTGTTCTGTGCATTTCTCTCATTATTAATGATTTGGAGCACTCTTTCATATGGTTGTTTATATTTTGCAATTTTTCTGAGAACTCATCATTTATATCCTTTGATCTCTTCCTTGTTGGAGGGGTTAAGTGTTTTTAAAATAACTTGGGTATGGAATTTTGTGATTGGCTTTCCGAAAGACTTGAGAAATTAAATTAAATCCATTGCTTCTTGCTTCTACAGTTTTATTTAGTACCTGAATGAATTCTGAAGTTTTTTCTGTTTCTTAGCAAGTATGTTTTTGTATATGTATACTATTCACATATGATTACACTAGACATTCAGTCAAAGGAGAACCCTATGTTTTAGTGGGTGAAGTATCCCTAAAGGAATATACCTCTTTTCAATGGATACAATGGGTATTTGTTTAGTTTGTAGCTAAAAAAAGTAAGAGAGTGCCTCACTAGAATGTTTTATTGTTTTATTATTTTTTTGTTTTTATATCGCCATAGTTTCTAAAATGTAGCCCTGCCTTCCCGAAAGAGTTATCCTTTGTAAAAGAAAGAACCAAAAAAAGAGAGAGAAAAACCAACAATAAACCAGTTCCACAGCATAACAAGAATGGAAATAATAGGCAGGAATTATCTAGAGAACAAGAATTGGCCCAATATTAATAAGAAAGAGGATGACCTGGATTTTTTAAATTTAAAAATGCAGCAGAAGTGTTAACATTGCCTTCATTGTAAAAAAAAAAACTTAAAAGACAAACTAACATTTAATATGTCATTCTTCTCAATAGATACTTTATTCTCCCCTGTGGATTTGAGCTAGATGCCCTAACTGACAGTTACAATCAGTTGAAAGGAGCAAATGTAGATACCCTTTATCTCCCAAGCTGTGGCTTTCTTCATGTACCCTTGATGGGCTGCATGAACTGCAGGTGATACAGTTTTCATTCAGTCTAGATCCCTGGGGGAAGCAGGGTGGCTCAGTGAATTGAGACCCAGGCCCAGAGATGGAAGGTCCTGGGTTCAAATTTGGCCTGAGACAGTTTCCAGCTGTGTCAACCTCAGCAAGTCACTTAACCTCCATTGCCTAGCCCTTACAACTCTTCTGCCTTAGAACAGTATTGACTCTAAGACAGAAGGTAAGGGTTAAAAAAATTAAAAAACAAAAAGAGCCTAACTAGATTGGGAGATCCCTTGGGGCTAGAGGGAGCCCAGCAACTTTGAATAACTAGGCAAAGAAGAAGGGGAGGCCAATAGAAGGGGAAGAAAGAGACCTAAGCAGATGCAGTCCAATCCCAGTTACATGTCCAAGACAACTGCTGCTTTTTGCACTGATTTTTTTAATATTATATATCACCCTTTGTAGACATTAGCTGGGATTAACAATATCTGAGTAAATCGCTTGGGTTTCCTTGAATGAAGTTGGCCCTGTCCAGAGAGGAACAGAAAACTAGGCTCTTCCATAACACTGTAGGGAGCCACAACTTTTATTTTGATCTATGGCTAGCACACATATAGTCCAGAGCAGAGGTGTCAGACATGTGTCCTGCAATACTGCCCAGTGCAGCCCAAACAAGATTAAAATGTAATTGGAAAATATTTAATCAAATAAAAATACAATAAAACATAGATGATGTTAATGTGTGGTTTTCTAAATCAAATCAATATGTGTCTGGAGGGATTCTTACCTATGGTTTATGGAAGAGTTTGACACCATCGATCCAGGGCGCTTTCTTTGGCAAGGTGAGGAATCACATCTTCGATGTTCACTGGACAGTTCTTTTGATGAACTAGAGAAGTAAACAACATGACATATGATGAATTTCTGTCAAATTGAATCAATAAATCTAATCTAATGATATTGATTTGAATTGATGGAGAATATTTACAGTGTAATTTCAGAGAAAAGAGAAAGTATTAAATATTCATCTATGTGTTGGATTTGCACTCAGGAAAACCTGAGTTCTAGTCCTGCCTTAGACAACTAGTAAATTGTATGACAGCCGAAATCACTTAACTTCCTTTAGTCTCAGTTTCCTCATCTGTATGATACAGGGGTTTGAAAATCTTGTGATTTTTAAATTGCTTTCCACCTTCAAATCTATATCCTATATGTAATGAACTCCAGGTTAGTTTTGAATTCAACAGGGGGGTTCAAGTTTTGCCCTTCACTTTCAAGCTATGTGTCCCTAGACAAATCACTGAGCCCCTCAACCTTCCCACAAAACTGTAAAATTAGACATTAGTTGCCTCTCTGTATCAATGGAAGGCATTTCCACACCATGATTTCTTGATACTGATGGAATCACAAGCCCTGATCTACTCCCATGTCAAAAAAAAAATAGGTATAGAAGAAAGAATTTTACTTCCCAACGGTTATTTTATTTCTCCAGAAACTTGGTACTCGATCACCAAAGGAGTGGATAAAGCCCTCGGATTATTATTAATAATAATAGACAGCAGAATACATCAGAGTTCTGCCAGGTTCTCCTCCCCTCCTATATCCTTTTTCCATCAAAACACATCCCAAATAAGTCACTATTGTAATAAGATCACCAGCCCACTTAATCCAGGGTGTAATGTCCGGGATCAGTCACAGCTCTTGACTCAGACACAGACCATGTATCTTGTTCAAGCTTTACATACCAGCAAGTAGTAACTATCATATGTGTCCCCTGCCCCTATTGAGATTTTTTTCCTGGCTTTTTAAAAGTGTGTGATCCAGCTGCACCTAAATTGACAGCATTCTTCTTTAAGGTGTTGAAATGACCTACCAAAATAACCACATATGTGGCACAGAATTGAAACACATGTTCATTCTGCAATTTTTATCTCTGGCATAGGAACTGGACCACCGTGACCCACCAGCACATCAGTAAGAAGGCTGTGAATTTGGACTGGAACCAATTCTAAAATAAGGTTCTTACTGGTTGATGATTAGAGCTGGCCAGCTGACCTCACCTATCTAGCGTGCTTATTTAATGAACATGAGGAAGAACAGTTAAAATAGTTTCTTGGTCTCCTGGGCTGAAATTGTTTTGGCCCAGGGTTCCTGATCATTGAGACATAGCTATATCTATATCTCTGCATATCTATACATATACTCAAGTAGATATAGATATAGATATATCAAATTTCCATTGGTCTTACTCTGTGCAAAACAAAGCACAAACTCTCCAATTCCAAAAACATGATTTATTAAAAAAAAAACATTTAAATGCAGAAAGGCCACACAAAAGCCATCTATATTTTTTAGTTTTTATATATCTTTAATCCTTACCTTCTGTTTTAGAATCAAACTATGTATTGATTTCAATGTAGAAGACTGGGAAGGAGCTGGGAAGTGGGGGTTAAATGGCTTACCCAGGGTTTTCCAGGGTTAGAGGAAGTGCCTGAGGCTAACTAAATTCGAACCCAGGACCTCCTGTCTACAGGCCTGGCTCTCTATCCACTGAACCACCTAGCTGCCCTGTACCCCCATGATTTTTAAATCAGAGCTGTGATTTCATTGGATTAGAGGAAACTTTTACCTTTGCAGTTCTCTTACTCTTCTGAAAGTTGCTCCTAGATGGTACTGAGAAGGTATGACTTGCTCTTGGGGTCATATACACTTCGATGATCAGAGGGTATGTAACTTTTATAGGGTCTCACAGCACCTGGGACAGTGAGAAGGGTGAGTGACTTTTCCCTTGGGTCACTGTGAGTAAAATGATTGGCCCAGTGTCACATAGCACCTGGATGAGTGGTTTGCCCAGATCACATGACCTGAGAAGTGTATGTGACTTGAAAGGGTCGCACAGGACATTGGAAACTGAGAAGGGTGAGTGGCTTGTCCACAGTTGTCCTTGGCTAATGCACATAAGAGTCAGGACTTGACCCCCATCCTTCCTGCCTTGGAGGCCGGTTCTCTCTCCTCAGACGTTCCTCTTCTGTCCCTTCCTCCCTCCTTCCACCCTCCCCGCAAGAAAATACATCTCATGTCAGTGGTTCAGCCCTTCTCCCGCCGAGCCTCAGCTGAGTCCCTGCTTTTAAAAATAGCCGATGCTGGTGCAATGCTTGCCGCCCATCCCCCGTCCCGCACCCACTAGCCCGGCCTCAAGTGGTCGCGGCCCGCATTCTGTGCTACTAGTAGCTTTGTGTGCGTGGTGTAAGCACACAGCTCTTTTTTATAACCTACATACCAGGAGGTAGGGCAGGGACAGGAAAAGGGGATCACTGGGCTCCTTGCGCCCAGTCGCGCGTCGCACTTGCCCCCCCAATGCGCCCAGAACGCAGCTGGGAGGACCGCGAGTCCCGGCATGTCCGCAGACATCCAGCCCCTGGAGCGCAGGAGCGACGCTCAGCAGATGCTCCCCAAGAGAAGGCTAGAGAGCGGGGAGCCGTGCCCTTCCAAACGAAAGGCTAGCTGGGGTCTTCTGACCAGTCAAGGTTAGTAGAGCAGCACTTTCGTCACGTCTTGGGGGCCCCGACCTTGTCCCCTCGATTTTGCAGAAATGCCCATAGGCTGGGGATGCTTTCCGGAATGCAGGCGCAGAACCGTAAATGGAGACTGGGCAGGGAGGCAAGGATGGTTTTGTTTGTTTTGTTTGTAACTGCTAATCCCGGACACATATCAGCTGACTGACCCTCCTCTTGGTGGGGATGCATACGATGGAGAATTGTGGAAAACTATGCATTCAGGCTGTTCCCCTCTCTGTTTCTGTGTGAGCCTGAACCGGGGCTAGGAGAGCAAAGAATTCCTTCCTCCTTCAGCAGGGCCCGGTAGGTTGGCAAGCAAAGCAATGTGGACCTCCCCAAGGGGGTCGAGGTCATTTGGATCCAGGGAGGAGGAGAATAAACTACAAACAATTCTGCATTTGCTTTCCCACACTGTACAGATGGGAAGCTCAAAACAGAAAAAAAAAATTATAAGAGATGAATAAAGAATGTTGAACAAATTAGAGAAATCAGATTTCAGTGAAATTGCTGTTTTCAAAAAAACAAAGACCAGTGTGAATTGTTATCTGTTTTAGGAGAAAACAGAGAAATGCTTGATAAAAAACAAAACAAAATGGGAAATAGCAAACTATTCAGACAAATTCAACAATAGTTACCCAAAAGATTGAAATGAAATGCCATATAATAGTTTTATATTTAAGATTATTTGTTATAAGGGACTTTTTTGTTAGAAGTGTTATTTACCTTTTGGGGTCTGGACACATGATTTGTGAGGGAATTAAGGGTATATAAACTCCCTGCACTCATACAAATCTTTAATTTCTCTCATATTCCAGTCTTAGAATATGTGCTTATGACTAAAATGAAAGGTTAAGTGACTTGCCTAGGATCATACTACTAGGATATATGAAAGGCAGCACTTGAACCTAGATCCTCCTCTCTGGCTAATGTCATGTTTCATCTGGACCTAAAATGTTTTTTTTTTTTTAATATTGGTTGGGAAGAACTAGCTTATTTCATTTGGGAACTAAAAGATGCCCTGATTTCATTGATGCATGTCCCCCTATTTAAATATGGAATATGATGGTCAATCATGAATGACTTTGAAAAAATACCATCACCCAACAGGAAGCCTTCTGGTACAGAGTACTGGTTTGTTTTTGTTTTTGTTTTTGTTTTCCATTTTCTTTCCTCCTAACAATTTCAGAAGAAAGAATCAAATAAATGAGCATACGGGAAGCCATTTATAGTGCAAAGAAAGAGAGAGGGAAAAATACAAGCATTCAAGTTCAATAATTGGTAGGCACAAGCAAATCACAGGAATAGCTTATGTAATTTTCCATGAGGGAAAAATAAAAGAGATGAGTCAGTTTCGGCCTGTTAGGTTACAAGTAGGGGTGTAGAGGAAAGAAATTTGTTGTTGCTCAGTCTTTCTTCCAGACGAGTGAACAAGAGACATACTGCAAATCACTGCTCCAAATATTTGGGGAAACTAATATATTGTGTATTTAGAAAGCGGTTTTCATTATTGTTGATAATCAAATAGCTAAGCTCTTTCTAAATACAAATTTTATATGTGCTATTCCCCACTTTACAGCTGGGGAAACTGAGGAAAATAAAGGTTAAGGGATTTGCCTAGTATCATATAACTAGGAAGTGTCTGAAGTTGGGTTTGAACTCAGGTCTCTGATACTGTGCCATGTAGCTGCTTTATGAAGGTTCAGAGCAATTCAGGAAAAGGTCATTTAAGCAAGTTCTTAAAGAACTTTTGGATTTTAACAAGTAAAGGTAAAATATTCCAGGGAAAGGACCCAGCATTAACAAAGGTGTGGTTAGCACAAACAATAATAAAAAAAAACCTCTTGCTTAATTTTGCAATAGGCTACATACACATAGGGAATAAATGGGACCCAGATTGTAGCACATCTTGTATTTTAGGGCAAGGGGAACTTGGATTTTATATTTTTTGCCCATGGGAAACCATGAGAACATTGACCAGAGAAGTAAAACTATCAGAAGAAGGCTGCCTGCATCAGCCATTATGGTAGCATGGAATGCAAGAGAACCCAGAGGAGGCTGGAAGCAGGGAGATCAGAAAGCAATGACATGGAATAATGAGGGTCCAGAATTAGATGGTGACAATTGCAATAGAAGAGAATAACAATGAAAGTCATGGCCCAAGGGATGAGAAGACTTGCACTCTAGTCCTATTTCTGCTACTCACTAGCTATGTGAGCTTGAGAAAATTGCCAAACTTTTCTGAAACTACTTTTTCTCATGTGTAAAATGGGGATAAGAAAAAAAATAACAGGATTTCCTCTGTCCTTCTAAAGCAAGGGTTCTCACTTGACCTAGAGTGCATAGCTTACAGGGATAGATCCCAGGGAGGTTGATGAACTTGAGTGGGGAGGGAAAATAGGACTTTATTTTCATTAATCTCTAATGGAAACTTGAGCATTTCCTTCAATTATTTAAAAACATTATTTGGAGGAGGGCCTATACATTTCACCAGGATAACAAAGTGTTCACAAAAATGGGTAAAAAATCCCCATCCTAGAGCTTTTCTTGAGAATAATGCCAGTAAATGTGTAACATAGTAGGTAATTTAATCAACGGTGAATTGACAACACCTTGAAATTTATAATTTGCCGTGTATAGGTAACACTTTACTCTTTATGATTCCTCATTTTTGACTGTGGGTAGTGTCTAAGGTAATGAATGGTAATGCCATTGTCAGTACAAGGGAAGTGAGGAGGAAGAGTAGATTTGAAGAGAAAGTTAACAATAAGCAGATTTGGAGATTTTGTATTTGGGGGAGCAGCTGAACACTCCTGAAGATGTTTACCTGGCACCCTAGACATAACTTCTAAATTAGAAGAGAGATCAGGGCTGAGGATAAAGATTTGAGCATTAAAATTCCAAACTTTTTAGTCTAAGGACCCCTTTGCACCCTTAAAAATTATTGAGGATCCCAAAGAGCTTTTTTAAATGTAAGTTATATCAGTTTAGCTTATGAGAAATTAAAACTGATATTTAAAAAGTTACTTCTTTTAAAAACAATAATGAACCCT
Organism: Monodelphis domestica; assembly: GCF_027887165.1. Classification (NCBI taxonomy): domain Eukaryota; kingdom Metazoa; phylum Chordata; class Mammalia; order Didelphimorphia; family Didelphidae; genus Monodelphis; species Monodelphis domestica. Next base: position 221,351,471 of record NC_077232.1, on the reverse strand, counting down.
TTTCATATAACTTTTTTAAAACTGAAAAGTAGTTGTGTTTTCCAAAATGAAAAATCTTTAGTGAGAAGAGTGGCATTTTAAAATATCTTTCTGTGAATCTTTTTAAAGTTCTGGCTTAATAGAATGTAGCTGGATTCTCATATCTGCTTCTATGTTCAATCTGTTGTGATTTTTTGGGGGGGTTGAAGATTATGAAGAAAATTTGGTCTCAGAGATATGTGGTTGGAAAAAAGGAGTACTTTAATAGTCATAATGTCTTAGTATTATTTGGAAAAATAGTTTTGACTTTGCAGACCCTCCAAAAAGACATTGGAAAACACTAGGGAGCCCAGGGATCATACCCTGAAAATGACTAATCAGTAGAAATGACTTTTTTTTTCTTGCCTAAATTAATCTCTTCTAAAGATTAGGTAAACCAAAAGCAAGAGGAAATGAGTCTCTGTAAGCAAATAGAAGCCATTTTCCCTTATATAATCAAAGGTATGTGGGAGGATAAATCTGATATTTTGGTTAAAATGGACTTAGCTGTGTATTTCAGCTCTCTGTAACAGATGACTTAGGATTTCTCCCAAATGGACTGTTTTCTAGTGAAAGGCTTTATAGATATTGCTGCTTTATTTGATTTTCTTCCTTTGGATAAAAGAACAAATTATTATTATTATTTGCCATTTGTTCTCTTCAAGGGCAATCCTTTAACTAGTTAGATGCATAGGGTTTACAGTGGTAGAACAAGGGTCAGAGAAATAAGTCATTGATTATATAATAAGCTGAATTTCCTTTCAAATCTTTAGAAATCTCATTGGCATTGCCAAGTCCCCGTAAAATCCACGGATTCACATTTGAACCAATATCTCTCTGAAAATAGCATTTTTTTACCAGCCACAGAGGTGGAGAAAGGCCCAATCACCCCAGTTCCTAAAGGACACTGGCTCAGTTCTCACAGCTCTTTTCCTTTCCAAGGCAGATCTAGGTTGAACACATGAAGCAAACAGGATTTGGTGAGAGAGAACAGATCTTAAATAGGATTTTTTCATAAGATTTTTGGGGTTTGGGGACAGTCTGAAATCTGGAACTTCAGGGACAGTTTGCCAACATAATTAAAACTCCTAGATCTGTCTCAGGTAAAAATGGAAGCTAGTCATAGGTTTTGACCTGGGTAGGTTTGAGGTTTTCTGGTAAATTGAAAGAATAGCTAACTAGAATGGTTCTGTGATCCTGCCATCTATATAATAAGCATGCATGCCTAATCCTCTTTTGGTAAAGGGCTGGTTAAAGTACCACAGGTCTTTATTCCCAATGAAGGTGGCTGATATGTCCCGGATTTTATGATCTTTTTAGCAATAGTATAGTCTGGTGGAAAGAGTTTTCAGTTTGGATTCCTTAAGACTTGGGTTCAAATCATGCGTCGGAAGTTTTCCAGTTGTGTGACCTTGAATAAAGTATTTAACCAGTATATGACTCAGGCAATTCCTGGAAGAGTGGCAGTTCCACAAACTGACATTCTGCCTATTTTAAAAAATAACAGCATGCACAAAACTTTCTAATGGCAGAGTAGCAATAGCATCTTTGTATACAAATGGCAGCACAAATAGTAGTTGATTAATTAATTGATGGATTAGGGTGCAGTAGCAAAGCAAAGGTTTGACACCTCTTCATCAATGTCATCTCCACTACTAACATGATCTGTTTCTGATGTGGAACTCTTTGCCAGTGTTAAGGTCTCTAGTGTTAAATGCTTTCTTTACTGGGTCTTCGGCGTTTGTGGCTGTGACCCTAACGGGAACACTTGCCAGGATTTAGCTCTACAGGGATTACTTCTCAGGATAATGGTTGAGGACACCGAGTTGTGGAAGCATTCATATCAGAAGGCTTCTTGGGCTCAGGGTCTGAGGAGGAATGGCTGTCAGGGCGATAAATGTGGTTTGATTTGCCTGACACTCACTTTCTCCTTTTTCTCCCAGCTGGGTTGGCTTGTCTGTCCTAAGCATGATGGCAGCTGCTGGAAGTGGCACCCCCCCTTGCACATCTGCTCCCCCAGATGATGATTATAATGGCCAAGCAGGAAGCAAAACCAGAGATCTGGAGGGCACTGCCATTCCCAGGGCTCTACAGCCTGTTTATTGGCAATTAGCCAGGATAATGAGTTTTGGTAGCCAAAAAAAAAAATCATAACTCAGTAATCAACTTTATAGAGTAAGATTTAAATTAATAAATAACTTCAAGTATTAATTTAATAAAGTTTTTTAGTAATTTCTTGAGGTAGAAGAAATAAAAAAGGAAATAGAGGTTCAAAACCTAATTTTCTAAACTAAAGTAAGACCATGTGTATAAATGTGTAAATTCTCCTGCCTTGCTGAAAGCCAGCTTCAGTGACTGCTCAGGGATAGAGCAAGAGAGGCAGGGTCAAACCAAAACTTTATCCTACCTATGCATGCAATGTTTGCACTTTGTGTGAGCACTCAAATGGGATGCTGGATAAGAGAGTCCTGGGGAACAAATTCTATCTACAAATAGCGATGAGCATCTGAGAAACTACTGAGGCAGGCCCTTGGTCGCCATGTTGCCCCTTCTTGGGACCATCATCAAAGTCTGTCCAAAGTATTTGTCAGTTATCTGCTGTTATGGGTCTTGAGTTCCCCAATCACCTGCAGGCTAGAATCAACCTCTGAAATTGGACTCTGGTGAAAGATCATAGTATGATAGCTTTGAAGCTGGCTGGGACTTTGGAGGCTTTCCAGTCCCACCCCATCTTTTCAGATGAGGTAACAGAGTCTCAGAGAGCAGTTAAGTGATTTCCCTTAAGGCATCAGAAGCAGGATTTGACCCCAGACCCTCTGAGCTAGTGTTTTTTTCCAGTAGGCATTTGATATAAGGTAGAGAATGCTGTATTATGTGTATATATGTATACACACAAAAATACTGCTGTTTTATAGGGTGTATTCTGGAATCTGTAAAATGTTGGCTTTGAGAATTGCTTTTCTGGATGGATCCATGGTGAATCCCCCATTTCTTCCCCTGACCTGCATTTACAAGATGGTCTCAGTGGTAAGGGCACAGTAAATCCTTGGAAAGAAGCCAGTCATCTGGACCAAGTAGGGACCAGCCTGTCACCCAAGGGCATGCTCATTAGTACCATGTCCAACCCAATTAGGCCAACTAATCCAGTCTGAGAAATATCACAGCTCTGTGGGGATGCGATGATGATTGAAATCTTGGTTTTGAGAGTCATTCTTTCACATCTATCTCAGAAGCATAAAATTCTAGAGGGGGGAAGGACCTGGGTGGCCAGCAAGTCCATCTCCTATTCAGGAAGGAATCTTTACCACAACGTAAGAGCAACTCTTATATGGCACTTTTAAATATTTAGAGTATTTTATATATTCACGTGTATGTATGTATAAATATAGATATATCTTATTTGATCTTCATAGCTATTATTTCCATTTTTACAAGCGAAAAATTGGAGACTGTGAAAGGTTAATTGATTTGCCTAATTTGGTCTGTGAGAGGATCTGAACTTCTGGTCTTCCTGACTCCAATCTCAATATATCTACTCCCCACCTAGCTGCCATATACATACCTGATAAATGGCGTTCTACCCTTGAGCTAGATTCACAAATCCCTCTAAAGCCCTCGGTGAGCCTTTTTCTTGTGGGAAAAGTGAAGCCAAGTGGTTGTGACAGAGATTGCCTTCTCTGGGTGAACCCCCAGATTTTTCTTTATCCTATTTCTGTGAGAGAAACTTAAGTTGTGAGTGACATCTAACAGTTTATAAAAAGAGTCTAGTTTTCAGAGGGGCTGTGGACGTAGAGCTACTCTGCAAAACTAATAATCAGTAAGAATAATTTATAAATAAGAAAAGATGATCAGTATTTTTTAACGTAATATATTCATTCAGAGGGTTGTTTTTTCCTTTCCAACCAATAGTTTAGGAAGTGGAAGGTCATATGAAATTGAGCTCCTGTCTCCTTAACAGGATGACGGAACCAGCCAAGTAAACGACAAGATTTTTTATTTTCATAGAGAGATATGAGTCGGCTTTACCTAAATAGTGGCTGGCTTGAAGTGCCGTGGGGAGATGGAGATTTAGGTATGACCTGTACCCCGGTAAAAATGATTTCAATTCATGTGGATGTTTTTATTCTCGAAAGGTAATGTTTACAGAATGGTACCGAGTGCTGTTCCCCGTAAATTATATACCAGATGGCCTGGAACCAGTGTTGTTTCTAAATATAGTCAGAATTACCTCCTATGTAGTTTTCAAGAGAGACCAGAACAGTAGGGGCTCGATTAGCATTTTGAAAACGGCCGTTATTTGTTAAAATTACTCAATTTTGAGTCATTTATCCTAAATGGATAAAATTTAAAGTTTCCTGTTACCAAGTTAAGTTGGGGATTGGGTGCAAGGGGGGATTGTTCCTTTGGAATCCTTGATATTATGTTTGGGGAGCAGGATCTGGTATTCCTTCCCTGACTTAAGGGATAATGGAATTTTGAAACCGTTCAATTATTTTACAAGTTGACAAGTGCATCTGATGTGTGGTCCTGGAAAAACTGGCACATGGTCATAGCTCAAAACCTATTACAATTGAAAGTAATTACAGATTTGTTGCTGTACAAGACTGAACTGAACCCACCCAGTAGCTGCTATGTTTGGGTATTCTTGGAGGGGAGAAGAGAGGGCCAAGGTACAAAATAGAACTTGGAATGGGATGGTGCATCATTTGATTTTCACATGTTACCAAAATAATGACAGGCATTTTTTCCCCTGTTGGATGTCAGGGAAGTACTTATGAGGGAAGGGATATTTAGAGTGCAGCAGGCAGAACTGAAAACAAATAGAAGAAAAATGGTCAGTTTTCCCCCTACTGATTTAGAATGTGTGTGTATATGTGTACAAATACATATAATGTATACACTGTAATTTATTAATCTATTAGATTTATTTAACTTTGTCCTCTGTGGTACACTATAATAACATTGTGATTAACAGCTGCCAGTCATTAGCTTAAATAGATTCAAAAATCACTTAACGACTTTATAGAATTAATTTAATGAGTGCTGAAAATACGTTGGGTGGTCAGTAAATACTGTTTTGTTATTCGTGTCTTACAAGATCCCTCTCCTCCATACTTGCATGGACCTAGTGGTGTTCTTAGGAATGTACCATCTATCTCTGAGAATATAAGGAAGTAGCAGGGAAGAGGAAAACAAGGATATTATCTCATCTGATCCCCACAACAACCCTGCTATTATTATCATCCCTATTTTAGGTTAAGTGATTTACCCAGACTAGTAACTGTCTGGGGACAGATTTGAACCCAGATCTTCCTGACTCGTGGTCCATCTCCTTATCCATCCATTGCCCTGTCTAGCCACCTCTAGAGTGCCTGGAGAGCACCCATATGATGTTGTTATCTTTGTTATTATTACTACATTCAGTTCTCTCTCCATCCCAGGCAATATAAAGCAGTGTTCACAGATGGAATCCCAGCCATCATCTCATGGACCCATAGGGCAGTGCTACCCGGAGTTTTGGAGAGAAAGAATTCAAAGGAAGTTGTGAGGCAGGCAACAAGCAAAACATTTGGGGCGGGGTGGTTTAAAGAGTGAATTCAAACACTTTCTTGTGTCCCTTTTAATAATTGCTCTCTATGTCTCCCACTTCCCACTTTCCATTTCTTATCTTGTGCCTGCAGACATCACTGATAAAGTGAAGTCAAACCCAATCTTTTTGACTGACAACAGAAACGAGAGATGAGGGCTGGCTGAGATGAATGTCAGGAATATCTTCTCTACAAATACCATGGCTAGACCTCCTGTCTTTCAGATCTTCAGAATAGTCCCTGAAGGAATATTTGGGGAATGGCCATTTCTCCCACTACTTCTCCCTTTTCATTATTGTTTCCAGGGCTGTGGCTGGCTAGCTGCCACACTGGGGAGGGACAATGGAAGAGCAAATGCTATGAGTGGTATAGAATGATACTGAAGATTATTTATTCTTTAGCTCTAGTTTAGAGATAATTAAATTTATTCGGTCTTGACAATGGAAGAAACCCTCACTCTAACAAATGCCATGATTAAAATATGAGTTTTTCATAGATAGGAATTATCTATTACTTATTAGTCTTTTACATAGCAAGTACTTAATGAATATTGGATAAATCAGATTTAGTGATTTTGCAGTGATTCAACAGAGATAAGATGGAATAATGATGGCCATTCATTGGCCATTCATTGGCTGGCAAGCTCTGCCTTCAAGGCCCACCTCAGACACATGTAGTCAGGTGGCCCTGGGAAAATTAACTTTTTTTCAGTGCTCAAATGTCATGTCAAACAAATTTCTGGAGATTTAGCATCATGTTGCTCTTTTTTTTATCACTCTTTGATCAAGATAAATGGAGCATGCTACCTAAGAACAAAGGGTCAATGTCTTATTTACATTTTGCCAAAGATTCAGAATTTAAGATTCAACTTATTTTTATAGTATGTTGTCCTATAATTTAATTTTTTAAACCCTTACCTTCTATCTTACAATCAATACTGTATCAATATACAATATACAATATCAAGTATCCCGCCACAAATATAAGAAATATGTCTGACAAAAGAATTATCTTGATAGGATAAATAATAGGGGTTCAAACCCCCTTATTTCTAGAACAGTAGGAGTTGAACCTACATTCAAGAACTCAAAATTCTACGTGTTTCCTTTACTGAATGAATAATATTGGTTCAAAGGCAGAAGAACACTAAGAGCTAGGCAAGAGGGGTTAAGTGACTTGCCCAGGGTCACAGAACTGGGAAGTGTCTGATGCTGTAATTTAATTTTTAACAGGCTTTTTTAAAAATGAAAACTGGTGTGATAGATTCTGTGCTTTAATTTTTTTTAATGAAAGAAACATTCTAAAAAAGATAAGGGATAAGGTAAATTTTGAAATTTTCTCATTGCAGTCAAATTGTATACACTGTCCATAAGAAACAAGATCCAGATGCTTATGAATCATTTTTATATTATTTGCCAAATTACTTTTCAAAAACCACATTTCTATGGAGACTAGAAATCAACCTCCGTGGCTCTCAAAAATGAGAGATATCAGTGATTATATCAGCTAAATACTGAGGCCATAATTTTCTTTTTTAACAATGTTATATAGCTACTTTGTGAATTTTTAAAAATCCTATCATTTCATGAAATATTTTTGTTGTTCAGTCATTTCAGTCATGTCCAACTCTTCATTTGGGTTTTTCTTGACAAAAATATTAGAATGATTTGCCATTTCCTTCTCCAGCTCATTTTGCAGATGAAGAATCTGAGAAAAACAGGATTAAGTGACTTGCCCAGGGTCACAGAGTTATTAAGTGCCTTGGGGACTATATTTGGATTCAGGAAAAGAAGTCTTGCTGACTCCAGGCACAGCACTCTATCTCCTGAGCCATCTAGCAGTCCCTCATCAAATATTTACTGACATAAAACATTTACTACACAATTAGGGTGGAGGTTACATGAAAAGAAACTCCTGTACCCACAAAAACTAGTAATGGTAACTCTTGATTAACCAGAACACTCCAGCAAGGTGATTTATCATTAGTTCCATTCCTTAGATAATTAATGGTTATTGAGGAACCTTTTTTTTTTTGCTTTATCTCATTTTGTTAAAGTTTTTTTTTTTTCTAAAATAGTGATGATGAAAAAAGGCAGCTACTTAAAGGGATGTTTGATTGGTTTGTTTTTTTTTTTAATGTGTGATTTCAAGGATGATGAAAGCCCCCTTCTTGAATGTTGATCAAAATTTAACACAGTGCCTAGGACATAGTTGGTGGTTAATAAATGCTAATTGACCAGCTAATTAAGAACTTAATCTAACATTGAAATGACTGAGTTAAATGACTTCATATAGCTAGAATTGCTTTACATTATCCTGACCTAAATTATCCTTTAAGATAGATAAGGTAGATAATTCAAATAGTATTAAAATACCTGAAAAGATCTATGACTTCACAGGCATGAGCTATATACTAGGGTACTATCTACTGGTACGGACGACATACTTTCAAGTGTCATTTTCATTATTAACATTTTCTCCCATCATTTTCTTAAGTCTAAACAAATTAAAAAATAGATCAAGCCTCAATTTGTTGCATTTGCTCATTTCTGACGTGCAAATGCTCACAATGTTAAATTTCACAATCAGCTGTTATCCCCAGCTCGTATAAACCAGCTGCAGAACACCCCCAGGATGTGTCTTAGGGGCTATTATTCTCCATGTTTCCAGTTTCCTGTATAAATCTCAGTCCCTGTGCTGACACAAAACATGTTATTACTGCCCCTCCTGAAAACTACAATTTGAAATATATGGTTTTATTGAAGAGGAAGTGAAATAAGAAATGGTGCCAAGAGAAACCCACAGGAATTCAGTACAATTACTGAGCTGCCTATCTCTCGATTTTTATTTCAGTTTGTATCTAGGAAATAACTAAACTCCTTCATTTCTGTTCATCCAAGTGGCCAAGGATATCGAAGAACAGCAACTCACAGCTCACCCTTATTTCATAGAGTGCTTTCCCCCTCCTCAGGACAGTTGTCTAAGGGGTACGGAGTACAAAGGAAAAAAAAAGATAAATAAAATAAATCTCCTGCTTTTGAATTGGGTGATAAGCATCCTCTATCACCTAGGAAACAGACATGAATCGTTATGACCTCCAAGTCCTTTCTTTACACTAGCATTTCCCAAATTATGTTCCATGGAATCTCACTGTTCTGTAGGGTGTGAGTAGACGTTCTTTGGGGAAGGAAGGAATGGGAAAAAATTATCAAATATTTAGTATGTGCAAAATCTCTGTACTAAGTGCTGGGAATCTAAAGACAAGTCAAGCAGTCCTTGCTCTCAAGAAGCTCACATTCTAATGATGGGAAATAACACATATAGGAGGTTTCAGCTGCAAGTCACATAAAAAGGCCCTGTGGTCCTTCTAGTGAAGCAGCAAGGCAAATGGCAAGTGCATCTTCCTTGATGTCATTTGCCTTGATAAAGCCATCCGATGTTGAACTATTTGATAGCACCAGGGACTTCAGTGGCAAGGATTTTTCTCTCTACCTTTTCAATAGATGTGGCTGCTGAGAAGTAGAGAAAAGTAGAGTATCCACAGAAGTAGTTACCAGGTCAAAATGGCACCAGAGATACTCTCCTCAGTGATGGCTAGAAGCAAGGAATGGTGGTGGTCTGCTTTTTTGGGCAATGGAAAGTTATGGTTTGACCTGTCCAGCACAAACCACCTTCCATTTCTCTTTGTCTCCTACCTGCCAGGCCCGTATTAATCCATCAGCATTCATTAGACACTTATTATGTGTCTGGCTAGTGATATTTTCATGTTTAAAATGTTACCTACAAAATCGTATAAGTACAAAAATATTTATTTCATGTGAAATTTTTTCATTTCATTTTTTAATTCAATTCAAATTTCATTCATTCATGAAAAAATATTTTTCATTAGGAAAATAGGCTCCAATTTCTGTTTTGCTTTTAAATTTCCCTGAGTCCACCTTTATCCCAGGAATTTTCTATAACCCCAGATTCCTTGGAGAAACATTTATTGCTTCATTGCTATATTTCAAGTCCCCAAAGTGCTGGTAGCCAAATTAGTTTGTAAAATGTCAAGTAATTACAAAACTTTTAGAACTATGTGGGAAAATAAAACTTTATTTTTAAAAGAAAAAAAAAACCCAACCCTGAAGAACATAGAAGGCAAGCCAAGTCTGAATCTGTGAGACTATTCAAAAAGACAGCAAACAGATTGCAATATACTTTGCCCTAACCTGTTGGTGAACTCATCAGGCTTTGAAATGATTACAAAAATTGCTCTCCAGTAGTAGCTCAGGTCCACAGAAGTTTAAGGAATTTTGATGGAGATGATTCATGCCAGAATTGGGGGATTTTTGAAAGTTGCCTTTATTTCTTTAAGCTAAAGGGAAATAACTAATTTCTATATGATCATAAATTTAGAATTGGAAGGAGCCCTTGAGCTCATCCCAGCCAGCCCCCTTCATTTGGCAAATGTAGAAACTGAGACTCACAGAACTTAAGTGATTTGTTCAGGGTTAAACAACTATAATGTATTTCAAATTGGAATTGAACCCAGGTTTTCCTGACTCCCAAGTCCATTACTTTATTCATTATCCAAGACTAAAGGAAGGCTCAAGATTATTCACTCTGTTGCTTCTGATCTGGTATTTGGAAAACAAAGAGAAATTCCCCCCAAATTGCTTCACATTCACCATTGCCAGATGCCCCCCCCATCACGGATTATTATTATAATTATCAGTGCCCAAAAGGTCCAAGATTTTTTTAGGGAAAGGACTGATGCAAACATGTCCCTCCTTCTTACCACCAACATCATGAATTTTAATAACACTCTTGGAAGTAATTCAAGTGGGTAAACATTGCCAAAATCTATTGTTACTCAAGCCCTGGTAATAACAAGATCAGCCAGTCGTCCACTGGGGCCCCAGTTCAGAAGGCAACCAGCTGCTGGAATCCTTCCTATTATTACCCTGTGTAAAATGACCTTTTAAGGATAAAAATAAAAATCTTCCCCCAAATAGGTGTCAGCTTGAGTTTTGCCCAAGCTCTACCCTACAGCTGCTGCTGCTACTTAAGCAGTTGTTATTGAAATAAAGCAACTATGCAGTAAGGAGGAAGTGGTAGGAAGCAGTTGGTTAAGAATCAACCCATGAAGTGAGTATAAATTAAAATACCAATTTTTGTAAGGAAAAGTTCAACTCCAGTGATACATCTGATTCTCTTGGACCCTTGGCTCTACATTATCCCAATCTAGAATTAATGCTCAGATATCATATGGTAAAAATAAAACTAAAACAAAAATGCATATTAGGTATCTATCCCTGAACCTGAGTTTCCCCACAATAGATTAGAGAATTTATTTAAGATAAGTCTTTTAAGAGGAAACTTTTGAAAACAGGGATCCTTGACTCCTTTCTGTCACAAACTCTTTTTAACAATGTGTTGAAGCCTAAGGACCTCTTCTCTGAATGTTTTTATTTTAAATAAAGGCAAGAAGCACAAAATTAGTGAAAATAAAGATGTGATTTTTTTCCAACTCAAGTTCATGGTTCCCCCCAAAAATTGATCCATGGGTCTGTCAACTCCCAAGTTAAGAATCTCTGTTCTTAAAAGGTTTGTGGTAGAGACTGGAGAGAATTTAACTTCCTCTTTGTGGCCTATATGAGGGCCATAAACCAAATTAACAAGTGGGCACAGATGCCTGTTCAACCTTTTTAGGGGCATGAAAGGGTAATTTGAGAGGGAATCCATTTCTCCTTATGTGTAAAATGAAGGGGTTGGGCTAGATGGACTCTAAGGTCCCTTCCGACTATAAATTTCTGGTTCTCTTAAGACCTGTGTTTTCTAAAGCCTTTTCTGTGGGTCTGTGATGGCTCAGAAGCAGTAATTCTCTGCTTAAATGATGTCTAAACCAGCCAGAAATTCCATAATGGGGCATTCTCTTTCAGGAGCCAAAAGGAGACTTGGGCAACATCATGCTATAAAATGGTGACATCATTCAAGTTTAATTTCAACGTGCTCATCCTCTCCTTGATATGGGTCCTTTGTCTCCACTGCTGTAGATGAATGACACATCACTTTTCTTTATCTTGGCAATTCTTGTCTGTGTCCACCTACTGTGGTCATCTAATTTGTTACCAACAAAAATGCATCTTTTTTAACTATGTTAGTGTTTAGGGGGGCTTTGTTTTTGTCATTGATCTCCTTGGGGATCTACATATCTAGCAATTGAATTTTGGGTTCCTATAGTATGTCCTTTCCATTACATAATTACTATTTGCTACCCAGAGTGGTTGGATCAATGAACAGAGTAGTAGTGTGCCTGTCTGATTACATCCCTGCCAGCATTGATTATTACTATCTTTTGTCATCTGCCAATTTGCCAGGTATTGGGGGAAACCATAAGTTGAAACTTAAGAGATTGTTTTGACTTGCTTTTTAAAAATCATTAATGTTTTGTAATAGTCTTTTATTTAATAATCTGCAGTTCTGGGGCAGCTAGTGACTCAGTGGATAGAGAGTCAATCCTAGAGCTGGGAGGTCCTGGGTTCAAATATGACCTCAGGTACTTTCTAGCTGTGGGACCCAGAGTAAGTCACTTACACCCCATTGCCTAGTCTTTACTGCTTTTTTGCCTTGGAACTGATACTTACTATTAATTCTAAAAATTTTTTAAAATAATAATAATTTGCAGTTCTGTTTTGAGAAATATTTTTATCCTTTGGCCAATTTTCAATTTTCTATGAATGGCTTTTGGTCTTAATATATTTCTATTTGTTGCAATATATATATATACGTATATATATATATATGTATATATATATATATATATGAGATATCAGATCCTTTCAAGACATTTAATGCAAAGATTTTCCCCCCATTTGACTTCCCTTCTTATTTTTGCTGCATTAACTTTGTTCTTGCAAAAGGAGTTTTTCAGTTTCATGTAATTTAAATTGTCTGTTTCATCTTTTATAATTGCCTCAGTCCCTTGTTTAGATAAAAATTTGCCCCTTACATGCGGCTATGAAAAATATATATTCTGCTTTTCATTTTACATGGTATGATCTTTAATATTCTATTCATATATTCATTTGAATTTATTGTAGAAAATGTTGTAAAATGTCCTACAGCTAATTTCCACCAGATTAATTTCCAGTTTCCCAGAAGTTCTTATCAAATAGTGATTTTTCTCCCTTTGGCAATCTATATTTTAAGGTTATTGTACACTGGGTTATTGAGTTTCATTGTTTCTGATTCTTCTTCATCCAGTCTGTTCCACTGATATACTTTTATTTTTCTAAATGGTTATAATTGTTGTAGGGAAGTGCCCTTCTTTTGTGTAAATGATTAATTCTTAGGAATAACTGAGAAATTCTTCAGTAAAGTGAATGCACTGGGCTGAATGTTCAGATGTTGTTGCTGTGGTCCTCTGACTTCTCTCTGGAGTAGTCCTAGCAGAACAGGTCTGATCCTGGCAGAGTTTGGGAATACACCCAGAAAGATACAGCAGACCTGGAATGGTCTGATCCCAGGGTGCCCTAGGACGAACAAGGATATTTTGGGCATTTTGTTGACAATTGACTCTACTCTTCATTAGGAATAATACAGGAGTAACAGGGATTAATTTTACTCATGGATTTTGGTTTGTTGGTGGTATTTTTGGTAGGTTCTTGGGCAGATCGATCGCCACTTCATGAAGCAGCAAGTCAAGGCCGTCTTCTTGCTCTGAAGACTTTACTATCACAGGTAAGAAACAATATGGATCTTTAAAACTTCCCTATTTCCATATGTGAAGTGCATGATTGAGTATTCTCAATACTGGGCTGTTTGGAACAGTGAGAATTATGGCCTCTAATGGTCTGAAAGGAGCAGAATAGCAGGTTCCTCAATTAGATTGTAAGCTCCTTGAGGACAGCATTTTATTTTTTATCCCTTTTTTGTGTCCACAACAATTAGCATAGCACATAGTAAATGTATAATAAATGTGAATTGATTTATTGATTGATGACTATCAAGATTAGAAAATCTGATATTCCCCAAGTCATGGAGCTAGAGACTATCTGAATTCAGGTTGCCTGACTTTCCAGTGCAATTCTCTTCCCATTGTGCCATCCTGATACTCAGTCATTTTTTTTCTAACACTGAGGAGGCCAAATAAAATAGTAGAAAAATACAGATCTGGGTTCTTTCTAGTCCTGGCTCAGGCACTAATCAGTTGCCTAACCTTATGTGAGCCATTAACCCTCTGCATCATCATCTCCTTATCCATCCATAAAATGATAGAAATGGTCTAGGCTATTCCTAAAGTTCTTACTATCTCTAAATATGGAAAAACCTCATGGAAATTTTGCTACATATAATAGAGAAAGGAACCCATAAAAGGCCAGTAGATTCAAAAGATTAATTTCCTACAAAGGGTCACACAGTTCATTGAAGGAAAGAGTTAGCCTTCTTAAGATTTTCCTTAGCAGATGTCCAGCATCTGCTGAAACCTGAGATTGTAGTATATGGCAGATTTGGAACCACTCTTCATACTTGCCTCCCAGGAAATCTTGAAATGTTTGATGGAAGTCTGAGGAATCCTAAATCCAGACTTCTATGAGGATTTATTTTTCATATGCTGTATTAATTCTCATATTACTCAGAATTACTGTGTATTCTGGGATCTGGGTTAGAGATACCATCCAGTCTGCTGCTCCTGGCATTTTCTTTGTCTTTGGGAATCCCAAAAAGTATCTTCTTTTTTTCAATAGAATTTGCTTCATAAATAAGAAAGAAGGGTTCTTTTCCTCTCTAGGTGAGGGGATGGGATGTATGGAAGGCTGATGCCCCACCTCTTAATTAGCTGTCACCAATTAAAGATGTCTTGGGATGTTCAAGGGAAAGACCGAATAATGAGTTCCTAAAAATCTATATATTGAGCTTTGGTCACAAGAGAGCCATGGAAACCTATAAATCACTTTATTGGTTATGATACTTAACTGATAAAACCTAATGAAATCAGTAAACTTATATTATTACCTCCAAATCAGTCTCTTGATAATGTTAAACATAGCCTTGCCATATGCCAGTGAGAAAGAGGCTGCATAATAATGCAAGGGGTGGGGGAATCCCCTAAAAACTAAAACTGAAGAATTAAATTTAGGATCAGAGGACTGGGGTTCAAATCTCAACTCCCCTTCCTTATTACCTGTGAGATTGTGAGCAAGTCATTTAACATCTGAGACTCACTTTTTTTATCTGTAAAATGAAGAAGACTCTAAGATTCCTTTCAGTTCTGATTCTTCCACCATTTTGAATCTGTCTTCTTCCATTCTGAGAATGACTGATGATCCTAGACTAGTGTCTTGTACTACTGGAGATAGGCTAGAAAATAGCTAAGATGGGGGCAAAGATAGCATGAGTCACAAGACAGCAAGGAGAAAAGCTTTTGGATTTTGATACTATTAAGATACTTATGATAGTCATTTGTCTACCTGATTAAGGGTTTTTCCTGTTCTCATTTGATATTAGGGCCCATATGCAAAATAATTAAATCCCCCTCATCAGGAGCCCTGTCTGAGATCTTCAGTAAAGCTCTGAGATAATAACTGTGGTACAGTAGTAGAAAGAGGATTATATAAAGTGAGTCAAGAATCTGGCTTCATGTACTTTATAGCTGTGTGACTGTGGGTAAATCACATAATCCTGTTTGCCTAGCTCTTGCCCTTCTGTTTTATGGCTGTTACTAAGCCAGAAAGTAAAGGTATAAAAAAAGGAGTGAATCAGAGTACTGGGTTCTGTTTTACCTTGACTACTAACTAGCTGTGTGACTTTAGGCAAGTCACTTCCCTTCCTAGGCTGTTTCTTCATCTTTAAAATGTAGGGTTTGAAAGAGAGGAGCTTGAAAATCCCTTCTTACACTTAATTCCATAATCCTAAGAGTCCCTCCCACTTGGTCCTATGACTGTCAATTGGTTACATGATGCATCACAAAGTAAATCTAGAATGGATTTTGGTAGTTGCTTTAGGCAGTCTAAGAGCAGAGATTTCATCAAAGCAAACCACCAAGTCTACAATTATTCTGAATGAAGATCACAGATTGCTAAGGCTGAAGAATGCTCAAGTTATTTTACTTTTATTGTAATTAACAAAGGAATGTACTACAGGTCTGAGGTTATTTCCTCAACCTGGATTGCCTGGAGCACCTTTATTATATTTTATAAGTTCCATCAAACCAAGAAAGAACTGCCAAAATACATTCTCTTCTCATCTCTCCTCACTCAGTGAGGGAAAGGAAGGAAGGAAGGAGGGAGAGGGAGGGGAGGGAGGGAAGGAAAGGAGAAAGGAAGGAAGGAGAGGGAAGAAAGGGAGGAGAGGGAAGAAAGGCAGGGAGGAAGGAAGGAAGGAAGGAAGGAAGGAAGGAAGGAAGGAAGGAAGGAAGGAAGGAAGGAAGAAGGAAGGAAGGAATGAAGGAAGGAGAGGAAAAGGTAGGGAAGGAAGGGAGGAACAGAGGTAAGGAGGAAGGAAGGGAGGAAAAAAGGAAGGAAGGAAAGAGGGATGGAGGAAATATTATGGGACAGCAGTTTCCTGATTTCATGGGGAGTTCCTGCCTAAAGAATTACCAAGCCCCAACAAATCTTTAGAAAATAGAGATTTATTAGGTGGGAAAATCAAATGGCTAGGAGGCAAGATGGAGTTTATTCATCCAAGGATAAGAGACTCTAGTTTATATAGTTTTACAGGTAAAGCTGGTGATGTGTTATCATACAAGGACAGAAAACTGGGGAAAAGGTAGTTGCCTGAGGTTAGGAATGCTGTCTATAAGTGAGATATGCAGATCTCAAAAATATGGAACATACATGCCATCTTTGTCCATTCATCAGGGATATTTTGTTCCTGAAATCAGAAGTTCAAAGGAGTCCTTGAAGTGTCGCCTAGAATTTCTGGTTTTCCTGTGTCCCACTACAGAGTCAGGACTGAGGAATTCCTCATGTGCTCTTTCTGGTCTGGAGTCCTTCTAGTGACTTCCAGTATCCAGGGTGCCCCATACCCCCAAGAAGGAGGGAAAGAAGGAAGTTATAGAATCCCAAACAAAGATCATCAAACACATCATTTTGAAAAACAACAGATTCTATTAAGATTATCTTTTATTGCATGTGAAGACAATATACATTTATAGCTGAAGGGCATGGCAGTGTTCTCTTTCTCTCAGGCACCTTCTAAGGAATTAGACATTTCTATTTTTCAGAATATCCTTAGACGATGTTTCCAAGCAGCATCAAATTTTGTTGGAGAGAGTTTAAAAACAAAAACAAAAAAAGGCTATATATAGAGCACATGATAGTTGTGGGGTTTTTTTCCCTAAAAGTGAGCATCGGACTTGGATTTAATGCCATGTCAAACTCTCACAATAGATCCAAAGCGGTACTGATGACTCAGTCTGGTGGGGGTAGAGTTATAAGGATTTCTCTAGCACCTACTATGTGCAAGACTCTGCTTCACCTTAACTTGAATGTTTCCTCAGGCTGTCTTTGCCTCTCAGACAAAACAATTCCTGTTCCATGGAAACCTTAGAAGTCTCAGATTCTCCATTGCCTTGTTCCTCTCAGCTGCTATGGATGATAGATGGCTTTGCCTAATGCTTTTCCATCTCATCTTTGAAAGTTATTTATGTCACATTTAGGGATATAATGTAAATACGGTAACGATCGACCATGTCACTCCTCTGCATGAAGCCTGCCTGGGAGATCATGTCGCTTGTGCCAGGACTCTTCTTGAAGCTGGAGCCAATGTAAGTAACTTTTTTGAAAACAATCCTGAAACCCCTCCATTCTTAAATTGTCTTCTGTAGCTAATGCTAGATTCCGCTTGGACTTCAGCTCTGATCATAGCTCTTTTCTGCTTTAAAATCAGTGTCTCCCATTTGCCTCATGAACAGAGTACAAATTGCTTAGTTTGACTTTCAAGGCTCTCCAAATTATGACTCCTCCCCTATCTTCCTCCCCTACTCCTATATGTACATCTTCTCTTGTATTCCAACTAAACTTCCCCATGCTTTTTTTTTTCTGCTGTTGCTCTTTTCCTTATACTATTTCTTCTCCCTAGATGCCCTTTATCTTACTTCTATTCACAACCCTGCTTAGCATTCAGTATCACCTCCAATGCCAGTGGTATGGTAGATAGCTTGGAGTCAGGAAGAACTGAGTTCCAATCCAGCCTCAGACACTCACTAGCTAGAGTCACTTAATCTCTGTTTGCCTCAGTTTCCTCTTCTTGCAAATGAGGAGAATACTCGTCTCTACCTCCCAGGGTTGTCATAAAGATCAAATGAGATCATAATTGTAAATGATTAGTGCAGTGCCTAGAACACTGTAGACACTATATGTTAGCTGCTCTTATTGTTGTTACTATTCCTTCCATGGAATCTTCACTAAAACCCCCAATCTGATGTGACTCCATCCTACTCCCACCTCCCGTCTTCCAGCAACATTACCCTTGTATAACCATAATCTCCTTAAGAACTTGGACAAAGTAGCCCAGCCTCAGGACCTCAGACAGCTCTCTAAGAGAACAAGTTGAATGGCATGCTCTTGGAGGGAAAGGACTATCTTTTGTGTCATTTTGTATCCCCAGCATTTGACAAATCTAGCACTGCCTGACCATCCCACTTTTTTTTAACCCTTTCTTAGAATCAATACTGTTTTGATTCCATGGCAGAAGAGTGGTAAGAGATATGCAATGGGTGTTAAGGGACTGGCCCAGGGTCACACATCTGGGAAGTATCTGAAGCCACATTTGAATCTATGACCTCCCATCTCTAGGTCTGGGTCTCAATCCACTGGGCGCCTCAGCTGCCACTCCATCCCACTTTTTGATCCCCATTTTAAGCAGTCATCTATTTTCACAGTCAGGTCTTTCCTTCCCTGACTGACATAATTGCATTCCCATTGTTCTGTCAATCAACACTGGCTTATTGCAAAAATTTACTATAAAATCAGCCTTTGTATTTGTATCTCAATATATTTAAATTTTTAAAAAGGGAATATATTGGGGACAAGGGAATAT
Organism: Monodelphis domestica; assembly: GCF_027887165.1. Taxonomy (NCBI): domain Eukaryota; kingdom Metazoa; phylum Chordata; class Mammalia; order Didelphimorphia; family Didelphidae; genus Monodelphis; species Monodelphis domestica. Next base: position 221,332,839 of record NC_077232.1, on the reverse strand, counting down.
TCAGTATTATTGGAATATTGGAATTGGAATAGTCAGTAATTTTGGAATATTCCTATTGGAATCATTACTGCTATCTCTAGTCCCTTTTTGTGGGTCCTGCGTGATGAGAAACAAGAAAGAAAACAACAGGAATTGTAAATGGTCCCAATTCTAATTAAGCATTTTGTCATTAGAAATTTGACTCATTTTAGGTCTTAAGTTTTAAAAAAAAGGACTCGTTCTTCTAAAAGTGGCATAGGAACTTCACACACACACACACACACATACATGAAGTCCTTTTCATATTTGATTTTGGTAGTCCCATTCTCTGCTTTCTCCAATTTCTTTTAGGTGAATGCAACAACAATCGATGGTGTGACCCCATTATTCAATGCCTGCTCCCGAGGAAGTGCCAATTGTGTTGAACTTCTGTTAGAGTATGGTGCTAAAGCTCAGCTAGAATCATGCCTTCCCTCACCGATGCACGAGGCAGCCAGCAGAGGTAGGCTATGAGCATCCCAGATGTGGCTGGTCCATTGGGAAGGAAGGAAGACTAGTTCAGAGAATGCAGTGTATTGTGTAGCTCCAGGAAAAGAGGGCAAGGAAGGTACATTCTCCAGAAGAAGAATAAACTCTTCCATGTTGTATATTGGCAGGTCACTGTGAATGTCTAGAAGCCTTGATATCCTGGGGCATAGATGTTGACCAAGACATTCCTCACCTGGGAACCCCTCTGTATGTGGCTTGTATAGCACAGCAATACCACTGCATCCAAAAACTTCTTTATGCAGGTAAATTTTTTATGTGTATGTGTATAAAGATTTTTCAGATGTCTATAAATTAATATATAGGTGTCTATAATAGGTATATGTCTCCATATGTCCTTAAAGTGCTTTCTGTTATTTACTTTGCATTTTGACAGCCAGCAATTTCTCCATATTTCCATTGCTTTTAAGCATTTTTCTAAGTATATCTTATTTTCATAGAAATTTTTTTAGGGAAACCATTCTAGCTATAATGTTCAACTGACCTACCAGAATATCATTCTTATTGAATTGAACATCAAAACCTGCACAAGAATAATACTTCTCTTGAAATAACAAAATGGTATCATTTTGATTTGGGTTATACTGGACATAGAAAGCCCTGTACCTCTTGGTTATTGCTGCTACGGAAAAAGCAGCATAATCAAGTTGCTGAAATTTGAGCTTTGTCCCAGATTACATCCCACCAAAGCCAAATAGAAGCCGTTTGGCCATTACTCACGCTTCCCTTCTTCAGATCCTGCATTCCAACCAGACTGATGGGTTCAGATTTTCCTAAATATACCTGCGTAGGGCCCACCTCAGCTGTCCTGCACAGACTGCTTCTCTTATTTGAGGTGCTCTCTCCTTTCCTTCAAGACCTAGCTCTAACCTCCCCATCTCTGAAAAGCCTTTCCTTACCATCTCAGCCCTATTACCCTCCTTGTTCCTATTGCACAGTGAATAGACCACTGGGCCTAAAGTCAGAAAAATCTGAGGTCCAATCCAATCTCGGACATGAGACTTGGGAAGTCACTTAAACTCTTTCTCAGTTTCCTCAGCTTAAAAATAGGGATAATAATAGAATTTCCTTCCAGGATTATTGTGAGAGGATCAAATAAAATAATATTTGTAAAGCACTTAGCACAGTGTCTGATAAATGCTATTATTATAATTATTTTACATTTTTACATTTAAGATAGTGGATGGATGGGGGAAAAATTTAAATTCATGGAACCCACATTGTGAATTATCCCAGAAATGGCAATTATGATCTTAATAGTCTACCACTATAATGATACCGAACAGTTGAAGCCTAGCTCTAGCTGTTAATGTTGGTACCAATGTGTAAAAAGAAAATATGGAGCAAGGACAAGTTTTGTATTTCACAGCAAAAGTCAAGTTTTTCTGGATGTCTTCTATCTTCTATTCCCTCCCAATATATGTACTTAAAGTGTGAGTATGCATATATATATATGTATATATATATATATATATATATTTAATTTCTGTTGGTTTTAAGTCTATACTATGAAGAGATTAGATCAATTACCTGTGAGAGGAAATGGGAATTTGTGCAACACAGAGCTCTTTTAGTATGATACCCTCCCTGATGGAAAGAATCTGTTCATCAATGCACATCTACAACTTGGATCTTATTTACTGTATGACCTCATTTTACACAAATGCAACACACATGAAATGAGGATATGGCATTGCTAATAAAACAGGGGGCAGAAAAATCCATGAAATAAAAATTTTCATTATGTGCCAAATCCATGCCATTTTCCCAGGCAGCATAAAAAAATCTTGCAGCAGTTTGTCCAATCCTGCTCAGTCTCACTCTGAGTCATTACTTAATATGAGTCATTATATTGTTTTACACCAAACATTAGCTCCCTAAGAGTCTTTGTGCAGAGTTCTCACCCATAACAAGTTGTGTCCTTGTCAGAGCAATGCTTCTCTTTGTTTCCTTAATACTATTTAGTTATTAATAATGGCCCCAAAGTAGAAGAGTAGGGATGCTGGTAGTTCTGGTAAGCCTAGGAAAAGTCACAAAGAACCAGGTATGTTCAGACTGATTAAATAATGGAATTTCCTATTATTAAGCATGATTTCCGACTTATTCAAAGGAACTTAGAAAATATTGGTTGAATAAAACAAGATCCTACCGTTAGACTATAGTCTTAGGGAATTACCTGGAGACTCAAGTGACTTGCCCTTAGTCACACCTCTAACTTGTTTCCATAGCAGGACTTGAATCCAGATTTTTGCTGACTCCAACATTGATTCAATATGGCATATTGCATTTCATTAAAAAATATATGTTGTGTAAATAGTCTCTTAAAGGAATTGTAAATATATAAGATTCGAAAACCTAAGTGTCTATACAAAGTAATCTTATTTAGATATTCAGAAACTCTTTTTTTAAAAAATACTTAAGGTTATTTGTGGATACCATTTCAGAAACTGAAAACTTATGGAAGGAACAATGTGGTTATACTTTAATAAAAATGCATTCATTTATGATGAATGCAGTATGAAAATTCAAATAACCCAAACATTGCCTACCAGATTATTATTAAACAAACTTTTAAAGTAATGTATATTTGTCTAGCATTTAATTTTTTTCCCCATCTCTACTTATGATATACTGAACCAGACTTAACAAATCCCATTTGCCAGTGCAAGCCTTTTTTTTTTTTACAGATAATATGGAAGATTTACTCAAGTTATTTCTATCACTGAGAGCCCCAGGAAATGAAACAAAAATAATTGGCCTTCCCTGCTACTTTTTTCTTGCCTTTTTTTTGCCTTTTGTCTATTTTAAACTAAACAGACACCCAATAAAATAGGCATTTCCATATACACCATAGAATAGAATAAGAGGAAAAACCACACATTTCTATTTCATACAGTCTGTCTTTCCTTTTATGTCTACAGTAAGTTTAACATGTAACTTTCAAAACTGTCCTGCGTGCCTGTAGCACTTTAAATTTCAAAGGAATTTCATATACCCTACCTAATTATAAGGTATTTAGGACAACTGTATGAGACAGAATAGGGCAGGAACTGCTAGCATCTGTATTTTGCAGATCAAAGAAAATAGGCTAAAAAGTCTTTGTTGCCCAAAGACACAAAGATGATAAATCAAATAAAGTCTATGAACCATACTTCCTGGTTTCCAGCTAGAACAGGATTTATGGTTCGACCTGTGGTCTAATATTTGAGGGACATCTCATTTTGGATTCCACCTTCCTGAACATTCAAGGGTATGGGTATCCCTGAAACCCTTTGATGGGGTTCTGATCTCACTGATCACTCCCTCTGTTGGTGGGCTATTTGTTAGAACCCTTTAGCCATGCAGTAGAGTATAGAAAAATTGAAGTTTGCCTCTTAAATGTTCTTGTCATTCAGCCTGTCTATAGATGCTTTGTTTTCAATGTAGTAATAGAGTTTGCCTTTCCATCCATATGCTGAATGTGTATATACCTAGATATATATATATATAGAGAGAGTATGTGTATACATATACATAGATAGATAGATAGATATGAAATTCATGCTTTATCAGCTTAAATAAAATAATAATACAGTAACGGGGAAGACTTTTTTTTGTCTTAATGGTTCATTTGTTGTGTTTTCCAAGAAAATCATGTCTATTGCTTTATAGTAAATTAAGACAAGAAGTCAGTTCAAGTCAGGTCAACAAATAAACATGAATTCAGCACCAGCTTCATTTCAGAGGATTTTGCTAGGGAGATTTTTTGAAGCACTGACTATTTTACACACTGGAGCTCCTAATTTAGTTTAACTAAATGCTCAATTCTCTTCTATCCCTAAAAATTTCTCACTAAAACCTGCCATCTCACAAAGATACTGTTGTCCTGTATCTCTCCTCCTTCTCTTGGCCAAATCCTTTGAAAAAGTAATTTTATACTTGATGTTTTCTCTTCCTTTTCTCTCACTTATTTACAACCTCTGCAATATGGCTTTCAACCCCATTGTTCAATGGAAGCTGATTTCTCCAGAGTTTCCCATTGATTTTCTAATCGCCCAATCTGATGGCTTTTTCTCCTTCTATTTACCTGTAGGCAGTATTTGATTTGATACTGCTAACCAACCACTTTCACCTAGATGGTCTCTGGGTTTTTTTGGTGGCCTTTCTGTCTCTTGGTTCTCTCCTGACATGTCCGAATCTTTCTTCTCAGTCTCTTTTGCTATATCTTTATCCTTTGACTATAGTTGTCCTCCAAGGAACTGTCCTAGACCTTCTTCTCTTTCTCTTCTATACTATGGGTTCTGTAATATTTATAAAGGAAAGATGGGGGGGGGATTGAAAAAACAGGGGATACAGAAGGTTTGTAGCAGGGAATGGAGGAGTTGAAGGGTGAGAAGGAATACGGCTACTGGTGAGGCAAAGGAGAGAGATGCCCCCTGCCACGAGGCTATATTTTGAACAAAATGGGGTGTCCAAGAAATGAGCCACTTATGATAGCCTACAGGAATGTCTTCTCACTGTATTGTTGCTGAAATTGCTCCAGAGCAGGTAAACATGGACCCTCCTGAGAGACAAGCCTTTCCCCAGAATTTGGTTGCCCAGCAGGGATCTGATAAGGAACTTTTGTAATGGATGACTGAACTGAGGTTCAGCTCCCTCTATGCTCCAGAAAAGATAGTCCATTTATCTGACTGCGATATTCTAATGAGAGAAATTTTAATAACCAGTTCGGATTGGAGAGGTATCAGGGAAAAGGGAAGAGGGAGGTCCCTAAATAAGGTTGGAGTCTTTCTCAGCTTTAGAGCTGAGGCCAGGCCTCACAGGCTGGTGGAGGTTTTCTCTTATTTCTGTCTATATTATATTTGTACTAGTTTTCTTAATTTCAAAATCATAGTAGTAGACAGCAAGTAACAAAAAAGTTCTGACCTTCACATCTAGTTGGACCTGTCTCTTTGGGCTGAAGAAAATAAAGCACTCTATCCAGACTGGGAAGCCAAAGCCCTTCCCACTTCCAAAACCAGGAAGGAAGTACTCAAGTCACAAGACCAACTGCCACTCCCAGTTGCTCCTTCCCCCATCAACTGTCAGTCTTGTCAATTTCTTCTCTCTCTAATATTCCCATTGTTGCCTGTTCCAACACAGTGGCAGAAAGTTCAGAATGTGTTCTAGTTTCCTTTCCACAGTTCTTAACCTCTTTTGAGGAGTCCTGGGTCCTTTTGATAACCTAGTGAACTCTTAAAAGTTTTTGTTACCTACATCCAAAATTAGAGGAACTGTGAAATTTTAGTTAGAGGTTTCTGAAAATGAGTATGTACATTTTCCCCCATCCAAGTTCACAGATCTCCTGAGACCTATCCATGGATCCCAGGTTAAGAGCCTGTACCATGTACCATGTCATAGGTGATCTCATCAACTCTCATGCATTCAGTTATATTTATGCAGGAGATTCCTAGATGTATTTGGTCAGCTTTCCGGTCTGGAGCCTCATCGACTAGGGCTCTTAAACTCAAGATACCTAAAATAGAATTGTGTCCTTTTTCTCTAAAACCCACCACAGTACAGAACTTCTTTATTGGAGTTGGGGGTCACCATCTTCCTCTCAGGCACCAGGTTCTCCATCTTGATGTCCTCCTCAACTTCTTACTCTTGCTTACTCCACATAGCCAGTGCATCACGAGTCTTAGGATTCTTTCTTTAGAACATGTGCCCCCTTTCACCTATGTCCCCTCCTCTCCTGTCTCAGAGACACCACTCTAGTTCAAGCTTTATCATCTATTGCCAAGTCTAATTGCAAAAGTCTTCTAACTGGACTCCCTCTTTCAGGCTATCCTCCACACAGGCACAAAAGTGATTCCCTGTTCACTATCCCTGTTCAGTAAATTCCAGTGGCTGTGTTATTCCTAGGAACAAATACAAACCCTCTATTTGTCATTGTTGAGTCCTTTCAGCCATGTCCAATTCTTTGTGATCCCTACTTGCAGTTTTCTTGCCATTTCCTTCTCCAGCTCATTTTTCAGATGAGGAAACTGAGGCCCACAGGATTAAGTGACTTGCTGGGGGTCTCACGGTTACTATGAGTCTGAGGTCAGATTTGAACTCAGAAAGATGAGTTTTCCTGACTTCACTCCACTGTGCTGCCCCCAAATTACTCTTTTTAGCTGCTCCTCATGATTGTAATGATCTCCTTCCTAATTTCTGCCCCTTGAAATCTCTGGCTTATTTCAAGATTCAGTTACTCTACCACCTCCTGAAGGAAGCCTTTTCTGATTCTCCAGATACTATTTCCTTTCCCTCTAAAATTATCATCCATCTAGTCAGTATTGAAAGAAATAAAGAAAAACTGGACTATAATTCTGAGCTTGAACTGACTTTATTTGTGGGCAGATACAGTCAATGGTCTCATCACACCTAGTCTGTGATGAAAGACCTCTTGTGAATCTTCACATTTATTTTATAGGCTTTTGACAGTTGATATAAATCATTGATGAACAAACCCCATATATTCAAAGTATGTTAGCTAATAGTTGATAACTTCTAATATAAAATCCAAGCATTTTATTGATGTTATAACTAAAACCCTTATACAATTTTACTCTTCAAAAAAGTTAGTTATCTCTTTGAGTCTTAAAATCTGATGACCCAGTTATTGCTAGAAAAGGAAATATTATTTTTATAAATATCATAAATTTTATTAAATTTGATTTATTAAATAAATTTAAATTAAAAATTTTAATATATAAATACAAAATTTTAAAATTTTTAAATCCTATTTTTACAAGTGACTTTATGATTGATTCTATAATCTTCATCCAGAATCAGGATTTAGTCAAACTATATAGTTATCTCACTACAAGGTTGATAACAGGAGTTCTTAAGCTAACTCTTCTTCTTAGCAATCACTGCTTATAGACAGTTAATTAATAGCTGGGACTAGCCTTTCTAACATCCTAGTTACAGATACAATCTATATGAGATGACTTGATTTTACAATAAATGACATAAAAGCAATAAAGAGAATTTCATATATATTATATGTATATGAATACATATATATTTCAATTCATGGTTATTCTAGTATGTGTGTGTGAAATTTTTCAAGTATGGAATTGATTTGATGCAATATATTTTAGTTTTCTAATTAATAGTAAAACACAATGCTACAGTGCTATTCCAATCGAGAAGTAGAACAAAGAGATATACGGGTATATGCACATAATATGTGTATACAAATATATTTCCATAGGCTCCCTGGTAGAACATAAACTCCTTGATGGTGGAGACTGTTTTTGTTTTTCTTTGTATCTTTAGAGCTTAGCAGAGTGCCTGGAACACAGGAAGTGTTTGATAAATGTTTGCTGCCTGATTGATTCTTATTTGATAGGGAATAAAAGGGACATTTTATAGAAGACTACTTAAGATCATTTAATACTGATCCTATAAAATTATTGTAAACCATTCATAATTTCTTTACAGAATTACTTGCCTAAATAATTTGCTTAAGAAGTCTTTGGACTGTCTAAAGTTCTAAGTTGCAAGTATAAACAGTTAGGATTTTTAGGATTTTAATAGTCTTTTCTCCATCCTCCCCCTTCCATATGTAGGTGCTGATGTTCAGAAAGGCAAATATTGGGACACTCCATTACATGCAGCCGCTCAGCAGTCTAGTATAGAGATTGTGGGTGCCCTGCTTGAATTTGGGGCTGACATCAATGCAAAAAATACAGAGCTTCAGCGGCCTGTGGATGTAGCCACTCCCAAAAGCTTGGTGGAGAGGATGTTGCTGCAGCAGGAAGGTAATGGGGGACTTTTATATGTACACTCTTGAAAATGTTTGGAATTTTTAAACCCATGGTTTGTTTATGTGTGTGTGTGTGTGTGTGTGTGTGTGTGTGTGCATTTCTTCAAGTAGGAAGTTGATTTGATGTGATGTATTTTATAGTTTTCAAATTCATAGAACAGCATATTTCAATGCTGTATTGCAGTAGAGAAGCTGAACAAGAAAATTATGCTGAGAAAGAATTTTAATGCTGGAACCCAAAATGCGAGAAGCTTCTTTGCCATTATATATATGCCCTTGTATTATTGGATGGTAGTTGTTATGCCTGAACATAGTTAAGAGAGACCTCATTTCATCTCTAAGTAATCTTAACCGTATTTGGCATTTCATGTTCATCTCTGGGCACTATATTTTAAGGAGGATTTGGATAATTTGGAAAGCATCCAGAATAGGGTGAAATGAGATAGTGAAAAGATGCTGATGTTGGGTAAAATTGGGTTGTCCTATGAAGACAGAACTTAATTAAAGGAAATATTACAACTGTCTTCCAAGTAGCTCAGCTTGTTATGTGAACAAGAGATTGACTTCTTTTTCTTAATACCAAAAGACAGAATTGCAAGTAGTGGGCAAAAGTTTCAGAGGGTTGTGGGCTCCACCTCCAATGTCCTAATAATAGGAGAACTTCTAAACTAGAAGAGGTTCTGGGATTCCCTTCATTAAAGGTCTCCAAGCAATGAGTGGATGATCACTTACTAAAGACATCATTATTGGGGGGGTAGGGTGGGGGGGATTTTTAGTAAGGTAGGGTTTGAATCATTTGGCCTTTCAAGCCCTTCTAACTCAGATCTTGGAATTCTGGGATCCTTTTAGTTCCTCATAAATGCAACATGGAATTCATCTTGAGCTCACTGGAACTCTCTTCTTAATTCCACTCACAGAATTAGTTGATTTTTAAAAGAAACATAGATCTTAAGAACTGGAAGCCACCTTAAGGATCTCATTGTCCATCCCCCTTGTTGGTTGGACACATAAGAAAACTGAGACCCAAGGAGAGTGAGTCTCAAGATCACACAGGGGCAGAACCAAGACTCTAGTGTAGATATACTGTCTACCACTTCCCAGTGGAAAATTCTTTCAACAATGCCATGTGTTTATAAAAGCCCATACACATATACAGAAAAAGCAAAATAAATGCACAATATGTAATTAAATGCCAGTAAAATGTAATTTGATTTAATGGGTTGTGACAGAAGCTGGAAGAAAGAAGGAAGGAATTTTTGAGGAAGAATGTAAGATATGGCTTCTATTTTATTTTTATTTATTAAATGCAATATTGAATAAAAACAACCCTGTTGAATGATAAGTGGTATTTTCAGACATAAACATAGAAACTTTAAAAATTTGTGTATTACTTTCTAAAGAACATAATTTCCAGGAAATATGTACATTGTCATTATTTTTCTGAGAAAACAAACGGCCTGATTCAGACTGCCTTTAATGATATGTCATTAATTGATTTTTTTCACTGTTTAACACAACAAAGACTTTGATAATTTCTGCTTCTATTATGAACATACCTTGGGAAAATTCCTTTGTTTCTGGGATCCACTTTCTTCCTCTATAAAACAAGGGGTCAGTCAGTCACTCCATATTTATTAAGCACTTACTATGAGCCAGGCATTTATTTGACTTTCATAACACCACCAGGAGAGAGCTAGGTGCTATTATCTTCATTGTACTGATAAGAAAACAGAGGCAAACTAGTTGAGTGACTTGCCCAGGGTCACACTGCTAATAAATGTATGAACCTGGATTTGAACTCACATCTTGACACTGGACCTGGCACTCTATCTACTGTACCACCCAGGTGCCCCTAATTCAATTTATTAGCTTGGAAAAAGAGACTATGTTGTTCTGCTTTAGTCTTTGCTTAGTGCTTTCTGGAGCCTGTACTGCTTTAATTCAACAAACATTTATTAAGGGCTGCTCTGTGCAAGATGAGAGACCAGAAGGAATAACCAGAGAGCAGACACTGGTGTTCAGGAATGTAAGATTAAAATTAATATCCAGAAACTCCAAGTATTATATTTTTAAGTTTTATTAATAATCACTTGAAATAGAGGAAAAGTATAGCCTGAGTAAAGAGGAGTTTCTCCCAGACTGTTCACAGAAGAGTGAGAGAGGTGGAACTACACAGAATTTATATCCTGCCTACGTCAGCACTAAGGACCGGAGGAGAGTGGGGTGCTGGGAATCGTAGTTCAAGAGTACCGAAATTAATTACAGTCACCTGGGGTTATGACCCCCCCCAAAGTGATCTCTGAGCTCTGGGCAACTCTCTTAAGATCTTAAGTTAGGAATGAATTCGATTGCAGATATATCTAGCTAGTTTGTATTACTGGAAGGAGTTTACCCATTGGCAGTCCCCACACCAGTGAAGTCACAGGTCCAGGCTTCCTACTCCCATCCCCAAATGTGCTCATTCCTGTTTCCTGCACTGAGTACACTGAGACCAACAAAAAGAGTTGGGTCCCACCATCATTCTCACAGCTTGACGTTCTGGCCATTCTATCCAAAACATAAGGAGGAACATTTTTACCCATTTACCCCCACTGTCGTAGGGGAATAAAGAACCCAAATAATTACATCCAAAGATTGATTTATTTCTTTATTTTACTGTAATTAATTAATTTTGCTTAAAGCATGTAGTTGATGAAACAAACTGGAACCAAGGCTCTTAGTAGCCAAGGACTATTGGTTTCTACAGTTTAATAAACAATATAATATACAACTAAAAACGGGTAAAAATGGGGCTATGGGGGTTGAGACAACACCTGGTTTCTTATTGGTGGAGCAGATCAGGGGACTCTGACTTGAGAGGGAGAAGGAATGGTTTTGTGACTTTCCTTAAAATAGGTGACCTTTGGGAGGGGAGTAATCTTGTGACTTCTCCAAAATCAGGCCACTGACAAGCAGCTGAAACTTAGCTTCATAAAATGGTTTATAAAAAGGGCAAAATGGAGTCACTTATCCAATTTTTTAATGTAACAACACATCCCCCCCTCCCAGACCTACATATAGATGCCATAGTAAATTTCATTTTAAATTACATGCTTCTCCAGTTTGGAAAATGCTTTATTATTATTATTATTATTTTTCCCCATTTGAGTCCATTCACAATTCTTTTTTTTGGCTTATATACCAACTGGCTTCTAAGAGCAGAGTCAACTCCTTATCTTGCAAGGCATCAACCTCTTGGGAAGCCAGAAAGTCAGAATTGCAAACCATCTCTTTTATTTCAACTTCAAGATGCAATTTTTATCCAAGGATCTGAACTCTTGTCAATAAAACATGCCATAGAACATATTAGCTGTTGTGTCATATTTTGCTGAAGGGTTTGATAACATGTTGAAGTACAGAAAATTTACATGGTCCTTAGTTGACAAAAACCCTTGTGTATTTTATTTATAGCCACCCCAAGCTCTCTGTGCCAACTTTGCCGGCTGTGTATCCGAAACTGCATAGGAAGAGCAAGGCTGCATCTTGTTCCCCAACTCCAGCTTCCAACAATCCTGAAAGACTTCCTGCAATACCGATAAAAGCAGTAAACTCACCCTTGATCACTCTAAAAGCAAATGTTGATGTTTGTTCTCTAGAATGCTGTATGTTTCCGATCCAAATATACTATAGATGAGGTAAAAGGTGGGTGAGGGGTGAGAGCCCTCAAGGAAGCTGTGGAGAGAGTTCTAGTCTAATATCTATATTCATTGGATGCTAAATTATTTTAGTTGGTGTTAACCTGTTCACCGTACTTTGTATTTCATGTATGGTCTAGATTTATCACCTAGTCCAGAGAATACTTTTGTTAATGTTGGACAAAAAATCAAAGCCTCTACATTTCATATAATCTGATTTTCAAATAGAAACAGAAATGAAATGCAAACTTACTAAAACTATTTAAATTGCATTACACTGTAAAATGTGATTGGTATTTCTTTAGATATCTGGTTAGTAGCTTACTCCTATTGATTGAAACTTTATCGCAGTTTGTTTTTGTATAACTAGTCTGTGAGTCATGCTTTGGAAAGAATAATAGGGAGAGATCTTGGATCAGAGCTGTGTACTCTATTAAAGGAAATTCCTTATATTGAATTTTTTTTTTACTTTTTCATTCTAAGAAATATTTCAAAAAGGAAAGATAAGATGGCTTTGACCCTACAGAACCTACAAAGAATATTAAACACTTTGTGTTTTTAATTCTTAGAAAGAAACACTTAGAAAGCCATTAGGAGCCTAACTAGGGCTTGTCCAAGAAATAAAATAATAAATGTTTATCCAGCATGGACAGTGCCTGCTAGAATCTCTAGGCCTGTCACTCACCTGTCACAAGTCCTCCTTGTGAGGGACTGACGACCATATCAGAGATTTCTCCTCATTGTTTACACATATCAGCTTAAGACCCAAGGAGCAGATTTTAGGAATTATGAAGTAGATGCAGTAACCCAAACAAGTAGGACTCATAACGTGGCCCAACTGATCAAGAAGCTGCAATGTACACTTGTTGGTCTCCAAGGGACAGGACAGGCCAACACTGAATAAAATGCAAGATCAATCTTTTAGAAGAAACTGGTTAGAAGTTATAGCATTTCAAGAAGAAATACCAGTAGAATACTATTTTAATAAGCTGAAGCAATATCAAAATCTCCAACACTCTATCCAAACCTCATTAATGGTGTTTTGTTGTTGTTTACAATAAAAAGTAGTGTTTGCTGTATTTATAGATTATAATGAATGAATGGAATGGGGTTAGGAGAGAGGAGTTCTGAATATGGGGGTTAATTCCAAACTAGTGGTGCCTGCAAGGGTAATATGACTGTATTCATCCCTTGAGTTGTAAGTATATTTGAGTGAAATGTAAAATATTATTAATAAAATCTGATTTTTTTCAAAATATATTGTTTTGGTGTGTGCATATGTGTGTTTTAATGAATTTAAAGGTTTTTGTTTATTTTTTAGTTAACTACTATAAGGTTTAATTAGGAGTTTTGACAAAATAAGAGAGCAATTTTTAATAATTTAAGTTTTAATGAGAATATAGTAGAGTTGTAAATTAATATTACCCCTTTAAGCCAGAGAAAAGAAAACTTCTAGCAGCTTTTAACAATGAACAATTTAGTTTAATTAAAATAGAGATAGAAAAAGAATATAGTAAAATGAATATAGTAAAGGAGAGAAACATATAGGAAAGAGATAGAGAAAGAACATTTCCTAATGTCTATACTAGTTATTCTGTAACTACCTATAATTACTACCTAAAACTGCCTATATCTACCTACAATTGCCTATAATTACCACTAATAACAACCACCCCACAAAGTTCCAACCCAATCAGTGTTTAATCCAACCCCAATTAGGTCTGTCAACAAAGACCATCCACATTCCAAAAAGTTCAAGAAAGAAAAAACCTCAAAGCCCAAACCAAAAGCCAAAAACCCAAAAGCCAAAAAAGGCTTTAGAGACTAAAGCCAAAAGCCCTCTCAATAAGGTCAGGCCTGCCTTTATATTCCAGCAACTAAATGCCAACCATCCACCCAACTCAGGCCCACTTCTCCACAACTCCCAGCCCTAACTGTCAGCAACTGACACTTACCCCTTTTATATTCTTTTCCTATCTCACTTCCTGTCTTTATGGTTTGTGATAGAGGCTGGCACTAAAGAAAAACTGCCAGACTGAAAAGTATGTGAAATTGATCACCCTGATGGGGGAGGGGCCCTTCCTTTTTTCCTTTTTTATTTTTTTAAGACAGGTTTCTCCTTCCTGTATTTATGGTTTCTAATTCCTATCACTGTGGGCTGGTTAATCCCTACATAGCTCTATGATAAGAGGACTTCCGGGTCTCCCATTAAATTAATAAAAGGTATAAAGAATTCCTTTTTTACACTACAATGGTTCAAGGGTTGGGTTGAACCAAAAATGGCATTGGTCAGTTCCTAGTAGATAGATATTTCAAATTTTGTCAACCAGTAAAACAACTAAGAAATAATGACTTATTTTGCGAACTACCAAATGACCAGCAACTTAGTTTAACAAAACTAACACTTGGCATTTCATGGTTGTCTCTAACGAGAACTGTTGTGTAACTATTATCACCCCAAAACCAACAGCTACCAAAAGCTCTTTTCCACACATATGGTATCCTTTTTATTGTTCAAAACCTATTTCCATGTTTAATATTTGTAATAGAATGATCATTTAAAGTCAAAATCTCCAATCATATAGCCCTTGAACCATGCAATCAATCATGTGTTTTTCTTCTGCATTTCTATTCCCACAGTTCTTTCTCTGTATGTGGATAGCATTCTTTCTCATAAGTCTCCATAGATGGCCGTCTTAAAGACTTTCAGTTGTCAAACTCTAAAATTGTAATCACACTTAGGTTATAGGGATGATATCACCTATCTTTTGGAGCACCTGAGGCACTTCATCTTGCATGTGAGTGTCTCCAGAAATCTACCCAAAGTTCAAAGCTCAGTGACTCTGTACCCACCATACATCATAGTTCGTTCGTCCATCCCTGCTCATGCATTTGTTTTCACCAGTTAGCTGGAGGCCATAGTTTATTCAAAGCAAGGCATGTGAGAAAAATACAATAGAATATTTTCCCCAAATATGGGACACAAACTGCTATGAGTCTACATAGCATCTGTGGGAGTAGAGTTACATGGAAAAATCAGACTCAGATGGTTGATACTGTTTTTGTGTTTGTGCTTCATTTTCAAAGAGGACCAGTGACATCCCCACCAATAATGTCTTGGCCACTCATGAATTCGATTTTAGTGAGGCAGAATTCCACAAAGATGTTAGTCTTAGTCTCTCTTCCACTTATCAAAATCCAGTGGAAAGACAAGTCAAGATGACAGTGGATGACTTCAGTGTCTTCAGTGCTGGACCAAGTTCTAAGAGCTCCATGGCATCTACTTCAGCTGCCTTCATGGTCACTGAAACCATTTGTTTTCATCTGCCCATTCTGCAAGGGGAAGTCTTCACATGTTTAGGGTAGCCATCTCTTAACTCACTGGTAGGTTTGAGGTCTGTTGGTTACCTTCAACCTGGTTTAGTCCATCTGCCTTATTAGGAAGATAAATTCAAGTCCTGCCTTATTCAATTATTGGTTGTGTGATCCTGGGCAAATTCCTTAAGTCCTCACCCTGTTTCCTCATCAGTGAAATAGGAGGGAGTTGGACTCAATGGCCACCAATGTCCCTTCCAGCTGTCTATATGATCCTTCTATTATTATATTTAAAAAAGCAATTAAATTTATAGTATCAGTAATAATAACTATACCTTTCCCTGTAGGTCCTTCATTAGTAACAGGGATTTTTTATTTTTATTTTATCTTTTGCACTAATAGGCCTGATGCCTACCACAATACCTGGCACATCATAAGTGTTAATTGATATTGTAAAGATAATTTTAGGTTTGTGACTTAAAGATCTAGATTTAATTGGTCACTGGGAAAAATCCCAAATAAAATACCCAAGTCAGTCTGGAAATTTATGGTAATTTAATTAATATAGAGGAAGGGAATTTAAGGAGGAGTGAAGAGGATAGAGGATTCTCCTGCCTGGCCTCTGCCAGGGGGAGTTTTAAAATCCCTGCCTCTAGGTCTCTGAAGAAGATTAGAGACTTCTAAGGAGATAATGTTGGAAAAGTAAAGGAGGGAAATTCAGCCAGAAACTCACTACCGAACCGGACGATAGCTTGTAGCCACGCTAAGATGCCGAAAGGCCAGCACACTGCTCTCAGCTAACTCTCCACCACCAATCGGGGAAAGAGAGTATTTCTGAGAGACAAAAAATCCCAAATATATAGACCTTTCACCCTTGTGTCTCCTCCTATAATTTTTCACATCTACCAATCACATCAAAGGCTTTCTCTAGGACTGCTCATACTTTTAGTTCTCATCTTCTTTGATTATATCTTTTGAGTTACTTAACACTTCTTTGTTAAGTTCACCTTTTGTTAGTTACTTGACCTTTTTGTGATTAATTTAACCTTTATAGTTACTTAACACCTTTTTGTATTAAGATCTAAAAATAGACTTGGCTTAACATTCTAGCTTCACTATAAAGTGAGAACTAAGTACCTTCATTGTTCAATCAGGAGATTACAACTTTATCTTCCCCTAAAGTATGGTCTAAGTAGGGTGGAGCAATTTAGAGTTCCCAAGACATTCCTGATTTTGTTAAACTAAGTATCTTCATTGTTACAAACAAGAAATAGCTAAATCCAATCTTCACAATACTTGTTGATTGATTTGTATAATCTGATAATTTATAAAGCTTTTTCCTAATAATCCTTTGAAGGTAGGTAATATAAATATTATTCATTATATTAATATTCTAAATAATACTTACATAAATATAGTTTACAGATAAAGTAGATTCAGCAACTAAATTACTTATTGATGTTCATATTTTAATTAAGTATAAGGAACACAATTTAACTCTTTTTGATT
Organism: Monodelphis domestica; assembly: GCF_027887165.1. Taxonomy (NCBI): domain Eukaryota; kingdom Metazoa; phylum Chordata; class Mammalia; order Didelphimorphia; family Didelphidae; genus Monodelphis; species Monodelphis domestica. The sequence continues at coordinate 221,316,039 of NC_077232.1, read as the reverse complement.
ATTCAATCATTATTATGAATACCAATTAATGCATAATGGTGTCCTCCAGAGCTCTTGAGGTATTGAGGGGTATTTGTCCCAGTACAAAATGGCTACAAGCTGCTTACTCTGCATTCTTTTCTACTTTTTACAGTTTTTCTGCCTTGCCATCAGTGTCAATAATTAATTCTTACAGCTGCTGGTGGGCCTGCTAAGCCTTCTAATATGTTTTGGGCTTGGTTAAAGAATAATAGAGTTATGTGTTAATTAAAGGAAATAGACTATGAATCAGGGCTTAAAGAAAAATTTATGAAAAACTTTAGTGTTGACTTTGGGATAGGTTTCAGTTTTTTTCTTTTAATTTCTTTTACTGGGAATCTTTTGGGTTCTTGTGTTCCTAAAAAAGCTTAAATTGCCAGGTACATGAACTATGGATAGGTCTAAAGCCCCAACAATTTTTTTAAAGATTTCAAACTTGATTAAGAATATTTAGCATTATTCAGATTTTCCAATTATAAGTAATCAAACACAAAAAATTAAAGCATCTTTTTTATATATTAAATGCTAAATTAGCTAGATTAAATGCTAAATAAGAGGGACCCTGTTAAACAGGCTTATTCCTTCAACAAATTCATTTCATTCAATTTTCCAATATTTATTGAAAATGTACTGTCTTGGGGACAGCTGGGTAGCTCAGTGCATTGAGAGCCAGGCCTAGAGACAGGAAGTCCTGGGTTCAAAATCTAACCTCAGACACTTCCAAGCTGTGTGACCCTGGGCAAGTCACTTGACCCACATTGCTTAACCATTACCACTTTTTAATTTGATGTAATCAAAATTATTTTATATTTTGTTATTTTTTTCTAGCTCTTGCTTGGTTTTAACGTCTTTCCTTTCCCAAAGATATGACAAGTATACTTTCAGCATTCACCTAATTTACTTAGAGTTTCCTTCTTTATATTCAAGTCATTCAACCATTCTGAATTTATCTTATTGTAGACTGTGAGGTGTTGATCCAAACCTAATCTCTCCCATACTCTCTTCCAATTTTCCCAGCAGTTTTTATCAAATAGTGGATTTTGGTCCCCAAATCTGGGATCTTTGGTTTTATCATAGACAGTCTTGCTGAGGTCACTTACCCCAAGTCTATTCCACTGATCCTCCTTTCTATCTCTTAGCCAGTACCAAATTGTTTTGATGACTACTGCTTTATAGTATAGTTTGAGATCTGGGACTGCTAGGCCCCCTTCCTTCACATGTTTTTTTTTTCATAATTTCCCTGGATATCCTTGATCTTTTGTTCTTCCAAATGAACTTTGTTACTTTTTTTCTAATTCAGTAAAAAAAAAGATTTTGGTAATTCAATGGGTATGGCATTAAATAAGTAAATTAAATAGGGTAGGATTGTCATTTTTATTATGCTAGCTCATCCTACCCACGAGCAATTGATGTTTCTCCAATTGTTTAGATCTAATTTTAATTGTGTGGAGAGTGTTTTATAGTTGTGTTCATATTGTTCCTGTGTTTGTCTCGGCAGATAGATTCCTAAGTATTTTATATTGTCTAGAGTGATTTTAAATGGAGTTTCTCTTTCTAATTCTTGCTGCTGAGAGATGTTGGAGATATATAGAAATGCTGATGACTGATGTGGGTTTATTTTGTATCCTGCAACTTTGCTAAAGTTGTTGATTATTTCCACTAGCTTTTTAATTGATTCTCTGGGATTCTTTAAGTATACCATCATATCATCTGCAAAGAGTGATAGTTTGGTCTCCTAACTGCCTATTTTAATACCTTCAGTTTCTTTTTCTTCTCTAATTGCTACAGCTAGTGTTTCTAGTACAATGTCAAATAGTAGAGGTGATAATGGGCATCCTAGTTTGACTCCTGATCTTATTGGGAAGGTTTCGAGTTTATCCCCATTGCAGATGATGTTTGCTGATGGTTTTAGATATATACTGTGTATTATTTTTAGAAAAAGCCCTTCTATTCCTATGCTTTCTACTGTTTTCAATAGGAATGGGTGTTGTATTTTGTCAAAGGCTTTTTCTCCATCTATTGAGATAATTATGTGATTTTTGTCAGTTTGCTTGTTGATATGGTCAATTATGTGGATGGTTTTCCTAATATTGAACCATCCTTGCATTCCTGGTATGAATCCTATCTATCAGAGTGAATAACCCTCATGATCACTTGCTGGAGTCTTTTTGTTAGTATCCTATTTAAGATTTTTGCATCTATGTTCATTAAGGAGATTGGTCTATAGTTTTCTTTCTCTGTTTTTGACCTGCCTGGCTTTGGAATCAGTACCATATTTGTGTTGTAAAAGGAATTTGATAGAACTCCTTCTTTGCTTATTCTGTCAAATAGTTTGTATAATATTGGGATTAGATGTTATTTGAATGTTTGATAGAATTCATATGTGCATCAATCTAGACCTGGGTTTTTTTTTCCTTAGGGAGTTCTTTGATGGCTTGTTCAATTTCTTTTTCTGATATGGGGTTGTTTAGATAGTCTATTTCTTCCTCTGTTAGTCTAGTCAATTTATATTTTTGTAAATATTCATTTATATCACCTAGATTGCCATATTTATTGCCATATAATTGGGCATAATAGTTTTTAATGATTGCCTTAATTTCCTCTTCATTAGAGGTGAGGTCTCCCTTTTCATCTTGGATACTGTCAATTTGGTTTTCTTCTTTCCTTTTTTTAAATTAGATTGACCAGTACTTTCTCTATTTTATTTGTTTTTTCAAAGTACCAGCTTCTAGTCTTGTTTATTAAATCAGTAGCTCTTTGACTTTCAATTTTATTAATTTCTCCTTTGATTTTTAGGATATCTCATTTAACCTTCATCTGAGGATTTTTAATTTGTTCGCTTTCTAATTTTTTTTAATTTGCATGCCCAATTCATTGACCTCTACCCTCCCTAATTTGTTAATATATGAACTCAAGGATATAAATTTCCCCTGAGTACTGCTTTGGCTGCATCCCATAGGTTCTGAAAGGATGTCTCATCATTGTCATTTTTTTCAATGAAGTTATTAATTGTTTCTATGATTTGTTCTTTAACTAACCGGTTTGGAGAATGATATTGTTTAATTTCCAATTAATTTTTTATTTGCCTCTCCATATACCCTTACTAATAATTATTATTTTCATTGCATTGTGATCTGAGAAGGTTGCATTTATTATTTCTGCTCTTTTGCACTTGTTTGCAATGTTTTTATGCCCTAGTACATGGTCAATCTTTGTGAATGTACTATGTGCTACTGAAAAGGTGTATTCCTTTTTGTCCCTATTTATTTTTTCTCCACACATCTACTAACTCTAATTTTTTCTAAGCTTTCATTCACTTCTCTTACCTCTTTCTTATGTATTTTTTGGTTTGATTTATCTAGTTTGGATAGAGGAAGTTTCAGGTCTCCCACCAGTATAGTTTTTCTATCTATTTCATCCTTGAGCTCCACTAGTTTCTCCTTTAGAGATTTGGATGCTATGCCATTTGGTGCATACGTGTTGAGTACTGTATTTCCTCATTGTCTATATACTAACTTTTATCAGGATGTAATTACCTTCCCTATCTCTTTTGACTAGATCTATTTTTACTTTGGTTTTGTGAGATATCATAATTGCGACTTTTGCATTCTTTTTATCAGTTGATGCCCAATAGATTTTGCTTCATCCTCTTACTTTTACCCTATGTGTGTCTGCCTTCCTCATGTGTATTTCTTGTAGACAGCATATGGTAGGATTTTGTTTTCTAATCCACTCTGCTATTTGCTTGCATTTTATGGGTGAGTTCATTCACATTCAGAGTTATGATTATCAGCTGTGTATTTCCCAGCATTTTGGTTTCCACTTCTAATCCTGCCCTTTCTTCTTTCACTATTTCCTTCTACACCAGTGTTTTGTTTTTAATCAGTCCCCCTAATTCCCACCCTTATTTTACTTCCTTCCCTTCTTATTCCTCTCTTATTTTCTTTACAGTCTCTTAAAACTACCCCCCCATCTTCTCCCTCCCTTGTATTGCTTCCCTCTGCACCAGCCCGTTTATTATCCTTCTACTTCCTTATAGGGTACAAATCAATTCTCTGCCCCAATGTATTTGATTGTTCTTCCCTCTTTGAGTCAATTTCAATGCACATAAGAGTTGAGTATTTCCTATCTCCAACCTCTTTACCCTTTCAGTGTATTGATATTCTCACCCCTCCTGCCATGTGCTTCTTTGTGACATATAAATTTACCCCATTTTGTTTCTTTTCCCATTTCTCTTAGTATTAACCTCTTTTTTTAACTCTAGGTGTGTATATATATATATATATATATATATATATATATATATATATACCCACACACACATATATACATATTTATGTCTTGGCATTTCATCCTATACAGTTTGTCACTGTTCACTCTAAGTGTAATTCTTCTAGCTGCCCAGGTGATAATAACAATTTTTAAGAGTTTCCAATGACCTATTTTCTTATAGGGATACATTTCATTTTAAGTTATTGGGTCTCTTAAAAAAAAGGTTGTTTTTTTGTTTGTTTTGTTTTGTTTTTCTTTTTCCCCTCTTTCTTAATTACTTTTTGATGATTCTCTTGAGTTCTGTGTTTGGGCATCAAATTTTCTGTTAAGGCCTAGTCTTTTATTTACAAATGCTTGGAATTCTTCTATTTTGTTAAATGACCATACTTTCCCCTCTATGAATATAGTCAGTTTTGCTGGGTCGCTGATTCTTGGTTGTCGACCTAGTTCCCTTGCTTTCCGGAATATCATATTTCATGCCTTTCGGTCCTTCAGTGTAGATGTAGCCAGATCCTGTGTTATCCTCACTGTAGTTCCATTGTATGTGAATGACTTCTTCTTAGAAGCTTGTAATATTTTTTCCTTGGTCTGATAGTTCTTGAGTTTGGCTATAACATTTGTGGGTGTTGTCAGTTGGGGATAAGTATAGGAGATGATCTGTGGATTCTTTCAATCTCCACTTTTCCCTCTAGTTCTAGATTATTGGGGCAGTTTTCTTGGATAATTTCCTGTAGTATCATGTCCAGGATTTTTCTTTTGTCATGGTCTTCTGGTAGACCAATAATTCCTAAGTTGTTTCTCCTGGAATGATTTTCTAAATCTTCTCTTTTGTGAATGAGGTGCTTCATATTTTCCTCAGTTTTTTTTCATTCTTTTTATTTTGTTTTATAGTGTACTGCTGACTTGTGAAGTCGCTTGCTTCTAATTGTTATATTCTGGTTTTTAAAGACTGGATTTCATCCCTGGCTTTTTGGTCATCCTCCTTCTGGTCTGATTTTCTTTGGCGGTCATCTTTCATCTTCTTTGCCTCGTCTTTCATTTTCTTTGCCTCATCTTTCATCTCCTTTGCCTCATTTTCAAGCTGATTCCTTTTGGCTTTCAAGACACCATTTTCTGTTTCCAGATGAGTTATCTTGCTTTTTAAGTTCTTTTCCCAGATGTCTTCAGCCTCTCTTAATTGTGTTTTGAATTTTATTTTGAGTTCTTCCAAATCCTATATCCAATTCACTGAAGTTTCTGGTTTTTTTGCTTGATATTCCTTCATCCTTCTCTGTTCCATTTGCTCTTTGTTCATTGCCTGGATAGAAGCTGTCTATTTTAATTTCTTTTTTCTTTTTCTGTTTTTTGCTCATATTTACCCCTTCTTTACTCCTTGTAGTTTCTTGTGCTCTTGCTCCTCTCATTTTGCATTGGATCTGTGGTTTGGGACTTTTCTGTCAGCCTTCACCCTTGGAGCTTAGTCAGCAAATCTCTCAGCACAGTCTGTGGGGGAGTGGTTTTGGAGCTTGAGCTTCCTGGCTCTCTGAGGGCTAGATGAGATTAAATTCAATTGAGTTCACCTTGCAGAGCTGAATGTACCCTGAGGCCAAAACTTGGAAAGGGGGAGGCAATATGGATTGTCTCTGCTACTGCAACTAGGCTGCCCATTCTGTGCTTCTTCTCCAACTGTTTCCCCACACTGCCTGCGTTCAACACTGAGCCTGGAATAGCTTTGCCCGCAAGGTACTCCCTCCTGTCCAGCACCCTTGCCTGCCCAGAGATTCCAGCCACTGCTGGAGGCTTAGCGCTATAGGTGGGGGCGTGGTCCTGGGACCTTCCCCTGTACCCCAGAATGCTCTCAAATTCAGGCCTTTGGGGGGGGACATACCTTTTAAATTGAGTTCAGCAGGAGGGTTCCTTGGCTCTTTCCTGTTGTTAGGTCTGGTTTTCAGGCCCCTAGGCCCATTTAGTTATTAATCAGTATGGAAGGGCCTTCAGAGGTCTGAACTTTTGCTGCCTCTAAGCTGCCATCTTGACTCTGCCTCTGGGAATCTTAACACAAGGGAATTCCAGAACAAGAACATTGGATATAGTTTCAGAGGACCAGAGTTCAAGTCCTGGCCATGAATCCACTGTTTGTGTGACCCTGGACAAGTCACAGAATCAGAGAATTGACCACAACCTCAAAGGCCATCTAGTTCAATGACTTCCTTTTTCCAATGAGAAAAAGACATAGGAATTAAGTAGAAGAGATGGGAGTTAAAAGTTTGATTCCAAATCTAGAACTCTTCTAAGACAGGAATCTTCAAGGCCTCATTTTCCTTATCTATAAAGTAAATGAATTGAATTATATGACTCTCAGTCAGATAAAGTCCCTTTCAGCTCTAAATCTATGTTCATATGGGAAGTGGTCTCATAAAAAACTAGAGGTAATCATTGATTTATTTAAAAAATAATCCTATCCACATTTATTTTCAAATAAGCAGGAAAACCAAAAATAGGATTTAAAAGGTAATTTAATAAACAATAAATATTTCCTATTTCTCATATGGATTTGATGCCAAAGAAATGTGTTTTTTGGAATGACATTTTAGCTTGCAGCATGTTTGTATTTTGTGTTTTATTTTTAGTACTAATCTTTAGTCAAAAAATACCTTTTCTTCTCACACATTGTCAGCCTCATTATCCTGGCCCTCATCATCACCACTCACAGGGACTACTTAACAGCCTCCAGACTGGTCTTCTAGGCTCCAGTATCTCCTCCAATTCATTATTTACACAGGTGCCAACATCAATTTTCCAACCATGTCACTCACCTGCTGAGAAATCTTCAGTGGTTCTCCCATTACTTAAAGGATAGAAAATAAACCCAGCAGCCTGACATTTACAACCCTCCCCAGTCTGGTTCCAAATTACTTCTCCAGACTTATTTCCTTCCTTTTTCATACATTTTGTATTCCTCTTTGCCCTACTAGTTGTTCTTAGACTATACCTAGCTAACCAAGGAGCAGAAATCATCACTTTGACAAATAATAACAATTTGAATTTCTGATAATGATGACCTCATCATTTATTTCCTTTCCATTGTTTGCAACTGAGATTAGATGGTTTACAGTAACGATTTCTGTTTCCAAACATTAAGGGAAATTTTTTTTAATGACAATTGACTGGTTCCATTATTTCTAAACAGTATCAAGTATTCTGATTGACTTGGAGTCTTTAGTTATTTGATAAGTTTACTTGTTAAAATATGGATTTCTTAGCCAAAGCCAATTTTAGAAGTATTAGAGAAAGTTGTGTATCTGACTTTGAATGGTGCCATGGAACCTAGTCTTGTCAAGGTAGGAGGAAATGAGATGTGCTGTAGCTCACATTGTGTTTAAATTGGCAGAACATGCAAATATGGAGGAGGGTGTTCTAATCAGGTGGCAGAACACTGTCTGGCTTCCTGTCACCAGATTCCCTCCTGACTGTGTGGGGAGTCTTCGATGTGGGATGGGCAACAATGCAGGCAGATGGATTAACTCCATGGGTACTGGAGGAGAGTGCCTGGGAGGGTAAAGAAAGTGCCAAGACTGCCATTCCCTGGTTGTTGTTGACTATACTGCCTAAATCTCACTGCCAGCACAGTCGTCTGAAAGTAAACTGGGGCAGTGCATTGAGCAGCTAGAGAAAGAGGTCTTCACTTTCGGAAACCATGCAATAAAAGCCATGGGCCAGCTAGTGGAGCAGGTGGCCATAAAAGCTTCAGCTCTTTTCTGATGCAGATGGAGAATGAGGGCCCCCAATTTATAGTCTCTGACCCAAAAGTTCTGGTTCCTCCTAATTTGGAGCTCTGAGACTGGAGGAAAACAGACTTAGGTTAGACTCCCAGCACTGCTCTCAAGAAGACAGTGACTTTCTGCTCTGAGGGGCCAGCTGTGAGTAGACCCTCTGCCCCAAAGAGCTGAGGTGGATGCTGAAGAAGTTCAACCTGAAAACTGATGAATTCCTAAGACAATGGCTCCGAAGGGTCTAATAGTGGTTGGCGTTCAGTGTTTCAGTCCTGTCTTCCTGACCCCATTTAGGGTCTTCTTGGCAAAGATATAGGAACGTGTAATGGATGTGGAGATGGAGTCACCCCACTAAGTTTACTTTGAGGCTAGAGAGTGAGAGAGATGGAATGGAGCAAAAAGGTGGAAAGCAGGGATAGATTGTTCCTCCCCTCTCTTTTCTTAGTAAAACTAGCACTAGTTGTCTTCATAATTACAGAGTATATCTCTTCAGAGACTGGGTTGAATGTAAAGTCAAGGACTGAAACTGGTTCTTCTTCCTTGAGGAGAAAGTATAGCAGTCCTCCCCAAGCTTCAGGTCTCTCTCCCTGGATATTATGAGGCAGGAACTTGATCTAAAGAATAACTATTTATTCTAAAGGGATTCAAAAGATAGGGTAAATAGGATTATTGGGTAAGGAAGTGAAAAGTGGGAAGTAGGAGATCCCTAAAGACTAACAACTGACCCCCTCCCCAAATCCTGAACAGCCTGACACTCCTAGGTCAGTTGTGAGAGCTGTCTTGACTTCTATCTACCCAGGTTGTAGTACAAAGTTCAAGGACAGATTTTAGGGGATAGAGAGAGAAGTCTTTGGATGGATGGCTTTATAATAAAAGTCCTATCCACTCCTTTTCTCATCAGCTGGATCCAAGAGGTTTTGGGTTCATAGAGAGATGGTCAGTGTTCAGAAAATCCTCTGCCTCAGAGGTTTCCCTTAGACCAACCACCCTTGAGGAGTTCCCAAAGAGAAGTGAAGTAACTGTCTTTGAATCTTCTCAACTCCTCTGTTCCTTTCTGGAATTCTCTAACTTCCTTGCTCCTCCCCTGCTTGGGTTGCCCTTTTGCATGCTGAATCTGACTTTCCTCTCTTAGAAATGGTTTATCATTTTCTTCTCTGTTCCATTTTGTAGATGAGGAAACGGAGGCAAACAGGGTTAAATGACTTGCCCAGGGTCATGCAACAATTAAGATCTTACTAACTTCAGGCCTGGCACTCTTTCCTCTGTGCCACCTAGCTGCCCTACCCTCCTCTCCCTTTACTGAATTCTAAAAGACTGTTTTAGACTTTCAGGGCCTGGGAGAATTTTCGGAGGCCCCCCTTTTACAAAGCCAACTTAAATATGTTCAGACCCCTTTAGATAGATGAGATAAATAATTTATTTTCCCTGGCCTTATAAAGATGAATTTCCTTGCAGCCAGCTCAATAAACATTTATGAAGCACGTTTTATGTGCCCAGCACAGTGCAAAGAACTGGAAGTACAAATAAGAAAAAAGACAGCTCTTGCTCTCAAGGAGCTTGCATCCTAATGGGGAAAGATGAAAGGATGGTGTGCTGCCAAAGGCTACCTGGACTGTGGAACAACATGGTAACTGGTGCCATTGAAACCAATGAGAACATCTGGTGGGAAAGAAGAGCTGGGCATGAATTCCAGGACCTCTATAAAAAACTCTTTCCAGGTATTTTGTAGCACCCCTGCCAGGGGCAACTAAGGGTACCGATGAGGTGTGAGTGCCAAAGCAGAAGAACTCTCCATGGAAGTGCCCTGGTGATGATCCTCCTGGAAGAAGCTTGATGGTGGTGGTGCTGAAACCCAGGGAGCAGCTAAGAGATGTCTGCAAGAAATAAGGTGAGGTTTCCAAAAGAAATCAGTTGGGAAGATTTGATTCATTTGGCCTTCCCAAGGCCTGCCTTACCCTATAGTATGGTACAGGCCAATTAAAGTGCTCTCAGAATGGTTCAGACTTCAGCAAAAGGCTTGCCCCACCACACAACCATACACACGTGAGTTGATCAATGAGTCAATTTGAGCTGGAAGTCAGGACAATTATTGCTTGGGCAAGGGCTGCTGTCACTGTGGGAATGGTGGAGGAGAGTCCCAGAGACCTTCTACCAGAGAAATCTTCCATTTTGTGTGGGTACCCTGGAGCTCTGCCAAGCTCAAGGGGCCCCCCAAGCTCCCTGTCCCACTTGTATCCTTGGGAGAAGCTCCTGAGGGTAGTCCATGGGGGAAAGGGATACGATGGCATTGGGGCTGGTGTGGGCCCTTTCAGCAGTCTTGCTCCGGAGAGTGAAAGAGATGTGTCCCCAGTGATAGGGATAAAAGGGGTTGGAATACTTCACTATCCCAGATCCCCTTCGACACACCTGAGTTACCCATAAGTTCCTCTAATATGGGGGCTTTCTGAGCCCTTTTCAAGGCTGTTCATCCTCCCTGCTACCCATCTCTCTCCTGTGGTCCCCAGAAGCCGTAGCATGGGCGGCAGCCACATCCCAGGAACCTGACTGCAGATGGGCTCACACTGGTTTAGGATGACTGACAGGCCTCCAACTTGTCAGTGTTAGAGGAGCATCTACCCCAGGCATGTGAATGAAGCCTTCCCCCAATGGAAGGGGTACATGGGGACGACATGTCCCAACAGCCACAAAGGTGCTAGAAGCAGGCATTGTGGAGCTCTTGGAGCTTTATCAGACATCGAAAAGGCCAAGGCCATCACCAGTCATCTTGACTTTTTTTTTCCACTAGACTTTGATGAAGACAGAGTGTGCAATTCTGCCTCACTTAAATCCAATTTTACGCTGCTATCACCAGTGATGCCATCTTGACCCTCTTTGAGTACTAAAGCCCATGTGTAAGACAGGCAGTGGGAACCTGGCAGCTTACAGAGGTCCAGCAGAGAGCAGAACCTCGTCACCATGTCAATCTCTACTGTGATTTTTAAATTTCCTCCATCTTGCTTGGTCTAGCAACCAAGAATGTGCATTTAGGATTTTTATAAGTGAAATCCTTGGCGATCTGTAATTAATATATTCACTGTTTGACCCTAAATTTAAATCTAACACTACCATGTTCTTGATCTCAAGCCTGTGGGACAGGGAGCCCAGGCCCAGGGCGAGGGGTATAAGGTGATCAGCCTTGTCAATGCTTCCTCCCCACCCCCATCTCTGTTGGCTAAAAGGAGTCAAGAACAACTTGTTTTCAGCTGGGAAGGAGTCTGATGCACTTTCAGCATCCTTCCCCAGGTTTACCTGAATTCTTTTTCACATTATAGCGGCAGAGACCTGAAAGACCTCCTTTCCTAGGGTCATTAGTGCACACTGGAACACCGATGGTACAACGTAGACCAGGCCAGAGGAGGCCACTGTGACAGAGGGATCAGATGGGTGCTCCTCTATAGAACAAGGGGTGGCAAATCAATCTTAAGAAAACTGAGGACCTAGCCAACTTAGTCAAGTTGTGGGAAATACACTGGGCGATGAAGATCCACCTGGCTCCTGAGCCATCCATTTTGCCTGATGGTTCCATTCCCTTCGAGAGAGGCTGATGTAACTAGATTTTAGCAGCCATTAATATAGTAATGGGAGATTCCTTGGGGAGTAGAGTTGCTGGTATTTGGCAGATCTCCAGGCTACGTTGCTGGCATATAAAACCTTTGAGAGACAGAGCAGGGGAGATCTTCATCTATACTCATTCCTGGGCAGTAGCCCTAGGTCTGGCCAAGTAGACTGGGCCCTGGAAAGCACAGGATTAGATAATTAAATGTTTTCTCCTTTAAGACTAATGGAGGAATTTTGCTCCATCAAAGATATATGATTCATAATCAAGTTCAAACTGTGACAAGGATGGCAGAGACTGGGGAGTGGAACTAGTGTCTTGAACATTTGTGTGGTTCTATTGCCTTTAAAAACAAACAAACAAACAAAAAACCTTACCCACCACCCTAGAATCAAGACTATATATTGGTTCTAAGGCAGAAGAGTGGTAAAGCTAGGCAGTGGGGGTTAAGTGACTTGCCCAGGGTCACACAGTTAGGAAGTGTCTTAGGTCAAATTTGAACCCAGGACCTCCTATCTCCTAGGCTTGGCTCTCCATCCACTGAGTCTCCCAGCTGCCCCCTGAAACAGAGAGAGCTTCAGCATCTACTTAGGTCCCAGGAGAGGCTACATGCAAGAGTTTATGACTTGGTAGCCACTTTACTATAGATGACCCTGATGCAGAAGGAAGATTTGTTGACTGTGCCAGAAGTGTACGCATAAGCCCTAAGTTTCCTGAAGCTTCTCCTGCTCGTCACCACCACCTCACATGAGGAGAAGAAATCTATGAAGACCCTGGTGGTGCCATCATCTCTGGTTGGTCCTGCTATTCTTGGGAGCTACTCTGGCTCATTATTACTATTCTGCATTAGGAGATCCACTCTGAATTGCAAGGATGTGGCATCACCCATCACATGGACCATACTGTAAGACTTGGAGACAGTTTTTCTGAGGGGAGAAGAAAAAGGTTAGGATTTCTGGCTTTTGCTCTTTTCTTTTTCCCCTTTCCCCTTTTTCCCTTTCTTAGCACTACCAAAGATAAGAGGATTGCATAGCTATTAAAATGGTAGAAGGCCATCTAAAAGATCTTAGGATCTTGCTACCAATGGGTGGTAAATGATGAGACCACCATTTTCTTGATGCAGTTTCCTTGCCACAGCAGAGATAGAGGACACGTCCTCCCCTTCCCACAATGTGATTGGCTCCAGTTTCCATAGTATAGTTAATTGGGCTTGGGGACATAGAAGTTCCCATTCTCATGAAGACAGGGCCCCTCAGATTTGGTGAATGCTTGATACTACATGAGTCACCATACCCTGATGACTACTGACCAGAGACATTTCCAGATGGAGAAAAGGGTACTTGGATTCAGAGAATCTAAGTGTCATTGTATCCTTGTTGCATTTTCTTGAGGTATTAGGGCAAAATTAATCTCCTTTGTTAAATGTTCATTGATTTGCTAGTGCCTCATTTCAACCCTGAACTAAGAGGGTGCTGCTCTCTAGCACCCACAAAAATGATCATTAATCTATTAAGACCTCCTCACAAATCTCTGTTCTTCAGCTTCACTACCACAGTAGAGAATCATCACTTCTAAGTAGTTTGTAATTTGAAATAGGTGTAAATTCAGAGTCAAAACCAAATATAATTCAGGAAAATGTTTTTTTTATTGTAATTTGCCTTTAAGTTTTAATCTTCTGGGGTGTACTTCACTTGCATTTCTGTAATCCTTCTTATCTTTTATGATCTAGCTCAGTTTCTAACTACTCAGTGAAGCCTTCCCTGATTCTCTGCCTATTTCTCACCCCTAGAAATATGCTTTTTTTCCTCTTCAGTCTTTCTTGGGGAATTTGTTTGGATCTCTTCTTTGCTCTGATCATATTTTACCTTGTTTCATATTATGCAAATACATGTAGGATCCTACTAATTTCATTTTAAGCTTCTTTTGGACTTTGACTGTATGTATATCTCACTCCTCTCCCACCCACACTGCACCATATATAGTTCAGTGGTTTTCACACAGTATCTGCTTTGTGTTTGTTGAATTAAAAGAAACATGAAATTTTGGAACTTAACTTTTCACTTTGTAGAAAATGATTATAACATGACAAACACTTATTGGAAACTAAAATGTTTAAATAAATAAATGGAATTGCATCCTTTTTTATTATAAAAAGTTGCTTCTGATATCAGAATATATTTGAAAGATACTTTCCTTTTATTGATGGACTGTTTGATAACCTAAAAGGACAGAAAAAAGACATGTGTGTGACATTCTTTCCAGCAGTTGTCTCCACCAAATTCAAAGTAATGCCTTTCTTCCAGTCAGCAGTTTCCCAGCAAAATATCAGGAAAACTAATAAAAAGCAAATTTTGAAGAACAGTGTCTCAGCTAAAATTTTAAGGAAGGATAGAGGCTGTTTAGATGACTAGTTAGAGAATTGCTCTTCAGTTGAACTGGGAGAATTTATTTGAAGGCAAACAATGAATGAGGAAATGGGGCTGGTTCCTGGAGTTGCTATTAGGAAAAATGAAATAATATTTATAAAGCCCTTTGCAAACCTTAAAACTTTACATAAGTACTAATGATGATGACGTTGATAATTAATGATGCCTATGGGGCACTGTGGTCTATCAGATCATGTACATGTGTCTATTTTTAGAGTTTTAAAGGTTACAACTGACAAAATTGTACATCAATCAATGTATAGGGAGTATAGGAAAATTATCTAATCATTGCTGGGCTTATAGAAAGATGACTTTTGAGAGTGGCTTTACCTCATAAAACTTGGAGGCTTTGGTTTAAGGCTTTATAGAAGCAGTTCTAAAGTCAGCAGGAGAAGACACTACAGGAAAAGGTAGGTACTGACAACAGGAAGGATTCTTTATTTGCTGTGCTGGGCATGTGTTGATCAGAAGAGAGACCTTTCTTTGTTCATGGGTGGAGCAGCTGCTAAAAAGTGCATTGGAGGGGAGCTGAATCCTACCGCTGTGTACAGAAGTATTTAAGCTTACTGTTTTTTTCTGGCATCATCTACAGATGGAGATAGGAATGCTCTTGGGTATGCCTGTGTTGCCCTCTACTGCCCTCTATGATTTGAGAAGGAAAAACCATGATAGAGGTTTTACATCTATTTTACTGAGATTGGTCCTTTCCTGGGAGAAGAGGCAGGGGACTGATTAGACAAAGCCAAATCCCCTTTTATTTGCAAATCAGAGAGACATAATAGCTCTTTGGCTTAAGAGAATTTAAAATAGTCTGACACTTACTCGGCTCCCAGTGAGCTAAAAGAGATGTGGTAAGGGCCAGAAACAGAGCAGGAACAGAGAAGCAGCTCTCTGAGGGACAGATGATCTCTGAAGGACAAAGGAGGGCATTAACACCTCTAGTCCAGAGTGGTGAGTTGCCAGGCACTTGGCTTTCCTCACTCATGGCCCTCCTTGCTAAGTTTCTGTGGGTATGCAATGGTAGGAGAATATAATGCAAGCTTATGGATAGATGATGATATTTTGAATAGTCTCATTTTTGTCTTCTATTGAATTACTGTAATATTAGATCATTGCTGACTTTGCCTTCTATTGGTAAAAGTTATGATTATTTCAACTTTTACACTCTAAGAAGATGTGATTATTCTTTCTTTTGCCTTACTAAGTACTTATCATGTTTAAGAGTTAATAGAGCCACAGTGACTGATTTTGTATAAATAGGGGACTAAAGATCTAAAAGTGGAAGTAACAGGAGTGTCTCCATCTCCTAACACCAAGATGACCCCTAGGTGAGGGGGAAGAATGAGAGAGACAGAGAGAGGCTTGTAGCATCATGGTGCGACCTCTGGAACTGCACATATGACTGATGGAGTACATACTGGGCAATTGATCTTGCCCAAAATATGAGAGGAGGGGATGGTACCATACCCAAGATGCACATTTTAAGTCACTAATGTTTACATACTTGAGCTGATCTCCTCTAGAGGATTTTTGAGGACATAAAAAGAATCTATGACTAGATCTCCATATACATAAACACTACTGAAGGAAGTACTTGCATGCGAGGATAGGAGAGAGAGAGTAATCATAGGCCAGTGAAGCACTGTAGTCTAAATTAACTCAGGAAGTTAAATTTAATTTGTTTATAAACTCACTCCTAAAGTCCCACTCTGGCACCTCATATTCCTGAAGGCTATGCCAATGGCTAAAAGTTCTGCTGCATCATATCAAACTGAGAACGTTTTTAAGTGATGTTTATCTCTGGCACCCTAGGACACGGTATAGGTAAGCCACAACAATGTATAGTTATCCTATTACAACTCAGGAAGGTTGTCTACTAAGACAGAAAAGCTCTGTGTGATCAGCTTGATGGAGGCAGTATCCATATCTCCAAAGTTACAAGTCCTTAAAATACCTGCCTTGTAGTTTGTGGCACAATCTCAGGCAACTTAATTTAGCTGCTTCAGTGGGTTTGCATTCAGGAAGATGGACTTCCTTGCTATTTCCACAATAGGTTGTCTCCATTCCAGCCATCATTCTCATCTTCCTTCCTCATGTCCAACCACTGGGTTCTGATAGTGTATAAATTCCTCAATTGTATTTCTATACCTAGCACTCAGCACAATGTCTGGAATATAGAAGACTCTTATTATTTTATATATTAAATAACAGTGAGAAAATTTTCAAATGCTTCTATCTCTAGCCCTATGGATGAGAGAATCCTGGTGGCTCTGTTACTACCAACTACTAGAGAAAGTTGCTAACTGTTCAATGAATCTATACCCTGGTCTTTATCCCTCCTGTGGTCAGGCAATAATGGGAGAGTGGGGTAGCTGCACATGCAGCTCTTACTTTCTCTGCTATTAAAACTGAAGTTGTTCTTAGTGCTAATTTTTAGTACCTTAAATTATCATTCTAAAGCACCATAGGGAAAACACAAACTTTAGTTTTATAAAAATTGGAATTTCCAGTAGCTTTAAATAAAATAATTTTTAGGATGAAACCCTGCAAATTAGTGTTCTATATCAATATTCATTAAAACAAATCCTTTTTGATGACACAGGGCCCATTCAAATAATCCTCCAAATTACCACTGAATTTCATATTTTCAGAAGCTGTAAAATGAAGCCAAATTCTCCTTTTTAGAAAAAGAACAATTTCAGACACAGTTCAAATCCAGTAGATTTTTAATTACATATATTTTCATACAAACAAAACCCAGTATACTTTAAATTATGATTATATTATACTTCCAAGATGCTTTTTGCTTTTACACATAAGCCTAAATAATATCTGCATATTCCTAAGAAATTTATTTTAACATGGTTCAATGTAATTCAAATGTAATTCAACAGGGTTCAAGAGTAATTATTTTTATGTTTATAAGCAGAATACAACTAGTAACATAAACAAAATTGGGTTTTTTATGTAGTATCAAAATCATTAATATCAATAAAGGAAATTATTTCCTTTGCTTAGTTAAATCAAGTCCTAACAGCAAGGATGAACAAAAAGAAAATAATGGAAGATATTTTTGACATGGTGATTATCTGGTGAAGAAAATCACACAAATCATTCCCTTATCTTGCTTTCTCTTGTTCCCTTATTTTCAGGTTTACTAAGAAATGCTACACCAAACTCCTTAAAAATTAGTGTTGCTTTATTATTTTACATTTAATTCTTTATGCTTTTCCGATTTATTCACATCACAGGAAAACTTCAGCTAGCGTTGCTAGAAATTAATTTAAAATGTGAAGTGAAATGTTAAAATCAAGATTAAAATTTTGTATTTTTTAATATTTATCCAGTATATAATAAAGAAGCCAAATAATAAAGAACTGCTTTTGAAAGAAAATGCTTGAAACAGAACTATCAATCAATCAATCAATAAGTAATTGTTGTGACTAAGCAGTGAAGCAGGAAGACATGCTGGAGGAGAGACAATGTGCCAGGCAAATCAAGCTATCACCATCACATGGACTGCTATTTGCCCTCAGACTCTGATATATTTTATATTTGCCCTCAGACTTAGGAACCTGAACCCAAGAGTCTAAGGAAAAGCAGTGTCCCACAAATCACCAGACTTGTTTCTAGCCCAGCCTCTGAAGCCATTCCTGAGGAGAGAAATCGTTGTGGAGGAAGGGGCCATATTCCTCATCACCACCAGCAACAACTGCCTGTCACAAGAATACTGGAGTGGCAGTATCCTCCACAAAGGTGTCAAACTTGAGGACAACAGGCCTCTGAACTCAGTTCACAAAGCCCCAACTGTAGACTGAACTAGATTAAAATATAATGAGGAAATGTTTAACTAAATAAAAATAAAACATAGATAATGTTAATTTGTGTTTTTCTACGTCAATATGCATCATTGCTGCAGAGCAGTCCACTGTCCTGATAAAAGACTATCCTGGCCACTGTCCAGTTAAGCAACTCTTGTGGAGAAAGGAGGGCCTGCCATCTGAACTGCCAACTAATTCCCTGCTATTGAAAAGTAAGACAAGCAACCTAACTAAAAGAGTAAAGTACTGTGAGGTTGAGATAGAAAGCAACATATTCCAGGAAAAACTACCACCACCTTGACCTAATGAAGATAACCCAGAATTCTGAACCCAAGATTTTGGCAAGAGTAATGTGGAGATATAGCCTGTCAAAAGCTCCTGCTAATACCACAGTCACATCTATTAAAGATACAGAAAACAAAAGTTCTTGTTATCAAAATCGTTGGCATGGTCAAATGTTCAAACATGATTTTATCAGTAGAGATGACATTAAATAATAGGCACTGTCATCTACTTTGTAATAGCATCCTAAGGATCATGGGACCTTTCTATTTGTATATTCCAGTACCTAACAGTGTTTTACACAGTGATTGATAAATGCTTCATTCATTCATTCATTTATTCATTCATTCACTGGTGTTCTAAGCATTAGAGACTTAAATGCAAAAATAAAATTACTTTTGCCTTCAAGGAATTTATATTAGTTCATATGTTTGGGGATCAGGTCTGTTTCTGAGAAAAGGAATTACCGAGTTAAGTTTATCTTGACTATTCATTTGTCTCAGGTTTTTTCTGATTCAGAGTTCTGGGACAGCAATTGTTCAATTTATTTTGAAAAGCTATAGAACACTGGAGTGAATGGAAAACAGAGTATGCTTCAATTATTTTAAGTTAACCACTAAGGAAATATAGATGATACTAGAATTGTTCCATGATTATAGAATACATTTACTTGGTAACAGACAGAGGATGGAAAAACTGATACCAACCATGAGCTAATGTAGGTTCGTTCACAAAGAGGTGTCAGAGTTTAACACCAGAAAAATAAGAGAGAAGTTAAAGGACACATTTCAGAACTACATAAAAGAAACTGTAACTTGCTGAGTAAATTGGTTGTCCAAAGAAAATATGAAATATACCTTCTACTGCCTCCTGAGACTATCTATTCAAACTTGCTGAGACAAAGACTGAGAAGAGAGACTTCTTTTGAATTCTCACCTGCTGTTGCTGGGATAGAGAAAAAAAAATCCTGTGAGCTGTGAATTGGTTAGTGGAGCCATTCTCAAAACTATTTGGGACTATGCCCTTAAAAGTACTAAATTATGCATATATTTTGACAACTTTGTGTAATTCTGCCTCATTTAAATCTAATTCACATGCAAGTCAGACATCTCTCGGTGATGTCATTGGTTCTCTTCAAAAAATGAAGGACAAACAAAAACAATGACCCTTTGAGATAGCAATACTAAGTCTATACCTCAGTCATCAGAGAAGAAAAGTCCTACAGATACAAAATATGGCAACAAAGAATGAAAACTCAAGGATTGCTCCTCAGTTGGAGAATGGTTTACTTACGGCATATGAATGTAACAGAATACCAGTGTTGAAAGAAACAATGGAGGGGATGGTTTCAAAGAAACTTGGATGAACTTGATACAAAGGGAACTGAGCAGAACCAATAGGACAATTTCTACTGTAACACTGTAAAGGTGAACAGTTCTGAAAGATCACAAGAATTCTGATAAATGCAATATAATAACCATATGTAATAATTCCAGAGAACTGCCAATAAAGAATGCTATCCACTTCCATACAGAGAATTAATAGATTCAGAACATGGAATGAGACATGCTTTTTGTACATAACTAATTCAATAATTGGTTTTTCTCGATTAAGTATATTGGTCATAAGGGTTTTATTCGTCTTTTGTTTGCTTTGTTTTGCTTTTTGTCCCGTGGGAGAAGGAGTAAGAATGAACATTGGTTAATTCCTTTAAAATTATTTTTAAAAAGATCATAACACAAATTCAACAGAAGTCATCAGCTAAACCTGAAAACTAGAAGTAATGGATGCTTCAGTTGCTGAGAAAAAGAAGTCCAATTAAGCAGAGGAACAGCTTGTAACAGAATCAGAGAAGTCACATAGTATACCAACTTATTTGAGAATGTCCCCAGTGGCATCTTAATGAAGCACAGCAGGGATCAACTAAGCTTAACAGAAGAAGCATGTATTCAACAAAAATTGTCTTTATCAAGGAATGTTTAGGGACATTTTCTTTTTTTTTTAACATTATTTTTTTATTTGGTCAATTTCAAACATTATTCCTCAGTTACAAACATCATTCCTCCTTCCCCTCCCCTAGCTGACATGCAATTCCACTGGGTATTACATGTGCCCTTGAACATTTCTATGTTGTTGGTATTTGCACTAGGATGTTCATTTAGAGTCTACATACCAAGCCATATCCCTTTTGACCCATGTCATCAAGCAGTTGTTTTAATTTGGTGTTACTACTCCCACAGTTTTTCCTATGAATGTGGATAGTGTTCTTTCTCATAGATCCCTCTGAGTTGTTCAGGATCACTGCATTGCCACTAATGGAGAAGTCCATTACATTCAATTGTACCACAGTGTATTAGTCTCTGTGTACAATGTTCTCCTGGTTCTGCCCCTTTCACTCTGCATCACTTACTGGAGGTTGTTCCAGTCTCCATGGAATTCCTCCAGTTTATTATTCCTTTGAGCACAATAATATTCCATCACCAACATATACCGCAATTTGTTCAGCCATTCCCCAATTGAAGGGCACCTTCTCATTTTCCAATTTTTTGCCACCACAAAGAGTGTAGCTATGAATATTCTTGTACATATATTTTTCCTTATTATCTCTGGGGTACAAACCCAGCAGTGCTATGGCTGGATCAAAGGGCAGACAGTCTTATAGGGCCCTTTGGGCATAGTTCCAAATTGTTAGAGACATTTTCTGAGATAAAAAGGGATAAGAGAACTTATTAGTTCCAGAGTTATGGAATAACTTGAATACATGGGTTTTCCTAACTCGTGTGCTTCCTTGACATGTTTCTGTAACTGTATACCCATTATTTTTTTTACAGATATTGAGTGCTTTTCTGGCATAATCTGACCTAGATCTATCTGTGGCCTGAGCTATATTTATTATTCTTGCATTTTTGTTATGTGAGTGCTTGTGGTGCTATTTATTGTTTTTTAGCATTTTGTTAAATAAATTGCGATGTTTAAGATCTAATGTTATCATTTTGAGTGGGTGGGTGTGCAAAAATGAAAGAACACTGGTTGGAAGCTGAGAGCTATATTAGTGACTAAAGGGAATATGTTCCGCGCAATAAGGTAATTATATACACTGAGGGATCTGTCAATGTGAGATCAAGCTGGGGCTAATGAGCCAGAGCTGAGAGTAAATGCTGGGCTTTATCCCATTATGTCCATTTCAGACATCTTAATATAATATGCAGATGTTACACCAAATATATAGAAAAGGCTACATGTACCATTCCAGCAGAAATCTGGTCATTATGCTAACTTCTAGCAAACAATTTACAATCAGGTTGTAGCAGCATCAAAGTATGTCTTACATCTCATAATGATTTTTTAAAGAAATAGGTGACTTAATGAGGGACAATTGCTGATGGCAATTAAGTCTTATTGAATAGATTAAGTTGTGTTCAATGTCTTTAAATTGAATGCTAAGTTGTTTTTGGTCACATATTCCAGAGGTCCCAGAAAACATGATAATCTTAAGTATATTATTTTCTAATTATTAAAGTCTTGGTATTAAATAAAAATCTAGATTAGATTATTAGACATAGGAAAAGTAATCCATTTGTGTTTAGCCTGACAAAAGCTTTCCTCTATTTTCCTAATATATAAATATTTCCATAGCATTAATTTTTTATGGTTTGACTGAATATTTAATTGGTCACCAGGGATTATATTTCTAAATCCCAAAAATGAATTACTAAAGTAAAATGGAATTTATGGTAAATTATTTTCAATAGAGGGAAGATATTAAGGAAGAGAGAAAAGGGGAGAAAGAGAGAGAGATCCAGCTTTCTCTGAATCAGGTAGAAATTCTAAGACCCCAGCCAGGGGAAAGGAGTCTCAAGACGATGGGCATTTCCCAGGGGCTCACGCCTCCAGAAAGGGCAAGGAAGGAATTCAGCTTTTACACTCACCATGTTGTCAGTTCAATCAGCAGATTCTTTTATCAGCCTCAACTCCTGCAGGCTCCACTCCGGGTATATATCTTTCAAACTCCAAGTGACCCTCTTCACTCCAAGTGTCTTCACTCTAAGTGACTCTCTTCAAGTCTCTCTTTGTGTCTCTGTTTCCACTTTTAAAGACCTTTTTTATCTTGTGTCACTTCCCCTAAATTTTTATGTCTACCAATAACAAGCTATGCTCCACTCCAGGACTGCCTACTCTTTTACATGTGGGTCACAGACCTCCCACTCAATGTATGAAATGGGTGTTTACACCTTTTTGTGGTTAAAATCCAAAATGGGTAGATCTCCATACTCAACTTTTAAGTACTGTTATTTACATTTTGGGGATTAAAATCTAAAAATAGACAGGGGATTACAATGCAATCTTCACAATCAAGGAAGAGCTAAGTACCTTCATTGTTGCAATTAGGGGAGAGCCAAATCCAATCTTCACAATAGGCAAACCTTCCATAGCAAAGCTTAGTTCAAATCAGGACTTTGGCTGGACAGAATTTCACAGACTATAGGATACAATGTTGTTTCTTTGTCTAAAGAACCAGCAAGAAGGCCAAATACATGATGAGCTCATTTTCTTAAATTATAAAATTGAGATAATATACTTCTTGAACCTATAATTCACAGGGTTGTTCAATTTAATTAATTTCAAAGCAACAGTTATTGAGCACCATCTATGTATAAGGGTAGTGTCACAACATACAGATAGAAGGTAAATAGGCAAAGTCCTTGCTTATATTTTAGTCAAAAAGGTTATGTAATAATACAACCCTGGAGAATGTCATGTAATTATACTGATTGACTGGGTATCCTATAAATTTGTTACAAAATCTCAAGTGGGCCCTTACTAGGGCAAAGTAATCCTTTCACATCTTCCTAATTAACTCACTCTACCAATGACTTCTACACTATTTTATCCTTTCCCCAAATTCCTGTCCCCTTGAACCCTTCAGCTGTGAACCTTACCTTATATTTCACTGAAAAAAAATTGAGGTTATTATTTGAAAGTTCCAACTTCTTTACTATTCCTCACCCCATAATTATTCAGATGCTTTTTGCCACTATTTTCTCACATCATGTGAAGATGGTACCTTTCTCCTTGCCAAGACAGAACTCTCAATATACCATGATCCCATTCCATCTTGTCTTTTCATGCAGATAGCCTCATCATCACACTAATCTTCATTCATTATCTACTAGCTTTTTCTCTAGTATCTACAAACATGACAATGTCTTCACTTTCTTCAAAAACTGTCATTTTGTCCTTCCCCTTTTATTCATTCTTGCTATCTATCATCTTATATGATCTCTTCTCCCTTTTCTGTTTTAAAATGAGAGCTGCCATAGTAGACATGCTATTAATAAATGCTTATTGATTTGATTTGGACAAGTGACTTCATGGGAATGTCATGGGAATAGGGAACTCTCAGGTGAGCAAATTTCCTCTACCAATGTTGGATAACACCATTTCTACAATTTAATAACCTTAGTGAATTACCTGGAGTACTTAGAGGTTAAATGAATTGCTTGAGGGCCCACAATATGCATCAGAGGCAGGACTTGAAACTAGATCATATTGGCTTCTGGCCTTTTGGTTTTTAGACCTTCACAGGGATGTCTCTCTAAATACCAATATATGTTAATTTCAAAGATTGGGGATTGAAGGAATTGGGGAAAGGCCTTGTGAAGGAAATAGTATTTGAGCTGTTTTTTAAAGGAAAAGATGAATTGTTTTGGCAGAAATGTTTTGTAAGCTTTATGCTATAGGAAAGTCAATTATGTATGTTGGGGAAAATGAGCAAACTTTAGTTTCAGTCATCAGAGATCAAGATAAAGAATTAAGATTTTCATGTGTAGATTTACTCTGAAAACTCAGGTGCAATGTAGCTGTTTTGCATTAGTAGTCAGCTCCCCAATCACTGCAGGCCATCAAGCTAACAGACTCTCTGTGAACCCTTTGGGGGTTTTCTTGGTAAAGGATACAAGAATGGTTTGTTATTTCCTTCTCTAGCTCATTTCACACATGAAGAAACAGAGGTAAACAGGGTTAAGCATCTTGGGGGAGGGGGGTCACATAGCTGGTATTTAAAGCCTAAAGCCTAATTTGAATTTAGGAAGCTTAGTTTTCCTAACTCCAGGCCCCACACTCTATCCACAGTGCCACCTAGCTGCCCCTAGAGGTAAATAAAAATAAATACGGCTAATGCAAAGGTTATGCCAAAAAAGTTTCAGGTCAGTTTATTATTTGGTCTCTGATGCTCCATCTAAACCTAGAGTTCTATGAGTCTGACAAATGTCCTGGGCAGGCACACACAAAAAAGAGGAATCCAGTGATTCCTCATTAGGACTGAAGTGCTATTAAATAATGTCTAAAGAGAAGATTATAGGTTTCTAAATGTGTAGCTAGTAGGGTCCCTAAGCTATTTATTTTACAAGTGAGGAAACTGCGGCTAAAAAGGCTCAAGTGACTGCCCGAAAGGAGTGTACACGAAAAGGAATGTCAACTTCTCCCTCCAATGCAAGAATTGGGGTTCTTCTATCCACTCCGCTGTCTTGCTCCGCCTTCAGGTTCTTCCAAGAAATCAGCGAGATTATTTTGCTCCCAGGGAAGAAGGAGCAAAGTCTTTTAGAGCAAGGAACCAGAAATTCCCAAGATAATCCAAGGTATTTCTAAGCATGGCGCCTCCATCAGGTCGGTCCTCGGTGAGAAGAGAAGCTGCTCGCGGCGGCGCAGCGACGTGCTGATGCCCCTCCCCCTCTGGTTGCCGCGGAGGGGGACAACAGGCCATGGCTGCGGCCGGCCCCCTCTCCAGTCAACCGCCACAGTCAAGGCCTCCAAACATCTCTACAACTGCTTCCTCAAGAAGGCGAAAGCTAATTCTGCCATATTGGTCTCCCCCGAAGAAGTCCCGCTTGCCTAGGACCGTCTTGCGCTGGCTTCAAAGCATGGACCTCACTTTTTACCCCAAGAATATCAACAGGTGTGTGGATACAGGCAGCTACTTCACTCGCCCCCCTCACCCCCCCCAACTGACGCGCCGCGCCTGCGCCTCACCTCCCTCATTAATCTCCAGCAAGTCCCTTAAGGCACTCCGCCCCCAGGCCTGCAATGCACCAACGGGCTTCTGCCCCAACATCCCTACCTCCTTCGACCGCCCCGCCCCTCGTATAGGCACTACCCACTGGATGCCACACGCTTGCGCTGTACCTCTCTCTGCTTCCATCACTTTTTCTATGCAAAGCTCAACGCCTGCGCGGCCAGAGATCGACCTACCACACCCCGCCTTTGCTCCATCTCCCCTAACCTTGGCGCCTGCGCTCTCTCTCCCCAACCCTTTTTCTGCCGCCCCACCCTAGATGCCCCGCCACACACAGGGCCGGACCTAGGTAGTAGGAGGGACCTTAGAGTCAGAGACCAGCCCTTTCCTTTCTACATGTAGACTACCTTCTGGACCTTTATCCCCTCTCTATAAAGGAGAGATGTTAAGAGGTGGGAAGACCCTTTTATTTTTACAGATTAACTTATCAATAAGCATTTATTAATGTTTACACTAGCACGGTCCAGGCTTCGGGAATACAAAAACAAAAATGAAACAGCCTATGTCAAGGAGCTTATGTTCTGGGGAAACTGAGGCCCCAACAGGTTAAGTGGCAGAGCTAGGATTTGAACCTGCGTCCTCTGACTACACTTTCAATGCTCGTCTCCTATATTTCTGGGCTTCTCTGTGAGAAACAACGTAACTTAGTTGATGGCTTGCTAGGCTTTAAGGGGTAAAAATATGATGGTTCTCAATCCATTGTGCCACCTAGTTGCTCCCCATACTTAATTCTTTTTTTTTTAATTCATTTATTTAGTCAATTTAGAACATTATTCCTTGTTTACAAGAGTTACATTATTTCCCTCCCTCCCCTGCCCCCACCCTTCCCGCAGCCGATGTGCAATTTCATTGGGTATTAAGTGTGTCCTTGATCAGAACCTTTTTCCATGTTGTTGGTGTTTGCATTAGGATGTTCATTTAGAGTCTACATCCCCAGCCATATCTCCTCGACCCATGTCATCAAGCAGTTGTTTTAATTTGGCGGTTTTTACTCCCACAGTTTTTCCTCTGAAGGTGGATAGTGGTCTTTCTCATAGATCACTCCAAGTTGTTCAGGATCACTGCATTGCCACTAATGGAGAAGTCTATTACATTCGATTTTCCACAGTGTGTCAGTCTCTGTGTACAATGTTCTCCTGGTTCTGCTCCTCTCACTCTGCAGCAATTCCTGGAGGTTGTTCCAGTCTCCATGGAACTCCTCCACTTTATTATTCCTTTTAGCACAATAGTATTCCATCACCAACATATACCACAATTTGTTCAGCCATTCCCCGATTGAAGGACAGCCCCTCATTTTCCAATTTTTTGCCACCACAAAGAGCGCTGCTATAAATATTCTTGAACAAGCAAGTCTTTTTCCTTATTATCTCTTTGGGGTACAAACCCAGCAGTGCTATGGTTGGATCAAAGGGCAGACAGTCTTTTATCGCCCTTGGGGCATAGTTCCAAATTGCCCTCCAGAATG
This sequence comes from Monodelphis domestica, assembly GCF_027887165.1. NCBI lineage: Eukaryota > Metazoa > Chordata > Mammalia > Didelphimorphia > Didelphidae > Monodelphis > Monodelphis domestica. The sequence goes on along the minus strand of NC_077232.1, from coordinate 221,289,336 downwards.
GATGGATAAATTCACAACTCCACCAGCAATGCATTAATGTCCCAACTTTGCCACATCCCCTCCAGCATTCATTACTCCCACAGTTAATTCTTAATAAATATTTGTTGAGTTGATAATAAATGAACATTATATCAAACTCCTACTATAGGTTTTTCTATTATGATCCTTTTGTATGAGTCATCAAACCTATAACCATTTTATATTCTGGCAATCTAAGAAACTGGCATACCTCCAGTATTATAAGTGCTATCAACAAATGTGAAAGCAGGATCATCTTGGGATAAATTAAAATGGGGATAATACTTAAATAATAATTAACAGAGCATTATACTTTACCATTCTCTCTGCTGTTATATCTCTCCAGGTTCTTTCTCAGCACCTAATGCTCTGAAATTATTAAGCTATTCATGAATTCATATTCATAAAAATGAAAATCATTTTTATATCCAGGTGACAAAGATTAATCAACATGCATTTAGATATAATGACACACCAAAATGATGTAGAGATGCTATAATTTTAAAGACTCCCCTGGAGTTGGTTCCAACGAATTTATTAGTAGATTCTTAAAAATGGAGAGAAATTGATAGATCATCTTGTCCAGCTTCTGTTTTTATAGATGAGGGAAGTGAGGCTCTGTACTATTTTGTTTCCTCAAGGTCATAAAGCTATGTAGAGGCAGATTTGGATTTTGAATCTAGAACTCCTAGTTCATTCTTTCTTCTTCCTGTATCAAACTACCTCAAAACCAAAGTAGTTTGAAGAATTTCTTACTTCAAGTTTTGGAAAGCTTCAATATTGTTATCTCGGATCCACATTAAATATTTGAATCATACTGTTCCACTCAAATCATCTAGCAAACACTGTGCTAGATTTTGGGGGTCATGAAGAATTAAGATAAGACAGAGTCCCATCCTTTTTAGAGTTTATAAGCGAAACTGATGATAATATGATGATGATGATGATGATGTGAGAGAGCTTTGAGGTGAAACCCCAGATTCCAGACAGGTACCGTTTTGCATGAATGCAAAGCTCCAAAATTTAGCTTAAAAATAAAAAGAATTATTTATTTGGAAGCAATGTTGAACAGTAGGGAGGCAGTCTGGGTTTTTTATAACCCTTTGACAAGAAAGGTTACAGGATGGGAGGGGGTTTAGGGGTGGTGGGTGTGGGGGTAAATCAGGAATGAGTAATAAATTGGGTTGGGGGGTATAAAGGATGATCTGTGGAATTCAAAGGATGCTTGGATTAGGTACCACCCAGTGCTTATCAGGGTAGAACTGGGAAGTGCATATCTATGTTAAAACAGGATCTAAGGGAAAATCCTAGGGGAAGAAAGGAATTCCATATGTCGTTTTGACCAGGAATACTTCTGGAGTTTGGGGTGTCTAGAGGGAAACCTTGGGCCCCATGCCAATGATACAATTGCAAACTAACTAAAATATAGCATTCTGTTTAATCTTCTTGTTGTTACTGGTCAGAGATTTTTCCAATGGCTTCCTACTTGCAGAAATATTCAGTATCTATTATCCACGGGATCTTAAACTGGCAGCTTTTGGGAATGGAACTTCCATAAAGACCAAATTGGCTAATTGGTCACAGCTGGAAAGTGTAAGTTATTAATCATATTTAATTTTAAGAAAATAGCACACTCCCACTCTGGATTTAAAAATAAACAAACAAATGGGCTAATTGTAAAGCATTTAATACAGGTGTCTGGCAGAGAGTAAGCACTATATTCAAGTTAACTATTCTTATTATTATAATATCTATATTTTATTCCATTGAATTAATTATGTTAACTTTTTAGAGGTTAGGAAAAGGATTAATTGAAAGATATAAATGTAGAATAAATCTAAGTAAATTCGTTAAAATGAGACTGTAATGTAGAACTCTTTACTATTAAAAATGCCTAATTGACTCAGCTAAAGATTTTTTGTTTTTTGTTTTTAAGTTTTTTGCAAAAAGACATTTGAAAATACCCAAAGAATTAATTCATGGGACACTTCACTGTAAACCTGGAGTACCAGAAATATTGATACAAGACGTCTATACATTACTCACAAAACAAGAGTGAGTTATTATTAGATATTTCACCTTTAAAATGAACAGTCTTAGATTTATGTAATTTTTATTTCCAAGGCTTTGAATAAACAGCAAGTTTTTTGTTTTGTATGTTTCCAGAGTTAAAAATATCCAAGATGACTATGTGAACTTCACAGATTGTAACTACCAGATAAATATGCCACTGGTGCCCAAAGCAACCGTTTCATCATTTATCAAGAGTAATATTCGGTTAACTGAATTACTGAGCAATCCCAATATACTTAGTAATCAACTTAAAATTGACTTTCTGTGTGTCTTACAAATGTTACAGAGAAGACTGAGTAGAAAACTCCATCCAAGTAAGTTTTCTAACAAAATTATTTTTTCTCACTCCTTTTTGGGCTTTATATTCTAATATTCTAAAAAAAGGGAACTCTTTCCGACCCTGATCTCCTGAAAGAGGAAATGAGGACTGGACTTGTAATAAGTAAAATTATGAAGGAAATAAAGTTTGTTCTTGCTAATTTCCATATCTCTAGGCCGTTGCTTCAGCTTCAATTTCTTCTTTTTTGCTTTTCTGATTCTCAACCATTTTAGCTACCCTTCTTCTATTTGTTAGCAAAACTCTAGTAAAGTTATTAATCATATCAGAGTAATTTGTGTTTAAATATACATATTTTTTTTTCTGAAACAGTTATGAAACATGGGTGACAGGACATTTATCCTCAAATTTGTAATGCATCATTCTACCAAACATATAGATAGTTCTTTTAATGGTCCTAGATTGTTAACTGCTTCAAGAGCCCAATATTTTCCTTGAGGTATAAAATAGATGCAAATAAGGAAATAAAATAATCACAGAAAAAAATTGAATTACAGACAACTAAAAAGGGCAATGGTAAGACTTTTTATTTCATATATTGAGAAGTCATATATTTCAGTGCAACTTTACAGCAACCTCTTCCTTCTTAACATTTTGAGGAATAAAAATCAATTTGAAAATCTATGAAACCTTCAAACAATTTTTTTAATGAAGGTGTCAGAAGGCATTCTATGATAATTACTAAAGCATCTTGATTTCCTTAATAGACCATACTAATCTATGAAGAATATGATGACTTCTTATTTTTTCAGTGATATCAAATAATTATAATATATCCTTCAAAATGGTCAGAATTGTGTGAGAACCTCAAATTTTTATTGAAATTGATCCTGTCAATTAATTGCATTTACATATGCAAAGTTATTAGTAGAGAGAGGTTTTTCACTTGAAGTTTTTTTCCATTGATCAAATAGTCTAAACCAAAAAAATATAGTTTTGTTTTTTCATTTAAAGAGTGTCACATTATAAGTGTTAATTAGACCTTAGGATAATGAAAGTTATGGAAAAAAGTTGTACTTTCTTTAAACTTATAATAGACTGAAACATTTTTTCATCTTCCCTACATTAATTGTACTTTTTCTTTTCTTATGTATTATTTATTATAGAAGTTTTTCATTGAAATGATGGTTTTTCTTTGTGAATTTTCTTTAGGAATAGACTAAGCAAATTGTTCCAGCAAATGTCTTGCAGAAAACTGGGAGAATTTGTAACTAAGTGACTAATTTTATACCTGGAACCTTAAAGCATCTTACCTATAAATGAAAGGTCACAATAAAATTAAAGACTAATGTCTCTTTTATAATACTAGCAAAAGCTTACATTAATATACATAATATACACTTTAGGATGTATTCAGCACTTAACTCACAATTACTCTGTAAACTGTCTTTCATCATCAAAACTTCAATTTTCCTCAAAGCATTTTTGTTCATTTTATTTGGCTAATTTCTGATGAAATTAGCTCTAGTCCTTTTAGACTTTTGTGATGAGTGTTGTGGTTAGTAGGCATCAACTAATCAGACTATTTTTGTGCTCTGAGAATTATGACCTCACAAAAGGTAGTTGTTATGGTACTTAGTAGATCTAGGAATGATTATAAACTGATGTAATGATGGGATTTGGCTTTAAATTCAGATATTTAGTTATCATTTTCTAGCTATTTAAAAAAATACACTCTTCTTCCCCAAGAAGAGACATCTACTCTCCCGTATGCTGCTCTCAGTATTGCAGCTTATTCATCAACTGAATAACTAATTAGTTTTCTTGGCTGGATCCCTGTATAAGACATTTAGACATCTCACCCTTGTTAGGAAAGGCACTTATTTTTGTTTATCCTTTAGTGGTGACTTGACTGGAACCATTCATAATGCCTTAAAGGCTAATAATAACGGCAAAAATATGGAGATGATTTGGGATAGAATCACTATGTCACTGATCTTGTTCTCTTTTATGACCTTTCACTGCTAGTTGGCTCCCTCACATCTGTGTATAATCATACTCAAATCTCCCAAATTCTTAAAAATAAACAAACAAAATTTCCTTTGACCATTTGCTCTTATTTTGCTAACATTCCATTTCTATACTTCCTTTCACTATTGAATGTCTTGAGAGAATTGTCTACACTCAGTGCTACCTCTTAATTTGTCACCCCCTTCTTGCATTCCGAGTTCTTCAGTTCTATTCTTCTGTTTCAGAACTTACAATGACTTCCTAATTGTCAAGTCCATTGGTTTTACTGTTCAGATCTTCACCTTAATCTATTTGCAATTTCTGACTATTCAGTCTTAGTAGTGACCCTCTTGCCTCTTGACTTCAGAGACACACATTATTTTGGTACTCAACTTACCTCTCTAGCCATTTTTTGACTCCTTTATTGGTACCTGATTTCTTTCTTGTCCCTTTAACATATCCTTTACCAATATTAGTAATTAACATACAAAGGGCAGTAAAGTAAAATGAAGACAATAATCAAATCCTGAATAATGAATAGATCAAAGAATAAAAGTAAAGCTTCAATTCCTTGCCATCATGGGACCAAAGAGATGGGATCTATTCTTGGACCTTCCCTGGGACAGAATTTAGAATATATTGTCCATATGAAGATCGCATGTATTCTGAACTCTTTCACTAATGTATATAAGAAAAACATTGTCTAACCCTTCTCTAACCTTTGAGTATCTAAACACTAGATCTTTTACTTCCAATAACCTATATAGGACCAGAGACCCAGAGACAAAACTGAGCAATGGTCAAATGCATGTTTCATATTTATGTTGTCTTTTAGGAATATATCTTTATGTGCCATCTTGGGATAAGGCAGAAGATGTGATGGCAAGCATGAGCATCAGTTGTTTGCCAACCAAAACTATTGACTCAATCATTAGGTCTTATAGGATTACAATTGAAATGGATTCCAGAAACAATCTAGTACAGAGTCTGGCAAACTATGGTTTACAGGACAAATTCAGCCCATTACATGCCTTTGTTTGTCTGGTGGCAAGCTAAAAGTAGTTTTTACATTTTAAGATAAAGTTTTATTGCATTTTAAAATGCAGTAATAGATAGTAATAGAGAATTTCAGAACAGGGGAGAGTTTTTTTTTTTGGGGGGGGGGAAATAAGTTCTATTAACTCCTAAGTTTAAACCCGAGTGGCTAAAAGAATCAGTAGATTAGTCAGTCATTGAACAATTTATGTCTATGATGATAAGCACTATGAAAAATGGTAAAGCTAGAATTACAGAGAAAGACAGAATCCCTCATCACAAGGAGCCAAGTTGGTACACTCATTGGAAATAGGGAAGTTATGGGTGAGTTTAGATGGCCAAAAAAATTAATTCTGTTCAGATATATTAATTTGTGATGCCAGTGGTATCTCTCCTAAAAATGCTCACCAGCAAGCAATTGAGGATATAGGACAGAAAAAGCTCAGGATAGAGAAGAGAGTTAGATGTGTAGATTTCAGATTCATCTTGATAAAGCTGAATTTATGGAATGGATGAGATAATCAAGCATTTGAGTATAGAGAGAGAAGCGGTAAAGGCCCAGGATTCCTTCATGAATTGAAGATGGAATACAGATGATGATCCTGCAAAGGATACCAAGATATGGTCAAACTAATAAGAGAACTCTGAAAAAATAGTATCAAGAATAACCAAGGATAGGCTGCCTTCTGAACTTCCGGTCAAGATGGCGGCTTAGAAGCAGCAAAAGTTCAGACCTCTGAAAACCCTTCCTTACTGATCACAAACTGAATGCTCCTAGGGGACTAAAATTCAAACTTAACAAAAGGACAGAGCCAGGGAGCCCTCCTTCTGGACTCAAATCAAAAGGTATGCCCCCCAAAAACCGGAATCCTAGAACACAGGAAAGTAATGAATGTTGGAGGGGATGTGGCAAAGTGGGGACATTAATTCATTGCTGATGGAGTTGTGAATTGATCCAACCATTCTGGAGGGCAATTTGGAACTATGCCCAAAGGGTGATAAAAGACTGTCTGCCCTTTGATCCAACCATAGCACTGCTGGGTTTGTACCCCAAAGAGATAATAAGGAAAAAGACTTGTACAACAATATTCATAGCGGCGCTCTTTGTGGTGGCAAAAAATTGGAAAATGAGGGGCTGCCCTTCAATTGGGGAATAGCTGAACAAATTGTGGTATATGTTGGTGATGGAATACTATTGTGCTCAAAGGAATAATAAAGTGGAGGAATTCCATGGAGACTGGAACAACCTCCAGGAAGTGATGCAGAGTGAGAGGAGCAGAACCAGGAAAACATTGTACACAGAGACTGATACACTGTGGTTCCATTGAACGTAATGGACTTCTCCATTAGTGGCAATGCAGTGATCCTGAACAATCTGCAGGGATCATAGAGAAAAAAAACTATCCTCAAGCAGAGGACAAACTGTGGGAGTAAAAACGCCGAGGAAACGCAATTGCACCCAGTGGAATTGCTCGTCAGCTATGGGAGAGGTGGTGGGTGGTAGGGAGGAAAAGAAAATGATCTTTTTTTTTTTCCAATGAATAATGTGTGAAAATGACCAAATAAAATAATGTTTAAAATGTTAAAAAAAAAGTTTTAGACTATAAAAATGATGTCATTGATTGTTTAAAAAAATTATGGGACTTTTGCTTAATGAATCTCTCTGATTCCAGGACAAGAGAATACAAAAAGAGCAATTGCACAGTGCCAAAGAAGCACGAAGCTAAACTGGATAGTGCCAATCAAACATAAAATCAAAGAGATCAACCAATCCCAATGGGATTGATGAAATTTTGAGCCAAGACAAGAAGACATGAACTTGTTTGGGGTTCAAGGTTGAGGCTATTTTGACATATGTCAGAGGAAGGTCTTCCTTGTCCCACATTCTGTCCCACATTCTACCAACTATCTCAAATTTGTTGTTACTGAGGCACTCTCCTATTTAGGAGAAAGGGCTAATTATAAGCTCTTTAGATTTGTAGTAAAGTTTTATAGTAATTCATTTTCTAAAAACATTACTCATCTCCCCAAATTTAGGTTATTTGACCATGGTACAATGGCTAGGCTTTGTTTTCTGCTCTACTTTTGGGTTTTATGGTTGTATCTGCTTAATCCTATCCTTGGTTCCTTGAGTTTCTTTGATAATCTCTACCTCCCAAGGTTTGGTCTTCCTGGAGGAAGGATCTTGGAGGTCAGATTACTGTTCATTCAGGACATTCTGGAATATCCTGGCTTGAGAATTCTTAGGCTGCACATTGGTTTTGACCACTTCTCAATAAAGTTCTCCAGCACTTCCAGGGTCTACACACTGGGGTTTTCTTAGATGAGCCTTCCACTCTGGCTGCATCTGGATGCAGTGCAGGTTAAATGTGCCCTTGGTCTGTCTCTGGTTACATGTGGACCTACCCTGGCTCTGGCTTTGCTGGCAGCCCCCTTTTTCTATTCTGGCTGATCTTTAGTTTTGTGGTTGGAGTTTTGGGGGTTTCTTCTGGGATTTATTTATTATTATTATTTGGTCTGGTGTAAACTTTAGGGTTTTGCTAAAGTGCTTATGTGGGAGTGGGACAACTTTCCTGCCATTCAAGCAGTCATTTCGATTAGAATCCAAGTGAATGTTTTAAAAAGTTGGGACAATCAGGAAGTGTTTATAAGATAGCAAAGGAGCTAGTATATAAGGAGAGATTGAAAATTAGGAAGAGGGCATTATTAAAGGAGCTTATAGTACACTGCTCCAGAATCAAGCAAAGGCAGACTCATTACTCCCTACTGTCACTTCTAGAAGGCCCTCACACCACCTACTACCATCACTAAGCATTACTTCCTTCATATTTTTCAATCAATTTGCCGTTTACTAAATGTCTACTCTATTCCATGTTCTTAGGGAACAAGGATTTCCCTATGATAATGAAATTGTCTGTCTGGTCCTAAAAAACAAGCAATGTTCAAATATTGAGCTAGATATCAAGAATATCATGATAACAACAAACCAGTCCCCTCCCACAAGTTTTATATTTTATATTTATATTTAGGGGTATATACTCTTGGGTACTTATGTAAGTAACTTCTAAGGCTTCATTTGTTTCAGCCTGCAACTAAGATTGCATCTGTGTAAGAAATTCCTTTTCAGGAACCTTCTTTTACCAGTACATATCACACTCTATAGCCTCAGGTCCTGGAGAAATGTTTGGTTTGCTGAGAGACTGAATACATTTTATAGTTCAGGGTCACAGAACGAGGATATGGATTTGTACCCTAGTTGTCTTCACTCAGAAGCCAGCTTTCTCTTCATACTACCAGGCAGCCTTTCAAATACTGAATGTATGCAAAATAGTTGAAAATAAAATTTCAGGAGGGAGAAAGCTCTCACACATGGAAAAAGTAAAAAAGCTAGGAAGAGATTTGATTTGAGCCTTGAAGGAAAATAAAATGCTTTGAGTCAGCAGTAAGGAAGAAATGAGAGATACCTAGAGGATTGACAGATTAAGGGCTTATCCTGAATTACATAACCAGAAAGTGTTAGAGCCTGGACTCATTCTTAGGTATTCATGGCTTAGAGGCCAGCTTTCTATCCACTGCACCATGCTGAAGCATTTTGAGATATTGCTTATATACACATATATGCATCTATACATATTATAATAAATTCTGTTCTTTCTCAGTTTCCTTTGCTGGTGCAACATCCATATCATTGTAAGTGTTCTCTCCTCTTTTCTCTCTACACTGTTTCATCAGCTCCCATGAGTTTAATAAGCACAGGATTAATAAAAACAAACCAGTCCCCTCCCACAAGTTTTATATTTTATGTTTCTATTTAGGGGTATATACACTTGTTTTCTTCACTCCATACAGATGACTTCCATTTCATATATTCAGTTCAAATCTTCCTCCTAAGTTTCAGGCTCTCATCACCAATTTCCTATCAGAAATTTCAAAATAGGTCTCCTATAGAAATCTCAAACTTAATTTCTCCCAAATAAAACTCATTATCTTTCACCCTCAACCTTCTCCTCTTCCAAACATCTTTATTTCTTTCAAAGGTGTGGCTATCTTTTCTGTCTCCTAGCTTCATAATCTTGGTATTATCTTGGAATTCTTTATTCTTCCTCACCCCATATATTCTGACAGTTTTTATGCCTTGCCATTCATTTCCATCTTCACAACTTCTCTCTAATCCAATTTCTTCTTTCTAATCATAGAGTTGTCACCTGACTTTAGGTTCTAATGACTCTTATTTACATTATTGCAGCAGTCTTTTCCTGTCTCAAGCCTTTCTACTTTAGTTCATCTGACTCACTACTGCCAAAGAAATTTTGCTAAAGCACACAGATAGGACCATATGAAGATGAACTTTTTTTATCAAGTTTCTTGCACATCCTGCCTTTAGCCTGTCTTTCCAGTCTTATTAGATATCACTTTCTTTTCTGCACTCTGGGATTGTGCCAAAGTGGCCTTCTCTGTATACCTCACACACCATACTCCTATCAATACTTGGTGGTGTTAAGCAAAATAGCATATATAATTATTTCCTTTGCTTTAAGAACCAACTAGTACATTAGAATCATGTCATAATGACCTAGTCTTTGCATAATGATAAAGTCAAGAGTTATGAAGTTGAAAATAAGCTAAAACTCATGCCACCTACTCGTGGTGATTTGGCTCATTTTACCATTTATGAAACGAAACTCTAAGCCATGGAATCAGAGAGCTGGAAAAGACTTTAGAGGTCACCTAGTTCAACTTCTCACTTAATGAAAGAAACCTTTCTACAAAATCTCTAACAAGTTGCTGCCTAGCTTCTACTCAAAGATCTTTAGTGACAGGTATGATGGTCCCTTTCTTGGAAGCCTTTTACATTATTGAGAAACTCTAACTGTGAAAAAGTTATTTCTTAGTTGAGTAAATATCTTTTTGAGTCCTAGACTTCTCACTTCCAATGTGATCTTGAGCAAATGACTTTCTTTCTTGCAGCCTTAGTTTCTTTATCTGTAAATTTTTTTCTAGTTCTAAAATCCTATGAGCCTGTGAAATTATACCCATTGATTCCATTTCTTAATTTTGAGGCAACAACAATTCTTCAAGGACAAGGACCTTGTCTTATTTATTTTGTATTTCCTCCAGTTCCCATCACAGTGCCCTATGTAGGCATTTTTTTAATTCAACAAACATTTAAGTAACTTGTGTTTGGTGCTGAGAAGAAGATCTATAATATATCACTGCTCTTGAGAAATTTATTATCTGATGGGAAAAGACAACCATACAGATAACTACTATGAGGTATGAGGAGGAAATGAGAGAAGTGCTAAGTAAAGGTCTAAGTAATTACCTATGAGAAATAGGGACATGATTTTCATCTGGTATGCGTGTGTGTTTGTGGGGGGAAGGAAAAGGAGGAGTGCATAGATTGGTATCCTAAATTGACCAGGAGGAAAGGGAAGAACATCAACCAATGGGAAAAGAAGTTATGTTTCATGGGAGCTGGCATGAGAAAAAGTATGAAGAATTGGAAAAATGAAAAGAAAGAGATATATGTTGTTTATAGTAGTCTCTCGGTAACTGAGAATGATGATTGTCTTTGTGCGGTTTCATCTATGGTGGGTGGGGTTAGGATAGATGAGTGTGCACAAAGACACTTGTGCGTGAAGGAGATTTAAGTGGAAGAGTCGATGCACAGAGACAGTCCCACTCTCTCGGTGTTGGAAGCCTGGGTCCAGTGGCACGAAAAATCGTTACACCTGGAGACTTCCTCAGCTCCATTATCCAATGGATACACGGATAGCCGTGTTGTCTTTTGTGCTCCAACACGCCCTAAGCACTCCACAGTGCTTTGCTGTGTCGCCCTCACAGCCGTTGAACCTTCTTATTGCTTTCTTCCGTCTGTTCGGCCGAAGCAGTCTTCACATGCTGGTTGAGCAAAGCCCTGGTTCATCAGGGATTGGAACATAAAATATATGAGTCTGGTATTGTGAGATAAGTTGGACAGTGTAAGTTGGTTTATGGAATGGATGCATGAGTGAACAAATGAATGCCTACTTTCTACCATGTATATAAAATCCTCTTTTAAGTATTTGAAGAAAACTATCAGATGTCCTCTTTAATTCACTCCCCACATACACTCACCTTCATTATAGTCATGGAACTTATAGATAGAATCTAAAAACCATAGTTGATTGCTGGAGTTTTTCCTGTTGTTTCTAGCCCTATACTCATATTTCTAGGTCTATTCTGATATAGTTGGAGAGAATTAGAAATTTTGTTGGGAAGGACTGCATTTGGATATTAAAAGTTCAATTTGATGAGTCAAAGTCACCATAGGCAGACTTCCACACTCATTTTCTCCAATCAGCTTTCTAAAGAAAGGCCAGTCAAAATATGCCTGAAAGATAGAGAAGGAAAGGAAGACTCTTTAGGTACATAAGAAATGAAAGGTCATGGGAACTTTGGTTGTATCACCATGGAAATAGTTAAGAATGAAAACTTCTCCACTAGAAGGCAAGCTCCTTGAGAACAAAAACTGTTTCACTTTCATCTTTGAATTCCCAGAGTTTGGTATGATGGCTGATAGACAGTAGACATTGAATAAATGCTTTGTTGATTGATTGGTTCATTATTATTATACAATCAAAATTTCTCTAGGACCTAATAGGAACACAGAAAATGCATCTTTAACTGTTTTGAATTTGGCCTGTAGTGGAATATATATATATATATTTTGTTTTCCTTTTATTTGCTAGCTTGTTTTAATAACATTTATATATATGATATAGAATACAGGTTGTGATTATTCTTAATTGCTAATACAGTCACATCATCTTTTTAACACAATATGAGTAAAGGTAAACTTTGTGAAATTTGGTGAAGGTGGGGTAGGGTGGATAGAAATCCTTAGTTAATATTTACATTTATGTCTAATAGTAATCAAAAAATCCAAAGTCCAAATAATTCATTCATCATAGATCATGGATGATTATTTTGACATAATTTTAAAAAATCTGTTTTTGTCATTTTTTGTAGAGTGGTTTAACATCAAACCAACAATAGGAGAACGTTGTCTTCCTCCTGCTAAAAAGAATGAGGATCTTTCAAAATGTGTCTTGGTAAAGGATAAATGTGTTGCTACTGTACTAGGTAAAATTATATTTTACTTTTCTGATAAAATATCACCTTTTTCTTTAACCTTTGCTTGTTCATTCAATTCATTTAAAAAATATTACTGTGACATTATATAGGTCTAGATTTTTTCTCAAAAATGTATATCAAATTTAGTTATAAAGAAGTCATATACCATTTAAAATGTAGGATTGCAATATTGTCTGATCAAATACTTGGTATAGTAGCATATGGTCAATGGTGTCAAATAGAAGGTCCCTGTGGATCATATTGATTTAGAAAACTACATATTAACATTATCTATATTATATTTTTACTTATTTTATTAAATATTTCCCAATTGCATTTTAATTTGATTCCAGTTGCATTCAAGAATTTTGATCTGCAATGCAACTCATGCAGCATATTTGACACCACTGATCCTTCAATTTTGTACGTCTAAACATAAAGCCTTCTAGACCCCAATTATCCAAATTCCAAGCCACTGGTGGACACTCCTGTGACCTGAAACAAAGGCTGCTGAGTAAAAAAAAAAATAAATGCTGAGTAAAAAGGCCTGTATGAAGAACTAAAACAGAGGTCCAGTGATATTGTGTGGCTTGAGGACGTGCAAAAGTAAGCAGTAAGGATAAGAAATGAGGATGTTGAAGAGACTGGTGACTCAGCCTGGGACAGTTTGAAGAGGGTTCAAAGGGAGTATCAGGAGAGGTTATGAGAAGTGTGGGAGGGAAATGGAATTTCTTGTCCCCTTTTCTCCTTCCTCTGATGGATTGCCTGGATCTAGTGAAGGACAGGGGAGAGGTGAAAGCTATAAACCTTTTATTTCTTTTCTCTTTTTGGAAGGTAGTAAGGAGTTTCCCAAAGAATTTGTGTTTCTAGAATCACTGATAGATATGATTCCTTCAAAACAACATTTTAAATGGGAAGTAAAAAAAAAAAGTTTTAAACCAGCAGCTTACTTCTGCATCTCTATTTCTGATATTAACTATTCCTGGCAGTTCATTTCCCCTCCTTCTCCATGTACTTCTTCCACACCAACTGCTTGATTTTCATCTCCCTTTCTTTAGTTTTCTCTTTCCCCAAAGCCCATAATAGTATTCTAGTAATATGTGGTCAGCAAGCCAAAATATTTTGTTTTTATTCATCAATCCTGCTTCAGAGACATGTCTCCTTTTAGCTAACTGACAGAATAGAAGCAGGTAAAAGTGGTGGAGATAGCTTTGGCAATGATGGAGAGGGATCATTAAACATGTTGCAGGCCACCAAAGATGTTTCTGAATTTCATTTTGTTTGTTTTTGGTTGGCAATTCTCAATTTCCTCTAACTGGGATAAATGCATAGAATAGTAATTCAGTTCAGCTTCAAGGTGCCTTGGGAGGCTTATTATAATATTTCAGGAATTTCTACCCTATATTGGTACCTGCGATCAGTTCTGCTTAGTACATGAAGGAAAAAAATAGTAGGTTTGAAAGACCCTGTAGTAACTTAAATTAGTAAACCTGTAAAGATTTAACAGGAGTCCAGACTACATTGTAAAATAGTCTTTACTTTTGATTTCACTTTCAATTTTTTTGTTCCATTCTGCCTTAATTTTTTTTTTCTTAAGGACTTTTGTTTGCCTAGTTCTGAAAGAATTTGCCCTAAACAGCTTAAAATGGAGCTGAATCATGACCTAGTAGGGTCTGAGCAGCCTCCTTGGAGCCTAAAGAGATACTTGCCTCAATGGAGAACCTTTTCAGAGTTCAAGTGCTCAAGAGGGCAAATTCAAGCTGTCTGTGAGCCCCAGATTGCAGAAGAGAGTTGAGGGAAAAAGTGCTTGCTTTGGGCTGAAGGACAGAGGGGTGGAGCATGCAAAAATGTTCTCAGCTGCTGGGAAGAGGGGGAATGGAGCAGCTCTCCAAGTGCCAGCTCTGAACATGTGCCATGTTTTCACCAGTGCTGTAAGAGCCTTGGTGTATAAATCCCCAAACCAAATGATTCACATTTGCTAAGCATAAGCTTTAAAATGTATACATTCATGGCACTGTTGCTTTTTTGGAAAAGTAGCTAAAATAGTTGTCTTTTCTAAGTAGTCAGCATGTGCAACAAGATAGGAGATTACTGACTTTTTAGAAATAGCCTAGGAATTGACAAGTGAGTGACATCCAACTTTTCTGCCCTTAAGATTTGAATGTATAATATGAACATTCTTTAAAAAGCAAAGGGTATTGATTGGCCCAGGCTACAATCAACCCATATAATTATCTTTGTTGTTGAGTTGTGTCTGACTCTTCAAGACCCCTTAGTGGATTTTCTTGGCAAAGATATAATTAAGCTACACACTTAGAATCACAAAGTCTCGTATTCAGGCTGATGCACATGTGACAAGGACATACCTTAACCAGTCTGTCCCTGATCATCATTGAGGAAGAGCCTGCTTTCTCAAGACAATGCTTTCCATCTCTGCATTTCTTTAGTTGTTAATGAAGTTTTACCTTTTACCAGGATTGGATTTACCTCTCCTCAGGCTCAGCTTACTGTTCTACTTCTACTCTTCGAAGCCAAGTATAATGACTCTTCTAATAGCCATTCAAATACTTTGAAAAATAGCTACAGGCTGTCTTTTCTTCAAATTCTCTGTGCTCAAGGCTGTACTTCCTCAGATGGCATGAATTGCAGGTCCTTCACCTTTCTTGCTCTGCTCCTCTAAATATTTTCCAGGGTATTAAGATATTTCCTAAAATGAGGAACCCCCCAGAACTGAAAGCAGTTCTCCAGACGTGATCTCATCAAGGCAGAGTTTAATGTGACTATCATTTTCTTATTGATGGATACTCTGATTCTTAGTGCATCTTAGACAATGTTACTTTTGTAAAATTCCACATCAAGCTTGTACCACACTAAAATATTCAGAACATTTTTTTCAGTTAGCTGTGTATCACCTTCTAACATTTGTGACGTTGATTTTTTGAACCTAATTTTGACTTTACCTTTATCCCCATTAAATTTCACCATATCTGATTCAGCTCAGTTTTTAGCTTATGATTTTTTTCTGAATCCTGATTGTCATTCATTGTATCATACCTATCCCTCCAAGCTTTATATCATCTGCAAATTTGATATGCAAATTATTGATTAAAATGTTAAATAGCAAAAGTTTAACCATAAGACCCTTTGCAATGTCCAAGCTGCATCAGTCTTTGCTCTGAGTCCATTACCTCTAACAGCAGGTCCATTTTTGCCCAGTAGCATTATAACCAGTTTTGCTTGGTAAGTTATCATTGCCTGTAAGCCCAAGAGACCTGGGCAGTTTTCTTTTAAGATTTCTTGGAATATAATCTTTTATTTTGTTTTGTTTTTCATAATGGAATTCAAATAGTGATTATGAAATGTTTTCTTCTTAATTTATTTTCCAGGTCATTTGTTTTTGCTTGTGAGATACTTTACCTTTTCTTTTTTTTCAGCCTTTTGCCTTTTAATATTTCTTATTGCCTCACAGAGTCATTGACTTTGTTGAATCATTTGAATTTTCAGGGTTTTTTTCCCCTCAGGCAAGGTTTTGAACTTCCTGTGCCAAATTGTTAATTCCATTTTTTTCTTTCATTGCTATCATTTCTTTTCCATTTCCCCCCTCAAATAATATCATTCCAATAAAACCAAAATTAAAATACTTTTTAAAAACTTTTGCTTCATCCTTCCCACTCTAGTTGACTTTGTGCCCAAGCTTTGTTTTTTTTTTTTTCAGAAACAATGCTTGTAGATGTTTAGAGTCATTCTCTGTTTAAATTTTGAGTGTCCCTGCCACACTAATAGCTCATTATGGGGGGTCAGGTTGTTTGCCCCATCTTTCAACTTGCTTCCTACCTTCAGTTTGATGTTAGAGCTGGATACTATGGCACTTCTGGAGGGAAGATCTGGACTGACCCTGTTGCTGTTTTCTTGAGTGTTGTGTTATTCTGAGATCTCGGGGACAGGCTGAGGACATACAAGCTTTTAGTGTTTGCAAAATGGTCTGATCCAGAACAGAGTCTGATTGCTATCTACCCTGGTCTGAACTTGGCAAGTTCCTGTGGGTTTGGGACTTAACAAGACTAGAATGCTGCTTGGGCAGCTAACAAGCTCTATTGATTCAGAGCAGCAGAAATATAGACTCACTTTTGGTTTAGGATTCCAGTCCTTATCCCTTTATATACTGGGCTGGACATTGGACATGAGACCCCGTTTTGCACCTGAGACCTGAGTAACACAACTGCTGCTACTGCTGGTTTCTGAACTTGTCACTTTCTTAGTACACTATTCAGTCTCCCTACCTGGGAATGCTTCTTCTTGGATCTAAAACCTGGTGCTGTTTAGTGAGTGACAAAGCTGCCATTTGGTACCTGTCCCCGTTGGTGTGGGTCTGGTACCTCCTCTTGCCTGGAACAGAGCCTCTCCCTGGGCACCAGAATCTTCCATTCACAGTGTGCTCTTGACCAACCCTGTCCTCATTGTCTACAAACTTCACTGTATCCCTATGTTGAACTGGGCTGGACAAAGGATTCACTGTAAAATGTTTCTGAATTTTCCCATGAGGATTCAGTCTGGCATATATTCTAGACCTGACAGGAAAAGTTTGTGTAGAGGAGCTCATTGAATTATATCTTGTCCCTCCACCATACTGGTTCCATCTCTCCAGATACTTTTCTTAACCAACTATTTATTTCCAAAAATCTGCTTCTCTCTTCTGAATCCCATACCTCTGATTGACAAAAAAAAAAAGATGAAATACTGCTTATGAATGTAGAGTCTTCATTTTTATGCCCCAAACTTTGTAATATCTAGTAATGCTTTTAGGGCTTTTTTCTGGCAGCATCACTTGGATCTATATGATTCGTCAGAAGTGGGTAATTGTCAAATGGGGAAAAACAAACTGCACTTGCAGCCATGAGAACTGGGGAATCCTGGCTCCAACATTTACTAGGTTTGGGACCATGACCAATGTTACATCAATATCCTGGGCTTTTCTTCCAGTGAAAAGAGGGTGATAATATGCTATCTATTTCCATAGGATTAGTGTGGAGAAATCATTTTGTAAGCCTTGAAGCACATTAGAGAGGTGAATTATTCTTTTATATTTAGAAATGCATTAAGTAAATATAGAGATTTTGTGGCAGATATTTGACTTTTGTTTTTTGTTTGTTTTGTTTTTTAAATTTCCCAGCGAAAGACAGCCATGAAACCCAGGTTAGAGAAATTCATGTGAAACAAGGAGACAAAGAGGCATTTGAATCCAGTGTTGAACCCAACAAATATCTGGAAACATTTTAATTAAATCTGTCAGCTTTGGAGAAACAAACACCACACGAAAGATAATCTAATCAGCCAGACAGATGTGTTTTAGAAATGTGTAAAATAAATAGTGTTGCAGGCCATATTTCTTTTTTTTATTGACCAAAATGAAATTTATTTAGATTACCTGGGAATATGGAGTTTCCCTCATCCTTGTTCTCCATTTCCATGAATAATTGAGAATGAAATATGCTCAGATTATTATCATTAAAATGCTAGAGTTTAGGTAGATGGGAAGTTAGAGATCATGTAACCTACTTGAATCAGAAATTCTTTCTATAGTATCACCAACAAGTAGTCCATTTATGGGAAACTTACTGCCTCGTAGGATAGTCTCTTCTTTTGGACTTGGATTATTCAGTGTTAGGAGATGTTTATTTAATCTTTTTTTTAATATCATTTTTCATTTATTTCTTCCTTCTTTTTTTAAACCCTTACCTTCCACCTTAGAATCAATCAGTACTACGTATTGATTCTAAGGCAGAAGATTGGTAAGGGCTAGGCAATGGGGGTTGTGACTTGCCCAGGATCACATAGATAGGAAGTGTCTGAGGCCAAATTTGAACCCAGGATCTCTAGGTTTGAGTTTCAATCCACTGAGTTACCCAGCTACCTCCTCATTTATTTATTTTTAATATTCTTTCCTTTTTAAGTTTCTCAATCTTTCTATATCCCCTCCAACATTTGTCATTTTCCTTTCTGACAAATTTAAGGTGGTACCTCAAAGTTTTTTTAATTTGCATTTCTCTTACAGTGATTTAGAGTATGTTTTATGTGAATATATATATAGCTTTGATTTTTTCATCTGAAAATTTCCTGTTTACATCACTTGAACATTTATCAATAGGGGAATGACTCATACATTTATAAATTTGACACAATTTCTTTATATATTCAAGAAATGTTTAATGAAAGAAACTTGATTTAAATTTTTCCCTTGTTTTTGTTTTCCTTCTAATCTTTACAACATTAGATTTCTTAGAGCAAACCTTTTTAAATTTAATGTAATCAGAATTATCTATCTAATTTCCCAGAATGCTTTCTCTTGTCTTGTCACAAGTTCTTCCCTTATCCATAGATCTGACAGGTAAAGTATCCCATATTTCTCTAATTTGCCTGTGATATCACCCTTTATGTCTAAATCGTGTATCCATTTTAACTATATCTTGGCAAGTGGTGTGATGTTTGTCTAATCCTAGTTTTTCCCAAACTGCTTCCCAATTTTCCTAGCAATTTTCATCAAATAGTGAACTATTTTTCCCAAAGCTTGAATCTTTGAGTTTATCAAACACTAAATTATTATGATCATTTATTAGTATGTGTTCTGTACCTAATCTATCCCACTGACAACGGCACTCTTTATTTTTAGCCAGTATTGGCTTTTAAAAATTGTTTTAATGATTATACTTTTAGAGTTTGAGATCTGGTAGTACTAGGTGAGCCAACTTTCTTCACATTTTTTTCATTGATTCCCTTTATAGTCTTCCATATGAATTGTTATTTTTGTAGCTCTCAAAAATTAATTTTTATTATTATGGTACTGAATAAATTAATTTATATGGAATTGTTATTTTTGTTATATTGGCTCACCATGCCCATGAGTAATTACTATTTCTCCAGGTATTTAGATCTGATTTTGTCTGAAAAGTGTTTTGAAATTGTGTTTGTATAGTTTCTGGAGTTTGTCTTGGCAGGAGTCTCCCAATATTGTCTACAGTCATTTAAAACAAAATTTCTCTCTCTTTTGCAGCTGGATTTTGAAGGTAATATATAGAAATCCTGATGACCTAAATGGATTTATTTTATACCTTGCATCTTTGCTTAATCTATTCATTATTTCAATTAGTTTTTTAAATGATTCTAGGATTCTCTCAGCTTGCCATCATATCATCTGCAAGGAACGATAGCTTTGTTTCCTCATTGCCTATTTTAATTCCTTCAATTTCTTTTTCTTCTTTTATTATTCTAGCAAGCATTTCTAGTACAACATTTCACAATAGTAGTGAAAATGGACTTCCTTGCTTCACCCCTGATCTTATTTGGAAGATTTCTAGCTTTCTGATGGTTATAATAGATTCTACTTATCATGTCAAACAAAGGTCCATTTTCTTCCTCTGCTTTCCAGTGTTTATGTAGGAATGAGTGTTGTATTTTGTCAAAAGCTTTTCCTCCATCTATTGAGATAATCACATATTTGTTGTTTCTGTTATTAATATGGTCAATTATGCTGAGAGTTTTCCTAATGTTGAATCAGTTCTTCATGCCTAGTATAAATCCCACCCAGTCATAGAATATATGATCCTTGTAATATATTGATGTAATCTCCTTGCTAGTATTTTATTAAATTTTTTGCATCAATATTCATTAGGTAAATTTACTGGTCTTTAGTTTTCTTTCTGTTTTTGTTCTTCATGGTTTAGGTATAACCATTATATTTGTGCTATAAAAAGGAATTTGGTAGAATTCCTTTGTTTTTTATTTCAAATATTTTATATAGAATTGTAATTGTTCTTTAGATATTTTATAAAATTTACTCATGCATCCATCTGGTCCTGGGGTATTTTTTTTAGAGAGCTCATTGATATAGTCTGTTCAATTTCTTTTTCTAAGATAAGATTATCTAAATATTTTAGTTCCAATTCTGTTAAAATGAACAATTTATATTTTTGTAAATATTAATTCATTTCACTTAGATTTCCAGATTCATTGACATGCAATTGGGGAAAACAGTTCCTAATAATTGCTTTAATTTCCTTTTCATTGGTTGCAAATTCACTCTTTTCATTTTTGATACTAGAAATTTGGTTTTCCTATTTCCTTTTTAAAAATAAAATTAACCAATGGTTTATTTTTTTTTCATAAAAAAACAACTCAATTTTATTCATCAATTCATTGGTTTTCTTTCAACTTTATAATTATCTCCATTGATTTTTAGGATTTCCAATTTCCTATTTAATTGAGGATTTATAATTTGTTCATATTCTTTTTTTAAATTTCATGCCCATTCATTGATCTGCTCTTTCTCTATTTTATTGATGTAAGCATTCAGAGATATATTTTTCCCCTAGTATTGCTTTGGCAGAAAATTTTGCTATGTTGTCTCATTGTTGGCATTCTTTTCAATGATATTGGTTGTTTCTGTGATTTCCTTTTTGCCAACTCATTCTTTAGGATTAGATTATTTAGTTTTCCAATTTTTTAATTAGTTTTCAATCTATTTCTTGATGTTCCTTCATTGAATGTAATTTTTATTACATTATGATCTGAAAAAGATGCATTTAATACTTCCTCTTTTATGCTTTTGGTTAGTGGTTTTTATGCCCTAATACAGGGTTAATTTTTGTGTAGGTGCTATACACAACTGAGAAAAAGGCTGTTCCTTTATATTTTACTCAGTTGTCTCCAAAGGTCTTTTACCTCTAACTTTTCTAAAATTCTATTCTTTTCATTAACTTCTAACTTGTTTATTTTATTGATTAGATTTTTCTAGTTCTGACAGGGCAAAGTTGTGATCCCCAATAGTATATTTTTACTATTTCCTTCTGTAATTCATTTAACTTTCCTTTAAGAATCTAGATACTATACCATTAGTGCATATACATTTAGTATTACTATTACTTCATTGTCTGTGGTACCATTTAGCAAAATGTAGTTTATTATATGTTTTTTAAATTACATCTAATTTTACTTTTGCTTTTTCTAAGATCATGATTACTACTCCTGCTTTTTTTTAAACCTCAGCAAAAGCATAAAAGATTCTGCTTGAACTCTTACTTTTACTCTGTGTTTCTCTGTTTCAAGTATATTTCTTATAAACAACATATTGTTGGATTCTGGTTTTTAAATCCCTCTGATATCTGCTTCTGTTTTATAGGTGAATTCCTCCCATTCACATTCACAATTTTGATTCCTGTGTGATTCCTGATCTCCCCTTTTACCCTGTCATTCCTCAAAAGTTTGTTTTGCTTCTGACTCCTGCTTCCCTCAGTCAGCCCTCCCTTCTATCATTACACTTTCTCTTACCTCTTCCCCTCCTACTTTCCTGGAGGGCAAGTTAGATTTCTATACCAAACTGATTATGTATAATATTCTCTCTTATATCCGATTCTAATAATAGTAAGGTTTAAGCAGTATCTGCCACCCTTTTATCTTTCCCTCCACTGTAAAAGCTCTTCCTTTCATACTTCTTTTATATAAGATAATTTATCCCATTCTACCTCTCCCTTTCTCTTCCCTTAATTTTACTTTTTTGAAATTATCTCATCATAATTAACTCACATTCATGGCCTCTGTTCTAACTATCCTAATAATGATAAAGTTGTTAGGATTTATAAGTATCATTTTCCTTTGTAGGAATTTAAACAATTTAACTGCATCAAATTCCTGATGATTTCTAACATTTTTATGCTTCTCTTAAATTTGTATTTGTCATGTAATTATCTTATATTTCAAAGTCATATTTTCTACTCAGCTCAGGTCTTTTCATTAAGAATGCTTGAAAGTCCTATATTTCATTGAATGTTTATTTATCCCTCTGAAGGATTATATGAAGTTTTGATAGGTTGTAATCCTAGCTGTTTTGTCCTCAAGAATAGCACATTCCAAACTTTCCAGTCCTTTAATGTAGAACCTGCTAAATATTACATTATCTTGACTATGGCTCCATAATATTTGAATTGTTTCTGGCTGCTTGCAAAATTTTCTTGGGAATTTTCATTTTGTGATCTTTTTCAGGTGATGATCAGTGGATTCTTTCAATTTCTATATCAGTTTAAGATATTAACTTTGAGTAGTCACAGTGAGTATGGTCCTCCAACCTTAGCTTGAAGACCTCCAGGGATGAAAAACTCCATTCCTTTTGAAGTAGACCATTTCACTTTTATGTAGTTTTAATCATTAGGAAGTTCTTCTTTGTATCAAACTTAAATCTTCCTCTCCATAACTTCTATTTTTTACTCCAAGCTTTGCCTCCTGGAATCAAGGTATCTAACTCCTACATATTGAAAAGATTTGTTCTTAATACGCTATCATTTTTATTTCTCTGACTATATAATTTAATTTCTAATACTGCTCTGTAACATTTTCAAAGCCTTTCCCTCATTTCTTTGTCCTAGCAGTCATAGGAATGCCCTCACATTTGCTGATTCAAAGCTTCTAAAATTGAGATAATTAAGATTGAGAATATAAGTTCCATCATGTCCAGCAAATAAAACCTAGTTTTTATTTATTTATAAAAACTGGGGGTGCATGGCAATGTCCTTGTCTTGTCCCATTAAAATGAATAGATAAAAGTCAACCTTTGGTAGGCCCTAACTTGTCTTCCCCATATAGATTGGTAAGGATATTGGAATCTTGTGATCAGGCTTGTGACTTTCCCTATTATCATGGGGAAATAACGATGGGATGGAAAATATTAGCTCATCTTCTCATTAGGTGTTCATCAATTAGAGACTGTATAGGAGGAGACTGAAAAAATGAGCTCTCAGAATTGTATTTAAATGGCTCAAGATTCTGAATGAATTATCTTTGGTCACCAAGAGAGATCAAAGACCAATTCATTTATTAGTTATTGCTAACCTAATGAATAAATTGATTTTTCTTACCCACAACCCAGTGTCCTGGAATTTTTACTCATCACAATATTCATTCTCCAGAAAATTAGAAATAGCTTTATCCCCCCCCCCCCCACCCCCCAGCTAAATAAGTTCCTTAAGCTGAATTTCAACTACATATTTTTACAGTGCTTTCCTCATCCTGGTTACTCTCTTCTTGACATACTCCATCTTGAGGTATTGAGAATTCAACAAAGTATCACCTATGTGGTTTTCCTAGAGTATTCAGTAATAAAATTATTATCTCACTTGCAGTGTAGTAGGATAAAGCTTTGCATTTCACATTTCTGATTCATATTGATGTTGCTGTTCACTAAAACACCCACTTCATCTTCACAAAAGCTATTGTCAAGCCATATTTCCCTCATTCTTTACTTTGAATTCTTTAAAAATTTAAATGTAAACTCTACATTTTCCCTTGTGAAACTTAATATTATTTGGCTTGGCCCATCATTCTAACCTATTGAAATAGTCTCGATGATAGAATCAAGATTTTAAAATATCATCTGATTCTCCCTCCACATCATCTATATGATGAACAAGCCCTTCACCTATGTATTAACTAAGTTGCTGATAAAAACGTTGGACATAACAGGACTATGAGCCACTGCCTCAGATAATCCACTCAACATATCTAGCTCAAGTTGAAATTTACTCATTGGTGACTACTTTTTGGTTCCAGTTACACAACTAGCTACACATTCACCTAACTGTATTATTGATCAGTCCATACATCTCCAAGCATAGCATGAAAGATTTTGTCAAATGTTTTGCCAAAATCTAAATTTACTGTATCCCTAACATTCTCTGAGCTACTAGACTACTCATCCCCCAAAATGATACTAGTTCATTCTGCTATGACTTTAAAGAAAATCTATACCTTCTATCTTAAAATCAATACTAAGTCCAAGGCAGAAATCAATACTAAATCCTAGGCAGAAGAGCAATAAGGGCTAGGCAGTTAGGGTTAAGTGATTTGCCCACAGTCACAAAGAGAGTATCTGAGGCTAAATCTGAACCCAGGACCCCCCCCCCCATCTCCAAGACTAGCTCTCTATCCACTAAGCCATCCACTGTACCTATGACTTGTTTTTGATGAAATCAACTTGGCTTATTGTGGTCTTGACTTTCCAAAATACAAACCATGCCCTTAAAAATATATTTTAGTGTTTTGCAAGGCATAGAAGTTAAGCTCACTGGTCTTTACTTCACATACTTCATTCTTTTCCCTTTCACTGAAAATTGGGAAATTTGTTTTTCTTTCCATAATCTTTTAAAAGGTTACTGATAGCAACTCAGCAATAATGTTTATTTTCTTCAGTAGCAAAGGATGTAGTTCATAAAGCTGAACTCTTTGGGAGTAACTAGTTGTAGTGTGATCATCACCTCATTTATTTGGGACTTCTGCTCCCTACCAGCATTTGTGCTAAATTTCTAGGCCAAAGGTCATTCTCATGGGAAGAAGAAACAAAAACAAAATAAGAATTGAATCATTCTGCCTTCCTTCCTTTTTTCATTATCATCATCTTACATATCCTGAACTGTGATCCTTCCTTTGATGGCAGGGATATGTAATTTTTTTTTGGAAAATCTCTTTTATTCCTCTTAGCAATCATTGCTAACCTCTGCTCATTCTCAACTTTAGAACTTTGACCCTTCTTGGAGGGCAAGTCATTATTGTGTATCCATCCTGTTACTTGGTCTTACTTTTATCTGCACTACACTAAATTCTATTACTCTAGATACAAATAGGAGAACTCCAGCCATCACTGTAACACTGTCTTCTGCCAGCATACATCCTACCTTTAGAATCACCACATATTCTACATACTGACTCCACATCCAACTCTTGCTGAGTTTGCTACTGAGTTCCTCCTTATGCAAAATCTCAATCTGTTTAGGCAGCTCCCTTTTCCCCTCTTAATTCAAATAAATTTTGCTTCCATCTTAAGAATTTCATTATTAAAAGTTTTACATCCTTCTTAGGCTAACTTCCTCTTCAAAATCTTAGAACATTCCTTTTTCTGAATCTTTTGAAATAGGTTTTCCCTAAATTCTAAATGTATGTCAAACTAGACCCAACTTTCTTTTCCTCTGTCACAAACTGCTATATGCCTCCAATTTTCTTCAGTAAGTAGCTTCTCCTTTTTTATTAGAATCATGCATAAAACAGCATTTCCTATCCTGTTACTTTTTCAAACTTTGGAAATATTGTCATCACTATGACAAGTCACACACATACTATATGTAAAGCATATATATAAATATATATATATATATACACTATATATGGAGGAGGCGAATAAAGGAGAGAGAGAGAGAGAGAGAGAGAGAGAGAGAGAGAGAGAGAGAGAGAGAGAGAGAGAGAGAGAGAGAGAGAGAGATTTGGAAGGATACAATCCTTCATCTATACTATGTCATGCTTTCATGCCAGATTTCTAACGTGTCCCTAACTTCTCACCTAATTCTTCACCTTAGGTGGTTGTTAGTATAATCATTGCTACTTTTACCTCTCTTGATCCTCATTCAAATGCTCTAAACCATGATCCTCCACCTGGGTTCTTAGATTTCCTCATAAAAAATATATAATCTTAAATTGCACTTTAATGTCATTTCAGACTCCATACCTCTCATTTACCAGAATCTCAGAAAAACAGAGGGCAAGAATCCTTTTTTTAGGTATGGAGGAGCACCTCTTGTTTTTTTCGGGGATATATTAAGAACTTCCTGTTTGATTTTTATATTGATCTTTAGAACAGTAATTAAGAGAAAAATAAGGGTAGAATAACAGTACTTCTAGGAATGTGCTTAAAGTATAGCTTTGCTTGGGAGGAGAGGGCAGGGGGTGACATTCTTAGTTCTCAATACCCTTGCCTATTTTAGGTAATTATGTGTCCAGTTGTTTGTTCCTTGCTCGGATATAGTCCCTGGAGAAGGCTAATGCCTTCACAAATTGTTCACTGCAGTTTTCTCATCTATAAAAATGAGAACTGGTAACTATCTCTTAAAGTTGTGAGGATCAAATGAGAAAATGTTTGTAAAACATTTTACAAACCTTGGAAGTGCTATGCAAATGTTAACTATTTTTAGTTCTTCAGAGTTCATGAAGGGAAGGTAGTCTGGAAAGGAAGGTAAAAGAGGTAGAGCATTAATTACTCAGAACAGATCTTTGGCAGCTTTACTTTGAAGCTCAGGATAGACAAATTTCCAAAGAAGAAAGATATCCTCTTGCTTTAGGAAGACTCGAACTACTTCTAAATGCTCAGAGGTTTGGATGAAGGGAATTATTCCACTAGTATTAGAGCTTCATCCACTTGGGAGAACTTTAGGAGAATGTCCTTGTTCGGTAGTGTGGGGTTAGAATAGGGTTTGGCCTGAAATCACTAATCTGCGTCTATCTCAAGAGTCAAGAACCCCCAAACCCATTATATCATGAAGTGTCTGGGAAGAGCTGAGGGTACTATAAGACAACTCAGAGGCTTCAGCACATTCCGAGATGGATGTAGAGGGAGGTGGAGAATATGTAGTGACTTTTAGAGGCAGGATGTATGCCGGCAGAAGACAGTGCTAGGGTGATGGCTGGAATTCTTCTATTAGTACTTCGTCCAGTAAGATTCAGTGCAGCCAACAGCTGGATCAGATATGCCTGCTCAGGACTATGGGGAGAGAATATGGTGGGGGCTTGTTGGGAGGCCAGACTTTCAGCAGACACTGCAGAGTTGAAGAATCCTTCTTGGGACTTGAAGCCACCATAACATCCCTCTGTTCACAACACTTCACATAGTTATATGTGACCTCTCCTGTGGCCCAATTAGAGTTCCCTTCAGATACGTTATGGTCATTATGCTAAAGAAGAAGAGTTGGTAGCATCTTCCCTGACTGTCTGGCATCTAGGTTTTTGGATGGAGCCTTAGAACATGACACCCATCAGGTAACCTGAGAGTTACCACAACAGGCATCTTGGATGTGAACATTACAGACACGGTGTCATTGGCCGACTGGAATAACATCTGCCTTCAGCAGTTAACCAGTCTAGGTTCAATATACTGGCCTCACACTTGAGACACAAAGATTAAAACCAACAGTCTCCACCCTCAAAGACCGTTCATTCTACTGGCAATGAGAAAGATCATGAATACAAATAAGCGTGGCACGAGGAACATTAGAAAAGGGCAAAGCTCTAAAAACTTGGAAAACAGAAATCAGATACAGTTTCACAAAGATGGAGATGCCTCAGCTGAGCCTTAAATACAAGGACTCTGAGAAGCAGAAGTCAAGAGAGTGCATTTGGGCATGGAGATGGTGTGCAAATTGATGAAAACTGGATATTGTGTTTGGAAAATAGCTAGCAATCTAGTTTGACTTTAGCCTGTCTAGAGGCAACTAGGTGCTATACTGGCACCTCAGTTCAACTCAGGAAGACCTGAGTTCAAATCCTACTTCATACACTTATTATGTGGACCTCGACAAGTAATTTAAATTCCATTTGCCTCAGTTTTCTCATGTGTAAAAGTGGGGGATATTAGAACCCACCTCTCAAGATTTTTATAAACCTTGAAATGCTATGCAAATATCATTATTACTAATGGCTATTCAGAGTCTTTGAAAGGAAAGTTGTATGAACTATATCTGGAAAGGAAGAGATAGAGGAAGCCAGACTAGTTATCCCATAAGCAATGAAGAGTCATTGAATTTGGGGAGTGACATGATCAAACCTGTGATTGAAGATTATCCTGCCATTTCAGTGGAGGAGGCATTGAAGGGAGACCCTGGAAGTAGGGAAAGCAACTAGTAATTTAAGCAAGAGATAATTATTTGAATGACAATAGTGCCCTTGAGTGAAGAAAAGAAGGCAAATATAAGAGATGTTGGGACAGTAGAAGTGACAAGATTTAGTAGCTATATAAACATGTGGGGGGGTAAGGAGGAAGAATCAGAGCTGACTTTGAGGCTACAAATCTGGACATCTGGGGAGATAATGGTACCCTCAATTGGTATAGAAAAGTTTGGAGGAAAAGCAAGTATAGGAGAATTATGAGGAACATTGTGGATATAAGGTACTTCAGAACATATCTAGGAGGAGATACTTATGTGTGTCCAGTATTCAGAAATCTTGGGGTTTTGTATGTGGCTGTTATGGAGGATGTCCCAAAAGACTTAGTCCTAGACTTTTGGGACACCTTCTATTTGATGTCTAGTTTCTGGCAAGGATATTTGATTGAATAGCAATTGTGTCTACATTAAATATATTCATTTCGGAGAATTGAGTTCAAGCAAAAAAAAAAGCATTTTTAAAATTTAAAGACTCTAGGAAGATATAATCTGTAAAGATGACTTCCTAAACAAAAGCATTCATTGATTTTCAAAGGACTTATGCCTTTATGTTGAATTTTGAACATCTGTGTTAACTTAGGGTAAAGAAAGTATAAACATTTTCTAATGAAGAACAAAGAAGTAGTTGCTACTATCTTGCAAGACTTACACTTAGAAAGTATTTCTTTTTAATTCAGGATGAAAAAATTATATTCCATTAATTGGGTATGAGAACAAAATCACATTTCAAAAATATACATACTATAACTGCAAATGCCAAAATTAGCACCGCATCTTTTACAGGAATATATTTTCATATTTTTATATAAGATAGATTAGGATCATTTAAGGTAGAAACCTATTAAAGCCAGCAATATCATCTTGTCCATATTGTTTATTACAAAACAATGCTAATATTTAAAAGTGTCCTTTAATTATTGGGGGTATTAATATAGAAAACTGGATAATGGAAAATGAATTGATTTCATGAATTGATTTTAAAGAGAGATTAAATTTGATTGTCTTCCATAATAAGGCATTTTGTCCACACACTGATCCAGTTAAATGGCATATTTAATGTTCTAAAAAGAATGAATGGTAATAGTAAATTATATTAGCTTGATATTTATGTTTAGAACATTACAAAATATTGAAAGAGCAACACAGTAGCAGATGCAGTTATCCCCTCAGGATTAATTTTTTTCTTCCAGTAAATATGGTATATGCTTATGTTTTTTGGGTCTAAAAAGGTAGAACAATTTGTTCACAATTTGCATTTTTTGTTGTACAAAATGAAAATTGAAGTGTTTACAGTTTTATCTATAACACTACAAGCTGTTTTTATGTATTAATAAACATAGTAATAAGGTAATGATTGTACATGTTTAAAAGTTTTAACTTTTAATTGAAGATAAACTTTGTTGTTATCGGCTTAGAAAATTAAGAATGACAATAGAACTTAGCTGAATTATCCTAAGTATGGGACTTTTAATATTTACATGGCTATCCATCTTTTCCCCATATGGTAAATGATAGTTGATGAAAATTTTAAACTTTGATAGTGTGAAAAGTATATATGTGTATATACATAAACCCCACTAAGAATAGAAAGAATTTCAAGCCTTTTTTTTTTTTTAGTCAATGAGATTACACAAACAGTAGATTTTTGTTCTTTGTGCCATCAGATTACTCAAGGAAAATATGAAGAGGCTTTGGAAGCAGTTTTAAGGAGAAAAAATATTATGGCTCTATGTTCCTAACCTGGAATGACATATCAAAGTCTATGATAATATTCTCAAATAATTGCCAGAGTATCAAAGCCCTGTCTTAGCTGTGTTAATTTTAATAATTTTTTCATAGGCAGGTTCCAGAAACAACCCAATCTGATTAAATTATTATCCTTGTAGTCAAACATAAGGCTCTGTTTTCAAATAGTTGAAAAGGAACAAGATTTAAATTTGCATAGTGTTTGTTTTGGATAAAATGTGTGGTTTCCTTACAGGAACTTATTCCAAATTGTTCCCATGAACACATTTTCTACTATCTCAAAATTATTAGTTAAGACCAACTGATTAGGGATAGGTTTATCACTCATACACACACACACACACACACACACACACACACACACACACACACACTTTAAAAATGTTAATCAAAATACAATTAAACAATTAGGCCATGTCTATCTAAATAATTTCAGCTATTTAGAGGAAAAGTGAGGAGTTGTCATTGATTCTGCAAAGTTCCCGATACCTAACTGAATTTTATAATTTTTGTCAGTTTGTTTCATTAATATGGAAGCATATGTAATTATGTAGGCAAACTTTTCATGTGACCTTGAAAATTGAGTTGATTGAACTATGCATACATTTATTTACACTTATCAAATTTCTAAGAGAAATATTTTATTAAACATGAGCTAAAGATAAAAAGGGATAATTACATATTTTACAAACCAAAATAAGTAGTGATTCAGTTTCCACTGAAACATGTCAGGGCATAATGCTTATCTTGTCGTTTTATGTATTTGAAACATAATAAATGTAGATGTTTTAACTGCTTGGTATTTTGGTATTTTTTTAAGTGTGCAAAGGATTTTTATACATTGCAGATAGTATAGTCTCTTGTAATTTAAATCTTTTAATTGCTTGATAAAAAGGATATTAACTTTTCTTCCAAATATGACTATCAATTAAATTAAAAATGTGGTGATTTTCCTTTAAATTACTTAGGTGTTTCATTTTCATCATTTTCCTTTTTTTCCCTCCCTTATATATAAAAATTCCACAATTCAAATACATTTGTCATTCAAAATAAAATCAACTACCATTTCTCTGTCCTTCAACATCAGAGGTTAAGGTAACATTAACCTGCATGTTTCTTCCCTCTTCTTTCCAAAGTAATTTAGTATGGAGAAAAAGATTTCTTTCAGAATGGATTGAGTCGTATTCCTGTCCCTAAGGGGGAGAATGGATTCACCTTTGCCCACATCAGAGCATCATTTAGTGAAATTGCTGATTTTCCATCTTCAAGGAAAAAGACAGGACCCTATGATACAGAAATAATGAAAGAAAGAAAAAGAGGAGGTTTATAAATAAATTTTTAAACTTCTAGAAAACAGTCATTCTTAAAGTCAGTATACATATTAAAATATCAAATATATGTACTTACTGTCTAGATAATTATGTTTATGATAGATGAAATGGAAACTAGTTTTCATTTTTACCATACAAATCCCTTATGTAACTATTAGTGATATCACTTTGAAAATAATCAACTTTAGTTTAAAGATGTAGTAGAGTTACCTAGTTTAGAAAGTGAAATTGTGTATGTGTAAGGATAGGCACATATTAACATTCAGAATTTTCCCTACTTCACTGGGAAAAATACAAGCACATGACTATCAGCCTGAAAGTTTGACACTCATGCTAGAATTATCCACGTGAGAATGTATTGCCTTCATATGAAGAGGGTGAGAAAGTATATACACATGCTACTCTGACTAAAACTGTATAGTTTTAATCTATCTATATATCTATCTCCATATCTCCATATAGATATATATAGAGAGAGTTAGGTTGGTAGAGAGATAGATCAATCAAAACACATTTTAATCAATAACTTTTCAATTGGCAAAAAGAAACTTGACTGTTTCAATTGTATAAGCTATTTCAAAAGAAGAAAACATTAACAGGAATCTAAACTTTTCTTCTATTCCCTAATGGTCATTAAGAGAAGAAAAAAACTTCTATATATTTCCAGAGCCATATTCAATATCTTTTTTCAGGTGATCAATAATCCTATAATATTTTTAAATGTCTTTTGTTATCACAGGGTTGTTGTGAGGTAAATACTTCACACATCTTAAAGGTAGTTCTAAAGAGTTAAATCCAAATAAAGGGCCAACAAGATTTTTGCTAAATTATCTAGCTAAGGTTCTCTAAGGGTAAACACATTTCTTTTTAAGAGCTTATATCTCAAAGTTCAGTGAA
Source organism: Monodelphis domestica (assembly GCF_027887165.1). NCBI lineage: Eukaryota > Metazoa > Chordata > Mammalia > Didelphimorphia > Didelphidae > Monodelphis > Monodelphis domestica. Next base: position 221,257,090 of record NC_077232.1, on the reverse strand, counting down.
CAAAACATTTGTAATTCTGTTTTCAGGGGACTAACACCTTTATTAATATCAGGCACTTATATGTGGTTAATTTTCTTGGGAATATGATTTGACTTATAGTATACTTATATCTGTATCATAACAAAACAAATATAGATATATTACTTTCAATTAAAACAGAGGATGACTGGGGAAGAGCTAAACAAAGTATGGTACATAAATGTAGCGGAATATTCCTATGCCATATGAAATGAATGTGAAAAATTCAGAGAAGCATGGGATCTTTTTTATGAGACTTTAGAAATTATCCTCTGCGTTTGGAGATGTCATTTTGGAAGTCAAGCTATGTAGCTTCCTGTCATATACATTTCAAAAAGATATATGTCCACCTGTAGGAAGCATTTCATGCCACGTAAGGAAATCAGCATAATTACTACCAGGCAGAATCTTCTTAGCACTTTTATTTCAGAGGTGCTCTAAAAGTTCTATTACCTAGCCAAAGAACTCTCCTATTCTTTTACTAATGTCTGAATTTTCATAATTACAGATTAATTTCTTTGGCTTAGTTTTAATTTTATGTTAAAATGCATAAAAAACTCATCAGAGGGATAACTCATTAAGCCTTATCAGTTATTCATACTGTAGTGCAGATGAGTTTATCAGATTCTTTTCTGAGTTGGTTTGATAAAGCAGGTTTTGATGGAAGTTATGGCATCATTAGGCTTATATGGGGAGTAAGAAGTGAAATCTTAGGTTTATGGGAAAGAGGAAAAATGATTATAAAAGCAGAGAGGTAAGTAGTATTGAAGAGAGAGAGAGAGCACCCATTTTATAAATTTATCTAGTTTAAACTTTGACTACAAGTCCATATTCACTCTTTGAATTTTCAACTGTGGTAAATACATAGGCAGGTTTATTTACCCCCTAATCCTATAGTAGTAATGTTGACCTCTGTCAATGTATTGTGAAAACTTAATTGGTGTGTCAGCATATCAGACTTTCTCTGTCTTCAAAGTCTAATTTATTAATAAGTGCAAGTGGTTGTGGTTTCTATGATTTAATCCAAGATATGTTGGGAAGGTCATCCTTCTAAAATATTTTCTCCTTTGGCCTTACAGTTTATCTTTAGGAATTCATTTCTTGGTCATGAAAGTTTTTTGGTCTTCAATTCAAATTCTTTAACACTTGGGAAATTAGGAATTGTACATAATAGGAGAGATGCCTAGGTTTAAGGCATGGTCAGGTCAAAGTGTAGTGATGATAAATTTTACCTAAAATTCCTATACCACCATGATTTATGTATCCTTCAAGTTCTACCAAAGGTATATGAGACACAGGAGGTATGGTGTGTTAGAGTTCAGGTCTCACCAGTAATGGATACTCGTTTAGACACATTGGTATCATTTCCTTGAGCAATTTCCAACCCTTTCATAATGATCTCTTCCATTAGAAATTACTAAAAATGTTCATTATTAATATCCAAGTGGAGAATTTATTATTCTGACAAGAGCACAAATATCACAAGTGCCAACTCTTTTCAGCATGTCACTGTTTGTGGGGCTGTCAGAGGAAGTCTATCAATTCGATTCTATTTTCCATATATAATTTTTATTCACCTCATCCCATTTGTTATTTAGTTTGCTCTCCCATGTAATGATAAATTCTCATATATTGCCTAGAATGCTTCTACAATATACTGAATCACTGGCATTACATCTTAGGGAAGTAAAAGACAGACATTTAAAGCAGACTGATGAAAATCTCTGCTGGGTCCCACAACTTTTTACATTAATTTTGTGCATATTACATACATTAATTTTGGAATAATCAGACACTTAAGAAATTATTTTTAGTCAGATAAATTTAACATCCTACTTGCATACTATAAGGATGTACCTGGATCTTTAATCCTGTCAGACAAGAGATATAAACAGCTGAATGACTGGGAAGATTCGAACCAGTGACATAATCTGGTCCAGTGATTTCTCTGAGTGGCTCTTCCTTCATTTTCTTTAGTAGACTTTCATAAATCATTCTTTGGGAGTCAGTTGGAGAAGTATGTGGAAGTTCTGTTGATCTATGTATCAAATACATGTTAGTTTTTAATGGCTTTAGAATCATAAAATGTTAATGATGTTAGAAACCTGAGAAATCAGCTATTCTAACACACATGAATGAGGAAAATTATTTCCTACTGATTAAAAGAAAAACTAAAGTTTATAAAAAGACAACAAAATATTTGTTTTGATTAAAGTAATTTAGAATATTTTACACAAATCAAGATTTTTTTTATTCTGCCAAGAAATAAATGACTCAGCTATTCAGTACTTCATTGAAGATTTTATTTTCTACATCACACTCACCTGTTGACTGGCTGTAGGCAAGATCTCCAAGCATCTAGTTCTTCAGAAAGTTGTTCAATTTTCAAAGGGACTGACACATCCCTCCGTTTTAAAAGCTGGCTGAAATAGAGGAGCATAAATAAATGCTGTTTCCATATTACTTGAAGGTTTGCAAAATGATTTGCATATTCATTTGATCTTCACAGCCCCCCTAGGAGTTATGATGATTGTCATTTTACAAAAGCAAGCAAATCAAGACTCTAAGAGAGGTGAGATGTGTTGTCCATGATTACAAAGGTTTTAAGCCTCAAAGGCATATTAACTTACTCTACATGAGTCTCACAAAGGAATGGCCAAATCCCAGATCTCTCCATTAAGCACAAGTGTTCCACTTTCCCATTCAGAAACTATGACATTAACCTCTTTCTGACCATAACCTCTCATATTTCCACCTCTCCTTACGTATGCTTCACCCCTTTTAATTCTATTTTACACCATTACTGAGACTTCCAGATTCTCTAAGTCTTAATACTCATATTTTCTCAAGCTTCATTTTCCTTCCTTTCTAGCCTCAACCCAAAATTTAGCCATTTCAGCTCCACAGGATTCTCTATGAACCCTTCCCTCCTATCACTGCTCATCATGTGCCAAGCTTCCACTCTGGATTATTTTCACCATCTGCCAACTCTACTCCTACTTACACACAACTGGATGCTTATATGATGTATCACACAACTCAGCTAACTGGGGACTGCACAAATAGCTATCCAACCTCAAATGGACCTTGCTTTCAGCAAAGAAGTAATTTGATTTCTTTCTGATTATCTCATTCTTCACAGAGAGTATGCCAAACTAGCTTAAGCCTTCCACATCTCTTCCCTCCTCCGAAAAGCTTGATTTTTACTTTACTAAAAAAATTGGCCTTGGAAATGCCTTCCTCCTATGGTTCTCTTCTGTTGGCAAGTTCCCAGCCTGGACTACCATTTAATGAGGTGCTTACAACTCAAAAATTAGCAAATGCTACAGATCAGAACTTGATTTATTGTTTTGTTGATTGACCATATTTAAGAAAGTAATGGAGAAAAAATGTTAATAATGACATTAAAAATGAAAAGTATGACATGCATACTTTGTTTTTAGAAAGCCAGTCATTAAACATTTACCAGCATACTATGTATGTATACTGCTTCCCAGAAGTAATATTTGAAAGTAAAAGATTAATGTACCAAAATAACAAATGCAATTTAAAATAACATGTTATTCAGACCCAAAGGTTTGTCTTTACAATGTATTCAGAACAAAAATATAGCAAATGCTGAAAGAACATGGCAGTCACTATTAATAAAAATAATGTTATGTAGTATTTAACCTTATAGCATATATACAAGGAGCCAATAAATAGAGAGGGGCTGAGGTTCTTTCAAATGGAAAAAGAAAGCAAGAAGACAGACTGTTTGCTCCCATTTCAATTGCTCATGAACAAAGTACTGAAAATGTATACTATAGGAATAAAATGTGGTAAATTGAGATATGAATTTCAATATCAATCTAGTACAAATGAATAGAAAAGTAAGCAGGACTCACTGTACACACTGACTGCAGTTAGCCTATACAAAATCAATGAAAGGCAGGTAGAGTCAGATAAATGACTAATCTTAGTTCTGGAGACGATTAAAAAAAAATCCCTTCTCTCAGCAGAGGGGACTACATGCATTGTTTTGGCAAACAATGGGAAATTGAGGGGGTGCCCATCAAGTGGGGAATGGCTGAACAAATTGTGGTACATGTTGGTAATGGAATACTATTGTGCTATAAGAACTGATAAGCAAGATGATTTCAGAAAAAGCTAGGAAGATCTGCAGGAACTGATGCAGAGTGAAACAAGCAGACCTAGGAGAATATTGTACATAATGATAGCAATATTGGATGATGATTATTAGTGAAAACTTGGCTACTTTCAGCAATGCAATGATCTGGGACAATCCTGAAAGACTTATGATAGGGAATGCTATCCACCTCCAGAGAAAGAACTGTTGGATTTGTCTTTCACATCAGTGTATTTACAGTTTTATTTGGGGGGTGGGGAGTTGGTTGTGTAAGAGTATTCTCTTACAACAGTGACCAATATGGGATTGTGTTTTGCATGATGATAAAAAAAATGAAAATGAAAAAAAAATAAGGCAGGTCATAGAAGAGATAGGAGGTCCATGCTCCAGATCTTTTGAATTTATGTCAAATGTTATTTTTAAGAATCTACATTTGTTATTGCCATTGCTTTTACCCATTTTTCATTGAAATGGCGACTACCTTATTTTGGGAAAGTGTGATTTATTGTCATCTTTTTTGCATGTATGTTATAAAAACATGAGGGAAACTGTCTCTCTGGTCCTTATTTTTTTCATAAGAAAAGTCAGGGGGCTAGAAAAGATAGTCCCTGGGTTTCTTTGTAGTTCAAAAATATCTGAAAACAGAATGATAACTCTCAATTATAGTGTTAAATCTATTCCTCTTAATGTGAAATCTGGCAAATGTTTAGACATCAATAAAATTGGCAATCAAAATAAGGTATCAATGGAAAACAGAAAAAGAATTTCCTCCACAGTTTCATGAAAAATAGTTTTCCAGGCTTCACTTAAAAATTTCTTGAAGCAGTATGGTCATTTACCAGGAGCAGATCTAATTGTTAAAACATTTTTCCTTACATTGGACACACATCTACAGGTAGGTTCTACCCATAAGGTCACATCCACCTTTTTGGCATCTGTATTTCTCTGCCTTATATTACTTCTTCCTTCTTCTCTGCTATCTGCCACCTCCAATGAGGACTCCTGTCTTCTTGGATTCCTGCTACTTCAGTGTACAATGTGCTTCTTTCTCTAGGCTGATGCTACCTTTTCTATTGCTTGCCAGAAAATTCTCACTATGAGGATACACCCTTGATGTAGAGAGATAAGGAGTAAAATTGCAAATATTTCGTGGAAGAATTCAATGATAATAATTATGATAGCATTCATTCAGAAAGTATAGGAATATAGAGGTTAGAAAAGGAATAACAGAAAATGTTAATTGAAAGGAAGCAGTGGAACTGCTGGATCCTCACTTTTGATGGTGAGAAATGTAAAAACAAAAATATCATGGACTACTATGGAAATGTGTAAGACCAATGGAAAGAGGGGGCTTGGACAGAGATTGATTAGTTGACAGCTACTGCCATGCAATTTTTTAATTGAATTGAATGAACAAGGATGTGTAATTTCATTAGTGCAAAAAGTCCCTCTCCTGATGCAGATTATACAATCTCTCTGTCTGCTGTGGTCAGAAATATATTATCATATAGTCATCCTTTTGGTGATGCTCCTCTCAAAAGTCAGGATTGGTCTTGGGACCACTACTGAAAACCTTTCCATCTTGGTAGAACTTGCCATATTTTGTTCTCCATTGGCATAATCTCTGAAAACCAAAAATGGCTTCCTGCTCTGTCACCTTGCTCCCTGGATGACCTTGGGTAAGTAACCCTTAAGTTTAATCCTTAAGTTTAAGTACCTTTATTTATAAAATGAGGAAGGATGGACAAGATGAACTCTAAAATGACTTTCAATTTTAAGATTATAATCTCTTGAATAAAGTTCTAGTCAAATATAATTTCTCAAAAGAACAAAACCTTCAGAGTATTTTCCATGGAACCAGCCATCAGAAATTCAGCACGGAAATACTTGGGAATATTCAGACTTACTGATGAAATTTGAAAGAAATAAATATGTGTGGTTAATCTTCATAGTTTGCTCTCACTCTGCATGAAATGTAGTGATAGCTTGACAGAGAAGAGAGGTAAAACAGGAATCCCAAGCCCAAGTAGGTCCTTATCATTGTCACCTATCATCGGTTGCATAACTTACTGAGTTGTTTTTTTTTTTTCAGTTACTAGATGTAACCTTGAGTAAAAAGCCAAGAAATTTAACTTAAATTTTGCCTTAACAAATGCAGACTCACCTTCGAATCCATTTCAGAAAAGACACAATTTCATAGTTTATCTATTTTTAACTGGGCCTTTGAATTGGTCAACATTTTCCAACTGATCATGTTTTCATTCTATTTGTTCAAGTTCATGTGTAAGTGGCATTTTTTTTAAACTCTTGCCTTCTGTCTTAGAACTGTTCCAAAGCACCAGACCAAAGTAGAAGAGCACCTTGAGGCAATTGGGCTGACATTACTTTTAGGGCACAGCTAGGAATTGTCTTGATGTCGCATTTAAACTTGAATCCTCCTGACTCCATGCCACTCTCTCCACTAAGTCACTTTCTAATGTATCCTGAAAGAACATAATTTTTACATGAATAGAATTGGGAAAGAAGAAGGGAGACCACCATCCCTTCAACTTTGTGATGATTTAGATGTGCCTTTGTTACTGCAGCATATCTTCTCCATACTATGGAACTAACAGGAAAGCTTGTCTCTCTGAGGACATTCACTGATTTTTACTCAGAATTAATCATCATTTTCAAGGACAGTCCATTTAGCAACTTGGTTGGTCTGAGAGAGAGGGAGTATTCCTCTTGCCCTTCCTACTGAGTAATTTTTACTTTATGTATTGATTTTACTCAAAAGAATGAAAAAAAGAATAATTTCAAGTTCCCATTTTCAAAAACAAATTGTTTTTCATGACAGCAAGTACCTTGTATACTCGTAAAGGGCTGGCACAATGCTCTGATACTGTCTTCTGATTGCTAACAAAGCACCAACATAACCACATAATATCAGCAACTCATTTCGCACTCTAAAAGAGAACACATTTATTTAAAGAACAAGCCATTAGTCATCTGAGGAATAATAGAACATTATTCTAGTGCTTAGCATCTACATATATCCATTAAAAACACTTATTACTAAGCAGGATTATTAAAATTTCAGTGAAAGCTGCAATTTGAATTGCTGAAGATTTGTAGCTTGTAAAATTATCTGCCCATATATATACAGATAAGTAGCAGAAGACCAGTTGTCCTATAAATATTTTCTAATTTAAAACATAACATCTTAAATGGAAACTCTCCATGCTAACTTGCTTCTCACCATTCTATTGTTCCTACTCACAGCAGGGACAAGTTAGGGATTCCTCAGCACATTGTGGGATTCCCATAAATGGCATTCACCCCCACTGCTCTGATGGAGCTGGGAAGAGACCTGTAGGGCGAGGAGGCCACTTTTTCTGGCTTGATTTAGGCTTACTGAGGCCACATAATAAAACAGGATTATTCCTAAACCTCTGCCAAATTAGGTTTGGCAGATTATATTTAATCTCTAAAAGGGGCTCCCTTACATTGAAGGCTAGAATAAGGATTAGGGCTCTCTCTTGCCATGAATCCCACCAACCCCAAAGTTTGAGGTGGTTGTCTACATAGTTATGTCAAGGCAACAAGCATTCATTAAACACTTTCTGGGTACCAGGTACTGTGTTAAGTGTCATGGTTAAAAAGAAAATATTGAAAACTGTTTCTGCCTTCAAGGAGGTCACTGAGCCCTTGGAGCCCATGCTACCCGTTCTTGACATTGCCTAAAGGTTTGGGACTGGCTGTGCTTGAGCCATGTGTAGGTTCATGTATCACTGTTTTATGTGAGGTCCTCTACACCAGAGGTATCAAATTCAAATAGAAATTAATTCCTGCTGCTACATACTGATTTAGAAAAACATAAATTAACATCCGTGTTTTAAATTTTTATCATATCTGACAAACATTTCCTAATAGACTTTAATCTGATACTGGTACTTAGTTGTAGCCAGTGGGTCTCAAGTTTGACATCCTCTGCTCTAAATTATGGGGTTTTTTTTGGCTCCAAATTGATTCCACTGTAATTTTAATTCTCTTACCCCTCTATACCTTCTATCTCTACCCCAATAGGACAAATTTCATGTACAAGAAGTTCATTCACTGTTCCTAGAAAGAAACGAAATCTCAAACTAACAACAGATTAAGACAAAAGATAAGAATTATATTTAAATAAGACAGGAAGTTCAATTTCAGTATTTGGAAGAGGAATGTACTCACTCACTACATCTATGTAGCATTAGTCTTTCAGTGCGGATGTAACTCATAAGGTCAAGAATTGGATCGATTGTATCCAAGGTCCAGTCTGAATGGCTTATTTGTTCTGATTAAAAAAAAATCCAAACCAAAGAAAAAATGACCATAAGCAATCTTGCAATTAAGGAAAATGTCCCTGCCAATATTTGACCTTCAAAATGTGTATAAACTACATATAAAAATCACCCTTCCCTCTACTAATCAATTTCATCTGTTTTCCATGTCAGTGAAGTAAGAGATCAGGAGTATCTGCTTATGGTACATTCCCTCAGAGTCCCCTCTGAGACACCAGTTCCCAAGCAGACAAAACTAAAGGAATGAGGAAAATAGTTCACTAAATTGGGTCCAGGTCTTCGGATGGATTTTCATTTTAAATTTTAGAATCACTGATTTCTTTTAGTCCCTCAATACATGAGCCAATGTTTAATTTGCTTTCTGCAAGAGGTCAATAGATGAAGAGATTGCATATAAATATGCCATGTATAAACTCACGTTTGATGAAGCGAATACCAATAGGAAGGGCTTTTTCAGGATCTTCACTTAACAAGTAATACTTTATAGTTTCAAATATATTTCCATCTGCATGGGCAGTCTCTGCTAATCGTGTACATTCTTCTATTGTAGGTAGATTACACTAGCAAACAATTGTTAAAAGAAAAAACAATAATTTTAAATATGTTAATAAAGATAATTTAGGGGAAAACAGAATAAATGCTTTTGTTTTTTAAAATTTTTCCAACAAAATTTAGTATGGTAGGCAGAGTTGCATGGATTTATGATCATTAATCCCTACAATTACATTTGGCAAGGGAGAGGTAAAGTATCTCATACTATTTTTTTTTTGCCAACTGCCTTCACTTGATCCTATCACCCTGCCATCCCTTCAAACTATCATCTGATATCTTTTCCTCCTGTCAGAGGCACAATCATGGAAAAAAGTGGTTTATGATCACTGTTCCAAACTTCTTACCTCCACTTCAGTTCTCAAGAAATGTTTAAAAGGGCTTTCAGCTTCTTTCAAAGGTACTGGGCTCCTTATCATTGGAATCAGTAAGACAAAATCTTGAACTTTCCTATTTGTTAGTGATACTGTAAATAGGATGATTATTCAGGTGTGGATTAGATGACCTCAGTGATTCTTCAAACTCTGAAATTCTGTGATTTTGATATTCAGTTACATCCAGCTCTTAGCCCTTTTCTATTCAGCATTTGTATCTATCACTTGGATCTAATTGACACATCTATCTCTAAGTAGCATGCTTATCAAAGTTAGGACTGACACAAAGTTGGAAAAGGGATCTCACCTCAGAAAGATCCTCAGAAATCAAACTATCCAAACCACACCTGATAATCTTTCTTTAACATTTCCCTAAATTTGTCATACTTTTTGAACCCAGCCAATAAGGAGGAATTTAGCAGTTCCTGTGGCCACCTACACCACTCTTGGATTAATGTGTTAAAAATTTGTTTCTTTATATTTAGCCAAAATATGTCACTCAGTGATTTCTATTCATTAGTCCTAATTACATAATTATTTTGAGGCTAAGCAGAATGTGATAATAATCCTGAGTCTTCTTCACATATCAATTCTTTAAATATTTTAGGATGACAATAATATTACTGATAAGTTTATCTTCTCCAAACTAAATATTCCCAATTCCTTCAATCCTTTCTTTTATAATACGATCATCAATTCTCTTACTATTCAAATCATTCTTCTCTAGTCATACTACAATTTATCAATACCCTACCTGGTATGTATGGAAAGTCAGTATTGGATACAACACTGGAGATATGGTCTGATGGAGACAAAGTGCTATACTTCTAAATATGATCGCTATTTCACACTAACTTCCTTATATCTTTTTCATCAATTGTCATTCACCTATGATCTCCCCATGTTATACTTAGAGAATTAATTCTTTGAACCCAAATATAGACTTTTATATTAATCTCCATTAAATTTCATTTTGTGATATTTGTGCTATTATTCCAGATATCAGTGCATACTTAATGATCATGTATGGTTTCAAAGAGATCCCACAGATGGAATTTGAATATGTTTGAGTATCCCGTACTGTTTTTAAAAAGCAACTGGAAGGGGGCAGTTGGGTCACTCAGTGGATTGAGAGCCAGGCTCAGAGACAGGAGGTCCTGGGTTCAAATCTGGCCTCAGACACTTCCTGGCTGTGTGACCCTGGGCAAGTCACAACCCCCAATGCCTAGCCCTTAATGCTCTTCTGCCTTAGAACCAATACACAATGTTGATTCCAATATGGAATGCAAGGTTTTAAAAAAAAAAGCAACTGGATCAGTACATTTAGACCCCAGTAGTGAGAGCAGACCCCAATAAAATCAGAGCCATCAGCTAGAAATCACAAAACACGTACTCTGCTCCCCAGCATGAGAAAAGCAAACTTTCCCTCTCCCCAAATACTAGATGTGCAGCCAAGAAAATCATAATACAAGAGTTCTGTGAGAAGAACATACAGTATTGGGTCATAATTGATATTCTGACATGTGTTTTATTATCCTATAGAAAACACTGCTTAGAGCCACTATGGCAATCTACATTGTTTCCATCTTGTAAATCATTGCCAATCATAATTCTTTAGCCTAAGTAATTTTCCCTATAAAGTATGTACCTCAACGCAATAAACTTTGTCACCGCAGCAAGAGGATGTCTGTGTGTCTAATCTGCCAGTCTGGCAGCTCGACCCTCCTGTAAGCCCAAGTCGTTTTTCTCATCCTGGTTCCATGACCCACAAATAATTCGTCAAGCAGGACTTGAAAAGGACAGGAAGCAACTCTATCTAAAAGCTGAAGAATAGTTCCTGACCTATATTGGTAGATGGGGGTTTCCTTACCAGGACTTCATTGCACTAGTGAAATCACAAGATGAGGGAGATTTAGCTCGACCACTGTTCATGTGAATATGAGCTGATGATTTTAGTGGCTTGTAAGCTCTGTATGACTTAGCAACATGTCATGGCAGCCAAAAAGCCTAATATAATCATATTGGCAGCATTATTAGAAGTATGGCATCCAGAAAAATAATACAAATTAATCCACTGTACTATACATTAGTTAGATCACACCTGGAATATTGTATTTAAGTCCAGATAATACATTTTAGGAGAGACACTGTGAAGATAAAAGGGGACCAAGATCATAAGAGTTTCCTGAGAAGAAACCAAGATTGGAAAAAAGAACTTAAAATAATTTTAGGGATTGAAGAAATTGGGATCACAGATCCAAGAAAGAGAAGACAGGATTGACAGAGGATTGTAGGAACAGAGCTGAAAGGATCATCAAAGGATCACAGACTGAGACCTGAATCTTAAATGTCATATGGTCTAATCTTTTATTTTACAATTGAAGAAATCAAGAACTAGATAAGTTAGGTGATTTACCCAAGGTCATAGATAAGTAGCAGGGCTAGAAAGTGAATACTATTCCTCTGTCTTTAAATGCAGTAGTCCTTCTGCTAATGGATGACTTCAAATAATTATTATATTATTATATTAATATATGCAAGATATATTAATATAATACATAACAAAAAGTATTATTCTAATAATTTATCATGCCACAGAGATGATACACACTGGAAAAACAAGAATGAAAAATGCCTCCTGTCCAGACAAGATGGGTCAAACTTACTGCTCCAAGTGTGGTCCAAACTAGATTAAAATGTAATTAGAAAATGTTAAACAAAATTAATAAAAATAAATTATAATATGAATAATATTAATTTATGATTTTCTAAGTCAACCTGATTGGAGTTTGATACCACTAGTTCAGACCACATGATATACAGATAGATGAATAGCCCATTCAGCTGATCCATCAATATGTGTATCTTGGACAGACAAGGCAGATGGTTAATGGTCAGGATTCGTAATTGAATAAGTGAAATTATTAGACTCTATTTGGGAAATTACACAGTACTCTGAATGATGCTAAGTCTCTCCTGAATACAAAAACCTATTTTAAAAATACTAATATATTGTGGTAAAACATGAAACGCCACAAGATCTTAAAGACACAACTGATAGACATAAATATTCTGCAAGCCTATTAACTGTGACATTATCCATCCAAGAAGTAGCCTACAAGAGATGCACTACCAGAAAATGAAGTGGTTCAGTTATGTATTGAGAATGAGGGGTAACAACAATCAGTCCTTTATAAAGGTAATGTTCAAAGACCCAGAGGAAGGCTTTGCTTGTTTGAGGACTTCAGGGAAGATGTGAATAAGAACTCCAGAGAAGAAATTTGGTTGAATTCCAGTCTACACTGCTGGATTGTGTGCCTACATTTAGAAGAATAGGTATCCACTGAAAGTATTGAGGTGATGTAGTGAAGGGGTTAGACTTACTCTGGGCAGCTGAGAAAAGTTGTAGGACCAAAAGCGAAGCAGCTTTTAGCCTCCTATCATCTTCCTAACAGTTTTAAAAATTGGTTTAGGTATGAGCCCAGCTACATTGAGGTTTATTCATTTAAAGGACTTAAGATGTATCTATATGGATGTATGATTTCATAGGGACAGGGAAATCTTAGTAAGGAAACTCCTTCCTCCAATGCAAACAGGCAACTGTTCTGCAATTTATTGGCTTAGAGAGTTAGTCTGGGAACATGATGAGATTAAAGGATTTATGCTGAGAGAACCAATATGTATCAGGTGGAATTTGAACTAAAATCTTCTTGTTCTCAAGCCAGCTATCTTCCCACTATGTCACATTACCTTTTTGTTCTACTTCTAATTGTTGATATAATTAAGAGAAAACTATTCTAATTTGGTTGGGATTGTTGACTTAATTTCTCCACATGTTATAGTTTCTTAAACTCAAAGAGAATTAAAATATAGCATTTCTGTGTCTATCAAGAATCCTTATTCATTAGTATACCTTCTTATGTAGGTCATTTATCTCTTCAGTGGATCCTGGGTAGAAAGCACAAAGTTTGACTAAGTGCAACTCATTATTAGGAATTCTCATGAGAAGGTCTGTAGCCAAATCCCTATTCAAATAACAAATGAGAAAATGTTATTCAGGAAAATGTAAATAAACATAAAAAATTCAAAATTATAATTTCTCCTTTATATTTTCTATTTACATATCAAACAGACGTTTTAAATTGAATATTAGAGCTCCTTATCTAAGTGTAAATCATCAACATTAAAGAAGTATAAAGAAAAAATTCATCTTCCTCCTATAAATTTTATGATTCTCAGCTAACAAGATAACATTTGAGTTACTATGGATATGATTGTGTCTATTGAATAAGAACTTTATTTAGGGAGTTGAAATTGCTAACCAAATCAAATAGTCCCAAACCATCTTCTTGCATTCAGTTGATTAATCAACATTCCTTAAAGTCAAATCATGGCCACTTTCTTTTTGCATTCAAGGCAGGAAAACTGGAAATAGCTAGCATGCTAAACAAGCGAAAATGTACAACTATTTAAATTTTGCCACCTCCAGTCTTTGGGTACTTAGTAAACTTTCAGGGAATCAACAAGTCAACCAAAACAAACAAACAAACAAACAAACAAACAAAAAACAAAAACAAAAAACAAGGGATTCAATTGATAGGTTTTTCTTTTTAAAAATTCATTTAGTGACCCACAAAATTGGATGCACAAATTCATTAATAGATTAAAATACAAAACTGGACTGAAAGCTTTACAGTTTTAGACACTTTTAAAAATACAAATTCCTTTTAAATCATATTGTGAAGGCTTTAGCTATTACAGAAAACAACAGTTTTAGAAATATTCATAATCAACTTTCAGTTATACAAACATTAGTATTCATCATTTTTATTTTTATTATTCAGGTTCTTTGCTTTTCCTCCTCTTTCTACTTCCTGTCTTCTTTTTATTATTATTTCATAAACTGTTACTAGAAAATGAAGAAATGAAAAGAGCACCTATTAAAACTCAAAGCTATTCAAATAACATTTGTTTTAATCCTAGTAAATGTTCTATTAGGGAGGCAGTTTGAAGATTTTCAATATTATGGCATGTGAAATTATTATTAATAACAAATAATAATGAATTATATTTTATAATAGCATCGCTTAATATTTAGAACAACATAATTTTGCATTATTTCAATCCAGAGATTTATAACTTTTTTGTATCATAGACTCCTTAGGCAGTTTGGTGTAGCCTATGAATGCTCTTCTTAAAATAATGTTTTTACATTAATTAAATAAAATACTTAGGATTACTAGAGAAACCAATTAAATTAAAATGTAGTTATCAAAATTTTTTAATTCAAAGAAACTCTGGAATTTATCCTCAGATGCTAGGCTAAGAGTCCTCATTCAAAATTATTTTCTTCAATTTCCCAAATAATTAGATCTGTGATTACCAGTTTGAACACTCTCTCCACAAATGCACATTATAACTCTATACCTTAATAAAAGATCTTCTTAAATTAATGTGGAAAAGCGAATAATCCCTTTGGGTGTTGAGTGTTTACACTGCCAACAAGTAGCTAATCTAGTCCTTCAATGATTTCAACCCTTCCTTAGTGGAAGCTTTTCCAGCTCAGTAGGACCTACCAGAGATTTGGTTCTACTGACACCTTCAGACAAAGTCAGCACCCTGTAGCTAGTCTGGTGATGAGCCTCTCCCTCTCTGAGGGTGCTGGTCCTCAGATGCCAGGAAAATTGTGTTATTTAGCCCATACTTAAAGTCTTTCCAGTGAAGTATGATCTGCCAAGGTCCCCACTTAGCTTGTTGGGATTCACCGCTATTGCTACTGTCATTATTAGTCCTAATTTCAGGAAATAGTAGCTTCTGAGCAAAATATGAATCTAATGGAAGAGAAATTCTATTTATTTTGTGAATTATCCACTGGAACTAAGAATTTAGTGAAATAAATTTAGCTAAACTCATTTAAAGGTATACTTAAGAACTTTATTGGAAGCCTATTCTTAACTTTTTTGTAGTCTGTGTTGTCTAGGACTAAAGGGGGAAAATCTCCTTGGAGTTTATATTAACTATCTTAAGCCTGTTGATCTCTTCTTCCTTCATCTCTTCTTCCTCCTCGGACTTCTTGATTAACTTAATTTTATTCTCTTTCCACCTTCACTTACAAATGAATCTAGGAAAACATGCAGAAGCCAAGTCTGGAGGTAAGACTTGAATGATTAACTTTTTCATCTTGCTGTGCCCCATGTGTGCAGCTATCCAATCTACCCAATGTTCATAGGATTTTGTTTGTACAGTTTAGATCTTCATATCTTGAAGAGAACTATGTAGTGGTAATTTAGCATATTATCATGATTACAGCATACAAAATAACTTATATACTGTTATTTGTGTGTATCTTATTCATGCTAATATGCTCTTGCTCTCTCCACATATATATATGTAATATATATGGCAAATATCAAAGATGTAACCCCCTTAATGATGGCTCAGAGGAAGCAAGCACTATATTTGAAAATGAAGTCATATCTAGTATACTGATATTTCTGGGTTCTTGCAAGGGAAATAAAATATTGTAGTTTCTATATTTGGGATTCTATTTTCTTTGCTGATTTTTGTCCTGTATATTTTCATCTTATAAGCCACATTTAGTATTTAAAAAAAATTAAGGTGATGTACATGTCATATATAAGTCAAATTTCTAATGGGGATCATTTAAAGATTTCTTTGATGATAGACTTTGAGCAGTCTCATAGATCAAAATCATACCCATCATTCAGTAAGGAATTAGTTGTTATATTGAGAGAAAATGATGAAATTTTCCTTTTCTATCTGCTACTCAATGAATAATATTTCAAGGTTTTTTCCCCAAAGTGTCAAATCCTCTGTTTTATGGTTTTGTCTCAATGACCTAAATCAACATCAGTTTTTGAGCCACTTTTAAACATGACCTTTACCACAGCAAGTTACAAAACTCCACAGTGGTTGAGAAAGCGACATTTGATTTGTCAACATCAAAACAGCCTTGCTAAAAAAAAGATTCCCAAGTTTTAACTTACTGGCACAAGGAAATTACTTTTAATTACTTCTTTTGATGGAATTTATAATGAGGTATAAATATACATTAAATTTTAATTTTGAGATAATTAGATATATTAATGATGAATTATTACTAATCTGTTAAAGACTACACAAAGAATTAAAACTCTTAATTTTTATTTTCAGAACAGTCATTTTTTATTATAAGTAACTAGAGGTAATTTACTAGATGAGGTGTGGTTATAAAGTAATAAGATTTATTTTCATGTATGACTGGTTTCTATTTCAGAATACTCTGAATAATGTAGCTTTGTATATTAAGAAAAATAATATCAATAATTTATAAAAACTTCTTTGAATAATGCAAAATGGTGTGCTTTTTGGTTTATTATTTAAATCATAGCCTTATAAAACTATATAATACCTGTATCCAAGAAATGGAAAGCTAAAAAGAAGATGTTGAAATAATGGTGAATACCCATAGGAATCAAAATTTTCATTTTAAACAATATGTGAAAAAAAAACCAAACACTCTTGGTTTATTAACAATGGTTAAACTCATATTTTTATCTTCTGTGTCATGTGAAGACTCATCTAATGGTATACTTTCATCATTCAGGCTTTTTCAGTAGCTATAAAGATTACAGTCACTCATCAGAAATTACTTTGATTCCAAATGAATGTTTCATAATATAGGTTTAGTCCTACTATATTTTTAACTTCCCTTAGAATATATGTATATGTAAGAACAACATAAAATACAACAGGAAAATTGGAAGGGATTTTTTGAGATTTAAATCAATTAGTTAATGCAAGAGCTTTTATTAAGTAACTATAACTACTATGTTCCAGGCACCAAGGATCATGAAGCAGTTGTTGCCTTTGAGCAGCATAATTATATTCAATCAGGGAAACAACACTGACATAGTAGACCAAATATTGACAAGATCACTTCATGGGGAAGGCATTAGCAGCTGCCAGACAAGGTAAAACTGAGAAGAGCTTTGAAGGAAATGAATAATGATAAAGGCAGAAGAGAGAAGTGAGTACATTTAGGCACGGGGGAAGAGGGGAAGAAGTGATGTGTGTGTGAATAGTAATAGATCACTGAGTAAAGCAATATAGAATAAGGCTAAAAAGGTAGGCTAGGGCAGGATTTAAAAGTCAAAGAATTTTGTTTTTGACCACAGAGGTAATCCTGGAGTTTCCTGAGTAGGGAATAGCACAAATAGCCCTGTTTTTCAGAAAATTAGCTTTGGCCTGTATGTGTAGTATATGCTGGAGAGGGGGAACACAAGAGGCTTCTGGGGTAGTCTAAATAAAAAATGATGAGGGCCTCAATAGGGTGGTACCCCTATGAGTAAAGGAAAGGGTTCAAATGCAAGAGATGGAGAGGTAGAGGTAATTTATTAGATGAGGTATAGTTATAAAGTAATAAGATTTATTTTTGTATGATATTATCTTCTACTTTAGTTATACCTTGTATTACTATGAATAATATAGTTTGGTATATTAAGAAAAGTAATATCAATAATAAATTATTTAAGAACACTTCTTTGAATAATGAAAAATGGTATGCTTTTCACTTTATTATTTTATGGGTACCTAGAGATCAAAGCTATAGCTTTGGAAAGGAAGAATATAGGCAAGTGAATATTTTATTACTCTTGAATTTAGCTTCACATATCCTTCATACTTTTATCATCATTTCATACCAATTATTGACACTAACCCTATCTTTCTCTTCAGGGGTTATGTTTACCTGTAATTTGGGAATAATTATTCAGAGGGAACCACATTATAAATTTGTTTCTTTCTGTTCTTGGGGAAAGCTATAACCACTGAATGGTTATTATAATATTAAGTCAAAGTAGAATGATTGGTTATTCTCAAGGGAAAACTAGCATCCAATAAACATGTTCTCAGATGAGTGTTCATAAAGGCTGGCTCTGGGAAAACCCCTCCCTCATGCTACTGTTCCTCTGAAAGGTACCTGCTTGAATAAGTGGAGGAGACCTGGTTCAAGACAGGAGGCTGCTCTCGTCTAGGGTCTGTCTAAAAGGGCAGCATATCTGTAGTGTTTTTCATCAGATATATATGTGGGAAAAGATCCTGATCCAATAAGTATCTTTATAAGCTCCAAAGAGGGACAAATAATTGCAGAGGGGTAGAGTCTCTATCTTAACTCCTCCTGTATTCCAAGCCTGAAAAAGGGCTGAGGACAAGGGCAGATGTTTTGCATAGAGTTCCTCTGCTTTGGATTCGAAGGTCTAAAATTTAGCCCTGGAACCTCCTAAAGTTTTTTTTTTTCTGGAATTTGAGGAGCCAAGCAAAAGAATGCCCTGTACCTTTAGTTATTCACATGGGACAGAAGAAGAAAGCCCCCCTATGTAGGTACATGATGTTTAATATACTGAAAGAGGCTTGGAATTGGGACTACTAGAGAAGAGAGTAGCTTGAATGTGTGATTTTGTTATGTAAATAAATAAGTTCTAATTACTAATCATAACCTATCCTGTTCATCTTATCTTTGCTTCATTCTCATCTCTAGACAGGGCTTTCTGATAATCTTCTTTCTGGGGGAAGAAGAAAGCTGA
Source organism: Monodelphis domestica (assembly GCF_027887165.1). Lineage (NCBI taxonomy): Eukaryota > Metazoa > Chordata > Mammalia > Didelphimorphia > Didelphidae > Monodelphis > Monodelphis domestica. Next base: position 221,238,111 of record NC_077232.1, on the reverse strand, counting down.
GATTCTTCCTGCATACTTATTACCCAAAGCACCTGATGACAATTTGTTTTTGTTTTTAGAAAGACTTGACATGATCTGATGAAAATCCTTAACATTTAGAAATCCTTACCATGTTGGAATTGTCATACACTTTCTTGCTAGTAATTCTAAGGCGTAATGGGTTGCTGGTGCTGCATTCTCTCCTAAGACGGTGCCCACACTGACAGCCAACTCAAGTTCATTTCCACGAATCAGGTTTGCCATGGCAAGCTGGCTCAGTAAGAAAATATTATCTTCAGTACCAGAGATGCTGACTAGGTAAACTATTCTTCACCCCGGCCCCCTCCAAATGTATAAATTACATTCACAATGTCAGTCTTACATAAGCTATCAGGTCAAAGGAACTTTATGAACTAAGCAAGATTAGCTATATTTTTTAAAGAAAGAGATTGAGAAAAGTGGTATAGCCACAAAAGGTTTTAGTGTCAGAGGCAGATTACACTAAGGTACTCTTGGTACTTTTTTTTTTTTAATCCATAATAGTCCCACGTCAAATAGCCTTCTTGTTAACTTTTTATGAATAGTTTATATAAATGCTAAATATCAACAGCTCAACTAGCTCAAAAAATAAACTGATACTAATAGCCTCAATGCCAAGAAAAATCACAAACTAAATAACTGTATCTGATAAAGTCCTATATTCTTATAGCAAAGGAGCAAACAAACCAAGCAATGCATAGTTGTCAAAAGGGACCTTAAGTATAATGTACTAAATAGTTCCCTTGAATATGAAAGAGATTTAAAGCATTTTTCCTGAGGACTATTATATTTTATGATATAAAAAGAGTGATTGGCTTTTAATTCATATACAGAAATGCACAAATGTTGTACCTCAATATTATCTACAGCAAGATAGCAACATGCTGCTAGCACTGCCCGTCCCTCCTGGAAATACCATTCCGCCAGTTCTTTACTGACCCTCTGTAAAAGTCTGTGGAGAAAAGAAGACTTAACTCAAGAAAAATTTTAACACAGGCATAGACAGAAACCATCTTCCATTGTCACAGGTTATTCTTGGGTAGCTAAAAATAGGTGGCATTTAGATAACACTTTAAGGTGGTCAAAAGACTTCTGGAACAACCCAGATAAGGCAGCTGAAGCTCACACAGATGGAGGCACTTGCTCAGGATCAGGACAGACTCAAAACTTCTCTTTTCTGACTCAAAGTCCAGTGATCTTTCCTCTATATCAAAATGTATGCAATATGAGTGAGTAGCTAACTCAAGATAATCCTGGAGGGTGGTACCCAGCATGGGGCATGCATCAGGGCATTTGCCCATGGGTGGAGAAACATTAAGGGACAATTAGAACTCTTTTCCCTTTCTCTAGAAGGAATGGCGTTTGGAGGGAAGGCAGAAGAGAAGCTAATAATGAGAGAATGGGAAAAGCAAGAGTAATATTCCACTGAAGGAGCATCTTGATTGTCTTGGGCATTGATTCCTTCATTTTATTGTTAAGGGTCACTTTGTGAAGGGCAGGGTAGAACATTTCAGGGATCCTATGAGTGTTTCCACAGACAGGGTAGATAAAGAGCCAGGCCTTCCTAGAATACCTCTAACTTGTCTATCCCTCCCTGACACTTTGCTTATCTCTAAATTTTTACCTTCCAAGATTGTTCATCTTCCCAGCTTCACTGCTTGTCAGGCAAGCAGGGGCCACTGCTCTGAAGGGCTGTTTGCCCTTAAGGAAGGATGTGCCCTCAAATTTCAACAACCTGGCAGAAAGAATGCTGACCTGGGAGTCAGTTCAACAGGAGAACCAGTTCTAGTTGCTGAAGTGAAACAACTAGATGGGTTTAGGAAGGGAGGGGAGCCTTTGTTTTGGACTTTGATCTCTGGAGGAGGTGAATCTTGCCAAATGGCACCCTTGAGAAGAGGAAGTTAAAGATGATTGATTCACTCCATTACCTTGGGTTTGAACCACCCCTTTGTGCTAGGGTAGTAAAAGAGAACCTTTTTTTAGAACTGAGAGCTAAGAATGGGCCACAGTGTAAAACATTCTGCTAGGGAGCAGCAAAAGGTGCCCTGAGGTAGGGACACATACATGATTGTAGCATATGTTTGTATCCATTTGGACACCATGTTTCTGACCCTTAACTTCCTAGACATATGGGGAGTGGGAGTTGAAATTTTTGGACATGCCAAGTGAATGATCAGTGTGGTCTTAAAACCCAATCTTTTAAGTAGAGGGGGGACATTTCCCGGGCAGTGTCAGTCTCATGGTTACCTTGACAGTAACTTCCATTTCAAGCTACCAGGGTAATGCAAGAGACATATGAATGTGTTTTTGAGGTGACACGATATGAGGAAGTTGCCACTATATCAACCCCAAATTCATTTCCCTTCTAAAGAGGGGTCTAAGCTAGGGAGTCCATACTTTGACTCTAGAGTCTTTCTTCAGTCCTCAGGGGAAGGTAGATGTAACAACCTAAGAAAATGTTGAGGAATCTTATTTACTATTTCTGGACTTCTGGGACTGCTTTATTTTTTGTTTCCATTTTTCTGTAGGACAATTTTAAACTGTCCTGTATTTGATATAAATTGTTACCTTGAGTATTTATATAAGACCTATGACCCATTTCCCACTGTAATATAGAAACCTGTTCATGAGCTATTTTTAGACGTATTCTGAGATTTCCTAAAGGCAACTAAAGGTTGAAAAATAGTTACTACAGGAAGGTTATTCTTAGAGGTTTGTTTGTTTGTTTGTTTTTTACAGTGCTGGCATCTAGAGTCTTCTTTTTTGTTAATCAAATATATGCTAATCGATTTCTATTTATAACATATGTTTATAATAGGCACATATTCTTAAAAGATTATATGACAAAGGCTCTGCTAAAGTTTTGTTAAATAAATTTTGTTTTGAGGCTATAAAACTTTGGGGAACCATCAAGCCAGCATCTAAGAAAGTTATAAACTTCATTTCCTTGAAAACATCAAGGCCCACTGGAACAGTTTGTTCAAGGGATTATACCATGTTCCCAAATATGATGTTTACTTAAACTTTATGAAGCCCTAACATAGGATGATTTTGTGAATGGGTCGGAATATTTGAAATGAGGACTCTCACAGGAAATCTAGATAATTATAGTCATAAAGCACCTAAATGGGTAGAGTGGATAGGCAGAAAGTACTCCCTGAGTGACCATGGTCAAGGCAACATTTACTAGGGCCATAGTTTCCTAATCTGTAAACTGAGATTCATTTTGATGACTTCTAACTTCCTCTCCAACTCAAGATCCATAAGACTTTGAGAATAGAGACTGAGTAAAGAGGCTATGATGAACAATATTCATGTCTCAGTGGTACACTATTCAATGGCTCTCCAAAAACATGTACTTTTAGGTTAGATCTGTATTATTAACATTTTTCCATCACCTTCTTAAGCCTAGAAACATCTATAAAACAATGAGTCAAATCATGACTTGTAATAGCATTGTTGATAGCTGAGATATGAAAGCTCACAGTGAAAATTTCAAAATACATTCCTGAGCAGCTGGATCCAGCACACTTCCTCTCTAAAGAATATTTATTGCTTTGTAACCTGGATCTCAGTTTTCTTTTCTGTAAAATAAAGGTATTGGCCTGGAGATAGCTTCACACTCTAGACCTCTTATCCCAAAACTTTAAAAATTTAAATGGTGTACTATGATTCTACAGGCATTTGAAGGTACTTGGGACTAGTTAATATCAGTGGTGGTTGCAGTGATGATGGCAATGGAGAATATAAGAAATACAGTGGGATCATTTGATGACAGAGGACATTGATCAGCTGAAAAACTCTACTTACATTCCTGCTTTCTAACTAAAAATTTTCTGCCATTTTTTAGAATGACTAGCAGCATCTCAATATTAAAAAATACAATCACCTCTTTATTAATCTCAAATTCTTTGTATATTCTCCAAGTTCCCTGCTTTTCTTATTCCTCAAAATCTTTAGTTCTCCTAACAACAGCATACAGGTGTATACAGACTACTTCCCTTTTGCCAGCACTTCACCCTTATCAGATTTTACAAGAGGACTAGTTGGAGGAGAAAACTCTAATGGGCAGTATAGGTCATCCCCTTTCTCTGTGTGCCTAAGAGGGTGAAGATCAGAGCCAAGAAATAACAAATGACCATGACAACAACAATTTCATATTTATACATGTATATCACTTACTCATTGTTATCATCCATGTTGATTCCATCAGAATATGAAGATCCATTATGTACAAACACTTGTGGAATCTGTATATTTCCCTCACAAGCAGCCTAGAAATTAAATTCACATTGTTGAAACAGCTGATAACTTCAGAAGATTTTTAGAATTAAATAACATAAAAAGTATACTTAAGGTCATAATTACTTGTTTGAAACATTCTATAATTTGGAATTTTATTAGGAGGTGTGTGACTTTGTCATTAGCATGAGGAACTGCCTCTACTGCATCTCATATCAGTAACATCTAGAAACTTAGAGGTGCTGGGAGATGCTGAGGAATTGACAGTCTAAGTAAATGTATTCAGGATTATTTAACTTGAGCTGTATGGTTAAGAGGCAGGTCTTGAACCCTGGTCATCCTGATTCCATGCCTGACATTCCACATGCCATAATGTTTCTCATAAATGAGGAGAGAAGTTGTTTTTCAAAAGTTAATGCTGGAGGCAACTAGGTAGCTTTGTAGATAGAGTGCCAGGTCTGGAATTGAGAGGACCTGGGTTCAAATCTGGTTTTGGATACTTCCTACTTGTGTGGCAAGTCACGTACCCCAAATATCTAGCCCTTACCACTCTATTGCCTTAGAACCAATACTTGTTTCAATTCTAAGACAAAGTAAGGATTAAAAAAAAGTTAATGATAACAAAATGTTACTATGCCTACATGTGTAGGAGAGGTGTTTTTTTTTTCTCCTTTCAAAGTTTCCAACCTTTTCTGTTCCCAACCCCTGCTGCTGGTAGAATCCTTGCAGCTTATTCAGGCTTTTATTCCAAAAGTCTCTGGGTTCCTCTCTCTTACACATTACCAACAGAAGCAGTGTTAAGCAAGTGATTATATAAAAAAACTTTCATATTAAAACCTCCACACATACCTAAAACATATGTGCATGACATATATGTGTATATGGATATACAGATCAATGCATGCACATAATATATATTTAAATACATATAAACAAATATACATATATTATGTGCATATGGGATATATATGTTGTATATATCCATATGTAGTTATATATGTTTTATACATCCACTTGTTTATATATATACACATACATGTTATTTGATTTTTTCTTTATTTTATTCCAGTAACAAATTTATATGTAACTTTTCCAAAGTTACATCATCCATGTTGTCTTCCTCCCCTACCCCTCCCTGAGTTGACAAGTAATTCCAATGGGTTATACATATACATATATATGTATGTACATATATACACATATATGTTGAATACATCCATACACATAATTCTTTCAAAATCCAGATTCCTGATCAGGAGTGAAACAAGGATGCCCATTATCACCTCTACTATTTGACATTGTACTAGAAACACTAGCAGTAGCAATTAGAGAAGAAAAAAGAAATTGAAGGCATCAAAATAGGCAAGGAGGAGACCAAGCTATCACTCTTTGCGGATGACATGATGGTCTACTTAAAGAATCCTAGAGATTCAACCAAAAAGCTAATTGAAATAATCAACAACTTTAGCAAAGTTGCAGGATACAAAATAAACCCATATAAATCATCAGCTTTTCTATATATCTCCAACACAGCTCAGCAGCAAGAACTAGAAAGAGAAATCCCATTCAAAATCACCTTAGACAAAATGAAATACCTAGGAATCTACCTCCCGAGACAAACACAGGAACTATATGAACACAACTATAAAACACTCGCCACACAACTAAAACTAGACTTGAGCAATTGGAAAAACATTAACTGCTCATGGATAGGACAAGCCAATATAATAACAATGACCATCCTACCCAAACTTATTTATCTATTTAGTGCCATACCCATTGAACTACCAAAATACTTCTTCACTGATTTAGAAAAAACCATAACAAAGTTCATTTGGAAGAACAAAAGATCAAGGATATCCAGGGAAATAATGAAAAAAAACACATATGATGGGGGCCTTGCAGTCCCTGACCTTAAACTATATTGCAAAGCAGCAGTCATCAAAACAATTTGGTACTGGCTAAGAAACAGAAAGGAAGATCAGTGGAATAGACTGGGGGAAAGCGACCTCAGCAAGACAGTATATGATAAACCCAAAGATCCCAGCTTTTGGGACAAAAATCCACTATTCGATAAAAACTGCTGGGAAAATTGGAAGACAGTGTGGGAGAGACTAGGAATAGATCAACACCTCACACCCTACACCAAGATAAATTCAAAATGGGTGAGTGACTTAAACATAAAGAAGGAAACCATAAGTAAACTGGGTAAACACAGAATAGTATACATGTCAGACCTTTGGGAGGGGAAAGGCTTTAAAACCAAACAAGACATAGAAAGAATCACAAAATGTAAAATAAATAATTTTGACTACATCAAACTAAAAAGCTTTTATACAAACAAAACCAATGTAACTAAAATCAGAAGGGAAACAACAAATTGGGAAAAAATCTTCATAGAAACCTCTGACAAAGGTTTAATTACTCATATTTATAATGAGCTAAATCAATTGTACAAAAAATCAAGCCATTCTCCAATTGATAAATGGGCAAGGGATATGGATAGGCAGTTCTCAGATAAAGAAATCAAAACTATTAATAAGCACATGAAGAAGTGTTCTAAATCTCTTATAATCAGAGAGATGCAAATAAAAACAACTCTGAGGTATCACCTCACACCTAGCAGATTGGCTAACATAACAGCAAAGGAAAGTAATGAATGCTGGAGGGGATGTGGCAAAGTAGGGACATTAATTCATTGCTGGTGGAGTTGTGAACTGATCCAACCATTCTGGAGGGCAATTTGGAACTATGCCCAAAGGGCGACAAAAGAATGTCTACCCTTTGATCCAGCCATAGCATTGCTGGGTCTGTACCCCAGAGAGATAATGGACAAAAAGACTTGTACAAAAATATTCATAGCTGTGCTCTTTGTGGTGGCCAAAAATTGGAAAACGAGGGGATGCCCATCAATTGGGGAATGGCTGAGCAAATTGTGGTATATGTTGGTGATGGAATACTATTGTGCTCAAAGGAATAATAAAGTGGAGGAATTCCATGGAGACTGGAACAACCTCCAGGAAGTGATGCAGAGCGAGAGGAGCAGAACCAGGAGAACATTGTACACAGGGACTAATACACTGTGGTATAATCGAACGTAATGGACTTCTCCATTAGTGGCGGTGTAATGTCCCTGAACAATTTGCAGGGATCCAGGAGAAAAAAACACTATTCATAAGCAAAGGATCAACTATGGGAGTGGAAACACCGAGGAAAAGCAACTGCCTGAATACAGCGGTTGAGGGGACATGACAGAGGAGAGACTCTAAATGAACACTCTAATGCAAATATTATCAACATAGCAATGGGTTCAAATCAAGAAAACATGTAATGCCCAGTGGATTTACGCGTCGGCTATATGGGGTAGGGGGGAGGAAAAGAAAATGATCTATGTCTTTAATGAATAATGCTTGGAAATTATCAAATAAAATATAATAATCATAACTAAAAAAAATAAAAAATAAATAAAATCCAGATTCCTATTCCCTAAAATAATCAACCACTTTGCCATGATATATGAGAGTTATATCTTTTGATGTACCTGTGCAACCAGCAGGGCTTCTTTCAGTTGACCCCTTGAAGTAAAAAAATTAACTAGCTTTTTTATATCCCCCGTAGCAATGCAGTATGGGATGACATCATCATTTTCTTCCAGTATTAACTGATTTGCTCTCCTATTAAAAAATCAAATACTCCAATTACAAAACTAACAATAAATTAAATTTACATGATTTCATGTGGTACTCACAAGTCTTGTTGGTCTTATCACCTCCATTTTATAAAGGAAGAAACTGAGGCTCAGAAAAGGTATGGGACCATGCTCACCCAGGTGACTATCAGACTTGAGATTTTTCTATATTTGTATTATTAACTACTCCTATGGCAAAGGAAAGAGCCACGGGTGAGCTAGGAGGTGCCTGAAAGCCCATAGGTTTTTGAGCTATGTTTGAACTAGTGATCCACTGCCAGTGAAGACATAAGGGAGAATGATTCCTATCTTTGTCAAGGATGCAAAATGAAATCCTTAACATGATGAACACAATGGCCACTTCTTTTGCTGTCTTGAAGCACAGACCTCATCTTTCAATAGTTAGCCAGCCAGCCAGCTAGCACTTAACAAAGTGCTTGTCCTGTGCTAACCACTGGAATAGGCACTAGGGGTACAAAGGAACACAAAAGACAAGGAACATACATTCTAGGTACATATAAGACATAATCAGAATGGACAAAAGGGAATCTGAGAGGGGAAGGCACATTCTGAAATGATTCCATCGTAGCTAAAAACCTGGCTAATTCACTGGTCTATAAGAAATCTGGAAATGGAAACAGAATTTAGGGGGGAAACTTTATTCTGAAAGTTTCTTTCCTTTTATCCCCAGCAAAAAGACCTATAACACTGAAATAATAATAATGGTCTCAGGAGAGTAATCAGTATCCTTTGGGTAATAAACAACATTTATGATATTCTATAGATGCAAATTTCCTTAGAGTTTTGGCTAGTCATTTATTCCTCTTTCTGTTGTTGAGTTTCTAGTTCATTTATTTTTGATTGTCTTGTTTTCACGCATTGGTAAATTCTCCAAGTAACTGGTAAGTATTTAGCAATGGAAATCAGGGAAAGCTAATAATGCAGAGAAGACAAAAAGTGAAAAAAAAACCAACACTGAAAGTGAACTTAATGAAGCAACAAGAAAGCTCTATGATTGTTCAGTTTGATGACTTGGAAAACCTGAAGTTCAAGGGAGTGTTGAGATTGGCTGATGGGAGGGAAAAAAAAAAAGAAGCAGAACCTTGGAACACAGAAAGCAGAGGAAAGAAGAACTGAATTCAAAGAAATGGTGAGTGCAAGTAATATAGGAAAAAAAGAGAGAAATAGCAGCAAGTAGTGAGGCAACCCAGAGAAGACAAGAGGGGTAGAAAGAATGGCAATCAGGTGGGAAAAGTTGCAACGGTAGTTGTGGATCTGAGAGACATGATAGACCTGTAAAGTTCTCCTTTTATGATGAAGAGACAAATGATAGATAAACATTTTATCAAGGTAATAAATGATAGAAGAATAGAGAGATAAATGATAGAGTATTAGATGAAAGAATGAAAGAGAGTGACATAGAGAGGGGGAGAGAGAGAGAGAGAGAGAGAAAGAGAGAGAGAGAGAGAGAGAGAGAGAGAGAGAGAGAGAGAGAGGGAGAGAGAGAGAGAGAGAGAGAGAGAGAGAGAGAGAGAGGAGAGGGAGGGAGAGGGAGAGGGAGAGGGAGAGAGAAATAGACTTCAGGATTGGGTACAGGCTCAGCAGAATTACAAGAAAGTTTTTTCTTTCTTAATGGGGGGTGGGGTGGGAAATATACCTGTGATTTCATTCTGTAGGGAATTCTAAGGTTGGAGAAATTCCTTCTACCAATATAGATTAGCATCTGTTCTGCTTTAAAAATGCAGAGTGTTAGAAAATTCCCTGAGGAGCTATGAGATCAAATTAAAAGATTGTCTAGCATAATACTTCCAGCATACATCAGCACAGCTCTTCATATAAAGGATTAAAAAACTAGTTTATATCAATTATATGAATGAATGTTAAATTATAATGACTGGGTTTTGTTATCATCCAACACTATTTCTCCTAGATATATATTTGGACAGTTCTGAAGACTTTTTTTAAACCCTTACTTTCTAGCTTAGAATTGATAGTAAGTATCAGTTCCAAGGCAGAAGAATAAGGGTTAGGCAATTGGGATTGAATGAATCCAGGATCTCCTGTCTCAAGGCCTGGCTCTCTATTCATTTCCCCACTTCACTGACCTAATCTCATTCTGGACACTTCTTGACCCTCTTTTTCATTGCTTTTTAGTTGTTTGTTGTGTCTAACTCTTCATGACTCCTTTTGAAGTTTTCTTGGCAAAAATACCAGAATGATTTGCCATTTTCTCCTGTTTATTTTACAGATGAGGAAACAGAGGCAAACAGGGTTTATTGCCCAGTGTTACCCAGCTGGAAAGTATCTGAGGCCAGATTTTAACTCAGGAAGATGTGTCTTCCTGACTCGAGGACCAGCACTCTTTTCACAGCATCACCTAGCTGAAGTCATTTTTTATATATTATGCATATACCCTTTGATGTTCAGGCTGTTTTCTCCGTTATGCTCTTTGATGGCAGAGACAGTTTGTGCCTTTCTGCATTCATCACTTTGCACAACACTTGGCACCCCACAAGTCCTTAATAAGTGCCCATTGATTGCCACAGTATAGTAATATTGTTGAAGACTAGCAATATATTCCCCTTGGCAGCCTGAACAGAAAATTCAAAACGATAGATCATTTTCCTAAGGTCCAAAGAGCAATAAGAAATGCTTTAAATGCTTCTTGTTGATGAAAGAAAAAGCTGTCCTAAAGCAAAAATGACCTCCACTGACCTGCTCTACAATTCACTGGAGACAAATGAATTCTCCAGTTGTTTAGTGAGGGCTGAAGGGCCTAAGATACTCTTGTCCTCGAGGTTGTACTGCATTTAGCTGTAAACAAACAAACAAGCAAACTGGAAACAAACTGGAAACACAACTGGAAACAAAACTGGAAAAAAGAGTCTCTATTCCCTGCAGTCTTTTTTCATTGTTATAGCAAGTATGGAAGTAATGGAGTAAGTAGTAATGTTTTTGTTACCATGGCAACTGGAAACTAAAGATTTTGTGTCAGTCTTAACTTGTTTAATTTCTTTTTTTTTTTTAATTTGGAGAAGGCCTGTGATTTTTCTGTAGCTCAATAACCAAGGGTAGAAAAATGTATTCCTTACTTGTTCCTCAGAGGCATGACTAATGGTTCATTCACTAAATGATGATGGAACCCAAATTAACTGGTCTCACTAAGTAGATCTATTACTATCTGGTATTATTTGCTAGCAACCCTTCTCAGAAATCATGTTAGGATGCTAGACTCTAGCATGACTAATGGTTCATTCACTAAATGATGATGGAACCCAAATTAACTGGTCTCACTAAGTAGATCTATTACTATCTGGTATTATTTGCTAGCAACCCTTCTCAGAAATCATGTTAGGATGCTAGACTCTAGCATGACTCTAGCATAAAGTCATCAGCAGCTATTTAAAGGGCTGCTTAAAGGGGAAGACAGTATCTTTGGGATCCATGGGAATCCTTTTATAGCATCAATATATTCTGTTACACTCATGGAGTGAAGCAAAGAGATAGGAGGAAGGGACACCAAGGATAATTTCCTTAGGTTTATAGAGAAGGTATTTTCAAAATCAAGCCAAAATGAGTGTTGATTCCTAGGTTAACTCTCAGGACCTGCCTTTACTTTAACTTCATGGAATGGACAACTGCATTTTCAGTAGGTGTGGGACCTTTTTCCACAGTGGTAAGTGATTGATTGATTGATCAGTGAAGTGCTACTGATATTCCAAGAGCATTTTGCACCAGCTTTCAATTAATACAATAAATTAAGCTATATTAATAGTCCCATATTTGGACATGTGAATTATTTGAATAGTGTTTCATAGAATTTAACCTCAGAGATGAAACTCAACTTCCTGGATGGGTTCCAAGAACAAAACCTCTGAACTCTGAGAATGGCTTGAGCAGAATCAGCTGTAGCTTTTATCCTGAACCCCACCAAAGAATGATACCTCTAGATTCAAATATTTGATGTGTATTAGATAAATATAATTCTAGCCCAATATCTTCCTTAAAGATAAAAGAGAAAAGAAATGATCCCCCATCATGGCCATCTTCAACTACCCAGAAAAGTAGAAATTTCAGGCTTCTCAGTCTTTTGTTACAAAGCTAACTGTTACATAAACATCATAGTTTCACCATATATTTCATCTTACCTCTGCATTAACTTCTTCCAGTATTTCATTGAGACCCCTGGCGCAACTGAGAGTGCTTTATCCCACTAGAACAGAAAAAAGCGTCACAGCTATGTTGATTACAGCCACATTTTACCCTTAAATTAAGTATCTTTCACTGTCATTTTACATGCTAGAGTCTTACAAGGCATTAGAGATTTCAAAGACTTTTTATTCCTCTATTTCATATTAAAGATTTAAAAGCATATTTTTTTCATTTAAAAAAACTGTGAACATTGAGGGAAACAATATTAGTATAAAAGTAAAGAAGACCTAACTTCAAATCCAGCCTCAGATTCTTACTAGGCTGTGTGACCTGGGTAAGTAACTTAAACTCTATCTGCCTCAGTTTCTTCATCTTTTATAGCACCTATCTCCCAGAATTATTGTGAGGATAAAATGAAATACTTGTAAAGTACTTTGTAAGCTCTAAGAGCTATATAAGTTTTAGCTCTTATTAAAGGAAAACAAAGTTAGAAATATATCCTTTAGACAGAAAAACAATTCTACACTGATCTTAATCATAATTTAAGTATTTGGTATGAAATACCACTTATTTATTCATTCCTTCCTCCGTCTCTTTTGGCATTATGCTATGAACTGATTTCCCCATGGAACAAGCAGTAAATCATCCCTACAATTTTTACTTACTTTATCAGGGCCTGTTTTAATTAAATAAATCAACGTTTTGTTGCTAGTATTCAGCTATATAATTAAAGTTGGTTATCAACTAAAGTAAATAATTTCATAAGGTATTATGATATGCTAAAATTTATATTATCTATATAAATTATTTTTAAAACTGTGCATCTCTACAACAGCAAGGACAATGTGGAAGAAAGTTGAAGTGAATTATGCACTAGGATAAATTTTCCTTTTGCATTATAAATTTCTTGAAACCTTCCATAAGAATAAATATGTTTGCTAGCTATTAAGTGAGAAAACTATTAAATAATGGTAGTTTTTATTTAGATAGTATAAATTTGGGTTGGTCAAATCAGGGAGGAGTAGTGTAACCTTTTAACACAGGAGAAGCAATTCCTTGCGGAACCTGAGAGTTTATTTTGGTGGACTTAGAATCCCTTAGCATTAGAAATCCTTCTTTATCCACATATATTTCAATAAATATTTTATTTTTATAATGAGTCTCTTTAGCGTTCTTATGCCTGGCCCTGAAGGGAAATTCACTTAATCACTGAGGATATTTTTGATTAAATCTATCAGAAGTATACAAACAGTTTTGAACCTATATTGAACAGTTTTGATTATATCTATTTTGTGTAGCTCACCATCGTCATTTATTTTTACAGTATACAAAAGTTTTAGTTATATCTCCGTGTGGATAAGTGTATAAATTTAGAGTACTTTGGTTAAAAAAAATAGTATCAGGATAAACTGTGAAAATGGCACAATCATCACAAAAGATTTTTAAACTTGCTTTATGACACGAGAGTTGAGACACTGGAATTCCTAAAGCTCCTTTAACTGATACTCTATTGTTGGAAATGCCTTATCTGGTTCTTGTGAGGTTTAGCTGTTACTTTTAATCACTACTTCTAATAATATTTGAAACAGTATTCCAATGAATGGTAGGAATGAAATGGTAGGAACAGGCTATTTGAGGGTTGGGGGTTTGGGGGTAGGCAAAGACCTCCAACAAGTAAATGATATAGACTTGTAATTCTACCTCCAAACTAATACTACTTTATCTGTATATGTGGTTTGATTTTTAGTCAGAAAATTATTATTTAAATTCAATAAATGTAATATATGAAGCTTTCGGATGTGATCATTATTTTTGAGGGACATCTTACCTCTCCAAGTTCAACCATAAGCTCACAGTATCTTTGAATGTGTCCTAATCTCAAGTGTATCTCAGCAGCTTCCTTCAGGCGTTCTTCCTTACTAGGTGCACCAATGCCACCTCCAAACTTAGACATTTTGACTGTGGTTAGTTCTTGTGCTTTGGACTAGAAAAAGGAAATTATTTAACAAATTCGGTGATACAACAGTCATTGCAAATAGAAATAACCACAAGTTCAATACATACAATAAATGACTTTTAGTATTGGAATTATGAATTTCGTTTTAAAATATCCATCAATTAAAATTTTTCCTGCTTAACAGAAAGTAGAACTAAGATTTATGGAGAGGCAGGTGGGAAGATGACATTTTCAATAATACCCAAATACATGATATATTTGCACTCATAAAAGTCAGTAGCAGGTGCTAATTATGAAATTATAAAACTGAGATTGAAGGAAGAAAGACATTTTGTCTTTGAAATGCAAAAATGATTGACTCACTCTAAATAGTCAATGTGTTTTGAGTATTCATCCCAAAATGATCTGCAGTGAGTCAATCATTCTCTCACCTGATTTGGGTTGTTACCCATAGTACTGTACGAGGTTTATAAGGATTCTGTCTTTTTGTAGATTTTTTTCTCTCTGAGAAAAAAGCAACCAAGGAACTTTAAGGGTCATCTTACATTGTCTTGCTTATTGATTTCAAACTCTAACAACTCTTTCAACTAATGCCATTGTCCAGAGACTTCAGAAACATGATATTCCATGAAAATTTATTTACAAGGATGGGTTAGTCTATACTTACTTCATTTCTTGCTTTCACATTTTTTTCCTCAAATAATCAGCAATGTGACATGATGGCCAAAATAGCTAATGCAATCTTAGGGCACATTAGGGGAAGCATAATATTTCAAACAAGAGATGTAATAGCAAAGAATTCTAACAGAGTTGTTCAGAATATCAATGGTCTATGAATTTTCCATCACTGAAGGTCTTTCAGAGAAAGATGAGTGGCCACTTATTGAGAACACTGTAGAGGAAATTGCTACTCGGGTATGAGCCAGATGTTTTAGAACCCCTTTCAATGCCAAAAGATTGCTCACTGGCCTACCTCACCAATGCAAGAGATAGAAATATATGAAATATTGAACAAAGAACAGTGAGTGAATATTAACTCATTCACTGTGGTGCTTCTGAGTCTGAAGAATGGCTCCAGAGAGTTAAAAATAAATTAGATTCAATCCATAACAAAGTTTGTCTCCTTTTTTTGCTTTTCATGATCACCTGTGAAAAGAGTTTCCCCCAACTCCAGCCAAATGAGATGAAGAACAACAGCAGGCTTATTTGTTTGCTTTACTTACAGTTTTAAATCTAACCAGATGTTTCATATGCATAATTCCTTTGGAGTAATCCTGGGGAAGTAAACTATCATCTTGTCCTTGTATTACTGCAACTAGGTCCCATAAATTTTTGCTGCCTCCTGGAGGCTAAAGATTAAAATGGAAACATCAGATAGACAATAGTGAATTTAAGGGCTTTTTAAAACACCTCCATCATAATCATAATTCTTATTTATATGATCCTATAAAGTTTACAAGGCATTTTTCCAGAAGATTCCTATGAAGTACATAAAGCAAGGAATATTATTTACATGACTCATGAGGAAACTGAGGCTCAAAGAAATGAACATGACTTGTCCACAAATTCAAAGTGAGGTCTGCTGACTCTCAGTTCAGAACCCATTTAATTACACCATAAGACTATTAGAAATAAATAAAAGGAAAGGGGAAAAAAGCCCATTGTGGCTAAATGTAGGGGAAAGTTCCTTTTGAAGTTGTAGAATACTCACTGATAAACATTCTGAAAACCATCTTAGTTTTCTTCCTCGCAGATTACTTGTCAGTTTTTCTATGTCTTGCTTCATCTCTCTTGATACTTTACCACACAAGAGAGGTGGGGCACTTGGTTCCATAGCACGATCTAAGAACAAAATTCGGTGAATGAGAAAAACAGTTCATTGTAAAATATTAGTTAAGAGAATTTAAAATGTATTTATGTTTAGTACCAGTGTTCCCAATGATTTCTTCCCAAGATTTATCTGCCAGAATGTTTATTTGTAGAGGAGTGATTAAAGGTATTAATGACCAGAGTCTCACTGTGGAATCACGGGAGCACGATGCCATCGTGAAGGGACGACTTGGATGGCACGTTAATCCTAAATGGAAAGATTTAGATTATTTAACCTCAAACAAAAATATTTCAAGATCATTTACATTTTTGTATAAGATTAGCAAAACATCTACAAAGTTAAATTTGACATAATATTGTAAATATCTAAGGGATGATCTCAAATGTATGCCCTATTTACATTTCCCACCATATTGCAAAAAACTGTCTAATGCCCTTATTCTACAAGCAAGAAGTGCTTGTTTTTGCGGGCTAATACCAGAATTTTCCCTTGGCATGGTACATACTCTTTTGTTCAGTTTTTGCAAAAAAGGATCCTTGGTTTTTGGGGGCAGGCATTGCACATTATAGAGGTTTCTGGAGTGGAATATTGCAGTTCATGCAGACATCCATGTTAGCACTGTGATAACAATGTGCATTTCTGGTTCCCCAGAAAGTCACTAAAGAAAATTATCCAACTAGGAAAGTGGTTGATCTACATAGCTTACCCTGAGGCCTTCAGTGGTGGCAGCAATCAGAATAATTATTCCCTCCTCCCAATTATATCTACTTGAGCTCTTGATTGCCTAATAGCCATAAATATATGCTGTAAACCCAGAAATTCTTCAAGGGACTATTGTTCTCTAAGGCCCATTCCAGAGAAGTACAAATGAATTCATTGAAAGAACCTCAACATTTCTTCTCTGCTTTTAAAGGTCAAATACTTCTGGGGGTGGGATGGGAATACTGCAGTGTTAAACTAAAGGCTTTTACATAAACATGAGAAATGTAGAACATGATTTTTAAAACAATAAAGCTATTTCTCTCACAAATTGTGATTTTTAAGAGAAGTGAATCTTAACACTAGGTAAAACTGTCAATCAGATAGTTAACATGATTTATTAAATGTCTATAAAATATACATGATTATAATAGCCAATGGTTGGAAGCAAGTAACTAGCTATGAGATGAATATGTAATTGAAGAGCAACCATTTCTGAATTTAATGACTGTAAAAGATGCTCACCCTCCTTCTCTCTTTTACTTCAATCATATGCCTATGGGCCAAAGCATCATGGGTTAGACTTCCCAAAGCAACTGTTTCTGCAACTCTAATACATCCACTGATTTTTCCCAGCAAGAATTTAAGGCCATCAATTTGGGTGAGGTTAACAATCAGATTTCCCATACCTTACATGAAGTAGTTCAAGATTTTTAGGCAAATATTATTATTTAAATAAATAAATGGATATTCATAAATAAACAAATAAATGGGTATTGGCAAAATGCAGGTGCTATTAATAAAAGAAGTAATTTTAATGGTAAAAAACAACAGTTACCATATACATCTGCACCATGGTCATATACAGTATCCAGACAGGTTCCTTCTCGAGTATCCCACACCCGGATAGTACTATCCCAGCTGCCCGATATTAGTAGATAGGGGATTTCAGTATTCCACATTAATCCCCGGACAGGTGCGGTATGTCCAGTAAGTATATTTATGCAAGCATCTTGTGTATAATCCCATATTCGAACAGTACTGAAAATAGGACAGATACAATATAAACTTTAATTTAGCTAAAAGATAAAATTGTCCTAAAAGTATAATATTATCACTTGGTATTCATTTTTTCTGTTTCTAGAAAGCATTAAAAAATTTCTTATTTTAAAACACATGGAAATGAAATTTAATGTTTTTGTTGGAATAATATAATTAGACATGATTTTTAAGCTTTTAGTCTATTTCAAGTGAATAATTTTAATATTAAGTGGCTTTAAATTATTAGCCATTTGCATTTTGGGCAAAGAATATAGACTACATAGTTTTTTTTTATAGTTTTGTTTTATTATCCTTTACAAGCATACCAAAAGTTTAAAGGTAGAGCATTTATTTAAAGAAGTAACTTTCTTAAAAGTAAATGTTCATATAGCCAAAGATAAAATGTAACTAGTTTGCTGAATTTCTTCTAAAATATTTTGGTTAGTTAATAACAACAACAATAAAAAAATAAAATAACTATTTTTACATTAGAAAATAATACCTTCAAAAATGTGTTATTTTTAAAAATTAAAAAAGCATTAAATCATTATATTTATGGACAAATTACTATTTTCCTCATTTATTCATGTATCTTATGTTTTCTAATAATACACTTGCCTTGGTCATTATTAAACAAGAATTAACTTAAATCAACCTTACAACTATCACTATGAAAATTAACTCATTAAAAATACATTCATTTTAAATCCTGAAATGCCAGCTCCATTTGTAAATTTTATTCCTCAAAATATGACCATATAGAAATCATCTATTTGTTCCCTCAGTGCTTTGGACAAAGTAAATGATTGAGACATTTTATTCATTCATTCATTACTCTCAAATAGTTACTTCTACTGTAAGTAGAAGAGGTGGAGTGAGGATAAAGAACTAGATGATTTCTAACATCTCTTCCAGATTTAATAATGATAATTACTCAATATTTTTGAAGGGACAATATGAAAAGATATCTTTGTCATTAAGATATAGGTTGGCTCTACATGCCCCATTTAATGTATTTTGGGGTCATAATGTCTGATCGTTAAACCTAGGAAACTAGGAAACTCCACAGGGTTATTCACACATACACACACAAGTCTTCCATCAAAGACAATGTAAGAAATGAATGCCCTATAAGATTTCATAATTATAAATATGATTAAGTTGGACAATATGCCAGATAAATTTCAAGCCTCTAAACAGGAATATACTTGATTATCAAATACTAGTCACACTTTAAGTAAATTACCTAGATTATTTTAAGGAATTTTATATAGAGAGCTGGATGAGCTGGGTTCTAATGTTTTAAAAAATTAAACTATTCAAAGTATAAGGCAAGATGTTTGAAGCAGAATCCTAGAAAATGACAAGGTTGAAATTTATTTAACAGGGTTAGCCATGGGAAATCACCTGTGTTTATCTCTGTGCCTTCTATTTATAAAATACCTAAGTCATCATAGTTAGTTAATGATGTCTTCTTTTTCATAATGTTCAGAGATTTCACATTCTCTCACTCATAATCTCTTTCAATGTTAAGCCACCTTCATTATCAAGATGTTTTCTCTTAAATCTAGCAAATTCCATATGCTGCAATCTAAGCCTATCAATGATATTTGTACTTTTCTTTGTGATAAAGGATGAAAAGGTTTGCTTCTGTGACAGCCCAAGCCAATTCTCTCAAATTTTGAACAGAGACTTTAAAACAATATCATTCAAGGAAAGTAATATAGTGCATTTTGTAGATGATATCCTCCTAGCATCTCCATCTGCTAAAGTGCATTTTAGAGATAGCAAGATTCTTTTGATTGAATTATATAAACATGGACATAAAATCTCTAAAGCAAAACTTCAGTGGGTTTTGCCTTACTTTGAATATCACGGTTTTGTGTTGTCAAAGGGTTCCAGAAGTATTACTAAGAAAAGAATAGCTGATATCCAGAAACTGAGTGCACCTAGGACCAAGAAGCTACTCAGAGCTATTCTTGGGACAACTGGTTTTTGTAGACAATAGATACCTGCATATAGAGAAATTACTAAATGTTTAACATATCTAACCAGGAATATAGAGCCAGGATCTCTGAAACTTAAACCTGAATATCTGCAAGCCTTAAGTAAGCTAAAGGAAGCAATTTTATCTGCACCAGCTCTTGGAATCCCAGACTATACCAAACCTTTTCAAATATTTGTGCATGAGACCAAAGGTATTGCATCTGATGTACTGACACAGACTAGGACAAAGTTATTGTCCAATTGGATACTATAGTTGTCAGCTAGATCCAATTGCTGCAGGTACAGTTCCTTGTTTAAGAGGTGTAGCTGCTGCATCTGTGTTAGTTCAAAAGTCATCAGAATTTGTTTTGGGATGCCTATTGACAGTATTTTGTTCACATCAAATAGAAGCACTAATGAGAAAATTTAGTATTCAACCATATTCAGACCAACGAATATCTAAGTATAAAATTATATTTCTAGGTAGCAAAAGCATCACATTGAAAAGGTATAGTATATTAAACCCAGCTACACTTCTTCCTGATTTGCCAAAGAATGGTGAACTATTACATGAATGTTTAGAAGTAGTAGATCTAGTGGATATGCCAAGGATGGATTTAAAAGACACTCCAATTGAAAATCCAGATTTGGTTTTATTCACGGATGGATCTTCATATTTGTGTAATGGAAATAGATGTACAGGTGCTACAGTTGTCACAGAATTTGAGACACTGTGGTATGGATCATTACCTAAGTAACCTTAGCACTCAAACTGCAGAGTTGATCGCTTTAAAGCAAGCATTTCTTCTGGAAGCTGGTAAAAGTGCAAACATTTACACAGACTCTCATTATGCTTTTTCTGTTTGTCATGCTATAGGAAAGATATGGAAACAACGTGGTTTTATTACTGCATCGGGAAAACCAATTGCTCATGTAGAAATAATAACTGAGCTGTTAGATGCTATCCAGAAACCTAAACAAGTAGCAGTAATCTATTGTAGAAGTCATACTAATGGAAGAGATTCAGTTTCTAAAGGAAATCATAGAACTGGCATAATGGAAAAATTTGAGGCCAGAAGTGCCCCAGTGTATATTATGAACTTATCAACTATAGAATCTGATGATCTAGAAAAAGCTTATATAGACTCAGAAATACAAAAATGGAAAGAGAAGGTTGGAACTAGAAAAGAACATGGTATGTGGTTAACAGATACAGGAAAGCTGCTGTTACCAAAAGACCTGTATACCTATTTGTGTCAAGTCATTCACACAAAAGGTCATTTTGGTACTGAAGCTGTAATTGACACTGTAAAGAGGCAATGGGTTGCTCCTGGAATAAGTACTGTAGCAAATAAGATCTGCTCAAGCTGTTCTGTTTGCCAAAAATTCAATCAAGGAGCATTCAGACAGAAAGATTTAGGTGGTAGAACTTTGGCATATTGTCCATTTGAGAGTCTGCAGATTGATTACATCAGCATGCCAAAAGCTGGAAGATACAAGTTTTGCTTGGTAATTGTTGATAGATTTACCAAATGGCCTGAAACTTTCCCCTCAAATACAAATACGGCTAACTTTGTGGTGATAGTATTGATTAAGGAAATTACACCTAGATTTGGAGTACCATTAACAATAGACTCTGATAAAGGATCCTATTTCACTCAAGACATCCTGAAAAGAGTCTATGAAAATCTAGGAATAACACCAAAATATCATGTGCCTTATCATCCCCAAAGTTCTGGGCAAGTTGAACGCGTGAATAAGGAAAGAAAGACTATGGTGGGGAAGCTCTGTGCTGAAACTCATCTCAAATAGCCAGAGATTCTTCCCATAGTTTTGTTTTACTTATGTACAAAACCAAGAGCAGATTTGCATATATCATCCAATGAAATGCTCTTTGGACATGCTCCACTACAAGCAAAAACTTGTAAGACAGTCTATACATCTCTCTTAGGAGGAGATTGTCAACTTGCTTCTTTCTTAAATGCTTTACCACAAAGACTAAAAGAATTACATGATATGGAAGTATTAATTCAAACTTGTCCTTCGGATTATTCTCTTCAAAATTATGAACCAGGAGATATGGTATATGTAAAAAAATTTGCAAAAACATCAGCAACACAAGGAAGTTGATTAGGTCCTTACACTATTGTGTTGGTTTCTCCATCTTCAGTAAAAGTTTTGGGTAGAGATTCTTGTTATCACTGTTCACATATAAAATTAGCACATGGTATAAATAATGAAAATGTACAAATCATTGAAGAAGAAGGAAATGAAGAAGAGATTGCAGAAAGATAGAATCATCAGTCAAATTGAGTCTGTAGTCAAAAAGATCAGTAGGGAGAGGACCATTCCTGCAGAAGAGGATAGAAGAGGACAATGCAGATGAAGAGGAGAATTCAGGATGAAAAGATTTGCAATTTGCAAAACTGTGCAAAAACTGAAAAATGCCAACCTAGGTATGATTGACAGTGGCATGTGACCAAGGGTCACATGGGAGCCTGAGTTTCAGGATCTGGGAAGATTCCATTTGGCCCAACTGACTTTCTTCTGGTTTCCTGAGGAAGTTGAGAGGAAGGCATGAAGAGGATTTCAGGATAAACTTTATACTTTGGGTAATGTAGTATAGTAAATAATGACATAGCATTTATTCACATACAAACACAAATATATTTATAACTATGGTATTGCAGAAGGATATTCAAGAAGTAGGAGTAAGTATGTTGCATACAACAGTAACATAACTCTTTTATAACAGTAACACAGACATTTGAAATAGCAAAACAGCATGACACAGCAAAAGTAACAACATAAGAAGACAAACACAAAACATGAACATGCTTAGGTTACATTGAATCACTACTTAAATGAGTGAAACAATGTATAGTTAGGGTACTAACAATGTTATGATTTGCTATAGATATGTTATGTACTAACAAAATGTAGTTACATACTTAGATTTAGTTTAGGTATAGAAATTTGGTTAGGTTATTTGAAAGATAGAAATTAGTTAGGTAATATTAAGTAAGATAAGAAAATTGGATACTGACTTGCACTACATCATACATTATACAACACAAACAACATATGATATCACATATCAAACATAATTGTAAGTAAATATATAAATATATGTAAATAGGGTATATAATAGGATTGTAAATTAATTGTATTATAATGTATGTAGACATGTAAACTATGTATAAATATTAATTGTACATAAGTCTATATATGTGCATATGTATAGCATACATGTATATTTTGTATGTACTATACATGTAAATTATGTACCTAGCTCATTAATATCTTTTGTTACATGTATTTGCATAACTGGTTTGATGTTTGGTTTGATTTTCATTGTAAAACTTATGCAATGTTGTGTTTATTGTGATTTTCAAAATTTTTTCTCTAAGTTAAATGTTAATGTACTGCAATAGTAGTACAATGTTCTGTTTTAACTGATAAGAGTATTTTAAGTTTGATATTTGCATGGAAGTTATGTTCATGTTTTGTTTGATGATATTTGCTGTTTTGATTTTGTTTCTGTTTGACTTTTTTACTTGTTCATTATTTGTTTTCCTTTTCCTTTTTCCTTATTACAATTCCTTAGAATAGGTTAGTGTAAGTTAGAGTAAGATAGTTGAGTGTAGGTTGTTTGTTATTTTGGGTAGATTTCTTAGTTTAGGTAACTGGTAAGTATTTTAGATTGTGCACAAATTCAAAAATTGTGTTTCCAATGATTTTTGATTTGTGCAATAGGGGGGAATGTGATAAAGGATGAAAAGGTTTACAATTTACAAAACTGTGCAAAAACTGAAAAATGCAAACTTAGGTATGATTGACAGTGGCATGTGACCAAGGGTCACATGGGAGCCTAAGCTTCAGGATCTGATTCCATTTGGCCCAACTGACTTTCTTCTGGTCTCCTGAGGATGTTGAGAGGAAGGCATTAAGAGCATTTCCCTGTGTTAAACTGAGAAAGGAGTTCCTGTATCTGGCTGCTGGCAGCACCAGTCTTACTTGGACATCAGGACTTGCTTGGACACCTAACAACAACAGATCCTGGCTCTAACTGTTTTTGGACTCCTGCTATGAGATTTGAATATTTGGTTAAGTTTTTAGTTTAGTAACCTAGTTAGTATAGTTTAGTTAGTTTTAAATAAGAATAAGCATAAGCAAATCCCTAAGCCCTTATTCCTTTCCCTTCCAAAACAATAAAATGGATTTTTTTATTTTTTCCTTGTGTTACCCAAAATCCTACTCTAACATCTTCCAATAAGCAATTCTATATACTAACAGTATAGCTTAATTTTTTTTAATCCTCATTAAAAAACTTATTATTTCAAACTAGGCAGGCACTGGAAGCACACACTTATTAACAAATCATTCACTATACTTGATATCAATACCTCTAGCTTTCTGGGTCTGGTCTGCTTTTTGAACTCCATTTTCTTAGGGATTGCTTCTTTACTAGCATCACCCTTTCCTTTTCTCCTTTTGGATAATTTCTGACCCTTCTTTGTCAGGATTTTTTGGTTTCAGCTCTGGCATTGGAAAAGGTTTAGCAAATAATCATGACAACCTCCACTGCATTTCATATTAACTTTGGTTTATATCAACAAGGTCTTAGCTTTTTTGCTTGGCCAGAACAGTGGAGTCTTGAAATGGAGTATATGATCTGGGACTTACTCCTACCTCTTCTTTCTCATAGTCCTTTCATTATAAATATGTATAAACTGAGGTATAGAAAGGTAAAATTACTTGACAATTCAGTTAAAAAGTAGCCAGAATTTGATGACAAGTTGCATGTCTCCAAATGCAGTACCTTTCCCACAATACCATGCTACCCATTATATACTATGATGTGTTTGAATACAGTTAGATGTTATTGAGATGTGCTAAGTAATTGTGGAACTTAACTTTAATTTATTAACCAGTACTGTGGTGACACAAATGTGTCTGTTTTCAGTATTTCATCAAATTTAGATCCTGTGCTCTAAAATTTTGGCATGGGCAATTAGAGCAAGAATCAAATCTTTAGAATCCATGAATACCTACCCATCATCAGAACCACTGCATAGTATGCCTTCTCTCAAAGGAGACCATCTTACATGAAACACCTTGGCCGTATGTCCAGAAAACACCTTCAGCGGCTGATCAGAATTGGTGGCTAAGTAATAAACACGGACATTTTTGTCTTCACAGCCAGTAGCTATCATATCTCTGCAATATTATCAATATGATCATCAGAAATGGGAATTATTTATAGTATCAATACAAACTCAAAAATTGAGAGCAGCTATAATTCCTATGAAAAATTTAGACTATAAGCCAACTTAAATAAAAACATATTGTATTTCTATATATCTTTACAAGAAAAATTCACCCATCTCCTTAGAACTCAGGGCTTCCATTTCATACAAACCTTCTCTAGGACTGTTCTGTTCAATTGATTTCATACAAGTGAGAAGTATTTGCATAAGTTTCAAAGCACATGGGCTCTGCCAACTAAGGAGAAGTAATTCTGGTTCTTTCCTTAAATTCCCCACAATTTATAAAAGCCTTAAAAGATTACAGCAATTCCTTTTTCATGTAAGTTCATTATAGGATTAGTATGGACTCAGTTGTTCTGAGATACCAGCTTCCTGCAAAATTTCCTAGCCTGCTGCTGATTAGAGCAGGTTCATTGCTTTTCCCTATCATTTCTTTGTCCTTAAAACTTCCCTGAACCTTAAAAACCTCAAAAAGGTAATTGTCATGTTACTTTATTAAATGGAAACCCTTCAGGCAGTTTTACTATTTTGTCTTTTAAATTCATCTGAAGCCCATCCAAACAAACAAGTTGGTGTGGGGGCATGGAAGGGCAAACTAAGAAGAATCAAGTAGATTATTCTCTCTCATGGATCTCCTACTGTAGTTGAGGGGTATGCCACACAAATAATTCTATTCCAAAATCAAACATGTTAATGAAGCCGAGAGCTTATTGACTTCTTTAAGGTTTACAAAGACTTTTAAAATATATTATCTCCTTTGTCTCTCACAATGTTTTTAGAAAAGTTCTTCAGGTATTAGAGAATATTAAGGCACAGAAAGATCAGTGATTTTCCCATAATCACACAGCTATAAGGGTGGAATTCAGACTAAGATCACTCTTGACTCTGTAGACCAGTATTCTCTCTATTATAACATTCTGTCTCTCATTATACCAACATTCCTTTTACTATAGCATGCTGATGAGAGTAGAGTACAATGTGAAGTGTAAGAAAGGATCCTGCTTTATAAGTAAGGTCCGAAAAGACTCTATGAAGCATGAGGAGTTTGTATTAGATTTTGAGGGACTGGAATGGTTTTTAATAGGTTGAAGTATTCACATATACATATATTATATATATATACACACACATAAAATTTGACATTTACAGATTTACAGATTAACTCATTTCATACTTATAAGAACTCTGGGAGGTAGGTATTATCCTCATTTTACAGATAAGAAAACTGAGGCGGACAGATTTAAGAGACTTGTTCAAGTCCCATAGCTAATAAATGTCTGAAGTCAGATTTAACTCTTGTCTTTCTTATTCCAGGCCAGCATGCTATCTACCTCTAATGGAATGCCCTCTAATGAAGGGCAGGACATTCCAGGCCTCAAGGAACAAAGATAAGGAACCTAAAGAGGGATGCTAATCCATTCAGCAAGTCCTAGGCAAGTAGGTAGGAAAGAAGAGGTTTGGGGCTGGCTAAGCAGGTTAGTCATCTGTTCCCAAGTTCTGGGCCTTCCTAAATTCCAGAGGCCCTCTCCCCACTTTCCTCTCTCTCTCTCTCCCCATAAGCCATGGCTCTGACAATTGGGTTTAACTGTTTACTTATTATCCATAATACCAAAGATGTCTTCCCAGCTTTAAGCTAGGGAAGAACTCAAACAAGTATGAAATTGTATAAAACATGAAGAAGATACATGTGTACCTCTGTCATGCTGGGTAAGATCCCATAACTCTATGAGAAAACCTTGCGGTTTGAGAAATCTCAGGGACTTGGTTAGAAAAGAAAAAAACTGGGGGTGTGAAAGCCCAGAAAAGAAGAGACAAAGGAGCTTTTCAAAGAGGCATGGAGTTTCTTCTCCTCTGCATCTACCATCAACTTTAAATTGGGGCTCTAAGTTTTTCCATAGTGCCATTTGATATATTTAGATTATTAGCATTTAATGAGGGAGAAAACCAAGGGATAGGATCAAAGCCAAGGATGAGACACTTTCATCCTTCACACCATCTCTTTGAAACTCTCCGAATATAAAACAAGTAGGTATTAGTAATAAAATAGTTTAACCCTGTTTTTACCTTGATGCTCAAAAGCACAGCTGTCATATATATTAAAGGTTATTCTATATCATACTAAAAAAGGCATATTATATAACATTGGGCACATTGATTCATTTAACCAGAATTTATCAGGTGCCTACTATATGCAAAGCCCAAGATACAAATTATTTGCCCCATAATTTACTCATTCCATAGTAAAGTATGAGAGTTTTAAAATATTTTCAATGTTTCTCTGATGAGTTCTATTAAAAACCACAAAATGTTTCCTATGAACAAATCTGAAACATGATATCAATAGTTTTTAAGTACACAGAGCTCAGGGACCATATCTATATTGAGCATCCCTAGTTCCCTATATACTAATAAGTAGCTAGTAAAACAGTCCCTATTTGTGATAGGCCCTAGGATAGGATGTGGTAGGATATAGAAGAAACACCAGATTGCACAATGCCCAGGTTCCAGGAAGGGACAGGATAATTATTGGTTGGGACAGAAATAAAAGGGTTTTATTTCCTTTTGTTGATCAGAGCTTCACAGTTGAATAAAAGCAAACTCAACACTTGACTTGTAGACTTGGAAGTTTGTTTGTTTGTTTTTCTTAAATCAACAAGAAAGCATAATTTTCAAATAATAAACCAATATTTATATCATATGAAGCCATTATAAATTTAAAAGTAAAAATTTCAAAATTGAAAGACAATTTACTCAAATTACTACGGGGAAGACCTCTAGACTTTGGTTCAGGAGAAATCAGCCTAGTCCTAGCTTCTCCATTTACTAGATTTTTTTTTATTTCCCTTTAGTTACTATAATGATCAGATGAGGTAATATATTTGAATGAGCTTTGAAAAATATAAAATTTAATTCTAATTCTCTAAAATGTGTTATTCTTATGTAGAGACCATCTTGTTAGGTAGATGGGGCAAAACTACTTCTCCTCATTCTTTAGATGAAGACACTGAGGCTTAGGGATATTAAGAGGCCATTGCTAAGACAGCTAGTCAAGGAGAAGCTGGTCTTCTGACTCAGGAAATAGGTGACACTAAGCCTGGCATGGTTCTATGGGTTCCTCACTGTGGGTCTTCCTTTCACCAGAGCAGATCAAGACTTTCCCTAACTTCTCACCCTATATATGTGCTTCCTGTCCATGTTTTCCTCTAGATCTTCTACAGAGCTCTGCCACCAAATACCTCTTATACTTTGTTAATGACAAATGCTGGAGGCCTTCTTCTAGGTCTTTGACCATTGCCTAGGGATCCATGCAAAATCAGGCTGTCTGTCTGCTCTGCTAGCTGGTGAGGTGACTGGCCCACCTCTTTTTCCCATCTTAGATTTCTTTAGGGAGCTCTCTCTTGTGGAACAGCACAAGTCATTATGTACTACCTGTTTTCAAGGATCTCACCTACTTGTTTCTAAGGATAATATCCGATATAAAGAATGGTAACTATATCTTTAGAGTTGGTTTTAAAACTGGTACAACCACTCATTTTTACGACTGGGATAACTCTAATAACTCAAAAGTCAGTATTCATTCTCTTTGTAGAATCTTCTCCCTGGGGTTTGTATCCAAATTCTCCTCTTTTCCTCTTAAAGCTAATCCATGAAATTTACTCTATCCCTTATTTACTTCCTACAATTTCATAAAAGAAGATTGCACTTACTTGTTGTTTTGGCTCCAATCACAACCAAAAACTTCAGCAGGATGTTTGTATTTGTGGAGAACTTTACCATCAATTGTGCGAATAATACTGAAATTGATTATAATATTGTGATAGGAAAAAAAGCAACATGCAGAATACATTAATAAAGAGGTCAAAGTGAGATTTACATAAATTAAATTGTAAACTCCTCAGGAGAGATACTTTGTCTTCAAAGCACCAGGAATATTTAATGGTGCTCTAAAATAATAAATAATAATGATAGCTATGTGCTTATTTAAATTACATAATAATAATTGTGACAAGTTAAAGTTAGTACATTTTGCTTTAGAAAATTCACTTCCTTATTATGTAATATTTTTCATTGGGGCTGGAAATCATTTAAACTAAGTTTGAAAATATATTGGATTAAGGAATTCCTAGTGAGGAAAATTCCTCTACCAATGGAGATCTACACTTACATCCTCTCTATAGGGTTGTCTGGCCCATTGGAAAATTAAATGACTAGCCCAGGATAACCCCATCAGTCTAAGTGAAAGGCATGGCTTCAATTCAGATCCTTCTGTCCCTGAGGCTAATTCTGTATCCATTATGCCATGACTGCTTTTCATATACTTTTATATATGTATTAAATATAATCATTTACATATTACATTTGCTGTTTTAAAACTTAGCAGAGTAAGTTTAGTCCAGGGTAACAACTGTATTTACAAAATTGTTTAATTTGGTAATATAACAAAGCACTTGGCTACAATTAAAACAGAACTATTAGCATAGCTACAAACTTTTGCCCCCACCCCCAAAGACCTCTTATACTTTGTTAATGACAAATCTCCTTTCCTGCTTCTCACCCCTTTCCCCAAACACAAAAGCTATTCTACTCTATGGAAAAAGAAAAAGAAGGCAAGTCTTGATTCCATTTCCCTTAGTCTTAGTCTAACATTGCTTTTTGCACTTTGCTTCTTGATTCAGTAGAGACTCTTAGGGAAAAAATTAACTCTTAAAACACTCTGGTTAACTCCATTTCAACAAGTATAAGTCCCATGAACTTGGAGAATTTAGTCTTAATGAGAATTTAATGAAAATGAAGTGTTTTATGAACTTGATCACCATAAAAGCAGACTTCTGGGTCTGTTTCTTGGAGCCTCAAGGCTGTCCAGCCTTATAGAAGCTATTTGTAAGCCATACATATGTACTTACAAAACATATTACTTGCCAAAGAACAAAAAACCTCAATACTTATTTTTCATAAACATTACACATACATTCATATATTACAAGAAAATTTATTCTTACATTTTTAGCTATGGTTACTAGCTCTACCCAAGTAATGGCTCAAATAGTATTTTGTTCCCTGATTAAAGAAGTATCACATAGAATCAAAGACTATTATTGAGAACAAGATTTGACCTTTGACATAATTTAATTCAACCCTTTTGTTTTATATATGAAAAAACTGAGGCTCAAGATTATTACCTAAAATATACCCAATCCATTCTTACTCCTTACTCTAATCGAATGCTATAAGTATTATTGAATGTCTGTGGCACAAAGGGAAGCATTTTAAACACAGTACTCACCAGAATCCATCACCACTGCATGTTGCTATTCTTTTGGAATCTTTATGACTCCAGGCAATGCAGAATATTCCATTCTTTCCATGCTTCAAAAAATGCAAAATTCCTATCAATAAGAAATAATTCACTCCTTTTTCTCTCATTTATTTACTTCTCTGGGGAGTACTTTTTTCCTACTAAGAACTCAACATTTTATTCCTTCTAACTATTTCTAGAACTGTAAAGGGTTAAAAGAAACAAAGAGGTCACTTTCAGCTAGAAGGACTGGGAGAGAGCCTTGAAGTAAGAGACAGGTTTCAACAGGCAGAGATGGCAAGGACATGTGTAAGAGGAATGAGAGGGCAGTCTGGACAAATATAAAGAGTCAGAAGAATGGAACTGGGAAGCAACTAGTTAGTATTTAAATTTGGCTGAATTTTTGAGTCAAGGCATTCTTAGCAATGATGGGAAATTGAAGACATCCTTCCAAGGTACAGTGAACATATAATAACTCTATTATTTAGTTTGTTTGATTAGAAAAGTACCAGGGTATACTGCATAGAGAGTCAATCTCAGAGTCAAGGAGACCTGAGTTTGTCTCACTTTTTACATATCACATGTGTGATTATAGGCAAAACATGTTTTGACATAGGAAGTTTCCTTGCAAAGAGTTCTCTATACCAATGGAATCACATGGCCCAACTAAAAAATAATGCAAACCACATTCCAAACATGCAGAAGAAATGGCAATGACCATCTGGGGCAGCAGAGTGGCAGATTAGATTAAGAGCTGTCCTTGAAGCCAGGAAGACATGTTCAAGACCTACTCTGATACGTACTAGCTGCCCAAGTGCTATAAGTGCCTGGCATTACAAGAAACTCTCTAAGAGTATAAACTGTAGGGAAAGTGCTGACCTGCAAGAGGTAGTGGGAATTTTATCATTTGGAAGTTCCCAGTACTGAGGTAGTCACAGTTCTAGTTCCTATCTCTAATGATTTTTAAAACATGTGTGGAAAAGTTGAAAAGATAGTACTCTTATTAATTCAACAACTATTTATTAAGCATAATCTAACCTCACTCTCTCCTTTCCTTCCTGTATTCCTCCCTCCCTCCCTTCCTCCTTTCCTGCCTTCCTTCCTTCCTTTTTTATAACTTCTTTATAACCCAGTCTCCTTATCTTACATAAGCTGGAAGTATAAGGCTTACTTACAAACCTGATCCTGGTCTAAAAGTATGGAAACTTTGTCCTGCTCTATTTCTGATCTGGATTGGTTTGCCTTTCTTTAGGCAGCCCAATTGCCCCCCAGCTCCCAGCAGTTTATCACACAGAAGTTTAGCACAGTACAGACAACTGCTAGGCATAACTGAGTGTAGCTCATAACTCCTGGGCTTACAAGATATGCCAACCTCAGTTTCAGCCTTCCTATATATATATCTGTGATCATTTCTAGCAGGTATTTATTTCAAAAACAGCATTCAACCTTCATCTTTGTACTTAATTTTATTTTTAAACTTTATAATTAAAGCACTACAATGATATTAAACTAAGAAGATTCAATTAGCACAATTAAATGACAGTGGATGTTTTAACCTGGTGATCTAAGTTGTCTATATATACAGTTCCAATTCACTAGCTCTTCTTAATTCTCCACTTTGTGTTGTGCAAAGCTGGTTTAAGCCACTCTCTCCCTCAATATAAATTCCTGAATAAACCACAAACAATAAGTCACCTCTAACGCCAATTTTTATAGAAATAATATTATTTATATTATATCATAGAAAAAAGGAGGACAAAAACCATTGTTTTATCACATTCATTCCTCCATGACCAGTTCTTCAAGGGCTGTGTGCTAGGTTTGTATAACATGTTACCATTCCTCAATAAACATCTCTTTAAAATATTAAAAAAATATTTAAATGGGCTGTTGGGTAGTCATTTAACTCTAAATGGAAGCTAACACAGAATCTGTGACTTTACCACAGGAAGGGGAAAATGTTTGCTGTGAGGATCAAACATAATAATATTTATAAAGGGTTTAATCCAGTGTGTAGCACATAATTTAAACACCTTAATAATTAAAAGGACTTAATAAATGCATGTTCCCTTCTCTATCATAAAATAATAGGATTTTTAAACTGCAAAGTATATTAGTGATTATCCAATTACAAAATTATAGACTATCAGATTGGAAGGAACATTAGAAGGAATCATCCTTCTAATCCTTCATTATAGTCCCCCCATTCCTACCCTCCCAAAAAAAGTTTGATTCAGACAGAATAAATAACTTGCCTAGGATCATATAACTAATTATATGAAACTCTCCCATTCTGCAAATAAGTAAACTAAAACACAGAGATATTGAATAACTTATCCATTGTCATTTAGTGAGTTGATGATAGACCCAGAACAACCTCCTGACTTCCAGGTAAAAACTCCTTTTGAGGATATAATATAGAGGGTGATCTATGGATTCTTTCAATTTCTATTTTGCCCTCTTGTTGAAGAACATCAGGGCAGTTTTCTTGGATAATTTCTTGTAGTATGATGTCAAGGTTTCTGTTTATTGCTAGGTTTTCAAGTAGACCTATAATTCTCAAGTTGTCTCTTCTAAACCAATTTTCCAGGTCAGTCAAATTCTCAGTGAGATATTTTATGTTTCCTTTTATTTTGTCAATCTTTTGACTTTGCTTTATTCTCACTGGTTTGTGAGATCATTAGATTCTACTTGCCCAATTCTGGTCTTTAAAGAGTGGTTTTCAGCTATGATCTTTTGATCTTTCTTTTCAGTTTGGTCTGGCCTGCTTTTCATGGTTTCCAACTGTTCAATTCTGGTCACCAATTTGCTTATAATCTCATTTGATTTCTAGGCTTCCATTTCCAAGTGGGAATTTCTGTCTTTTAAACTGTTATTTTCTTTTTGAACTATTTCCCACTTTTCTTGCCAAGTTTCTTCTATCTTTCTAATTTGGTTCAAAAAATCAAATCTGAGCTCCTCAAAAGCTTGTGATCAATTTCCATTTTTTGAAGGTTTAGAAGTGTTAACTTATTTGTCATCTTCTGCTGTCCCCTCCGTGGTCTGGGATTTTTTTTTTTTTTTGCATAAAAATTATCTGGGGTCAAGGTTTTTTCTTGTTTTGTTGTTGTTGTTGTTTTGGTAGTTGTGGATTGTAGTTCTTGGGTGTTTGTGGCCATTGCTTTGTGCCTTCCAGGTCAGAAATCTGAGTGAGGAAGGTGGGCAATCTTTGTATTGAGCTCCAGAGAGGTTTTTGCCCTGAGGTTATTTTTTAAGTCTCTGCAGCAATGTCTGCTGAGAGCAGCCTTTCTCTGCCCAATCTTTGTGCCTAATCTCCATCTTTCCTCAGCCTCCTGGGGTCCCAAGTCTCCCTGCTTTCAAGGGTAAGTCTGTGGTGTCCTCAGCCAGCCCCTGAGAACCTAAATATTGCCCTGCAGAAGTCTGAGTGAGGAGAGTAGCCAAG
This sequence comes from Monodelphis domestica, assembly GCF_027887165.1. Classification (NCBI taxonomy): domain Eukaryota; kingdom Metazoa; phylum Chordata; class Mammalia; order Didelphimorphia; family Didelphidae; genus Monodelphis; species Monodelphis domestica. The sequence continues at coordinate 221,204,489 of NC_077232.1, read as the reverse complement.
TCTCTGTATTGAGCTCTAGAGAGGTTTTTGCCCTAAAGCTATTTTTCAAGTCTCTGCAGCAGTGTCCAATCTCCATATTTCCTCAGCCTCCTGGGGTTCCAAATCTCACTGCTCTCAGGTGTAAGTCTTTGGTGTTCTCAGCCATCCCCACCTAAAACCTAGAGGTTGCCCCATGATGGTGAGGTAGGTGGAGTGGGGGAGGGAATGATGAGCTCATGCTTTGGTGGGAATAATTTTTCCCCCTTTTATCATGGAAATGCAGAAACTCTGCCTACCTTCAATGCTGCATCCTGGGGGGGGGGCGCCTTTGCTCATCTGATTTTAGTTATTGTCCTTTTGAGGCCCTTTATATCAGTTGGTTGAGAGGAGAAGAAGAGCCTTGCTTCTACTCTGGGGCCATCTTAACCCAGAAGAGCCATGTAAAGACTCCTTCCACAATGCCTTGTTTTATATGGCTAATTTTTTGAGGTGGTGCCAAGTATCACATGAAATTTTTTGGATACTAAGAATTATCTGAATACTAAGGGAAATATGTTAAGTCTCTCTAAATTAATAATGCTATTTAATTTTCTATGATATGCAAGGTATATAAAGACACAGTTTCTTTTAACTTTTTTTGTAGTCACCACCAATTTTTAAAAATTTAAATAAAAATAAATAAATCTTACCTCATTGAATCGGGCTACCATTTTGCCTCTTTCAACATCCCAAATAAAAGCACCATTTCGTGAAGTTGCTCCAGCAATACAGTTTAAATCACCTTGGTAAACAATATAAAATATATATGTTTCTCTCTGAGTCTTACAAATATAGCGATTGTTCCTGTTTCTAATGCTAGCAAGACACCAGGCATTTTCTTTAGTTGCTCAAGTATAACTAAGACTTTGTCTTACTTCTTTTTATTGAAAAATTTTGTATTAAAAACAAAATTAGAGTACTTTTTGTTTTTACAGAGTACATTTCCCTAATTAAGTAAAACCATCAAATAGTAACATTGTAATAATATAGTCACTTCATACTTTTGTAATTTACTGATTGTTAACTTAAAGAGTTGATGGATGCATCATTTAACTTTGATAATATGGTACAAATATTCTTCATTGTAATTGACCTCAATTTTATTGCTTATTGCCATTTTTTATGTTATGGTTTCCATTTTCTTTTCTCTGTATCACTTCTTTCAGATCCTCACTTGTTTCTCTGACATAATCATTTCTTACAATTCAGTAATATTGTGTTATGTGAATCACAATTTGTACGGCCATTCTACAATCATTTGGCATATTTTGGATTTCCCATTTTAATTACTAATAATGCTGCTTTTAATATTAGAATCTTTTCTTGCTGTCATTAACCTCTTTGTGGTTATGGGTTCTTTGAATCAAAGGACATAAACAATTTAGTATCTTCTTTTTTTTAAATGCTAAATTATTTATCAAAATGGTTGAATTAATTCATAGTTTCACCAATAGTGAATTAATGTTTCTACTTTTTGACAGCTCCTTCAATATTACATTTTCTTATCTTTTGCCTTCTGTGTTAATTTAATGATGTGCAGTAGTATTTTAGTTGTTTTCATTTGCAGTTACCTGACTTAAGAGATTTTTTAACAATTTCTCGAATGTTTATTGATAGTTTTCATTTCTTCTTTCAAGAACTTTATATCCTTTGACCATTTATCTAAAGGGGAAAAGATTGAGTGCCTACAAATTGTACCCCTTTGAAGGAAAGGAATGCTTTACTTTTTCCCCCCCTTAGGACTTAGCACAGTGCCTGAAATATTGTAAACATTTAATGATTGTTGATTCATTAGTTTATTGGATCTTATAGATTTATATTAGTTCCCTGGCTTCCTTCAAGATTCATTTCAAAGCACACCTTCAAAAAAGATCTTTCCTACTTCCTCCAGTAGCTAATGACTTTTCCTTTCAGGTGAACTTCTACTCTGTATCTTGTATGTGCCTACTTATTTACATGCTGGATCCAACATCAAATTGTAGGATCCTTGATGTCAGGGGCTGTGTCTTTCTGAGTTTTTTGTTTTTTTTTTATCCCAGTACTTAACACAGAGCCTGGTACACAGTAGATTTTCAATATATACATTCAGACAGACCAACTGACTGATTTTATCTATGTTTAATGAAAATGTTTTCCTCAGTCTGTCTTCTCTTCTAGTTTTTGTTGCACTAATTGTATCAGCACAAAAGTTTTTTATAATTCATATTGCTTAATTTTGTCTTTAAATATTTTTCTGTTATTCTGATAAAAACAATTTTGATCCATCTCTGTAAAAGATATCTTTCCTTCATAGTCTCATTTTTATGGTATGATCATAAATATTTATATAATTTATTTATTTAGACTATATTGTTATATATAACATTGTCATCAGTATTGCATAAGATGATGAATTGAGGGGGCAGCTGGGTAGCTCAGTGGATTGAGAGCCAGGCCTAGAGATGGGAGGTCCTAGGTTCAAATATGACCTCAGCCACTTCCTAGCTGTGTGACCCTGGGCAAGTCACTTGACCCCCATTGCCTAGCCCTTACCACTCTTCTGCCTTGGAGCCAATACACAGTATTGACTCCAAGACGGAAGGTAAGGGTTTAAAAAAAAAAGATGATGAATTGATCCTATTTTCTGCCAAATTACTTTCTAGTCTTCCCAATTGAGAAGCCCCCCCCCCCCCCCCATCTAGAGCTTTAGGATTTTTACCTTATTGAAAATTAGGCAACTGAAAGTTTTTGCTCCTTTTAAAACTTAGTTATCTCATACCCTTTACTCCTCTATTTTTAAATTCCATATCAATTTTGTTTTGTTCAATAAAGCATCCCCTTAGTAATTTGGTTTAATACTAAATCTGTAGCATAATTTGGGCAGTATTACTATTTTACTAGAAAGATATACCCTACCCATAAAAACTGAACCTCTTTGCAAATAATTTGTCTTCCCTTTTTTCTATAGGGAAAAATGTTTTGTAGCTATATTCTCACATGTATATGTGTACATATGTATGTGTATAGAGAAGGAGAGATTGTTGCAATTTAAAATTGAATTTGTTTTCTGCCAAGTTTCTGTTGTTTGTATACAGAAATGCTGATGATTTGGGGGTGGTTTTATTTTGAATCCTGCTTTAGTGGTTCTATTATCTGTTTTTGTTGCTGCTGATATTTAGTTTTTAAAGTATATCCTTGCTTCCCCCTGATTAATCCCTTAATTTTTTCTTTTTTTCCTGCTAGAGCCAGTATTTCCAGCATGATATCAAATAATTGTACAAACACTACTATTATTTCTTGCTTCATCCCTGGTTTTATTGGAAAAGCTACCAGTATTTGTTAAAAATCCTATTTCTTGGTTATGGATAAATGCTTTTGATTTTTTTAAAGGAAAGACTGTTCATTACTATGTTTTTCATCTTTTTTTAAAACACAAATAAGTGCCAAAAATATAGAACACCTCAAGAATTTGTGTGATACCCTGATGTAAGCTATGCTAATTTCTATACCACTCTTAAGTTTAGTACATAGTTAGATGAGCTTTCCCCAGAAAATCTCTCTCTCTCTCTCTCTCTCTCTCTCTCTCTCTCTCTCTCTCTCTCGTTCTCTCTCTCTTGTTCTCTCTCGGTGTTCTCTACTTTGAATTTAAGAACCAGTAGAAATTCATTCTGCACTATGACAACTATGTTCCCATCTTCATGCGATAGGCAATTCCAGATATTCTGGACAGAAGAGCAATAGGAGGGAGCAATTTTCATCTCTGAATGAGGGGGATCCAAATGAGGACAACAACAAAGGAATTTTAGATATCAGATCACCATCCTTTTTAAGAGGCACTTCACTTTTCCTTGAGTTTAAATTTTTTCATCTGGAAAATAATGATAAAAATCCTCCCACTACCTACTTCCTATAGTTATCATCAGGTATTGAAACTTCAAAGTATTATTATTGTTATTGTTGAATACTATATTTTCTTCTATTGTAGATCTTGGGGAGAGGCCACCATATTTACTCTATCTTCCTTCCCTATCCCTTACCCTAGTGATATTTCCACTTTAAAGAGAGAAAGAGGAATTATCTGGCATCTGCCTCCTCATCCTTGACCACCCAAAAGGCAAGGGTTGGGTATGTCATTCTTTTTATCCCCAGTCTTGACCACAGAGCCTGGTACACAGATGACAACAAATGTTTGCTGATTATTTTCTGAGCCTAAACCTCTTCTACAAAGAATAGCAAATCCAGAGGTGTAGTAAAAATAATAACAAATATATTTAAATATTGTAACAATTCTCCTTTCCTTAGGAATAGAACAGAAGATCAATGGAACATTAGATTTAGAGCTAAAATTCAAAGTAGAGAATACTGAGAGAGAGTTTCTGGGGTAAAGCTCATGCCTGTGACCACCCTAACTATGTACTAAACTTAGAGTGCTATAGCATCAAGGAGATCAATCAAAATCCCTCATTTTAAAAATAAGGAAACTGAGACACAGAGAGGGTAAGTGATTTGTCTACAATGGGGTAAATTTGAACTTAGGTCTTTCTTACTCCAAGAAAATTTCTCCACTATTAACACATTATCTTTGCCCAAATTTACAGCAAAACCTAACACATAAACATCCATATTTTTTTCTTTTCATTTTTACAAAAAACCACTTTACTAAAACATTTAGCATAGTATTTCTTTAAATGGCTCCTTAACATGTTTGGAATTTGTTTATTCACATAACTTATTCACACAAGCCTTTTCAGGAAAACATTCCCTCTGTAAAACTGAAGGACCCTGTCAGGCCACATATGAGAGCCACACACAAACTCTTCCTGATCATCTGTGACTCTTATTTTAATCAAAGTCTTCCACTTGCATGCTATTAAATATATGAGTGTTGAACTAACAAAATGTTTTTGAAAATAATTCCTAACAAATCCAAGTGACTTTAATAGCAAGAAAATAATTCAAATAACAAAATAGTTGGAACAACATGTACATATTAATTGTACGTATATAGTTTATTAAAATTCCAATAAAGTTGTCCTCACCTGGAGCCCAAGAAACAGAATAAATAACTCCTTCATTACCAGGAGAGGTATAGGCTGCTGTCAATGTATTTATATCCCAGACTTTTATAGTTCCATCAAATGAAGCTGTTGCTAAAAGATTAGGATTATCAGGTTTAAATTTGCAGTCAAAGATAGTTTCCACATGCCCCTACAAAGCAAACAAAAAAATAAAACATACAATGTATAGGAAAAATATATTCATAAAAATATTATCATCTTACATAATTTATAAGTCAATTTTGAATACATGAACAAGCTGACATCCTTACTGTAATCTTCTAAAAATTTATGACATAAATGTATAATAATTGTGATAAATATATAAACAAAAAGATAAGATATTGGAAGAAATTTGCCAATGAACTAATGCATAATTTAATATATTGCACAGTTCTAGATTTCATTGAAAAGAAGTTCCTCAAAACCATAGAAATGTTGGTTAAATTTCCAACTACAAATACTTGCAATAATCCCATTTTCCAACTGGTGGAGACATTTACTATTGAGTTCCTATAAAGTCAAAATTTCAATATATTAAAAAACAAACAAATAAATGAAACAAAATGCCTTAAAGGAAAATATATTTTCTACACAAAATATAGATACTAAATATACTTGTGATGGCTCAGTAATAAATATATGATGATCATTTATCTACCATCTTATTGCTAGAGTTGAAAAGTATATATTTTCATACTATTTTTCTAACTCCATTTTTATTCTTTAAGTCAAACAGCAACAACCAAATCTGCAATCAGCTATTTCCTCTTATTTCTTATGCAACTAAGTGGTGGAGTAGATAGAATGTTCCTCCTAGAGTCAGGAAGCCCTGGGTTCAAAACCTGTGTAAGGCACTTACTAGCTGGGTGATCCTGGGCAAGTGACTTGACCTCTTGACTTCAGCTTCCTTATCTGTAAAATGGGAATAATAATAGCACCTTCCTCATGGGGTTGTTGTGAGGATCAAATGATCTTAAAGCACTAAATAAATGCTAGTTATTATTATTATGATGATGAATATTATTGCTACTTGTACTAAAAGGATACATATAAAGGTTGAAATCTGATAGCATCAATACGACTTCAGTTGTATAGCTATTCTTAATTTTAATAAAGTGATTAATGCTATAAAAATAAAAATGGGCATTGCACAAATATAGGATAATTGTTTGACTTGTATGTTTGTAGCATATAATTCTCTCTATATATAATTCTACAATAATTTTATATAATACAACATCTACAAGGACCCTATCAGTATGATGTTCCAATGTTTCTTCTAGAAAATATTTACACATCTTGTTATTTTTGTAATATTTGTGTTTTGTCTTTGTTGTTTTGTCTCTGCTGCCATCACTAAGGGGACATACAAAACACAAATCTTTGGGGCTGTACCATGACTTATTTAACGAAGTTTAATATAAAAGGAAACTGAAGAAGTGCAACTCTTTCCGGGTTGACATCCAGATAATAACCAGGAAAAAGTCAAGGAGATAACTGTTTTCTAGATGGTCATTTTCTCAATTCAAACTGCCAGGGCTTTTTTTTTAAGTGTGAAAGTGATTCAAAGTCTTTGTTTCCTAGAAATTCTTTCTAGAGGGAAGAGGAAGATAAGACTAGAATGACCTAACAGCAAGTGCTCGGCCCTCCTGGGGAGCCAAGGTTTTTCATATTTCTGGTTTGTATTTATCTGTAATCCAAAATAACAATTTTTGGCTTCTACAGAAGAATATGTCCCTAAAGATACAATCTATGAAAATGACTGTGTTGCTGTTTTAATGGGAAGGAGGACCTTAAAAGAGAAATGGTGGTAGGTCAGTAAGAAGAGAGTGAAAAAAGGGCAAATAAAGGTTTACTCTGTGAAGTCTATGGAGTCATGCTACTAAAGATTTGTACCAAGGTAACTTGGTAGAATTCAAACCCCTAATGCAAACAAAGATTTAAATTTAAATTATGTGAAATGCAAAAGTCAACAAAACTAAATTTCATTTTAAAATTGAAATAGATTCAGAAAGTTGATTTCAAATCTCCATGTCTTTTCTCAAAGCACAGCAGAATAACAAAAACATAGGACTGGGTCCTATTCCTGACTCTGCCATTAACTAGCTTTTAGACTTCAGTCAAATCCCCTAAACTTGACTGGGCCTTCGATTCCTCATCTAGAAAATGAAATGCTTGAACAGGATGATCTCTGAGGTTCCTTCTAGTTTTAATGGTCTATGAGGCTGTGGTGTTTCTTTGTTTCATTTCTATCTCTAAGTGATTTTTATAAAAGCAATTGTATTTTTCATATGAATTTTTAATATAGATATTTATGGTTTTAATCAATCAATAAGCAGTGCATTCCTGATATTGTGCTAAGTTCTGAGGATTCATGAACAAAATGAAGCTGTCTTTCTCAGGGAAATTATTACTGGAGGACACCACACATACACATACAGATTTATAAAAAATATATATATTTTTTTAAAAATACAAAGTAAATTTAGGGGAAGCAGTACTAGCACTTGGAAGGATAAAGAAAGGCAATCATATGTAGGACATAGCACTTGAACCTGGTACCAGAAACATTGGTCCAGATTTCAGTTTATATCTGACCTGATTGCTATATGGTGGAAAGGCAAATTATTATCTAGAACAGCAGTTCTCATCCTCTCAATTTGTAGCAATGAGAATACATAGTGCATATCAGGTATTTACATTCTGAATCATAACTGTAGCAAAATTACAGTTTTGAAGTAGCCACCAAAATAATTTTTTGGTTTGGGGTCACCACAACATGAGGAACTATATTGCGGGGTCACGGCATTAGAAAGGTTGAGAACCACTGATCTAGAAGGTGAAAGGCAAATCTCAGAAATATGGGAGAAAATGAGGACCTTCCTTAAAGGTGAGGTGAAAAGGAAGGTATAGAGTCAGAAAATTTATTTAAGGAATAGGCAGGTAAACGTAGCTGTCATGAGAACTCAAGAGGAAGATTGCGTAAACCAACACCAATAAGCTATCTTTTCTTGGGATAGGAAGAAGTCCATAAGGGCAATTAGAAATAGCACAAACAAGGGGGCAGAGAATTGGGATTAGGAGTCAGGGAGAACTTCAGTCCAAGTGTTACCTCTAACACAAATCTGGATATGTAACCCTGGCTGGGCAAGTCACCCTCTCTGTGTCCCAAGCAACTCTCTAGAACTAGAAATTGAAAATGAATTTCTAATGTAGACTGACAGAACAAGTTTCTTTCCAGGGAAGGTCTATTAACCACCCCAGCAATAATTTCTGCCAATTATATACTTTGTCATGAATGAAATGCATTTATTAAGTACTTCCTCCTCTTGTGCAAAGCACTGTGCTGAGGACTATGGATATAAATAGAAAAGCAGAGAATTCCTGCTCTTAATGAATCACATTTTAAAGGGGAAACAACACATAGAGCAGTTTTCATCTGCAACATCCATCAGAAGGCCAATGTTTCCTAGGATACAATAACAAAGCAGACAGTAATGCATCTTCTTCAGCATCATTTTCATTGATGAGCCATGTCCCCTTTCTGATATTGCACCATTTAACTGTGTGAAGATCTTTGGTGGTAAAAATTTTGTTTTCCATGTCTTCAAAAGAGCAGTAGCTTCTGAAGGGGCAAGGGTTGCTCCCCTGAGATATGGGTGTAGGGACCAAGCAGGAGGCAGGGCCAGTGGTTTGGAGAGCATGACTTCTCTTGAAGCTCTTGAGCTTAACTACCCAGTGTTGGCCATTGGAATTGGTGGTGGTGGCAGAATAGTAAGCACTCATCCCCAACAATTGCTCTCCTAGGTTATGGTTGCTGGGGACAACACTGGAAGTAGGGTTGGTGGTTTAGGGGGCACTGCCATTCCTAGGGCCCTTGTGCTGTCCTGGACATAGACTAAAAGAATGTAGGGATTGAGGTGGTGGCTGAGGTCTGATGATCCTGGCTCATACTGTACCCAATTCCATCCTTAGAATATCTTGTTGCTTTAGTGTATTCCTTAGATATTCATTTCCCTTCATATAAGAGACTTTGGTTCTGCTCTCATTAACTCTTGGCTGGGCTATTTTAGTGGTCTGCTAATTGGTCTGTCTCCATATTCTCCAAGGTAGACTTCCTATGAACAGATCTGAAAGTCTCTACCTTGCTCAAAAAAAATTCAGCAGCTCCCTTATCAAACAAAATACACATTTTTTTTTTGGCCAGTAATTTAAGATATCTGCCTCCAGGTTTTTCTTCAGCTTTATTTACAGTACCCAAGCACATTCTGTATTCAGCTAAGCCTTCTCCTGTCTCTCTCAAAGTTCTTCCATCTGGCTGAAACAGATATTCCCACCAACAGAAATCCATTTTTTAAAAAATTGATCAGTAGGCAACCTCTCCACAACGCTTTAATTAATCCTTATAGCTACAATGATCCTTCCTTTTGTTGACTCTCTCTTGTCATTCTGTTAGTCCTCTCCTGTGTACAATAATTTTCTAATTTCTTTTGTCACTGCTTGTATACATATCTCCCTCTCCCACTAGGACATAAGCTCCTTCATTTGTGGCAGGTATTTTTTTCTTCCTTTCATCCTAGGCATTTAACATATTGTTGTGGCTGTAGTATTTGCTTAAGTAACATTTATTAATTGGGACTGTTTAAAAGAAAAAAGTGAAGAAATTTTACAAACTATCTTAGTCTTTTGTTTACAAGTATTCTTTGTTATGTGAGATGGCTCTCCGGGAGAAGGCAGGGAAGGGATACTGGGAGAAATTTAGGTAACATGAAAACATAATATCAAGAAAATTATTTTAATAAAAAGAAAACACAGCTTCAAAAAAACACATTTCTAAAGTTTTTATTTTATAACTAATAGCTCTACTTGGGCAGTAGAAATCAATCAACATATTTAAAAGATATCTTTTTCATCAACTCAAACTCTCCTATTACAAATGGTTCTTTGTGGGTAAGTGGTGCACAACAAGAGGCACTTGAATAGTTCATAAGGACCTGAAGAGCCCAAAGCAAACAAAACAGGCTTTGAAATAGGAAGAGAAGTGAGATAGTATATTCTTTGCAAAATTCAGTCCAAAAGTCTCCTTTATTGTACTCGCCTCTATTTCTTTAATTCAAGAGGACACTGATGATAAGAATCAGAGCATTTTAGTCATACAAGGGACCTTAGAAATTATTTAGTCCAATTCATTTTCAGATAAGTAAACTTTAGCCAGGAGTGGTTAGGTAAAGCTAGTCACTGACAGAGTTAAAGCTAGAACTCAAGTTATTTGATTCAGTGATTCAATAATTATTTCCCCCCCTGCTGCTTCCCTAATGAAAGTCTGGGTGTTTGGTCTACTTTGAGCTTTCTGGCTGAATTTCAAAGAAATTCAATCATTTTTATGCATGGCAATGCATCTACAAAAATATTTTGTACTTATATGAAATACTAAATTAACATTCTGGAGCCATTTAATAAATGTGCACATCATATTGCTATCTCAATTTCCTATTGTTTCTTAGCCTTTTAGTCCATTGAGAGCAAGATGTAGAAAGTCATAGGCAAAGGATTGTCTCTAACCTTGAAAGGAACCATGAGCCTTCACTTTATTTTTGCCATTGCTCCCTAAAAGGTACAGAAACAGGAGCTTTGGGCTGGAGAAGTGAGAGAATAACCCACAAAGCCACATAAACATTGACAGTGAGGTGTTCTGAAGAGAGTGGGAGAGCCTGGGCTAACAGTGTGGGGCTTCTCAGTGTTCCAGCTCTCAGTGTTCACTGATGGTTAAATAAATGTACGCCCATTTAGGTAGAAAGGCTGAATAATAGCCATGCTCTGAGTACTGCTCTCGCTCTCTTTGAGAATACAACTGCCTGCTCATTGGGAAATGGGTCTCCCCAGTGAGGACTTTGCTTGAAGTCCTCGTTCAGTGGGGAAACCTCCACTTCTTTGTTGACTAGTTGTGTCACCTGGGAATAATAATGGTTCTGACTGCAAACACAGATACACATGCTTGGATTTACTCACCACAGAACTGCTGTATAATGCGGTGTCTACTCACCATAGAATGGAGAGGCAAAAAGATATACAGAATAACAAGAAAACAATGCATTATAAAACAAAATCTATTGAGAAGCTGTGGGCCTATTACTCCTCTAGACTTACAGATATCCTCTAGTTCTAGGATTTATCTTAGACCTAGGAATTTTAGGAAATGTGCAAGTTGAGTATACTTGCTATTCCCCACAAAGCCTGTAAAAGAGTATCCTTTTGCTTTTTGATTCATTAGATAAAATGGTAGAAAGTGGAGGAACTCTGATATGAGACTCTCAGTACAGAAAAGGGCCTAAAAATCCAGATCAACTTTGGAAAGGACTGGATACTCCCATGAAAGGAGATGTTTTCCACTCCAACTTTCTTATACAACCTTTATAAGCACAGCTGGCCTAACACAGAGTACAGTGAATGGACTTGGACAGTCCAAAACAGGAATTGTGCTATAGGTTCAAGAGTCTTGCTTGAGTCAGATCCTCTCTGTTACAGCTACTTCATGTTATTTCCTTTCTCATACCTCCAGCCCACAAATCCTTCTGCTTGGCACAAGGAGAAGAACAACCATTAAGAAAGGGGATCAGGGAGAAGGAGAGCCTTATCCATGATTCTTTGTTATTTGTAATATATGCATAGGTAAGATATCATTCAGCACCATCACCTTTGTTGATGCTGACGGTAGGGTTTTTGAGATTTCATTAGTGGAATAGTACCCCCAATGTAGAAAATCTCACCATCAATATAGATGGGCAACTCTTCTCTTAGAATCTTAGTTGCCTAAGGCACTGGGAAGTTAAGTTGACCATCCATGGTCATGCTATGAAACACTAAACTTGAACCTAGGTCTTCCTGACTCCAAGTCTTACCCTCTATCCACTCTATAAGACATAATGTTAAAAGATAATAAAGCATATATTTTAGAATATGATAGTAGACATACCAAGTCCCTAAGAAAATCCCATTTCTTGGCTCCCATATCATAAAGCCCAACTCCTCCATCCATAAAACAGCAGACTGCATGGGCAGGTGGAAGAGAAAAGGCTTGGTTCTGTGTCAGACTTGGGGGAGGAACAGCTTCACTAGTTGAGGATGTATAATGATTTTTGGTTGGAGAATATGCTGAAACTATTTAAAACAAAGAAAAAATGTAAACCATATGAAAGTATTAGTCAAGCAGTCAATAAACATTTATTAGGCATCTTACTAGGTGCCAGAAACTGTGCTAAATACATGGAACTGGAACCAAGTTTCAATACATCATTTAAAAATAAAGATGTTCAATTATTTGTTTCTTTTGTAATTTAAGTCTTATGGAGGAAGCCAAGATATTCAGGCTCAACTTCCTATATAAATATAGGAATATTTTTGAGACACTGTTTGTATGAAGAAAATGTATATACATAGCCCTAGTCTCCTGCTATAATATATACAGGGAGATAGCAATATAGCTACAAATATATATATATATATATATATATATGCATATATATAATACAATACTTAAAATGGTCTTACTAAACAGAAATACATACAAGTTGTTGTAGAGTAATAAAGATTTCATTAAAATTTCAGTGGAAGAGTATAGTTCATCCTCTTTCAGGGATCTGCTTTTTTTTAAAAAATCCGAGATATCTAATATTATCACTTTAATGTAAAACCTCTCTAAATAGTGCTGCAATTAATTATAACATTTCCTAATAACTTTTATGGAGAGAGATTAAAGCATTTTAAAATCATAAAAGCAGAAACGACCTTCTAGATCATCTGGTTCACCCCTCACTTATTTACAGATGAAGCAAATGAGACCCAGGACTTTTGTTGATTGTAAAAATAAAGGACTCATGAATTGATGGGGTCAAATGCTAGTTAGAGGCAGAACTAGGAAATGAATTCAAATCTCCTGACTCCCAGTTAAATGCATTTTGCAATTCCACTTGCTATTGGACCGCAAATGTTAATAAAAACCTTATCCTTGCCGGATAGGTACTTTTACTGAATTGCAGAGTCTATTGACCCTCAGAAATGAAATCATCAGTGAAATGCTCCTGTGATTCAAGTGAATTGCCTTCCCTGATGTACTAACAGTTATATTTTACATTATTTAAGATGCATCTTCTTCATATTCTGGACTTGAATGTCATTTCTTCAACTAACCTCTTTACTTAACATTTTTCTGTAAAAAAAAAAAAAGTACATTTTAAAAATTGGAGTCAGCTTGCTAACTTGCTGGTTTTTAAAGGCCCTTTCAACTCCAATCCTTTACAAAGTCAGTTTATAATTTTGTCTACAGAAATTAAGTTAGTTTTCTGAACAAGTGTTAAAAATTCTGGATAATTAGTTTTTCCCTCTTATTCATCTGTAGGTGTATGACCAAATACTTAACCCAAACTTTACAGTAAGGTACTATGCCTTATTGTAACACCACATTAAAGAAAAAGAAAAAAAAATTAAGATTTCTTCTCTGGTATGAAGGGAGGGCCAAAAAATTTTACAGCAGATTTTTCATATCATTGGGCCACCATACCCCTAACCCCTGTGATATAGAATGGATACCTGTCTGTCCCTCTTTCTCTCTCCCTCTCCCTCTCTCTCATTTTCTCTCTCTTTCTCTCTTACACATATATATATATGTATGTTTTGTGTATAAATATATTTTATATGTAATATGCAAAGTCTCTATCTATATAAGATATCCTAAAACATTTAATACCTTACATTTTTAAATAATTAGAAAACTGACATGATACATGTAGATCTAAGACTTTAAAATGGGTGTTAAACTTCAAATACATATCTGCCATGTGGCTAATGTTGGAATGTGACAGAGGTGTGAATAGGGAAAGCAGAAAGACCTCAGTGACTTTTCACCTTAAAGAGAACCTGATGTTCTATATAGATTGCTCCTTCTATATTGCCAAACTGAATCACAAAGCATATGACCATATCTGATTGCATGGAAGGATATATATTAACCGGATATTTATTTTTGAACCTTACTACTCTAATTCTTTTGAGGTTCTGTAGGAAGAGTATTACACCTCATAGGAGTTAAGAAATCCAGATTCAGTTTCTGGCTATCTTGTGTGATGGTTTGAGTGTTTTCATAGTTAGAATACAAGACTTGCATTAGGAAGGCCTTTCACATTTGCCTTTGTATTCTCAGCACTGACCATAATACTTTATGGTAATCTTTCTCTGTCTCTGTCTCTGTCTCTGTCTCTCTCTGTCTTTGTCTCTGTCTCTGTCTCTCTCTGTCTCCCTCTCCATATATAGATATAGATTATAGATATTCACATATACACATATTCCTCTGACTCTAAAAACAACTTCTTGGAGGTAGGTACTTCAGGAACTGAATCAAAGAATTTCAGAGATGGAAGTGACCTCAGTGGTCATGTAATTGAACTCATACAGTAAAAGAAGAGCTATACCACACACATGAAAAGGGGTATTCACCCTCTGCCCTGGGCCCTCTTCTCTTTCCTCTCCATATTATCACAGTTAGTGTTCTCATCATCTCCCATCATTTCAGCTATCATTTCTATGCATATAACTCTCAGATCTTCTGTTCAAGACTTAATCTCTATTCAGACCTTCAGTCTCACATTTCCAGTTCTCTAACAAAATTCTCAAACTTGTAAATGCCCCTTTTCTACTCTAGCAATATCAGAGGGCCTGGTAAGGCCCCTCATCACTTCAGGACCTGATTCAAGTCTCCCCTCACTTGCATCTATGCCCCCTCAGCTCTCAAAATGATCTTCCCCAACACACATCTGACCATATAGTTTAGTCAACTCAGTGATTTCCTCATTACCTTCAGGATCAAATATCACATCCTGTTTGGATTTTAAAGCCCTTTATAACCTAGTCCCCTCCTACCTTTCTATTCTTCTTATGCCCTCTTCCATCCAGTGACATGGGTTTCCTTAGTGTTTCTCATACATGACAGTCCATCTCCTGTCTCTCAGTGTTTTCACTGGCTGTCTCCCATGCATGGAACATTTCCCCTCCTCAATTCTACCTCCTGGTTTCCCTGAATTCCTTCAAGTCTCAGCTTACTTTTTTCCAGATGCCTTTCCCTAGTCTCCTTTATCTTAGACCATCTCCAATTGGTCCTATCTATATTTTGTCTATAAATAATCGTTTGTATGTTGTCTCTCCCATTTGACTGGGAGCTCCTGGGCACCTGGCACCATCTTTAGCCTTTCTTTGTATCTCTGGTATTTGGCACAGACTCTAAATAGATATTATATGGCCTACTTTGATTTGATAGAAGCACTTATTTAAAATTTTTTCTTTGGACCTCCTTTACTTACTTGTTCTTCCAAAAATGTCAACTCTCTTGCCTCTACATCTATAAATGCCTCTTCACCAAAATCACATCCCATATTAGAAATGCTATCTGTCGGGGCAGCTGGGTAGCTCAGTGGATTGAGAGCTAGGCCTAGAGATGGGAGGTCCTAGGTTCAAAACTAGCCTCAGACACTTCCCAGCTGTGTGATCCTGGGCAAGTCACTTGACCCCAATTGCCTAGCCCTTACCACTCTTCTGCCTTTGAGCCAATACATAGTATTGACTCCAAGACAGAAGGTAAGGGTTTAAATAAAAAAAAAAAGAAATGCTATCTGTCCAACATATTCTTCTCAGGATGCAAATATTCTCTTGAATTTCTTATCTAAAAAAACTCTACTGAATTCTAAAATTATTATATTAATGTACAGCATTCATCAAGCAATTACTATATGCTTCCGTTGTGCCCTAGAATCTACTAGGTCTGGGTAATTAGACACATTAGATTGTGAGCTCTTTGAGGAGGGACTGTCTTTTTTCCTCTTTGTGTCACTCTAGTGCTTAGCTCAGCACCTGGCACATGGAAGGTGTTTAATAAATGTGTATTGACTGAATATAAATACATAAGCAAAAAAGTCCTTGACCTCAAGAAGCTTACTTCTCTTTTTAGTAATTTGTGTGTGTGTGTGTGTGTGTGTGTGTGTGTGTGTGTGTGTGTGTAAAACAACAGCAGTCGAGAGTTAGAAAAGGCTATAGAAGAAGGGGTATCTAATGTGAGTTTTGAGTGAGAGTAGGGATTCTCAAAGGCAGAAGTGAGGAGGGGTGTATTTCAGGAATGGGAGGAGCAGTGTGTGAAAATGACATGAAGATGAGAAATAGAATGTTCTTATACCCTTTCATTATCTTTATGAGGATAGCATCACTTCTTTCCAGCCACTTTCTCCTTTGGAGGCATATTAAAAGACTATGAAAAAAAATCTTCCTAACTACTTTAAATGCTGCTTCACCCTTTCTCCTGTACCTTAGAATTGCCCAGTGTTGAGTTGAGGATCACAGAAGATTCATCAAACTGCTCTCTTGACCCCTTCGTTTTGAAGATCAATTACTGAGCATTTTTTGAGTGTTTACTAAGTGGCAGGCACCAGTGTTACAAGATCAAAGTAATCAAGCCCAGAGGGAATAAATAATTTGCCCAAATTCTCATGGGAGGAAAATGGTGAAGTCAGGACTGAGATCTAAATCTTCCAACTTTGTAGTCATTGTTCCAATATTGTTCCAATATGTCAGTCCCAAAACTTTTTATTCCTATCCTCAGTCCAACCCAAGCCATTTTTAAAGCCTCTGATGCTTATTAACAGCTATTATATTTGATATTGACAAGAAACTTTCTAATCAAATGATGTATTTTACTTACATTTTTTCTTTGGGGGAGAATTAAGTACATGTAAAACATGAAATCCTGTTTTCTTCAATTTAAAATTCTCAAGAGGTGTTGACCTTGAAACATTCCAAACTCTAAGTATCCCAACTTGGGAATCTAGAAGGAACAGAAAAATTCCCTTCAGTAAAGCCCAGTTTTGAAATTGGATTACCTACATATAATTGTAATTAAATAATTTTGGAACTATAATTCAGAGAGATTTGTGTATTTTGTTAACATCACTCTTACAACATAGTGTTAATATATTCACATAACTATAGCTCATTTTACATATGGAACAAACTACACGTATGTAAAATCTATCTGTATAAAACACATACTATGTATGTATAAACATATACACACATTGGTTTTGGGGGAATGTAAATTCATCCCCTACTTTCTGGCTATCTACTCCCCAGTCTTGTCTGCTGCATTCATTATTGTACCCATCCATCCTGTAAAGACCATTCCCTGGAGGTGAGGTGTGAGATCTCATTTCTGGCTTTGTCCTAGGGTTTCCAGGTCTCTCACCTGACCCCCTACTTCAGGTAGACCCTAGTTATATTTGACTTTGCTCCCTACTCACTAGTCATATTATCAACAGCCTAGATAGCTATCTTGACACTAAGACCCAAATAGAATATGGTGGAGGCTTCAACCCTTTCATCACTGGAAATTTTGCCTGAGAACCTCACTTCTCCCTGTTTCTGAGACCTGATCAAAATTCACTCTGCCATTTGTTCCTGAAAGGAGCAATGTCAGTCTACTCCCCCTATGGCTCCACTCACTATCTGTAACTTTCTGCATCTAAGTGCCCCTACCTATCTACTATTCTCTTATATGTATTGTTTCCCTCTATGAGAATGTAATAGCTTTGGAGATGGAAGCCATCTTTGATTTTCTCATTTGTATCTCCAAGGCTTAACAATAGGGCTCAGCACCCAATAAGGGCTTTGAAAATGGTGGAATATGTAGGTGGTTCAATGGGTAGAATGTTAGGTCTAAATCTGAGTTCAAATCTGGCCTCAGACACTTAGTAGCTGTGTGGCCCTAATCATGTCACTCAGTTTCCTCATCTGTAAAATGGAGATAATAATAGCCCTTTCCTCCCAAGTTATTATAAGGATCAAAAGAGGTCATATCTGTAAAAGACTTAGCACAGTGCCTGGGACAGAGAAAGTGCTATATAAATGTTAGTTATTATTATTATTGTTGTTGTTGTTATTATTAGCCTTTCAGTCATTCATTTATACTCATGCTTTCAAAATAAACTAAAGCTTTCAAATCAAGCATTTCTGTCTTTTTAGCTTTTTTCTATTAGCTCAAAATGCTCTCCCAATCACCATATACATTTCTTTTTAATTCTACATAAATGATAAAATGATGACTATAGGCAAAATTAATTTATATTAAGCTCCAAGTCTATTAAAAATCTTTAATCTACTGTTTAAGTTACTTTGATCTGCCTATTTCCCCTACCTATTACATACTTGTTGAACTCACTCAGAAATAAGTACTAGGCAGAGAGAAGTCCTTCTTTCTTATTTCTCTCTTTCATCTACAGAGATGGATGGGACAGAGCACCTGGGCTTAGTACCCTGGGAAGCTAGCAAAGGGATGAAAAGAGTTGATTTCCACCCTCTTCTGCCTTTTGTTCCTCCAAATCTTCTTTTTTGATGACATATTGACCTTCTCTTCTCATCCAAGTTCTTATGGTCTACCATCTTTGGCAGAGGAAATTACCTTTCTTTCCTGCAGACATTTTTCCTCATGTCAAACCCAGAAGAAAAGAAAAAAAAAACATTTAAAAAATCTACAACCTGGTGACAGCCAGGTGGTTCAATGTATGCAAAATCAAGTCTGGAGATCAAAGATCATGGGTTTGAATCTGGCCTCAGACACTTCCTAGCTGTGTGATTCATTGCCTAGTCCTTAACACTCTTCTGCCTTGGAACTAATACACAGAATAGATTCTAAGACAGAAGGTAAGGGTTTAAAAAAATGCTAGCTAAGCAAAATCAAAATTTAAAACTAATAAAACATATGAAAGATAAAGTCATATTTGTATGACATGCTATATCCAAGGTTGGAGGTTCAAGATCAAAATCCCTATTCATAAGAAAACTGGTCCATGTTCATGGGCAGCTGACTGTCTTTAAGGGTGCCTGATACTGGACATAAATTAGGAGAATTTCTTACAACATCTCAAAGTGCTTGACATCTTCTTTAAACATATATCAAATCCTCAAATGTTTTAGACTATCACAAGTTTTTCCCAAGGGCTATTCTGAGGACTTCATATGGCATGCTCGTTTTCTTAAAATCTATGCCAGAAACACAAAAGCTATGTCACACCTTCTCAAAATCAAAAACCTCTGTGTGATCAACTTACCTTCATCATCCACCCTGGACCTATTCTCAGGCCCAGGTCATGGCTGACAATTTATTAATAGAACCAATAAAAGCCCCCACTCCTACCACCCCCATCTACTTATTGACCTCACATGAACCTAATTGATCTTACAAAATCACACACAAGTTTCTGACATACCTGATAGACAAAATTACATACATCATGGGAATGGTTATCTGAAATATGTAGGGTCCTAAAGCTAATTTTACATTCCCTTTTCAGACATATGTAGTTCCTTAGGATGATCTTGGGAGCACAGAATTTAGACAGTTTTAAGACTCTTTAAGAATTAATCAGAACAAAGAATAAAAATAGAGGTTTGATCTTTTTTTTTCATAATGCACTGACTTCAATTGTAACTCCTCAATGACATGTACCTCCAGTTACAAACATCCCAGGTGCAGTAGGAACCCAGGCTAAACACTGTACTGATGCTGCTGCCGTAGGAAAATTAAATGTTGTGATGCAAGAGAGTGATTCAGAATCTACAAGGCGAATGCCATTGTGTAAATTCGCCACAAGGAGATAGTCAGTAGACAGTGGGTCCCACTCCAAAGCTGCCACAGGATCATCTTCATCTGTCCCTTCAAGAGATTCAGGTCTCAGAACATGTTTCTGACCCTTAGAACCTATTATTTTACCAAAAAAAAGAAGTTTTATTTACAAAATAAATCATTCACAATTTATAATGCATCAGATTACTGTTCTCTATATTCCAAGAACCATTCATGTGTAGAATCATGAAGATGATTTTATTCGCAGAAGCAATGGCAATACTATAGAAGAAAGTAAGAATTTGTCATTATAAATGTATTCAGATTCTCCATGTTACTATTAGTGTGGAGAAAGCAGAACTGTCTCTACTTTCTGATGTTCATAGGTAGAAAAGATAACAAAGAAAAATAATTATCTAGTTATAAATATCAATATAATGTGAAATCCTGTTAATAATGGACAAAATCCTTTAGTAGATTTTCAAAAAGACCAGGTACCTTAAAACAATTTGTATGATAACAACAGTACAGTAAAAAACACAACAACACTTTGAAATCTCTATGAACTATAATCAATACAATGGTTATTCCTGATTCCAGAGTACTGATGATGAAACATGCTATCCAAGACAGAGAGATGACTGGTTTAGGGTACAGAAGGAGACATAATAAGTCTATATAGTCACTGAGGAAATGTGTTTTGCTTGACTATGCATATTTTCTCATGAGAAAATTTGTTTTTCTTTTCTTTTTCAATGGTGTAGGAGGGCATGAAACAGAGAAAAGAAGACCCAGTTTATCAGTAATAGAGGGAGATGCTGCAAATGTTGAATATTGTATTCAGAAAAGGTCAGTGAATTATTTTTACTTAACTGTTACACTATTACATAAGAACTCTCATAGGTGGGAATAATCTATAAATGTTTGTAATGTAAAGATAAGGCATGAGTAAAATTTTAAAAAGAAACTTTGCTGAATATTCTTGTATAAATGAAAAGGAAAAAGAACCTACAAATATAATGATAAAAAGATAAAATTAATGACTAAATTTGTCATTTGCTTTATGTGATTCCCCCTCTATTTCTTGTTTGGTCATGAACTCTTCTCATGTTACTAAATCCAATAACTAATTTCCCACGGTCCTCCAATTTACTTCTGATACCACCCCTTCCTTAAATAAAAATCAATTATCTTAGTTATAGAGTGTGAGATGTTGGTCTATGGCTAAATTATGCCAGACTGTTATGCAGTTTTCTCAGAAGTTTTTGACATTGTTTTTGCACCTCTGGCTGAGATCTTTGGGGTTTAGGTTGCTGAGCTCCTTTGTTTCTGTACATTGTGTACCTAATCTATTCTATTGATAAACTACTCTTTTTCTTATCTAGAACCATAGGTTAATAGGAGATCTGGTACTGGGAGACAGTTAAGCTCCTGTTTCTGCCTCCACTGGTCCTCATTCAAATGCTATTCACTGGTGGCCAAAAATTGGAAAATGAGGGGATGCCCATCAATTGGGGAATGGCTGAACAAATTGTGGTATATGTTGGTGATGGAATACTATTGTGCTCAAAGGAATAATAAAGTGGAGGATTTCCATGTGAACTGGAACAACCTCCAGGAAGTGATGCAGAGCGAGAGGAGCAGAACCAGGAGAACATTGTACACAGAGACAAACACACTGTGGTATCATCGAACGTAATGGACTTCTCCATTAGTGGTGGTGTAATGTCCCTGCACAATCTGCAGGGATCAAGGAGAAAAAAACACTATCCAAAAGCAGAGGACAAACTGAGGGAATAGAAACACCAAGGAAAAGCAACTGCCTGACTACAATGGCTGAGGGGACATGACAGAGGAAAGACTCGGAGCGAACACTCTGATGCAAATACTAACAACATGGCAATGGGCTCAAGTCAAGAACACATATGATACCAGTGGAATCACACGTCGGCCACGGGGGGTGGGAGGGAGGAAAAGAAAATGATCTTTGTCTTTAATGAAAAATGCATGGAAATGATCAAATAAAATACTATCAAATGCTATTCACTAGGCATCACCTTCTGTTATAGTCTCTGGATTTCCTCATCTGAGTATATCTTCTAAATATATATTATACTCACAACCACATTTATACTTGTTCTTTTTGAATGAGTTATACCCTAATTCCAGAGCTATATTCCGGTTATGGATTTTATTCTACCAAGTTCCAATGAGTCCATAGGTATTTTGCATCTTGGTGTAAGGCTCTAGTTCACCTTGCTTGTTATTCAGATTTTGAATATTTATGTGTAGTCATAAGACCATGGCTTTCTTTGCTGGTTCCTTTCTTGGATTTCTCCTACTCTGAATTCACAAGATTACCTAAGCATCTCTACTACTATTGTTCCTCTACTGTAACTTCTGTCTGTTTTCTCATTTGCAGAAGCAATTTTCTTCCTCTCTTCTCCCTTTCAGTTTAAAGGACCTAAGATTAGATTTGCAAGGCTCTAGGCAAATATATTCTTACAAAACCCTTTTTAGAGGCAATCCATTCCTGAACAGAAGCCTGGTCAAACTTTTTAAGTTGTAAATTGTGGTCCAGGAAAATTCAAATCCTGTTCTCAAATGTTATATGTGAATATAATATAAATGTTATATTCCCAAATATGCATTTCTCCCCTGAAGTTCTTGCATTCAATCAACAGCAACAATGAAAAACAAAAAAAATGAAAAAAAATTTTCCCCTAACATCCTCACTTTCTTTACTGTGATTTCTTTAGTAATGTGAATCAACAAGAAGAGGATCATAGTCACCAGACTGACAAGTCTTAGGAAGTTCTCTGTCAGGTCCTGGATATCTGCCTTTGGAACATAGCAGGCCATTCTAATGTTAAAGGGATTACAAATGGATGTCTCATAACTTCAACAATGAGTTAGGAAAAAAATTAAAAATCAAAACAAATTAAAAAGAAATAAATGAATAATATGGAAATAGAATTTAAGTGATAATATATGTATAACCCAGTGAAATTGCTTGTCATCTACAGGAAGAGGGAGGGAAGAGCAGAGGGAGGCAGTAAAAATCATGTCACCATGGAAAAAATTAAAAAATAAAATCAAAACAATGAGTTAGCAACAATATTATTTATCTCTTCTTCCTCTGACCTCCACTGATCTACCTTTCTCTTTCTTAGCCAGTACCAGATAGTTTTGATAATTAAAGAGGATTCCAGGCTTTCTCCTCATCTTTCTTCTTCATTTTCATGCATAAATCCTCCGTTTTCTTTTTCCTTAAGGTAACCATTTATTCTCTTTGAAAACCTAGAGTCTGAAGAGATTCCCCAAGCCCTACTTATCTTCTCTTCTAGGAGCCATTTCTGCACTTATAGTGCAGAAAAGAGTCACTTCTGGAAGCAGAAATCCAAATACAAACACTGTACAATTCTATGACAGTTAATACAAAATTCTCACTACTTTCCATTCTTGTTGGCAGTGAGACCCATAAACCTGTCCTTGTTGGCAGCCTTCCTGAGGAATTTATGAACAGATTGTTTACCCTTATTTTCTCCTTTTCACAGGGGAAATCAGAAGCCTGAGATTTGTATGCTTTTTGCATCTTTTCTTAAAGAAGGAAAATTGATTTCCCCCATGCTTTCACTTGTAAGTTTCTCCCCTAGAAATTTACAATAGTACTTTCCTCTTTACTGTACAGAAAATGTTTCTTGGATGTAGCCAGAAGTCAGTACTTGAGAGTATGTGAAGCTCCCCACAGTGTATCTCTATTGTCTAAGAATATAGTTCAAAGAAGGTTATAAGAGTATACCTTTTGAGGCCCAGAAATCTAGGTGGTACTAGACTAGACTACCAAACTACTACTACTATTAAAAAAATAACAAAGGCTAAAATGAAGACAGAGATGGACTATCCTCTACTAACAAATCTAAAAATGGAATCCAATTAAATTGATAATAGATTTATACTTACAGAGTGCCTTATCTTATTAAACACTTCATTCACAATAAACATAAATAAAGTACAAGTCCAAATGAAAGTACAACCCAGTGGAATTGTGTGCCAGCTACAGGAGGGGTTGGGGGTAGGGGAGAGAAATCACATGAATCTTGTAACCATGGAAAAAATATTCTAAATCATCTAATTAAATATTTTTTTTAAAAAATGAAAGTACAAGTATTATTTCAAATACCTGGGGTCCTGATAAGCTGATTGGTGGTTGTCTTAGTTGCCCATTACCTCTAGGTCCAGGATGTTTTTCTGGACCTAGAAACACTTTGTTTCCCAGATTTCTCCTTCACCAGCAGTCATGTACCTTCTGTCCTTCGCTTCTATCCCATTTCTACTTTCCAGTTCTTGAATCTTAATCAAATCAACCCTGTCATTTTTTTTCCAGGAAAGAATATGCCTATATACTTCCCCTTTGGCTCTACTCACCATATCTGTAAACTTTTCAAAATACTCTTCTCTACCTCTCTCCTACATATGTTGTTATCCCTACCCACCCCATCCCACCCCATTAGAATGTAAGCTCTTTGAGGTCAAACCCTGTTTTAATTTTGTATTTATATCCCCCAGCAAATTGAATAGTGCTTGGCACATAGTAAGCACTTTTTCCCCTTTTTTCCTTCCTTTACTCTTTCCTTTTTTCCTTCCCTCTTTCCTGCCTTGCTTTCACACATCCTTTCACATGAAGAAACTGACAAAGAAATATGAAATATTTTGTTTACAGTCATACTGCTAACAAGTATCAATGCCACGATTCAAAGCAAAGCTTTCTGATTATAAGTTCACTATTCTTACAACCACACTAGTATTGCCATTCAAAGAATAAAAAACATCTGAACAGGTAATCAATGTTTTAGTATAATAGTTATTCTATATATTACATAAATGTATATATATCTAGTGTAATAAATACATACTTATTGTATGCACAGATCTGAAACAAAATAGTGATGGGATGAGGACCAAGAGGCAGGAAAGGGCATGGTCAAGATCTTGGCACTCTCTCATGCAGTCTCTCACAACCATTTTAACATGCCCAAAATTAGGAACACTAAACTTTTTCTTTAATATCAGAGAGGTCTCTTCTTGATGATGAAAAGAAATCTCTTATGAGATACTTTCCATAGCCAATGAGACATCATCATTGAGAGGGAGGTAAAATGAAACCCTCTTAGTAGAAGAAGGCTTAAAGAGAAGCCAGGGGATAGCAGCTCTACTAGGACTGCTCTAGTCAACAGGCATATTGATTAAGTATCAAAAGCTCCAAATTACATAGTTTTTATACTATTTGAATATCTAAATGATTACCTGGCTGAAAGAGTGAGAGGCTTCCATCAGTATGTCCAAATACAACTTTTCCTCTTTTTTGGGGATGCCATCTAAAGAGACAAATATCAGACAAAAAGCTGTGGGCTTCTCTGTGTACAGTTACACCTAGATCTGGTCCTGAAATAGTCCAAATATTCAGCGGGCCTCTGTGGGAAACAAATGCCACAGTATCTCCAGCATTCCAGCACCAGCTAAGGGAAGCAGGAACTCCTAGAACAGATTTTTAAAAATGACTGGGATAAAAGATAAGTAGTCCAAATAAGCAAATATACAAAGCAACATTATTTGCAGTTATTCCTTCCTGAAATTTATTTTTTAACACAGTGTGTCCCAACAACCTTAGTGCAGTTATATGCTTTAATAGTTGAAGCTTATAAAAGTAAATCAAATTTAGGGTTTAGAAACATAGATTATCCAAATTTTAGTTGTATAATGGTGGAGATGAGCACAAAACTCATCGATTCTACAATTTCTGTATCTATCCAATCTCAGTCACATACACAGCCACATCTTAAAACTCATCAGCACTCAGAACTTTACCATACCACCTCTGAGATTCAGATTGCTAAAATTCTCTCCTACAACTTTTTGAACTTTCCTCTTTTCTGCTATCCTTGGACAAGACACAACTTTCTGAGCTTTAGTCATCTATCTTTAAAATGAGGCAATTAGATTGCAATGGTCCAAAAGATCCCTTCAAGCTCTAAATTTATGATACTACAAATTCCTCTTTCCTATCCTAGTGCCCTCTATTCTGGCCTCATTTTACCTTCCTTCTAAGCAGCAGCACCAAACTTAAACCATTCCAGTGCCAGACTCACCACCATACTAGAATTCTCCTTGCCCTTCTCTTCCCTCTTCAGTTTCATTAATTAATAAATCCATGCTGGATAGATTAACCCTCACTGTTACTTGGGAGTCCTTTTATTCATCTTACTCCATGGCTCATTTTCCATAACAACTATTTCCTCTTTTCTTTAAAGTTTCTGAATATTACTCTCCTTCATATTTATAGCAGACTACTCAGCCTTCCCCATTATTGAGTGCTTTGAGACCATTTGATAGGAACTACCTCAATTTTCCTCTTCCTTTAAGTTGCAAAATTTCTGTGTCTTCCTCTGTCATGTTTTTAGAGGAACAGATGGCTTGGTTTCCCTTTTATCTCCAGAATTCTGGGGCTGGGGCCTGATTGGACTGTGCCTCACTTGGCCCACTATTCTGAATAGGTCCCAGACAGGCTTCACTTTATTCCCTGCTGTCCATCTATCCGTCATCTAAACTAGGCGTATCAAACTTGAAGCTTCAGCCACAGGTTTTGGTAATAAAATTCCAGAGTACCTAATTAAAATGTATTTGGGAAATTCTTAAAAAATAAATAAAAATATAAGAAAACATAGATAATGTTAATTTATGGTTTTCTAAGTCAACATGAAGCAATGGTCTGATTTATGTACACCTCATCTGGCCCCAAATCTGCCCTGGCTAATAAGCATGTCAAGACTATTAAGCTATCATAGGATGTTTCACAAAATAATAACATACAAGAAAATGTGTAAAAAATGGAAAGACCAAAAAAAACAATCTATTCTATAGCCTAAGCAGGATAAGGAAGGCAAGAAGGAAAACAGGAGGACTTTTCTTGAAAGAAAATAACAAAGGTATGATTTATGAATGAACTGACATTGGTATAGTGCCTTAAATTTTATTCTTAAAGTATATTACATAATCTAAGACATTTTTGATGGGATTACTTTATCAGTAAAACAGAGGAATGTTATAACTGACTGTGAAACAAAAATGTTTACCAAGGACTCATTGCTATTGTTATGGAAGATATGGAGAGAAATATGCTAGACAGACCAGCATACAGTTTGATGGGTTTTCAAGAACAGGATGAATGACTGTACCCAAAAAGTAGTCATTAATTTGGAGGGGAATTTAGAATTGTTCAGGTGAGTTCCTGGTCCTATTCTGCAATCCTGGCTCTGTTCCCTCCTCCTCCCCATCATCCCTACCTTTGAGACAGCTATCTTTCAGTGCCTGAAGTAGTATAATATGTAGAAAAGAGAATACTCTTTTCCTTCTTTGCCTTAGAGGAAAGAAATACAATGAATTTGCAAGGAAGGAAATTTTGAAAAACTTCCTAACAAAATTTTGGTACTTCAATATGGCAATAATTCTATGACCTCTTCAAGATGAGTATTACCTCCAACAGTTCAGACTATAGAATATCCTCACCTTCTTATCTACATCTCTCCATATATTCTCCATAAGGAATATGCCCAACATACTGGGGGGGCATCTCTCAGATATAGTGACCCTTTTACGGATACTAATGGAGCAAGATGGTTCTCAGTTATTTCTTAGTTTTGCTTACATGACAAAATCTAATCACAAATCTCTCTTGTTTCTCTTTATCAGAGCTTCATTGGTAAAGTGTCATAACCTGTTGCACCATGCATTTTGCTATAGATTTTGTAGCTACCTTCAATTTTCGTTTAAGTCCATGGCATTCCAGGACTTATAACCATAGACTAGAAGAATGTTGTTGTCAGAATGATAGTCTTATAACTATCCAAAAGAGGAATGGGTTTATATAGAAAGTTGAAGTGTCCTCACCTTTTTTAAGAGGCTGGATGATTTGTCAACTACAGAGAAAATTCTTGTTCAAATTAGATGACCACTGACATTCCTTCCTCCTCTCAGTACCACTGTGAACTAGGGATTATAGATAGGGGCAATCTACTAATAAATGTTTATTGAATTGAATCAATTAGCATACACTCAAGAATTCTGATTGACAAAATTTTTGATCTGATGATTTTGATGTCTAAGTCTCATATGCATATGGTAAATAAGGAGGATGCAGGAGCCCAAGATCTTTTCCATGCCGTGATGACTTTAGTGAAATGGAAAAAGTATAATTAGAAAAAAACAGTCATTTATGATTTTGTTTCCTTGCTTTTAAATGGTCATAATTCTTCCTAATATTTCTTCTTGTTGTTTACCATTTGGTTAAGTGTTTTTAATGGTGCCACAAAAAGAAAAAGTACATTCTAAATTATTTTGAACTAGGTTAACCAAAGAGCAGAAAGCCCAAGGAAACTGGAAGTGTATAGCCTGTTATTTTTTAGTGTCATTTTAGAATAGGCTTAAATTAAGGAATCCTGGATGAACATCATGACTCCACTACTTTCAAAGTTAAATGTCAAGCAGTAGAGTATCTAAGACAGAAGGAAGAAAGAAAGGCAATTCTTGTCTTCTCACATAAACAAGAATATTTTGTGTGCTTTATCTGTCCTCACATTAAGAAGAAAATGAGATAGTCATTACCTCACATAAATTTAATGTGAAATAATAGAGGTAAAGGCTAAGAACTAAATATAACTTCCCACAAAACTATGTACCAATCTCCTTTAAGGCTTAAAGTTCATTGGTGTTTGTCAAAGGAAAAATAATACCTATTCAAAAAGTAAACCTACTGTAAAAATACCTTTTGTATTGTCAAGTTTTGCCACAACTTTTTGCTCAGCCACATTCCAAATGATCACTAAAGGATCTGCACTGCCACTCACAAAGATGTCTGGGTTATGGGGACACCAAGAAATTGCAGTGATTGTCTTTTTATGTTCAGACATAATTGCATATAATTTGAATTCATTGTACTGATGATCCAGCTAAAAGAAAAAATACACACAAAACAAATACATTAATATATCACTTACATTTATATACTGTTCACCAGAAAATTAGAAAAAAAAAACCACAGCTTTGAATGTACAGTTTCCTATACATATTAGCATAGCATTTTCACTAACCTGGACATTGGCTGCAAAAGAATGAAGCCTAATTAAGAATTACAGATTTCAAATCTTTTCATTTTAGCTTTTAAATATATTTGCATAGATTCTGAGCATATAAAAACTGTCTGTTCTTTAAAAAGAAGATAAATGTGTTTCTATGATATTATCTATCTTGGACTTGAATATCTAAAGTCCTGGCTAACTCTCGAGCTAATATTTAGATATCCATTAAACAGTCTGTAGAAACAAAATAAATATACTATGCCCATGTTATTTATTTAAGCAAAACGTATTTAATTTTATAGAATCTCAGAGGTAAAAAGGATCCCAAAGGCCTAGGAATCTGACTCATATCTAAAAAAAGAATTCTTTTTACAACATGCCTGACAGTCATCCAAATACACAATAAGGGGCAAAACTGTCACCTTCCTAGGCAGACCATTAAACCTTGTAAATATTTATTATTTTCACAAGACATATACTTATGTAGTTCTCCTGTACAACATATATGCTTGTGGCATAATTATTTTTCAACTGCTTTCATAATTGTTCTTTCAGAAAAGAACTGAATTGCCAACTAATTCACCTGATTTGGTTACTAAGTTGGTTGAAAGAACCACCTTGGTGATACCCTGGTATCTTTTAGTTGCACCTGTTTACGTGTTGCCTATTCCTCATTTTGATATTATCTTTAAGCTAGCATGATAGGGCATGTTTTCCTATCTTTTTTCTTATATCATTTATAAATGTGATTAAGGCTTATAGTGTGGAAACAAAAAGGAAATGCATTGTGGATAAAGGATCTGACCTTGGAGTCAGGAAGTCCTGAGTTCAAGATTGGCATATAAAATTTATATTTAGATTTACAGACACACACAATTGTGTGTCTATATGTGTGTGCATGTAATATACATGTGTATATACACATGCATATATATATATATATATACACAAATTAATTAATCTATTTCTGACTTACTCTGGGCAAAAGACTGAAGTACTCAGGACAGCCAGCAATTCCCTAACACTATAAAACTGCAAAACAGTTGTGGATTTGCATTGGTAAGGAAAGTTTCCTCAACAGGAGATCATTACACAGAAATAAGATGCAATTAATAAATGTATCAGGGGGAAAACTTCTTGTGTTTTGAAAGAAAAAATTTTACCATGTGTAATTACTTTTTAGTGACAGACCAAGCCCATGAGTGAGCAGTTAAGCTGAAAGGAATAATAATGCTTTGCATGTTTATTATACTTTATACTTTTCAAAGAGCTTTCACATAAATTATCATATTTAAAGTTAATAGATCTGCTACTTTGATTCATTTTATGTCAATTTTTATAACACGTATTTTCCATTAGGATGAATTTTAACAAGGATTTAGGGCAAGGATGTCTAGCTAACACAGTTTCCACTTTTTCATGTATATTATTAAATCCTTGAGTTCACCAATTTTGAGTTCCTTGCAGTATTTTATGGCAAACAAATTTTCCTCATAATTTTTTAATTACTCATTAATTTCATGATATATAAACTTTTCTAGGTGATAAACTTAAATCGACATATTTTTAAATTGCCAATCATGGAACACGTTTAAATCGTTTTACTAGGTTTTGAATTACTGTGCATGATATTGCAATGCTTTTAGAATGATTATGAACTAATCTGAAAACATTTGCAATGACATCCACTGGAAAGCAATAACAGGTCATTGGGAAACAGGAAATTAAACTATTTAAAGTTTTAACTTTTGGCCTTTAGTACAGTTTCTGGCTACATAATAACTTACTTCCTTTAATCCTTCATAATCTGTGATTTCACTGTAGCATGACATTGGCTCTGCATTCTCAAAGTCTATACCAATGGAGAGCAAACTGGTGAATACTCCAAGGAATGTCTCATTGACGAACTATGTACATTGATAATCGGAGGACCATCCTAGATAATTTCAGATGCGACGGTCTACTAAGATATCTAGAATACCAAGAGTGATGAAACTAGATCTTTTGAGTACTGAAACTAAGTCGTGGGCTTGAGTTTTCTGCATTCAACTTATATTCATTGGTTTCATAAGCTCCAGGTAGGCTGAAATCCCCCTTATAGTACACTGAGCTCTAAAGGTCTATCTTAATTATTTTATTAAGTTGGAACTTTCTTCTAAATGTTGTTTGAAATATATAAGCTAGAGACAACAGCTTGAAAATAATGAGAAAAATATTTCCTAATAGTTATAGCATGGGCAGCTAGAAGGTATAGTGGACAGAGCACTCAACTTGGAATCAGGAAGTCCTGAGTTCAAATCCTGCCTCAGACACTTACTAGCTGTGTAACTGTGGGCAAGTCTTTGCTAAATGAGCTAGAGAGGAAAATGGCAAACCATTCCAGTATCTATGCCAAGAAAACCCCAGATGGGATCATAAAGAATGACTCAAAGCAATAATTATTGTAGAAATAAATAAGTTATATGGAAAACATTTGTTTGTGTATTCCCTTTATATATGTGTAAAAAATTCCTCTATGGATTTAAATATAATATAAATAATACTTTAATATGATTAATTATTAAAATTTTAAAGTATTCTATGAAAATATTTCAAATGATATGAATATATAAAGTGTACATAATAATGAATATAAATACATACATTTAATATATATTTAAAACTCTAAGGGAATCTTTTTATAATCTAAATATTATTTTGTAAAACTATCTTAATACATAAGAATATTCCTATAATTCTTAATTTAAAACAAGGTTGATAAGTATTAAAATATAAACCAATAACATTGCATCTTCCATAAAGTGTTGAATTACTAAAAAGTATTAATATTACCTGGTAAATATAGATTGCCAGAGTAGCACAGTAAGCAAATCTGTCCCCACTGGCTGCACAGACATCTTTGTTCCAAGGCTGACATCCAGCAGCCAAGAGGCCCACTTGCTTGACTTGGGACATCTTTGACTAGAAGAGAAATGTGTGAAGAAACACCAGAGTCATATCCATTGATCAATAAGTCAGTTTATAGTTCATTGATAACACATATCAACTATCCTTCACTTTGAAAGACATCTGAATTCGGTTTTGTGTGCAATAGTGGGCAGAGTGGAAATTAATATACAGAAAGTTCTAGCAAGATCTACCTTCACATATTCTTTGATGACTATACAATCTCTAACTTTGGGGCCACTAGAAAATTGCCTACTGATTTCCATTTCTACTCATTAGACCACTGAATCAGATAAACTTTCTCAGTTTGGAAGCCGCTATTTCAGAACTGAAAGGTACAATTATATTTGCATATTTGAATGATTATAGTTTAGGAGGACTCTTCTGCTAATTGTCTCATATAATTGAATATCTCCTTAGAATGACTGCAGAATAGGGCTCAATATTTATAAAGCATTTAACATTGATTTTCATTAAATATTATTCACAACATCCCAGTGTATACTTTTGTGGGCTGGACCTATGACTATGTTGGTATAAGGAACTCTCAGGGAGAGAGCTCCCTCTAATAAAATGCAGATGGCAGCTTGCTACAAATTCAAATTATAATATTATTAAGTATTGCTTGGGGTTAAAGGAGTTGCTCAGGTTCACATAGCCAGAATGTGTCAGAGGTTAAAAAAACAAGTATTCTGGGCCTTCCTAAAGCCACTGAAGCTACTCTACCCACCATGCCAAGCTGCCTTTCTCAAAAGTAAAAATAAAAAATTGATGTGACATGATTAGTATGTGTATATGTATATATTCACACATAAGTATACATGTAAATACGCACGTAAATGTATATATATATATATACATTTTTATTCAATGTAAATGAGGAATATCAGAGGGAAGGCACTGGTGAGAAAGAAAGGAGGAGGAGGCTGGGTTTAGGCTTCTTGCAGAAGGTGGGATTTGTGTTGAGTTCTTGAAAAAAACAAGGGCAGCTAAGTGGCTCAGTGGATTGAGAGCCAGGCCCAGAGATGGGAGGTCCTGCGTACAAGTCTAGCCTCAGACACTTTCAGAAAAGAAAAAAACCAGGGAAACTAAGAGGCAGAGGTGAAAAATGAAATTATTCATGGTATAGGGGAAAGTCAGAGAAAAGATAACAGCCAAGAAATGGAGTGCCACATGCAAAGAAGCCATTGTTTCTAGATCTTACAGTACCTGGAGGAAAGAAAAGTATAAGAAAACTGGAAAAGTAGGGCCAGGTTAAAAAGGGTTTTGAAAACCTAATGGAGTATTTTATATTTGATCCTGTAGACAAAAGGGAATCTATTGACTGGGTGTGGAAGTAACATGGACAGGATGGTGATTATTTCCAAAGCCAAGTAAAAAATGGGCTAAAGTTGGGTTAAGTCCAGGTATGAGGCAATGAAGACCTGGAAAAGGATGTTAGCTTTGTGAGCAAAAAGAAAAAAATTCCAATACAAAGGATTTTGTGAAGGTAGGAATTATAAGACTTGGCAATAGATTAGATATATGGGTGAGTGTGAGTCAGGAGCTGAGGATGACATCAAAGATGCAAGGCTAGGTGACATTTTTTTTCTATCAGTGATAATGACATTTTAATGTAGGTATATATCTTTTGCTGTCCTCTTTTTCTTGGAGTAGGGAGTAAATATGGTTTGTACTTCTCCTGAGTGTTTAATACCCTCCTCTGAAGATAATCCATATTGCCCCTAAAATTGTATCTTCAGCTGTACAGACAAGCTCCGAATATGCTTTATTTAGTATAGTTGCTTTCCCCATTTTTGCTTTCCTTAATGACATTTCTATTTTATCATGGGGCTAGGGACTATAATATTAGAGTCTCAAAATTCTGGGTCATTATGACTGATGGAAAAAATGTATTATAGAAATCTTGACAGATTCTTGTCCTTATTAGTTCTATCTTTCAGTGCTCCAGGGATAACCTAGATAGTTAAGTCTCTTGGTAAGATTTTTGTAAACTAATTATTGTTTTATGAGGGAATGTTGCTTATAAAATTTGACCAACCACTTCTGGAATATTATGGAAATGAGTTATAGTCTTAAGTTGTGCTACCTTTAGTTACTATATAGCTTAACTTGGCAAGAAGATCTGTTTGCTGGCTAAAGTGGTTCCTAGGCACATTATGGAACTCATTTTATAAGAAATGGTGACAGGAAATAATGATGATTGGTGTTGATATCAATTACTTTATCCATTTCCTATTTTGCTAAAATAATTTTTAAAAATAGGTCTGGTTGGTGCTACTTTGACTGCACATTCTATTTTCTCATTTTTCTTCCTTCTCTTAATTTAGTGTTGATTGATTCACTCTAATAAATTGGTTTCAAACTATTGATTTCCAAAGAAATACTTCTTATACAGATGTAAATATTTATTTCAAAAATTACTCCATGAAAAATAAGTTGTTTCTTGTATACAAAATAGAATTACTCAAAATTTTTATGATTTTATTTAGTGTTTATGTCTAAAACCTAACTGAAAAAATTACAAAATGTAAAACAAATAATTTTGATTACATTAAATTAAAAAGGTTTTGAATAAACAAAACCAATGCAACAAAAATTAGAAGGGAACAGGTTGGGGGAAAGTCTTTATAACAAAAACCTCTGACAAAGGTATAATTACTCAAATTTATAAGGAACTAAATCAATTGTACAAAAAAATCAAGCCATTCCCCAATTACTAAATGGACAAGGGACATGAATAGGCAATTTTCAAATAAAGAAATCAAAACTATTAATAAGCACATGAAAAAGTGTTCTAAATTTCTTTTAATTAGAGAATGCAAACAAAAAATTCTGAGGTACTACCTCACACCTAGCAAATTGGCTACCATGACAGCAAAGGAAAGTAATAAATGTTGAAGGGGATGTGGCAAAATTGGGACATTAATGTATTCCTGGTGGAGTTGTGAATTAATCCAACCATTCTAGATGACAATTTGGAACTATGCCCCAAAAATGCTATATGACTGCCTGCCCTTTGATCCAACCATACCATGGCTGGGTTTATACACCAAAGAGATCATAAGAAAAGACTTGTACAAAAATATTTATAGCCATGCTCTTTGTGGTGGCAAAAATTTGGAAAATGAGGGGATGCCCTCCAATTGAGGAATGGCTGAACCAATTGTGGTATCTGTTGGTGATGGAATACTATTGTGCTCAAAGGAATAATGAACTGGAGGAATTGCATGTGAACCGGAATGACCTCCAGGACTTGATGCAGAGTGAAAGGAACAGAACCAGGAGAACATTATACACAGAGACTATACACACACTGTGGTACAATAGAATGTAATGGACTTCTCTACTAGCAGCAATGCAATGATCCAGGACAATTCTGAGGGACTTATGAGAAAGAAAACTATCCACATTCAGAGGAAGAACTGTGGGAATAGAAACACAGAAGAAAAACAACTGTTTGATTACATGAGTTGATGGGGATATGATTGAGGATGTAGGCTCTAAATGATCACCCTAGTGCAAATAAATATCAATGGTATGGAAATGGGTCTTGATCAATGACACATGTAAGACCCATTGGAATTGCATGTTGGCTACGTGGTGGGGGGAGAGAACATGCATGTTGTAACCATTGAAAAATATTCTAAATTAATTAAATAAAATTTTCCAAATTATAAAAAAAATAAAAAATAAAAACTTCTAACTCTGATCTGAACCAAAAAAGTATTTATGATACAAAGTGGGAAGCCATGTATAAGCATTTGACCTCATTTGCTTTTTCTCACAAGACATTTCTTTAACTTTTTTTCCTATTCCTTTACATGTCCACCTTTACATAGAAGTCATCTACTACTGATGACTCTTTCTTAGCTGAGAATCTCTTCATAATCAGAAAGCAGTTATAATTTCAAAGCCTTTCCAATATGACAGAACTTTCACTTCAATAGCACAGCCTTTGAAAAACCAGAGTTCTCTCTAGGCCATGATGACAGATTTATTTTAAAATAATAATAATATAGTTGATGATGTCCATATGAAAAATTCTTCTGTTCAAACTATCATAATTCAGTAATATCAATAACAGTTGACATAAAATGCAGAATTTTTAGGGAGTCTATTAAGAATCTATGGTTCTATAAAATCTTAAATCCATTATTTTCTCTTAAATAAAAGTATGGCTTCCAGATTACAAAGGGAACCAAAGTTTTTAAAACATCTTAATGATCACCCGATGCACATGGATCACACCATGCTATAAGTCTCCATTGAAAAGTACATTAAATAGCTCCATTTCATGGAAAATTTCTCCAATGATATAAAAAATCAGTTGGATTTGTAAAGTGTAAAAATCTTAAAAGTATATTAAATAAGTATAGATATTAGAGGTTTTAAGCTTGAATCTGAAAGTCACACCAAATCAATGGATAAAGAATATATTCATCAATACTCTGGCCTCTTTCAAAGAAGGCATGAACAGCTTAAAGCTATTAAAGAGAAAACTATGGCTAAAAAAATGCTAAAAGACTCAATGACATTCAGAAATTAAAGCTCAGCAGGAAAAAAAAATTTAAACCTTCTACATGATTACAGTTTTAATGTAATTTTTCTGAAAGATAAAATGAATTATACTGGATTTAGAAAGCATCCTAAAAATACATGTACAACATTAATAAAAACATATGACCCCATTACCCTTAGGCAGAAAGAGAAAAATTTCCTTACCATAAAGGAAGACTGATCAACACTCTTATAGCACATGATAGTATTTTTAAACTAAGATACACCTTTAAAACAAGTGGATATCATTTCACCATGCAATAATAATAACAACAGTATGCCGATGGCTGACCTCCAGAAGGAGTGAAATTAAAAGAACCTACGTGAGTAAATCAACATAAAATCAATCAATATGTTGAACAAGAAGGGTCAAGAAATTGCTAAATTATGTAGATTTGTTTATGGACACAGTGAATTATTATGATGACTACTCAAGGCCAGGTCACTGTCACAAGAAATTAAATTCAGTTTTCTTTAAGGAGTCTCGTCTTACTGATCAACATAGATTATATAAGGAAATGGCTATAGAATATATCACTGAAGGCCTCAAAAACTTAGTATGTAATGATCATCTAGCAAGATAAGACCTGGTGGTTAGAATTACACATTATAGAATCACAATATGAAATGATCAACTGTAATAAACTCAGCTACTCTCAGCAATACAGTGATTCCCAACAGTTCTGAGGGACTTCCAACAAAAGAATGCCAATCCTCTCCAGGGAAAGAACTGTTGGAGTAAGGAATGCATACTAAAGCATACTATTTTTTCACTTTAATATATTTGGGTTTTTATTTGGGGGTTTTGGCTTTATGTATTTTCTTACAAAAATGAACAATATGAAAGTATTTTGCATGATAATACATATATAACCCAGATCAAATTGCTTCCCAGCTCTGGGAAGAGGAAGGAAAGAGAGGTAGGGAAATAATAATTTATGTGAGAAATT
The DNA here is from genome assembly GCF_027887165.1 of Monodelphis domestica. Taxonomy (NCBI): domain Eukaryota; kingdom Metazoa; phylum Chordata; class Mammalia; order Didelphimorphia; family Didelphidae; genus Monodelphis; species Monodelphis domestica. The sequence goes on along the minus strand of NC_077232.1, from coordinate 221,167,189 downwards.
ATTATTACATGTAATAGGTAAAATAAAATATCTTTATCTAAAAATTTTAATTTAATTTTAAAAAAGAATCACAATATATTTCTTTGACTGACAAAATATACAGGAAAGTTCAACTAAAAATTCTCTGGATCTATAGCATTATCATAGTGGTTTCCATTTAGTGATTTGTATACTCGTTGGGAGTTCATGACAGTGGTCTCAGGAATTCATGCTAAAAATCCTTCAATTGTGTCCTAAGTACTAAATATCAACACAAATGTGCCATAATTATATTTTTCCCTGAGGTAAAAGGCATATTCATGTTTCAAGCATTTTAGGTTTGGTACTGTAGAGATTCAAAGTTGTCATGATCATATGCACAATGATTTTGATGATTGTGCAGTGATTATATCAAACTGACTACTTCAGACTAAGTGCAATGTACCCTGTCAGTTTCTCAATCAGATTCGTTGTTTCCAAAGAATCAAAAAGGTTCTTCTGTTTTGTGCAAACTAATTCCCAATGAATGGTCAGATGTATGCACATCCCTTGTTTGTGCTCTATACACTTAACCAAACTAGCTCTCTTATTCACCTCTGTTAATCAATAATTGTACCTCATCAGCTAAAAAACAAAGTGATCAAAATATAATGAATATTTGCTTTCTTGGAGAACAGATGTCAGGCTATTTGAAAACAATGATCACAGGGCATCCACATTATACGCCATTTTAAAACAGTTATGGACCATGATAAACATTCTGAAGAAACAACTCTTATTTGCCTCTCATTGAACTATTAATTCTGTTTTATATTTTAAATGTATCCTCTGCTTATGCTACTAATCTTCTAACTGGCAAATTCTCAAATAAACCAGTTGACAAAACTGGTCAGTTGGTCAGTAGCCAACTCCACTTATATTCAGTAAGACTACAACAAGTGTGCCAGAAGAAATATAAACATTGTTTAAAATGGAGCAATATATATATATATATATACATAAAATTGAACTTCTAAGACATTTATCATTTGATACAAGGCTTTTTATTAGCTAGTTGAAAAGTAAATATTTTATATTGTAACTCCCTATTAATTTTGTCAATTCATTAGGTGGCTAAGTTTTTTAAAATAATTTCTATCACCAAGCAAGTGAGCTTTTAAAGCCTATCATTTCTCATGATATATTTTTGAGATCAAGAATTTTCAGTTTATTGTTTTTTAAAATCAAAATACAAAAACAAACTCAATGTGGAACCAGATTTAAGGCTCTCTGGTGTTGAGTCAAATATTGGAATTTTGTTCACATATAACATGTTGTTCAACATTGAAATTCAATTTATACATGATAATATTTTATTAAACACCTAATTTGTAACTTACTTCATAAACAATGTTATTTATATTTTTAAAATGACATGAAGTTTAATATGATATCTTGAAGATAATAGTAATCATGTGGTATTGCTGGATTACATGTTCATAATTTTGTATTTATTTGTAATCATAGATAGGATAAGATTTTATATTTAATAGTTATAATCAAATAGTATAAATTTAAATTTGGTGCTTTGGGGACAAAAGTTATCTTTGTGGTCATTTTAAACACTAAACAATTACAATAAGTAATATGTTAAATTACCCCGTGATTGAATATGTTAAGTGACTCACTGATATCCTGAAATCAAAGTTCAAATAGGCAGAAAAAATTTAAAGTAATAAACATCTGCACATGAAAAAAAATTGTGTTATTGCTGAAAAGGGGTTTGCAGAACAATAACTGCACAAAACACTGGTAACCACTGTCATAGACTAGACTGAGATCAATAATTACCCAAACAAAACATTTATACATAAAAGCTTAAGAGCATTTTAAATTGATCCCACCATACTAAATATTCATAATCTTCAAACTATGTAGAACAAAAGCTATCAAAATACAGAAACCAAGGAGAAAAAAATCAAAATCACAAGGGAATAGGATGAGTCGTGTGTTATCTTTATCACTGTTTCCACTATCAGAATTGTACCCAAAGTAACTTCTCTGAGTCTACATAAAGAAAAAGAAGAGCGAACAGTAAAGAGGAAGGAGAACAAAAAGGAGATGATAGTGAATATGATGATGATGATGATGATGATAATGATGATGATAATGATGATGATAATGATGATGATGATGATCTCAAAAACCTGTGCCTATCATTCCTGTTGTTCTGTCTGCAGCTGGAACAAAACCATTATCACAAATTGGACCACAACACCAATTTTTAAAATTTAAACAATGTTTGTAAATAGATATTGTCACTCAAATGCCCATAATCACTTGGCTGAAAAGATCAAAATTAGGTGGGAACAGAATGAGGTCCATATCATTCCTATTGTCTTGTTTGCTACTGGAGTTATGCTGAGGATACTTTCAGTAAGTTTACTTACAGTAAGTCTAAATCCTAAGTTTTATTAAACTGCAAAAAGCATTTATTTGGTCTATTTGTGTAACAGTCTGTAGACTACTGAATAGGAAGAAATTTATCAAGATAGCAATTTGTCTCAGAACCAATTCTGTTTGAATCCCATTAAAATATAACAACAACACTAATAATAATTTTAAAAAGTTACCAGAAATAAAAGAAGGGTTAACCTTAAGGAACTTGGGCTTCATTAATCAATGTAGACCAATCATGTAAGGAAATGATAGAAAGTGCAACACAGAACTGCAAGCTGCAAAAATTAAGCGCCTGGCAAGACACAATCTGGTAGCTAGAATTATGTATCAGAAATTTGCAACCTTTTATATATTAATAAATGACTAATTCTCACACTATAAATACAGATCACAAAAAATCCTAAGCAACTCAACCAATAGGCTGTACTATACAGGGACAATGACCACAGAATTAACTGTTGCCTACAATTAATTTCATTGGCAAAACATTGATTCTTAAAAATATTTTCAACAGATCTTTCCAAAAAGTTTTTAAAATAAAGTTTAATTTAAATGCTAGCACTTTCATTCAACTCCAAAAAACAGTTATTATATCTGTTCAATAGTCTATAGACTATAAGAAATAAAAGAATAGCAGAAAGATAGTGACTTTTCCAGGATCATTACTGTTTGAATCCCATTGAACAAGAAGATAATGAGGCAATAGGACAATTGGATTTAAAACTACAAGAGAATTATAGATTTTCTAGTCTATCTCATACATTTTGCAGATAAAGAAACTAAGACCTAAAGAGATTGTGAGACTTTCCTATGATTACCAAGAGAAACAATCTCTTCCCCATAGTTAAGAGAGAACTACTACAGAGGTAGAAAGAGGCTTATAATGAATGATCACTGGGTTTTGTTTACGTATTTATTTTCATAAGGATGATTTAATAAAAGAAGGCATATTGGAATAATGATCCTAATGTTTTTTAAAAGGTATAAATGAAAATGACTAATTGGATGAGTATATTACTTATAACTAATTTATACGTAAATACTCAAGTTGCACAGGTCCTGTCATGCAGTATTCCTTTTCCACTCTCTCCCACTTTTCCTTGAAAATACATTTTACTTTATCAATTACATGTAATAACAAATTTCCACACAAGTTTTCTGAAGTTAGATGATCCAAATTGTCTCCCTTCCTCCTACCTGTCTCCCTTCCTCCTACCTGTCTCCCTTCCTGGAGGTGGCAAACACTTCAACCTGAGTGCTACATGCCTCCCACTTTTTTTAATGCCTTTTTAAAAAATTAAGTTTATTTATTTAATTAATTTAGAATATTTTTCCATGGTTACATGATTCATGTTCTTTCCCTCCTCTCTTCCCACCCCCCTCCCATAGGCAATGTACATTTTACATGTGTCCTTGATCAAAATATATATTCATGTTATTAATATTTGCACTAGGGTGATAATTTAGAATCTACATCCCCAATCATATCCCCATCAAACCATGTGATCAAGAAGTTGTTTTTCTTCTGTGTTTCTACTCCCACAGTTCTTTCTCTGGATGTAGATAGTATCCCTTCTCATAAGTCCCTCAGAATTGTACTGGATCCTTGCATTCCTGCTAGTAGAGAAGTCCATTACATTCTATTGTGCCACTGTGTAACCATCTATGTGTATAATGTTCTCCTGGTTCTCCTCCTTTCATTCTGCATCAATCCCTGGAGGTCTTTCCAGTTGACATGGAATTCCTCCAGTTCATTATTCCTTTGAGCACAATAGTATTCCATCACCAAAAGATACCACAATTGGTTCAGCCATTCCTCAATTGGAGGGCATCCTCTTATTTTCCAATTTTTTGCCACCACAAAGAGTGCAACTATAAATATTTTTATACAAGTCTTTTCCTTATGATCACTTTGAGGTATAAACCTAGAAGTGGTATGGCTGGGTCAAAGAGCAGGCAGTCTTTTATCGCCCTTTGGGCATAGTTCCAAATTGCCCTCCAGAATTGATGGATCAATTCACAACTCCACCAGCAATGCATTAATGCCCCATTTTGCCACACCCCATTTATTATTTTCCTTTGCTGTCATGTTAGCCAATCTGCTAGGTGTAAGGTGATGTGTAAGAGTTTTGGGATTACCATTTCTCTAATTATAAGAGATTTAGAATACTTTTTCATGTGCTTATTGATAATTTTGATTTCTTTATCTGAAAATTGCCTATTTATGTCCCTTGCCCATTATCAATTGGGGAATGGCTTGACTTTTTGCATAATTGATTTAGCTCCTTATAAATTTGAGTAATTATACTTTTGTCAGAGGTTTTTGTTATGAAGATTTTTTTTCCCAATTTGATGTTTTCCTTCTAATTTTGGTTGCATTGGTTTTGTTTATATAAGAACTTTTTAAGTTAATGTAATCAAAATTATTCATTTTATATTTTGTAATATTCTCTATCTCTCACTTGGTCTTAAAATCTTTCCTTTCCCATAGATCTGACAGGTATACTAGTCTATGTTCATTAACTTAATTTATAGTTTTCTTCTCTATACTTAAGTCTTTCACCCATTCTGAATTTATCTTGGTGTAGTTTGTGAGATGTTGATATAAACCTAATCTCTCCCATACTGTTTTTCAATTTTCCCAGCAGTTTTTGTCAAATAGTAAGTTTTTCCCCAAAATCTGGGATCTTTGGGTTTATTGTACACTGTCTTGCTGAGGTCATTACCCCAAGTCTAGTCCATTGATCCTCCTATCTGTCTCTTAGCCAGTACCATATTGTTTTGATGACCACTACTTTATAGTACAGTTTAAGATCTGGTACTGCTAGGCTCCCCTCCTTCACATTTTTTTTATTATTTCCCTTGATATTCTTGATCTCTTGTTCTTCCAAATGAACTTTGTTATAATTTTTTTCTAATTCAGTAAAAATGTTTCTTCATAGTTTGATAGGAATGGCACTAAATAAATTAATTAATTTGGACAGTACTGTCATTTTATTATGTTAGCTCGTCCTGCTCATGAGCAATTCATGTTTTGCCAATTGTGTGGAAAGTGTTTTGTAATTGTGTTTATATCCTCCCACTTTTAACTAGCCTATCGCCAAAGAAGCTACCAAATGCTTTGGCATGAAAATGAGCTGATCCCATATCCATTCCTTACCACTTCCTTTTTTCCCTTTAGGGTTAGGATATTGCAGCCACTGTCACAATGATGATGATATGAGAGAGAGAGAGAGAGAGAGAGAGAGAGAGAGAGAGAGAGAGAGAGAGAGAGAGAGAGACTCAGAGAGAGAGAGAGAGAGAGAGAGAGAGAGAGAGAGAGAGAGAGACTCAGAGAGAGAGACAGAGAGAGAGAGACAGAGACACAGAGACAGAGACAGAGACACAGAGACAGAGACAGAGAATGTCTGGCACTTTACTAAATGCTAGAGATACAAATAAAATCTAACAAGATAATCTCTTTATTCACAGCTTATATTCTGTTGGGGGCAGCAGTAAATAAAAAATGAGCTGGAAATCAGGAATGGGTGAGAAAAACGATGCTGGCAAAGGGGTAGAGTTGGGAGTGAGGTATATATGGCTGGAGTCCCTCATAAAAGAGACTCAGTAATCAGAGAAGTCCTCAGAGTAAAGATCACTTCACTGTGAGAAAGCTATTAACAAGCAAACAATTTAATTTCACCTTATACAAATCCTTCAAGCACAGGAAAGGTAGAAGAGTGGTAAGGGGTAGGCAAATGGGGTTAAGTGAACTGCCCAAGATCACACAACCAAAGAAGTGTCTCAAGCTATAATTGAACCCAGGATCTCTCATCTCCAGGCCTGGTTCTCCATCTGTTGAGACACCTACCTGTCCTTTCCTTTACTTTAAAGAGGAAGAAAGTAAAAACTTTTAAGTGTAAATTTTAGACCCAACCAAGAACCACTTCAAGCATTCTACAACCCTTTAAGGTCCTTCACTATTTAAACATAAATTATTGCAATGGTGTTGTTTTTTTATTCTTTTTCATTACAAATAGACAGTATGTCACTAGAGATGGTGACACAAGTCACTGGATTTGCAATTAAAATGTGTGGGTTCAAATTCTAACTCTAGGAGTTGAACTGGTTGTTCTATAATATGATACTTACTTCTACTACATATCTAGGTATATAAATATATATAATTTATGATTTTATGATTATCATGCATGTGGGTTAAGTATGCTTTTGTGAGCTGACCTTCCAGCCACCATTTAGAACATTAGCTCTTTGTTTTACGTTCCAATCAATAAATGTAATGTGCATATTTGAAATATAAACTGAAAATTTATAGACTACTTATAATTTGTAAAATAAAATGTAATTTTGTCCACTTTAATTTGCCAATAACTTTGGCTTTTTAAAATTCAGTTTTAACTAAAGCACATATGCTATTACATTTATATAACCTCACAGGCTCTGTGTTATTATAAATATATTGACATTTAATCCTATAATTCATTTAGTTTCCATAAGGATATATTTATAAAATATAATTTTGTTAAACTGGGAATATCTGTCCCTAAATCTCTTAGGTTGGTTTTCTGTTATAACTTATATTCTTTAAAACAAGCAAGCTTGAGTTTGAATATCAACCTCCAAACAAGCCAGGAATGAAAATTATAAAGCAGACTGAAGAAAATGGCAGCCTATTGACAGAAACAGTATCAAAACATTTGAGGCATCAATAGACCCTCCAGTATAATATTACCAATTATTTGCATTTTGAATCTAAATGAAACCTATAAATAATTTATAAGACTTGGGAAATCATGGAAATTTTTTCTCTAAAATACTACAAATATAAATCATATAGGATAGCTGTAATTAAATGATATCATCAGTTTCCAAGGAGATGAAAAAAATGACCAAGACTTTGACATCTCTGTATTAGCCCAAATGATAATATATTACTCTTATTTACCAAAAATAGAAATCCATTTAAATATACTAAAATATATTAATTATAAAAATCCTATAACAACTTGGCCTATGTATGTGTAACTGTACATAGCTTATCTATATTCAATATACAAATATATATATTAAATATATATATGTATACACACACACACACACACACACACACACACACACACACACACACATAGAGGATACATATTGTACATAACTACATTTCCCCTACCTTGGAATAAGAATCATTTTTTGAGAACCACCTTAGTATTTCCATGGTCATTCCAAAGCTTTGCTAGTTCAAAAAGTTCAGTCTCTTGTTATGACAACTACAACTCATTTCACTTGAGATGAAGGAACTAAATCCTGACTGTTCACTGAATAATGCAGATTTATTGCAGAAGAAAAGCCCGAGCTCTGTCACACCACATACAAATCAGCAGTGCAATAGATTGGCAACTACATCCCTTTACGAGATATCATTTTCATTTTGTTTTTTACTTAAAGTCTTTTGTTCTTGTTCTCTTTCTATTTCAAAAAATTATGAATTTTATATGTTTGCCATTATCTCATGTTATTTTCAACATGGAAAAACACCTTTTTTTGTTGATGATCCAGTTTGGTCAGAGTGCCCAAACAATTAACAAAGTTTACTATAACCAGTTTATGAGTGAAATTAATTCAATAAAATCTAAGATAAAACTATATGTATGAGTATTATTACATATATTATTACAGTATTATATTATATTATAGTACAGTATATATATAAAGTATAATTACATACAGATACTTGCTTTTCTATTTGGTAATATGGTGATAGGAGATCTTACATGAAACAATTGCCCAAAATAAGAAAAAATTTTAAGCTAAAATTAAGTTTTAAAAAAATAGGAAATCACAATATTAATTTACACTTTTATGATTGAATTTTAATGCCTCCAAGGTTATTTCCTATTCATAATCGATTTATAGATATAAGTTTTACAGATGGATATTTTTTAGCTAAATAATTTAGTTTATCCCTTTGTCACTATGAAGCAACATTTAAGGATAATCGCTCAATATCACAATGCCTCTGCTTAAAAAATAAACTCAAATTTACAAAATATATTTAAAAACCTAGAAAATAATAAGCATTTCCATGACTTAGCAGATCAATTCAATGTCTATGGAAATCAAAATTCATGCAGGAAAGTTTTCACTTTCACATTGAATATTACCATTCTGACTCAAAAGGGGTATTTTCAGCATTCAGCACTGATCAAGAATTCTAGGATCACAATCACTATTATCTAAAGAGTAAAGACAACTCGGTCATTTCCACATCACAATCATATTCTCAGATATAAGACAAATCTTTCTTTTTAATTTTTTTCTTAATTAAAGGTATTCTAACAAGGATTTTTCCATGCATAGTCCACTGGGATGCACTTGTTGCTACATTTTCTTGATTAAAAATAATTTCACACAATATCCTGAACCAGAAATGTTTTGATCATCTAATTTTAATTTAAAAACCCTTATTGGTTCCAAGGCAGAAGAGCAGAAAGCACTAGGCAGTGGGTCAAACAACTAAGAAGTGTCTGAGGTCATATTTGAATTTAGGACCTCCTGTTTCTGGGCCTGGCTCTCAATCCACTGAGCTACCCAACAGCCCCTGATCATCAAATTATAAGGTACCTCAACTGCATGTGGAAATTTCACCATCACCTGCACCATCTCCTTTTGGAAAACTGTTGGGGCTACAACCCACTAGTGACTCTCAAGTTTAGCCCCTAGCCAGCCTCAGCTCTTACCCCACCCACTTGAAGTAATGCCAACTAGAAGGACAAATAACAGCGAAATAATAAAGTAGAAAAGGATAAATAATAAAAAAAAAGGTTTATAATGGTGGGAATCTCAGAACACAGCTATGGAGAGAATAGTAAGGTAGGAGACTTGGTAGAATAAGGCAGAAAAAAGTTCATATTCTTTACTATCATGCACGAGAGGAAAAAAATAGTGAAAATCTGATACAATTTAATATTTTCTGGTTTCTTAGTTGTTAATAAAAAAACAACAACAACAACAAATATACCTTTATCTGATGACTAAGAATGTTGTCCCTAAAAAGCAGAAACTTCAAAAGAAAAAATACACATTTATCTATATAGTAAATAATAGAATTGACTGAAAAGCATTGTGGGAAAATGATAGAGTAAGATGGGAAGCGTTCTTATCCTCCTAAAATTCCCCACAAACAACTGAAAATCAATTCATAAAATCAACTTTTAAAGGCAACAAGAACAGATAGAAATCCAAAGTGTAGCCGAATGAAGACTAAGGAGAAAGCATTCTAATTTTCCTGGCTCCAGTCCCACAACCTTAGTCCCAGGAGGCAGGAACAGAGAAAACAAAGGTAATCTACAGAACAGTTTTGGGAGAGCAGGATTAGGAACTTAACCTGGAATCTGAATCTGTAGGATGAGGGTCCTTAATTCGGTTTTGTCTCAGGATACTCCTGGCTAGATCCTGGATACTGAAGGAATGGACATCTTGGAATTGGTAGGCATCAGGCCATGAGAGCAGGAACTCAAGACTCATGACTAACAAAGGAGAGACTTTGGAGGCCAGAAAAACCCAGAGAGTATGTTTGCTGAGGAACTTGGGTCCATAAACTGTGGTCATTCCCAGGAGAGGAGACACTGGTTGTTGCCACAGAAAGAGGTGGAATTGCTGCTTGCAGTTGCTCAGGTTGGAGCACCTGAGCTCATGGGCTAGGGTTTGAGCAGGAATGAAAATACATCTGACTTAAAAGACCTCAAAAACAAAACAAAACAAATCATAGATCAAGGAAAAATTAGAAAAGAAAATTTTGAAGGATCATCCAAATGGAAAAAAAAGATCCAGAAACTTATGGAAGAAAATAAGTAGAATTGGATAAGTGGAAACTATGATTTCCTAAGACAAGAAATAATAAAGCAAAACCAAAAGAATGAAATCAAAGCAGTGAATATGAAACATCTTACCACAAAAACAATTGACCTGAAAAATAGATCAAGAATAGTTGGACTCCCAGAAATTTACAATAAAAAAGTTTAGATGCCATAATCCAAGAAATCATAAAAGGAAACTGCCTATAAATTCTAGAAACAGAGAGTAAAATAGAAATTGAAAGAATCTACTGATCACCACCTCAACGAGACTCAAAGATGAAAATATACAGGAACATCATTGCTAACTTCTGTAGCCCCCAGACTAAGGAAGCAATACTTTAAATAATTAGCAAGGGAAAAAAAAACAATATAAATACTGTGGAGCTACAGTCAGAATAACATGACTTAGCAACCACAACATTAAAAGAATGTAGGACATGAAACATAGCATTTCACAGTGCAAAAGAAGGGGGCTTACAGCAAGAATAATATATTCAACAAAGATGCGCATGAGTATAAAAGAAAAAAAATATTTAACAAACTAAGAGTTCCAACTCTTCCAGATCTCAGCATAAAATTTGATCTATAAGAAATGCACAAAGGTAATGAAAGACTAATCATAATCAATCCAAAAGGTCAAATTGATTCTGACATGAGAAAATGTCATCTACAGTCCCTGGGAATGGCATTATTGCCTGGTGTTCTGAAGGGGCAGGTATGGATGGAAGACTTTTGGTCAAGGGAATGTAATGGAATGAGCCTAGATGATAGTGGAATAGATCAGAAGGAGGCAGAGTGGAATGGCTATTTCATATGGAAGGAGAATGAGTGGAGGAACTGCCATGGAGAAGGGTATCACCACTGTAGAAGGCTAGATTTACCAGAACCCAATTCTCATCAGACCTGGGATGAAGAGAAAACAACATACATAATTTGAAGGTAAAAGGTTTTTTTAACTTACAGATAACAGGAGGAAAATGGATAGGATAAGGAAGGTACTGGAAGTTCCCTTATGTGACTGAAGGAAAAAAGAGAAGGAAGACTGGATTAAGAGAAAATAGGACAAGGGTATAAGAAAAGGGCGGGAAGGGAAGGGAGAAATATCAAGAGGTGAGTACATATCAAGAGATAGGAGGTAAACTGAGAGGATAAAGGAATCAAGAAGTAGGAGGGCACAATTGGGAGTTAAGGAAGGGGGTTTTGGAATGGTAGATAGAATAATAAAAAGTAAAGGGCAAGGGATAAGGGAGTGATCTTTGGAAAAGTGAGCCAATTTGGAACTAAGAAAGCAAGGGGAAAGGATAATGGAGGATTTGGGGGAAGGAATGTGAAAAGAAGAGGTATTAGTCAAAGGAAACTGGACATCTGAAGAGGGATACAGCGGAAAGAAAGGAAGAGGGAAACAAACAGTGAAAAGGAACAGAGTAGATGGAAATGTACAACTAGTAGCTATAACATTGAGTGTAATGAGATCAATTCACACATACAAAGAAAATGGCTGTCCAAAAAGATCAAAGAAACACACTGAAAATAATAAATACATATAGAGTAAGGTGAGGGGCTGGAGCAGAATATACTATACCTTAGTTAAGCCAGAGAAGACAAGAGTAGTAAGAATCCAAGTAAAACAAATCCAAAGGAAACTCAGAAGCAAATAATGTTTATATTAGCATATATATATATATATATATATATAATATGCATATTCTAAACTAATGGTAAGCAGTTGGAATTTGTGATCTTTCACATAATCTTTTTAATGTACTTGTTTATTTAATTTTTTATTGGTGGTGGTGGTAGTTAATAAGCATATAATAAAATTTTAAAAGAATATAACAACTTTAAAAGATGCTACTTAAATTGAATTTTCTTTTCTTATTATAGTGATGATGGATTAAAATAGCTAAAATATTCTATTTTCAAAATGCCATTCAAAGGTTGCCATGGCAATTATTCTATAGTTTCAAAGTGTAATTAGGATAAGATATAGAAAGTAAATTCAATTTGAAGCTCTACTTGGGAAAATGGATGCATTGGATATTATTTCAATATCATACAAGTATTCTGTATCTCAGTATATATTCTCAATATGTAACTTTAAAAAATGTCATTTTATATTTGAAATCTTAACATAGGTTTAAATAAAATAAAAATAATAATAAATAATAAATAAATAAATAATAAAATAAAAATAATAATAAAATAAAAATAAAAAATAGTATTTCATCTGCAAGTCAAGAGGCTAGAAAAATGTCTTCTATCTAGCCTAAACATAAATATACTCTAGGTTTCATACTACGTATTACTTCATTATTTATCTCTGCTAACAATTAAGCTATCTTTTTCCTCTTAGAATGCATCTGTGCAAAAATATTCTTACCAATGGTACAGAGAAAATAGCTGTGTGCAAAGGAATATTAATCACAAAACCCCTGTAATATAAACATGTTTTACTCTTTCTTGGTATTCATACCAATCGTGCTCAAACCAGGTTGAGAAATAAGTCATCCAAATCATAGAATATTCCTATTTTAAGTTAAGGCAATTGTAAATTCAGCAACAAGGAAATTTAACACCTGAAGTGAGGACAATATGTTCCTACTAAAAGAACTTTACCAAACTGTCTAAGCTCTGCAAAATGAGATTCAGTGGTAGAAGCAAAAGAAGAATAGATATTTCAGCTAAAATTGTTTGAATTAGAATATGAACACTCATTCAAAAGAATAAAATGAGAAAATGGAAGCCTATGTGAAGTACAAAATAAAATTACTACAACCAATAATTGTTGCAAAATCATCAGTTGTACAATTATGTTTCTGTAAAATAAATGGAAATAAAACTCTCAAATGAAAGACAGTTTAAAATAAATATTATAAAATTCCAGGTAACCAATCTGAAATTTTATAATAGGAGGAAATGAAAAATTAGTTCCATCTTCCATCTAGCTACAGTAATACTTCCAGAGATTGCTCTCCAGAGGTCTATAGGATGATCTTTATGCCACTCTACTCTTCCCACCTACCCTACACATAAAAATTTTAAGTTAAAATTGCATAGAAAAGGTGGATAGTTAGCTATTTGTGGTTACCATTAGCAACGATGCTTACAATAGAATTCTTTGCAAACCACCTCAGAAAGTTTAAAGAGACCATATCCCATAGAACCTAATGTCTTAAAGAAAATAGCAAATTAAACATTTTGTTTTGCTAATATTGCCCAGTTTTATATCCCCAATTGTTCTTTTAAATATGCTCATTTTCTGGTAAATAGCAGGTACAGTGGGAAAAATGCTTCACCCTAGAGCCCATGTCTTCCCAAAGATGCAATATTTCAAATATATTTTTCTTGACTCCACAGACCCACTCCAAATCTCTTTATATGTTTTATATACATATTGCATATACTTATCTGTGAACACAGGGCAGCTAGGTGGTACAGTGGAGAAAGCACCAGAGGTCAAGCTAGGTGGTACAATGGTTTAAAGTTGGGAAGACCTGAGTTCAAAATATCCCTTAGAGACTTACTAGCTGTGGGATCCTGGGCAAATTACTACTATTGTTATCAATTGTCTCATCTGTAAAATGAGCTAAAGAAAAAAATGACAAACCGTTGCACTATTTTTGGCAAGAAAACTCCAAATAGGGTCACAATGATGGACAGGACTGGAACAACAATAATAGAAAACCTCTGTGAACAAGTGTAATTTCTCCATAATATATAAGCTCCTTGAGGGCAAGGACTATATCCCATTAAGTACATATACAAAATATGTACTAGATAATAATAAGAGGTTGGGAGGGAAAGCCCTTGCAAGGGGCTAAGCTTCATGAAGGAGGTGGTATATGGTAGACAAGTATTTATATATTCTGGCTACTTAAATGTAATAGGAGCTAAGGAGAACAGTATATAAAGTGCTGAACTTTAACTCAGAAAAACTGGAATTTAAATTCAGCTGGAGACACTTGCTAGCTGTGTGACACAGGACAAGTCACTTAACCTCTATTTGCCTCAGTTTCTTCTTCTGTAAATTGGGAATAATAATAGTATCTACCGCCTGGGCTGTTTCTGAGTAGCAACAGAAATAATCATTATGTGCCTGGCACACACATATTTTAATGTATCTAATATAATCATATTTCATGCATATTATTATATATAAAGTTGTATTTATAAATTTAAAATAAAAATAGTGCCTGGACCTAGAAGTACCAGATGTTTAACTGTATCATAAAGTGGTGGTCATCAAAATAATATGGTACTGGCTAAGAGACAGAAAAGATCAATGGAATAGACTTGGGGTAAATGACCTCAGCAAGATAGTGTACAAAAAACCCAAAGATCCCAGCTTGGGGGACAAGAACCCACTATTTGACAAAAACTGCTGAGAAAATTGGAAAACAGTATGGGAAAGATTAGGTTTGATCCAATATCTCACATCCTGTATCAAGATAAATTCAAAATGGGTAAATGACTTACATATAAAGAGGGAAATTAAAAGCAAACTAGGTGAATATAAAATAGTATAGCTATCATATCTATGGAAAAGGAAAGAATTTAAGACCAAGTAAGAGACAGAGAATATTATAAAATATAAAATTGATCATTTTGATTATATTAAATTAAAAAGGTCTTATATAAACAAAACCAATGCAAACAAAATTATAAGGGAAGCAACAAATTGGGAAAAATATTTATTTGTAACAAAAACCTCTGACAAAAGTCTAATTTCTTAAATTTATAAGGAGCTAAGTCAAATGTAAAAAGAAATCAAGCCATTCCCCAATTGATAAATGGGCAAAAGTCAAGAATAGGCAGTTTTCAAATAAAGAAATCAAAACTATCAATAAACATATGAAAAAAATGTTCTAAATCTCTCATAATTAGAGAATTGCAAATCAAAACAACTCTGAGGTAACACCTAACACCTATCAGATTGGTCAATATGACAGTAAAGGAAAATAATAAATGTTGGAGGGGATGTGGCAAAATTGGGACACTAATACACTGCTGATGGAATTGTAAATTAATCCAACCATTCTGGAGGGAAATTTGGAAATATGCCCAAAGGGCTTTAAAAGACTGCCTGCCATTCTATCCAGCCATATCACTGCTGGATAGACAATAGGGAAAAATACTTGTACAAAAATATTTCTAGTCGTGCTCTTTGTGGTGGCAAAAAAATTGGAAAATGAGGGGATGCCCTTTGATTGGGGAATGGCTGAACAAATTGTGGTATCTGTTTTGATCGTGCTAAAGGAAATAATGAACTGGAGGAATTCTATGTGAACTGGAAGGACCTCCAAGAATTGATGCAGAGTGAAAGGATCAGAACCATGAGAACATTGTACACAGAGACAGATACACTGTGGTGCAACTGAATGTAATAGACTTCTCTACTAGCAGCAATGCAATGACCCAGAACAATCCAGAGGAAATTATGAGAAAGAATGCTATCTGCATCTAGAGAAAGAATGGTGGGAGTAGAAATAGAAGAAAAACTTATAATTGATCATGTGGTTAGATGGGGACATGATTGGGGATACTGACTAAATGATCATTCTCCTGCAAATATTAATAATATGGAAATGGATCTTTTTAAACCCTTACCTTCTGTCTTGGAGCCAATATTGACTCCAAGGCAGAAGAGTGGTAAGGGCTAGGTAATGGGGGTTAAGTGATTTGCCCAGGGTCATACAGCTAGGAAGTGTCTGAGGCCAGATTTGAACCCAGGACCTCCCATCTCTATATCTGGCTCTCAATCCACTGTGCCACCCAGCTGCCCCCATAGAAATAGATTTTGAACAATGATACATGAATAACCCAGTGGAATCACTTGTCAGCTGGGGTGGGGGGAGGGAAGAGAGGAGGGAAAACACATGAATCACGTAACCATTGTAGCATCCCAAGCATATTCACATCTATGAAATATAAATGACTGTATGGCGACTGTGTCTCCAAGCATAAGGTCATACCAATGAGGTTTGTGAATGTAACCTTGAACTGGCCATGCGGCCCTTGGCTAAGACAAACTCATTAACATGCTCAGACTCAATTCCCAGGGAAAGCGCGGTTTGCAATCTACACGCCCAAAGGTGTTCCCTCTACCTTGCCACCCAATCTTGATTGTCTATACTTTGTGATGTGGTTACTATGTCCTTGGGAGTACCGCCCAAGCAAGACAGGAATTAAATTCAGAGGCAAACCCATGAACTTCCTCTTGCCTCTTGGCCTTTCTCCCTTTCAAGGAGCTCCACTGGGCTCCTCAATGACTATGTCTCTCTCTCTTCTTGACCTTCTCCTTCCCCGAGGCTGTAACCATCTTGGCCTGCATTTCCTATCTTAATCTCCTCATCCACCTCGTGTTCCTTTGTACTCATACTCTATCAAAGGGAGTATCATAGGGATTGCCTGCCCTATCCAACCACTGACTTGTCCCTGTCTTTCATTTCCACCCTGGTTCTCGGTTCCTACCTCTCCTCGGGTCCCATCACAAAGGTGAGCCCCTTCCCTTGTGGAACCCTGCTGGTCAGGGAAGTCCATTAAGGAAAACCCCACAACCATGGGAAAATATTCTTAATCAATTAATTAATTAATTAATTTTTAAAACAGTGCCTAGAACAATATCAACACTCTGTAAATGTTAGCTATTATTATTAAATGCCATTTTGAGATGGATATAAGAAATTGCCTTTTCTTTCTCTTTAATTCCTCAAACAGATCTGGTCATCTTTACCAGCAACCTGTCAGCACTGCCATGTTTGGAGATGGGTCCCTGCTGTTAGAAATCATCTCATACACACTGCTAGCCAATTTTGTTAAGAATGAGATCGCTCAAATCCCAAATTCGGAATTGCATTACATCCCTCAAGCACTCTCTTTCCCCATGTGGTGACTAGTAAGGGCTCAGAAAGGTGCCCAGACTTGTAGGATCTGAATGGTTCTTTCATTATTGCTCTTCAGCTGACATGGCTTTGGGAGAGGCACTAGAAGCCAGAGCTCTTTCAGAGCCTCTCAGGGTCTGATGCAGTGGCAATATGTGTGTTAGCTTCTACAAACTCTCATTCAGTTTTTGCATGGTCCCTACAGTCATCGTTCACCAAAAAATACCCAGCAAGAAGCCTAAGCACCTACATACCCCTTTCCTCGCTCTCTTTCCCTAGCACATGCTACCAGCAGATCTCATTCTGTTCTTTTCACACAAAGCATCTTTCTGTGCTCTGAGACTTCACACATTCTGGAGTTAATCTCCCCCACCATACCTTCTCCACCAAGGGAAAATCCTGAAGCCTCCAAATCCAAGCAAAATGACTGCCAGCTGAATAATGCGTAACCCACCAGGAGCTTGTTCTCTTAGGGTCTAGTCTAGCTCTGATAGTACATCTCAGATGCCAAGTACTCCATCAAATAAAGTACTTCATGAAAATCCCTGAGGGAATAGTAAAAAAAAAAGTTTTAAAAATGGAAAAATAGAAAAACCTGTTTACAATACCTCTAGCATGTCTTAGTATCTGGAAACTGCCTTAAGAGAGCTCAGAAATTAAGTCATGAATAAACTCTAATTCTTTGCTTTGTGGGGAAGCAGAGGTAGCTCAAGTGATAGAACTCTAGACCTGGAATGAGAAAGATCTGAGTTTAAATCCAGCCTCAGACACTCTTTAGCACTGTGACCTGGGGCAAGTCACTTAACTCTGCTTTAACCCACTGAAGAAGAAAATGGCAAAGCACTCCAGTGTCTGCCCAGAAAACCCTAGAGAGGGTCAGGAAGATTAGGACAGGACTGAACAACAACTTATTAGAAGATAAATGGCTCAGTGCCTCACGGTTCCCAGACCTGCTTGTCCATCAGTGTTAGGCTGAGGTGTCACCCAGTCTGTAGCTTGGTATTGTCTACTCTTTGTCAAATAGTAAGTAGGGAAACTTCCTGCCTGCTACCTGGGGCAGGAACTGAGATGCAATGGCTCATCCTTTTACTGACAGTGGGGTGGGGGTGGGGGAGTACCCGTAATGCTGGATCATTTTATTATTAATATTAAAGTGTAATATTCCCTTTCTGAACTCCTATCATTCAGTCTAGTTTTTAGAGAGCTCTCCCTTCCTAGCTGAGGATTGACATCACACTCCTCCCAAGACCTGGGCTGGGCCTTTCTATTTATCCTGTAAACTAACTAACTAGAACTAGTCCAGGCAACCAAAAGTGACCCATTGTGTGTCCTGGTCCCATTCATTATAGTTTGAAGCTTCCTGGCCTACAAAGGTGAAACTAAACCAGAAAGGTAGCTGGATCTCTTAGGCAGCCCTCTCTAAAGATGAAGTAATTGGAAGAAGTTGAAAGTTCTTTAGCCTACCTTCTCATTTACTATCCAGTAATCAGGTGAACTTTCTATGGTCAGGATTGGTCTTAGTCATTTGCGCTGGGAAAGAAAGACCTGGATTTTTACTGATCCTGGATGCTCCCTGGGAAGATTTGATCATCCAGATCACTGACCTCAATTTATTGACTATTCGCTGGCCTAATTAATAAATGATTTTTGTAATTAGTAAACTGATACCCAGAACTTTGTCACTCAGAATTGTACTTGCTACCCATGGACATACACATATGAGTAGTTTTTTTTTATCTCATTATTAAAGTTATCAATAAAAGCAGACTCTATTTTGAAGCCATTGATGGGATCTGCCCATCAACATGTTGCTACTTTGACATAGTTTTAATAAATTATTTTTCATTCCCTTCGTCCTAAGTTTTGCCTTCTTAATCAAGATGAAAATCTGAACAAAGAATCTTCCTTTAACAAACTGGTACACCCTAACTTGATATAATGACTACCTCTGTTCGAGATTAGTTTCTGGGGTCTAGGAAAATTTCTTGGAACCTAGCCAAAGCCATGAGAACAAGCATCTATTTCCATAAAAACGGGCCCAAAGTCAGCCAGGAAGATGACTCATACTCTATTACCTGTCCTTTCTTTCACTTTATCATCCATTAGAAAAGTTCAGAGATATCAGAATCTGGGAGATACAGATCTGGCAGCAGAGACAGTGGCTAACACCTTGCTACCTACCAATCATTGCCCTAGAACCCTTCTGAAGTGAGGACAACTGACAAGTTCTTGTCAAGAGATGGCAACTTTCCTCATGATAAGGGAAAGGTGAGAAGCCATTTTTATTCACTTGGTTCCCTCTCCTCACGCCACCCTATTAGCTGAACTACTTTCCAGTTCATCATGATGGCTCATAGACATCCACCTGGAGATCCAGACCTCAGAAGCTACAACATCCTCTGCCTCTTGAGGCTCCTGGGAGACCTCAGGTGTCTATAAAGACTATCTTTTAATACATCTCGTTTGGACAGCTATGTTGTGTGTAGCTCTGGCTCTCTCTTTTCCCTCTTCTAGGTTGGCAAGAGTGAGCTAAGCACTACTCCAAGAAGCTGAGAATGATTCCATGAGGGACAGGAGCCCAACAAGGCACAGCAACTCTGACTGGCCAATAGTCTCTGGGAGTGAAGTAGGGTCAAAGAAGACTGGAAGTGGATCCAGGAGCCTCCCACTAAAGACTTTAAGAAAAACTAGATAAAAGCTCTGAGTCTAACTCCCTATCTTCGGAGCACCTCATTTTGGAATTTTGCCAGCTTGTCCTTGATTTCTTTTGCCTCCATTCTGATTGAGTATGTAAAACCCATTTCTGATATGTCTCTGGAAGAAGAAAACAATAACAAAAATATATATATATATATTGCATGGAGGCAGGGTCTAAGCTTTGATCCCAAGATCATCTTTCACTTTTATGCAAATTATGTTAGGTGAAATATGTTCAAAACTTTTAGTGATGTCCAAATCTTCTTGATCCCATTTGGGATTTTCTTGGCAAAGACACTGGAGTCATTTGCCATTTCCTTCTCCAGTTCTCTTTACAAATGAGGGAAATCATCTGAGGCAAATAATGTTAAGTGACTTAGCCAGAGTCACACACATGGTGTTTGAGGCTAGATTTGAACTGAGGAAGATAAGTCTTCCTAATTCTAGACTTGACATTCTATACACTATGCTAACTAGATAATCTAGCTGAAATTGGTAAAATTCTTATTTCGGGGGGACATCTGGGTAGCTCAGTGGATTGAGAGCCAGGCCTAGAGGCAGGAGGTCCTGGGTTCAAATCTGACCTCAGACACTTCCCAGCTATGTGCCCCTGGGCAAGTCACTTAACTCCC
Source organism: Monodelphis domestica (assembly GCF_027887165.1). NCBI lineage: Eukaryota > Metazoa > Chordata > Mammalia > Didelphimorphia > Didelphidae > Monodelphis > Monodelphis domestica. The sequence continues at coordinate 221,146,708 of NC_077232.1, read as the reverse complement.
ATTGCTTACTACTCTTCTGTCTTAGAATCAATACACTGTATTGAATCTGGGACAGAAGGTAAGGGTTAAAAAAAGATTCATATTTCAGTCTTCATAATGAATATCTATCTAGCCTCTCACCCAAACAAAACCTCTTATTTTTTATTGTATTTTTACCAGCATAAAATCTTTCAGTCCCCCCTACAAACTAATCCCATTCTTTGGATGATTGCCTAGATGTATTTATGAACCAAATAGGAAAGGGAGAAATGTGAATAGGAGAAGAAATACTAATTAAATAAAGTAACCCTATATTTCTGGTTCCTATTCTCACTGATAGGACAGAAGGCATTCTGGTGCCACAAAAATGATGGACAAACACTACCTTCTTCCCCTTTACAAAAGAATTAAGATTAGGAAGTGATAGCAGCATGAAGTTCTAGAATTATGGGTTTAACTCCAAAGGTCAGTGTTTATTAAACAATTGGTCTTAAAAATATATCCAGTTGAAAAGAACCTCAAACAGAAATAACAAGCTTTAGTCAGAGGGTGACAAAGTTGCTGATTAGGAGATTTCACACATGCCAAAAAAAGTATAAATTAAAGTAAAAGAACACCAATATCTATTTATAAACTCTTACACTGATAACCTGGGAGTAACATAAAGAGAAGTATGTGGCTACCTGTCAACTTATATTTTCTTTGTAAGGCAACACTAAAAGAGGATTTTTTCAACAAAATTTATTGTGATTATTAATAAAATAGCTTTTATTTTAATCATAAAGAAAATTGTTCTAAAAATTAATACTGCTTTTCATAACATTAATTATCAGAATTTAAATCCTATTATGTCCTTAAGAAAGACAGGACCAACCATATTGAAATTGGAAAAGATCGCCATCTATTGATGATTCATTTAAGTTGAAGTTGCATACCTCACACTTCCTCAGTTTTTGAAGTTTTGAAAATTCATTCAATTCAAACATTTGTAACAACTTCTCAAATCTAAAATATTTGTGGCAATCGAAAACTACTTAGCTTTAAATTGTCTTTTAAAGGGGGTAAGAAAGGTGACAAATTCAATTACATTTATTAAATTTCACTGTTTGTTATCTTACTGATCAAATGAGAAACATAATAAAAATTAATTTCAGGCCTACATGGTTCACAATACTCTCCTTAACTAATGAGAAAGATTATTTCATGAACCTTTTGCCAGTTTTGTCAGAGTTTGTGAAATAAGCTATAATTTACATTTATACACAGATGACCTTAAATCTTCTGACACAAATATACATTTTTAAATTTTTCCTTTAGACATCTCCCATTCAACTGCCAGTGAGTGGGTCAAGCATTAGTTTATACATTAAAAACAAAGGTAAGATCACAAATCCTTTCTTCCCAGAAAGGTATTATAAAAGTATACATTAAAGTGAGAGAGGGAAGGAAATTACAATAATTACAAATCAAATGGCATGTAGAAAATTAAATCAATCAAGTAAGCTAGTATTTTGCTAAATGACTTCTCGTTCCAGGGCAGCTAGGTAGCACAATGCTGGGTCCAGAATCAGGAAGACTCATCTTACTAAATTAAAATCTAACCCCTCAGACACTTACAAGTTGTTTGACCCTGGACAAGTCACTTAATATTGTGTGCCTCAGTATCCTCATCTGTAAAAGGAGCTGGAGATGGAAACAGAAAACAACTCTTGTATTTTTGACAAGAAAAACCCAAATGGAGTCAAAAAGTTAGACATGACTGAAATGACTCAACAACAACAAAAGAATTCCAGGACCTCTGTTAGATTCAGAAAGCTAGCACATTCCAGAGTGTCTATATTTATTGGAAGTAGAGGAATTCAAGGCACAAGGGCATTGAACTAGTTGTCAAGGGCATTAATTAGCGAATGAAACAAAGCACTAATGGGAGTGTTTCCTTAGTCCTAAGCAACCAGCAGATTCAACTCCTGTTGTAACTAGGTTGTCAAATTTCTAACCTATTTGGATTGAGTGAGGACCAGATATCCCAAGGAGCAAGCAGGTTTCCCCTTCTGTGATAGAAACTATTTACTTCAGTTGTTTCAATGAATCTAAAATCTCATCAGTGTGGTGTTTGCTCTGGTGGTCTAAATCTTAATCTGGTCTGGTCCTGCCATCTTGTTTTTTGTGATTCTTGTTCATACCCTCTATAAATAAATTCTCCATTGGGGATTTTCCCTTCACTCTGGAGGCCTTTCTCTAAGTCTTTTAAATTTCAAGAGGATCAGTATAACCTTCATAATCTGTTCTCTCTCTTCTCAAGCTTACTATACCACCAGTCTGTCTCCTTTGACAATGACTTATTCTGTTCTGGAGAAACATATTTTATACTTCTTCCACGAAAACTGTGGTTGATAATATGCTGTAGTTTATTCATGATATTATGGTTTTTCCCATTGCTCTGAGGGTCATTTATGGTCACCTAATTTTGATTATTTGGAGATTTTAGTATTTTAAAACAGTCTTACAGCATTACCAGATTAATATTGGCATGAAAAAAGGAAAAGGCTTTGTTTCAAAGAGCACCTTGGAATTGCTGAAAGCATTGTTCAGTTTGGCAATGCCAATCCAGCCCATTTTCTTATTATTATTCTATCCTAGATGCACTTCTATTGGGACTAACAGTTCAATTTACAGGCATGTCATAAACTAAACAAAAGGCTGCCTTCTTCTATTTTGTTTTTTCTTTGTGCTTTTTTAGAACCATCTCCGTTAAGCAGTGATGCTTGCATCTCTTTGAGGAGCCCTGTACTATTCTGGGGCTTGATATAATCAATACTATGTCATCTGCAAGTGGGAACATCTGGAAGACTTCATCTCCCAAAAGGAACACCTTTTCTACCTGGACTCTATACAAAGCAGGATCCATGATGATGGCAAACACCTCTAAAAAGCACACATTTCTTTGTTTTATACCTAATTTGATGTTGGTCCTGAAAACATGGGATAAGGTTATTCCTTTGCTTGTTATCTATCAAGGAATATTAAATGACGCCTTGTTGCAGAAGAGCCTTTAAACCTTTATTTTGCACTATTGATTCAAATACATATCTATAATCTATTTTTAAAAATTACAGTGAAAGCACTATTATCTGCCAGCTGATAATGTGACTATGCTTAATAACAAGAAGAGGCACTATTTATATAATGCTTACTATGTGCCAGGCCCTGTGTAACATCTTATAACCATCTTATTTGATCTTTTGGGAAGAAGTACAACTATTATCTCCATTTTACAGATGAGGAAACTGAGAAAAACCAATGACTTGCCCATGGTCACACAGTTAGTAAGTGTCTGAGACCAAATTTGAACTCAGTTCTTCCTAACTAGGCCAAACACTCTGTCTATCCACTGAGTTATCTAGAAGCATCTAATTCTATGATTCTAATGAGGAAATGGAAGTTAGATATGAAAGCTTATACATTTAGCTAGGGACAAAGCTGGGACTTGAAACTAGATCTTCAGATGCTTAGGCCGATTTTCTTCTCAGCCTTCCTCCTCCATTTTAGACTTATAATTAATCACAAATACAATATAATGTTCATCATTTTAAGATACTTCATATATATAGTTCTAATGTAGCTATAATTTAATATAATCATGTATCTTTTTTAAGGAATCCATTTCAAGCTAAATTTTCAATTTTCCTTAGGAAGAAGCTGATATAAAAAAATAGTCCTTTTCTTTTTGTGTATATTCTAGACAGACTTTATCAAATGAGCTGAACTTGATGTTCGAATTTAAAATATGCAAAACATAGATTATTCTGAAATTATTTTATAAATTAAAAGGCATATCCTTTGTACAAAACTCATCTTTTCCTTCTTCTTTCTCTGAAAGGATGTCAAATTTAATTAAAAGTGGCTGAAGACCATTTATTTAGAGGCAAGGTAATATTAAATAAGAGAAAAGAGATTTTAAGAGTATAAGTATGCCAAACCCAGAATTACATTCAAAAACTTACTCTAAACAGTGTGGGAAATATTGTTTAAGGGTGCAATTCTTATTTACTGCTTATTTTGAATAACTAATTATGCTACTACAGTCAGGAAGGTTTGGCTATCAAGAGGCAGCATGGTCTGAGGGAAAAGGACTGAATTTCCATTGACAGAGTCCTGGATTAATATCCTATTTCTACCACTTACTATATATATATGTAACCACATTACATGTGTGAAATAACATCTGAATATGATGTCATCTCTCTGGGCCCCATATTGGGCACTATATTTTTTTTATATCAGGATCCTAAATTATAAAGGCCATATTAGGGAGAATTCCTGAGCCAGGTCACCTGGCTCCTTTCAGTTTGTACATTTTTGGACTCTCTGTCCTGAAGAATGTGGTCCTTCCACAGACTTGGGCTGACAGGAAAGGTTCTCTAATAATACTTGTACTGTGGACATATGAAACCTTACCTGTCAGTTTGGGGAAGGGCTGAGGATGTGATAGACCACTTCTTAATTAGTTATCATCTCTATCTAAATCTGTACCTGAGCTGGGAGATTCCATTTGTCTTAAGATGATTGAGAGGTTCATTTGACCACAATTAGGATGCCTTGATTGGTCAATTAATAAATTATTTTAAAATTAAGAAAATCATTCTCCATTTAATTTTAATCACTACAGCACCAAGAGGCAGCTGAATTAAACCCTTCCAGGTGTAAATGTTACTTTATAATCTGCAGAGCAAGAGAGAAGCAGCTATTACTAATAAACCTTAGAGGAACTTGCCTCTTTACTTCTGAGGCTTCCTGTAGTTGGCCTTTAAATGTGAACTAGCCTAGAATTCAGAGCCAAGGACTTAAATGATCCTTATATTAAGAGATGGCTTTTCTGTAAGGAATAAGCATGAAAACCCTGTGTATCAGAACAGTGTAAATCTGGGAGATCTTTGTACTTAGGGGGTTTTCTTTGTATGTCTTTATTCCCTAGGTTATATATATATATATATATATATATATATATATATATATGTATATATATATATATATATATATATATCAGTGAGAAAGAGGCAGAGGGAATCAAAGACACTTAAATACTCTGAGTCCAATTACTTGGAAGAATGGTGCCACCATTAAGAAAAATGAAGAAGCCCATTATTATGAACACATTTGGAAAAAAAGATTAAATTTGGTTTTAGCTCTATTCTATAAGGTATTAGTGGGACATACAAATGAAGATGTCCAGAAGGTGGTATAGACAAGGGTCTTAAAGTACAGGAGGGAGGACTGAAGCTATACATTTGGGAATCATTTACATATATGATCATTAAAGTAGCGGGCAGGGGTGAGATTATCATAGGAAACCATACAGGAGCAGAAAAGGATCAATGATGAAACAATAAAGAATATTTACAGTTAGTGGGTAAGAGGGAACCAACAGAAGCAATAATGAAGGAACAGAGAAATGGGAAAACAGGAGTACTATAGTTTCCTGGAAGCATTGGAAGGAAAAAGGACTATAACAGAAGAGGGGTCAACAATACTGCAGAGAGAACAAGGAGGGTGAGCACTTAGAAAAGCCTAGAATTTGGCAATTTTGAGTTTACATGTGATCCTTGAGAAGAAAGTTTCTAAAATGTGTTGGGGGGTTGAAATTAGATTAATAAGGGCTTAAAGATCACTTATGGTAACCACGTGACTGGCTTTTCAGACTATTCTTTCAAGATATATATCAGTAAAGGAATAGGAGGTAGAAGACAATTTGTCTTGATGTATGGTGTAGCTGGGATGGCTTGAGGAGGTAAGTTCCTGAACCAAGTAGAAATCAAGAAGCAGCAAGACAGAGAGCTATAATGTTAAGAAAACTAATTGAGACTTTGTCCCTCATTAGTCCCGGACTGACATAAGCCATATTCTGATATTATCAAGGGAAATCATGAGTGGGAATGTGAGTTCCAAAAGTAATTAGTTGAAAGCTCCCATGATTAAACCCAGTCAGATGTAGTGCTAGAGTTCTAAACCATGGATAACAAATATTGTTGTTTTTCAATTATCACAACATTTGAATAGTTTTATAATTTTCAAGCATTTTCCATATTCATTACCTCAAAGGACCTTCTAGTTGTTTATTTTCTTCCCTTCTCAGTTTATCTGTTAACACTTCTCTGTTATCTGTAACACTTACTGTTAGTATGTTGAATCCTCCAGGAAAATGTACGGTATTGAAGAAAATAGAGTGGAATCATTTTAAACTTGCAAACAGATCTAACTTATTTGCTAAATAAAATAGACACTTATTATGATATACTGCATCATAGCCAATTCCAAAAATATAATGTAAATAAATGTTTTCTTTTCAGAGGAATTAAGAGGTTCTATCTGTTAGGGTTTGTAAACCAACTCATGATTGCCAATTCTGCAAATCCACAAAGCTAGGTATATTTTATGATACCTAAGGACATAGTTGGTCTCTTCCAACCACAAGAATGAAAACTATACCCCACAAGACATGAATAACTCTTTCCCATTTTCTTATATACAAACAGTCACATGTCCTTCTTATGTTATTTGAGCAGCTGTTTGTCCTGAGTCACACTCTTCCTCCTCCTCTCCAGATCCCAGGATTGTATAGCACAAGGTAAATTCTTTTGACCTTTATGTGCCTTTTCCCCTGCTTCTGATCCCAGTAAAGCTTACTCATTTTCTCTAACTATATTGCTGCATGTATTTTCTGAACAACTGATCTGCCAAAAAGTTTGGTCTCAAGACAGGTTATGACAGTAGGTACCACTTTTCATTGTTGCCTCAGGTGTCCAGCACTGGTGCTATAATGCCTTGCACATACTAGATCCTTACAAAATATTTCTTGACTTGAGGTTTGTCCTTAACCAAAAAACATTTATGCCATCCAAAATGGGTCCATAGATCAAGTCAGGGAGAGATGTAAAAACTGTCCCAATTCTCTCCAATGACTAATGACAAGAATAAGTATATCAAAAGCATATTATGAGTTCAGGTATACAGAATTAATTCAGTTTGCTGCCACCACAGCAAAAAAAAAAAAAGGTCCCTGTTATAATCTAGTTTATAACAAATACTTAAATGCAGTATTGTTGTCCTATTGTGACAGTAGTCTTCATTCCTTTTAACCTGAATCTTACTTTAGCCATTATGCTATATGTGACCTAGAGCAGGAAAGACTATCTATTGAACAATAACAAAATAGGCATGATTTATTTGGTTTATAAATTGACCTCTTCAGTGACACTTGATTTGCTTTTAAGGCATCAGTCTTGATCAAACTAAGAATTATATCTCAATGAATATAATGTCAGTTAATAAGAACTGTTAAGCTAAAGATGTGATTTCTTTATAAAATATTAAATCTAGTAGATCAAATGAGATCATATATTTTAAACACTTAGCACATGGTAGGTAATCTATAAATGCTATTTCTTTCCTTTCTAAGATCTGCTTGGCACTATTTTAAAAGGCAAATATATCTCAATACTGTTAGTTCATAAAGCAGATAAATTAAGAGCTAAGGATTTATTTGAATTACAAAAGAATTCACCACAAGATCTCCTTAAATACTAGTTACTCTGTATATTTTAATGTTTCATTGCTAATGTTATTACAAAGAGGTTTAGGCAAGGCAGAAAATTGTGAAAATAGGTTTTAGAAGCTACTGTGAAGTTCAGTCAATCCCAAGTTAAGGTAAACCTCTAAAGGTTAAGTCTTTCCATATACATACATGCACATACAATTACAGGCAGATTTTCAGTAACCATATGGTTTGGAAAGGGAGCTATAACTCTACTCAGACTAGCCCCAGACTCCCTCCAACTAAGGCATCCATACACCCAATCCCTCTTTCATCTTTCCACTCCAATTTTACTGCCCAACCATTTTCCTTACCTGCTAATGTTAAAACTTAATTTACTGAAGCAGTGGTTATGACAGTGGTAGTTTCTCCATATGAAAGGAACTGAAATGTCTAAAACCTAATCCCCATACATTTCAAACTATGCCAGTGGCATACAGATTCAGGACAGGAAAAATAATAATAAGGCAACCTTGGGACTCTGCTACTGTCTAAGTTTAATTTCTTCACATTACCTTCTACCTTTCCCAAGTTTTCCATTACATTTAGCAGGAAATTTCATTTGTGTTTTCATGATATATGTACAAAATGTGATACTCTTAAATGCATATATAGTAAATAAAATGAATTAATCATATGCCTGTTATGATCATACCTGAAATCTCAGATTAGGTTACAAGTGGAAGTAAAGCTGGTCACCATATGCTAGTTCCTATTTGGGACATTTAAAAGAAAAATCCTCATTTTTAAGCTGGCATAAATTTGAGTCTGCTCAAGAAAAGCCAAGGAATAATTAATATTAGAGTATTTGATGTATCAAAATGCTAATTCACAGAATATACAGTTGAAAGAGGAACTCATTTTACAGGTGAGAAACTTGTGGCCTACATAGGTTAAGTAGCCTTACATTAGTCTTGCAGCTAGTTAGTAGCAGAGTGAGGACTGATGCCCAGATCTCCAGCATCCCAGTTCAGCATACTTCAAAGTACATCATTTTGATTTTCTGGTATAACATAACTTACACTACCATCATTACCATCATCAATCTACATACTGAACCCACTTACATGATTTCCACATTTTAAACTGATAAAATGGTGGAGAGGGGGAACAGAAAAGGATGGCCCAAAGTATTCATATAAACTTCTTGCCACATACCTATAACAATAGGAAACTGGTGAGCTCTTTCAGGAATATGATTTTCTTTGGCCAGTTATTTATCTATACTTTAACAAGCAGAGTCACTTATGCCTCTTAGCAACTCTAAACTTCAGTGTTCAAGTGACCTATATCACTTATAACCACAGCAACTCTAAAAAGAAAATAACATGCAAGAAAACATTTTGCCTTTTCTAACTCAAAATTACAGAAGCCAGGAACAACAGGATAATAGAAGTAAATATGCTGAAATTTGTCACATAACTATCTCTGAACCTCATTTTATGTAACAGATATATCCCTTTAAAATGGCATATAATCTTATTTTTGTAGAGAGTCTTACTTAAATGTCTCATTAAAAATTTGCTATTTATAGGAATTATTTGGCAAATACTCTGGTAAAATAATTTTTTAAAAGATCCATGAATTCCCAAATTCACATTTTATAATTTGGGGCTTTTGTACATTGAGAACATGAGTTACTGTTGTCTTCATCATATTGTTAGATATCTGCAGGATACAGAGTATGTTTCTTTGTGCAGAAACAGTGTGAAATAGCATCATCTAGTTTCAGCCACTGTTGCTCAATAATTTACAGTTTACCCTTGGATGGCAGTATGATATATACCAGTGATGGCAAACCTTTTAGAAACTGAATGACCAAACTGCAACCCTCATGCTGCATGTGGACCCCCATCTTACCCCAGTCAGGTGAGGGAGGAAGCACTCCCATGGGGCTGCTAGGCAGAGGGGTTGGTGATGGGTGAAATGTCCTCAGGCACATAGAAAGGGGGAGGAGAGCAGCCCCCTCTGGCACATGTGCCATTGATTCACTAACATGAGTACATACTATACTGAAAAGAGTCCCACACTAGTCAGGAAACCTGGCTTTCAGTTCTGGCTCTGCCTCTTAGTTTCTGTGTTGGCAAGTTTTTTGTCCTCCATCTCTTCATTTTTATGATGAAAGAGATACAGGGAACCAGGACCAACCAGGATACACAGCTCAAGTTCCTATTCCCAAGTACACCCGCCTTATTCTTCAGTCAATTTGCTTGGACTGAACTTTGAAATGAATCCCAGTGGCTTCCTTGTCCCTATATGCATGTGGGTAACCCTATCACTGCCAAATTTGGGCTCCCCCAAGCCTCCCAGCTCATTTATTACATTTTATTGGGGAGACAGAGTTGTTTCCTATTCTCACCCTAATATGGCCAGGGGGCTGCTCCATTCCAGGCACATTTATTTAACCTCCTAATTAAATTATAGTCTGTGCCTGAAAAAAAAATGGAGTGAACTAGATTACTTTTATGGCTGAAGTAAGAAGAAACACTTAATGAGTTAGGTTTTAAGAAGCTTCTAAATTAAAACGGATATTCAGACAAAATAAGACACTAAACCCAAAGAGTATTTCAAAGGAGACCCACTTTTAACACTGGAGCTTGTGATAGAGGCTGGCACTAGAGAAAAAGTGCCAGACTGAAGAGTGTATGAAATTGATCACCTCAATGGGGGAGGGGCACCAGGAGTGAATTTCCGGAGAAGAGAAGACTCTGGCTGGAGAGCAGTGAGGGTCTCTCCGGCTTAAGACATCTAAGAGAGAAAGTGGATAAAGACTTTCTCCTAAGAGTTACCCATTTTTCCTGCTGGTGACTGGAAATCTTCTTTCCCCCCCCCCCCCAACGCTTCCCAATTGAAGGGACTTTCTGAAGAGAAACCTGAGCAGACTTTAACTCAGCTCCTGTTGTCCAGGGGTGAGTCAACCTGACTTTCTCTCAGGGGGCTCAGGCTGCCAGGACCTGAGTCCCCCCCAATCTCAAGGAGGGAGGGGAAAAGGTTTAGATAGAGACAGGGACTCCCTTTCCTCTTCTGTCTTTTTTTTTTAACAAGCTGGAGCCCTAAAATAAATGGTGAAAATATGAGAGTAACATTGTAACTCAGAAATACATAAGACCAAAGTTGGGGCTACCTAAAAGGCATTATTTGAAAGATGTCAGAAAACCTGGCTATTAAAAAAAATACTAATGCCTCTAACAACCTTGTCATTCTTACCAGTAAAGCCACTAATGGATTAAACAACAAAAATGATGAGTTATTGGAAGATGCCTATAATTATGGTTCCTGCATACAATCATTATCCCATTAGTATAGATGAATTTATTGGTTTAGCTAAGTAATAGCCTTTGAAACAAACATAGGAGGGAGTTTTAGGTAGATAGAAGTGAAAAGTCTTGGGGATCTAGGTCATCTTGGAGCCTGTGACTTGGGCAAATTCAAAACAATGGGGTATTCTGGATAGATAGATATCTGTTAAGAAGAATAAGAAATGGAGTGTGTTAGGACTAAAAGGTAAATTTTGCATTCTTTGCAACTTTGTCACATAAATCTATGCTCTAAATCAGGAGTCCTTAATTTTTTTTTGTCTGAGGAAGGTCCTTTACAGAATAATGTTTTTAAAAAACTCAAATAAGATACAGAGAATTATACAGAAAACCAATTATACTGAAATATCATTAGCAAAATATTTTTGAAAAACAAGTTCACAGACCTCAGGTTATGAATCTCTGCTCTCAAGGCAAATTCTGACAGCTGAAAAGCTTCCTGTAATCTTGTTTTTGGTCTTTCTAACATTCAATTCTAGGAACAATTTTGAAGTTGTTTAGTGGATCTTAATTGCCATAAAAAATAACTTGGAATAAATTTCTAAGGCAACTATGTATCAAAACACAGAATACATTAAATTCAGATCAAACCTTGAATTATACTATGAAGAAAGTCAACTTACAATGCAACTTATGGAACAGATAAATAAAAATCAAGTTATACTTGATATTTCTAAGTGGCTACCATTCTCCACATCAGAATTTTTCCTATTGTGTGACCATCCAGTCTTTATGGCCAGTTCAGTTGTTATTTTAACCTTATCTTAGTTATTTAAATCATGATTATCCAGTGTTCTGGATTTTTTCCATGAAGGAATGCAACAGAAAGCATCAAAGTTGGTGGTGGCTTATACTAATGCTAGAAAGGGCATTGGAAAATAGCAGACTTAAGTTCCTATCTTGCCTCTACTGTTAAATTAATTGTGTGGGCTTGAGTGGTCCCCTCCATACTCTGTTCCTTAGTTTCTGATACTCTAAATTGATGCTTAGGTTTAATAGTTCATAAGGTTTCTTCTACCTATGTCTCTATTTTCCTAAATTCTACACCACGATTATTTTTCAAGTCTATCAACCAGATAAATATTTTAGGAATAATCTTTTATGTAGTTGTCTTCTTTAACAGAAGACATGTGTATAGCAATTCATCTTAAAGCAGCTCATTTTCTTGAAGCAGGCCTAGTTAATATTTACTAGGCCTGCTTTGATTTATTAACACCTTTCCATGAAGCTTCATTATGCATGTCAAGGTGAGCTTGGATTATTGCCAGATAAACTCATGGAGCACAAAATCTTGAGCATTGTACCAAGGTAGTAAAACTTTGAGTGTGGGTCTCACAAGGGACTTTTTATATGTCATTGATGGTTCAGTATAGATATGGTTGGAAAAACTCATTATCAAAGGTTGATAAGTCAAGAAATGACTTTTTTCACTTATGAAGCAGTCCTCTAAAACATAAAAGGGGTGTGATATGCATGTTTGGAGAATGGATGCACACCAAGAAAATCATCTTTGAAGTTTAAAGTTGTCCTTATTAGCAAAGTTCTTGGGTATGAGGGTTGATTATATTCTTTCTTAATTTAGACAATGATTATTCTTCTGCAACATCAAGTTTTTGCTGTCATTTTTGCTCCTTGAATTATTTTTGTTTCTATTTTCTAATTTAACAATGTCTTTTGTAATTATTCTTAATTTCTCATCTGCCATTCATTGATAAGTAATATTAGGAGTTGTTTAGACAATTTCAAAGAAGAGTGAAATATCCTCCAAATTGAAGTATATAGAATAATCTCATGAAGAGTTGTTATTACTATAATTTATTCCTATTTGATTTTTCAAACCTAAGTGTCAAAACTGTGACACTACTAAGTGCAATATAAATTGTTTTCATGGATTGTGGCACTTTTCTTCTTGTACCTTAATTATATCAGCTTTTCTTTTCTTTTTGTTGCTCAGTCTTTACAGCTGTGTCCAACACTTTGTGACCCCATTTGGGGTTTTCTTGGCAGAGATATTAAATGTTTGCCATTTCTTTCTCCAACTCATTTTACAGATGAGGAAACAGGGGCAAATAGGGTTAAATGATTAGCCCAGGGTCACAGGGCTAGTATCAGAAGCTTCAGATCTTCCTGACTCCAAGTCCTCAGTCTCTCCATTGTGCCACCTAACTGCCCCTTTCTTTTCCTACATATGATCATTAGAAGTACCATATAGCAGTATTCACTACAGTACCAAATAGGGAGGCAGTTGTTATTCTATACTTAACAAATATTACTATAGAAATTTATGATACCATATTTATGCTACCATTCAGTCTTAAGGTATATTACATGTTCCTAGGGTTTCTGTGTTATTGCTAAGCTTACTGACTACATTGCTTTCCCCAATTTTATATTCACATTACATTTTACATTGTAATTTTGTATGTATATGTGTGTGTGTGTGTGTGTGTGTGTGTGTAAATATGTGATTCTAGCATCAAGTGATTTAATCTGTATGGAGAGTATAGACATTCTCTCTGGTGATGCTCATCATAATCTTCTTCATATCTTACAAGAGAGTCTTTGATAGTGGCTAGGACTGAAAAATTCATCGCCCACCAGGACGGCAGTGAGCCTCGGAATACTTCCAGCTGAGGCTGACTCTAGTTTGTCATTGGACCTCTATCTGAAGCCTCTCCAGCCTGTAAGGATTTGCCATACTTCTCCTTCTACTGACAATGCCTTAGAAAGCCCAAGGTCACAAGGACCCCAATGATGAAAGGCATAGCAGGAACTATGCTTTGTAGAAGAAAAATGTTTTAAAATAAAATCAAAATTTCTCCTTTTTTTGGAGAATTGCCCTGTGACTCCAATGGTATAATGAACTCCAATGAGAAAACTTCCTCCACCAGTGAAGTTCAAAGCCTGCTCTGCAACTTAGTCTTAGAGTTGCCAGAGGCACTTAGAGGTTAAGTGACTTATCCAGAGCCCACAACTAACAAGTATTAATGTGTCTAACTACTGCTCTCACTTTCTTTTAGATTTTTTCATTTCATTTCATAATTCATAATTTGCAATAGCAGAAACACTTTACCTAGTTTTAAATAGTTTGAAATCTGATTGATAATATATCATAGTAAAATGTGCTTTTTCTCTCTGACATGACCATCCCCAATTAAAAAAAAACAACCTCTATAACAACTATATGATTCATTATGATGCTTATGGCATCTTTTCTACTAATTATCTAATTTAAGTTACAGAAAACATGGTATGAAGGATACTAATGATTATTTTGCGCCCAGAATCTATTCAAAGTCTTTATCATCCAAAATGTCAAAGGAAAGTGTCTTTTATTTTCATTCTCTTGAATCCATTCTAAATAATTTTAAATAACAAATAATCTCAATAATCCATCTAAATAATTAAGAACTTTTTAAATTAAATCAACAATAGATAAAATAGCACATTTTACTAGAATATTTTTTCAAATTATAATTTTAAAACCATTTAATTGTCCCTTGTTATTAAAAAATAGCTACCCACATTTAGATCCTCTTTCCTAGGCAATCCTTGCTTTTTCCTCACACTTGGTCATCTAACCACAAATCTCTAAAGAATGCTTTCATTGATAGTTAAAAAATGAATCTATTTGACTTAGCACAGCATAAACCATGTTACAAAACTGGCTCTTGCAAAGGACATTTCTAATCAGTGACATACTTACAGAGCTTCCTACAATATTAGCCTAGGCTGTTCAAAGTATTTGCCTTTGTTCCTTCCTGTAACTGTCATGTAGGTGGTGCAGTTAAAACATCCCAAGTTAAAACATAATATTTCATGGTAATCTTAGAATTGGTAGAACCAAAAGAACAAATTCCCAATCTAATTTTTAAAGCCACTACTTTTTTATTATTTTACCACATACAGAATAATCAGGAGGTGCCAGCAAAATTTAGTATATTTCTCTAATAATACAAAGGAAGATGAATGAAGATTGGTAAGAAATTCCCAATTTTTAACTTTCTGAATAATTTATAAATTTTCTTTTCCTGAAGACACATTAAAGCCAATAAAAAGAATATATGAGGAATAAAGGCATAGCTGCTAGATAAAATGGATGTACAAAACAAAGAATAATAATAGGGTTTTTTTTTGTTTTCTAATTACAGGAAGAATAAGACCAACATGCATATTTGAAGGCAGGTTAAGGTTGTATTCTAATGTCCTCTAATAAAATTCTTCTGAAAAGCCTCTCCTTAATGGTGACCTTATTCTGGAAGAACAAAAGCTTTAACAAAAGCTATATTGAAATGGAATGGGGGACAGCTGGGTGGCTTAGTGGATTGAGAGCCAGAAAAGGTAGGTCCTGGGTTCAAATTTGACCTCAGATATTTCCTAGCTGTGTGACCCTGAGCAAGTCACTTGACCACCATTGCCTAGCCTTTACCACTTTTCTGCCTTAGAACCAATACCTAGTATTGATTCTAAGATGAAGGTAAGGGCTAAAAAAAATGGAATGCTTTGGATATATATTTCATGACCAATTGTGACTGTAGTTCAAGAACCAGTTTAGCCAAGTTCAGAAAAGGTGCAGTAAGAATTATAGTCACCAAGTGATTTTTTCTGGCCTTAATATAGATGAAATCATTGCCCTTTCAAAATCCTGAAGAAATAATATCAATATCAGAATCACTAAGTGCTTTATGGACTAAATTGAAACTATTAAGCAAGGATGTTAGGTTTCTTTTAGCATGCTTTAATACTTCACGAATCTATGATTGATTTCATCTGCATGAATACTCTCTGTAGCAAAGCAGCTTGCCTGTTTTCCCTGATCCAGAAAATGGTCTTTGAGAATTGCTGAGGCATGGAAAAAATCCATCAACCTGAGGTCAAACTTCTCAGAACATAAAACAACAAAGCAGATTTAGATCAACTGTTGTTATGCCCTCATGTGTTGAATTTCAATCTAATTTAAAGATGTGCGTAGGAGAGTCAAGTACCTCCATATAGGAGATACCTGCCCCCCTTGTAAAAATCAATGTTATTGTGACCCATGTGTTTATAAAGAGTAATTTGGTATATGTTTCAAATTTGAGTGTATTTTCAGTTTTATTATTAGGCAGAGATATTGGAAAAATAAATGGAGCACAGTGTATTAGATTTGGAAGGAAACTCAGAAATCACTTAGGTGAACCTCTCATTTTGAAGAAACTGAGGTAACTTTCTCAAGGTCATAGGGATTTTTTTAAAACCTTAACTCCTGTTTTAGCATTTATTCTAAGTATTGGCTCCAAGGCAGAAAAGTGGTAAAGGCTAAGCAAATTGGGTTAAGTTACTTGCCCAGGGTCACACAGCTAGGAAGTGTTGGAGGCCAGATTTGAACCCTCCTTTCTCCAAACTTGGCTCTCTATCCACTGAGCCATCTAGATGACTCCCCACCCCCATCCCTCCTACAGTTTTAAAATGACCAAACTTGCATCTGATCCCAGGTGTCCTGTATCCCAGTCAAATTGTATTTCCACTATACCAAGTTGGCACTAAAATGAAAACTTATTACAAGGTTTATTTGTTTAAAGCAAATGGGAATAAAGAATTGAAAGTATTAACATAAATATAAGGAATAAGAAATAAATACTTCCTACAAATATATCTGCAGCATCCATAAAAATATTTATTTCTCTTTAAGTATTTAAAATTGTACAGGGTAGAAAAGACCAACACAAATAACCAGACTCAACTGGTCTATACACTCTAAATAATACACTCTAATTTTGGAAGCTCACAAATATATGTTATTTTCACTCTATGCAAGCATTTTGCAACAGGTATTTAATTTCCAATATATTTCAACTTAAAATAGTGCTTCTTCCTACAAAGTCTTAAAGTAATAACTTAAAATTACTTCCTCTGAATAGCAATTTCTAAACCAGCCAATTAGACTGGCAAGGACTTTTCATATATATTCTGATAAACAAAATAAAAATTTGAATGTTACCTAATCCATTATGTGAATATTGAATGTACTCTACTTGTAACTCAAAGAGACCCCAAGAGGTCATTTGATCCCATTCCTCAGTTTAGACAAATATAGTATTATCATTATTCTAATTTTACATATGTCCAGTAGGGCAGAATATCCCATGACCCAATGAATAATTTTCTGGAGGATTGTGTTGAGAAAGGATATTAAACACCTTACCACCTTATTCAAAGGCAAAATAGGAATGAAGTGCAGAAAGGGTGTGCCTACACCTATACTCTAGAAGTAGAGGAAGCTGAGGTCAAGAGTTTTGAAATGAAATAGACTAAGTAAAATTGAAGTCTAGTACCAACATAGGGAACAACCAGGGCACACCAAGCTGCCTTAGGATAGGCAAGATGGTCAGTGTGGGAAACAGTACAAATCAAAGATTCTCTACTGGGCATTTGCTCCACTTTATTGCTCCACTTTACATCTACTGCCCTGACTAGTTTCATCTTTGCCCAAAGATGTCCTAATGCCACAAAGTGTCTCCATGCCAGGTAACCCCAGTGTCCCATGCCCCCATTATTTTTTCCTTTCTTCTTTTGTGTCTCTGACTTTAGATTATAAACTCCTTGTGGGTAAGGATTATTTTTCTTTTTATTAATTGTATTCCCATTGCTTAGTTCAGTACCTGAAACATAGTAGGTGCTTAATAAATGTTCATTAGATTGCATTTCTACTGTCCAGCCTGGGCAAGGTAGGGAAATAAAATCTCAAAAAAAAGATAGAAATAAAGGGATTGATCTGTTTAAATATAAACTCACTATATCTTTGTTGTAGTCTAGGTATATAATTCTTTGTAAATTTATTATTGTTATAGTCAGTAAATGTGAATCTTAAAATTTCTCAGACTCTACCTTGGAACATTATCTTAAAGTTGTGGTTAAGGTTATTCCTTATTTGGAACAATGGAGGTACTTGGTCAGGAATGTATTGGGAACTTTAAAATTACTCCACCCATACTTAAGCATACTTTAGGGGAAGTTAAAGTTGTAAAACTCCTTAGTGAACAATGAAGGTACTTAATTCATACTTACAGTGAGGCCAAAAACCTTAAGCTGGGTCTATTTTTAGATCTAATGCAAAAGGGAGCTAAGTACCTATGAAGGTTAAATTAATCACTAAAAGGGCAAGCTTAGCAAAGAGATGTGAAATACTCAGAAGTTTTAGTCTACCCAGAGAAGGTGATAACAAGATGTGAATTAAGAATGGTCAGACCTTTGGAAAACGTCTACTGTGATTGGTAGACGTGAAAATTTAGGGGATGTGACACAAGAGAAAATTCTCTTTAAAAGGAGCTGTCTGGAGTAGAAACACCAAGGAAAAGCAACTGCCTGACTACAATGGCTGAGGGGACATGACAGAGGAAAGACACTGAGCGAACACTCTGATGCAAATACTAACAACATGGCAATGGGTTCAAGTCAAGAACACATATGATACCAGTGGAATCACGCGTCGGCCACGGGGGGGGGGGGGGGGGGGGTGGGAGGGAGGAAAAGAAAATGATCTTAGTCTTTAATGAATAATGCATGGAAATGATCAAATAAAATACTATAAAATTTAAAAAAAAAATAAAAGGAGCTGTCTGAACCAGTTCAAGGGTAGGTAGTCAAGTTAGTTCAGCTTTGGTAGCTGCATTGGAGCGTGAACTAGTTGGAGTAGCTGGGTCTCTGAACACTAGAGTTTTCCTTGGAAAGATCTTGTGGTGAGTGATTAAAGACTGACTTAGTTTCTCTCTTAAAGAGAAAGGCCTAGGCCAGTAGGCCCTAGCCTTTTCCTACTATTTCCTCTTACTCTGTCTCTCTCCCTTTCCTTAATTCCCTCATTTATATTAATCAAAATATCCATAAAACCCAGCTGACCTGGGTATTTCATACTTGGGAATTTTTTCCCATGGTGACCACTTATTTTTGATATAAAATCAAGACACTAAAAATTATCTTTACCAGTGTGGCCAAAACCTTACAGTTTGGCCATTTACCACATTTTCGTGATCACATAAATCTTAGGTCAAAAAACATGGTACTTGGAGTCAAGAGGAACATGAATCCAAATCCTGCATCTGACATCCATTAGCTATATGACTCTGGGCAAAAGACTTCATTCACCTTTGTGCCTCAGTTTTCTCATCTGTCATGATGCCAGTAATATCTCTATCAAGAATATGCCACAAGAGAAGGAGTGGAGTCAAATTAGATTTTTACAAAATACTTTGCCTTAGTAGAATATAGAATATAGAACCTTAAAGTAGAATATAAATGTCAGCTCTTATTAATACCTAGGATAGCTAATTCATCACAATGGCCTCATCTTCCTATTTAAATTAATTTTTTGAATAATGATTTTTCTTTTCCCATCATTACAATAAAGTTTTCCCCATGTTGTTTCTTCATTATATATTTTTCTTCAATTTAAGCCAGCACACATTTATTAAATTTTTGTTTTGTGTTAATCTTCATTAACAGAGGAAGCTTCTCACTAAGAGGTTACCATACCAAAGAAATTACATGTTGAGTAGAAAAAAAGTTGTGTGAGGCACTGGGTTAGGCAAGTAAGTGGTGTTGGAGTGGTGTTTGGATATTAGCCAGGCAGCAAAAGAGTTGGGGCTATAAAAAAGACTTACCTTGCCTATCCCTTCTTGTGGATAACCAATTCTTTTGTTCAACAATCTCCCTTCCTCAGTGGCTTACATAGAAAACCATTCATTAATCAAATCAATAATTAAGTGCTTACTATGTGCTAGATACTGGAATACAATGTTTAAAGAATGAAATTATTCTTATTTTCAATTAACTGAGATGTAATGGAGGAGACTGTTGTAGTTCAGTTGTGTCCAACTCTTCATGACCCCATGGACCTCAATGTAGATGGGATTTTCTAGGTAAAGATATTGTAGTGGTTTGCCATTTCCTTATCCAGTGGATTAAGGCAGAGGTTAAGTGACTTGCCTGGGGTCACACATGTCTGAGGCCAGATTTTAACTCAGGTCTTCCTAACTCCAGGCCTAATGCTCTATCTATTGGGCTATCTAGCTGCCTCCTAATGAAGGAGATTAGTACACATAATATATAAAGCACAAATGTGAAGTAATATAGACATACATACATAAACACACACAAAATAGTCAATCATAAGAAAGTAAAGGAGAGAGGGCACCAGCAGTGGGAGACATTTAAAAAAAAGGTTCGTACAAAAGATGGTGATTGTGTGGCATCTTAAAGGAAGAGAGTAACTCTGAGGCAGGGAAAGTAAAGAAGTACAATCTAAGGATGGGAGAAGGCCAGTGCTTCCATTGGAGATGGAGTGTAGAGTGTGAGGAACAAAGGACAATTTAGATAGCAGATTATGGAAAAGAGAACAATGAGATTGGGAAAATCTGTTGAATACCGATTGTATAGAGCTTTAAAATCTGAACAGAGGATTTTGTATTTTATCTAAAAGGCAATTAACAAGAAACTACTGGAGTTGACTGAGTGTGGGAATGACACCACTAGATTTAGGCTTAAAGAAAATTATTTTAGCAACAGTATGTGAAAAAGATTGGCATGGTGAGGGGCTTGGAGGATTATTAAGGAGGCTACTGAAATAACAGTAGGGAAGAAGATTAGGTATCTGTGGGAGGGGAGAGAAGAGGGACCTGATGAAAGGGATGTAAAGGTAGAAGATTTGGCAAACTAATGAAGGTGAAGGAGAATGTAGTCTGGAATAATACTGAGACTGAGCCTGAGATCCTAGAAGGAGTGCAACACCTTTGACAGAAATAAGAACATTAGGAAAAGGGGAGGATTTGAGGGGAAAGATAGTAAACCCAGTGTTTAAAATGTTGAGTTTCATATATCTCTAGAATATCAGTTTGAAATATACAATAGGCAGCCTTTAATATGGGATTGAAGTTCAGGAGAGAGACAGAACTAGGCTGTTGATGGAGATCTAGGAATTATCTACATAAAGAAGATAGTTAAACCTATGGCAGCTGATGGTAAGTTTATTTTTTGGGGAAAGATAATATATTTATAAAATTTTATAAAAATCAATTGTATTTACCTGATATGATCCAAAGATGGGGGAGAGGGGAGAAAGGGGACTATTAAGATTTTTGTTTACTTCTTGCTAAATAACTTCACAAAGCATATGCTAAATACAGAAAAACAAAAGATGTTTTTACTATTTCTTTAAAACATATTTGATGTGATTATTATACATATCATTATATTAAATACACAAGTGCATATAATACTGAATGTTCTTATTATAAACTTCAATATCATTTCAGGAGTGGTGGGCACTTTCATTACCCCAAGGCTTTCTTCTGCTAACTTCAGAGAGACTTTCCTATAAAAAGGTAGCTCATGGTATTGTTGGTGATGTTGATATTCTAGACTCAAAATATCAACAGCTACAACATTCAAAAATATTATAGACTGTGTCTCTTAATCTTCCTAAATCACAGATCTGATTATGCCACTCTCCTCCCTCTCACATTCAATAAACCCCAGTTTCCTTGTTGCCTTCGGAAACTAATATAATATATCCTGTTTGGTTTTTCAAGCCCTTCATAACCAAGCTCTTTCTACTTTTCCATTCAATGGCACTGACCTCCCTGCTATTCCTCAAACAAAACATTCATCTCATGATTCTAAGCATTTTCACTGGCCCTCTCCCTAGCCTGGAACACTAGTAATCTTGTCTCCTAGCTTCCTTCAAATCTCAAACTCAAATCCTATATCCGGCAAGAAGCCTTTCTCAATCCCTGATGCCTTTTCTTATTTATTTTCTCTTTTTCCTACATCTTTTGTATGTCTTATTTATACATTGTTGTTTGCATTGCAATCTTCCCTCATTAGACTGTGTACTCCTTGCGGGGGTTGGGTTTTGTTTTGTTTTTTTTTTTCCTTTCTCTTTATCCCCAGTGCTTAGCATAGTGCCTGGCAAATAGTAAGCATTTAAGTGCTCTTTGACTTTTTCAGTCAACAGTCATTGTTGCTTCTCATACAGTAGCAATCTCGGTTTGTTGCGACTGGTATAACAACTGAGATAAAATATGCCTTAAGCTCCCACAGGGTGCAAAATACCTAGGGAGACAACAAACTAGGCGCTGGCTCTGCTCTGAGGAAGGTTAAAACAGGTTGGTCTCCTTTTTATTCTTAAACAAGGCAGATCAAACTGCAGCCTCCATCCTGAAACCTTCTTCTTGCTGGTACCTAGATGTGGTACCAGAATGGCTCAGGTTGGCATGAGGCAGAGACCCTACTAGACCGTCAGTTAGGACTCAGAGCAAAGCTAGAGAGCAGGCACAGAGACAGACAGGTGTGCCTCTCTACTCCCAAAAAATCCAGGGGGAAGTTTTTATAAAGCCATTCCCACCCCACCACTTCCCCTTCCCCTGTGCCTCTCCTAGCAACTCGCCCACCACCTGCATGCCTCAGGTACCAACAGGATTCCTTGCCCAGGTGCCTGCCTCCGTAGCTCTGGTGTCCTTATTCTAACCAACCCCAATCTGGTGCTCGGTCCCCAATCACCAGGACCAGGACAGTCCAGATTTCCTTACCTGCTGGAAGTGCCAAGAGTGAAGGTTGAGGACAGCGGCAGGTGCTGAAAGCCAGGAAAGGAGACTGAGGGACAAGCATGGCCCCGCCTCGGCCCCGCCCGGCCCCTCCACCCTCCTCTGACTCGGGCTCCCTCCTGGGCGGGGATCGTGGATAGGATGGGCGTGGACCAAGAAGTGGGGAGGTGGACCTTATGAGAGGACCGAGGTGGACAGACCACGTGATGGGAACACCGGCTTCTAATTGGAGACCCCAGGGAGAGGCAGGGACAGCCAGGATCCTCGAGGACCCCGTAGGAGAGTAGTGGTAACCAGGCAACAGGGAATCAGGGGCTCGTGGCCGGGAAACCTGGGCGAGGGCAGAGAGGGCAGAGGGGCGGGGCGGGGCGGGGCGGGGCGGGGCGGGGAGTGGAGCAGAGGGAGGAGCAAACTGGGGTGTGGCTGGAACCTGTTGAGGAGGGGGAGAACTCTGCGGGGGCCTCCTTCTGAGCCTGGGTGCTGCTCTCCCACTCCCATCCTTGTCTTCTCTCTCCTTTGCCTCCTCTTTTCTTCCCTAATCCTTTCCTTTCCTTTTCTCTTCCCCTTCCCTCCTTTTTCCTTCCCTCTTCTTACTTTCCCCTTTAATCCTTTCTCTCACCTCTCCTTTTCCATTCTTTCTTTTGTTCCACATCTTCCCTCTCTCCTCTCCTTCCATCTGCTTCATTCTTCTCTCACTTTCCACACTTTTTCACCTTGAGCTCCTTGAGAGTGGAACTGTTTTCTGTCTTCCTTTGTAAATACTCGGTGCTTGGCACATAGAGGAGCTTAATAAATGCTGGTTGACTGACTTATTCTTTTCCTTCTGTTTCTCTTCCTTTCCCTTTCTTCCTTTCCCTGCATCCTATTCCTCTCCTCTTTTTCCAACTCAGTTTCCTCTCATTTTTCCCTTTGTCATGATAAAAACCTTCAATAAAGAGAAACTGAGACGCAAAGTTCTGAGCACGATCAGTTTCATATGGCTAGCAAATACCAATATATCAGATCCAAGACTCATCTGTAGTCAAAGATACATTTGACAGTCAAAGCAATTTTTATGGTGACTATTTAGATTTTACATGTGAGTGGTTGGTACTTCTCACATCAGTTCCTCACTAGATGGACCAATATCTAGAACTTTCAAGTCCTGGGGTAGGCAAACATCTTGTCATCAACTTCACTCATTGTTCCTGTGGTAAGCAAAAACTCACAGATTAGAATTTTTGTAGTTGGATTTTAGTTCATAAGAATAATGAAGTTAAACACTTACAAATTTTACTAAAAGAGTCTGTACAATTAAGTCTGAATTTGATTTACAATTTTTGATTCTGATTAGATAATTAATCATGGAATATAAATTTTTAATTTAAAAAAAATTTAAATTTCACAATAGAGAAATGAATGTATAGGCTTAAAGGAGCTCAAAGTCACACAATGAAGGAGCCATCCAATACATAGTGAGTGGATCATTAATACTCATTAGTCTGATTAAATTTTAGTTAAGATAATACAAAAGAAAATGGGGTATCAATTTTCATTTTTATATTCTTCTTGGGTTCTTCACTCTCTCCATTCCTTCTTATTTCAATCAATCAGTAAGCATTGCCTACTATGAACCACAGTCTGAAGATAAAAAGAAAAATGAATTATTCTTTGCCCTCTAAGAGTATATATTCTATAAGAGAAACAATTTGTACTCATATGTAGCTTTGCTTTGCTAGGGCATACAAATCTCAGCCACTTTTACACACAGTTTTCCCAGAATCTGCTAAGATATCCATTTTTGTGCATTCTTGGATCAGTATGTTGGGCTATCTATACAAGATAAATATGAGATATTTGAGGACAAGGCACCTCTAATAGCTGGGAAGACCAGGAATTGTAAGGCCTATAGGAAATAATGTTTGGGGTGAATTTGAAGAAAACCAGGAGGAAAATTTGTGCAAAGACAGGGAAACCGAAGATGAAATGGCCTAGGTCAGATACAAGAAATCAACCATTTTGGATCATAATGTACATGAAGAAGCATATGGTATAATAAATCTGAAAAAGGTAGCAGTGATATTGTGAAGGGCTTTATGTGCCAAAATGTTTGTATTTGATCCTAGAGACAATAGAAAGGTACACAAACTTCTTAAGCAAGGGTCAGAGCTTAGAACATAGTCAGACTTGTGTTTTAGGAATATCAAGCAGAAGAGCGGATGATGGATCAGAAAGAGAGGCACCTTAAATAGGGGTGGTCCTATCCAAAAGAGTGGAGAGAAATGGATGGACATGTGAGACAGACCCTTTGTAGAATTGAAAAGACTTGACAATTGATTGAAAGTGGTAAGGAAAAGATAGTATGAACCTAAGTGCCTGAAAAAAAATGTGGTACTCTCAACAGAAAGAGGGAAGCTTGGAAGAGTAGTGGATATAAGGAGCAAAGATAATGAGTTATTTTTTCAACATGTTTAGTTTGAGGTGCCAATGGGCATCTAGATAGAAATGCCCAATAGGCAGTCAGCATCAGAATAGAGCTTTGGAGAAATATTCTATTGGAAATAAAGATTTGAGATTCAACTATGTAGAAATAATAACTTAATGTGAGAATGGATGAGATGACCAACAGGAAACAAAGAAAAAGGAACTCAGGGCAGAGTATTGGGATACAGCCACAGTTAGAAGGATGGTTATGCAAGAAGGAGAAGAACCAAAAGAAGAAATTGTCACAAAAACCCAGAAGAGAAAACCAGGAGGAGAGAGTGATGAGTAATGTCAAGTCCTGCAGAGAGGTTAAGAAGTATTGAGATTGGAAATGGTTATATGTATATGTGGTATGGTGATTTGAGGACCAATTCTGGAGTCAGGAATCCTGAGTTCAAATCCAGTTTCAGATACTTACTAACTGCATGTCCCTAGGAAATTCACATGTCTGCCTCCAGTTTCCTCACCTATAAAAGCAGGATAATAGAACCTACCTTACAGTATTGTTGTGAGGATGAAATGAGATAATATTTACAAAGCAATTAGCACAGATCCTGGCATATAATAGGCACTGTATAAATTAATATTCCCATCCTTTCCCCTTTCCTATTCACTGAGCTTGACAATTTAAAAAATCTTGATCATATACAAACATTTTTACTCCAAAGTAGGGAGTCTGTTTTTTCCCTCACATATTCAGCAGACCATTCAGCCTCTGCTGCGAGTGTGAATCTTGGCAAGATACCAAGGCCCAGGTATACCCTAGAGTATTCAAGAAGCTCCTTAAGAAATGCCTTATGGCTAGGATTAAGTTGTCTTCATTGGTTCAGAAGGGATCATAATAGTTAACATGTTTTCACCATAGTTGAAAACTGACATTTTCATTGTGGATTTGAGAAGTTTGATATCTCCCAAATTTTAAATTTGAAATTGTTAAAATAGCATTGCCAATGGTTTCATGGGTAGACGTGTAGGATCTGCCAATATAAGAAATTAGACAAGGATAAGCATCTAAATTCCTAAAAAATATGAACAAGTCAAAGGGGTAAAAAAGTAAATTAATTCCCTCTACCAAATGCAGTAATTGAACTTATGAAACTAACAACTCACATTTGCACAATGCTTTAAGTATGCAAAGCATCCTTCCAATGACTTCCATTATTTTCATTTTACTGATGTGGAAACTGAGGCTCAGACATTATGTGATTTAATAACAACCACATAATTAGTACCTCAGTTATATTTTGAATCCAGCCTTGCCTAGGTCTCTTTCTACAAAAGACTTATTCATATTTTAATTAATGAAGTAGTTATTCACTTAAATTTGACTGCTTAATTCATGACTCTTTTTTGTTGTTAATTACATAACTTCATTTCCCCCTAATTATATGTAAAAATAATTTTTAACATTTAACATTTATTTTTTAAAATTCTGATTTTCAAGCTCTCTCCCTCCTTCCTCTCCCCAGTCCCAGAGCTGACAAGCAATTAGATATAGATTTTACATGTGCAATCATGCAAAATGTTTTCTCTCATTAGTCTTTTTGTGGAAAAAAAACTAAAAAAAAATGAAGAAAGTGAAATATAGTATGCTTTAGTCTAGATTCAGGTTTTATCAGTTCTTTTCTCTGGAGGCAGATGGCATTTTCCATCATGGTTTCTTTGGAATTATCTTGAATTGTATTATTGATAATAACCAAGTCATTCATAGTTATTCATCATACAATATTGCTGTTACTGTGCCCAATATTTGCCTGGTTCTGCTCACTTCCCTCTCCATAAGTTCATGTAAGTCCAGATTTTTCTTAAATCATTCAAATCACCTGATCTCCCTTTTCTTGTGCAAGTGCTGGCCCTTTTCACTGCATACACACACACACACACACACACACACACACACACACACACATATTCCCCTACCACCAGGGCCTGGATTTGGGTGCCCCAGCAAAGGTCAGGTGTAGATCTGGAGAAGGTGGCCTTGAATATGTTGGCAGCAGTGAGAGGCGTGTGTGTGTGTGTGTGTGTGTGTGTGTGTGTGTGTGTGTGTGTGTGTGTTTTGAGAACAGGGATATCATTGAGTTCGGGGCTTGGTACCAGCACTGCCCCTTCTGGGGCATGGCTTTATAGGCCTTGGGGAACAATTCCAAATTGCTTTCCAGAGCAATTGAATCAGTTCACATCTCTTCCAATTGCACATTAAGGTCTCAGTTTGCATACATCCTCTCCAACATTTATCATTTTCTTTATCTGTCATATTAACCAGAATAATAAATGTAAAGCTGAACCTCAGAGTTCTTTTAATTTGTATTTCTCTAGTCAATAATGATTTGGAGCATTTTTTCACATGACTATGGATAGCTCTGATTTCTTCATCTGAAAATTGTGTGTTATATATTTTGACCATTTATCAGTTGAGGAATAATGTATTCTAATACATCTGACTAATTTTTCTACCTGTTTGAGAAATGAGATCTTTTTTAGAGAAGCTTGTAAATTGTTTTAATAGTTATGAAAATGTGTATTACTCTCCATCTTATTTTCTCTATTTTTTATCTTACACTCTCTCCTTTTATGTTGTCCATCCTCAAAAGTGTTTTTTTTATGACCACTAACCCCCTACCTCAATTTACCTTCCCTTATAACAGCTCCATCTCTTATCTCTTTCTCCTTTTGCTTTCCTATAGCGTAAGAGATTTTTATACCCAATTGAATGCGTATGTTCTTCCCTCTTTGAGCCAATTCCGATGAAAGTAAGGTTCAATTGCTCCCACCTTTTCTTTTTTAAAAATGAATACTAGTCACAGAAATTTTCTGGAGAATTTAACAAGATCCTCCAAACTACATTGCTTTTCAGAAGCTACAATACACAGGTGTGTGGAAGAAGACTACAATAGCTATGTTGGGAAAAAAATATATGGTTCGGGGTCAAGAAATAAAAGAGTTCAAAAGTTTATTAATTTGTAGATTCTTCAGATGCTACACACCTGCAAATCAAAAATATTGCCTTTAAAGAAGAGTTAGTGATAAGCATAGAAAAAAGAATTTTTAAATGAAATTAACTATATCTTGATAGGAAATAACATCTCAGATTGTTTAGCAGTCATTTCAGAAACATTTTTCATTCAGAAGATTGATTTGTCAGATTAGAGGTTAAAATAAATTCCTAGAACAGATATGATAATTTCATTAAAATGCAAGTGACTTCTTAAGCTGTCATGTCTCAAAGAAGTGTAAAGATATCAATTTTATCAACAATTGCTGTAGATATTTAATCAGTAGACAACAAAAACAGAACACCAAGAAAGTCAAAAGTGGCTAGAAATCTCTATCAGAAAACAATCTTCTCACCAAACAGAGGAAAATAAAAATGAACAACAACACCAATTTATAGTACAAACTCATTTACACAATTAAATTATATTACAGCATTATGGAGGGCAAAGATGGAAGATTACAACCAATGTTGCCTTACACTATGTATGAAACAATTCCTAACAAAACAAGGCCTCAGAAAGCTTAAAGATCCCTCTAAGTCAGATCATTTTAGAAGTATTTTCAGTTGAAGATAGAAGACAGACAATACACAAGACAAAACATGCCTATATTCTCATTAATAATCATGGTAGAAAAATTGCATTTGGACTCTATCAATGCTAAGGAACTTGTGAAGAAATAGCAACAACACTCATACAAGTCTTCCCAGTTTTCCCTGGTATTTTGTCCTTTTTTATCATTTCTAATAGCACAATAGTATTCCCTTAAATTTTAACTTCAGCGATTCCCTCAATTAATGAGCAGCCCCTTAACTTTTAGTTCTTTGCCACTACAAAAAGAAATCCTAGAAATATTTTTGTATATATGAGTCTTTTTTTCTCTTTCTTTGATCTCTTTGGGATATAGACCCAATATGGACCAAAGGACATTACGCAGTTTAATAACTTGGGTCATAGTTCAAAAATGTTTTCTAGAACTGCTAGATGAAACTGACAAACTTATGTATAAGACTTTCAATAGTTGACCTTTATAGAGCTTATGAATTTTTACAGTTTTCCTTCCTCACCTCTTCAGTTCTCTTCCACTTTGCACATTCCTCATATACTCTTTGAGCCAATGACATTAACCTCTTTGTTGTTCCTGGAACAAGATACTTCATTTCCCAACTCTAAGGCATTTTCATCTGATGTTCTTATCTTTGCCTCCTGGCTTCCTTGAAAATCTTTTTTCCCTTCTTTCAAATTTCAGATAAAACCTACCTCCACTTGGAAGCCTTTCCATATCCCTCAATTCTACTGCCTTATCATTATTGATTTTTCCAATTTATTCTGTATATAGTTTGTGCATAGTTTGCATGTTTCTTCCCCATTTGTGAGCTCCTTGAGAAGAAGGCCTGACTTTTGCCTTTCTTTAAAGCTCCAAAGGTTAGCACAATTTCTGGAACATAATACTTGTTTAATAAATGTTTATCGACTGATTATAAAGTATAGTGAGTATAAGGTTTTACAATATCTCTTATTTAAAAAAAATAAATTTGATTTAGTTCAAATGTTATACTCAAAGAAGGCATTTCAACATATTAAAAATTAAACAAAGTTTATGATATGCAATTATGGACATACTTTTATTTTAAAATCTCTTGGACATTTATATCAATCAAGTCATAAAATAAGGGGGTTATTTTCACCTGAGATGTTTGCTCATGTCATTGAAGGCAAAGAAAATTTCAAAGAAAAGATAGATTCCCTTCAGGTAGTAAGAGTTCTATAAGTATTTTTATTCATATATTTGAGATAAATGCATTTGCTAACTAAATATAGTTTGACTCAACTCACATGTGGCATGGATAGATAATCTGATCAGGGTTCTGGTCTACTCCTCTCAAATGGATGATGCAATTCTCAACTTTGCAAAAAGTGTGAGGAAGCTACACAGATATCCCTAGAAGCTCAGTGGGAGAAAGGAGAATAGGATCCTTGACTATTTCAACCATTCTATCTCTTCTTCAGCTTCCTATCATCAATAGGAGTATTTGGCTAGAATTATACTTACCACACCTTAAATACTGGTAGTAAAACAAAGTTTTCCCTGAGGTACTTTACCTTCCTCAAGGGGAGGGTAATACTTAATTTAGCAGCTTAGCTTCTTCCTGCCCCTCAAATGCCAGTTATTAAAAAAAAAAGACCTCATTAATGGCAAATGGTGAACAAACCCATTTATCTAAGCAAATCAGTAAACAAAAGTCAGGGAAATTGAGATAGAATTGATCAAAGAATACACAATAATAAAGGAGTGAAATAAAACAATTCAGTTTGACCAGAAAGGGAACAGTCTACTCTTAGCAGTCTCAAGAGTTACAAATGCTAGAAGTCAAAAGATGTTGAGTGGAGGGCAGCTTTGTCTACATGTCTATAGCTCTACGGGCTCCCAATAGTAATTCAAAAGTTCATACATGCTTCTTAAGACTACCTCTCTCAAAATCCATTTCCCAATGGTCCTCCAGCAAATTGCCTTATGCAAGTAAGCATTATCACATCTAGCATTCCCTCAGCTGATTCAGTGTCATAGCTGCCAAATCTCACAAAGTGCATGGGTCATGGGGCAGTGGCTCATCAAACGCATCCCTATCTGCTTCTAGGAAGGAAACAGTTTGTGTATATCTAATCACAAATTTTGACAGCAAAACTTACAGAATTATGAAATAGATTGTTTTAGCCATCCACAATGGAAAAAGAAAGTAGGTAAAAAATGCACATTGCTCAGATATGCAGTGGGATAGGGAATCCATTTGGCTAGTATACTAACATGTAGACTTTGTACAAGTGTTATAGATGGACAGTGAGTGACCCAGAATTGGACAGAATCTAGGAAGAGGTTGGATAAAGAAATTGTACTGTTCTTTAAATAATGCCTCGATGTATCTAACATCAATATTCTTTTGGTCATGCCATGTACTATAGCTTAGAATTTTGTATTACAATATTTTAAGAATCAAAATTATAATTTTCCCAGAGGGTAATAGAAAGTTGCATACAATGAGGGTGTAATTGGCCTACACCTTGGCATAAACAAAAAGATATAAAAGAAAAAATTCTCATTTTTCCTTCCTAATAGGACCTTAGAGTACCTCAAAATAATGTCACTTAATTTTTATGTTTTAAATTTTTAAAGTGCTTTAGTATATTTACTACCTTAGTAACCTTATGAGATTGATACTATAAGTATTATTATCTCCATATTATGGATAGGAAATTGAATGTCAAAGAGTGTCTTTGCTCATGACTACCCACAGAAGAAATATCAGAGGCAGGAATTTAATGTAGCTTTTCATGAATACAATTCTAGGACTTTAGAAACTGTATACCTGTTTTTCAATAACTCATCCCATGAAAACTTCCTACCCATTTTACAGATAGAGATATTAAGACCCAGGATGTGAAAAGATGTGCTCTTTTCACTATCCTCCACTGTATAACCAGAAAAGGTGGTGAAATGGTCTTGTTTCAAAAATGAGATATAATCTATTGATAGCCCAAGTACTCATAGTATTGTCAAGTAATTAAAAGAAACAAGGGAAAATTTCCAAGTGTGTTGGGTTAATATTCATTGGGAATTTTAGACCCTCTTTGATCATTTATTACCTTGATGATGTCTTTTTTGTTTCTTCTGGGATTCAAGCCATCATTAGTAAGATGTTATGTCTTATTTAAATTTAAATTACCTCCATTGTGCTTTGAGTTACATGCTATTAAAATTTTTTTTTTTGAGATCATGGTGTTTTATACTTTGCACCCATATAACTTCCCTGGTGGAAAAGTGATGTTAACTGGATACATTTTTCCATTATAAAGCAGGATAGGATCATTGAAAGTATGCTGTTTCCGAATGCAATCTACTGTACTCTCTTCCTCTTATTCTATTTTGAACCTTGTTCATTATCTGTCTGGATTGCCTGTCTAAAATAAATGTCACTGGATGGACTGTGTTGAAATTCTTTTTGAAATTATGGTCCCTTTAACTACCCCACCAATTAATATATAGTATGTAAGTAGTGTAAGGGTTAAATTAAGGAGTTTGGCAAAGTTAGGAGAGCAATTTAATAAAAACTTTGTTTAATTTAAAAAGAAGTATAGTTGGAAAGATAGGAAAGAGAAAAAGAGAGACTATTACTCTTATACCCTTTAATTCTCCCTAAACTAATTCTCAGTAATAAATAATTCCTAATAACTACCTCAAATTTTCTAATACTACCTCTAACTGTCTTCTCAGGACAGGTTCTTTTGCCTAGCATACCAGGCTTAATCTACTCTATCTGTAAACTATTCTCTAACTCCCTAAACAATAGACAGCCAACTGCCAGCAGCCCCCTGCCTGAGAGCCAGATCTCCTGCTCTGTAGAGATCCTAGACTAGGCAAAAAGCCCCTTCCCTCAGCAGCTGCTTCCTTTATCTCCTCACTGACCAAATGCCCTTTTACCACCTTCCTGTCAGAAAGCCCCCTACTTCCTCTCCTCAGTGTCATGGTCTCCTTAGTAATGGAACCTGTCTGTTCTCTGATCCACTGAGAAACCCTGCTCTCTCCCCTCTTAAACTAGACAGAGGCAGAGATTAAGAAAATCCTTTTAACAGTAGCCAATATAAGGTAGTAGTAACTAGGAAATAAGAACTGAATAAAAGAGGGAACATAGAAGTCACTTGCCAAAACTACTTCCTAAATTAAGCCATTTCCATAAACTATGTGCGAAATTAAGAGCAATAAGTGAGGCTCCTATGAATGGCCCTTGGTATGCAAATTCCTGACATAGGCAATAAATCAGAGAAAAGTTTTGCTAATAAGGCAACCCTAAGGTGGAAATGATAACTATGAATGAGTAAACCCAAAGGTGGTAAATACAACTTGGGCAATCTCCCTACTAGAATTCTGTAAGGATGAGTCCCACAAACCCTGCCCTACTGAACATTATTTCAACTGCTACTTGTCCTTGCTGCCCAAAGGCCCCCAACCCTGATCTGTAAGTGACTCTATGATTCCTTCTCCTTCCCCTGTGCCTTTCCTCCCATTATAATCTATTCCTTATATATGAGTCTGCCTCCCTCTTAGATCCCATAACCCTATGTCATTCAGCTCTCTGTGTGCCTTATTAAAGCATAATTGATAGATTATTCTCCATTTGCAGCCAGTGTGGTCTTTTCAAATATCCAAAGAACTGGACTTGTTCATCCCAACCCAACAGGGACTCCCTTGTGATCTCCTTCCTTAAGACATAAGCCAGATCCCCAGGCTTAGACTTCAATTCATTGATAGCCAAACTTAAGGTGAACCTGGAACAGTGAATCTATTGGTAGAAAACAAGGACTGATATGGGAACCTGATGCCTCTCTGGATCGGTACTGTCCCCTCAGGGTTAGACTTAATAAAACATGGACTAATTCAATGGACCATCCATCTTACTGCATGCTGGTTTTTCTTGTGAAGGTAGCTAAAATGGCCTCGTAGAACCATGAACCTTAATGCAATCAATACAATGTCATCTATCAATAACCTCAATATTGACAGAAAATCTTTCTTCTACATATTTTTATTCCTTTTATTCCTTTGAGAACAACCTCCTAACATTTGGTTAATAAATTGTGAGCATAATCCTTTTTGTTTTATGCCTTCCTTAATGCTAATAATCAGGACATATTAAATGCTATCTAAACAGATTCCAAGAGTTGTTTGAGATAGATTCCTTTTATTTTTAAACAATTTTTAAAATTGTCCAGTACCATTATATGACAATCAAAGCCACAAAGATCAGTTCTCTGGAGCTTAAAAGATAAGGACAATTTTCAACAGTTCAGAGAAATAAAGAGAGAGATGCTTTTCTTTGCCTGAAATGAAAAGGAATTCCGTCAAGAGTCTGATAAAGTGAGTTGTTAGATGAGAGCATTTATCTGAATAAGATAGGAGACTATTGTAGGCCTTAATTACTCAGATATCTCAGTATAATAATAGCTGACATTTCTGAAGCAAATTAAGTTTTGTTACCTGCATTACCTTATGTGAACTTCATGGCAATTCCTTAAGGTAAATAGTAGAAGTATTATGACCCTCATTTAATAAGTCAAGTGGAGAAACTTGTCCATTCATGGTCATTTGACTAGTAAGAGCTGGAGATAAACTTTGAACCTATATTTTCTTTTTTTTTTTAATTTTATAGTATTTTATTTGATCATTTCCATGCATTATTCATTAAAGACCAAGATCATTTTCTTTTCCTCCCTCCCACCCCCCGTAGCTGACGTGTGATTCCACTGGGTATCACATGTGTTCTTGATTCGAACCCATTGCCATGTTGTTAGTATTTGCATTAGAGTGTTTGTTTAGAGTCTCTCCTCTGTCATGTCCCCTCAGCCATTGTAGTCAGGCAGTTGCTTTTCCTCGGTGTTTCTACTCCCTCAGTTTGTCCTCTGCTTATGGATAGTGTTTTTTCTCCTAGATCCCTGCAGATTGTTCAGGGACATTACACCGCCACTAATGGAGAAGTCCATTACGTTCGATTATACCACAGTGTATTAGTCTCTGTGTACAATGTTCTCCTGTTTCTGCTCCTCTCGCTCTGCATCACTTCCTGGAGGTTGTTCCAGTCTCCATGGAATTCCTCCACTTTATTATTCCTTTTTGCACAATATTTTCTAAGTTGAGGTCTAAGATTAATTTGTGATACAATTCTTTCTCTGTGTCTATGTCTCTGTCTCTGTATCTCTTTTTATATTTATATATATATATGCATATATATACATACACATACAAATGGGTACTCACGCAGACCCACAGATACACAAATACATATCTATATTTCTCTATATGTAAATCTCCCCTCCTGGATCACTGCCTTGTTGTGGCAGAGGAACTTGTGTAGCTCAAAAATGAAACTATGAACTATATTGTGTATGGAAAATCCAAATGGACCAGTCATAGTGAAAAATTCTAACAAGATCCAATGAAGAAGGAAATAACAAACCATTCTAGTATCTTTGCCAAGAAAGTATTCCAATGGACAGTATTCAAATGATAAAAGAAATTACATGGGAAGTTGAACCCCTTGGGTCAAAAGTTGTCCAACATTTTACTTGGGAAGAATGAAGGACAAACTTAGGTAGCTCCAGAAAGAAAAAAAGCAGATGAGCCAACACCAAAAGGAAGCTCAGCTGCAGATGTGTGTGGTGACAAAAGGGAAGACTGATGCTGTAAAGATCAATATTGCATAGGAACCTGATGGAAAGATTAAAGATCAATATCTTGGATGTTGGATGGGAATAGATAAATTTAATTCGACTGATCATTACATATACTAATGTGGGCAAGAACCCTTTAGGAAAAAGAAAGAATAGCCTTCTTAGTCAATAAAAAGGTAAGAAGTCAAAGTTTATCATTTCATTAAAAACTTACAACATTTTCTAGAAATAATACCAAAAAATGTCACATTCATCATAGGGAATTGATATGCTAAAGTAGGAAAGCATTGAATAATTGGAGGGGCTGCTAGGTAGCACAGTGGACCAAGGCTGGAGTCAGGACTTGGCTTCAAATCTGGTCTTAGACACTTCCCAGCTGTGTGACCCTGGACAAGTCACTTAACAATAATTGCCCAGTCCTTGCCATTCTTCTGTCTTAGAATTATTATTAATGTAAGGTTTTTAAAAAGGATAGCTGAAATAGCAGGCAACATTAGCCTTGGAGTACAAAATGAAGGAGAGCAGAGACTAAATGAGTTTTGTCAAAACAATTCACTGTTCATAGCAAACCTCCTTTTTCTTTTTCAAGAACTCTACACATGAACATCACCAGATGGTCAATATTGAAATCAGGATTGATTACACACTTTGCATCCAAAAGTAGAGAAGTTCTATATAGTTAGTTAAAGTAAAATCTAGAGCTGATTGCAGCTGAAATCATGAGCTTCTTATTGCAAAATTTTGACTTAAATTGAAGAAAGAAAGGAAAACCAGCAGACTATAGAGGTATGACCTAAATAACATCCCTGAATATGAAGTGGCAGTGATGAATAGATTTAAAAGATTCAAACAAGTTAGAGTACCTAAAAAAACCTATGGATAGAAGTTCAAAAGATTTTACAAGAGACATAAAAAAAAAATCCCAAAGAAAAAGAAGAATCAGTAAGTCAAATGGCTACCTAATGAAGCTTTACAAGTAGGTGAGGAAAGAAGGAAGGCAAAAGGGAAAGTAAAAAAAGGGAAATATATCTAACCGAGTGCAGAATTATAGAGATGAGCAAGAAGTGATAAGATTTTCTTAAATGATGAATACAAAGAAATAGAATGGGAAATAACTCTTTAAAAATGGGAGAACTCTTAAAGAAAATTGGAGATTTTGAGAGAAATGTTTCATATAAAATTGTGAATGATAAAAGACAAAATAGTAGGGACTTAGCAAAAATAGAAGAAATTAAGAAGAGGCAAAAATTATACAGAATCATAAGAGAAAGATTTTAATATCACCAATAATTATTATAGTATGATTACTGATCTAAAGCCAGACACCTTGGATAATAAAGTCAAGTGGGCCTTAGGAAGCACTGCTAACAATAAGGCTAGTAGAGATGATGGAATTCTAGTTGAGTTATTTCGAATTCTAAAAATGGATACTTTTAAAGTGCTGTACTCAATCAATATACCAGAAAATTTGGAAAACTCAACAGTGAATATTATATTGGAAAAGATCAGTTTATATCCCAATTTTAAGGAAGGACAATGCCAAAGAATGTTCAAATTATCAAACAATTATTCTCATTTCACACACCAGCAAGACTATGCTTAAGATTCTGTTTGTTAAGCTTTGAAAATATGTGAACCAAGAATTACCAGATGTGCAGGTTAATTTTTTAAAGAGGAAAAGAAACTAGAGACCAAATTGTTAACATTTATTGTATAATGGAGGAAACAAGGGATTTCCAGGAAAACATCTACTTCTGCTTCAGAAATTATGTGACAAGTCCTCAAAGACATAAAAGTACCAGATCATCTACCAATCTCCTGAGGAACCTGTATGTGGGTCAAGAAACAATAGTTAAAACTAAACGTGGAAAAACTGATCAGTTTAAGACTAGAAAAGCAATACAACAAAGCTGTGTATGATCACCTTAATTATTTAACTTACATGCAGAGTACATCATCTGAAATGCCAGACTGGGTGAATCTAAAGTCTGAATTAAAGTTGCTGGGAGTAAAGAGTGAAATCAGAAAGAAATTAGGTGAACATAGATTAGCATACCTGTCAGATCTATGGGAAAGGAAGGAATTTAAGACCAAGCAAGAGATAGAGAACATTGCAAAATGTAAAATGAATTACTTTGATTACATCAAATTTAAATGTTTTTGTGCAAACAAAACCAATGCAACCAAAATTAGAAGGAAAGCAACAAACCGAGAGAGCATTTTTATAACAAAACTCTCTGACAAAGGTTTAATTTCCTAAATATAAAAGGAACTAAGTCAAATTTACAAGATCAAGCCATTTCCCATCAATAAATGGTCATGGGACATGAATAGGCAGTTTTCACATGATGAAGTCAAAACTATCAATATGCACATGAAAAAGTGTTCTAAATCCCTCCTGATTAAAGAAATGCAAATTAAAACAACTCTGAGATACCACCTTACACCTAGCAGACTTGCCAATATGGCAGCAAAGGAAAGTGATAAATGTTGAAGGGGTTGTGGCAAAATTGGGACACTAATATACTGCTGGTAGAGTTGTGAATTAGTCCAACCATTCTGGAGGTCAGTTTGGAACTATGCCCAAAGGGCTTTAAAAGACTGCCTGTCCTTTGATCCAGCCATAGCACTGCTGGGTTTATACCCCAAAGAGATAATAAGGAAAAAGACTTGTACAAAAATATTCATAGCTGTGCTCTTTATGATGGCAAAAAAAAATTGGAAAATGAGAGGATTCCCTTCAATTGGGAAATGGCTGAACAAATTGTGGTATATATGGGTGATGGAATACTATTGTGCTCAAAGGAATAATGAACTGGAGGGATTCCACGTGAACTGAAACGACCTCCAGGAATTGATGCAGAGTGAAAGGAGCAGAACCAGGAGAACATTGTAGACAGAGATTGATACACTGTGGTACAATCAAATGTAGTAGACTTCTCTACTAGCAGCAATGCAATGACCTAGGACAAGTCAGAGGAACTTATGAGAAAGAACACTGTCTGTATTCAGAGAAAGAATTGTGGGAACAGAAATACTGAAGAAAAATATATGATTGATCATGTAATTCAATATGGATATGATTTGGGTTTTGAGGTTAAAAGATCACTCTACTGCAAATACAAATAGCATGGAAATAGGTTTGAACAATGATATGTGTATAACCTAGTTGGGGGGCGGGGGTTGTTCATGAATCATGTAACCATGGAAAAATATTCTTAATAAAAAAAAAGAACTCCCAGGCTAATGGGAGAGACAGCATGCAAGCAAACATGTACCAACAGGTTATAAAAAAATAAGCTGGAAATAATAAACAAAATAAAATAAAATAAAATTACTGGGAGAAATATCAACAGTCTCACATATACAGATGACACTATTCTAATGGCAGAAAGTAAAAAAGAATTAAGAAGTCTCTTGATGAGGGTGAAAGGATTGTGTAAAAGCTGGCTGGAAGCTTAATAGTAAAAAGAAAACTGAGATTGTAACTACACATCCCATCACTTCTTGGAAAAGAGAGAGAAGAAATGGAAGCTTTTATCTACTCTATTCTTCCAATCTTGCCTGATTCTCCTCTTATATATATATAGCCTAGTAAACTCCTGCTTCCTAGGGATTCAATATATTGGTACTGGGCTTAGTGTGAATATTTAAGTGATTGCAATAAAATTCTCCTTAGCTCAAGGAAATCCCCAACAGCAGGAACTACAGGCATACACTACCATGCCCAGCTCTACCTTTAAAAAAAAAAACAACAAAACTTTACCTTCCATCTTAGAAGTATTGGTTCTAAGGTAGAAGAATGGTAAGGGCTATGGAGTTGGAGTTAAATGACTTGCCCAGGGTCACCCAGTTAGGGAGTATCTGAGACCAAATTTGAATCTAGGACCTCCCATCTCTAGGCAAGACTTTCTATGCACTGAGTGACCTCGATGCCCCCTTACTCTTTCTTTTTTACAAATAAATAAAACTAAGGGTAACGGATGATTTATTCATTATATTTGAATTAATTTATAAGGAAAGTGGTCTTGGGTGTCTAGTTCATTGCTTTTCCCATTATACACTGCTGATTCCCCTTTCTTTTGGCAAAGAGATTTAAACAGGATGAATCACTGCTAAAATTAGAACCACACAAAATTACACAATCTAATTCCTAACTCTGGGATCAGCTCACCCTGTCTTTGATGTAATGATCTCATCTCTTAAAGAAACACAATATCAGTCATTCGAAGAGGGTCTTATGATGTCTGGGCAACTATTAATTCTTAACATTTGGAGTACACAAAGTTCTTATGATTAAGTCTCAGAGCAGTGACTAGGGGAACTGAATGACTTCCAGTTAATTGAATTTCACAGTTGGAATTGTGCTGCTTGAGTATAGGCTTTGAAAATCATTTTCTTTTTACTTGATCCTACTAGGCCAGTCAGCTCTCTAGTAACTTTGCAAAGCAAAATCACCCCAAAATATTATGAAATTTGAATTTGAAACAAGGATTTTTATTTTAGTAAATGTCTTTTATAGCCTCCATCCAATTTTCTATAAAAGCATGGTTAATGGATAAACTGATCAATAATAGAAGTAAGGAAGACAAGTCATTCAGAATATTATTTTAAATTTAAATTTAGTATATTACCTTTTAAAAACCATATAGAAAAGTATCAATAAGGTACTAAACATTTCTATTTGCAAGCTGTGGTATCTCAGACACTGCATTAGTTTAAACAATCGTGATAGGTCCATAGAATTCAGGGAACATAATTAAAGACTCTTACTAAGTTTGTATAGCTTCAAGATTCATTGATAGTATACAAGCAGATCTAGTGCGTGTACAAACTCATGCAACAAGGATATAAAGATGGTTTCAGGTCCCAGTTTTGACCTAGTTTAAAGAAACAAAGCTTTACCCCTGAGTAGTGGAGCTCTAGGCCACCAGTCCACTTCAGATAGTCAATAGACTCTAGCACAGGCATTCTTAACCTGGGCTACAGGGAATCCCAAAAAACCCACAGATAGATTTTAGGGGTCCCATCAACATGAATGAGAAACATTACATCTTTATATAAAATTGGATGGATTTTGGGGGGTGATCTTATTCATTTTATTCCATGGATTTAGTTTTCTGAGAAAATTTCTATAGACTTTCAGATTACCAAATGGCTCCATGATACAAAGAAGGTTAAGAACCTCTTTCTTGATGGCCTCTGGATATTACGGGACACTGAAGCAGATAAAAAGGCTAGAGTCTTTTTACAAATGTACGTATTTTAGGTACATTAGGTACATAAAACTTAGCACAGAGGTTGGCAATATTCCTTTGGCATCCAGACTGGCCAGCTCTCCTGGAGAGTAATTAATCACTGTGACTGTTCACATATTCACTTTCTTCCATGCTTTATGGGACTACATTTAAGAGAGAGTTGCAGAAATTCTTGGTTTTACTCTTTAGACCCTCAACATACCTGTAGCTTGCAGTATACATTTCTTCAAGGTAGCTTTTTCTTTGTGGGATGTGAGTTTCATGTGTTTGGTTTAATTATAAATTAATATGCCCCTACCTTTTTTCTGAAATTGAACACTTATCTCATGTTCCCTGAAATATTTTTTGGTCAATTCTGGTGGATTATAATTTATAATATATTTTATAATTATATATAATATAATTTATAATATAAAATGGATGTACTTTCAAAAGAGGGCATTTTGAGCCAACTTTTTAATCTGGTCTTCTAAGATCTCACAAGTCTAAATATCATAAGCATGCTACTGGAAGCTCTAAATTTTTTATATTCCATTCATATGTGCAGGCAGATTCCCCATTTCCCACCATATTTCACTGCCAGTTATTTTCTTGTATGCTACAAGGGATTTAAATAGATGGGCATTTTTATCCTTTAAACACTTGAGGAAGTGGAGATCTTTTCAGTTTCAGTGATCTGATGTTCATCAGAATAGAATCAGGAGGGAGGGTTGAAGCCCTACACAAAGTATGCCCATTTGCATGTTTTTAGCTATTTAGGGACTGGAATTTTATAAGGTTATAAGGTTTTATAAGGTCAGCAATTTATATTTTTATATATATATATATATATACACACACATATATATCTTATGATTAATAGTATTTTTTAAAGTTAACGATATAATTTGCTTTCATTTTGGGAGTATCTAGATGGCACAATGGATAAAGTATAGATTATAGAAAGATCTGAATTAAAATCCAGCCTCACACACTTATGAGCTGTGTAACTAACCCTAGGCAAGCCAATTAACCTTTATCTGCCTCAGTTTCTTCATTTGCAAAATGGGGATGATAATAGCACTTATATCTCAATGTAGTTGTGAAGCTCAAATGAGATCATAATTATAAAATGTTTAGCAGAGAGCCTGGCATATAGTAAGTGCTATATAAATATTAGCTTTTATTATTATTGATGAAATAGTTGTAAATCATGTAGCATTATGCTTGGCACATCATTAGTACTATGTAAATATTTTTCTTGCATTCTTTCAGTCATGTCAGACCTCATCTGGGGATTTTTTGAGAAATGTTGAAGTAGTTCATCATTTCCTTCTCCAGCTCTTTTTATGGATGAAGAAATTGAGGCAAATAGAGGTGAGAGACTTGCCCAGGAAAACACAGCTAGTAAATGTCTAATTTGAATTCAGGAAGATAAGTCTTCCTGACTTCATGTCCAGCACTCTATCCACTGTGCCACCTAGCTACCCATATAAATTCTGGTTTATTATTATCATTATTCATATACAATTTATTTCCAAATATGGAAACCTTCCTAAATATGAAAAAAGAAAACAGTTCACAAAACCCAACCAATACATAAGAACACATACAGCACCCACAAGCATAGTATTCGAACTCTTCAACAAAAGGAAGTAGATGGGTGGGTTGTTGGGGTTTTTTTCATCTCCTCTCTAGGGCCAAGTTTGGCCAGTATAATTATCCAAGCTTAACTTCATTTGATTTTTCTTCCCATTGTTGTAGTTAGTAGTATATATTGTTTTCCTGACTGCTTATTTTACTCAGCATCAGTTAATCCATTTCTTCCCACATTTCTTTGAATTCCTTAAATTCGTGTTTTCTCTGGTTGCAAGAATATTTCACTGAGTTACTACACTTTGGCCATTTCCCACCTGTTGGGTGCTCAACTTGTTTCTAATTCCTTGCTTCTACAAAGAAATGCTGCAATGAAGTTGTTATTTGTGGGATCATTATTTCTGCCTTTGACTTCTTTGAGTTATTATCTAAAAGTGGGATTTCCAAGACAAAAACCATGGAAGTTTTAGGTAATTAAAAAAAATAGGGGCAGCTGGGGAGCTCAGTGGATTGAGAGCCAGGCCTAAAGA
Organism: Monodelphis domestica; assembly: GCF_027887165.1. Classification (NCBI taxonomy): domain Eukaryota; kingdom Metazoa; phylum Chordata; class Mammalia; order Didelphimorphia; family Didelphidae; genus Monodelphis; species Monodelphis domestica. The sequence continues at coordinate 221,104,202 of NC_077232.1, read as the reverse complement.
CAGGAGGTCCTGGGTTCAAATCTGCCCTCAGACACTTCTTAGCTGTGTGACCCTAAACAAATCATTTACCCCCCCCCATTACCTAGCCCTTACCACTCTTCTGTCTTAGAACCAAAACACAGTATTGGTTCTAAGACAGAAAGTAAGGGATTTAAAAAAATAATTCCAGGGGACAGTTAGATGGCTCATTGAATAGAGAGTCAGGCCTGTAGACAGTTGGTCCTGTATTCGTACATAACTTCAGATATTTCCTAGCTGGGTGGATGTCACTTCACCACAACTGCCTAGCCATTACCATTCTTCTGCCTTAGAATTGATAGTAGAGGTTCTAAGATAGAAGGTACCAGTTATGAAAAATTTAATTAAATTAAAAACAATAAGCATAGTTCCAAATTACTTTTCAGACTATTTGGACCAGTTTATAGTTCCTTTAGCATCTCTGTTTTTTCTCAGATCCTCAAATACTATTTCCATTTTTTGTCAACTTTTGTCAAGTTGCAAGATGTGAAGTGAAATAAAACTTCAGAATTCCTTTTATGTGTATTTCTCTTGTTGGTGATTCAGATTCAATATTTTTATCTTCTGAACATTTGAAAATGTTAAGATCATCTTGATTTTGATGCTTTGCTTACTCATCAGGAGGGAAGACTGAAGCAAAATATGATGTATACTCTATCCTTTTATTAATAGTTTGCAATTCTTTCAAAAATTATTTCTTCTTATCCTTTGACCTTTTAATTTATTTAGGAATTTCTCTTGCTTTTACATTTTTGCATAGTAATAAATTCATAAATTCTAAAAATCATATTTATAGATTATAGCTTAAATATTATATAATAAAATAAAACCATCTTATACAACTTTTATATTATATGATGAATAATATATCTTAGAGATCAGACATTTCTCCAACTTGTTTAATGCTAATTTTTTTTATCATTTAAGAGTTACATTTCTTTCCCTAACTGATCAGATTTTATTCAAGCAAACCCTTTTCAATTTCATGAAATCAAAATTGCTTATTTTGTCTTTGCAATCTCCATTATCTTTGAGGAAGAATTTTCTACTTTGCCAGAAATTGTCCACTTTCCTACATTTAAAGAAAAGCCCAATGTGACCTTTTATAAGATTTATTAGATGGCATCTTATAAAATTTATTTTGCTAAATGGTATAAAGATGATGATTTAAACCTATTTTTGCCAGATTATGTCCCCTTTCCTCCAAAATTTGAGTCAAAATGGAAATCTTTCCCCAACCAGTCTACATCTTGGGGTTTTTCAAACATTAGGCTATTAAATTTGATCATTTATTTTGTGGCTGAACAAAATAAGTTTCTTCTGATTTGTGTGATACATGGGCAAGGGTGGTGAGCTGTGGGGTTATTTAAGTTGAGTTATGATATGACAGTAATGAGATTCTTTATGCACCCACCCAGTGTTGTGATCTAGACTTGCGGAGGCTTATAAGAGTTCTAAGGATGCCAATTGTCTGCTATTATTTCAAAAGGAAGGCTTTTACTTCTTGCCTATTTCTTCTTTAATTATTCTAAATCTAGTACATTTTTTCCTTCCAAGTTATGTTTGAATCATTTGTGGAAAACAACTATAGTACTCTGTTATTTTGCAGATTAGTAGTATTTTATCTTTTAAAAAAATATTATGTTTAGAAACCAAGACCAAAATTTTACTGCAATAAGCTTTGGTTTTGGTCTCTAGTAGTTGCCCATTCAATCTGGACATTTTGTTTTTCTTTATTTTTTCATATTATTTTGTTTTATTTGGAATTATGTGCACCAAAAGAGTGAGCTTTAGGAAGACTTCTGACCCTAATGATTGTGGGGCCCTCAGCAACTCACTTAACTTCTCAGTGCCCTCCCTGTAGATCTTGAAACAAAGGTCATGATGAAAACATGTATGTATTGGGAGTAGAGTAGCTTTTCATGTGTGAGTTGATTTGAAATGATGTATAGCAAATGTTTAATAGCTGGCTCTCCAAAAAATATGCACATGTGAATACATATTTAAGTATAACCTTCATTATTAACATACTTTCCATCATTTTTTCTTAAGTCTAAGAAACCAACAAAACAGTAAATCAATACTTGATTTGTAGTGTTTGCTATTTCTGAGGCTCAAATTCTCACCCTGAAAATTTGGCAGTAATTTCTCTGGATGTTGCCATCCATGATCCTCCCAACTAGGAGCTTCTATGAAGCATCAAATTTGGACTCTTTTTTAGAGGTTATTCTTGATAAAAAGCTTCAGAAAATAATATTAGAAAATCATAGCAAAGAATAATGATTGGTCAATGGGTCATTGAAAGAATTTTATTATTTGAAAGATCACCTGTCAATGGACACCCCCTCATTTTCCAATTTTTTGTCACCACAAAGAGCATGGCTATAATTGTACAAGTCTTTTTCCTTATTATCTCTTTGGGGTACAAACCCAATAGTGGTATGATTGGGTCAAAGGGCATGCAGTCTTTTAAAGTCAATGGTTGAATAAATTGTGGTATCTGATGGTGATGGGATACTATTGTGCTCAAAGGAATAATAAAGTGGAGGAATTCCATGGGAACTGGAACAATCCCCAGGAATTGATGCAGAGTGAGAGGAGCAGAACCAGGAAAACATTATACACAGAGACTGATACACTGTGGTACAATCGAACGTAATGGACTTTTCTACTAGCAGCAATGCAATGACCCAGAACAGTCCAGAGGAATTTATGAGAAAGAACGCTATCCACATCCAGAGAAAGAACTGTGGGAACAGAAATACAGAAGAAAAACATATGATCAATCACATAGTCCAATATGGATATGATTAGGGTTTTGATGTTAAGGAATCATTCTACTGCAAATATGAATAACATGGAAATTGGTTTTGAACAATGATGCATGCATAACCCAGTGGAACTGCTTGTCAGCTCCTGGAGAGGGGAGGGAAGAGCAGGGATGGGAGGGAATCATGAATTATGCAACCATGGGAAAATATTCTAAATTTTAAAAAGGAAAAAAGAAAGATCACTATCCTTGGATGTCAGAAGACTGGATTTTAGTCCTGGTTCTGTCACCATAAAGCTTTAGGCAGGTCACACTCTCTTTGGGTCTCAGTTTCTTCATCTGTACATTGAAGGAATTAGATGAGAACTATATGGGCCTGTCAGTTCTAGAATGATAATGATTCTGTAAAATTTAAGAGCAATTGGAATTATTGTGCTCTATATAAAGATGGTGTCTCTATATTCAAATTAAATTGGTCTTACAGGTTAACACTGCTCAGCACTGTTTACTGGGACAAGATACTCCATCTATTTGGATAGGTCACAACTGAATTAATCATGAGATAATCACAATTAATTGTTGACAGCCAGAGGCAAATTGAATGGGTCATTTATTCAGATACAAATCAGTGTATCAGGAAAAGGCATTAGAGGTAAGGATTTTGGTTCTGTTTTGTTTCCCACTTTCTCTTAAAATATTTCAATATTAGCTATTTTGAAATTGAAGGTATATGATCTAGACAAAAATTACAATTTAAGAATTATTTATTCAACAATAAGGCTTTGGAGAGGTTATAGAACTTTTTTTAATTTGAAAAAAATGGAAATAAGTATTTATTAAAAGACTGCTCTGTGCTAGGACTTTACTAAGTTCTTTACAAATGGTATTTCATTTGATCCTTACAACCCTGAAGGATAGGTACTATTATTATTCCAATTTTGTGATTGAGGAAACTGAGTCAGGCAGAGGTTAAGTGACTTGCCCAGAGTCAAGTCTCTGAGATATGCAAATGTTTGAGGCCAGATTTGAATTCAGTAAAATTCTAATGACTAACTCTAGTCCCAGCACCTTATCCACATGCTCAAACCATCTCACATAGATCTAGGAGTCAGGAATACCTGGATATATGTTTTGTGTCTGGTACTTGACTAGCTATATGTCCATAAAACAATCATATAACAGCTGTAATCTGAATAATAATACCAGTAGAGCCCAACTCACAAAATTATAAATTGTATAAATATGCATAAAGTAATATTATACATGTATATATGTGATTGTGCTAAATAAATACCCCCTATTATTATTACTAGATAGGGTTTCTTGTTTGCTTTTTTCACTTTGCTATGAAAATAATATATTTCATAATATATAAATATATCATGGATGCCATGACTACAGTCAAGTGTCTCTCCAGAGTCAAGTTGTAACACCTTCCTAGACTCAGAGGGGAAAATCACTTACTCAGTGAGCATTTTAAAGTGCCTGCTAGGTGCCCGGGACTAATCAAGTTGCAGGGGATATAAAAACAAAACAACGAAACAAGCCTTAATCTCAATATAAGTGCTTATATTCTCTCAGGAGTTGAAATTATCATATTATTTTTTGATGTTTAATTAATTTATTTAATCAATTTATAACATTATTCCTTGGTTACAAGGATCACATTATTTCCCTCCCTCTCCTCTCCGCACCCTTCCTGTAGCTGATGCGCAATTCCACTGGGTATTACATGTGTCCTTGATCAGAACCTGTTTCCATGTTGTTGATGTTTGCACTAAGATGATCATTTAGAATCTACATCCCCAGCCATATCCCCTCGACCCATGTATTCAAGCAGTTGTTTTTCTTCTGTGTTTTTACTCCCGCAGTGTTTCCTCTGAATGTGGATAGGGGTTTTTCTCGTAGATTCCTCCAAGTTTTTCAGGGTCACTGCATTGCCAATAATGGTTAAGTCCATTAAATTCGATTGTGCCACAGTGTATCAGTCTCCCTGTACAATGTTTTCCTTTCACTTTCACTCTGCATCACTTTTTGGAGGTCGTTCCAGTCTCCATGGAATTCCTCCACTTTATTATTCCTTTGAGCACAATAGTATTCCATCACCAACATATACTATAATTTGTTCAGCCATTCCCCAATTGAAGGGCATCCCCTTGTTTTCCTTTTTTTGCCCCCACAAAGAGCACAGAAGTACAAGTCTTTTTCCCTATTACCTCTCTGGGGGACAAACCCAACAGTACTATGGCTGGATCAAAGGGCAGACACTCTTTTATCTCCCTTTGGACATAGTTCCAAATTGCCCTCCAGAATGGTTGGATCAGTTCACAACTCCACCAGCAATGAATTAATGTCCCTACTTTGCCACATCCCCTCCAGCATTCATTACTTTCCTTTACTGTCATGTTAGCCAATCTGCTGTGTGTGAGGTGATACCTCAGAGTTGTTCTGATTTGCATCTCTCTGATTATAAGAGATTTAGAACACTTTTTCATGTGCTTATTAATAGTTTTTATTTCTTTAACTGAAAATTGCCTATGCATGTCTCCTGCCCATTTATCAATTGGAGAATGGCTTGATTTTTTGTACAATTGGCTTAGCTCTTTATAAATTTGAGTAATTAGACCTTTGTCAGAGGTTTTTGTTATCAAGATTATTTCCCAATTTGTTACTTCCCTTCTAATTTTGGTTACATTGGTTTTGTTTGTACAAAAACTTTTTAACTTGATGTAATCAAAATTATTTATTTTACATTTTGTGATTTTTTTCTAGCTCTTGTTTAGTTTTAAAGCCTTTCCTTTTCCAAAGATCTGACATGTATACTATTCTGTGTTCACCTAATTTGCTTATAGTTTCTTTCTTTATATTCAAGTCATTTATCCATTCTGAGTTTATCTTGGTGTAGGGTGTGAGATGTTAATATAAACCTAGTTTCTCCCATACTTTCTTCCAATTTTCCCAGAAGTTTTTATCAAATAGTGGGTTTTGGCCCCAAAAGCTGAGATCTTTGGGCTTATCATAGACTATCATATTATTTTTTAAATATTTTAAATTTATTTTGTTAAATTTTCCCAACAACTTTTCCCCCCTTTCTTTCTTTTTTAAACTCTTATCTTTTGTCTTAGAATCAATACTGTGTATTGGTTCTAAGGCATAAGAGTGGTAATGCTTGGTATTGGGGGTTAAGTGACTTGCCCAGGGTCACACAGCTAGAAAGTGTCTGAGGCCAGATCCTATCTCTAGGCCTAGTTCTCAATCTACTGAGTCACCCATCTGCCCCCTAATTACCTTTTAAAAAAATTAACATTTATTTAAAATTTTTTGAGTTCTTTTACTCCCTATTATCCCTCCCTGAGTTCTTGAAAAGGCAAGCAATATGATATCAATTATACATGTGAAGTTATGCAAAACATTTCCTTATATTGCAATAGAGAACATAAACAAAATTAAGAAAAAGAAATTGAAAAAAGTATATATCAAGAGTTCATCAGTTCTCTCTCTGGAGGTAGATAACATTTTTTGTCATACTTTCATCAATAAATTACATATTATTAAGCATGTAGAAAATACAGAGAGGCAGACTAAATTCCTGAAGATCCTGTGTGACTCAACTTTGTATTTCGCTTAGGACTTGGCCTAGCTAGTGTTCTCAGCATTTAATATTCACTTAAGAAATGTTTGTTGAATTGAATTAAAGGTCATGAAAGCTCTGGCTGGCTTTGCCAAGTTAGAAAGTCTACATCTATGGGTCCAGTATTGTCTAAGGGCTACCCTAAGTGTGGAAAGTCTCATTACCAGCAGATTAGCCATTAGCTGAAGATTTTTTTATTATTATAATAACTCAGTAAGACCTTCTAATAATAATATGTATATCATATAACAAATAATATCTGAAGGGATTGTATTCTATCTACATTATTATGGGGAATGCGTATACCATGAAATAACTGATCTTTTGAAATACTATATATGAAATTAATTTTTTGTGGAAAGTAGAGAGCATATGCCTGTGACTTTATTGGTACAGGGCTCTGTTGGTGAACCTATGTCATGTGTATGGGAGGAGGTTGCTCCCCTCTCCCTCTCTACCATGCATGAGGACTCACCCACCCCTCTGCCCAGCAGCCTAATGGGAGTGTTTCCTCCCTCCTCTATATGGGGAAAGGAGGGGATGGGAGAGTTGGGGGTGACACTCATTCTCTGGAGGAGGCAGGGCATGGCACATGGTCTCTAAAAGGTTCACTATCACTGTCCTATACCATGCTATCTTTCATCACTATATTTTCCTAGATCAGAACATCCAAATAAACTGATTTTTCTATCTTCTTTCTAATATTATTCATCTTGAATAATATTCAGAGAATAATAATATTCACAGAATATTTCCATCTGAAACATCCATTTTTGCTTCTAATACCCAATATTGGAAATCTAACCTCAGGAAAAAAAAATATTTCCCAAAGGAAAAAAGAAATGACCACACTCAAAAGCTTGTGGCAAAGATTAAAAAATCAAAATGATCAAATTCTTTGAAAGAATAGCCAAAGAACATTTATCATAGACTACTGTGACTGTGCATACCCCCCAGCAAGACTGGGGGAAAGGTACAGATTTCTGACTTCAGAGAAAATGCTTAATATCATTCTGTTTAGCAAACAAAGACCGCTGTTGCTATCAAAGGGAGTCTCTTGTGAAGCAGTAAACTGAAAAAATCTCAGAGGACTTGACACCTGAAGACATGATTGCAGTGTGAGAGGGGGAGGAATGGAAAATATTTATTTTTAATCAATTTATCCATTATTGTCACCTGATTAAAAGGAATTTATCATGTTTCCTCTGTTTTTAACATAGCAATGAAAAACCTTAGAGCATACCAACTGCTTGGTCTTCATAATATACCTCTAATGCTACTTTGGCAGTGTTTTTTATGTTAGTTAGAAGGTGAAATCTCACAGGAATTTTCCCTGTTTTTCTACTCCCAGTACAAATCCATCTAGCTAAAAATATCTCTATTGTTTTGTGAAATATGAACTGGCATAGACTAAACTTGAAGGTTTTGGTAGAGGGAGGGGATAGATGCTAATATGACCTTCTGGGCACTTTTTCGATGTTGGATGGTATGTTTATTTGCCCTTTAGGCTGGATGCAACATTTAGAACCTGGCAGCAATATGGTATAATACAAAGTACTTCAGACTGGGAGCCATGAGACTTTGATTAAAATTCTACTTCAATCACTTGCTGTCTCTTTGACTGTAGAGATCATTTAAGTTCTCATCTACAAAATTAATTTTGGATTCAGTCCAAAACTCTAAGGATATCCAAACATATTTATAATTCTTGCCTGAGGTGACAAAGAATGGAAATCTGAAGTGCTACCCATAAATTAAGGGGTGCATATGTCTATATGAATGGATAAATATATCGGTATGACAGAATGCTATTGTGTTATTAGAATTGATAAAGAAGAGAATTTCAGAGAAAACTGGAAAATTGGGAAAACTTCTATTAATTGATGCAGAATGAAGTGAATAGAACTAGAAGAAAAAATTAACTAATGACAACAATGTGATAAAGGTAAACAAGTCTGAAAGATTTAGGAACTCATAAGTGTAATGACCAATCACAGTCCCACAGGACTAATGATGAAATATGCTACCCACTTTCTGATAGAGATGTGAAGAACTTAAGAGAATAGAATGAAATAATTTTAACATGGTTAATGCAGAAACTTGTTTTGATTAATTATATATGTTTGTGTTGGATTTGTTTTTCTTTTGTTCTCAGTTGGATTGGGAAGTTAGGATAGGAGGGTGAGAACTTTAGGTATTCAATTCTTAATTTACAAAAGAGAAACAACTGCAACAGACTTAAGAATCTTGATCAAAGCAAAGAGCAATCATATTTCCAAATAACCTATGAGGAAGTATGTCAGATTAAACAAAATTTCCATTTCAAAAGCAGACTTCTTGCCACATTGGCTTGTCACCTGCAAATGATTAATGCAGATAACTCTTCCCTAGCCTTAATGATATTTTTTCCTCCTGCTCTTCAATAACCAGAAGAAAGAATTCTAGCTTAGATCCTACAATATTATGACCTTTGGATCCACTTTAGGAAGTAGGTACCTTTGGAAAGGAGTAACATTTTTTTAAAAGGGAGAAAAACCCAGCAAACTTAGAGTACTGAAGAAACTGCAAAAATCTTCAGTGAAACTCCAACTATTGTATTGTTTAAATAGAAAATGTGTATGTCTTCTAGATAGTGCTAAATTTATGGTTGGACTAAATATTTAATTGGTTGCCAGAGATTTAATTTCTAAATTCCAAAAATGGAATTTATGGTAGTTTATTTACAATAGAGGGAAGATATTAAGGAAGAGAGAAAAGGGGAGAGGGGGAAGAGAAAGAGAAAGAGGAAGAGAGAGAGAGAGAGAGAGAGAGAGAGAGAGAGAGAGAGAGAGAGAGAGAGAGAGAGAGACAGAGATAGAGAGAGACAGAGACAGAGAGAGAGAAAGAGAGAGCAAGCTCGCTCCAGCTTCATCTGAGTCAGATAGGAATTCAAACACCCAGCCAGGGGAAAGGAGTCTCAAAACAATGGGCCTTTCCCAGAGGCTCAGGCCTCGAGAAGGGGCAAGGAAGGACTTCAGCCTTTACACTCACCACATTGTCAGTTCAATCAGCAGATTCATTTATAAGCCTCTAACTATAAGTGTGTCCCTTCTCTCTAAGTGTCCCTCTTCATTCCAAGTCTCTCTTCACTCCAAGTGACTTTCTTCACTCCAAATGTCTCTTCAATCCAAATGTTTTTGCTTCACCAAGTATCTATGTTCTCTCCAAGTCTCTCCCTTCAAGTGTGTCTGTGTGTGTCTTTGTTTCCACTGTTAAAGACCTTTTTCTCTTGTCACTTCCTCTAAATTTTTACATCTACCAATCACAGCCCACACTCCACTCCAGGACTGCCCACTCTTTCACATGTGGGTCACAGATCTCCCTCAATGTATGAAACGGGTGTTCACACCTTTTTGTGGTTAAAATCCAAAATGGGTAGATATCCATAGTCAACTTTAAGAATTGTGTTTACACTTTGGGGATTAAAATCTAAAAATAGACAGAGGATTACAATTTAATCTTCACAATCAAGGAAGACCTAAGTACCTTCATTGTTATAAACAGGGGAGAGCCAAATCCAATTTTCACAATCCCCCCTGATGATCATTGGGAGACTAGTCTTCCCAATCATCATTTAACATAATATTTTGTACCCCTAAAAACTTCTAACTACCGTGAAGATTGGAGTTGATTGGTGATAAAGAATCTTGCTGATTGAATTGACACGAAGTGAGTGTAAAGGCTAACTTCCTTCGTTGGCCTTCTGGAGGTGTCAGCCTTGAGGAAAGGCCTATTGTCTTGAAACTCCTCCCCCCCTTTTGCTCTCTCTCTCTCTCTCTCACTCTCTGTCTCGTGCTCTCTTTCTCCCCTATTCTCTCTTCCAAAATATCTTCCCTCCATTGTAAAAATAAACTACCATAAATTCCATTTTACTTTAGTAATTCATTTGTGGGATTTAGAAATTAAATCCCTAGTAACCAATTAAATATATTCAGTCCAACCATAAATTTTAAAATCTGGTGACCATGAAGGGACTGACCACTTTCATACGTGGGTCACAGACCACCCACTCAATGTATGAAATGAGTGTTCACACCTTTTTGTTGTTAAAATCCCAAATGGGTAGAACTTTAAGTACTGTGCCTTACACTTTGGGGACTGAACTCTAAAAATAGACAGGGGATTATAATTTAATCTTTACAATCAAGGAAGAGCTAAGTACCTTCATTGTTACAATCAGGGGAGAGCCAAATGCAATCTTCACAATGGTCAAGGAAAATAATTTTTATAACTTTTAGAAGGAAAATAAAGTTTACACAAAGAATAAAAATTTGAAATATACTACACATTTCCTGACAGAGAGTTGAAGGACATAAAATACAAAGATATACATGTGAACATTGGATGTAACTGCTGGGGAGATTCCTTTTGTTTAGCTATAATTATATGTTATCTGTGGTTTTCTCCCCCATTCTCTCTCAATTTATGATTGTAAGTTGGGCTAAAAAAGAGTTGGGAAGGTTAACCAGAATGACATTAAAAATAAGATGACCATTGAAGCAGTTTTTAAAGTCCACAAAAGAGAACACAATAAAGTTTAAAAGGAAGTATAGAGCAATGATATAAGTTGTGAGCAATGTATAGAATTTATTACATCACTTTTTTTTAAATGTTCAAATGGTATGAAATAGAGATTTATGGTTTGATATACAATATTCTTTTTGTGTTCTGCAATGGAAACAGTGTTTTTTTGCATCCTTAAGTATAGAATAAAAATGAAATTAGGAAAAAAAAAAGAAAACCAACATGTTTCCAATTCTGAGACTGATTGTTGGTGGACTGTAAAAGCAAGGAGAGCCTCTCTTTAGATTGAAGTTTAGGTTGCCCCTTATCTTACAATTTCTGAAATATATTATAAAGAAGAAAAGGAAAAGAACTAATATACGAGAACAATGATGTTTGGCAGACTGGGCAATCTCAGGTGGGAATTTTTTGTCTATTTCTTTGTCCTTTTCTGTCTTATATGTATTCAAGAAAGCACTTGTGTTTGGACTCTGCTGCCTGAGGTCTTGGACATAGGAAGCACAGAAGTCAATTAGTCAGCTAGTCAACAAACATTTATTAAGTGCCTATCAAAGGTCTGGGTAATGACCACTCTTTGGAAAGAAAGTCACAGTATAAATGCATTCTTGAAGTTGGGTTTGTACTGAACATGCCAATTTTTACCCTTTTCACAATAGAAAAAAAATGGATGTGAAATCTTACATTTTGTGTTAAAAAAGGTCAAGTTAACAGTATTAAATTCTTTGATTAATATGAGTATAATAACTACTCCATTAATAACTACAATTTTTTCCACATTTTTCTGAAACTGAGTTAAATGATCTGACATCACATAGCTGATAAGATCAAAATTATTTTAAAAACTGAATAAATCTAGCAAATGAATCAGCATAATACTACTCCATACAATTAATATGCTAGAAAATAAATAAATCAAGAAAATCAATAATAAAATATCAACTTCATGATGTTCATAAAATACCCATTCTTTCTTATCAAGTCAGAATGTGGTGAAATGGGAATGAGGTAGAAAACTAGTTGCGCCCATTATTCTTCCAAGGCTATTTATAAAGATCTACTGTTTCATGTCAAATTTTTATCTTTTACAATTTCTTTTAATTAAATTTCTTCAAACTATAAACAATACAAAATGCAGTATTTTTTACCATCCTGAATTTGGAACCAATCCACCCCATTTCAAGCCAACAATATTGAACACCTACTATAATACAATGTTTACAGAAATTATCCTTAAGGAAGCTACATTGGGTTAAAAAGATAAATCTTATAAACTACTAAGTAAACATAAATTTTAAGAAACAAGAGAGTATTGGTGTCTAGGAATCAGGAAATAAGAAAAAGATTCCTCCAGGAGTTGACCCATAGACTGAGCCTTAAAGTATACCAGGGATTACAACCAGCAGAGATGAGGATATAATACTTTCTAGATTTCAAGGACAACCTGTACTACAACTGAGAGGAGGAAGCTAAACTATCAACTTCTATGAAGAGCAGGTAAGCCAGTATAGCAGAAGGTAGATTATGTGAAAGGATATAACATGAAAGTGTTCCCTAAATGTAGGCTAGGAGCAGGCTGTGAGAGGTTTTAAATGTCAAACAAAGGAATTTATGTTTTAACTTAGAGGTCACAAAGTTATTTAAATTTTTTTAAAAAAGGAATAACATAGCCAAATTTGTGCTTTGAAAGATTTTTGGCAATAGTGCAGGGGATGGAGATGGGGAGAGAAGAGAATGGAAGGTGGAAAACCAATTAAGAAGCTGTAGGAGTAGTCCAGGTGAGAGGTGATGAGAACCTAAATTAGGGTTATGGCTGTTTAAGTTGAAAGAAGGGTAGTATATTCAAGATATGTTGGGAAGTTATCATTGATAAGACCTGGAAACTGGTTGAAAATGTGGGTGAGGAAGTGGGAAGAGTTGAGAAATGATTTTCTTATTGTCCTATTTCCTGTGAACCTAGGGGATTGGAAGGATGGTGGTGCTCTTGACAGAAATAGGGAAATGTGAAGGAGGAATGGTGGTTAGGGGCAAAAACAATAAACTATTTAGGACATGTTAAGTTTGAGATGCCCAATGGATACCCATTTGTTTGGAGATAACCAGTAGGCTATTGATGATATAGGACTAGAGCTCAAAAGATTATGGATATTTAGATATCGGAGTTATTTGTATAGAGATGATTATTGAACCAATAATTGTTGGTAAATTCACCTTTAGAGAAGAGGTAGAAAAGAAAAAAAAAGAAAGTCCAGGACAGAGCCATGTGGCATATTGGAGAAAGAAATATGAGCAATGATTCAGCAAAGAAAACTGAGAAGGAATGAGACATGCACAAAGAAGGCCAAGAAAGAGAGCTGTGCCATGAAAATCCAGAGTAGAGAATGTATCCAGGAGGATGAGATGGTCAGAATGCTCATTTATGTGCTATAAGAAATGATGAGCAGGCTGCCAGAAAGATCAACATGAACTGATGCAGAGTAAAATAAGCAGAACCAAGAGAACATTGTACATTGTAACAATAATATTATATGATGGTAAACTGTGAAAGATTTAGCCATTCTCAGTAATAGAATGATCTGGAACAAGTCTGAAGGACTTATGGTAAAGAATGCTATCTACCTACTGAGAAAGAATTGTTGAAGTCAGATGCAGATCAAAGAATACTAATTTTGCATCAGTTTGTTTATGTTTTATTTGGGGGTTTTGGTTTATAAGATTATTCACTTACAACAATGACCAATATGGAAGTATGATTTGCATGATAAAACATGTATAACTCAGATCAAATTGCTTACCATCTCCAAGAGTGGGAAGGGAATGGAGGTAGGAAGACAACTTAGATCTTAGAATATAAGAAAACATATGTTGAAAAATGTTATTACATGAACTTGGGGAAATGAAATATCTTTAAATTAAAAAAAAAAAAAAGAATACTCTGTGGTCCTTCATGGGTTACCACCAAGACTTTTGATCTCAAACATTAGATAATCTTTTGCTATCAAGTCCCAGAACCCAAAATGCAATTAAAGACAATTTTTTTCCTTCTGTCTTAAAATCACTACTAAGCATTGATTCTAAGGCAGAAGAGTGGTAAGGGCTAGGAAACTGTGGTTAAGTGATTTGCAGGAAGGAAGTATCTGATGTCATATTTGGACCCAGGTCCTCCCAACTCCAGGCTGATGCTCTAGCCACTGTGCTACCTAGCTGCCCTCAAAGTAAAGAAAATTAAAGAGGATATTAGATAAGTAAAATAATCCTAAAATGGAGTAGAAAAAAACACACAAAGAACATTCAGATATTCAGATATGCAACCATTTACTCTCTTACACATGCTTACTGGTTTCTCTTGTAGGTCATTTCAGTAAGAAGATTATTCCAGGGTGGATAAATCCACTTCATCCTTACTAATATTTACTATTTAAATCTCTTCACCTCACCTTAGCATCCTCTTCTTTTCAATGCTATTACTATCCTCTCATCTTTCTCTTACTTTAACCTTCTTGGGTCTAGGGAGGTTAAACTTTAAGCCTAATTTATAAAAGTAGAACAGATGAAACTTGAAGCCATAAATCTGGTTCAACTACTTAAAACATTTTGAAATATACTTGCTTTTCTTTTGGAAACACCCTATATATCATGTGCATCTTTTCTCGTTTTTGAATCCAAATGCTGTTTGGTACAGCTGCATCTTACTCACATTTTTCTCTCTTGCTAAGCTGGCAGGGAAGGATATTTTGACTGCAGAGAAAAGGAATTCATTATGCTGCAGAGCTGGGAGGATGAAATAGGGTCCAGAGATCACAATTGCCTTCAGCTCAGCAAAGGCCAAGGGATTCAAGAGCATCAAATTGCTGCATTCCATTATCCCCAAAATGAAGAGCTGAGAGATATTTTCCCCCCAATGGTAAAATTATGTCAGGATGTCTCAGAGTTTTTATGTGGCTTCATGCTGAAAGTATCTTCTGCCTACTGTCTCTTCCTTCACCAGAAGGCAGAAGAGAAAGAATCAGGCTGATCTGATCAGAATATTATTGTAAATCCTCCAGGGAAGGATAAGATCTAACCACTGAAGAAAGTCTGAAAGTTCAAAATTAGGAGACTAAGAGAGATGATTTGCTATTGTTGCTTTGCTATCTTTGTAATTTATTTTTCAAACTAACATTAAATAAAAGGTTAACATTCATATATTTAATTGTTTTTTCCTCCTTATCTCCCCTTCCATTAAAAAGAAAAAGAAAACACATATGTGCATCTGAGCTAAATGAGTTGTCTGCCTACAAGAAATAACATATTCAATAGACATTAAAAGAAAGGGGCAGCATAGGTTGTAACTGTATTTTTCAATTTTTAATTTTATGGTATTATAGCTCTAGAGCTAGAAGGGATTTCAGAGGCCATCTAGTACAATCCCTTCATTTTACAGAGGAGGAAACAAGCTCAGAGTGGTCAACCCTGCCCAAGATTACACAGCTCTAGAAGTTTGTATCTCATCATTATCATCATTACTAGAATTTTATATAGTGTTTTAAGGTTTGCAAAGTGCTTTACAAATATAGCTTCTTATTTTATCCTCACAACAGGTAGGTGCTATTATTTTTCTCATCTGTGAAATAAAGAAAATAGAGGTTAAGTGGCTTGCCCAGGGTCACACAGCTAGTGTGTATCTGAAGCAGAATTTGAACTCAGGTTTTCTTGGTATCCCAACTATACAGGTCTTTGTAATCAAAGTACCTATGAACACACAACAATTTGGGGGTGAGAATAACCATCTTTAATAAAAGATGATCCATTTACATCAAATGTAAAGTAAGTATAAATATATTTGCATCAACTTCCCTTACATGAAGGGGAGAAAGATTAAAGAAGGTAATAGACATAAGACCAAGGGGAAATAGAACTCTTAGTTGTAGGTTTATATTAGATACCATAATCTTTGTCAAATGGAAAGTTCTCTGAAAGCTGAACACAGGGAGGATTTCTATCATTCATTTTACAAATCATGGTGTCTGTAACAGACAACAAACCATGTCATGATTGAATCTGGATTTTACTCCTGAGATGTGCATTTTAAGCAAGTTTCCCTAATAAACAGAAATGTACAGTATCTGATTATAGAGAAATCAAGTGATTTCTATAAGCTTACAGCAAACCTTTACTTGGCATTCTTGAGTACTTTCAATGGAATTAATTTGTACACTTTAAACAACTTACACAGTGTGCTGATTGAGTAAAAGATAAGCCCAAAGACCTGGAGGCTCAAATTAGCATTTGAAACAGCTTAAAATAGCAGATTGGTGTAGGTTAGAGATTAATGATTCACTAGCTTCCAAGCAATTATCACAGCATTAGAGTCTTTATCTGCCTTTGTCATTCCAAAGTCAGTATTTTCCATTTTACAGAACTTCTTATGTAAGAACTTTGAGGTTGACATTATGATTATTAGTTATCCACAACATGACAAATATGGAAATATGTTTTGTACAATAGCACATATAAACCAATACCAAATTCCTTATTTTCTCAGGGAAGGGAAGGATGGAGAGAACATATATCTCAAAATATTAGAAAACAAATGTCAAAAAGTGCTTTTACCTATGAGTGGAAAAAATAAAACATTAAAAAAAGAAAAAGGAAGGAAGGAAATAAAAGATCATCAGTGAACCACTAAAAATAAATTTTAAGAAAGAAAAGGAAATTCAAAAGGGAACAGTGAGATGCAAAGCAGTGTTGAAATTACCATGTTAAATTCCAGTTATTTCTTAGAAAACTGTACAGAGGGAAAATTCATGTTTTCATGTATGGTTCCATTTTTTTTGTCCTTTGTAGTGGGAAATATTTGTATCTGTAAATTTTATGATAAAAAGAATTTTTTAAAGGTCTGAGATAAAAATTTTAAATGTTCAAGTTTAAATTATTGAATTTTTTCTAGTTACACAAATATTTATGATGCTTTTTTGAATTGTTAAAATATATGAAAGCATTTCTTTTATTATTTTTGCCTGATACTAGCTATGTGTTAAAAATTTAGGACATCAGCTATTTTTCCTATTCCTCCTTTGAGTTTTAAGGGTTGTGTTCCTGACCATTTATTTTAGTTGCTACTAGGAAGTAAATTTGTATTCTAGGCAGCTTAAATGTAATAGTTTACTTCTTCCCTGATTCTTGTCAAATGTATTGGTGCAGAGGAAAGAGCTATTGGTATGGCATCAGAAGACCTAGTTTTGAAACTTTGCTCATGCCCATATGACCCAGATAACTAACTTTGGTCTAATCTCTTAAACTCTGTGGGTCTCAGGTTTACTTATTTGTAAAATGATTCAGTTGCACTTTGTGGTTGGGAGATCCCCTCTAGCTTTAGATCAATGATCCTATGAGTAAATTATAGGTTTATCACTTATATAACTGATTCCTATAGAATCATGAAATCATAGAGTTGGAAGGGACCTCATAGACCATCTAGTCAAACTCTCCTCTGAAGAACAATTTCCCTCTCTGACTACTCACTGCTTCTCCTACAAATCACCTCAGTTCCAAAAGGTTATCCAATTTTTGAATGTTTAATTTTTAGAAATTTCTTCATATTGAAATGTTTCCTTTTAATCTCCACTCATTGGCTCTTGTTTTTTCCCTCAGGAGCAAAAAAATTCCCAGTAAGTCCAATTCTTCTGTATCACAACCATTCAAATATTTGAAGACAGTAAGTAAGCTGGTTTTGACAAAATGAGTATTGGACCAGGATGCTGGAGAGAGAAAAAAAATCAAAGAAGTTAGAACTATAAGAACTGGAATATTATTTAACTCCGATGAAACAGAACAAACTAGTTCTCAAGACCTCCAAGGAGGCAAAATCATCACTATCTCTCAATGTAAGTAATTCCATTTTTAGCCAGCTCTAATGGTTGGGAAA
The DNA here is from genome assembly GCF_027887165.1 of Monodelphis domestica. Lineage (NCBI taxonomy): Eukaryota > Metazoa > Chordata > Mammalia > Didelphimorphia > Didelphidae > Monodelphis > Monodelphis domestica. The sequence goes on along the minus strand of NC_077232.1, from coordinate 221,086,316 downwards.
TTTTACCTGACATCAAGCTAAAATTTCCCTCCTTTTAACTTTCAACTTTATAGCAAGTTCTGTCCTCTGGGGTCAAGCAGAATAATCTAACCCTCTTATCCATCCTTTAAAGACCAAGAATCTCCAAGGGAGTCGAGACTCTGCATACCAGACAAGGAACAGGCATTTTTAAAACAAAACATTCAATAAGAACTAAAACAGCAAGCAAATAAATGGGCAATCTCTAAATACACACTTGAGGAATTAGGGTCTCATCCCAGAACAAACAATGTGAGAAATAATCTACTGCAAGACTCAAACTCTCATGTAGGGGAGGGCACCATAAGTGCCAATTATGCAGTTGGAAGGGTAATGGGAAACTCTTCATGTAGCATCTGAATCTCCTCCCCTTGCAGTAGCTCCATCACAGCAGGAATACCTCAGCTCCCCATCTTTTTGGCAGTTGGGATGCAGGCTACCCTGCCCTGCCACTGTCCTGGATTCTATACCAGGTGCCACCATGATTATTCCTTAAGCCCAGCTTTTCCTCATCCCCTAATCAGTGTCCACACCTGGGTTGCCTATATAAAAAACAGTCAGGGTCAAGAGTACTTCTTCAAATGAATGTTCTTTCTGGAAATCCTTCTCCCTCACCTCTACCCATACTAGTCAAAGTTTGAAAATCTAGACCTCCCCTCATCTAATATATCCTTGACTGATCCTAACAATAATATTTCCACCACCTACCTCACAAGGTTGCCATTATCTATCCATCCATCCATCCATCCATCCATCCATCCATCAATATATTGCTATTAACCACACATTTCTTGCCATGTGCTGCTGGGTTCTGGAGATATAAATAAAAAGACTTAGGAAGATTGACTGCAGTATTTCATGTAAGGAAATCTAATATTGTGGAAAGATCTCTGAATTTGCAGCAAGATCTGGTTCACGTTCCAACTCCAACATTTGTCTTTGTGACCTCCAGTAAGTCACTTAATTAAACCTTTTGGACATGAGATGAGAGGTCTGGACCTTTGAAGTTCTTTATAGCTTTAATTCTTACACTAGATGTGAAGGCACTAAGAGCTATAAAAATGTGTGTTATTAATAGCATCTCTTTAGAGAAAAGATTCTTAACCTTTTTTGTGGCACAGATCCCTTTGGTAAACTAAAGAAGGCTACAGTTCCTACAGTTCCTATCTCAGAAGGGTTTTAAATGCATAAAATAAAATAATACAACGGAAACCAATTATACTGAAATATTTATCAATTTTTTAAAAAACAAGTGCACTGACCAAAGATGAGGAACCCCTAGAATGCCAATATGAACATATCAGGGGGTAGCTAGGTAGCTCAGTAGGTAGAGCACTGTGTCTAGAGGCAGAAGGTCTGGGGTTCAAATCTGGTCTCCAACACTTCCTAGCTGTGTGACCCTGGGCAAGTCACTTAACACCAATTGCCTAGCACTTATTAATATCGTCTGCCTTGGAACCAAGACTTAGTAGTGATTATAAGATAGAAAGTAAGGGTTTATTTATTTTTTTAAAGAATACATTAGACTCTTAAGTATTTATCTTTTGATGATAATTCTTTTAAAAAATGTCCTAAATAGGGAAGTGTGGAATAACTGAATCCTCACCCTTCTTTTGTCATTAGAGTCATGTGGTTTTAGTAAAGCACTTTACACTTAATTCAGTGTCAATTATGCAGCACCCCTTCTGGACTCTTTTTTTCTCCTCTTCCAAATATTAGGGTTTGGTTACATTATTCTATGGACCCATGTAGCTCTAAAATTCCACAATTTATGAATCTAGATGTCTGCAGTCAAATTTGTCAAAGTCCTTTTAAATGAGAAGCTGCCTGATACAGAGAAAGGAGTGTTAGTTTGGGACTTAGAAGAACTGAGTTCAAATCTTTCTTCTATCACTTACTACCTGTATGTCCCTGGGCAAGTCACTTGACCTCTCCTGACCTCAGTTTCCTCATCTACAAAATGGAGTCAAATGAGATAGTCTTTGCTATATTTTATATTTCTAATTTTGTGATCTTCTGGAAATAAAAAATAACAATTTCATTTGTAAATAGAAGCAAAGCCAAGCATTATCCAGTTCTGCTGACACTGGATTTTGTCTTTGTTTTTTCCTCTCTTGAGGGGACTTAATGACTAAGGCCAGTGACATATGCTGTGATTGTAGATGCAGCTGACTGCTTGAAATAAGTTAAGCAAATTTAGGAAAACCTCCTTATTCACCAATGTTAATAGGGAAAATTAAAAGAAGGGTAAAAAAAAGACAACAGGTACAGTTTCAAGTTAAAATTTTGCCCCCTAGTTATCTCTTCATAAATCACCCTTCAGGAGCTGCCTCATTAGATTCATTCACGTGGTTAGGCTGACCTCTGGTGGGAATAGCCTAGAATGATATTCACTATAAAAAGGATTGCCATGTGTGTTTTCTTCTCATTTGTTTCTTTTAATGTCAGAAAAGAAGGCAAATATGACCTTTCTATGAGTTTCCTCCTTTGATTTCTTTTATAAGGCACTCAAAAAATACTCGAACACTATTCTCAAGTCCCATTTCTTGTGACTGGGTAAAGAGAAGGATGCTATCACTTTCATCCTTCTGGTACCTCTGGTAATCGAATAGGACCAGAGTTGGAATCAGCATGAGTCCATTGAAGCTTTCTCCTAGGTTTTGTTTCCGGGGGGAGGGAATACATCCTTTCCCAGAGGATTACTAGCTTCTTGAAGGGACCTTCTCCCCTGTCCAGTCTTGGTCTACTGCACCCCCTCTCCCATGTCCCATGGTTGAAACATCTTTTCCCCTTTGTTGCCTGACTTCCTGTCAGGGAGGGCATTTTTCGTTAACTCTGGCCCACTCCAGGACCCATGCATGTCACTTAGGATCCCAGGTTTCAGAATAACATCATCTGGGATTAGCCATTCAGGCAGTTCTGCCTCTTACTCCCAAACTCATCCCTCACACACCAGAATAACAACTCCTTGAGGACTAAGACTGTCTTACAGCTCTCCCTCATTCTCACTACCATCCAACTCTGTTAAGATGAAGTACTCAATAAATGTTTGTTGATATTTTTTATAATGATTCTTGAAAAAAAGGTGGTCCAGCTACTCCATTGTCCCCTGTAATAATGAAATGAAGGGACTCTGTCTACCTCAGAGTCAGGATGTTGGGAGGCACCAGCCCACCATTCTAATTAGATCTTTTGAGCCAATGAGAAAATATGGATTGGTTGTGACCCACACCAGTAGTGTCCAATTCAAAGAGAAATGAGGTCATTAAACTATGCATAGGTATCCTTACAGCTCCATATTGACTTTGAAAACCACACATGTTTACATATTTATTTTTATTAATACATAAATGCATCAAAATCAGATAGGAACTACATTATAATATGTATTCAGGAGTATTATGGGCCATCAGCCAAATATCTGATAGCTCTGATCGATGCTGATAGAAGAGATACCTATGCTGATGGATCCATTGAACTTTTTTTAAAGGATATATTAATTAATGGTTGGCTTCTAGTTAGCCTAGAACTAAGCTTTCCTGAAAAAATAAATAGTAGTGGGAGAAACTGTGTCTTTCTTTCAGGCTACAGAATAACTCTTAGCCCAGAGCCTGGCATTTAATAAATGTTTCTTTCCTGACAGACTCTACTTGCAGAGACACTCAACCACCAGGGATTGTAGCAGTAGGATGCCATTGATTAGTGTAAATTTCTGTTTCCGTAGTCTCCCCAAAGAAGAATTATAGTAGTAGGAAATTCCAGTAAAATCTTAGAATCCTGAACTGGAAGAGATCTTAGACATCATCTGGTATCATTCTCCCATTTTATAGATGAAGAAACTGAAGTCCAGAGGAGTTATGACATGGCCAGAATAACAAAGGAAATAAGTACTAGAGGCCAAATATGAAAAAAATATGAATTATAAATATAAATATGAAACCTATCTCCTAATTATAAATCTATTGCTATTTCAACTATACCATGCTAAATTTCAACTAATTAATGTAATAAATATCAAAATCTTAATTAGGCATCCATCTAGTCAAAACATGCTCTGTATCACCCCCTAGTTAGCAAGCAAACTAATCACCACCAATGAATCTCATCTCTTTTTTGCTAACTCTAGATCCAAGAGGTCTTAATCTTGGGACCATGTGGACCTTCTCCTGTAAGTAGATTTCTAGGGGTCTGTGAACTTGTTTTAAAAAAAAAAATTTGGATAACTATATTTCAATGTAATTGGTTTATTTTGTAATGATTTTTTAAATATATCTAAAATCATTCTGAGAAGGCTCCCCAGGCTTTACTAGATTGCTAAAGGGTCCAATACATTAAAAAGGATTAAGAATCACTACTCTTCATGTACAACATTCTTAGTCACCCTATTATATATTCCCCTGACCATAATTTTGTAGAGGAACATCTAGAAAGTAACTCAGAGGTCTTTAACTCTGTTCCCTCTCATTTTACAGATAAGAAGGTCTACTGAGTTGCTTTAGATCACATAGGTAGTCAGTGGTAGAGCTGGAACTTTGAACCAAAGGTCATTTGACGTCAAACTCTGCACCTTTTCCCACAATATCATATTCCTTCTCTAGGTAACTCACCTTGCCAGGAGCCAGGTAAAAATTAGCTTGAGTACACACATAGTAGGGAAAAGCATAAGTAGAGGCAAGAAGTAAAAGGAAATTGGCAGCAGGAACCAGGAAATTGATGCTTAGCTAAGAAATACAAGGAACCGTTACCATGGTTATGAAAGAGTTGCCTTTTGCAGAGCTGTAATGAAACTTCTCCAACTTGAGGGATGCAGTTGCAGGAGGATGGAATTGGCAAGAGTAGCAGGAAATAGAACACATTCAATAAGCCTGTAAAAAGAAATAGTATTAACCTTATCTGCCAGTAAGACAGGCAGCAGAGTGCGATGGATTTCAAGTAGGGACTCCTAGTTTGGAATGTCATCTCTAATATTTAGTAGCTGGATGAAATCAAGTCATGCAGCTAGTAGCATAAGTAAATTGCTTAATATATCAAAAGTTTGCTTTTCCCTCATGAGTAAAACAGGAATACTAATCATTCTACTACTGACTTCACAAGATAATTTAGACATTAAAGTATTACATAAATGTTAGCTATTACTATCTGAATTTTTCCTATAGACTTTTTTTCCTACTGAATTATCACAGAATCAAAAAAGCATTGATCAAATGCTACATAACTGATTTATCATGGTTTAATCTATGGACGAAGTAGATTCTAAGGTTCAAATCATATTCCTGCTCCTTTAAAAAGCTTTCCTTCTTCACACCAGGGAAATGATTCCCCCCTTTGTCAAATTTCTTATGCCACTCTGTTGGATTCTCTGTTATTCAATGAATTTTAATTTGTATTATAAACATATTTGTATTGGCCACCCTACTCCTCTCCCCCCTAAGTAATTTAGAAGCTCCTTGAGGAAAAGTTTTTGATGTTCAGCTTTTTTTTCAGATGGGTCCAATTCTTTATAACCCCATCTGAGGTTTTCTTGGCAGAAATTGGATTGGTTTGCAATTTTCCTCTCTACCTCATTTTACATATGAAGAAACTGAGGCAAACAGAGTTAAGAGACTTGTCTAGGATCATATAGTTAGTACATGTCCAAGATCACATATGCTGAGTCTTCCTAACTGCAGGTCTGGCATTCTTTACATAGGTGCTCCATGAAGGAGATATACTATCATTCAATCTGTGTATCCCAAACACCTATAGAAAAAATAGTGTACAGTGCTCATGAACCCTCAACTTATTTTTGTTAACTTCAAACTCAAATATTCTCAAATGAGGTGTGATCTATTGTCAGCATATCTTAAAATATTACATATTATTTTTGCTTTTGCATCCTTAATATCATTCATTGACTCATAGGACCTTGGACTACTTCTGTTGTTGGTATTCAGCACTTCCTTTGTAATCAAAGAGTTCCACACAGAACCTTTTAAATCCTAACTCAAAACATAGTTATATACTTATCTTTAGGATCACTTTTAGGAAACCTTATCTGATTCCTTCTCTCCATTTAGGAATGAAATTTCTACCTCATATGTTACGCACAACTTTCTTCATGCTCCGTTATTATACATTTGTCATGGATTATTTGTTATTGTACTCTTACTTTTTGGTGTGACCAAATGCTCTCTCTTAAACATTATATCTCTCTTTGTAACTAAGAAAGGAATAAGTATTTACTGGTCACTTAATAAATATTTGTTTAATTAGAAAGATTTTTTTTTTGTACATTTCTCCTACATCTTTCATGTTCCCCATGGTGAAAGGTTGTGTCTGCTTTACCACATAGACATCTCAAACTACATTGCAATATGAGAAATATACTTTTGTGGAGGGAACAAATCAGAAAAGTTCCTACTTAGACAATCTGATCACTACTAAACAACATTAAGAAGTGAGGCTCTGTCTGAGACTCTGTCAACTTTTTTAGCAACATTTATTTAAAATGACTTATTTTCAAGTGTCTTTGTTCATTTATTTAGATCTCTATCTTTATATCTTTGCCACAAACCTATATGGTCAACTAAATTTTCATAACAGTTCCCTCCATTTCTAAAAATCATCTGTGAGCAAATCTTCTATCAGGGAGCTAGGTGGTATAGTGCTATCAGAAAGGTTTGAGTTCAAATTCAGTCTCAGATACTTAAAAACTCTTGTGACCCTGAAAAATTAATTAACCGGCATCAATTTCCAACTATAAATGGGGACCATAGTAGCCCCATCAGGGTTGTGGTGAGGATCAAATGAGATAATATTTATAAAGCACTTAGCACAGTGCCTTCCATATAGTAGGTATTCTATCTCTATTCCCTTTCTTATTGGGGAGCCAAATTCATAGAGATTTAGTGATGTCACATCTGTCTCTTGGCTATTTGCTGCTTCCCCCATCCTTCAATTTTAACTTGGAAAAACTAGAATCATCAACCTAAAGCATATTATAATAGTTTTTAGCAACAGAGCATAAAGTTATCTAATTCTAATAGTCAATAAATAGAATTCTAATATCTAATGAAGGTAATTTATTTTAAAATATTGTCTAAGATCATAGATAACCCACTCTAAAAGGAACCTATCCCAAGAAATCCAGACTTGTACCTGAAATAAAGTTTCTTTGAAGACCACTTTACACAAATTATAGGATGTCAAAGCTATTTAGAACCTTGGACATTACCTATCCCAATTTCACTTTCTCTTACATGAGAAAGCCAGTGTAGAAGAGTGTTGTTGTTTTTTTCTTTTTTTTGAGTCAAGAGAAAACTTCATTCTAATCCTAACCTCTGCAATTTACTAGACTGTGATTTGTGGCAAATTTAAAAGAGCTTTGAATCTGGATTAAAGGATCTCAGTTTCAAATGTTGCCTTTACTCCTCAGTACCTGAGTGATCATAGGCAAATCAAGAACCTATAGTGAGCTCAATTTCTTGTCCAAAAAATGAGGGGTTGAACTGGAGGGCTTCTTAGGTCTCTTCAAACTCTAGACTGATCATCCTACATACCTCTCTGAATTTCAGGAGATTTTGTCTAACCTATAAAATGAATGTGGTGATATAGGTATTACCAACTTTACATTATTGTAATGAGACTCAAATGAAATGCAAAGCTTAAAACTCTATATGAATGTCAAATATCCTTACTATTAACTTGCCCAAGGGCATACAGCTAATTACAGTCAGACCTGGGACTCCAGCCCAGTCTCTCAATTTGTTTCTCAGGGTACTTTCCATTACACCACACTTTCCAAAGTTGGTTGAGTAAATGACAAAGTACTTTTGTTTTAATAAGATGAAAGAATGTGGAGTGGTGGATAGAAAGTCAACCTCAAAGCCAGGAACACCTAGGTGTTACGTCTTGTTTTTGAACAAATATTGCAAATCATTTAACCTCTCAGTGGCCAACCAACCCTCTAATAGTAGAGGTTGCAGAGCAGATATCCTTCTGTAATAACAGCAGGATTTTCCTTCCTAGGAGCACAATTAGGCACCAAACGAAGAAGATTAAATATGTATTAAATAATTATGTTTTTCCATAAGTGGTCTTTGGATTTCTTCTTCTACTGATTCTTATATCTTCATTGTTTTCTTATATATCTTCTCTTTTTCCAAAACAATCTCAACATAACCACTCTTATTAAAAAAAAAATCACTGATTTTCTTCACATTCCGTCTGTTCTTGCTTAATATTTTAGAGTCTTGGGCCAATAAAAATGCAGTAATATAGGCATAGGGTGGGGGTAGGTGCAAATGGTTTCTGGAATTTCTAGAATCTAGGAATGGGATGAGATTTCCTCAAAGACATATAGATGATTGTTTTGTCTTTATTGGCTGGATCTGGATAGTCTTTGTAGTTTAAATCTTTGACATTTTATCAGCAGTACAGCCTGAGGGCAGCAGAGAGCAGCATACTGGAATCAAATTATTCACCTCAGCCTCTGTGTACAATATCATTTGGTTAATTTTGGATATCCCTGTACTTGGCTTTCTATCACAATTTAAGCCTGCTTCTTAATTCAAAGAGGAAGCTTCAATAAATAATAATGCAATTATCCAGAGAATTGAATGGGGCAAGCAAGGCTTGGGTGGAGAGAAGCTTGTCCATTCTTTGACAATCCTTTGCAGTGGGTATCTAAGCTAAATCGGGACTGATGTGAAATCAAATACTTCAATGGGGTGCCATTCAAGCATCTTGGACTCACAGTTTCCTCTTGTTTAGAAGAAGGGAAATTTCAGTTAATGCTGATTACTCTAATATTGTCACTGGAGATCCAACTGCAATGAAGCTGTAGGAGTCAAAATCTAAGTGCTGTGTTAATAGCACTGTAAAAAAGAAACAATAGAGCTTAGCAACTAATGGGTAAGAATAAGCAGTAGTTTGAAGTATTATCTTATTAAACTCCCTTTCTCTTATTAAGCTTCCCCCAAGAATTTCCTAAGATGTCTTCCTTAGGGCTTGAACAGAAAAAGAGATGCTTGGCTACAGTTTGCCATTGTTTTGAGGGACACCAAGAATAATAACTATAATAATAATAGCTAGCATTATATGGGCAGCTAAGTGGCACAATAGATAGAGTGCTGGACCTAGAGTCTTCTGACTTCAACTCTGGTCTCAGACATTTACTAGCTGCATGACCTTGGGCAAGTCACTTAACCCTGTTTGACTCAGTTTTCTCATCTATAAAATCAGTTAGATAATAAAATGGCAAACTAATCCAGTGTTTTTGCCAAGAAAACTCCAGATGGGATCACGAAGAGTCAGATATGACTGAAAAACAACTGAATAACATCTATATAGTATTTACTATGTGCCAGGCACTATAATAAAAACTTTACAATTATTATCTCATTTGATCCTTGCAACAACCCTAGGAGATTATTATATATATATATATACATATATATATATAATCACACACACACATATATATATATATATATAATTATAAATTATCCCCATTTTACAGATGAGGAAACTGAAGCAGAAAGGGATTTGTTCCTAGGTCCCTCAGCTGGTAAGTGTCTGAGCTCTTATTTGAACTCTAGTCTTCCTGACTGTAGACCCTATTCTATCTACTGGGCCACCAAACCCCTTAGAATTTTCTTAGACATGAATTTTTCATGGAACTTGCCATACTTGTGGATTAAAAAAGAAAGGTTTCCACTAATTAGATGATTTGTCTAGGACATTTAAAAATCAATAAAACATTTTAAATGAATAGTTGCAAAGAATGAATATGTCCCATTTCCAGGGCTATGGCTCATAAAACTCTTATCTAATGCTTAAGTATTTACAATTGATTAGCAGCACTATAAACGCAGTCTTCTGTGCAAATGCTATCTTCATAAATGAACAGTTATTTAATCAATACAACTGTGCTGCAAGGAAGAGATAAACAGAACACCTCCATTCCTGATGAAATGATATATCTCTAGACTTTGAAATGATGCCCCAAGGCACTTAAGAGATCAATGAAATATAATAAAAGTAAAAAATGAGAAGCAGCTGGGTTCTACATCAGCCTAAAGGCTATCTGAGTTTTCCAGAATGCAAGTGAATTAGACAAAGATATGTTCTGTCCCGGTTCTTACAACCAGGCTTTAAGCCTTGTTATTAATAATTGATACTTCTATACATCTTTGAAGTTGTCAGACATTTTACATATAGTATCTGATCTGCTCCTATTCAAAATACTACAAATGTGTAAAATGGGAACACACTAGAGAAGGAAATGGCAAACCACTCTAGCATCTTTGCCAAGAAAACCTCAAAGACACTGTCCATGGGGTCAAAAGAGTCTTACACAACTGGATGACTGAACAGTAACAACAAAATTCTATGGAATTGGTACTATAGGTATTATTATCCCCATTTTACATACTAGGAATCTGAAGTGAAATTTAGTGATAATCACATAGGTAACAAATGGCAGTTGCTATTTGAACCCATGTCTTCCTGATAAGTCCAGCATTCAGCAACATGTGATGATGATGATATCTAGCATTTAATAGCACTTTACAGTTTTCAGAATACTTTACAAATATTATTTCATTTTATTCTCACAACAAATGTGATATAGGCACTATTCTTATTTTCCAGATGAAGAAACTGAGGTAGGCAGAGATTACATGATTTGTTTGCGGAGTACCACGGGCAATAAGTGGCTGAGGTTGGATTTGATTTCATGTTGTCCTGACTCCAGATACAGTGCCCTTTCCATTACACCATCTATCTGCCTTGCAATTTTAGAGCTGTAAATGACCTTAGACATCATTGTGGTTTAGGGGAAACACAACCAGAGCAGTAAGAATTAGGATAACGGCACTTTGCACTTCATTTGATGTGTGAATTGGGTGAGGAACTTTACTCTGACCTCACCGTTTTCTAAGTAAAATGACAGAAATTGGACTAATTAATGTCTGTGGCCTCATCTAGCTTTCTAATTATTGACCCCTATAGAATGGATTTATTTTGTAAAAAAAAGATGAAAATTTCTGACCTCATACATTCATTTTATGTAGCCATTTCCAAACAAATAGGTTTGCGGTGTTTTATCCTCTTTGAGATTCTGATTCTTGCAGGCCAGTATGGCCATGAAAAATATGCAAAAGGTACCTTAATTGAGTTTTAAGACTAAGAATGAGAAACAAGGAAGAATGTCTCCCTCTCTACATGATTAACATCATGCTTTTTCATGGATTATAAGGTGAGTCCTCTGTGCCTCTTAGAAATTTTTGAAAAGAGGTAGACCCAGAATGACTTGAACATAAAGAAGGAAATAATATGTAAATTAGGTGAACACAGAATAGTATACTTGTCTGATCTTTGGGAAAGGAAAGATTTTAAGACTAAACAGGAGTTGGAAAAAATTGTAAAATGTAAAATAAATAATTTTGATTACATTAAATTAAAAAGGGTTTGTACAAACAAAAACAATGCAATCAAAATTAGAAGGGAAGCAACAAATTGGGAAACAATCTTTATAACAAAAACCTCTGGCAAAGGTCTCATCACTCAAATTTATAAGGAACTGAATCAATTGTACAAGAAATCAAGCCATTCCTCAACTGATAAATGGGCAAGGGACATGAATAGGCAGTTTTCAGTTAAAGAAATCAAAACTATTAATGAGTACATAAAAAAAAATGTTCTAAATCTCTTATAATAAGAGAAATTCAAATCAAAACAACTCTCAACCTCATACCTAGCAGACTGGTTAACATGACAGCAAAGGAAAGTAATGAATGCTGGAGGGGATGTGGCAAAGTCAGGACATTAATGAATTGCAGAGTTGTGAATTGAGCCAACCATTCTGGAAGACAATTTGGAACTATGCCCAAAGGGTGCTGAAAGGCTGTCTGCCTTTTGATTCAGCCATAGCACTGCTGGGTTTGTACCCCAAAGAGATAATAAGGAAAAAGACTTGTACAAGAATATTCATAGCTGCACTCTTTGTGGTGGCAAAGAATTGGAAAATGAGGGGATAACCTTCAATTGGGGAATGGCTGAACAAATTATGGTATCTGTTGGTGATGAAATACTATTGTGCTCAAAGGAATAATGAACTGGAGGAATTCCATGGGAACTGGAACAACCTCTGGGAATTGATGCAAAATGAAAGGAGAAGAACCAGGAGAACATTGTACACAGAGACTGATACACTGTGGTAAAATCAAATGTAATGAACGTCTCTACTACTAGCAATTCAGTCATCCGGAACTATTCAGTGGGACATATGAGAAAGAATGCTCTCCACATCCAGAGGAAGAACTGTTGGAAAAGAAACAAAGAAGAAAAACAACTGCTTGATCACATGGGCCAATGGGGCTATGACTGGGAAAGTAGACTCTAAAAGATCACTGTAGTGCAAATATTAATAATATAGAAATGGGTCTTGATCAATGACACTTGTTAATTGTGTATTAGATACGGGAAGAAGATGGGGGGGAGGGGAGGGAAAGTACATGAGTCTTGAAACCATGGAAAAATGTTCTAAATCATCTAATTAAATAAAAATTAAAAAAAAAAAGAGGTAGACCCAGTATTTGGTAGTCATTTGCAATGGCATCTAATCTATCTTTGTTCTTCATTATTTCACTTTTCTATTGATGCAGGTTGGGTAGACTGAGACATTTTGCTCAAAGGGAAGGCATTGAACAGGGAGATAAAAGCACCTAGAGTGACTGACCAATTCATGAGAGGAGTTTCCAGTAGAATTCTATTCACTTCTATCTTTATCTGACCTCTTCATGGCTGGCAGTTTCAAAGACATGACTTCTGATAACATTTGGTAAAGGTCCAATCCTTCTTTTGTCTTCATAGCCCTAACACCCACAGGTCACTCCCCAAAAGCCTATAATCTGCTTTAAATGAATTCCTGAGTCCTAGTTATATTTCTTCATCCCCTCCAAACCCAATGAAACCAGGACTAGCACAGGAGGAGGAGGAGACACAACCACATCTATAGATTCTTTTGGATTGAGTAAACAGTTTGCTGGTCATTTGTATGATATTAATAAATGCTGTGGTTATATTTGAGTTGGGTAGGACTCTTTATCTGTTCTTTGAAAGCCAGAATTAGACAAATGCTCTTAAACAATTCAAATGACCACTATCTTACCTCAACTGGATGGTCTAAAACTGTGTTGGTGAACTTGTGGCATGTGTGCTACAGGGGGCTGCTACTCTCCCCTTCTCCATGTGTGCTTGAGGACATTTCTCTCATCACCCACCCATCTGTCCAAAAGCTCAATGGGAAAGCTTCCTCCCTCCCCTGTCTGGGGTGCAGTGGGGGGGGGGGACTCACATGTGACATGAGGGTTGCAGTTTGGGCACTCAGCCTCTAAAATGTTTACCATCACTGATCTAAGATTATCCACTCAACATAGAGCCTAATAATGAATTTCTTTAGATCTTTTATCCTCCAACCCAAACTACTTCACTCTCTGGGAAGGAAAAGAAGATTGAGTTTTCAGCTTAGATCAGTTGTGATATAGCATAGACCAAAGTTCCAAGTCCAACAGTTTCCTTGTTCATGTCCCAGGCACCCTGACTTCATGTAACTTTCCTGCTGGACTGATTATAATATCCTTCCAACAGCCCTTAACTCCAAGGTTGCCATGGCTTGTCCCCAGTCCAGTGGGGATTCTGCCTCCTGCATCTATTCCTGAGAAGGATAAGCATAACAAGACAGACACTTTTATATTTTTGAAACACTCATTTTTAGGACCACTGAGACTAAAAGAAGAAAGAGGCAAGAAGGAAACCTTTTTCCCATCACTGGCTCAGGTGATGGCATCCATGTTGTGGGCTAATTTTCACCCTCTCTGGATCCCAAGTAGAAAAAAAAATGAGATTTTATCTTCCAAGTTTTATAGGAGCAGCCTACTCAGGTGCTGTAGCCAATTTGAAGGAGGCTACACTCACAGCATGTCCTCTAGAAGCAAAGTTCCTTCATGTTAGGTGATCTGGACATGCTCCAAAGCCCCCATTAGAACAAGAATTTCTGGAGGAAAATGTAAAGCAATTTGGCAGAAATTAGATCAATATCTCATGCTGTATATACACTACAATAAGCTGAAAATAGACATGTGGTCCAAATATTAAAAGTCATCCAATAAAAATATTAGAAAAGCACTACATTTAATTCTATGATTCTTTGACCCCACACCCAGCAAATTATTAAAGAAGAAAAATGGGAAAAATGTCAGTGTAGGCAGAGTTTTAGGGGGAAAAAAGACTAAAACACTGTTGGAACTCCAAATTGTTCCAACCATTCAGTCAATATTTATTAAGCACCTCCTATGTTCCAGATAATCTTCTAAGTACTGGGATGCAAATAACAAAAAAAAAAAAGAAAGAAAGAAAGAAAGAAAGAAAGAAAGGAAGGAAGGAAGGAAGGAAAGAAAGAAAGAAAAGAAAAAAGAAAAGAAAAGAAAAAGAAAGATAGTCCCTGCCCTAAAGAAGCTTATAGTCTAATGGGGGAAGATAACATACAAAAGGAAGCTGAAAATTGTGAGAATTGGGGTGGGGTTGGGAAAGGGAGAAGTTACCCAGGATAGAGAAGTCCCATGGAGTACAGGAAATCAAGAAATGGCTCGCATAGATACACTTTTTAGATGGAGGCTTTTGGAAGAGCTCTTGGACCACCCTCTGCTTAGAGGCACAGAAAATATCAAAAGTACCAAGGAGGTATAAGTACCAAAGGTAAAGTTATCTTACGTAGCATGAGGTTCCTGGGAGCATGAACCAGTTCAAAATTATATTAAACAAGAAACAAAATGTCTATTTCTTTTGACCCAGAGATCTCACTGTTCTACATTTATCCCCTAAAAGATTGAGGTGAGAAAAAAATTCTCAATATATATTTAGAGAAATACTTTTTTTTATAAGAAAGAACTAGAAACAAAGAGGTCTGTTAATTGGTTGAATGGCTAAATAAATTGCAGTATATGGATGTAATAGAAAATTATTACTATGTTGTAAAAAATGATGAAAATAGTAAATATAGAAAAGCATTGGAAGACATGAATTGATGAAGAGTGAAGTAAATAGAACCAGTAGCAAAATGACTATTTTAGAATAAAATAATATAATATAATAGAACCAGAAATTAAGCAATGCTATGTAATCATAATGATCAAGTCTATATCCAGAAAAGGAATGAAATAATACCTTTCATTTTCTTCTTGGTATGGATGGGCCACTTTCAATGTGGGTTATTGTTATACTTACCATCCTAGGATGACATGCTACTTAATTTCCTTAAAGTTTTTGCTTTTTCTTTCTTTTAATAATTTTGTGAGAAGCTGGTACTTTGAAAAAAACAGACAAAATAGACAAAGTACTGGTTAATTTAATTAAAAAAAGGAAAGAAGAAAGGCAAATTAATAGCATCAAGGATGAAAAGGGGGATCTCACCTCCAATGAAGAGGAAATTAAGACAATCCTTAAAAACTACTTTGCCCAACTATATGGCAATAAATATACCAACCTAGGTGATATGGATGAATATTTACAAAAATATGAATTGCCTAGACTAACAGAAGAAGAAATAGATTTCTTAAATAATCCCATATCAGAAAAAGAAATCCAACAGGCCATCAAAGAACTTCCTAAGAAAAAATCCCCAGGGCCTGACGGATTCAGCAGTGAATTCTATCAAACATTCAAAAAACAGCTAACTCCAATACTATACAAACTATTTGACATAATAAGCAAAGAGGGAGTTCTACCAAACTCCTTTTATGACACAAACATGGTACTAATTCCAAAGCCAGGCAGGCCAAAAACAGAGAAAGAAAATTATAGACCAATCTCCCTAATGAATATAGATGCAAAAATCTTAAATAGGATACTAGCAAAAAGACTCCAGCAAGTGATCAGAAGGGTCATCCACCATGACCAAGTAGGATTTATACCAGGGATGCAGGGCTGGTTCAATATTAGGAAAACTATCCACATAATTGACCACATCAACAAGCAAACCAACAAGAACCACATGATTATTTCAATAGATGCAGAAAAAGCCTTTGATAAAATACAACACCCATTCCTACTAAAAACACTAGAAAGTATAGGAATAGAAGGGTCGTTCCTAAAAATAATAAACAGTATATATCTAAAACCATCAACTAACATCATCTGCAATGGGGATAAACTAGATGCATTCCCATTAAGATCAGGAGTGAAACAAGGATGCCCATTATCACCTCTGTATTAGAAACACTAGCAGTAGCAATTAGAGAAGAAAAAAAAATTGAAGGCAAGAGGAGACCAAATTATCACTCTTTGCAGATGACATGATGGTCTACTTAAAGAATCCTAGAGATTCAACCAAAAAGCTAATCGAAATAATCAACAACTTTAGCAAAGTTGCAGAATACAAAATAAACCCACATAAGTCATCAGCATTTCTATATATCTCCAACACAGCTCAGCAGCAAGAACTAGAAAGAGAAATCCCATTCAAAATTACCTTAGACAAAATAAAATACTTAGGAATCTATCTCCCGAGACAAACAAAGGAACTATATGAACACAACTACAAAACATTCTCCACAAAACTCAAACTAGACTTGAGCAATTGGAAAAACATTAACTGCTCATGGGTAGGACAAGCCAATATAATAAAAATGACCATCCTACCCAATCTCATCTATCTATTTAGTGCCATGCCCATGGAAATACCAAAAAAATTTTTTACTGATTTAGAAAAAACCATAACAAAGTTCATTTAGAAGAACAAAAGATCAAGGATATCCAGGGAAATAATGAAAAAAAATACAAAGGAAGGGGGTCTTGCAGTCCCAGATCTCAGACTATATTATAAAGCAGCGGTCATCAAAACAATTTGGTACTGGATAAGGGACAGAAAGGAGGATCAGTGGAATAGACTGGGGGCAAGCAAGCTCGGCAAGACAGTATATGACAAACCCAAAGATCCCAGCTTTTGGGACAAAAATCCACTATTTCATAAAAACTGCTGGGAAAATTGGAGGACAGTGTGGGAAAGATTAGGTTTAGATCAACACCTCACAGCCTACACCAAGATAAATTCAAAATGGGTGAATGACTTGAACATAAAGAAAGAAACTATAAGAAAATCAGATGAGCACAGAATAGCATACATGTCAGACTTTTGAGAAGGGAGAGGCTTTAAAACCAAGCAAGACTTAGAAAGAGTCACAAAATGCAAAATAAATAATCTGGAATACATCAAATTAAAAAGGTTTTGTACAAACAAAACCAATGTAACCAAAATCAGAAGGGTAGCAACAAATTGGGAAACAATCTTCATAAAAACCTCTGACAAAGGTTTAATTACTCAAATTTACAAAGAACTAAATCAATTGTACAAAAAATCAAGCCATTCTCCAATTGATAAATGGGCAAGGGACATAAACAGGCAGTTCTCAGCCAAAGAAATCAAAACTATTAATAAGCACATGAAAAAGTGCTCTACATCTCTTATAATCAGAGAGATGCAAATCAAAACAACTCTGAGGTATCACTTCACACCTAGCAGATTGGCTAACATGACAGCTATGGAAAGTAATGAATGCTGGAGGAGATGTGGCAAAGTCAGGACATTAATGAATTGCTGGTGGAGTTGTGAATTGATCCAACCATTCTGGAGGGAAATTTGGAACTATGCCCAAAGGGTGATAAAAGACTGTCTGCCCTTTGATCCAGCTATAGCACTGCTGGGCTTGTACCCCAAAGAGATAATAAGGAAAAAGACTTGTACAAGAATATTCATAGCTGCACTCTTTGTGGTGGCCAAAAATTGGAAAACGAGGGGATGCCCTTCAATTGGGGAATGGCTGAACAAATTGTGGTATATGTTGGTGATGGAATACTATTGTGCTAAAAGGAATAATCAAGTGGAGGAATTCCATGGAGACTGGAATAACCTCCAGGAAGAGATGCAGAGCAAAAGGAGCAGAACCAGGAAAACATTATACACAGAGACAGATACATTGTGGTACAATCAAAGGTGATGGACTTCTCCACTAGGGACAATGCAATGTCCCTGAACAATCTGCAGGGATCTAAAAAATACTATCCACAAGCAGAGGATAAACTGTGGGAGTAAAAACACCGATGAAAAGCAACTGCTTGACTACAGGGGTTGAGGGGATATAACTGAGGAGAGACTCTAAATGAACACTCTAATGCAAATACCAACAACAGGGAAATAGGTTTGAGTCAAGAACACATGTGATAACCAGTGGAATCGTGCATCGGCTATGGGAGAGGGAAAGGTGGTGGGAGGGGTGGCGGGGAGGAAAAGAAAATGATTTTTGTTTCCAGTGAATAATGTTTGGAAATGACCAAATAAAATAATGTTTAAAATTAAAAAAATAAAATAAAATAATTTTGTGACAAAAAATAATTTGCTAATTAAGGGAATTGAATAACAAAGCAGAAATGATATTAATAAAAACAGAGTTTATAAATAAAATTTTAAAAAAGAAAAAAGTAAATTAGAAGGCATATTTTAAAAATAAGCCTAAAGTTGAAAAAAAAAAGCTATTTATACATGAGTTAATTTCAAGATGGATTTAAAAAAATCTTAAATGTATTACTCATATCCAGTGGGTAATGCAAAGTGGTATATTTTTAAAATGATTTGATTTCAAAGATAATAACCCAAGGCAACTTTATATAAAGGAAGCTAGCTCATGTTTCTACATTTATTCCCTTTTGAAAAAAATTTCCTAAGGAACATCTATGATTTAATAAAATCTTGATGTAACTGGCTTTCATAGTAATGTTATAGAGGTGGGTGGATTTGTTTCAGAGAATTGATTGTGTTAGAGAATTACTGGGGGCATTAGAGAATATTTGGAGACAGATATTATAATAATTCAGTGTTTTTGTAGGTTTGGGTCTGTGGTTGTTTGGTGGTCAAGGATAGGCTTTTCAAAATTTTTTATCTCAGGTTCCCTTTATACTCTTAAAAATTATTGAGGACCCCAAAGAGTTTTTGTTTATACAGGCTATATATATCTATTGATACTTACCACATTATAAATTAAAATGGCTTAGTATTATTATATAAGTAGTTTGCAACTCACAGACCTCCCAAAGTCTCATGACTCTTGACAGCATCTTATTTTTATACCATCAAGAATATAATCTGTGTATGAGTATATATGTATGTATGTGTGTATATATATGAAAGGTAGATTATTTATAATATATGCTTACATATATATATGAAAAGTAGCTTACACATACATGAAAAGCAACATATACACATATATAGAAAGATGAAAGATGAAAGACAGCTTAATGTAAAGGATAGAAAGGCAGAAATATATTTTTAATATGTTTAACATAACTAAAATAATTAGTTGTGACAGTACATAGAGGGGCAGAATAAAAAATATCAAAGTTGAATAGTGACTTTTTTTCCTAAAGATTAAGAAAAGAATTTATTGCATTTTGGTAATTAAAACCTATGAATGTTGTTATTCAGTCATTTTAGTCCTGTCAGACTACCTGAGAACCAATTTTGGGTTTTCTTGGCAGAGATACTGGAATGGTTTGCCATTTCCTACTCCAATTCATTTTACAGATGAGGAAACAAAATGGAAACAAAAACCAATTAACATAAAAAGTACAACACAAAGAAATAATAGTGACACATAATGTTCGAGACAACTTCCCAGCCCAGAGAAAAAGCAATCCAGAGGAAAAGCAACCCATAGGAAAATCATCCCAGAGGAAAAGCATCCCAGAGGAAAAGATTTTAAACCAGCCCAGTGGAAAAGCATCAAGAAAAGATGCAAGAGACAAGAAACAAAGAGGAAAAGCTGAAATGGACAGCTAAGACTTTGAACTTTGTAAATTTGTTAATATAAGAAGAGGACAGATTGAAAATGAGACTTAAGTGTAAGACTGAGTGTGTTGAAATAATAAAACAAAAGTAATTTCACATATTAGGGAAATAGCATGCATCACTACATAACATGGAAGAAAGAAGAGATCCATCAGTCAACATGAGAAGTGGAAATCTGAAGAAACTTGGTAAGTATTCATTCAACACAACACTATTAGACACAAAACACAAAATCACAAACTGACATTGAGAGACCTTCTTTATATAAACAAGTGTCTGAAATTGTATTTATGCAAAATGTAAATATGTATATAGTTAGTTCCATTGGGTCTTAGGCAAATAGAAAGATCAGTAGATATTTCTATTTGACTGACATCATGATGTGGAACAATGTGTATTGTTGTATTATATGTAAATAATTTCTGTAAATAAGTTATTAGTTTTAGTTAACTTAGAATAAGTAGTATTAGCACTAAGATTCAAATTTCTTGTAATAGTTTTGTTTGACATTTTTGTACTGAATTTATTGTAAAAACCCAAAACTACCCTTGCCCAAACTTTCCTGCTAAGAATTCCTTAGAGTAGATTTAGTAAATTGGTAACTATAATATAAATATGTGACCTTGGGAAGGTCACAACAAAAAAGGGGACGATTGTGGAAAGGAAACAAGACTGACGGTTTGTGGGGGAAGGGCCCAACTGGGAGTGGCAGTTGGGTCTTGTGACTAGCACTTCCTTCCTGCCGGGTGGGACTTGAGTCCTGGTGTTGGAGGAGAGAGGAGCTTTTTCAGTCCAGTCTGGAGTGGCATGCTCTTCTTGGTTCAGCCCAAAGACACAGGCTTCTAAAGGTTAGAATTGTTCTTGTTTGCTTTCTGTGTACTGATAAGAGTCTGAATTAGAACAACAAGAGTAGATGGGAGTGGGACAAACTCTCTACCAGCCTCTGGGGCCTGGCCTCAGGTCTGAAACTGAGAAAAACTCCAATCCCAACTAGTTATTAAACTTTATGTTATTTGAATACGCAGTCAGATAAGTGGACTATCTTTACTGGTCATAGAAGGAGCTGAACTTCAATTTCAGTCATTCAAAGACAAACTGTCCTTATTGGACCCCTGCGGTTTCCTCTCAGCAGGGGGCATCTCCCTCCCTTGCTTCACCAAACAGTGTTCCCTCTCTCCCCTTAACTCCTCCTTACCCCTATACAAACCTCCCATTATTCCCCATTTATTCCCTGTTTTCCAAATCTCTTTTCCTTTCCCAATAAATATTACAGTCTCCCTAATAGAGAAGCTGGGGCTTCAGGAGACAAACAGCTGAGTGGGCTACCTGACTCAGGTTCTACCAGGCTGCCTTCTATTAGGAAAGAGAATGTGGACTTTACCTGTTTTTGAGGTTCCTTCCAAACAAATCTCACTTTGTGTCCAGTGTCCTCACTTACAGAACCGATTCATTTGAATCCAAACAGCCTACCCTGCACATCAAGCTAAGTCAAGATTCTACCCAATGCACCAGATATCTTCTGCTAGTACTTTTAATATTTTGTAGATAACTGTGTAGCACTCAGGTGTTCCTTCAGTTTTCTGTAGGTATTATTGCATACCGGTCTATCTACTTTTCCAGTTATTCATTCATAAGGACTTATTTTTGTTTCTCTTAAATATATATTTTTATCTGCAACTCTTAAAAATACTATTAAAAGATACATATTTAAGAAAATATATTATTAGATATCAGACTTAGATTGCTTGGGTTAGGAACTGAATGGAGAGTCTCTAATGGGCCAAGAGTGCTCTGTTTTCTTTCCTTTTAAAAACATTTTGTGTTTTTACCCCAATTACATAGAGTTATAATTTTTGGGAATCCATGTTCTTTCTTTCCCTCTCTCCCTTCCCTGCAAGATAAGTTTATATGATATAGGCTTTACATGTACTATCATATAATACATGTTTCCATGTTTATTATGTTGTGAAAGAAGACACATATCACTTACATAAGAAAAAATTCATGAAGAAAATAAAAGGGAAAATGGCATGCTTCAGTCTTCATTCAGATTCCATCAGTTCCTTCTTTGGAAGTAGATAATCTTTTTTCATCATGAGTACCCTAGAGTTGTCTTGTATCCTTGCATTGCTGATAATAGTTAAGTTGTTCACAGTTGGTCATTGCACATTATTCTTGAATGACATGTTTTCTAAAAGGCTACCAATGAGTTTGTGGGCTTGGTGATTGAGTTTGATCTTAGCCAGGAGGATAAGATTGTGTATCACCTTTGGTAATTAAATTGAATTGGATATTTACCATAAACCTCATATGGATCACTTCCATCTGGGGTAATCTACTAATTTTGTTTTATTTTTTGAATATGAAAAAATTATATTGTAAAAACAATTTTAACATTCATTTTTAAAACTGAGTTCCAAATTCTCTTTCTCCTGTCTCCTCATCAAAAAGGCAATTTGAAATATGTTATACATATGCAACCTTGCAAAACATTTCCTTATTAGCCATGTTGCCAAAGAAAACAGAGACCAAAAGAAAAAAATAAAACCCAAACCAAGAAAAATCAAGTTTAAAAAAGTATGCTTCAATTTGCATTCAGACTCCATCAATTCTTCCTCTGGAGGTTTTTAATTTATTTTTCATTGTAAGTTCTTCCAAATTGTCTTGAACCTTTGTATTGCTGAAAATAGATAAATTATTCACAGTTGTTCATCATATATTATCATTATTGCTGTGTGCAATATGCTGGCTCTGCTTAATTCACTTTGAATCAGTTCATATAGGTCTTCCAGGTTTTTCTGAAGTTATCCATTTCTTATAGAACAACAGTATTCCAAGATAATCATATACCACATTTTGTTCACCCACTGCCCCGTGGATGGGCATACATACCCTCAATTTCCAATTCTTTGCCACTATAAATATTGCTGCTATGAATATTTCTGTACACATAGGTCCTTTCTTTTTTCTTTGATCTCTTTGGGTTACAGACTTAGTAGTGGTATTATTTAGGTTCAAGAGTATGCGCAATTTTATAGCCCTTTGGTCATAGTTCCAAATTGTTCTTCAGAATGGTTGGACCAGTTCACAATTCCACCATTAATATTCCAGTTGTTCCACATTCCCTCCAACATTTGTCATTTTCCTTTTTTGTCATATTAGTCAATCTGAAAAATATTAGATGGCACCTCAAAGTTGTTTTAATTCACTTTTCTCTAATCAATAGTGATTTAGAGTACTTTTTCATGACTATAGCTAGCACTGATTGCTTCCTCTGAAAACTGCCTATTCATAAAAGGATTTGTACAATTTTATTCATTTCTCTATATATCTGAGAAATGAGGCCTTTATTGGAGACAATTATTGTTAAAATATTTTTAATTTTCTCTATTCCTTCTAGTGTCAGCTGCATTGGATTTGTTTATACAACCCCTTATTAATTTAATGTAATAATTTTACATCCCATAATCTTCTCTATATCATGTTTGGTCATAAATTCTTACCCTATCCATAGGTTTGACAGGTAAAATATTCCATGCTCCCATAATTTGCTTATGATATATCATCCCTTATGTTTAAACCATGTACTCATTGTGGTCTTGCCTTGGTATACAGTGTAAGATATTGGTTTATATTTAGTTTCTGCCAAAATGCTTTTCAGTTTTCCCAGCAATTTTTGTCAAATAGTACATTCTTGTTCCCAAAGATTGGATCTTTGCATTTATCAAATATTTGTTTGCTATGGTTATTTTTAATGTGTATTGTGTACCTAACCTCTTCCATTGGTCTACCACTCTATTTCTAAGTCAGTATTGGATTTTGACCTATTAATCTGAAAGCTGATATTTGTATTTTCATGAAAAGTTGATGAAACATCCACACTCCTCAAACTGGTAGAGATGATTAAAAATAGAAATAATCTATTTTGGGGTAACAGGATTAATTTAAAATGGGAAGAGAGGAACACTAATATTCAGTTGGTCTAGTCATTCTGGAAAACTATTAGGCAAGAAAAGTGGTTGAAATATTCATAACTTTAAACATAGTACTGCTCAGCACAAGGTTATTAAGACATTAATAATTATACTTTTGAGGTAGAAGGAAATTGGGGACATCTAGGTGGCTCAGAGGATTGAGAGCCAGACCCAGAGTAGAAGGCCCTGGGTTCAAATCTGACTTTGGACACTTCTTACCTGTGTGACCCTGGGCAAGTCACTTAATCCCCATTCCCTAGTCCTTACTGATTTTCTGCCTTGGAACCAAAACACAGTATTGATTCTAAGATGGAATGTTAAGGTTTTGTTCATTTGTTTTAAAGAAAGAAATGAAAGAAGAAAGAAATTGAAATAAAGTGACTACATATTGATTGGTAGAGATGGCTGAACAAACTGTGGTTTATGAATGTCAGGAAATATTATTGCATACTAAGAAATGACTATTGGGAATTTAGAGAAACTTGTATGAAGTGTTACAGAGCAAAGAAAGGAAAATTGAAGAGAAAAATATACAGAGGAAAATGACGTTAAAAGGTATCAGAATAAAGATGAATGGAATGCATAATCTTGATTTCAGAGGACTGATAAGAAAACATTTCCCTTTACAAGTCTTGATTGAGAGATCTGGCCTTACAGATCTGGAGGACTACATTTGCTGTCAGCCTTGATTTATAGGTTAGTTTGTTTTGATTAACTGTTTCTCTTTGTTTCAAAGGAGGATTCAATGAAGGAGAAAACTATTGGAAAATGACAGTAATGATAGTAAAACAACAAAAAAAAACAATGAAACCTTCATTGGACAAAAGATGTGTATATATTTAAAATATATATTTTAAATTTTTATTTAGCCTGGGAAGTGTTCATTGGAATCCTAACCCAATACCTCAGTATCTTCCATTTTTAAAGCTAGTACTTATGATCCTATGATGTTGATGCAAAAACGATCATGGTTTCTCAAACTACACCAACCAAGGTAGGCTTCAAATAGGGTTTGGCAATAAACTTATATGGTAGCTAGATGTCAATGGCTAGAGTGCTAGAGCTAGAGCCAGAAAAAATCTGAATTCAAATCCTGTATCAGAGACTTACTAGCTGTGATGTTGGGCAAGTAATATAACTCTATTTGCCTCAGTTTTTTAACCCACAAAATGAATTGAAGAAGAACAGGGCAAACCATTTCAGTATCTTTGCCAAGAAAACTCCAAGGAGGGTAACAACAATTTGGACTTGACTAAAAATGATTGAATAATAACAAGGGGCCATACAGATACAAATGTAAAGGTGATTAAGGAAATCAATCGATCAGATTTTTTCTACATAACATATTATGAAGCTCAAAACAGCCTACTATCAATTATAAGCTTTAGCTTATGGGTGAAAAGACTGTGAAATACTTCGGATCAAGTAAAATTATGACAGATAAGAAGTCTGTTGCAATTGACTGAGGAAATTTTTCATGCTCCTGGTTCCTGTGTAAAAGCATAGAAGTCGCCTAGAGTTAGTAAATTCCAGGGATTGGTGATCCAAATGAGTTAACATTTTACAAATCACCGAGGAAGACTTATGTGGGGAGGAAGGAAAGACCTTGCCCAATTTCTTTCCTATCCCTATCCTTTGGTCAGAGAAGGATTTTGTCAGCTTTAAAGGATCTAGAAGATGGTGGACTTCCCATCTTTCCATTGGTGCCTTAATCAGCCAATAAACACTTATTAAGTGCCTAATGTGCAAGGCACTTTGAATCATCTAATCCAAGTGTTTGCAATGAGAATCAAGGAGAAATTGAATATCAATTCATAATCCAATATGAACCCCAACAAAAAACAAACCATCTCCCCAAAATAAAAATCCTATATTGTTACTACAGAAGGGGAACTTCTTGAGTACCTCTCAAAATGGAGAAAAGGACTTCAAACAATGAAGAGGTATGATTTACTCCTTTGGCACATGGAGTTCTTCAAGTTTGAACTCACTTTCAGCTGGACTCTGCATGTATTTGTGTGGAGAGAAACTTTGGGGGCAGGGGGTTGTTTTGTACCAAATATTCTTACTCTAACACTTTAGAAAACACCCTTTTCCAAAAAAATTCCTTAAAGTCATCTGATTAAAATGATTCTCAACTGCCAATTTTGGGGAGAAATTAAATTTGGGGAGAACAAGATAGTAATTAAGAAAATCATTCTCAATTCCTCAAGGAGGATATGTAAACTTACTCAGAGATCTGAAATTCATCTGTGAAAATGGAAGTTGGGAAAAGGATCCTCAAACTTATTTATGCTGCACTAGCTATTATTATCATTATCTTATTGCTATTGTGTTTGCTAGATGTTGGTCAGTCTAGCTAAATTTGAAAAAGTCCTTCACCAGACAGTTGACCAACAGGTGATTTAATTTTTTTCCCAATTAAACTTTTAAAAAATACTCCACTAATACTGCTGAACTGTAGGAGGGACATGTCATCATGAATCTTTCAAAACATTAAAAATGGATGCAGATTTGGGCTTTAATTGTGGGGAGTATGCTGCTTGGTAGATAGAAGGTAGATTGGGACAGATGGATTAGATTGGGTCTGTAAGAATGTTTTGGGAATAGAGGGAAGCCTGAGAATAAAAGTGACAGATGTCAAGGAAAAAAGAATTCAAATGACAATAATTCAAGAAACAAATTCAAGCAATATGTTGAGAGTGGCTGAAGGAGAGCTGGCAAGAATAGAAGGCAATCGAAATGAAGCAAGTTGGAAAGAAAGAGGTCAGTGACGTACTTTTAAGCCCCCAATTAGGATCTAAATACATGTTGGATAATGAGAAGCTATTACTGAGTTAGTGATAGTAAAATTAATGAGTATGTAAGTAGTACATTTTGGTCTTTTCAGTTGCATCCAACTTTTCATGACCCCATTTGGGGATTTCTTGGCAAAGATACTGGAATGGTTTGCCATTTCCTTCTGTTGCTCATTTTCCAGATGATAAAACGGAGGCAAGCAAGATTAAGTGATTTGCCCAGGGTTATAGAGATAGTAAGCATCTGAGGTCAGATTTGAACTCAAGTCTTGATGATTCTAGACCCAGTGTTCTCTCCACTGCATTCTTTAGCTGCCCTTAAGTAGTCACATACTCAATAATTTATTTTAGAACATCATGCAATTTGGAAATGCTATCTAAAGGCTAGTAACTACTCCCAAACTATAAACTCAACACAAACAATAACAGTAAAAATGAACAATTCCTTATCATGTGAGTTTGGGTTATAGAATCATAACTTTAGTGATGGAAGAAATCTTAAAGGTCATCAAATCCACTCCTCATTTTAGAGATGAGAAAACTGAGACCCAGAAAACTTAAGTGATTGCCCAAAATAACACAGTTAATAAGTGATAGAGCTAAAATTTGAACCCACATCCTCTGACTCTCAATAAAGTGCTGGTTTTTTCTACTAAAACATGTTACCTATTATATATGTACACATATACATGTGTATGTATATCTATATGCATATGTATATGAATATGTGTACATATATGTATAATCATAAGTGAATGGCAATACATTCAGTAACAGCTATAACAGGGTTGTTAAAACATTGAAAAACTAAAGAACAGTAATAGAAAAATAAACTGCCTAAAATCTCAGAGATTAAATTTAAAAGTAGCAATGTGTTTTGAATGACTATTTGCAAATAGATGGATTAAAAATTAGGTGCTGCTCTAACCCTAAATTCTGATCAAGAAGATCAAAGTGGATTTTCAGCCCATGATTTTGAAATTCCTCATAAATCACCACCCCTGCCCCTACTGCCTTGGTTTCATCATTTTTACATTCTGTATGCATCCTGGGTGAGGAGTGGGATGATGGGAATATTTGAGTCCTACACTGGCAAGGAGAATGGACTTTGACCAGCTGAGACTGGAGAGTTTCAAGTGTCAGCTACTCCCCCTCCACCCCTTCCTGCTTGTTTGTATAAATGTCTATTTTTGTATCCTGATTATGTGAGACAATTTTACCTAATCTTTCTTTCCTTTTTTCTTTTAAAATCATCAAGACGTAATAGAACAATCCCTAAAATTTGTATTAGACTTCCTTTATGAACCCTGATAATGATGAGAGAATCTCTGTATCACCTTCCCATATTTGAATGTAAGTTTACTATAGTTTAATCTCTATGATGGACAGGCATGCAGTGCATTGGCCCTGGAGTCAGAAAGACCTGAGTTTAATTCTGGCCTCAGACATTTACTAGCTGTGTGACCTAGACAAGCTGCCTCAGTTTTCTCATCTGTGAAATGAACTGGAAAAGGAATAGAAAAACCACTCCAGTATTTTTGCCAAGAAAATACCCAAATGGGGTCAGGAAGAATTGTACAGAACTGAAAATGACTACACAATAATATCTATGATTGTTCATTTGTAAATATTTGCCTTTTTATATTTCTCTTAAACTCCTATGCTTGAACTTCAAAGTTTCTGTGCAGTTCTAGGTGTTTTATCAGGAATGCCCAGAAGTCCTTTATTCCATTAAAGACCCATCCTCTTCCTCTCCCCATATGCTTTTGTTCAGTTTTACTGGCTAAGTCATTCTTAGCATGTGACATTTGCCGTTAGGAGCATCATATTCCAAGTTCTCCACTCCTTTATACTGATTGCTGCAAAAAAGAGTGTGATTCTGACTGTGGCCCCTTTGGCACTTCAATTCTTTCTTTGTAGCTGTTACAAGTATTTTTCCCTTTAACTAGAATCTCTGAATTTTGACCATGATGTTCAAGGGAGTTTACAGTTTGAGGTTCCTTTCAGGAGATGCCTAGTATATTTTTTCTATTTCCACTTTGCCCTCTGATTCTAAGAAATCTGGGCAGTTTTCTTTTAAGAATCCTTGAAATAAGAGGTTTAGGCTATCTTTTTTGGTTATGGCATTCAAGTAATCCAATAATTCTTAATGTTTTTTTCTCCTTAATCCGTTTTCTAGGTCAGTTGTCTTTGCTACGTGATACTTTATGGTCTTTTTTATTTATTTCAATCTTTTAATTTTGTTTTAATATTTCTTGTTAGCTCATGGCATTATTGTCTTGTGTATGGTCCATCCTAATTTTTAGAGTTTGTTTCTTGGCCAAGGTTTTGTACCTCTTGTGCCAAACTGTTGATTTCCTTTCCAATTCCTTTTTCCATAACTCTCATTTTTTTAAAAAAAATTTAACTCATGCATCCATATTCCATTTAGCTCTTATTTTTAACTCTTGTTTCATCTCTTCCAACAATTTCAGTTAAATTTGTGCCCAAGATATGTTTTTCTCTGAAGCTTTGCTTGTAGATGTATTGGAGTCATTTCTTCTTGGTTTGTGTTTTGAATGCCCTTGTCACCATAACTGCTCTATATGGTAAAATTCCTTTTTTTTATATATATTTGCTCATTCTTCCAGTCTACTTCCTGTCTTTGGAACTAATTTGTTAGGGCTGGGTTCTGCTACACTTCTAGAGGGGATATCTTGGCTGTTCCTTTTGTTCCCTTCTTAAGGTACCGAGTCTTTCTAGTATCTCAGGAGTACCTGCAAGCTTTCATTGCTACCAAAGTCATCTGATTGAGGGCAGAATTTGAGTACTACCCCTCTGGTCTGAGAGGCAGTTACTGACATGGATTTGGATATGAACCACAAAAGATAATGGATGTGGTCCTGTTAGTAAGTTGGGAAGCTTTGCTAGTTCATAAAGAGCTGCCGGCCCCTATTCTATAGAATCACTGCTCTGGTTAGCCTTCTTCAAGCTTTAGGACTAGGAGCTGAAACAACTATCTCCCTCTGCTCTTGAGATTCAAACTATGCTCCTGCAGATTACTTTTGCATTCATTGATTGCTTAGGGCTGACCACTCTCCCTGATTGTGAGGCTCTTTCTCAGCCTACCCTGGATCAGAGACCTGGAAGTTTCTAATGAACAAAAAGACCCTTCTACTTTTAGCACCTGTTCCTATCCTAGTTGCTTGTTTGAAGACTTGGGGTGGGAGAAAGGGTACTGGTATGAGTCTTCTTGACAGTATATAGCCTATTCCTGTCCTAGAGTGCTTAACCTAGTGAGCTTGTGGCCAGACCCTATCACCAGTGTCCATAAACTTCTTTATCTTGCTAGGATGACCTTGGGTTTTTTTTTAAGGACTGTGATTTTTCCTTGGATTTTTTAATTAGAATATAGTATTTTGCATTTTCAAGATCTGTTTGGAGGAATTTTGATTTTTTTTAATGGGATCATGGCTGGTGAGGGCAAGTTCACCAGAAGGCTTCTTCCTTCTCCACCATCTTGTCTCTTTCTCTTTCTCCTTTATTCTTATACGTGATGGCTCCTGGATTTCAGAGTCCATATTTCAGCAGTTTTCCTGCAATGCCACTATGCTCCATATTCCAGGGTCCTGCATTCCTGATTGGTAAGAGATCACCTAATCTAGGGATTCCACTATATGAATATAAACTCCTTGAAAGCAAGAACTGTCTTACTTTTTGCACTGATTTGGCCACAGTGTTTGACATAGGGTCTGACACATAATAAACATGTTTTTTTTATATTATTTATTCATTCATTGACTCATAGGAATAAGAATATTCTCTCCTTGTGGGTCTCATGATAGTCTAACAGTTATTTGCCTCCTCTCTCCCTTAGGACCTGGCTGATATGTTTTTTGTTTGCATCAACAATTCTTTCTGGGTCTCAGGAGGAGCACCTAATTTTCTCCCAAATTATCCCTGCCTTCCCTCAGGGTAGCTGGCCAGGATTATTTAAGTTATTGAGAGCTGCTTTCCTAATCCCCTAGGAAAGGGGGGGAAGGAGTCCTACTACTGCCAGAGAAAGACTTTAATTCATGTGGTTTAGAAGCATCCAAGTAAGACTGGTATGTATGGAATAGTCTAGACCATATAAAAACATTTCTATAGTGGCAAAACACAATAGATGAAAAAGCAGCAGCAGACTGAAAAGTGACAGCCCAAATTTCACTCAAATTACTCAGTCTCTGCCTTTAAATCATTTATTTTGGAGAACTCATGAAGCTCAAATGACATTCTCCATTGCATTCCACTTGGGTCTCCTACTTAGGATCTTTTGTGGAAGGGGAGATAAGGAAGGAGTAGGGAAGGAACTTTCTGGGCAAAAATCTCACAAGGAATTGGATAAAATTGATAAAATAATGAAAGTTCTGCTAACTCAGCTGTTAACTTGGTTAGCATTATCCAGCTGAGGAGAAGGCTACAAACCCCTTGGTAGCAAAAAAATGTCAAACCCAAAGGAAGCTCTAGCCTGCAAAGCACAGCTGGCAGAAATTGTTCCAAGAGCGGCAGATGTTGGAAGACTGTTTTCCCCTGCTGGAAATCTGGGTCCTCTAGCTATATGTCTCCAGGGAAGCTATTATACTTTAGGGAGAAATAAGAGACCCTCCTGTCCCTCTCCTGAGGCTCATTTTTGATTATGGAACATTTAACTACCCATCTTTTATGAATATGATAGTCTTTAGCTTAACTAATACAATGCAATGCCTATAGCAGATTTTTCTTAATTACCCTATTGTTTGGCACGTACATTTTTTTTGGTATGCCTTGTTATATTTATTCCAGTGTGCAGATGTTTTTAAGAGCTGAAAAAAAAACAACAAAACAAAAAAGCCCTAGTCCTCTGTACTTCTCAGTTTCACACAGATGGACCCACTGGTTTGTATGGTTTCTAATTGCCCCATTAGAGGATGTAAATGATGAAATCATTGAATACTGAAGCGTCTCTTCATTACCAATAGAAATCCACACCTCATTACCAATATTTTTAGCAGGCATGTAAGTACCTATATTTTCTACGTATCCCACTTTAACATTACATTTTTGGCACTCAAACAATAAGAGAGACCTTGAGTAATTATAAACATCAACATAACATTCCTCCCTCCCCTACCACTCGAGGATACTCAAAGGGTAGGCATGCTACATGTTTGTCACAGGAAGATGCTAGAAAATATTTAACAATTTACTCTCTGGGGGAAAGGGAGTACCATAAAACACTTTTATGTTTAATAGGCACAATTGACACTTTTCCCATTACTTTTTAGATCTAGACAATCAACAAAAGAATAAATCAAGTCCTGATTTTTAGCATTTGCCAATTTTCTGAAGTAAAAATGATAGCACTGAGAAGTTAGCCATCAGCTCTTTTGAGCCAATTTGAACTGGCTCCGGCATACACTTATAAGATGTCCCTTGGCATGGGTTCTCATCCCTACAACAAGAGAGCCTTTGCCCTTAGTCTCATCCTTCAGGTTATATAGCTGGGTAAGGAAAGAGTCCTAGTCCCTTTGGTTCTTTTTCAGAACACTAAGAATCTCTAACTAATCTCTAGAGGGAAGTCATAATGGTTTCCTCTTGCTGAATGGAGTTGGCTCTGCTTGGCCAGGGTATAACAGGTTGCTCCTGCAGGCATTTAGGTACCTATATTTTCTTGGTATACTGCTTTAACATTATATTTTTTGGCACTTAGATAATAAGAAAGACCTTGAGCAATAATAGACATCAGTGTAACATTTCTCCCTTCCCTACTACTAAGACACTCGAGGGATGGGCATGTTAGATGTTTGTCACAGAAAGATGCTGGTAAATATTTAACAACTTAGCATTATTAAAAATATTTTAACAATTTAACAAGAAAAATCCCTGACTCTATCTTCTCTCTAACCTCAAAGGAACAACTACAGCCCAGCAACTCCCCTGGCTCCTAGCTCTCATTATCACCATCCCAGGACCAAATTCTGCCACAGAAAAATAGCCACTGTAATCTTCTTCCTTCGAGGGAGCATAAATGCTATCAGCATCCTCTCAATTTTCCTTCTCAGGGAAGGAGAGCACTAGGTCCTCTTCCAACTTTACCATGAACATTCCCAATTCCATTTCTTTGCTTATGCTGCTCTTCCATCCACAATGCCCTCTGTTCTTCCCTCTTCCCTGCAATCTATCCTGCAGATGTGATTGTGGGGAATGAGACACATTTTTGGACATGGCCGAGTGAAGTCAATAAGTTTTTATTAAGCAGCTGCCATATGTGCAAAGGGATGGGGATGCAAAGGCAAAAACAGTCCCTCTCCTTAAGGAACTCACAATCTAATGGAGGAGACAATATGCAAACTAAGGACAAAAACAAGATCCGTGCTGGTTGAATTAGAGGTGCCTTTACAGGAATGATGCACGTACATGTGGGGACTTAGAAAGGCTTCTTGCTGATGGTACCATTTTCAATAAGATTTAAAGGAAGCTAGGACAGCTAGGTGGGGCAGTGGTTAGAGAGCTGGATCTGGAGTCAGGAAAACTCATTTCCCCAAGTTCAAATCTGGCCTTGGACACTTACTAGCTGGAAACCCTGGGCAAATCACTTATTTCTGATTATCTCAGTTTCCTCATCTATAAAATGAGATGAAGAAAGAAATGGCAAACTTCTCCAGTCTCCTTGCCAAGAAAACCCCAAATAGGCCATGAAGAGTCAAACTGAATAGTAACAATAAAGGTAACCAAAGACACAGAAATGAGGAGGAAGAGAGCCCTAGTTCTGGGGGAGAGACAGTGAAAATAGCCAGAGTCAGTAGAAGGAGTTCCTTATACAAGGAACAGCAAGGAGGCCAGCATCACTGGATCATAGTGTAGGTAGAGTTGAGTAAAGGATAAAAGGTAGTCGACTTGACAATGCATTTTTATTAGAAGGGTTTTGTTTTTGTTTTTTTCTTTTTTTCAACATGGACAAGAGGTGGAAAGGAGAGGAAATAAATAGTAGTTAATTGAAAGAAAGGGTTTTTTTTTTTTTTTAAGAAAACATCATCAAGGAAAGGGACATTCCAGAGAAATAGGCAGACATATGCAATGATGCAAAGTAAATTCAAAAGAATCAATGAAACATCATATAGTGGTAGTCTCTCGGTGACCAAGAATGACATTGTCTTTGTGCATTATCATCCATTGATGTACCCTCATGTGGCTTTGGAGTCCAAAGACTGAGGCGCAGAGTTTGTAGCACATGGGGCATGGGACTCCAGTTGTTACGGGAGGTGCGGTTGTGGCCTGGTGTCGGCGTTCACGTGCAGCGGCAAGACGTCGATGTCGCTCATCTTCAAAGGTGGTGGCGGCATGGTGAATGTGGGTTCGCCAGCTGCTTCTGTCAGAGGCAGTGAGTTCTAGTTGCTTTGGTGTAATGCCAGCCCACTTCAAGTTGGACTCTAGCTGATCCTTGAATCTTTTCTTTGGTCGACCTTGTTTCCTGAGTACAGCTGACAGCTCACCATAGAATACCAGTCTTGGTATTTACTGTGGGTCCATGCTGATGATGTGTCCAGACCATCGTAGCTGGGTTTTGAGGACCATGACTTCGATGCTGGTGGAGTTGGCTCTGTGGAGGACTTCCTGGTTGGTGATTTGGTCCTGCCATCAGATCCTCATGATTGACCGGAGAGAGCGTTGGTGGAATTGCTCCAACTGCTTCATGTGCTTCCGGTACAGTATCCATGTCTCACAACCATACAGGAGTGAGCTGAGGACCACTGAGTTATACACTTTGAGCTTTTGGTCTTTTGGATCCTGGCATTAATCTTGTGGTCTAGGGACCCGTTGTTGGCGATGGTACTACCCAGGTACTTGAAAGTGTTGACATTAGAAAGCTGTGTGCCGTCGATTGTAATGCACGGCTGGTGAGTTGGCCCCCCTGGTGCAGGTTGGAACAGCACCTCTGTTTTGCTGAGGCTGATAGTCAGGCCAAACAGTTTTGTTGTGGTGGAGAACCTGTCCACAATGGTTTGAAGATGATTTTCTTGGTGGGCCATGAGAGCACAGTCATCTGTGAAGAGAGCCTCCAGGATGAGTCTCTCTGTTGTCTTTGTTTTTGCAGTCAGGCGGCGAAGGTTGAATAGTGAGCCATCCAGTCTGTATTTGATGTAGACGCCCAGGTCTAGATCCATCACAGCATGTCATAATACTTGGATGAAAAATAGGTTGAATAGTACCAGAGCGAGGGCACAGCCTTGTTTCACGCCATTTGTTATATTTAAAATAGTGAAGAGCCATAAATTGTAAGATTTAAAATGGTTGAAGATATAAATTGTGATAGATATAAGAGTGGGTGAGTAAATTTGACTGCAGAAATTATGTTTCCACTACAGTGTCTTGTTTTTAAATCAATATATAAGGTGGTCACCAGGGAATATTCCCAATTATTCAATATACCCAAGTCAACTGGGTTTTATAGAGATTTTAATTAATAATACAATGAGTAATTAAAGGAAAGAGAGAAAAAGGAAATAAGTATGAAGAGCCTTAGGCCAACATGGCCTAGACCTGAGTCTTAAG
Organism: Monodelphis domestica; assembly: GCF_027887165.1. Lineage (NCBI taxonomy): Eukaryota > Metazoa > Chordata > Mammalia > Didelphimorphia > Didelphidae > Monodelphis > Monodelphis domestica. The sequence continues at coordinate 221,051,091 of NC_077232.1, read as the reverse complement.
AGAGAGAAATCAGTCAGTCAGCCTTTTATCACTCACCACAAGGTCTGTCTAAGCAAGGATGTCTGGGGAACAGAGTCTCCCCAGAGGGAGTTCCAGCCAGAGTCAGCCTCCCAAGGGACTTCTTCTCAAGAGATCTTCAAAGGGCCTCCTCCAAAAGGATCTATCTCCAAGTATCTAAGGATCTCCAAACCTCCCTTGCTCAAGAGATTCCTTTTCTTATATAGGGTTTTTTTTCCTATGTCACCTCCCCTAAGTTCTTCCATCTACCAATCACTGTAGATGTTTTCTAAAAGACAGCCCATATGAATTCCATCTAAGTCGACTAATCCCCTCAGTAAGTCTGAACCAGAGAAAACACTGCTGTGTCGACTAATCTCCTCAGTAAGTTTGAACCAGAGAAAACACAGCTGAGTTGACTAATCCCATCAAGAGAAAACCTGCCCGACCTTTATAGGTACCTAGCATCCCATTGTATCAATTCTAAAAACAGGCATGGCTCAAAGAACTCTTTGCCTTATTAAAAGCATGGGTCCAAGTACTTTCATTGTTTAGCAAGGAGTTTTCTCCCCTAAAGCAGTCTTAAGTATGGGTAGAGCAGAGGTCCTCCCATAGCAAGGAGTTTTCTCCCCTAAAGCAGTCTTAAGTACGGGTGGAGTAGAGGTCCTCCCATAGCAAGGAGTTTTCACATCAAAATGGGGATTGTTTCCAGTAGGGAATTTGTTCCAATGGAGGATTCCTCAATGTGGAAATTTTTAACATTCACAAGTCTGAGAAATTTCAAGATTTACAATCCCCCCTGATGATCATTGGAAGACTAGTCTCCCCATTGATCATTTAACATAATCAATTTGTAATCCTAAATGCACTTCTAACTATAGATATACACAATATTCAAATTTCTAAGAGGAATTAGAATATTGAGGGAGGAAATAGAAAAGGAAAGAAAGCAAAACCAATGTTTTTCTAGGCTCATTGACAGAAAGCCAAATTAGGGGCAGTCCCTATTGGCATAAATGTGTACATTTACAATAAATGTTCAATTAAAGTTCAGTTCAATCAATCATATCCAAAGTTCATTCTTGATCTTCTTGATGAAGTGTAGGATTTCTGGCATCTTTCTGCAACAATTCATTCTCTGGATTTTGGAGTGTCAAGCTTCTTTCTTGAAGATATTTTCTCGAACAAAATTCAAAAATCTTGGATTTTTATAACAATACAATCTTAAACAAAAAAATTAAAAAATTCTTAGATTTTAAATTAAAATACAACCCCCCCCAAAGTAGGTGTAAAAAAACATTCAGTTCAACTCAGAATGCAATGTTGAGTTATGGGGGTGTTTGAGTCAATTATCAAAAGAGGAGAAAAAATAATCAAAAAACATAAGGAAAAAATCAAAATAGGTCCTTGTATAGGTCTAATTTAAAGTAATTTCTATCCCACAAGTATGTAGGACAGAATGCAGTAATATTTCACTTAGTCATTTGTAGCCAAGACTACAGGAAGTTGCCATAATATAAGAAGAGAAGAATTAGAATTCTATTTTGATGGGGAAAGGTTATTCCCTTGTCTAATTTTTTTGTCATTCTCAGGGATATAGGGAGCCAGCATGATAGTCCAATTTTGTACTTGTATGAGTACTTCGCAAAGAGTGTAGATACAAGGAAGTCCTATGATTTAATGTATGTCAAGCGTCGCAACCTCAAGTCTCACATTAGTATTTCCTGTGTGCTCTTTTTGGCACTATTCAGGTTAAGTCTGTGCTCCTTGTTTTTTATCCCTTTTTCTGGAATCAGATTCAAACATTAATCACAGTCTCATAACATTTTATCAATAAATGGCAGGTTCCCATAGTTTAAAGCTTTTGCGTATATATTGATATTATAGCAAGAATATATATTAACTTCTATTACTGCAGGAAAAAATATTAATATTAATTATGTGTACCTTTAGTACAAGAAATGAGAAAAAATCAAATATTCTAATCAAAATAAAGAAAAGCAATAATAAAAATAAGGAAAAAAATCAGTAATTCAATGTGTCTCTCGAAAATCAGCATCCATTTGTCTATGGATTATTATCTCCAATTCATGAGATAGGTTACAGTCAATCAGTCTCAGCAGAAGATGCTTTCTTCACATGTGAGCAATGAATCCAAGAGTCTTTTTCTCCAATCTTTATAGATGTTGGAGTAGTTAACAATATTTGGAATGGTCCTTCCCATGAAGGCTGAGTTGCTCCAGTTCGCTTGAAATTCTTGATATAAACTTTATCTCCTGGGTTCAGGTCATGCAGAGAAAAATCTAGTGGTCCAGCTTGTACTGCAGCTCTGGATTCATGAAGTTCACGTAGTTTGTGCTGTAATTCCTGTATATAGGAAGCAATAGGAGTATCTCCCCCTAATAGTGAGGTATATGCAGGGGAAAAAGGTTTAGCCTGTATAGGCGGGTGTCCCAAAAGCATCTCAAATGGCGAGATATGTAAGTCTCCTCTAGGCCTGCTTCTGAGATAAAATAGGGCCAGAGGGAGAATTTCAGACCATTTTAAATGTGTCTCAGTGCATAATTTTCTAATCATAGTTTTAAGTTCTTCCTTTCCACTTGGCCTGAGCTCTGGGGATGATATGGAACATGGAATTTGGGAGTTATCCCCAAGCAAGAGTATATCTGATTTAGAACAGAATCAGTAAAATGACTCCCCCTATCGGAATCAATACGTGCTGGCAGGCCAAAGCAAGGAATAATTTCTTTTAAAAGCACCTTAGCAACAAAAGCTGCTGTGGCTCGGGCTGTAGGAAATGCTTCTGGCCATCTGGTCAGTTGGTCTACTATGACCAGACAAAATTTATATTGTCCGGCCTTTGGCGTCATTATGAAATCTATCTGCAGATGTTCAAAAGGTGTGTAAGCCAGAGGACGTCCACCAAAGGCTTTTCCACAAAATACATGTTGGTAAAGATTCCTCTGGTACTTCCAATAATAAAGAACCATCTGGTGAACAAGTTATTGTGGCTCTGAGTTTGCATAGAAGGTCTCTCCCCAGCAAATTTAAAGGGGAATCAGGCATTAAAAGAAAGGAATGTTGTACCTCTAGGGGTCCTACAGACACCATTCTAGGGGCAAGTTTTTCAACTCTTTGGGGTATTCCTGATACCCCCACTACACTTTGTGAATCAACAGAATAACAATTTAAATCTGGTACATTCTTCAATACAGACCTGGTAGCTCCAGTGTCTAATAGACAATCATAATAAGTGTTACCCACCTTTAAGGTAACATGGGATTCATTAGTATGGGGAGGGCAGTGGATAGGGACAACGGGTAGTAGAACATCAGGGTCCAGAAAATCAAAGGTTGTATCCTCCGATTCCTGTGCCCCAGCCCCACCCAGGCAACATCATTGTGTTTGGGATATTCCTTGGGCACCCCTTGAAGGGCACCTCGACTATTTTTTGGACGAGCTCCATTTCTTATATTTTGTTGTTGGGTATTATCATTTTCTTCATTTGGAGCATTGTCATTATTTTCCCAGTTCCTATTTCTATAATTCTGGTTTTTAAAGTTCTTATTTCTATATTCATTATAGTTATTTCCATAATTGTTATTATAATTTCTAGAGTTTCTAAAATTCTGGTTTCTATGACCATTATCATCTCTATAGTTGTTCTGGTTTCTATGACCATTATCACCATTTCTATAGTTATTATTTCTAAAGCTATTATTAAACTGCATATTCCTTCCAATCATCTTAAGAAAGGTTCTACATTTCATCATTTTGTGGCACTTCATCTCACAGAAGTGGCAAGTTACTGATTTATTCATGAATTCCCGCAAATGGTCTCTCCCTTATTTTTCAATTGTCTCTTTAACATTTCAATTTCTTTCTTTAAATCTTCCACTGATGTATCTTCTTCCTCACGTCTTTTTACATGACATTTATAAACATAGGTTGCTACTCTCCTCAATTCTTCAAGGTCCATAGAGTCCCAATTAGGACAGCTAATTCTAAAGTAGTCTTTTACCACTGAACAACAATTCTTAACAAATTGCCTATGTATTTGTCTAATGTCTCTTTCTCTGGATAAATCAAGGTCAATATATGTATTCCCTACGTCAATAAGTCTGTCCATAAACTGGGAGGTTGTTTCATCAATACGTTGTCGGGTTTTTTCAAATTTTTACCATTTTTCAGGTCTATCAGAGAAAGCTCTCATTACTGTCAATAATGCTTCTCTGGCCTGGTTTAGTTTTGTGTAATCTAGTTCAACATTGGGGTTCCAATGTGGATCTTCAGTTGGCCAATAATGTCCTCTTCTACCTCGCTTTTCATTAGCCAGAGAGACGATATTATTTTTCTCTCTCTTTGTTAATAATGCTTCTAATATATTCTCAACATCCAACCAAGTGGAGTCAAAAGTTCTGAATATGTTCTCTAATTTTTTTATAATTAATATTGGTTCGTCCTCAAATGATGGCATCTCTTCCTTCATTTTTTTTAAATCCTCAGGGGTAAAAGGTGTATGATGTCTTACAGATAGCAAGTTTCCATTCTTATTAAAAGTGGGTACTTCCCTTAAAGGAAATAAGCTATCTGAATTATTTGGTACTCCTGTTTCTAGGCTTCTTGCTCCATTTTCAATTGGGTAAGTCTGAGAAATAGAAGAGTTGGGCACATTAAAAGGAAGGATTTGTTGTTGTCCGATGGGGCCAGAAAATTCAGAGGTAGGGTGTGAATTTAGGTTGGAATGTGAACTTAAAGTGGATTGTGTAGGATGAGAAGGAGGAGCCAAGAAAGAAGTGTGAAAGGATACAGAGGTGTTTGGGTTGGAGGAATCAGTAAGGTATGAAAAAAAAAAAAACCTATATAAGAAAAGGAATCTCTTGAGCAAGAGAGGTTTGGAGATCCTTAGATACTTGGAGATAGATCCTTTTGGAGGAGGCCCTTTGAAGATCTCTTGAGAAGAAGTCCCTTGGGAGGCTGACTCTGGCTGGAACTCCCTCTGGGGAGACTCTGTCCCCCTGACACCCTTGCTTAAGACAAATCTTGTGGTGAATGATAAAAGGCTGACTGACTGATTCTCTCTCTCTTAAGACTCAGGTCTAGGCCATGTTGGCTTAAGGCCCTTCATACTTATACTTTTCTCTCTCTTTCTCCTTCTTTAATTCTTCATTGTATTATCAATTAAATTCTCTATAAAACCCAGTTGACTTGGGCATATTCATAATTTGTGAATATATTCCCTGGCGACCACCTTATATTTGATTTAAAAACCAAGACACTGTAGTGAAACATTTTCAGTGGTCAAATTTACTCACCTTCTCTTATATCTATCACAATTTATATCTTCCACCATTTTAACTATAACAGTTTATGCCATCAACTATTTTAAACCATTTTAACTCACTACAGTTTACAACATCAACCATTTTAAATCTTACAGTTTATGTCTCTCCAACTAATTTAATTATTACACATTGGAGATGTTGAAGCCATCAGAAGTCTCTCCACCAGATAGGACTTCCCCTGTCATGTCGACATGAAAGAGCTGGATCAGTTTGACGAATTTTGCTGGGCAACCAAGCTTGCTAAGGATGACCCACAATGGGTCCCTGTTCACTGTATTGAACGCCTTTGTCAGGTCTATGAAGACAATGTAGAGACTTAGGTTCTGCTCAAGGCATTTTTCCTGCATTTGCCTCACCGTGAAGACCATGTCGATGGTGCTGCAATCTGGTCGGAAGCCACATTGTGATTCAGGCAGGTTCTGCTCTGAAACAGATGACAGGAGTCTGTTGAGTATAACACGGGCGAGGATCTTTCCAGCAGTGGAGAGTAGTGAGATGCCTCTGTAGTTGTCACAGGCTGCTCGTGAACCTTTGTTGGCGTGTTGGAGCACAAAGGACAACACGGCCATCCGATGCAGCTGAGGAAGTCTCCAGGAGTAACGACTTTTCGTGCCACTGGACCCAGGCTTCCAACGCCGAGAGAGTGGGACTGTCTCTGTGCATCGGCTTTTCCACTTAAATCTCCTTCACGCACAAGTGTCTTTGTGTGTACTCAGGGGTGTATGGGGTGCTCAGGGAGGGGTAGTATCTCTGGTATGGAGGGCTTGTCGGGCCCTCCTAGGGCAGCTCTCCAGCCTCTGACCCTCACCTGACACCCAGCTCTCACTTGTGGCTCCCAGTAGCTGCTAGCATGCGGCAGCGGCCACTCCCTGGGCAAAGACTTCGACAGGCCGGCTAAACCTTGTGAGGGTAGCCATCGGGTCATCGACCCCTGGTGAACCAGGGCTTTGCTCACCCAGCATGTGAAGACTGCTTCGGCTGAACAGGCAGAAGAAACCAATAAGAAGGTTCAATGGCTGAGATGGAGACACAGCAAAGCACTGTGGAGTGCTTAGAGCATGTTGGAGCACAAGAAACATCATATACGACAATGTAAATGGAAAGAATATGACACGTTTTAAAAACCTTTTTATAGTTCAAATTTCCCCATGAAAACTTACGTAACTCTCCAGCTCATTATGATTTTCCCTTCTCTGGACCTCTAATGCACTTAGATTTAGCACCTTCTGGGTTAGTATTTAATTTCAGGTGTGCCATGGTATCAGTCTTGCCTCTCTAACTAAATTACAGTGTCCTTGAGGGCAGGACCATGTCTTATAACTCTCTTCTGGCCTCCACAGCCCACAACAAAAGAGCCCAAATGACCTCAGTTTATTGGTTGGTTGAGTGATTGAGGTATTTTGTTTCAGATACCCGTAAAGCTTTCTTTACACACAGAGTATATTCAGTGGATTTGATTTGCTGCTTTTTAAAAAATGTTGCTCTCAGTGATGTGATGTATGTTCATATGGAAATATGAAGGCCATGTCTTGGTCTCTGATCAGAAAAGTCTTATAGATAAGCAGGCCCTGTGATGACAGCAATAAACAATTCTAATCAAGATTCAGGGGTCTGGTGAAGAGAGATTCAACTGGCTTGCAAGAGCCAATTATTAAATTTCACATATGAGCATTTACACTTTGAAAATAGGCAAACACTGAAAATCAGGGCTCCAGTTATTGTCCTATTGATTGTATAGACTGAAGAAAGTGATGGGGAAAATATTAATAATGCAGTTTAACCTTAAAAATGTGACCTGTGTATATTTTTTTTGGAGAGTTGGTTGATAAATGTTTACTGTTGTGGGAAATGTAATTCCAACTCAGTCTAGGACTCACTTACTTCAAGAATAGGGAGGTTCAGGGAGCGGCTGGGTAACTCAGTGGATTGAGAGCCAGGCCCAGAGACGGGAGTTCCTAGGTTCAAATCTGGCCTCAGACACTTCCCAGCTGTATGACCCTGGGCAAGTCACTTGACCCCCATTGTGTAGCCCTTACCACTCTTCTGCCTTGGAGCCAATACACAGTATTGACTCCAAGATGGAAGGTAAGAGTTAAAAAAAAAAAAAGAATAGGGAGGTTCATTGCAAATCTTATAAAATAGGGTTAACAATATATACCTTAGAAACAAAAAGGGGGCTGTGACAAAAAGGGAATTCAACAAAGGTGGGGAGGGGGAAAAATTAGGGGCATTCAGGGCTTTGACTGATGGTCTGTCAGTAACCCCTCTGTGTGAGACGCCTTCATGAATGGGGTGCAAGCAAAGGTACACACTATTAGGAGCATATTTGTACAAGAAGTCTTGATGTTTGAGATATGTATCTGTGTGAAAAGCCCATCATAAAAGTCTATGAAATGCATGTCTTGCAGATTCTGTTGTTTATACAAGTGGTTCTTTAATTGCACCAGATCCACTTTCTTTAGCTACTTGCAATCCTGGGGTCAGGGACTAAGGTGTTCTTCATGACTTGGGGTCAGGGATCCCCCCCACTCCACTCCACTCCCACTGCCAAGGTTTTCTCATGGAAGGGATATATCAGAGTCCATTCTATTTTTGTTCTGATGATCCACCAGCATCTACCTTTTTGATGTTTCTTCTACAGGATGCTCCATCTCCCTTCTATGATTTTCACTGGTTGTCTCTTATGCTTTAAACATTCTCCTTTCTCTGTTCTGCCTCCAGGATTTCGTCTAGACTCAGATTACATTCCATCTTCTGCAAGAGGACTTTCTCAGTTTCCTCTTCTTCCCCAGTGTCTTTCCTTTGAGATGATTTTCTCTTTACACACGGTATATTTCTTGTATGTATAGTTTCTCCTTCCTTCCTTCCTTCCTTCCTTCCTTCCTTCCTTCCTTCCTTCCTTCCTTCCTTCCTTCCTTCCTTCCTTCCTTCCTTCCTTCCTTCCTTCCTTCCTTCCTTCCTTCCTTCCTTCCTTCCTTCCTTCCTTCCTTCCTTCCTTCCTTCCTTTTTTCCCTCCATTGATGGGAATGCTAATCAGTGTCATTCTTGAAAGAATTCAGCCTCAGACTTTTCCCATAGGGATCATTTTCTAATTTATTCTTTTTAGTTCTGTTTATTTCATTCTTTTACAGTCTCTCACATCTTCCTATGTTTCTCAGAATTCCAAATAAATGTAAGCTCTTCCTGCACAATAATATTTGATTACATTCTTATGCTACATTTTAAAAAATCCATTCTCTAATTATAGGATCATATAGTTAACGTACTTGCTCAGGGTTGCCAAGGTAGTATCAGCGATGTGATTGGAATATGTTTTCTGACAATAGAGAGGATCCTTTTTAAAAATGAAATTTAAAGGAAGCTAGGGAGTCAAGGAAGATGAGATGAGCAGGAAGAGATTTCCAGATGTAGGATACAGACAATGAAAATGTCCAGGGACAAGAGGAGTCTCTTGTGCAAAGAACAATAAGGAGGCTGGTGTCACTGGATCATGTATGGAGTCTGTAGAGATGCGCCACACTGACTTCATTCACATAATAATTATGCTAATTATTTTCTGATGTTGAATTATCTTTGTGTCCCTTATATAAATCCAACTTGATTATAGTGAATTTCTGGATATATGGCTTGCAGTCTTTTTGTGCTCATTGCATTTATAAGTTTGTATCAATATTCCCTGGTGAGATTGATGTAATTCTTTTTCTTTTAATCTTTTGCTTCCCTGGCTTTGTTACAAGGACCATATTGATTTCATAAATAGAGTTTGGTAGAGTTCCTTCTTTTGCAATTTTTCAGAATAATCTTTGTTGCAGAAATTTTAATTTTCTTGAATGCCTGATAGAATTAGCATAAATATGTCTGATAGGAATTCCTCTCTCCCATCTTTGTTAATTCTCTTATAGTTCTTTCTTTTTTGTAAGACTACATGTTTAAGACCCTTCTTTCTTGTTTAGATAATTGAGTATTTTACAAGTTAATTCAAGATAACAATTATTTAGATTAAGCGCCTACTATGTTCCAGATGTTTTGCTAAGCCCTATAGATAGAAAGTGAGAAGACAGTTCCAGCTCTCAAAACTAGGTAATATGCAGAGTAGATGGAAAACATTCTCAGAAGAGTTTTTAGTATCTGGAGGAAACAGGGGAGTTACCAATTACCTCTTTTCTTATAGGGATAGATATCATTTTAACTTATTTGGTCTCTTAAGAAAAAGTTGTATTTTTTTGTTTTGTTTTATTTTGTTTTTCTTTTTCCCCTCTTCCTTAATTACCTTTTGATGATTCTTTTGAGTTCTGTGTTTGAGCATCAAATTTTCTGTTCAGTTCTGGTCTTTTCTTTACAAATGCTTGTATTTCTTCTACTTTTCCAAATGACCATACTTCCTGTAAGAATATAGTTAATTTTTTTGTGTAATTGATTCTTGGTTGTAGACCTAGTTCCCTTGCTTTCTGGAATATCATATCCCACGCCTTTAGGTCATTCAGTGTTGATGTAGGCAGATCCTGTATTATCCTCCCTGTAGTTTCATGGTATCTGAATGACTTCTTAGCAGCTTGTAATATTTTTTCCTTGGTCTGATAGTTATTGAATTTGGCTATAACATTCCTGGGTATTGTTAGTTGTGGGTTAAGTACAGGAGGTGATCTGTAGATTCTTTCAATCTCCACTTTTCCCTTTTGTTCTAAAAAAACAGGGCAGTTTTCTTGGATAATTTCCTGTACGATGATGCCCAGGCTTTTTCTTTTGTCATGGCCTCCAGTTGACCAATGATTCTTAAATTATCTCTCCTGGAACAATTTTCTAAATCTTCTGTTTTGTGAATTAGGTGCTTCATATTTTCCTCAATTTTTTTATTCTTTTGATTTTGTTTTATAGTTTCCTGCTGCCTTATGGAGTTGCTTGCTCCTAATTGTTGTATTCTGGTTTTTAAAAACTGTATTTCATCCCTGGCTTTTTGGTCATCCTTCTCCTTCTGATCTTTCATCTCCTTTGTCTCATTTTCAAGGTGATTAATTTTGGCTTTCAAGACATTATTTTCTTATTTTAGTTCAAGTGCCTCTCTTTCCATATGACTTATCTTGCTTTATAAGTTCTTTTCCCAGTTGTCTTCATCCTCTCTTAATTGGTTTTTGAATTGTATTTTGAGTTCTTCCAAAGCCTGTGTCTAATTCACTGGAGTTTCTGTGTTTTTTTGCTTGGTGTTTCTTCATCCTTCTTTGTTACATTTGCTCTTTGTTCATTGCCTGGATAGAAGATGTCAATTGTAATTTCTTTTTTCTTTTTCTGTTGTTTGCTCATATTTACCCCTTATTTTCCTCCTTTTGTTGCCTGCACTCTTGCTCCCCTCATTATGTTTTGGATCTGTGGTTTTGGGCTTTTTTGTCAGCCTTCCCCCTTGAAGCTTAGATAGCAAATCTCTCAATGCAGTCTGTAGGGGAGGGGTGTTGGAGTTTGAGCTTCCCTGCCCTCTGAAGGCTTTTATGAGATTAAATCCAGCTGGTTTGAACTTGTAGAGCTGGATGTGCTCTGAGGCCAAAACCTCGGGGGGGGGGGGGGGGATATGGAGTGTCTCTGTTGCTGCCTGCTTCTTCTACAACTGCTTCCCCACCACCTGCGTTTGATGCTCTGAGCCTGGCACAGCTTTTTCCACAAGGTACTCCCTCCAGACTAGCAACTTTGTCCACCCAGAGGTTCCAGCTACCACTGGAGGTTCAGTACTCTAGGCTGGGGAGGCATCCTGGGACCTTACTTCTTCCTTCCCCTTAAAACGGAGTGTTCTCAAATTCAGCTTTTGGGGGGGGGGGCGTGCTTTTTAAGTTGAGTCCAGCAGGAAGGTTCCTTGGCTCTGTCTTGTTGTAAAATTTTATTTTCAGTCCATTAGGAATATTTAGTTTTTAATCAGTAAGGAAGGGTTTTCAGAGGTCTGAACTTTCGATGCCTCTAAGCAGCCATCTTGACTCCACCCCTCTCCTCATCTAGTATTTCTGAACAGAATAAGATGTTAAGAAGATCTGGAATGTAGGAAAAGATAAAATGATTAAGTACCAAACAAAGGAATTTGCATTTGATTTTGGGTAGTAGAGAACACTGGAGGTCATTGAAGGGGGAAAGGGGAGGGTGTCATAGTCAAGTCTATACTCTAGAAAAATCTCCTTGAGTGAGGATGGATTTCAGTGGGGGAAAATGTTGTGAAAGTCAAAATGATAAGATTTGGTAACAAACTGAATATATGGAGTAAGTAAGAATGAAGAGTTGAGGGTGATAACAAAGTTGCAAGCCTGGGTGACTAAGAGGATGATGGTGCCCTTAATAAGAATGGAGAAGCAGGGAAGAAAAGAGGATTTGGGGTCAGAGTTAGATTGTAAGGGATATTTTATATAGGTTGAGTTTGACATACCTACTGGATATCCAATCCCTGATGTCCAAAAGGCCATTAATATGGAGCACAAAGGAAAGATTTAGGACTGGATACATGGATCTGGGAATCATTTTTGTAGCTGTAATAACTGAACACATGGAAACTCATGAAATTACCCAATGAAGTTTTTTCTGCCCTTTTACATTTTTTCTTTGTGTTTTAGCACACAATCAATTTGTGTAAAGATGCCTTGGGGATCCTTAGAAATATATATATCATTTCCCATTTATTTGGATGAATTTCAATTTTTCCAGCAAGCTTATGCAGTACTGTATTTCTGTTGAATTTTTCTAGTTTTGAGAAAAATATTAAAATCTACTATCATTGTATCACTATTAATGTCTTCCTATATTTGACCTAGGTTTTCTTTTTTTAAAAATATTTTTAAAATGTATTTATTTAATAGAATTTATTCCCAGGTATCTCATCTCTCCCCCCGTATCAAAGAAGACATCACCCAACAAAAAGATATGTATAAATAGATTGTCTTTCTTAGTACTATTTTTCATCTTATTCTCTGGATTATTCTTCATATATTAATTCAATAGCTACATATAATATTCCTTTGTTCTACTTGTTTCCCTCTTATTTCATGAAGATTTTCCAACTTAAAAAATTAACCTGCTCATTGTTTCTTATGGTGACCTAGATTTTCTTTTAAAAACTTAGATATTATGCCATTTTGTGCATAAAGCTTTTTGTTATTCTTTTCATTGTCTATGGTGCATTTTAGTATAATGCAATTTCTTGTTTATATTTCCTGACGTTGTTGCTTGAATTTATTTTTATTCTTTCTTTCTTTTTCACCTCCATTCATTATTTTAAGCATACTGACATTTGTAATACTCCTTACCAAAAATATTCTTTTTTTTTCTTTCCATCCCTTTTCTTAACCTTTTTTTCCTTTTAGGGTGTTCTAAATCTAAGTTTCATATCATAAGCTTTTTGTTTACACAACCATTCCAAATTCCCTTTATGTTCTTCAAATGATTTGGAGTTTCTGGCAGAACTTGACTTTTGTTTCTAACCAACCCATGGAGAATGAGATTTTGATTAGTGTATGACAATTTAAATAAGTAGCCTGAAATAATATACATAAATATAAATATAACTAAAATAATAGTTTATTTTAAGGTAAGAGAAGGAAGGGAAGGAAATTAGGATAATCTATCTAAAAATCAAGTTGTAAATCTACACTATCTAATAGTTTTCTACCTACAGATTTACTTGCTATAACTAGTTAAATTAAACCCCCTTAGTTAAAATATAAAATGGGAAGGAATTGAAGGTAACAGGAACTGGGTTCAAAGGAAGGGTCTCACTGACAGTTGTCCTCTGGTGTCTTGAGTAGCAATGTTGGAAATCATCCTCAGCATCAACAGGATTCACAGGGTTAGGCAGAATCACAAGGAAAGCCACAGGATAGAGAATATCTGGCTCTTTTGGTTCATCCCAGAAGAACCCGACAGAAACTCCTCTTGGCTGCTTAACAGTCTCTCTCAGAAGAAGAAGAAACTGCCTGTCACTTCTCTGGAACCTTGCTCTTGCCTCTGCCCTACAGGATTTCCTGCTCCTGGTTTGTAGCATTGGTCTTGCTCCTGCTAATTTCCCTAGAACACAATATAGGATGTTTTTACATTTCATATTCAAGGCCATTCAGTAGCCAAATTACTTCTTTCTGTTTTTCTCACATCTACAAATAAGGGTTGTAATTGGTGTTCAGACTGATCAATCTGTAAACATGTTGGAATTCACATACACATCTATAGTATAATATAAACTCACACATGATTATGCAGCAATAGTTTAATTTTGTTTTGTTTTGTTTTTTCTCTAAATTTCTCAAGTTCTAATCTGGTCTCAGAAAGTTTCTAGCTGTGTAACCCTGAACAAGTCCCTTTTTCAAAAAATGAGCTGGAGAAGGAAATCACAAGCCACTACAATATTTTTGCCAAGAAAACACATTGAATAATATAGTCCACAGATTCAGTAAGAGCTGGACACAATCAAACAACAACAAAGTATATCACTTAAAGAAGGCTCATAGAAAATATATTTCTAAATTTCCATTCTGGAGAATGGACAAAGAGGTCAAAAGTTTCCATTTTTTTTATTCTCTTCATCAAAATTTGGGTGAGTTGACTGTCTTGCTGATATCATGTTTTAGATATTTCTCTCCTGTCTGTTTCTGACTCTCTTGACTCTACCCCCAATCCATATCTGCCTCCTTACTCTAAAAGTTTCCCTTTTGTATTCTCACTGTGCAATATCCACCTGCCTCTGTAGCTCCCTTTCACTTTTGGGGAGTTTTTTCATCAAGAGGAAGGGTCCAGGCCATCCATCTTCCCATCTGCTCTGCTTCTAGCTCTTCAGATTTTCTTCTCTAGGTACCTATCCACTCCTTGCGAGGCATTTCCCACCCATTTCAGATCAATTTTATTTACTGTCATCACCCTTTAGAATATAAGCTTTTTGAAAGCTAGTACTCTTCCTTTTTTGCTTGCTTTTGTAACCTTAGAACTTAGCCAGAGCCTGGCACATAGAAAACATTTAATAATCTCTTTCTCTTTTTCAGTCATCGCTTTTGACCAACTAATACCTTTATCTCTAATATTGTGATCAGTTTTAGAAAGGGTCATTGAAATGTTCAAGATTCATAGTTCCCATGAACAATGAGTTATAATAGAATACTGAATTGTTTTCATCAGAAAATTCTTTTAAATGAACATTTTAAATGGTGTGTTGCTATCTTGAGGTATTTTACATAAAGCTTGGAGTCATTGCATCCCTTTTCCCTTCTGTAGTATATATTTTTTAATCTAAGTGACAGATTTTTTTAAAGCAAACTTTCCTGAAATATACTTTTCCTTTATATAATGAATGCTTATTTAAATATAACTTCTATACTGTTACTATTATATATTAGAGACTCATATGACACTCTAAGTGCAGAATACTTAATACACATTGCCTCCTTTAATAATTATAATAGTGTCTATTTAGCTCTTTGAAGGTTTTGCAACCTTTAAGATTAATAAAAGACTTTACCTATATGCTAACTCTTTTAATCCTTACAGCAACCCTATGGGGTTAGATATTGTAGGTATTTTTATAACAAGTATACAGATGAAGAAACTGAGAGTCCTCAAAATTAGATGATTTGCCTGAGGCCAAGTAAGTATAAGTGGCAAATTAAAACCCAGGTCCCTCTGGACTCCAAAACAGATCATAAATCATTACCCAGAGGTTAAACTAATCTCCTCATTTCATAGATAAGCAGAGAGTGAGGCCCATGGGGAGGTTAAATGACTTGGTCAAGCATATACAGAAACAAGAGCATGGTAGTCTAGTCTCTCATAAACTGAGCTCTTAAGGCGAGAATTTGCTATTTAACAAAAGTGTTGGGAAAACTTGAAAGCAATCTGGCAGAAACTAGGTATAGAACAACATCTCACACCACTGAGTATAATTAAGCTCCAAATGGATACATGATAAAGAGTAAATTATAAGCAAATAGAGAAAGTAAAAAATACCTATCAGATCTCTAGATGGAGAAGGATTCATGACCAAACAAGAGAGAGTAGGTTCAAAGGAGGTAAAATAGCAAATTTTATTTATATGAAATATAAAAGAGCTTACAGAAACAAAACCAAATGCAGCTATAATTAGAAGAGAAATAGGAAATTGAACAAAATATCTTTGTAGCGAGGTTCTCTGATTAGTTTCATAATCATGCACAGGTAGTCCAAAATATTCAACACACAAGTCAGAATGGGTAACCTTTGGCAATTTTCATCCAAAATAATAAGGTGTCAGTTGAGGGAAGTATTCCCAGGAGTTTCAGTGCTATGACTTTTCAAGAAAACCAGATGTAACATCAGAGTTCAGGGAATGTTGGGAACAAGACTGTCCACCAGCACCAGCAGTCAAC
This sequence comes from Monodelphis domestica, assembly GCF_027887165.1. Taxonomy (NCBI): domain Eukaryota; kingdom Metazoa; phylum Chordata; class Mammalia; order Didelphimorphia; family Didelphidae; genus Monodelphis; species Monodelphis domestica. The sequence continues at coordinate 221,035,400 of NC_077232.1, read as the reverse complement.
CCCACCTTTTTCCCCCTTGCTCCAAGACCAAACTTTTAGAAGAGCTACAAAAGTTTCATTACTCTAATAATCACAAGAACATAGCACTTCCACCACCATGACATTTTTACTAATCGTTATTTAACCAACGAATAGAAATATTTCTAGGACATATTAAACATGGAATAACAGTTCCAAAGACAGTTCATTCTCACTACCTCCCAAAAGTTGGACGACCACTTAACCTAGATGGGATTAAAAACCTAGAACTGGAAAGGATCTCAGAGGCAAAGGAGTCCACTATCCTGATATTACAGATGAGGAAACGAAGGTCCAACGACTTGCCTAGGGTCATCTGGAATAGAAGAAACTAGACTGGGAACAAGGTCTTATGACTCCAGAATTAGTTCTGGATGCCATAATGGGGATTCCTTTTTAGTTATGAGTTAAACAAAAGAGGCTCCGAAATCTCTTCCAATTCTAAAATTCGGGGGGGGGGGGAAAGGAGAATCGAAGTAAAGGATTCTAACTGAAGTGTCATTGTCCCCAAATAGGTATAATATTCCCAAATGTCACAGCTCTGAAAGCACCACACTCAGACTGGTTGATCCCCTTATCTTTTCCTGATATCTCATCCACAGCTGTGTGGAAACTTTGCTACTTGGTTTCAGTGCTTTCGTGGTATATGAGAGAGAAAGGATGTGAGGAAAAGCAGATGAGTGTAGCGGGTCTGGACTTAGAAGGAGGATCAGGGGAGTGAAATTGGTGGTAGTGGAGTGAGTTGTGAGGAGGAAGTGCACAGGGGAGGAGGGAGGAATTACAGGGCGGGGGGGTTCCTCTAGTGAGGCATGACAGGTGAAAAAGGAGGAGGGGTTTTGTACGCCCGCCTTTAGTTGACTGACGCCAGAGGGAAATCTCCACTGGGAGGGGAGAGGGGTGTGAGGGTCAGTAGCAAAGCCAAGAGCCTGTGTTCCTGGGGAGGGGAGAGCAGCTGGCCGCTCCAAAAACTTCGGGCTACCTCTGCAGTCTGACAATCTCATGCATCAGAGCCCTAGGAGGGAAGGGCAGAAAGACTTCTTGAAATGGGTGAGTGGGGGCTTCCAGGGCTCATTGTCCCCGGAGCACAGCAGCTTTAGTGGAATCGTTCCTTTTGGGAATTGGGGGAGACTGGAGCTGAGCCTCCTTCCTGGACGAGTCCAGCTTGGCCACCGCCCACTCGTTGCTTCCCTCTGGGTCCTTCCCTGTGAGGGTGGGAAGCATGGGTTCGGGGTGGAGAGGCTGGGGAGGGGGGAGGTCTGGAGGCGCCAACGCCCCTCTCCTCTCTAAAGATTCTCTGGCTCACTCTCGGGAGGCGAGAGAAGCCAGATAAGAAAAGGGTCCCCGATGGATGGAGCAGTACGCAGAGGACTGGGGGAGGGGGGGGGTACACCGAAGGGAGGGTGGGGAGATACACCTGAAGGATGGGATTGCTCTTGGTGCCTAGGTAACTGGGGTGGGGGGAACAGAGGAAATCCGGAGGATCTTCTGGGGGATCCGAAAGGCAACTGGGATCCAGTTCCTTTTTTCAATAGCACAGCTAATGTAGGGAAGAACCCGAATGGAAACTTCATCAAACTTATAGTTTATGAGAAGTCAACTTGTATGTTTGAAAGTGTTGTGGGGGGAAAAGGGGAAGGCATTTCTGGCCCCGGTCCAATAGGAGCGCCATGGATCCGAAGGTTTACAGTAGGAGTCGGGAAGCTGAGGGTCAGTTTCCCCAAACTTTGGCCATTTCAAATGGTGAAAGAAGGAGCTGTGTGCCCCATGTCTTGCTCTGGTGTTGGGATGTGACCCTGGGCACAGTTTCGTTGCTCTGAACGGACAGGTAGAGAAGAGAAGTGCAAAATAGCTATTCGAACCCGAAAAGAAGATAGTGTCCAGGAGAAAGAATGTGTGTTAGAGGGTAGGGGCAGTAAGGGAATGTCCATTGTTCCCAAGAGCCATTTCACGTCTGAGAGTTGAGACTTGAACCCATGCCTTCTGGCTCCGAGTTTAACGCCATTATCACTACACCACATTTAAGAAACAAACAGTCCTTTAAACACACCAGACTTGTTGGAGGCTTTTCCTCTGCTACAGTGGGACACACATCTTGTAAATTTTGGCAGGATTCACTCATGTTAGTCATAGGAGTTGAAGGAAAGGTCTCTGAAAAACAAACCAAGAATATTTTTAATTGAGTATAGTATATCTGAATTGTGCATATACCACTGGGATTGGGTCAATGTAGGTCCATCAGAACAAACGCAACCAAATGTCCTCATTTAACTTGTACCACTACAAGTCCCAAGTAAATCCATCACAGAATGGAGGATCAGGGCAGTATGCAGGAATTTTGTGTCAGGGGAGCCCCAGAAATGATTATGGAAGACATCAGGGCCATTGGCCAGCAGAGTTGTCAATTAGGATCAAGCAGCAGTAGTGGTCATTGGTTGTTATTCCAAGGTTAGCTGACCTGTTGATGATTACCAGTGACAGGAACCTCAGGAATATAGGAGGACACTCGGGAAAAGCACTTTTCCTTATCTCATGCATCTACTGACTTCACCCAAGTTGGTACCCAGGAGTAGTCCTGAGATGTCCAATACTGTCTGTAATGGCTTCTTATCAAGTAACTGGAGGCAGGTGGTAGAAACTTCTAAATGACCCCATTGGGGTTACACTCCTGAGAGGCCAATGTTTGAGGATATTTATTTGGCAGTTCTAGCATATATAAAGTTGGAAACCATGGAAACCTGAGTCTGAATCTTGCCTCTGATGCTTACTAGCTTTGTGACTCTGGACAAGTCACTTAATCTCTCTGAGCTTCAGTTGCCTCATTTGTAAAAAGGAAATGATAATAGCACCGACCTCCCAGGGCTATTGTGAGGATCAATTAAGAGAAAATATATAAAGTACTTTGTAAAGCTTAAAATGATATATACATGGGACACCATACTCTTTGCCTCTCTTTAGGCATTTTAATGATCACTGTTTTGTGACTTCTGTGGTTCATGTTTAGTTGGGTCTGACACTTCTTAAACCCATTTGGGATTTTCCTCACAAAGATACAGGAATTGTTTGCCATTTCCTTCTCCAGTTCATTTTACAGATGAGGAAACTGAGGTAAACAGTGACTTGCCTAGGGTCTTACAGATAGTAAATACCTGAAGCAACATTTGAACTCAGAATAATGAGGCCTGGCATTCTATTCACGGTGCTACCTAGCTACTATATTTCTGTAGACCCTAGGACAGCCTTGATGAACCTTTTTCCAAGTTCCAATGCCCAGAGGGCAAATTCAAACTCTCTGTAAGCCCCAGCACTACCAAAGAGGGAGCTAAGGGAGGAAGTGTTTGCTTTGGGCAACTGGACAGAAGGGCAGAGCATGCAAAAAAAAATGTCCTTGGGTGCTGGGAAGAGGGGGAATAAGTGTTATTGTGCCACATCTTCACCAATGCTACCCTAGGACAAATGGCCATTGATCCCCCTATGCAGGGGTATTGGAAGGAAAGAAATGGAGTGAGCAGCCGAGGTCAACATGACTGCCCTGAGTATAGTTCCTACTTCTTGTGAATGCCTCAAGGTATCTTCAATGTGTCTCCCAGGTTCTTGTCCTTTTGTCTGCGACACAGAATTGTCTTGACCTGTCCCAGTTGTCCTACCCTTACCCAGCACTCCTTCCAGCCCTCAAAGAAATCAAATCGTGCCAGGCAATAGCTGTTGTAAGAATAAAGGGATGCAACACAGGCATAGTGAGGAATCAGAGGCAACAGAAATAGGAAGAGATACAGCAGAAATAATAATAAAAATAACTACCATTTAAATATTGCTTAATGGTTTGCAAAGCTTATTTTACATATATTAGCTCATCTGGTCATCACAACAACTTTAGAAGTTAGGTGCCATTATTAGGTCCATTTTATAGATGATGAAATAGCCTGAAATGTTAAGTGACTTGCCTGGAGCCATGAGAGATGGGGATGTGAATTTGAATTAAGGCCACTCAGATGAGGCTGCCCAATGTACTGGCTCAGATTTATAACAGCTGCAATTAGGAGTCAGTAAGAGTGTTTCCCTTCCACCTCTTTTAAGTGCTAAAATACCGTAAAAACACTTTTTCACTCAGCATCTCTTTTTTTCCAAAAGCCTTTTAAAAATCTTTAAAAGTCAGCAAAAAAAATAAAAAAGGAATACTGCTTTAGAAAGATTTAAAAGAGAGAGAGGACATTGCTACAAGCAAAGAGGAGGGAAAGCTGAGTTGATTGCATTAAGAGAAAGCCATATAGAGAGCACAAAAACCTTTCATGGACAATCAATGTCAGTAAGCAGGGAGCCATCTTAAACTGGGGGTGTTACAAATGAAATTGATCTTTTAAAGGAAGTCAGCATTACTCAGGCCAACACGGCTGTCCAGTCCTATTTGCCTTGTCTCCCTGGTGCAAATGTAGCCAATTCTTTGACATTGCTGCCTGGTGGAGAAATCGGGGGTGTTAGGGTTAATTGAATATTGAGATTAGAAGAGTAATCATGCATATTATACACAGGGCCCTCAAGAAAACTGTGAAGTAGGTGAAGTGAGTCTTAGATGGAAGTAGGGGCATGTAGCCAAGGAAGAATACAAAAGCATGGCATGGAACCTGGAGACCAGTGCCAGGAAGGCTAAACCCCAGAATGAGTTGAAGCTTTTGAAACTTGCCAAATTCAACAAAAAAAGTGTTTTTTTGAGGTTTTTTTGTGGGGGAGGTGCAAGAGAAATGGGATGTGACAAGAAGACTAGGGGTCAAGCCTGGTGATTGACATGGATCAGGGTTATTTTAATGGAGAAATTCATTCAACTGCCACTTTGCTGATCTGTTTTCTTTAGCAGGGTAAGTAGGACAGCATAGTTGAAAGATCAAGGACTGATTGGAATCAGAGGTCCCTAGTTCAAAATTCCTGGCTCTGCCACAGTGTGACTTTGGGAAATGTCCTCTTTAACGGTCCACTTTTCATCATGTGTAAAATAAAGGGTATGTGTGTTATATGATCCTCCCAATTCTAAATCTATCCTCCTCTGATCTTCAGGCTTTGGAAAGATAGTAAAAACACATGGTCAGTAGGAAATTTATGGCAAAGATGGGTGTTTATAGATAAATAAAAAAGGGTCTGGTAACTAAATGAAGCAGTGTCGTCGGTGTCTTGGCCAATACCTCTTTACAGGACGTTACTGCTACAGACCATTATATAGCCCTGATGAATAATCAATTTAGAGTTGAAAGGGTTCCAGTTTAATCCCTTCCACAGGTTTATCTTTATGAGTTAAAATACATTCCAGGTAAAACAAATGAAATCTTTTGTGGTAACCTACTTCAAATGTTTGCTTTTTTTTTTTTCAGTAGTAAAATTTTGCTTGTTTAATAGTGGAACAGATATAGATTTATCCATTGTATTTTCTCCAATAAAAAAAAAAAAAACATTCCCCCCTCCCAAACCTCTTTTTTTAAGTAAGTTAACAATTTACTGGCCTTATGTGATATGTTAGAGACAATTCTTATTTACATTTGACCCCTTTTTTCTGCTGTACAAAGCTCTATTTTAGGCAATTGGGGGAAGGGGAAGGGTTTGAAAAGGAAAATGAAGCTCAATGGAATGAGTTTAACTCTAAGCCCAGAATTAGGTTGGCACTTGAATCTGCTGCATTTTTTAGGGCACTGTGAAGCATGTTAATTCCTCCTCTTTTGTTTCAAACAGTTTGGTTTTGAGGTCAGTTTGGTTTCAGATACTAAGGGGTCATGGAAATAAGGCTTGATGTGTTCAAACTGCATTTCTGAAATTTCAAAATGACTGTCAGAGAAAAGCCAAGCCCCAAAGCATGTAATACCAAGCAAGGTTATTTTATTGATACAAATAAAGCCAGAGAGAATTACTTCAAAACAAATGTTTCTGAAGTCCTTTCAATGTACCCCACTGAAGTAAATCATCTTCCTCCCACCTTTATTCTTTCTGCTTAAACTCAGAGAAGCCAAAACTCTTATGTTTTACCTGTCTTGTCCTTGAAAAAATCACTTTGCTGGTTTTGCAAGATTTATTATGCTTGGGATAACCTCTGGTTCCTTAAACTTTGTCATTTGTCCTAAAAGCCAATGCATTCCACCTGTGTATTCTCTCCTTTACTTACAGCCCCCCTTTGAGTTTGCCAGTGCCAGTTTCGCTTAGTTTGGCCAATTTTCACTTAACTTTCTTCTATTAGAGTTTATGCAGAGCCTAAAGCTAAGGATGGCATGCTAGGTGCATTTTGGGAATTGCTGTTTTCACCTTTTAGGAGATCCTATCTCTTATACCTTGGGATCACCTTTTAGTGGTATATGCTTATTGATAGTCGTTAAAAGTATAAAAAACAGTGTGTGTGTGTGTGTGTGTGTGTTGGGGCTATTGTGGGAGTATGGAGGTTGCTGGCCCTCAAGCAAAGGCTGCCTGACTACTTGTCCAGATGTTGTTTTGTGGGGAAATAGCTATTCTTTTACAGATGTCCATTGGACTCTGGTCCCTGAGGTCCATCTAACTGGGATTCTGAAAATTTGCATGAAATGGATAGCTAAGAAACAATTAGAGACCTTTTAATGTGGACTTCAGTTCTTATTACAGTAAATATATATTGTATTATATATGTATATATAATACATGTATATTTAATATATATATATATATACTTTTGGGGAAAGGTGGGGAGAAAAGGAGTGATTCAATACTGAATTTTTTTTATGCTCTTCTAATAGAAAAATGTGAAATGTTGATTGAAGGATCCTATCTAAACAGATAAACCAGGTAGTATAATACTACATTTTTGCCTCTCTGATTTAGACAACTACAGTCAAGTCAAGAAGTATTTATTAACGGTCAAGTAAGTTGGTTTAGTGGATAGAGAGCTGTGCCTGGAGTCAAATCTGGCTTCAGACACTTCCTAGCTGTGTGGCACTGGACAAGTCACTTAACCCCACTTTTCTAGCCTTTATGAGTCTTCTGTCTTAAAATTATTACTTAGTGTCAAGTCTAATGCAGAAAGTGAAATTTAAAAAAAAAGTATTTATTAAACACCTGCTATGTACCAGGTACAGTACAAAGTTCCAGGGGTACAAAGAAAATTAAGAACATTCTCGGCTTACAATGTATTTCATCTAATGGAGAAAGACAGTATACAAACAACTTTGTTTAAGCAGGGTATAGACAGGATCATTTGGAGGTGATCTGAGGAAGAAGGCACTGCATTCTAAGAATTGAAGAATTTGGGTTGATATGAATTTTCTAGAGTGTTGTCCATACCTCAAAAAAGGTTCTCTTTTTGCATCCCTTACAATGTGATCTGAATAGGAATTTGAAATTTTGAGATATCTTAAAGTTGACAAGAATGATGAAGTAACAGCTGCTATTTTTGTGTCATTTTAAGATTTGCAAAGTGCTTTGGTACAGTATCTCATTTGAACCTCACAAAAATTCTGTGAAGCAGTTGTTATTCTCCCCATCTTATAGAAGAGAAAACTGAGGAGGAGAGAGGTTAAGTGACTTGCCCCAGTTCTATACAGATAGTATTTTTTGCACCAAATGTGTGATTCTGCAGTTCTGCTTCTGAGGCAGAATTTGAACATAAGCCTTCCCAATTTTAAATCCAGGGCTCTAGTTATTGTACCTATTGAGAAATAACAAAGAACATTTAGGTACCCCATTGCAGTGCATAGTAGTCCTTGTCAGACAAGTCTTGAGTTCGTTTTTGGGCAAAAGTACAGCATTTTGACTTAACCTGCTTTCAGGACATTGAAAAATAAATGGAGTTTGCCATCAAGTGATATGCTGCTGTGTCAACACAATAGAATACTGTGGAGATAGAGTCTGATTGTCATGGCGATCATGCTCTAGCTCAGTTAGGACAGGAAAGGACTGGAGAGAGGGGCCCTGAGTGAGTCAGGGACTTGGTGAGGACATGAGAAGGGAAAATGGACATGTGGGGAGTCGAATGAAAGACCTATAGGGGCTATTGAGTGAAAAGCCTGATGGGAAGTGAGATCCCTAAGAGCCTGGACTTCTAGGTTTTGTCCTTGTATCTCTAGCTTGTAGGACAATGCCTTGTCCTTAATTCTTTTTAAATATAAGTTCATTTGAGAGCAGGGGCTGTTCTGTTTTTTTTTTGTTGTTGTTTTGTTGTTTTTTGTCTTTGTGCCTCTAATGCACAACACTTCCTTGCATGTAGTAGATAGCTAAAAATGTTTATTGATTAGTTAGTAAATATTTGATGGATTATATTATATTGAATAAATAGGGAGGAGAAAGTGAGAGTCAAGGAGAAAAGTGTAGACAAATAGGCATAGAGAAAAGGAGAGCAGAGATCTACCTCACCATTTTACTAAGACTCAGGCAATCACCCTTTCTAGATGTCTTTCCTAAAAAACATGCATGAAGCACCAAATGATGCCTATTCTTAATCTTTCCAATTAAGATATCTTAGGATTCCTTTCCATTTTCTCTACTTTTCAGCTGGATAATGATTACCTCTGTACTGGCTGATTCATTCCTCAGCATTAATTTTTGCTTTTGAGCATTCTTCTGGGAGAGGGCAAGACTTCCCTTTCTGTTCGTTGCTAGCTAGCTTCTGGCAGGAATGGGGACTCCCTACAGACTAGAATCTGGAAGAACTGGGTAGCCAAAATGTAAATATGAAACTGAAACCTGGAATTGACCTGGTGAATCTGTGCTTGACAAAACACACACACACACACACACACACACACACACACACACACACACACATCCCATTGACATCATTTGGGCACTTTGCCAGTGTAGCCAGAATTAAGGCAGTGTTGTAACAGGCAGGGAGATCCAGAGTCAATAAGGTCAGGTGTCAAGTCCCCTTGGATAAGTTACTTAAAACTTTTCAGTTCTTCAGACAACTGTTTGTAAGTTTCATAAGAATTGCAGATTGGCTTTGGTGGAGGGAGATTCCTCACCAGGAATCTCTATACCAGTGAAATAACAAGTCTGGGCTAAAAGACCCAGTTATAAAGAATGTATGAACATTCAGTTGATAAACATTCTACTTCATGGAACTGAGAGAAAGAATTTGAAGTATTTACTGCTGTTGAATTCAAGTAGGGAAATTACACCTTCAATACACTTTACATTCAATTAACTTAATTTCAGGGCATTAGACAATCAGTTCTGACACCTCATCAAGCTAATTAAAGTCCTCTTCTATTAGGTGCACTATCACTGAGATAAGATATTAGTAACTGTAGTGAAAAGATGGAAGAAAAAATTTACACTAACTTCACTTTTTTGTTAAATTCATGGAATTTCTATCTTATGATCCTCTCTTGCAACTTTTCTCAGATATCTTTCAAAAGTTAGGGTGGTAGAGTACACAGTGGCTAGTCTATTAGCAAGCCTTGGTCCCATTGTTTCAAATTTGCCCTTTGCTAATAGTCAATATGACTACTGGTGAGATCTCCATAATGTTCATATCATTTCTGAACATGAATAAAGATATATATATTATCTCCTGGAATACGATCCAGTATGATGTCTTATTTTCTCAGTCTGGTGTTTTGAAGATACTAGTTCTTGAAGAGGAAAAAAAAACCATCAAATATTCAGAAGAGAAATAGTGACAGAACATTGTTGTTAACATTTCTGGAGATGAGTATGCATAATTTCATAGTTATCTTAGTATAACCCATTTCTCATTAGGATAAGGGTAAAGCTTTTAGTTTAAAATTAAATTAAAATTATGAAGTTAAAATAAATATAAAATGATTTTAAATGGAAATAAATTAGAATAAAATTAAAATGAATAAGGATACTACAAATACATTTTTGTTATTAGAGCTATGAATTGGTCCACCCATCTTGAACAATTTGAAATTACCTAAGAAAATTGTATATCTAAAAAACCATTCATTCAGCAATCTTACTATTAGACATATGCTTCAAAGAGATCAAGGACCAAAACAAACATCAACTATTTGCAAAAATCCCCATAGAAACATTTTTTTGGCATGCTAAGTAGAGCACTGAACTTTGAATTAAAACAACAACAACTTGAGTTTAATTCCTTATGCAGACATTTAGCTGTGTGATCCTGGGAAAGTAATTTTTATCTGTGCCTCAATTTCTTCATCGGTAAATGAGACAGGTTGGATTCTAAAGTTCTTTCTAGCTTTAAAATTAGGATTGTATTGTTATGTGATTTGTAATTGACCGGTCAAGCTGTTGTATATGAATTCGAAGCTATATTGTACACTAAGCAATGACAGAGTAGGGACTGGACCTATGATGTCATTAATATATGAGTGAGAAGATCCTGTCTATCAGTGCAGGATGGTACATTCTTTATAATTTATAGTCTTTAAAGGTTGCTTAGGGCACTGAGAGATTAAGTATCTTGTCCAGGATCATATGGCCAGTACAGGTCAGTGGTGAGACTTGAACCCAAGTTTTGCTTGACTGAAAGCAATGCTCTCTATCCATGAGGCCACACTGCTTCTCAGGATGATCTAGAGTATGAGTAAGAAATGATGAATAAAAGTAATTCAGAGACGCATGAAATTTGCATGCAGAATGAAATAAAGAACAGGAGAATAATATTCACAGTGAGTACAGTGTAAATTAAAAGACCATGAAAAGGAAGTTGAACTCTGAGCAAATGAAGAACCTTCATAGTGGTTCAATAAAATAATAATGAAGCAGACCTCCCTCTTCTCAGTAAAAGGATAGAGGCTATCTGGGTAAAGTGTAGCATATATTGTCAAATGAATTCACTGGATCAGCTGTTTTTGCTTAATTGTTTTTCTTTGCTAAAAGGAAGGGTACAATTCTGGAGAGGAAAATGATAAAAATCAGTGATGTAAAAAGAAAAGGAATCAATACAGCTATTTAAAAAAAATAACAATGGCCAGTGGCCACAAAAGACCTACCTTTCAGTTAGTCAATTAGTCAAAAAGCATTTATTAACCACTTACTATGTGCCAGGTACTGTGTTTCTACAAAAAATGATAAACACAATCTTTGTCCCCACAGAGTTCACAGTCTCATGGGGGAAAAAAACCAAAAAACAAGCAAACAAACATGCCCAAACAAGCTACTCACAAGATAAATTATCAGTACAGGAAATAATTAACAGAAGGCAAGCCCTGTTGAGAAGAAGGGTTGAGGCAGGCTTCCTGTAGAAAGTGGAATTTTAGTTGGATCCTGAAAGAAGCCATGGAAGCCAGGAGATGGAGATGAGCAGGAAGAGCATCCCAGATGTGGGAGGCAGCCAGGGAAAATGCCTAAAGCAGAGATAAAATGTCTTATTGATAGAACAGTGTTATAAAGTACTTGGGTGTAGGAGGGGGTAGTAATAAGGTATAAGAAAACTATATAAGCAAGAAGAGGGTGGGACTAAGGAATGAAGTGCTTTATATGTCAAAGAGAGGATTTTGTATTTCATCCTGGAGTAGAGTAGGGAACCACTGGAGTTTATTAAGTGTAGGGTGGTCACTTAAAATCTGTGGTCAGATCTGTACTTTTTAACTTTGTTTCTAGCAATGGTGAGGGCTTCTCTTGTCCTTTATCCCCTCCCTGGGATTCTTAGTGTAGTGAGCAACTAATTTGTCCATGGAAAGACCAGAACATGTCTCCAACCAGTCATCCATTAGATCCAGTCCAATCTAATCCAACAAAACTCTAGGTTTACTCACTCACCTAGTGAAACATATTCCCAAAAAAGTTTTTTTGGACCATGACAAGGCAGTTCATCTTTTTAAAAGAAGTAAGGTAAACTTATTTGCTAATTATAAATGAAAAGAGAAGTTCAAAGAAAAATACTCTCTATCAAGAAAATCATCCAAGTGTTTGTTTGACTGAGTGCATAGATCATGGATAATAGGTTCCTTTGATCTAATTGAATTAGGGAGCATTCTCATTAGTACTATCTATGAGTTTTATTCACTTAACCTCAATTAACCTAATGGACCCTCCTTTAGATAAGGTGATTAATGGGTCCTGAGTTAAATAAACTGAGAGATATAGTGATTCTTAGTTTAACCAGGAACTGGGTGTTTTTCTTTTTAAACTATCTAAGAGAGATACTTATATAAGTTTATGTAGTGCTTCATTGCCTAATTATTAAATCTATCTTTCTGAGATATGTATTTGCCTGGATCTGTTATGAATAGAGTCAGAGAGTAGCAAAAGATATGTTTTCTTCATTTTATGCTTCAACCCAGCAAATATTTGTTAAGCAACCACTTTATTACTTACATCTTGTTTAGCCTTGTGACAATATTGAATAAATATGACAGCATTCTTGCCCTCATAAAGGACATAGCTTTGATTCTATCTAATTGATTTGAATTAAATTTGAAAGTATTAAATGCCTATCATATGCTGTTCCTTTTGCTAGAACCAGAGAATAGAAAGACAAAGATGAAAATCCCCCTGCCTTCAAGGAGCTTTCATTCTTCTAGGGAATAGAGTAGGGAAACAACATGTATGTAGAAAAGTAAATGCATAATTAAATACAAATGAATTATGGGATAGAGTTTCTAGGTGGCTCAGAAAATAAGAGTTCTGGGCAAACTGTTCAAATGGTGTCTCAAAGAGTCCACACAACTGAAAATGACAACAACAATTATGCAGTGAAGGGCAAAAACAAGAAACTACTAGAAAACAATGAGACAAAAGAAATCAGATATAATTAAGTCCTAAAAATAAGTCTACAGACAAGGCAGAAATTAAATATTCTAAAGTGCCACAGGATATATATAGACATTAGGAACAATGAATGATCAGGAATGAGAAAGCTGACTGTTATTAGGGAAAGTCTTTTGGAGGTGGGTAGATGGGAAGTGAATCTCAAACTGCACTTAAAAGATTGATTGGATTTGGAAAGGGAGAAAGAATATGGGAGTAAGTATGTTACTTGTTGAGGTCAGTGAGAGGCTGGTCCAGATAGATACATAAACAGGAGCAAATTTGTAAAGGAAAGGGAGATAAGAAGAGATAGATTGTGGGAGGTATTCAGTATTTGGCTGAGGATTTTGGATTAGGTTAAACACAAACAGGATCAAGTCACTGTAAATTGTTAAGCAGGTATGTGATAAGATGAAAGGTATGTTAGCTAGATTAGTGTGGCAGCAGTGCTAAGCAGGATTACTTCAATGTGGAAGATATTGGATAAAGGTAGATAAATTAGCAGGCATAAAGTGTACACTAGGTTTGGAATAAGGGAGTCTCATTTTCAAGTCTGGTCTTAGACACTAGCTGGGTGATCCTGGGCACCCTTTTTTGCCTCATTTTCCTTATCTGTAAAGTGAGTTCAAGAAGGAAATGGCAAAACACTCCAGTATCTGTACTAAGAACACCCTAAATGAGGTCACAGAGAGTCAGATGTGACCAAACAACAACAAAGATAAATTAGGATATTATTAAAATAGTCTAGAAATAGGAAAGTTATGGGTTGTACTAAATTTGATGGCAGTAGAAATGGAGAAGAAAAGACAAATATGAGACATAAGCAGACTTCATCATCTTTTCATTTTGGAACTTTGTTTTAATCACTTGAGCCTTCTCATTCTCTACCATGATGCCCCCCATTTTCCCATTGATGAGTTTCTCTTGGGACCTCCATTTTGGAGAGGGATGGCAAGATATCCATCCTTCATTCTCCTCCTAAATTTGCTTTAAAATTTCCAGATTATGACACTGCCTTCTCAAGTTCGTTCTTCCTAATCTACTTTATTCTCCACCCCTATTTTTTACCTTTCTCTTATGTGTTATTTTCCTCCATTAGAATTTAATCTCCTTTAAGGTAGGGCCTATCTTTCTATTTGCTTTTATTTCCATCTCCGGTGTTCAGCATAGACCTTGGAATGTAGTAAGCATTTAATAAATGATTATTACCTTTCCTCATTACATTAATTGCTAGAACCTGGTGGGATCATAGGTAGAGAGGATAAAAAAAAAAAAACCAGGGAGGAATTGAAGTTCATTTTAAGATTATAAAGCCATCTTTTTAGTCTACCTGTCTGGCCTGGAGGAGAAGTAGTTTTTTATTTCATTCAGCTGAATGAAGGGGTGGGGGGAGAAACCACCTTTTTTAAGTGCTTATATGTGCCAGGCACTGTACTAAGACCTTCGAGTACAGATAGAAGAAAGGAGGGCAGTGATACCTTCAAGGATTTCATTTTCTAATTAGAGCAGACAACACCCTTGGTTTTAGAAGGTTGAGGATCAGCTTAAGGTATGAGATATGCATGGTACCTACACTGTGGCATCCTGTGAAAATACCCAAGAAATGATGTTGAGCAAGTGGTGTTGGAGAAGATAAGACAACAGCTCCCCCATCAGAACTCAGGGTTCCAGAATCAGAATATGAGTTCTGATGGGAGGAGGGAAGCACAGTGTGTAGGTGATAACAAATATTTAAACTGTTAAGTGTTCAAGCAACTGTACTGGGCACCAGGAATAAAAAAAAAAAGCATATTAAACTACCTACTTGTTTCTTCTTTATTTGCTTATTTATTGGCTGGTACCATTTTGAATCTACAAGGATTTACTTTCAATGTTTTCAGTTGTGTTATTAATTAAAATAGTAATAAAAAAGAAAATTCATATTTTATGAAAGTCATTTCATCAGCTAAGTAAAATATCTTAAATGGCAGAATAAACACAGCATAGTGTTCCATTGGGTCACAGCCTATTGACTGTGGATTAGGGCCATGGAGTTATTGCAAGGGGACTTCAAGATCCCCGGAAGCTCATTCCATAGGAGAACTGGTTGAAGGAACTGTAGAGGTTTATTCTACAGGTTAGAAGGCTTAAGGTCAACATGACAGCTATCTTCAAATATATAAAGGGCTATCAGTCAAAAGGATTAGAAGGGTTCTCCTTAGCCTGAAGGGGCTGACAAGTAGGAGTACTGGGTGGAAGTTGAAAAAAGGACAATTGTGGCTTGACATAAAGAACAGCTCTCTAACAATGAACTATCTATGTAGAAGGGTGCTTTGGTATATTCCAAGATCAATTCAGATTGTATCACCTTTGTGGAAAATGGATGGGGACCTGTTTCTCAAATCTTCCATAGACTTGATACTATTTTATGTAATCTGGACTTTTTCATTTTACCAAATCCCCATTTTATCTACAAAAGCAGAATGGGCTAAGTTACTCCTCTTGGGTTTTTAAGGAAGATTCAGATCTCTGTGAATCCAAGAGTACATCCATAGATCAGTCAAAATATCTTGTAAAGCTCAGCAAATGTTTTACACAGATATTTACTAATATTTTTCCAGTATATGTAATTGCTATGATGAACACACTGTGAATTCATTCAAGAGTGTTACTGTAAGTTAATAAACATTATTTTAATTAATTTTTTCTATGGTTACATGATTCTTGTTGTCTCCCTCCCCTCTTTCCTTCCCTCTCCTGGAGTTGTCAAGCAATTTCACTGGGTTATACATATATTATCACTCAAATCCTATTTCCATATTTTAATAAACATTTATTAAGTGCCTACTGTATGCCAGCCAGCATAGGTGAAGTAAAGTGGTACAGTGGATAGAGCACTAGCCCTGGAATCAGGAAGATCTGAGTTCAAGTCCAACCTCAGACAGACACTTTTTAGCTTTGTGATGAGAAGCAAGTCACTTAAACTCTATTTGCCTAGCTTCCTCATCTATAAAATGGGGATATGTTGAAGAAGGAAATTGTAAACAACTCCAGTATCTTAACCAAGAAAACTCCAAATGGGGTCATGCAGAGTCAGACAAAACTGAAAAAAAACATGTACCAGAAACTGCTAAGCCCTGGGGATACAGATATGAAAAGAAAAAAAAAAACCAAAGAATTCTTGCCTTCCAGGAGCTTATACTTTAATGGAAGAAGAAAACATACAAAAGGAGTTGAAAAAGTTGTTGGGGAGGAAAAGACAGGAGCTGGGGAAAGTATTTGATAAAGGGGTAGAGTATAGAGGTCAGAGAAAACCCAGAGTAGGGTAGCCAGATGAGAAGTGAGGAGATGTTTGAGCCTGAACTCCTCCTTAAATGAAGGTGTTGGATTTTATGGCTCTACTCTCTAATCATAGAGACCAAGAGGTGGTAATGAGGTGGAGTCCCAAGGCTATTGGGATTTTGGTTAAGATCTTCAAGTTTTCCCTTTCTGAGTCATTGTGGAATCACCAGAGAAGTCCCAAAGCAGTGCTACCAGGTGAAATGGGAATAGCTGAATTCAAAGGTAGTTTTGTCAATATATTTATTTTTTTACACAGAGTCATAACTGCTGTAACATGTTTTGCCTTTAAGAAGCAGTCACAAACTCTTGGGGATTCCCAGTAGAAAGGAAAAATTACTGGATTGAAAATTAAGAAATGTTGATTTGGAGTCTGTCTTGCTGCCTGTGTGAGCTTGAGCAAATCATTTATCAACCCAGTTTCCTCATCAGTTAAATGATGGGCCTGGACTCTATGGTGTTTAAAGGCTCATTCAGCCTTGTGATTTCTATTTTTTTTTTAGAAAATTCCCCTGAGTTGCTTAGAACAATCCAATGTACAATGTTGTTTTTCCCATCCCTATTTGGTCATATCAAAACTACCAAAAGAATACTATTAAAAATGCAGGAGAAAGATAGTGGGAAAAGCTAATCAATTAGAAATTCTCAAGAGTACAAAGGAAAATTTACTGTCAACTTCCAAACTCTGTTTTATGTAATGGCTTCTGAGGTTAGGGATCATTGGTTGTTGTCCTCAAAGAAGACCATTGTGCTGGGTTCAATGAATCCCACTGTGGCTGATCAGACCAATATGAGCTTGGAAGGCTCTAGCACAGGTTGGGCACAAATAGCACATGTATCAGGGACTGCATATTGAAGATGAATGTTGTCATTCTGTAAATATATAGTTTCCTGTGCTTTGAGTGACTGGGTCTGTTTCATTTCTATATAATGACGATTAGTAGTAGTCTGGTATATTTTACATTGTGTTCTACCTTCTTATTTGAAAATGAAACTTTTAGATTCTTAGCTATTCTTTATTTCATTTAAGTACTAGCAGGGAAAACACATAGAAGGAAGATAATTAAGAGCCTATGATGTATTAATTATTAAGTACTATAAATATTCTGGCATCAATGCTGATGTCTGTGGCTTTTTAGAAATTACTTTAATAAAGTATAACAGCAGCAGAATTTTATTTTTCCACTATATACCACCCTCAAATTTGTCAGAGAATGAAATAGAAACCTCAAATACACCATTTTCTTCCTTTCTTTTCTCTCCTGTATAAAATTTATGACACCAGAGATAGGCATTTAATGTTTAAAATTTTTATTGAATTACAAATAAGTTTATTAGATAACTCTCCAGGCTAACAAGTTGCTTACTGACTTACCAAGCAAAAGCAATGGGAACTGAGAGGAATAGAATTTTTTATGTCAAATAATTTGAATCTGCACTAACAAAAGTAAAGGTTAAAAAGTGTTACTGAATAAAAAAAGGAAAATATGCTCTTTTTAAGTAAAAAAATTCAATCACTATAAATTTGCCTTTTCTTTCCTACTTTCCACCCTACTCACCCTTTATCCACCATTGAGAAAGCAACAAAACCAAAACTATTACAAACCTTTATAATAAGCAAAACAAATTCCTGCATCAGCATTCTGAATCCATCATCTTTTTTTTTTTAAACCCTTACCTTTCGTCTTGGAGTCAATACTGTGTATTGGCTCCAAGGCAGAAGAGTGGTAAGGGCTAGGCAATGGGGGTCAAGTGACTTGCCCAGGGTCACACAGCTAGGAAGTGGCTGAGGCCAGATTTGAACCTAGGACCTCCTGTCTCTAGGACTGGCTCTTAATCCACTTAGCTACCCAGCTGCCCCCCCATCATCTTTTTATCCATAGATGGTAAGCATGTTTCATCATGAGTCCTCTGGAATTGTGGTTGGCCAGTTTCTAAGAATTCAGAGGTCCTAAGTCTTTCAAAATTGTCTTTACACTATTGTCATTATCGAAATTGTTCTAGTTCTTCTCCTTTCACTTTGCATTAGTTCATATGAGACTTCACAGGTTTCTCTGAAAATCATCCTTTTCATCATTTCTTATAGTGCAATAGTATTCCTGTTAATTGTTCAACAACCTGAGAATGTCTTGTTTTGTCCTAAGCTGAGCTAACAAATTGTATTAGGCTGAATAAAGCCTTTCCCTAATAAGCCCAAGTGCTTTAATCTTTTGGATAAACTTTCCAACTGGTTAAAAGCATTTTAATATTTTATAGCAAATGTTTTACGGTTGTGTAGTGGATTCCAGGGCTGATGTCAGAAAGACTCATCTTCCTGAGTTTAAATCTGACCTCAAACACTTATTAGCTATGTGGCCCTGGGCAACTCTCTTGATTGCCTCAGTTTCCTCATCTGAAAAATGAGCTGGAGAAGCAAATACCAAACCATTTCAGTATCTTTGCCAAGAAAACCCCAAAAGAGATCATGAAAATTCAGATATAACTGAACAATAGCAGCAAAAGTTTTGCTGAATATAAGAAAATAAAGGTCAAAGGTTCTCCATTTCTCCTTTTTGACAACTTGAATTCATTCTTCCCACTTTTGATCAGATGTCCACTACTTTAAAAGTCTCTCTCTCTTTTTGTTTTGTAATGCCTGCCTTCCATCTTAGAATCAATACCAGGTATTGGTTCCAAGGCAGAAGAGTGGTAAAGGCTAGGCAATGGGGACAAAGTGACTTTCCCATGGTCACACAGGTAGGAAGTATCTGAGGCCAGAACTGAACCTCATTTCTAGGTCCAGCTCTCAATCCCCTGAACCATTTAGCTGCTCCCTCTAGTAGTCTCTTTTTATGCTTCTGGGTAATGAAGATTTTTGCTTGGTATTTTTTCTTGATGGAAGCCTTTCCAAAATGTATCATTCCCTATCTTTCTCCAAATAGAAGCCTTATGAGAAAAGGAAGTCAATTAAGCAGAGCCTTGATATTTTATATAATATTCTATCCTAGCATTTTCCTTCCTCCCACTCTCCCCTCTTCTCTCCCCCAAGTGACCCAGAGTAGAGGTTTGTTTTATTAACAGTTTGTGCCCATGGACCTTAGCATAAAATAAGCACTTAATCAGTGTTTGTTGACTTGAGTTGGCTTACTCTCAACCAAGGCCATTTTGGAAAAGGGAGCTGAAAAAGAGAAGAGAAAAGGACCAAAGGTCCAGAGGGGAGGGGATGTCAATGGTCATCTAGGGAAGAAGAGGTTTGACATTACCAGAGACATGATGGGGGGAAGGAACCCAGTTTTTTCTTCACTAATGAGTGCATTTGCAAAAAAAAAAATAGAAAAAACATTTTTGAGTTAAAAAACATCAAAATCATGTCTCACTATTTTGTTTCTATATATTTTCTTTTCCTTTCCTTTTTCATTATGGCTGGAGTCCATGATAGCTGGATATGGCCCAGGTCTCTTTGGAGCTTGGAGAAGAACTTCACTTTCCAGATATCTTTGCCTGCATGATATCTGCCAAATTTAATTTTGATATTTCTTCATGTACCTTTAGAAGAACATATATAAAAGTTGTAGTGATAATTGTATGTGTACCCTGCTGGGTTCCAGGTTTTCAATAATGTGCCTTCAGATTATGAATAGGTAATCAGGAGAAAAACTGATACTTGGGAGAAAGACTATAGATTTTAGTCAAATAAATAGTTTCTTCTATTGTATAAGAACATGATAAATCTGATTTTTCTTTTGTGAAAGAATAGTCTGGAAGCTATCCATCCCAGGCTATCACCCCCCCTTTGCTCCCAGGTTTTTATAATTAAGGATTCTTTCTGGTACTAATACATTGATGGACCAATCTTTTGATTTGAAGATGGCCAGCTGCCAAGTTGCTGTATACTATTACTTAGATTATGGAGTCCCCAAATGTAACTGTTAACCATCTGATGGGCATGACAATTAGATATAATGCCAACAGTTGCTTACTCAAAGCATTACTTGAAATGCTAAAGTCAAAACATGACTTATGAACTGATTTTCCATTTAGTCATCACTACCTTCATCAGAGGATGCCTGTCCAATTCACTAGTTTCTTTGGAATAAGTCCTCTATTGTGTTAGGTTCTAATGCTGACTACACATTACAGAATGGAGAGGATCTTTCTCTTTCCCCTGACTACAAATGATTTTGGCTTCCCTCCCTACTTATATTATCATTTGGAATCAGAATTATACTGGCCTGGAGTTTTCACAGAAAGGCACTGTTTAGGTTTTTTTGGTTTTGTTTAAGACACATTCTTTGATCTCCATCAAACCTGCACAAAACTTCAGATTCATCTAAGTGTTTAACCTTCCCAGCAAACATGATACTCAGGCATGTTTCATCTGTCGAATTAGGGAATTGATCAATGAATTTCTTTTATATATTTCTTGTGGATCTGGTTGGCTCTGCTGGGAAAATCTGTTGAACCTATTAGGAAAAGCAGTATCATAGAAAATTAGTTTTAGAGTTAGGAGCCCTGGATTGAGTTTCTTTAGCATGATTTAGTTGTGTGACCTTGGGCTAACAATTCTGTCTTTCTGACTTTTCATTTTCTTATTTATAAATGGAGTGTGTGTGTGTGTGTGTGTGTGTGTGTGTGTGTGTGTGTGTGTGTGTGTGTGTAGAGGCAATGGTTAGTATTTATGGCCCAGGGAAGCAATTCATGTGGGGTAGGGTAGGTAGTTGGTAAGCATTTATTATGTGCCTATTAGTAGCTAGTCATTGTACTAAGTGCTAGAAATACAAAGAAAGACAAAAAAAAGATAATCCCAGGGGCAACTAGGTGGCTCAGTGGATTGAGAGCTAGGGCTAGAGATGGGAGGTCTTGAATTCAAATTTGGTCTCAGATGCTTCCTAGCTCTGTGAACTAGTGAAGCAAGTCGCTAAACTTCAGTTGCCTAGCCCTTACCTTATCTCTTTCTTGGAACAGATACTTAATATGGATTCGAAGATAGAAGGTAAGTGCTTTTTTTAAAAAGGCTGTCCCTGCCCTTAGGGAGCTCACAATTTAATAATGGAGGCAACATACAGATAACTATATTTTAAAAGTTATGTATAAGAGACAGTAATCAAGAGAGGGAAGGATATAGAATTAAGAGGGATGATGGAGAAAGTCCTGCTGGATGAGAGATTTTAGCTAGGGCATACAAGAAGCCAATGAAGTCAGAAGGAAGAGGCAAGGAAGGGGAACATTCCAGGCAAGTGGCCAGCCATCCTCACTAACTGCAAACAAACTGCATCTAAGGAACAGACAAGTCATGGACTGAAGCAGCAAGGAGAGACTATTCTACCAGGCAAGTCAAAGAACCACCACCACCTTCATCTTCATCTCTTGTCAGATTGGATTGAGAGAGACTCTGAACCCAAAAGCCTTGGGAAAGTCATTCCCCTCTACACCATTACTCTAGATTCAAGCCCAGTCAGCCCGGAAAGCATTGATCCTGGAAAGAATACCCCTGTGTAGATGCAGCCACAACTACTAAAGAGCCAGAAAGTAAAGCTCTTGTTACCAGAGTGCTTGCCACTATGAAATGGTCCAACATAAGAAACTGATAAATTCCATCAGTGGAACTGATGTTAAAAAAAAAAATGATATTACCATATGCCTTAGGATGGTGGGAAACTTTTCATCTGACTTGTAGCTAAAAATTTCTATATATTTCTAATAAAAGTTCAAATCCTGCCTGACTGTCTATGAATGGGGGCAAATCATTTTTTGTGTCCTAGCCTATTTTCTATGAAAAGTAGTTGAGAAAGTGCTTACTTATACATTGGTAGAGTTTCCTCACCCAGGTTCCTTATATTAGTGAAATAATCACAGGTTTCTTTTTTCTTTCTTTACCTGTTGGTACTATAACTATAAAAATTGCTGTCCTAATTCTGCTCCTTTTGTTTTTTATCAGTTTATATGAATCATCTCAGATTTCTCTGATTTTTTTCCTTTTATCATTTGTTACAGTGCAATATTCCTTTTCCATTAAAATAGTTTAATTTGTATGTGATTAAAAACTATTTTAGGCATTTAAGACAGAATATAATTTAATAAAATTAAATTATATGCATGCCCCCAAATTTTTATTCTCTAAAGCAAGTGCTATTAACTTAAGGTTCATGAACTTGTTAGTTTTTAAAAATTAATTTAATTTTTTTTACCAATTATATGTAAAAACAAGTTTTCACATATTTCCCAAAGTTATATGATCCAAACTGTCTCCTTCCTTTTCTTCCTTCCCCTTCCCAGAACTGGCAAGCAATTTGATCTGGGTTTTATATATATATGTGTATATATATGTATATGTATGTGTATATGTGTATATGTATATATATATGTATGTGTGTATGTATATATGTATATACGTGTCTATATGTGTATATATAATCACATAAAATATATTTACATATTTGAACTTGTTCATTTTTAAAATATAGTTTGATAACCATTTATTTCAACATGATTGGTTTTCTATGTAATCCTATGCACCTTATTTATGCATTTAAAAATGTTTTGAGAAGTAGTTTGTAGGCATCAGTAGACTGTCAATAACACAAAAAGAGATTAAGGACTACTGTGAATTTAAAGCAATGTGCCATGGTGTCAAAACACACTTAGAACATGTATTAATACCCTGCATTTAGATTCAGTGCTACTTTTAAATGATCAAGGATACACAGTAATCAGAAACAATTTTTTCCAGGAACAGCAAAGGCTATAACTTTCAGCCCTTTTTCTGTGCTCAGCTTTCCTTTCCTCCTCATCTTCAATGTTTTCTTTGAAAGCATCTTATCTAACAGTACTCTGATAGATTAGAGAAATCCCAGAAAACCTTTGGATGAGGGTGGTAGAGTTGGGTGGATAGTTAGAGGTCATATAATTCAATCCCCCTTATTTCATAGATGCATACACTAAGGCTCAAAATACCCAAGATGACACAGTTATGGTAGAATTAGAACCTAGTCTATGGCCCAGATTCTATGATGTTACCTGATTTAATCTGATAGATTACCTAATGGATAGATATGTATTTTTTCATTTTTACTTTTTATTGCAATTATTAAATAGGTTAATAAATAAATAAAGGTTTTTTAAAGGCAGAGTGTCATTCTCTGAGACCTGGATCAGAGCATATACCCAAGAGAGAACCTGTGGCCTGAGAGGGAGCTGTTCATATGATGTTCAACTCTTGAGAAAAATCTGTTATTATTGTATTCTCTTCAGAGATCATACCAAGTATGCCTAAGTATTCAGGATCTAGGCATGAAACTTAGAAAAAACTTCTATTTCTAGAAGTCTAACAAAAAATTCTTTTCATTATTTGATCCAAGATTAATTCATTATTGACCTGAGCAGATCAGCTGATACCCCCAAACCAAATGTTTCTCTTGAAAGTTGATCCATGTTGTCTCTGTGACTAAACATTTTTTTTAAAGTGGATGTTGCCAGAAAAGGATTAATATTAGATCCTACTTCAAAAATGTGTCCATTTTTTGAATATTTCTATTTTAAATGAGGGCTAGATTTGTTTCATATTTTGGTGTGCTAAGTCTAGTAGTTATTAAGACAGCTTAATTACCCTAGTTTGAAAAATATTTTGTGCTGGATTCTTCATTGGTTTGAGGATTGATAAAATTGACTGGTTAATTTCACATAGCAATAAATATAGGATTTAATATAACATGCAGAATTAATAGCGGAAAAAGTACAAGTTATTAACTCTCCCATCTCGTATCAGTTTTTTAAGCTAATCTTCACTGGTTTCATTGTTATTCAGGATATGGGTTCTGGTTTTGTATGTTTCCTACAAACCAGCTGTGTGTCCTTGGCCAAAGCCTCACCTTTTGGGCCTCAGTTTCCTTAATTCTAAAATGAAGGAGTTGTACTAGATGATTTCTGAGATTCCTTTCGATTTTAACATCCTGCCATTTCATGAGACTAATTTGCAAGGGTGGCTGTGACATATGGTAACAGTTTGAGTCCCTTACTACTAGGGACATCTGTTTTTCCCCCCAAAGCATATTTCCAAAGGCTACAATGTGTATGTAAAATATATGGGTGGGTTCCATGGTCTCAACTACATATGTAAAATGTGAGACAAATTGTGTGTGTGTGTGTGCCTGTGTGTGAGTGTGCAAAGTTGTAGCAACTCCATCATCTATTCTGAATACAATTTTATGTTCTGATATTTGTATAGTGGATTTTCCCCAAGAATTAATATATTCTAAAGTGCATGGCTCAGTTTCTTCATATGTAAAATGAGTTCACTGGACTCGGGGACATTGCTGGCCTCTTCCAGATCCAAATAATGCAAATAATTTTTTTTTTACATTTTGTCTCCATATTATAGGTATTATTTATCTTAGTTTGTTTTTTTCCTCCTGGAATTTGCCAAATAAAAAATGTTTTGGAAATTTAAGGAAAGTTCAGGGTAAACTGAAATCAGATTTGAGGTTAAGTATTTTGTTTAATAACTCGTGCCTTCCATCTTAGAATCAATACTGGATATTGGTTCCAAGGCAGAAGACCAGTAAGGACAAGGTATTTGGGGTTAAGTGACTTGCCCAGGGTCACACAGTGAGGAAGTGTCTAGGTCCTGTAATAGATAATATCAAGGGGGTATATTTGATGGGTAAATGATAACTAATAAAGCTTTTGCATGCTTTTCCAATTCATCTTTCACAGTCCAGGTTAGAACACAGGACCTCCAGTCTCTAGACTTGACTCTCAATCCACAGAGCCACCTAGTTGCCCTGTCTTGGACTAAATATACAGATGAAGTATGTGTACATTTCTAGGAAGATAAGTCGAGTATGAATAATATTTAGAAGGTCTGCCTTAGAGAATATGCAAGTAAATTATTTTGTAGCTGCTAGGGAGAAAGAGAGAAGCCCTTTTAATCACACTCATAATCATTCAAAAGTCAATGATCCGAAAATATAATGAGAAGCAGTGTACCTTATGGATGAGAAGATTTTCCATTGATAGATTACCATTATCAACATTGCAATTATTCTGGCCAAGGGATGGTTCTCTTTATCATTCTGAGCCTTAGTTACCTTATCTGGGAAAATTTGAATGATAAAACAGCCCACCTGTATGATTAGGTTTTGTGTAGATTTCTAAGAATGGTGACTTTGTAATGCTCTTAATTTTGGCCAGAAGCCTTACAAAACTTATAGCTCCAGAAGACTAAATGTGATATTTAAAATAAATTATAAGTTCCTCTATGATAATTGTTATATTATTAATTGTGATGTTTTAATAATATTGTTCTATAACATATAATATCATTTTAGTTTAAATTATAAAGATCAAAGCAGACTTAGAGCTTCAGCACTAGGTCAGAAAACATTTCAGAGGACTAATCTGATCAATACATCACTTATTGTTTTAATTATAGTGTCTAAAAAAGTTGCAGCTAATTCACACATTTGTTGCACAAAGTAGAACACTAGGCAATAGTCAATGATTGATTGCCTTCTTCTAAAATGAGCTTATTTATGGTGTTTAATAATCAATAAACACTTATTAAGTGCTTACTATAGTAAGGCACTATATACCAGGGACTTTGTTAGCTATACAAAGAAGCAAAAGATAGTCTCTGCCCTCAATGAACTTACAATCTAATTGGGGAGACAACAAGCAAATAAATATGTACAAACAAGTTATATACAGGATAAATGAGAAATAAGATTGGGAAGGCATTAGAATTAAGAGGAGTTGGAGAAGGCTCCCTGTGGAAGATGTGATTTTATGTGGGACTTTAAGGAATCTAAGGAAGCCAATAGGCAGAGCTTGGGGGACAGGCAGAAAAAATGCCCAGAGTTGACATAAGAGTGGCTTCTTCATGGAATAGCCAAGAGGTCAGTGTCAATGGATCAGTGGTAGGGAATAAAGTGTAAGAAGATTGGCAATATAGGAGGGGATTAAGTTCTGAAGGGTTTTGAACATGTAACATGATGTATTTGATCCTGGAAGTAATAGAGAATGACTGGAGGTTTATGAGAAGAGGATGGGAGAGAGACATGGTCAGACCTACTTCTAGAAAAATCACTCTTGTGGCAGTATAGAAGACAGATTGGAATGGAGAGAGATTTGAGGCAGATAGACCCACTAGTCTGCTATTGCCATAATCTAGGCAAGGTGATGAGAGTCTACATCAGAGTGGTGAAAGTGTCATCAGGAGAGAGAAGGGTGTTCAAAAGATGATGCCAAGGTAAAATTGACAGAGATTAGTAAAAGTTTGGATGTGAGGGGTGAGAGATAATGAGGAGTCTGTGATGACACTCTCATGACACTTAGGTGGTGAATTTGGGCAGCTAGGAGTATGGTGCTGAGCTCTATAGTAATAGGTTTTGAATATGTTGAGTTTAAGTTTTCTACAAGTTTAAAATTCTCTGGAGACTGCATATTAGTTTATAATTAGTTATTAGATTATGATTTAAAATTCTCTGGAAACTATTGCACATTATTTTCTAATTAATTAGACTACCCTTTAAAATTCTCTGGAGACTGCATATTAGTTTATAATTATTTATTTGATAGTAAAGTTTGCAGTAAGAGAGAGGCATTATTACATAATCACCTGGCCACATCTAACTAATCTGAGTTTGTCCAGCTTTTTGATAGTCAAAAGTCACTAGACCAAGAGAGCTAGCCAAGAGCCAGTCAAGAAACAACAAGTCAAAAAGCCCAAAAAAGACCTTTTTGCTTCCTCTGTCCTCTCATATAAAGCCATTGACTTCACTCCTTCTGGGACTCTCTGGTTGGTCAGACTTGACCTCAGTCTGGGTCAGAGGGCTCTTGCATCCTCCTACAGTATACATGCATGTCCAATCAAATTGGGTTTTCAGAACTTTCCTTTAAAAAAAAAACAAGGACATAATTTATATTAAATCATTCAGTTCATGATGTCTCAGATGTGGTTAGATAATAAGATAAGAGGTCAGTAGAGAGATGCTAATAAAATCCATGAGAACTGATGATGTTACCAAGTTAGGTAGTGTAGAGGGGGAAAGAAAGAGAGGGGTCCAGAACAAAACCCTGTGAAACCCCTAAAATCCAAGTGTATGATCAGAATCCAGCAAAGAAAATAGAGAAGGAATGGAAAGATAAATAAGAGGAGAACCAGGGGAATGTGGAGTCCCCAAAATTTCCACCTGTAATTCCTTTAGCTTTTCCTTAAAAAATTTGGATGCTCTAACACTTGGTACATATATGATTAGTATTAATAATGTTTCATTATCCACAGTTTCCTTTAACATAATGTAGTATTTTTGTCTTTTAATTAGATCTATTTCAACTTTAACCTTGCCCAAGACCATTATTGCTACCCCTCCTTTTTGTTTTGTTTTGTTTTGTTTTATCACCTGAAGCATAAAGTATTTTACTCCACCCTCTAATTTTTCTCTATGTGCATCTCTCATTTTTAAAATGTATTTCTTGTAAACAACATATTGTTGAGTTTTGTTTTTTAATCCATTCTGCTATTTCCATTCTATGGATGAATTCATCTCATTCACATTCAGAGTTACAATTATTTGTTGTGTATTTCCCTCTATTGTATTTTTCTTTACCGTTTTTACTTCTCTCTCTTTTAATTAATAGTATTCTCTTCAGAAATCTAATTTTCCTCTAACCACCACCTCTCTAAGTTTTACCTTTCTTAAATCCCACCTCTATTTTGCTCTCCTACCTTTCTAAATTCCCTCCCTTTTCTCCTCCCCTCTCCCCTTCCTAATTGTTAATCTGTTTACTCTTCTATGAGTTCCTCCTTAATCCCATTGTCACCCTTATTGGTTAAAATAAACTAATAAACTATATTATTCCGCCCTTATCCCTTTATCCTCTTTTTTCTTAATCAATATACCCTCATAAAATTTCCTTTTTTAATTTTTATCCCTCTCCTTTATATCTCCGTATAAGGTAAGAAAAATTTTAGTCTTCTCTATGTATTTATTATTCCTTCTTTTACCCAGATCCAATGAGAATAATGCATTAGCATTACTACTCTCCATCCCCTGTTTTCCTTCATTATAAGATTTCCTTTTTAGAAGTTTCTTCTTTTTTATTAAATATTTTATTAAATATAAAATATTTTTATTATAATACATTTTTGTTTTTTCCAGATTAAATGTCAATGTGAAATGGGACACTTCACAAATGAGTTCAGACACCTAGAATATTGATTATTGGAACCATAATTTATTAATAAAAGAGAGAAATAAAGAAACTACCAGCTGGGACAGAATTCCCTAATGGAATACTGCACCTGTTGTAAATTAGGGAACAGGTTATATAGGTTCCTAGATACAAGTTACACATACAGGTTCTTATCTTGACAATAAACAGACCTTAATGCAGGAATTTTATGTTGGAGACAAGAAGTCCATTTTGGGGGTTGTGCAGTTCCCTGACTCTTTGATATTCCTGAAATTCCTCCTTGTCTCCTGCCAGATTGTTATCTACTTAAACAGTTTGATCTCCTAGTCTAAGGGAAGCCAGGTCTGTCCCCTAAAAATGGGACAGGGGTAATTTTTCCATCTTTGCTCTTTTGGGGGCTACTTCAAATGCTATTTTTAATATTTGTTTTCTGATATAGGTTGTATATATATTATCATAGAATACATTTTTTCATATTCCTCATGTTGTAAAACAAGACACATATTGCTTACAATTGAGAAGAGTTCATGGAGGAAATAAAGTAAAAAAAGAATAGTATGTTTCAATTTGCATCCAGACTCCATCTGTTTCTTCTATGGCAATGAATGTCCTTTTTTTGTTGTTGTTTTAAGTCCCTTGGAGTTGTCCTGGATCCTTTCTTTGTTGGTAATAGTTGTCATTCACAGTAGATTGTCATACACTACTGTTTTTACTGTGTACAACAGTTTTCTCCATGTTCTGCTTACTTCACTTTTCACATATATTTTTCCAGGTTTTTTGTGATCATCCTGTTTGCCATTTCTCATGGCGATCTTGAATTTTTGATAGCTCTCCCAGCAAAGTTCACTTCCTCTGACAATGAAACTCCCCTTTCCAGGGTAGCCCCTCCTAATTCCTCTGTCCTTCTCAGTAGTCTTACTGGCAAAGCTAAATCAGGAAGAGATAAGGTGGGTCTGGCTCATGACCCTTTTCTCCTACTCCAGTATCGGTGTAAATGTGGAGAATGTGTATAGTGGCCATTCTTTGGGAAGACAGGTTAAGTTAACTAAACAATAAGTATGTGCCAATACATTCTGTTTCCTTCCTCCTGATCTGTTAATGTCTCTCTGGTTTCCCATTCATCTCAACCCCTAGGATTTGGGTCTGCCAGGGAAAACCAGGTGCTGACTCTAACTTTGGTTTGTGTTGGTTTAGATCCTGATTTTGACCCCATCCCTTTTTTATCTAGGAGAGATTACTCACCCCTTCAGCCCCAACCATTTCTTTAATCGTTAGCATATTGTCACTGGTACCCTCCAAATCACCTTGGTAGGATAAGACAATTTCCTATTGAATATGGCATCCATACCTGATCTGTTATAAAACTTTGTGGCTATGTGTTTAACTGGACAGTAATATGGTGGTTGACTCAGTCAGCATTGGGGATATCACCACTAAAGAGGCAATCATGGGAGGGAAGTCCCTGTAACAGGACTAGTCCATTCTTGCAACGACACCTCCTAGAAGGACCCTACTTCAAGTCTAGCCTCGGACACTAGCTATCTGGCCAAGTTAACTTAAAATCTGTTTGCCTCAGAGTTTTTAACTTTAAAATGGGGATACTAATGGCACCTAACTCCTAGGGTTGTTGTGATGATCAAATGAGATAATATTTATAAAGTACTCAGCACAGTACCTTAGTAGGTACTTAAATAATGCTTATTTACTTCCTCTGTTCATAGCCTTCTATTGCTGCTCTCATTTCAGGAACCCAAGAATTATCAGTACCAGATCTTTTAGAATGACAGGGAAAGGAAAGGGTGGTTTCCATTAGATTTCATTGAATTTCCATGAAACAATTATATGGGATATCCCAAAAGTTTTAATTTGGTAAATTTTAATAGCATAAAACCATGCTAAGATATTTTGGGACACCCTATATATGGGCTCTTTAACATTTCCTTTGGGTGATAGGGCAGTCTGAGAAAGTTTACTGTTCAGAGATGCTGCCTAGGCTGTTTTAGAATAGCCTGATAAGAATTGAGTGGTTCTACCTTCTTTCTTTTATCAGTTTCCTACCCACTTTATATTGTTTGGACATTGTCTTTCACAATTCTGCCTTTGCTCGGTTAAACTGATTTTTATAATTAAATTTATAACTTCCCTGGAAAGTGTTCTAAGATAATTAAGAAAAAAAATATTTGAAGTAGAATGTACATTGTTTGAGGGTAGGGGTTATTTTGTCTTTTACTTCATATTACTAGTCTGGCAGATATCCTACTGTGCCTGTCACATAGTAGATACTTGGTAAAAACTCATTAAATGAGTGAATAAATTTAATTACATTTTGATTCTATAGCTTAAAAATAGCATTTATTTTGTAGAATATCATTATTTTCATCTTTATTTTGCATAGGAACTGGAGGGGGATGAGAATGAGGGAAATAAAATCTCAGTGTCAGAGTTTAGTGACCTGGATTCTGGTAACAGCTGATTACTAATACAGCTAAGGGAGAGCTTATGAGAAAATAAGTCTTCCCTTTAGGGGAGCAAAGGAGATCCTGAAGAAGCCTGTGGCACTGACAGTGTCTCATTTTTGCAGCTACCAGGATCTAGGGATTATATAGACTAAACCTGGAAGTTGCTGTATTTCTTAGGAAATCTGAATGTGGATCTAAATTATTTTCATAAGTTCTAGTGGTATCAGGTGGAATATTCTGTCTGGCAGTAAAGTGTATGAAGTGAGGAAACAGTTGTCATTTTTGTGCTCTCCTAGTAAATGCAAACGGGACATTGCCAGCATATAAGAGTAGAATTGTTTGTAATTAGGACCAGCTTCCCTAGTTGTAGAATCAGGATCTCTGTGATCACCCACTTAAATAAATGCTTCTTTAGAAAAAAATTGACAAGACTTAAAATAATACCCAAATGATTATGTTTTCAAGTGTACATAAGCCAGTTTTGAGACAGCACAGATGTGAATGTTTATTTATATTTGTATACACTTGAAATTAGTTTTATTTGTAACTCTCTCTCCAGCACACTAATCTTTTAAAACTAGATCCAGAGAGTAATGAGAGTAGCAGCTGAATTTGGTTTTAAAAAAATTAGCACCTCTTGCCTCATCTTTTTATTGGCAAGTCAGGGGCCTTTTATGAGATGAGAATAATAAAGCTTGTTCAATTAACTTTATAATATGATGAGCAGTGGAAATGATGGGACTGAAATGATGCATGTGACTAATCTGGCTGAAATATTTTTGTATGTTGGAAGGAGTATTGTCTCATTCAGAGTTAGACAACCTAGGTTCAAATCCTGCTTCCCCATGTAATTTTGGGAAAGTAAGTTAACCTCCTTGGTCTTGAGTTTGCCCACCTGTAGAAGAAGGGAGTTTGATTAAATGCCTCTTCGGTTTTCCAGCTCTTAATTTATGAACTTATGAAATGGCATTGATTTCAGCTGGTGGCTGATTTTTATTTCTGCACTATTAGATTTCAAAAGAAAAGGATCAGTTACTCTCTTTATACTTCAACCCAATGTTTAACGTACAGCAAACACCTAGTTAGCTATATTCTTTCTTAAAACAGTCCCGTAGGTACTGTAGGTATTTGTCTCTCCTAGAGTCCAGTGGTATCATGGAAGAAACTTGAACAAAAACCCTCTTCATTACACTTAGTCTGCATTATGTTCAAATACCTATGTGAATAACCAGCTTGTGGAGGGAAGAAAGAATAAACCTTGGAGTGAGGAAGAATTGAGTTCAAATTCTGCCTCTTGTGCATATTAACTCTTGACTATGAGTAATTTTTTTTTTTAATGCTCAGATCAACTCTCCCAGAGTATAAATTTGAGACAGGTTAGACATCTTTACCAGTGGAGGGATAGAGATCTTCATATGATGAACATAGAGAACTCACAGATCCAAATTTGAAAAAAAAAATAAAAGAAAAATCACTTATTAAAACATCTTTAAGGAAGATTTAAAAAATATTTTTAGCAGTTAAGGCAGATCTGCTATCAATAGGTGTGTTCAAAGTTAGAAAAATACTTTTGACTGTTTGGGGATTCATATATCAAGGAATTGTAATGCCCTTGGGAGGGGAGCTCATCCCCCTGAAAGACATAGATTTTGAGTAGGCTTCTTAATTTGAGTGTTTGTGTGTGTGTGTGTGTGTGTGTATGTATGTGTGTGTGTGTGTGTGTGTGTGTGAGAGAGAGAGAGAGAGAGAGAGACAGAGACAGAGACAGAGACAGAGACAGAGACAGAGACAGAGACAGAGACAGAGAGAGAGATGGATCTGTTTGGCACTCTGGTGTAGCCTGTGGACCCTTTCTTAGAATGACATCCTAAAATAATGAAAGGAAATGCTAAATTTTGGGCAGAGAGTTGAGAAAATAAAGTTGAATTTTTTTTCTCATCTACATTTGCATACTCCCTAAATCTGATCACATAATAGGTATGTAAATCCCAGATTCAGAATCCCTGCTTTATTTTTGTTTGTTTTATCTTTATTTTATTTAATAACAAATTTCCACATGAGTTTTCCAAAGTGTATGATTGAAGTTGTCTTCCTCCCTTCTTCACTCTCCCTTCCCGAAGGTGAAGAGCAATTCAAATTGGATTATACATATATTATCACACAAAATTTGTTTCCATATTGTTCATTTTTATAAGAGAATAATCTTATAAAACCAAAACCCTAAATAATATACCCAAATAAATACAGGATAAATCATATGTATTCATCTGCATTTATGCTGCAACAGTTCTTTCTCTAGAGATAGATAGCATTCTTTTTCTTTTTTTTCTTTTATTTAATTGATTAATTTAGAATATTTCCCAGGATTACAAAAATCAAGTTCTTTCCCTCCCCTTCCTCCAACCCCCTCCCATAGCCAACACACAATTCCATTGGGATTTACATGTGTCATTGGTCAAGACCTATTTCTATATTATCGCTATTTGCACTAGGATGATCATTTAGAGTCTATATCCCCAATCATATCTCCAGGAACCATGTGAACAAGCAGTTGTTTTTCTTCTGTGTTTCTACTTCCACAGTTCTCCTTTGAATGTGGATAGCATTCTTTCTCATGTGTACTTCTGAATAGTTCTGGATCACTGCATTGCTACTAGTAGAGAAGTCCATTACACTCAGTTGTACCACAGTGTATCAGTCTCTGTACATTATTCTCTTGGTTCTGCTCCTTTCACCCTGCATCAATTCCTGGAGGTCTTTCCAGTTCACATGGAATTCCTCCAGTTTATTATTTCTTTGAGCACAATAGTATTCCATCACCAGCATGTACCACAATTTGTTCAGTCATTCTCCAATTGAAGGGCAGCCCCTCATTTTCCAATTTTTTGCCACCACAGAGAGTGCTGCTATGAATATTCTTGTACGTGTCTTTTTTCCTTCTTGTCTCTTTGGGGTATAAACCCAGCAGTGCTATGGCTGGATCAAAGGGTAGGCAGTGTTTTAGAATGTTTTCCAGGATTACAAAATGCCCTTTGGGCATAGTTCCAAATTGCCTTCGAGAATGGTTGGATCAATTTACAATTTTACCAGCAATGCATTAATGGACCAATTTTACCACACCCTCTCCAACATTTATTACTTTCCTTTGCTGTCATGTTAGCCAATCATGCTAGCCAATCTCAGAGTTGTTTTGATTTGCATTTCTCTGATTATAAGAGATTTAGAACTTTTAAAAATTTGTTTATTGATAGTTTTGATTTCTTTATCTGAAAAAATGCCTATTCATGTCCCTTGCCCATTTATCAATTGGGGAATGCCTTGATTTTTTTTTTTGTACAATTCATTTAGCTCTTTATATATTTGAGTAATTAGACCTTTATCAGAGGTTTTTATTATGAAGATTTTTTTCCCAATTTGTTGCTTCCCTTCAAATTTTGTTTGCATTGGTTTTGTTTGTATAGAAACTTTTTAATTTAATGTAATGAAAATTATTTCTTTTATATTTTTTAATTTTTTCTCACTTTTGCTTGGTCTTGAAATCTTTCCTTTCCCAAAGATCTGACATATATACTATTCTGTGTTCACCTAATTTACTTATAGTTTCCTTCTTTATATTCATGCCATTCACCCATTCTGAGTTTATCATGGTTTAGGGTGTGAGATGTTGATCTAAACCTTATCTCTCCCATACTGTTTTCCAATTTCCCTAGCAGTTTTTATCAAATAGTGGTTTTTTGTCCCCAAATCTGGGATCTTTGCATTTATCATAGAACCGTGATGGCAAACCTATGACATGCTTGTCAGCACTGAATAGCCATTTTTGATGACAGATGGCTGGGTGGGAGTTCAGTGTGCCTTGAGGCCTGGCAGCCTCCTGGGGAGCCTTGCTTTCCCACAGCTATGGCCATTCCCCAGCCTGGCAGGGCAGGGGCTGCTCCACAAGCTGGCCATGTAGGTGGGGGGCCAGTAGTGCCAGGCCACTGGGGCACTGTGAGACTCCCACAGTGGGCAGAGAGGAGGAGCTTCTAGGGAGGAGGAGCTCCCACAGGCAGGCAGGCAGACTGGCTGGCAGGTGGGAGCTACTGCTCTCATGATGTCCCTGGGCTAGCTGGCTGGGGAGGGGAGAAGTGGGGTTGGGCCAGGCCGGCTGGTGGAAGCCTGAGTGGGACTCCAGCCAAGGTGCAACTGAGGAGTGCCTGAAACTGATTACCAGACACTTTTAGCACCCTGAAAAATATACCATTGACTTTATTTGCAATTTTCCCCCTTACATTCTTTTGTGAGATGTTATTCTCCGCATTACATAATATCAAGACCAACAAAAGAAACAGATTGACAGATGAAGTCAGTAGCACTTGCTTGGGCTTGAAGTGTACGAAATACCAACCTTCAATTGAAGATTTAGCCAATGAAATTTAGTAACAAAAAAGTCACTAATAGGCAGATTAGTTAAAGAATTTCCCCCTCCCCCTCACTTATCTTAGTTCATGGCACCCCACACAAATTAAATAATATCAAGACCAACAAAAGAAACCTACTGATAGATGAACAAGGAAGTCACTATGCAGGGAAGTTAAATTAGTTTTTGGTTTATTAAATAGTTATATATTACAATTATTTTTGTTATCTAATTTTTTGTTTTCTAAACTATAAATATTGCAAAATTATGGTTTTTTTTCTTGAAGTGACACATCACCTAAGTTATGCTAGGGTTTTTGGCAAATTTTGACACATAAAGCTCAAAAGGTTGCCCATCACTGTCATAGACTGTATTGCTGAGGTCCCTTACCCCCAGTCTATTCCACTGATCCTCCTTTCTGTCTCTTAGCCAGTACCATATAGTTTTGATGACCACTGGTTTATAGTACAGTTTGAGGTCTGGTACTACTAGGCCACCTTCCTTCACGTTTTTTTTTTCAATATTTCCCTGAGAACTGTCTCAGATCATTGTATTGCTGTTAGTAGCAAAGTCTATCACATTTGAGAATCCCTGCGTTAAAGAGTTGCTTTCAGAAACAGAAAGGGTAACTAAATAACTTGCTGGGATCACATTTAGTATCAGAAGCAAGATGTGAACTCAGAGCCTGAACTCAGAATCCAACATTCTTTCCATTTCTTGTCTCTTAAAAAAACAAAACAAAACAACCAAACAACTCCTAATTCTTATCCTTTTATTTGGTTGGGTCAAGTTTAAATGTGTTTATTGTTGGAAAACATCATTTTACACTGTTGCTGATAGAGGGAACTCAGTTGGGTTCAGCAGGTGATGGGGTCCTCAGTGAATGTGGCAGTACTCTCAGTAAGCCCAGGAGCCCATTCCTGCCTTGCCACTCTTTGGTATGGAAGAACAAAAGCAAGGGGTCTCTGGTGGGTTATCTTTGAGACATTGTGGGCTTAAATCACTCATATTACCATTCAACACATCAATCGGTCCCCACCTCCATCCCACCTCCCTTGAGACTTCTGTGAGACAAGCCTTTTGAGGAAAAGTGCCTGGCTGTGATTGTTGCTCTGAGGATGCTGGTTCCCCTGGGGGCTCTGACCTCTGCTAGGGTCAGCATCCTCTTGTTCTCTCACTGAGGCTGGTTTGTGTCACTTTCACTGCATCCCTGGGAAGGTCTGCCAGCTGATCTGTGGCAGGATATGCCTCGCCCTCCCAGCTCTTGGCTTATCCCAGCTGCTGTCTCTCAAAGTAAGCCCTATCAGGTGATATTGCTGCCGCTGTGGAGAGAGGCTTGGCTAACATGAATGGAGAGGTAGGGAAAAAAAAGAAAAGAAAAAAAAAGCAAACCCAGTCTGGTTTTCCAACTGTTCCTGTTTCTGTTGGTTGGCTTTAGGGATATTATTTGGGGCTTTGAAGTTAGGACTCATCATTTTTTTCTGGTTGTTTTGCCACTCTGTTAAGTGTCCTTCTGTTCCTGAAGTAGTACAGTATAAAAACAATGGATTTAAAATCAGAAGACTTGGGTTTGAATATAGGTGCACTGTCATTTACTACCTGTATGCCCTTGGGTGAGACTTTCCTGGACCTCAGTTTCTTCTTCTGTAAAGTGAGGGAGTCCAATTATAGATGGCCTCCATGGTCGCCTCAAATACTAAAATTATGATGTCTTTGATAGCAGGACCAATAAAATGGGAATAATAATGCTTCTCTTATCTCATACAGAGGCAACTGGTGGTGTCATAGTGCATACAGAACTAGACCCGGAACCAGAAAAATTGGGGTTCACATATGACCTCAAACATTTATAAGCTGTTACTAGCAAAGGCACTTAACCTCTGCCTTCCTCAGTTACTTCAAATGTAAAATAGAGATAACAACAGCACTTACCTCACAGATTTGTTGTGAAGATCAAATAAGATAAGTTTGTAAAGCATTTAGCATGGTGCCAGGCATATAGTAGCTGCTTAATAAATGCTTCTTTTGGGGGCAATTATGTGACTCAGTAGACAGAGGACCATGCCTGGAGATAGGAATTCCTGGGTTAAAATCTGGCCTCAGATACTTTCTAGCTCTGTGACCCTGGGCAAGATACTTCATCCAAATTGCCAGGTTCTTACCATTCTTCTGCTTTGGACTAGATACTTCTTTTTTTCTCCTTCGTTCCTTCGTTCCTTCGTTCCTTCCTTCCTTCCTTCCTTCCTTCCTTCCTCCCCCTTTATTTCCTGGCAGTGTTGTAAGGTAAGAGATTTGTAAAACCTAATAGCACTCTACAGGGTGTCCCCAAATTCTTAGTGCAGGCTTAAGCTTTAATCAACTTATTAAGCTTATTAATTAAAAATAGTCACATCTACATGATGGTGTTAATATTGTTATTATAAATATTCCATGACCATTGGATAAATGAAGTAAAAAAACTCCAACTACCCTATAATCTAAATGGTATTTATTACTTCATGGTCTTTTTTCCCTCCATTTACCATGGTTCCTTTTTAAGTCTTTTGTTCTTTTCCCTATCCTCCCCACCTCCAGCTTCTTTCCCTCTCCAGGTCCTCATTGTGACTCAGAACACTGTGGAGTACTTGGCTGGAAGGCAGCCTCTGTGTCACAGCAACCAGAGTGACCTTCAACCTTCAGTTTCCTTCACTGTTGGAAAGCTCAAGTTTGGTGGTGGTTTTTTTTTTTTTAATCCAACCCTGACACAGAATTTTTTTAAAGGGCTTTTTCCTCCAGTGAAAAACAATCTTGTTTACTGAAAAGTGGCAAAGCACACTGGCAAAAAAGGGGGAAAAAGTGATTTTATTTCCACAGAATTTGCCAGTTCTTTCTGTAGGGAAATCTTTTCTTTGATGGTTGGGAAAAAAAAGAGGAGAGAAAGGACACAATGGAGTATTTCAATATGTTTGCCTTTTAGAGCACAGGAAAATGCGAAGACCTGTAACTGAATTGGCCCCAAAGCAGTAGCATAATGTACTGGTTGTATTTTCTGGTTAATAGCTAACTGGCTATAAAACTCTGGGGCATGGAGTTCATTTACTTATTTTTATTTTTATTTTTATTTTTTTCTGGGTGAAAATACTTTTTTAAAAATCAATAATGGTGATCTTGGACAAGCCACCAGACCCCACAGTTTCTACATCTGTAACATCCCAGGTGGACTAAATGATATTTCTTTCTTTCTTTTTTCCTTTCTTTTTTCCTTTCTTTCTTTCTTTCTTTCTTTCTTTCTTTCTTTCTTTCTTTCTTTCTTTCTTTCTTTCTTTCTTTCTTTCTTTCTTTCTTTCTTTCTTTCTTTCTTTCTTTCTTTCTTTCTTTCTTTCTTCCTTCCTTCCTTCCTTCCTTCCTTCCTTCCTTCCTTCCTTCCTTCCTGCTTTTCTTCCTTCCTTCCTTCCTTCCTTCCTTCCTTCCTTCCTTCCTTCCTTCCTTCCTTCCTTCCTTCCTTCCTGCTTTTCTTCCTTCCTTCCTTCCTTCCTTCCTTCCTTCCTTCCTTCCTTCCTTCTTTCCTTCCTTCCTTCCTTCCTTCCTTCCTTCCTTCCTTCCTTCCTTCCTTCCTTCCTTCCTTCCTTCCTTCCTTCCTTCCTTCCTTCCTTCCTTTCTTCCTTCCTTCCTTCCTTCCTTTCTTCCTTTCTTTCTTTCTTTCTTTCTTTCTTTCTTTCTTTCTTTCTTTCTTTCTTTCTTTCTTTCTCTTTCTTTCTTTCTTTCTTTCTTTCTTTCTTTCTTTCTTTCTTTCTTTCTTTCTTTCTTCTCTCTTTCTTCTCTTCTTTCTCTCTTTCTCTCTTTCTCTCTTTCTCCTCTTTCTCTCTTTCTCTCTTTCTCTCTTTCTCTCTTTCTCTCTATCTTTCTCTGTCTCTGTCTCTCTCTGTCTCTCTGTCTCTGTCTCTGTCTCTGTCTCTCTCTCTCTTCCCCCTCTTGGGTATTGGTTTCAAGGCAGAAGAGTGGTAAGGGCTAGGCAATGGGGGTTCAGTGACCTGCCCAGGGTCACACAGCTAGGAAGTGGCTGAGGCTAGATTTGAATCCAGGACCTCCCATCTCTGGCCTGGCTCTCTATTCATTGAACCACCTAAATGCCCTTTGAGAATTTCTTTTAAGGGACTCCCAACCTTGATCATAGGAAAAACATTATAGATTTCAGTAAATTTCTAATGATGAAAATGGAAATGTCAGTAATAGCAATAGCTTTCTTCCATATAATTAGAATATTTTCTAATTTATAAAATTACTCAATGAGGTATATAGACTGCCAGTAACTATAGGACTGCATAATGAAAATCAAGATACATAAATTAGAGACTCAATCAATCAGCAAGCACTTATTAAGTAGTCTAATACCAATATGCTTTTTAATAATTTAGAGGCAGCTGAGTGACATAGAGGTATAAAAGCTGGGCCTAAAATCAAGAAAACTTGAGTTCAAGTCCAGCCTTAAATGTTTACTAATTGTGTGACCCTTGGGTGAATTACTTAACCACTATATGCCTCAGTTTCCCCACTTGAAAAATGAGGATAATAACATCTACCTCTCAGAGTGTTGTAAGGACCAGATAAGATAATATTTTTTGCAAATCTTATTTTGCAAATCTTAAAGTGCTAAATAAATTTTGAACTACTTTTCTTATTGAGGCAAGATATATATGTAGATTTGTGTAAATATAAAAACAGAAAATATATACATGATGATTTTAGGAGGTGGTTCTAGTAACTGGGAGTGTCAGGGAAAGGCCTCTAATAGAAGATAATATTTGAGTTAAGATTTGGATGAAACTAGTTTCTCACCTCCTTACGTCCCCCAAAGTGCTAAGGGGCACAGCATTCCAGGTCCGAAGGACTGCCTTTGAAGGACAGGGAGGGACAGCAAGATGGTGTCCTATGTTAGCAATAACAAGAGGGTCCTATTGACTGGACCATAGAATTTATTCAGAGGAGAAAGTATGACTAAATTGGACAAGTATTTTGGAGTCAGGTGGTGACTAGCTTTAGAATGCCAAATAGAGAACTTTTCATTTGCGTCTAGAGGTAGTAGGAGCCCCTGGAATTCATGGCATGGTCAGATTTGTACTTTAGAAAAAACACTTTGCAGTTGTGTAGAAAATGAGCTGAGATGAGAGAAACTTGAAGAAGGGGGGCAATGTAGAAGGTTATTGTAAATGTTCAGGCAAAGGAAGAGGCAGTCAGGTGAGTAGAAAAAGGGAGTGAATGAGAAAGATGTTGTGGATGGAGGAGCAATCTATTGTGAAGTCTTATTTCATGTGCAATGAGGGAGACAGAAGAGTCAAAGATGACTGAGTTTGGGAGATGGCTGTGCACTTGACAGAACAGGGAGGTCAAAGGAGAGCTGGGATTTTGGGGGGAATACGATGAGTTCAGTTCTGGACATGCTCATTTTACATGAGTGTGGAACATCTAGCTTGACGTTGGTGACGAGGGATCAGAGTTGGCTATGTACCTATGGGAGCATTTGTATGAAGGGGATGATTGTTCACCAAGGGAGGGAATATAGAAGAATGCTTAAGACAGAACCTATGGGAATAATCATAGTTGGGACAGGGTACAGTTAAACAGTCCAGCGAAAGAGACTAAGTCAGACAAGTACCAATATGAATCTGAAATTCCTCAATCATGGAAGAAAGGGTAAGGTTGGTTTAGTGCCAAATATTCTATTAAGTTTAATTTTTTTTTTAAAATTTATAGTCCACATTCAGTATCTATGGCAACTTGGGTCTGCTTACATTGAGTAGCTGATTTCCCAGTCTTCTTTCATAATAGTTGCTATTTTTATTATCAATATATTTAATTAAGCTCTAACTATAAGCTCTTTCAGGGATTTGAATCAAAGTGTGACTGAGCTTAGGTGGCTCTCTATCCATTATGCAACACTGTCTTTCACTAATAAAATGCTAATACTGAAACAGGATGTTATAATAATATAATGATAGTTTAATTCTCAATATTTCTGTAATAATGAGAGGCCATATGTAGAGTGAATAGAATTCTAGACTTGGAGTCTTGAAGATCCATTTGAATCTTTCTTAACTGGGTAAATAGCTTTACTGCTGAGTCTCCAGCAACATCCTAAATTGATCTGGAGACAGTTGCAAATCTATGTCAAGGAGAAAGGATACCTGCTCTGAAGAAAACAGGGATCCTTGATTTATTATACAACCTACCTCATTGTTGTAAGATTAAAGACCTGTAAATAATGATGATGACTATTGTGATAATTTTGTTGTTGGCTCTTTGTACTTCCATTTGGGGATTTTCTTGTCAAAGATACTGGAGTGGTTTGTCATTACCTTCTCCAAATCATTTTACAGATGAGGAAACTGGGGCAAATAAGGTTATAGTATTGCCCAGGGTCACACAGCTAGTAAGTATCTGAGGCTAGATTTTAATTCAAGTTGTCCTGATTCCAGGGCTGGCACTCTATCACTTGGTCACCTAGGTGCCCCATAATAATAATAACTAGATTTATGTAGTCTTTACTATGTGCTGGACACAATGTTAAGCACTTAGCAATATTATTAAATCTATCCTCAAAATAGTTCTGGAAGGAAGGCACTCTTATTATAATCCCCACTTTACAGTTGAAGAAACTGAGGCAAACAGATGTTAAATGACTCAAGATCACATAGTGTTTGAGGTCAGATTTGAACTTAGGTCTTCCTGACTTTAAATCTAGTTCTCTGTCCACTGTGTCACCTTATGCTCT
Organism: Monodelphis domestica; assembly: GCF_027887165.1. Taxonomy (NCBI): domain Eukaryota; kingdom Metazoa; phylum Chordata; class Mammalia; order Didelphimorphia; family Didelphidae; genus Monodelphis; species Monodelphis domestica. The sequence continues at coordinate 220,993,603 of NC_077232.1, read as the reverse complement.
GATAATAAAGTGCTATCTAAAAAGGAGACATCGTTCTCTCCAGTTATATTCTTTGAAGCAGTTCCCTACTTGCTACCATTTTTTTTGTTTGCTTTAAAATTTTTTATTAATGTACATCCGGTTGTCTGATTCCATTTTTGAGTTAGCCTCAGCCCTGGGTTCCCTGCTGATAGAAGACTTAAGTGGTTTAAATTGGCTTTGGGAAATAAGTGCCCTTGAGACAGGATCACTTTTGTTCTAGGCTTTTGCAGATATAAGTGCAAATCAAGTTCCATCCAAGATACCTTTGCCTATTGGAACAGTCTTACAGATTTCCTTTAGAAACCAAGAATTAACTTTTTATCTGGAGTCTTAGAGAGCAGGTAAACAAGCCTTTGGGATACTTTGAGGCATACCCCATTTGATTTGGGACATTTAGTTACATCTCAACCACCACTTATTTGGTACTTTATTGCTCCCACTTTTGATACCCAATTTCATGGATCAAATTCATTCAGAATCCTGAAGCTCTGGGTCTTATCAGCTTCTCTGATCCTGGCCTCCAGTGAATGTGGGAGCTACCCAAGTTAAACATGGTTACATGTATAAGAACCAAAAAATATGAAAATCTAAACATAGGAAGGTTGGGCACCTTCATTAAAGCTATAGTAGGTAGAAGGGAAAGCTTAACAGTAATGACTAAGTTTAAAATAAGGGGAAAAAATCAGGGTGATCAATAGACTCTAGCTTACCCATCTGTCCCTCATCCCAAACTCTGGTCCCCCTTCCCTCCATAAACCCCCCACCCCCCAATATCATCAACATTCTAATTTATAATTGAATAAATGCATTGTTGTTTTTTGTCTGAATACTTTTCTAAGAATTTCAGCAGGTACTACAACCAGTCCTTTCTCTGCCTGGTGAGAACATTCACCCAGGATTTGTAGGAATGACTGAAAATATGTGAGCTAACAAATAAAGCTGGCTGACATGATTTCCAATTGTGAACAATGGAGTCTATCCCTCAAGAAATGGCTCTCACTCTAGGCCTAATACTAATCTGAGTGAAGAGGGAGTTTCAAAGGAATTGTATTAAATTCTTCCATTAAGGGAAGAAAATATGCCTTGGGATTCCTCAGGTCCACCAACCTTTAGTGTTTAGAGGCACTAGCATAGCTTCTTTTTAAGTGTAGTGATAGTCAGTTTTCTTTTCTCTCACCATCATTTCAGAGAGTAGATGTAGATGGCCAGAATTACTTTATTGGCCTGAGGACTGGGTGTAGATGAGTGCCTCTTATCAGGCAATCTACATTCCTCATCCTTGCATCTCATTCATTTGGTGCTCCCAATTTTTCAACACTTAGGGAATGACTCAATAACCTGAATTCCTTTAGGGATACTGCAAGTTTTTTGAAAAGAGGAAGAATTCTTATGTTCATCTATGGGACAATTTTCTTTATCCAGCTCTCAGTGAGGGCTAGTAAATTGTAGAGTTTGGTAGATTAGGGACCTAATAGGTACCAGGAAGAGGAGTGGAAGAGATGGACAGAAAATATAAGCTGCAATGATCAGTTTCTCCTGACCCTCCCCCCCCCCCTTAAAAATCCAATTTTAAGGTAAGGTAGATTGATAAGAATATTTCATTGTAGGTTTTTTTTTTTTTTAATTTTTAAGCTGTGGTTAAAATTTGACTTTTTGGTATCTAAACAAAAGTTATCTTTTTCCACTGAGGCTCACAAACAAGCAAAACTAATTCAAGGATATTGGAAGCCTTACTAACATCCTAAGTGGATTATCAGTGATGGTTGAGGCTCTTCCCCCCAGACTCAGTATAATAGAATATGATTGCTCTTAGCTTCTAGAATAGGGATAATCTGGTTGTTCATTCCCTGACACCCCAGTTCAATAGAACTAGCTGAAGTAGCAACAAGATTTGCTTATCTCTCCTAGGTTTCTGGGCCACAGGAAAAACAATTAAAAAAAAAAGGAATTTTAGGTCTGGTTTCTTGAAATCTAAGAAAGTAAAAACAAACTAGTCTAGAGGCAATTTTTAAAGATAAAAAAAAAATTAGCTTCTCCACAAATATCCTTCATAAAATAGTAAGTTAGAGGGAAACATTAGTATGGTCATGCAGTTAGCTAGGTGGTGTGGAATTCTAGAATTGGAGTCAGGAAGCTCTAAGCCCAGATTCTATCTTAAAAGTGGATTCATATTCTATGTGGCCTCTTATATTACTTAACCTCTCTGTCCAAGTTTCTTCTTCTGTAAGAGAGAGACTATAATAACATTACCTTTACAGGGGCATTGTGAGCATCCCCAACACCAGCCTCAGGTTTTTACTAGCTATATGATCCCGGACAACTTCTCAGACTCAGTTTTCTCTTCTGTAAGGGGGGTCGGGGCAACCTCTTTGAAGCATTGTTGTGGAAAGGAAAACTAAAGCAAGTTCTGGACTTTCTGCCACTAAGTTGAAACCAACAACAGTTGGAATGTTAGAGAGAAGATATTGACAAGAGTGACAATTGGTAGGGAAGGGGCAACTGGGAGTGGCAGTTGGTCTTGTGACTGGCACTTCCTTCCTGTCCCTGGAACTATAAGGAGCCTTTATTCCTGTCTCTGGGTAGAAGTGGCTCTATTCCTGAATTTCCCAACTGTGGGCTCAACCTGGATCCCTGTGATTGTGTTCATCAGACAAAAGGACTTAAGGGAAGCAGTTTGGACTGTAAGGCTGGTCTTTAGGGGTGTCAGCCCTAAGAGACAGGCCCAAACAGCTCTGAAGGGCAGAACTTTATTCCTCTTGCTATCTACTGCTAAAGACTTTGAACTTAAGAAAACTAGCATTGGCATAGTCAGTAATAAAAGAAACCTTCCACCAGCCTGTGAGGCCTGGTCTCAGCCCTAAAGCTGAGAGAGACTCAAACCTCATCTAGGGAAATCCCTCTTCCCTCATCCCTGATACCTCCCCAATCCAAACTTGTTATTAAAGTTTATCTTTATTTGAATATTACAGTAAGATAAGAGGACTAACATTTCAGGGGACATAGAGGGAGCTGAACCTCAGGACAGCCATTCAACTATAAACTATCCTTCTTGGACCCCTGCTGGGTGACTGAGTCTGGGGGGAGGCTTGTCCCTCAGGAGGGTCTGTGCTTACCTGCTCTGGGGTATCTTCCACATCAGTCCTATAGAGAAGACATCCCCTCAGGCTATCATAGGTGGTCCATTTCTCAGGAACCCCATTTTTCAAAAATAGCCTCTCAGCAGGGGGCATCTCTCTCTCCTTTTACCTCATTGGCAGCCATATTCCCTCTCTCCCTTCAACTCCTCCATTCCCTGCTACAAAATCTTCTGTATCCCCTGTTCTTCTATTCCATCATTTTTCCCTATAAAGATTACATTGTGAAGATCAAAAGAGATAAGATGTGTAAGTTGTTCAGTTGTATATCACTCTTCACAACCTCATTTGGGATTTTCTTGGCAAAGATAATGGAGTGGTTTACCATTTCCTTCTCCAGCTCACTTAAAATAAGGAAACTAAGACACAGTTTTAAGTGACTTGCCCATGGTCACCCAGCTAGTAAATATTGGAGGCAAGATTTGAACACAGATCTTCCTAATTTAAGGTACTGTGCTCTATCTACTGGCACAGCCTAGCTGCCCAGAGATGTGCAAAGCTCTCTACAAATGCTAGTTCTCATATGCTAACCTCTTTCAACCCAAACTATTTCAATCCTCATGAATCTTCTATGATGACTCTTGAGAACCTGGGATGGATGGGACAAAGAGTCCCATGAAGCAAGGTGAAGGGTCTACCCTGGGCCAGATAGTCAAACTTTTCATCTAGAAACTCTGAGTCTTTGTTGCTCTCCTCCTGGACTAGAGTCATGAAGCTACTAGAAAGGTCCTGAAAAGAAGGAGCCCTAAGGAGGGCAGCCTTGAGCTCTCCAACATGGTGGAGAATCTGTTTTATCTTTCCCTGAATGCCATCTATAAAAAGATGATGTCACAAAGCTGTTGGAGGAGCTCCATCTGCCCAGCATCTTCTTCCCTACTTCAAAGTACTGAACACTTTCAGTTAACCCACATTTGGTTCCATTTCTCTTAACTGTTACCCAAGTAATAGCACCCTATTTAATATTGTTAATTAAGCTAAAGGTCTACAAAGATGGCAGAGAAGTCTCCTGGGCACTCTGCTTTATTTCCCCCCAGCTTAACCTGAAAGGTATACTGGTGGAGGTTGTAGGGGTGGGAGTCCAGACACATAAAGTAATCCTGTTTTCTTCTTGGCTGTTGGACCAATGCCATGTTCAGCCCCTGTCCCCCTCCCCTCCCTGCAATAATATTAATCAGTTTATTTTCTCTCCTGGATTGATGATTGCCATCTGTCAGGAACAGGCGATTGCCATCCTTTTCTTCAAATTGTTCCAACACATTATCTGTACTTCCCAGGATCATCTGACCAAATTTATCATGAGAGCATCTTTTAATAGTGACAGCTAACATTGATTTGATTGTTTCTAGCGTGCTGTGCATGGACACTTGGGTCCCATCCACAATCTGAGCCTCTCTATTGGCTACAATGTTTCTGGAAGTGGAGGTCAAACTCAATTCAGCAGCTAGAGCATTGGTCTCTTGGGAAAGTTTGGGTTCCCTACTCTCTACTACAACTTCACTCCCTTGATGAATAATTGGCAGGTTCCCCTCAGTAGTATCATCAATTGGCTGGATTTGAGCATATTCTAATCCTCAATGAAGGAGAGGTAGCCAGATCCTTGTTACTGGTAGGCTTGACAGGCACAATTTATACACAAGTGCCAGTGTGCTCTGGCTCCTTGGTTTTCTTAGCTGCATGGACACTAGCATTAGGCTCAGCTTCAGGCTTATTGGAAGACATTGAGTAGGCAGAAATCACACCTCCAACCCCTTGGAGGAATGGGAGAGTCACAGAATTTTCTCCCTTGAGCTAGAGTTTGAATCTGCTCCAGCTAGAAGTGGAGGATTTTTTTTTCAGGAGCCAGGTGGAGGAGGGCTAACAAACAGTTGTGCTAACTCAAACCAGAAGAAAGGTCTTTGACCATCTCAGCCAATGGGGAGCCAAAAACTGGCTTTGATGCTACCACTGGTGGGATAGGGTCTGGTGAACTATAAGACTTCACAATTGAGTGAGGGGAGGGGGCACAAGTGTGACAGGAGCAGGGAGGCAAGCAAATAAAGAGGCAGATAAATTGAGGTAGACACTCCACTTCTGTGGGGCCTCCAAACAACCTACACTCCCTACGCACAAGGGAAGCTCATTAGCACCCAGCTTGAAAAAGGGAAAACTTTGGTAACCATGAGATATCTTCACTTAACAAAAGCCAAGCATTGTGGTCCTGCACATAATACCACAATAAACAATAGTTCCCTTGAAGATAAAATCTAAACCCAGGTTGAATGGATCTGAAATATATACTTAAAGGAGCCAAGGGGAGGTAAGGTGTCCTCTCCATGCTGTATCTTTGAGATCTTTTCCTTTTAAATCAAAGCATTTCCAAGTGCCTTTTGCATTCAGCGCACAATTCAAGGCCATGGCTGCTCTTTGGTCTCCCTGAAAAGGAATCTTGAGGCTCTGAGTAAATGTTGTTTTGAAATTCACCATGGGTGCCAGAGGCCTAAACACTTCACTGCCAATATTATAGTTTACAAATCTGTAACTCAATTCAGCTCAATCTAGTGTGATTTCACTGGGAATGAACAATGAAGTCCCAAAGACTGCTGAGTTGAATTATGTTAAATGGATACAAGTCCTAAAGTACTTTGAAGATGAATGGTATTATTCAAGATTTGGGTGTACCCCAAAACATGGCTTCATAACATCAAAATACACAAGGGCCAAAGCTACAATTTTTTTTGACACCCCCCCCCCAATGCCATAAAAATAATAGCTTACAGTTTCCAGGCTCAACAAAGATCTTTTTTTATACAACTCTGCAGGATAAGTGGTAGGGGTATAAAGGATTTGCACCTTTTGGCAGATGAGAAGACTGAGGCTCAGAGATTGGATGCCTGCTCCAAGCAGTGTCTTAGAGCTACGGGAATGAGATCTTCTAACTTGCAGCTGCAACTCCAATGTGCTTTGTACTACATTTCAAGGCTCTAAATATAAGAATTGAAGAGATTAGAGATGTTCAACCTGGAGAAGATAGAAGGGAATGTAGAAGCTTTCTTCAAATATTCTGGAAGTTCTGGAAGGGCAGAAAAAAGAAAAAAATGGAAGCTCAGCATCAATAAATCATTGACAATTAGAGGGACAGAATAAATGGACTGTGGGGTTGCAGGAGCAGAGGTGTTGGATTCCCTCTTAAGTGAGGTTTCAAAGCAGACCAATAGCTACAAATAAACTGGGATTCAAACTAGATATCTAAGATCCTCTTCCAACCTTGGGATTTTGTGATTGTCTCATAAATAAGGATGAAGCTTTTCTAAGGAGAATGATGCAAGATGAAAAGGAAATTTGTGTTTTTCTCTGCAAATTCGATGGTTGTGAAAAGAATCTGCAATTTTTTAATACATTGCTTTCAATATAATGAGGTCTCCATATAACATGAGATTTTTAATTTAGATTTATTATCCGTTTTTGAAGTTGATACTTCTTGCTCAAAACCATAATTAACACAGATTCCAATCTAGGTGGTAAAGTATGTAGAGCATTGGATCTGGAGTCAGGAACTCAAGTTCAAATCCAGCCTTGGACACTTATAAATTTTGGATAATTTTATTTAATTAATTAATTTAGAACATTTTTCCATGGTTATAAGATTCATGTTCTTTCCCTCCCCTCCTCCTACCCCCTCCCATAGCTGACTTGCAATTTCATTGGTTTTTACATGTGTCATTGATCAAGACCCATTTCATATTATTGATATTTGCACTAGGGTGATCATTTTAGAGTCTACATCCCCAATCATATTCCCACAGTTCTTCCTCTGGATGTGGATAGCATACTTTCTCATAAGTCCCTCAGAATTGTCCTGGGTCATTGTAATTGCTGCTAGTAGAGAAGTCCATTACGTTCGATTGTGCCACAGTGTATCAGTCTCTGTGTACAATGTTCTCCTGGTTCTGCTCCTCTCACTCTGCTTCAATTCCTGGAGGTTGTTCCAGACTCCATGGAATTCCTCCACTTTATTATTCCTTTGAGCACAATAGTATTCCATCACCAACATATACCACAATGAGCTCAGCCATTCCCCGATTGAAGGGCACCCTCCTATTTTCCAATTTTTTGCCACCACAGAGAGCTCAGCTATGAATATTCTATTACAAGTCTTTTCCCATAATATCTCTTTGGGGTACAAACCCAGCAGTGGTATGACTGGATCAAAGGGCAGACAGTCTTAGCGCCCTTTGGGCATAGTTCCAAATTGCCCTCCAGAATGGTTGGATCAATTCACAATTCCACCAGCAATGTGTTAATGCTTGGACACTTATAAATGTGTGACTCTGGGCAAATCATTTGACTTCTCTCAGCCTCAGCTTCCTTCCCCTACAAAAGGGGTCCTGTGACCTCTGCCTTAGTGCAGGCTGGAAGAAACTTGACTTTAATGACCATGGGTGAACTAAAGTTTTTAGTATGGTCTAAGGTTTCAATTCTAGACATTTCATCTATTGGCACTGTCTTAGTTACATATAAATCTTCATAAATAATCCAGTGAGTGAGTAGATTTATTGTCTTCTTATCACTTTCCCACCTCCTTCTGCTGGTGGAGTGAATTATTATTTGCTAAATATATTATGACAAGTTTTATTTTTAGTCTGGGGCATTGCAACTTCCTCCCCCTCTAGAGTTCTTATGAAAGAATTGTTGACAGCATATACAATAGGAGAAATAGTTTCACCAGAAAATAGTTAGAATTTAAAATTTTCCATTGGTGCAGAATAAATGTTTTCATATCACTGCTTATGCATTATACTACCCCTTAGCTCAGAAGCTGAGTCAAGGTCTCTCTCTTCAGTGCCTCCCATGTGTTATACTGCGGTGTCTACTGCAGGGACATGAGATCTACAGTTACGGTACTTGAGGAGACTGAATTGAATAGGCTCACTAAGCTGTTAAGATTACATCAATAAATAGAAACTTTTTTCTACAAAACCCTTTTCCTTAGCTTTTCTCTAAGAACATGGTAATTCATGGAAATTATTAATATGTACCAGTGAAGCAAATGAAATGTGTTACTTTCTGGTTTGGGTCTATACAAAACCTAAGGAAGAAAAAAGAAATCTTAATAACTAGTTATACCTTGATTGGGGAAAAAGATAACAAAGGGATGTTCTGTGGAGCAAAATTACATTTTGCCTTTTTTTCAGTTGGCAAATTCTCTGCTGTAAAACTTAACAATATCCTCAGGTAAACAACTTGCAATTTTTTTTTGCCAAAAACATGAAAAGGTTTCCATGAGTTATAATTTGCAAAAATCACACCATTCAACAATAAATACCTTCAGCAGATTTTTCCTATGATATTTTTCACTTTGGTATTTCCTTCCTTCCCATTTAAATATGTATTTTGACACTTTAAAATGTAACTTTTGTCTGTCCGAGATAGTATTAAAAAAAAACAAACCATGCTATTTGTATTGATTTAGAATCTTTAACCCTAGAGATTACATTTCCTGGGAGTCCACTGACTTCTTGTCGTTATGTACTTCCTGTAGACAGAGATATTATATAAGGACGTGAAAGGTCCCACCTCTTTACTTCCTGTCCTGAGCTTAGTGGTGGTAAGGAGGGTGTTTGAACTGGCTGATCAGCCATGGGTACGTGGTCTTTATTTTGTATCCTCTTTATTACTTGATTTTTAATGAGCATTAATAAATTCCTAAAATATAATATTTTTATTTATTGAGATTTAATTTTCATTTTTACATATCCTATAGGGTGTCATTCTCCTTTTGGCTTTAATTTCCACCACCAAAATTTAGGACAGTGCTGAATATTTTGGTATACATTGAAACTTTCTTTCTATTTTTACCTTCCTTGGTACAGATGTTCAGTAGTAGGATCTCTGAGTCAATAGATAAGATTGGCTTACTAATTTTTCTCAAATAATCCCAAATTACTTTCCAGATTCATTGTACTAATTCACAGTTCCACCAATAGTGTATGAGTATGACTCTTTTCCCACCATATCTCCAAAATTGACTGTCTTTTATCACTTTGACTATCTGATAGGTTTGAATTGAAACCTCAAAGTTGCTCATATATATATTAGTTGTTTGGAGCACTTTTCATATGCTAGTAGAGAATTTGTAATTTTTATTTTGAAAACACTTTTTGTGCTCTTTGGTCACTCATTTATTGGGAAATGTTCTTGGTCATTTATTTGTGTCTATTCCTTATAAATCTTGGTTTTCTTTTATTAGAGAAAGTTAATGCCAAAAAAATCCTGATTGACAATGTATATTATTCTAGCTGTATTATTTTGTTGGGATTGTCTCTGTGCATCGACTTTTCCACTTAAATCTCCTTCACGCACAAGTGTCTTTGTGCACACTCATCTATCATAGATGAAAACGCACAAAGACAATCGTTGTCCTTGGTTACCGAGAGACTACTACTACTACTACTACTACTACTATTTTGTTAGTTTAGTTATCATCAACTTTCTTGTCCTAGTGTGGAATAGCTACTTTATTGCAATGCTTTCTATTGGTGACCTGGGTCCAGTTATAGTTAGTTATAGCTCTCTGGTAATTTTATATCATTGCACTCTATAGGTAGAAATCAGTTATTGTTCTTCACAGGTTGCTGTTTGGTTAAGTCAAGACCTTGGTTTATGGCTCTAAGATCCATTCCTGTTCCTGACCCTTATTAGCAAGTCAGTTAACTTCACTGAGCCTCAGTTTCCACATAGGTGAAACGGGGATGACTACTTGATCTGACTATCTCATGGGGTTGTATTAGCAAAGTGCTTTGTAAACCATAATGTAACATACATTTGAATTATTATTATTGGCTCCTTATCTGGAAACTTTTGTCAATCTTCTGTGGTGGGAAATGTCTAGGTTTTCTCATGATATTCATATTCTTCACAAGGCAGGAGGACCTTTCTATTAGCCTCATGGTCTAGGACAGAGGTTCTCAACCTTTCTAATGCCGTGACCCCACAATACAGTTCCTCATGTTGTGGTGACCCCAAACCAAAAATTTATTTTGGTGGCTACTTCAAAACTGTAATTTTGCTACAGTTATGATTCGGAATGTAAATACCTGATATGCATTATTTATTCTCATTGCTAAAAATCAAACATAATTTAAACATAGTAATTAATCACAAAAACAATATTTAATTATATGTTGAGAAATATTAATCCAGCAAAAGGCATCCTGAGTGCTGGGGTGGGAGGTAGATCCTACCTGGGGAGGGGGTCCGTAGAGGTTTCCTTGTTCTTCCTGTCGTCTCCCTCTAGCTCCAGCTGAGGCTTCACTTTGCTGGGGTTACTTGTCTCTGTTATCTGCTCCAGGAGTTATCTGCTCCAGGACTCATTCTTAACCCCTTTGGAGCCAGAGCCCGGGTGCTCTCTCTGGGTCTCTGTTTCAGTTTGATCTCTAGGCAACAGGGTAAATCCATAGCCCCTCATAGGGGGAGGGCTGCTGATAGGTAACTAATATTAGTACAATGTGTGGGCAGCAGGGTCCCCATTCGTTCTGAGATCTTGTTGTAAAGTAGCACGATTTCTCAGTGGCTTTAAGTGACCCTGTGTTTTGGTTGTTCCACCCCTGCCGGGGTCGTGACCTAAGAACCGCTGGTCTAGGAGGTGGTCAAGTCTTCTATAGGCTTTCTACTCTTACCCCCAGTTTCTAGAACCAGAGCTTTCTTTTCTTATATCTGCATTCCTGGTTCTAGCATATTAAGTTGATGATGAGCCAACTATATTGAGGTTCCTCAAAGAATAGATTTCTTTGTGTCTTTGCTTAAAAGTCATAGAATCTCATTTGGAAGGTATTCAGAAGCCATCTAATCCAAATCAATAATCCCTCTATGATATACCCAGCAAGGGATCATCCACCATAAGATGAAGGTTGTTCCTAATGGAGAAACTCATTAACTCCTTGAAGTAGAGTTGGATAACTAATTGTTAGGAAGTTATTCTAACATGGAATACAAATCTTCCTTTCTTAAGTTCCATCCTTTGATTTTAGTTCTTTCCCCTGGGCTGAAGCAAAGCCATTCTAATCACAGAATCTCAGAGTTGGAAAGACCTCAGAGATCATATCACCAAACCCTCCTTCTGAATGAAATCCTTTTAAAAGCATGAAGATATATCAGGTCCACACCTCCTTTCCCACTCTACCCCAAGGCTACTCTTGTTCAGGCTAACTATCCCCAATTCCAGATTCTTCTCATTAGGCATATTACCAGAACATTCAAATCCCTCACTGGTCGTCTTGACTTTTGTCTTGCGGCTGAATTTGAAGTGATTCTACAATGGCTCTAGAAGAGAGTGAACAACTCTATGCAACTCTACCTCACTTAAATCCAGTTTATTCGAGAGTCACAAGACATTAATTAGCAGGGATGTCATTTTGGTTTTCTTTGAGTAAAGAGAGTGATGAACCAATTAGCCATTGTCCTTAGTTAGAGGAGGCAAGTGGCATGGATTCCTTCTTCAGCTAGGATGAATGACAAATGCCTCTTTGCAGGAATAATTTTATATCCTTTTTGGGACCCTTTTTTCAACATTGCATAGAAGTAAGTGCAGGTTTTCTTTAGCAAAGATAGCTTATTGGCAACATTAATCAGTCAACATTTATTAAGTGCCTACTTTGTGTCAGGCGCCATGCTAAACACTAAGGAGATACAAAAGGAGTTAAAAGCATCCCTGCCTTCAGAGGGCTCCCCCAATCTAATGGGGGTGATAACATGTAAACAAATATATACAAAGCAAGCTACATACAGTATTAATAGAAAATCATGAGCAGAAGGAAGGAACTAGAATTAGGAGGAGGTGGGGAAGGTCTTCAGTAAGATTAGATTTGAATTAGAATTTATAGGAAGTCATTGAGATCAGTAGGTGGAGTAGAGAGAGAATCTTGTTGGTGGAATAGCCAAGAGGCCAAGAGTACTTATTGGGGAGTAAGATCTGAGAACACTGGAAAGATAGGAGGGGACTAGGTTGTGAAGGGCTTAGAATGTCAAATAGAGCATTTTGTCTTTAATCCTGGAGGTAATAGAGAATCTGTAGAGTTTGTGGAGGAGGACATTGACATGATCAGACCTGTGTTTTAGGAAAATCACTTTAGTACTTGAACTTCTACCCATCCAACTGTCCATTCTTCTGTTTATTTCAATAAGTTACTTGGGGAAATGCACAGGCAAATGACCTGGAGTTTGCAGGGTCATATGTCTAGAGAGATTGCTTCTGAAAATCCAAGTGTGCCCTGAAAAGGGTAATGATCTCGGAGCTTGCCTTGCAGGAAGAGATCAAAAGGAAGTGGGTCAATCTCTCCTCTTTATCGCATTTAAAAATTTTTATTTTTGTGTTATACTTTCCTCCCAACAATATGTAGATACACTTTTTAATAATTGTTTCCTAGATCTCCCACACCAACATAAACTGGCAGGTATCAGCTAGAATCAGATATAAACAGTTGTGGCATGATAATTTTGGAGGCAGAGAAGTACTAAGAAATGAGAGAATGACATTTTCCAATCTCTTCCTACCTTCCCTCTTCCTCCCTGAGATGGCAGGTAATATGATATAGATTATACATGTACTGTTGTTTAATATATATTTCCACATTTGTCATGTTGTGAAAGAGGACATATATTTATATAAGAAAAAAACTTGTGAAGGAATTAAAGTGAAAAATGTATGTTTCAATCTCCATTTAGACTTTATCAATTCTATCATGGTAGATAGCTTTTTTTCATGCGTTGTTCTTCACTGTATTTTGTAAAAAATTGTCATTTTTTCGATGAACAAAATATTTTTTCTTTTTCCCATCATCCATTAGAAAAACAAAACAAAAACAAAAACTCTTATAATGGACATGCAGTCAAACATGGCATATCCAAATTGTCTTTGATTCATTCTTATTCTTGAGGCCATTACCCTTCCCTGTTAGAAGGAGGTAGCATACTTCAGCACTGGAGCTCTGGAATCATTACTCATCTTCTCTTCTGCTGGAACATAACTGACCTTTTAGAAAAAGTAGAATCCTGTACTGGTACCTGTGCAAGGCCTCTGGGGCATCTTTAAGATCTACTTCTGTGGTCATGGACATGAATGGCACAGGATAAGTCATTTATAAGGGTAGTAGGGCTCCATGGGAGGAAAGTCCATGAATACATTTATCTAGGTTTTAGTAGTTTTTTGTATTTGTCATGAATGAAAAAAACATTTTGAATAATAACTGGATTTGTACCTGAGGACTGTGTCCTCAGCACTCTCCTGATAAGACTAGAGATCTCACGCCTAAATGTAAACTGGCAAATGTCAGCTAGAATCAGATATAGGCAGCTGTGGTATGATAACATTGGAGGCAGAGAAGAGCTATGAAACAAGGGAATGATAACAGGGGAAGAAAACAGGGGTGAAATTCCTTCTAAATATGTGGGTGCAGGCAATTGGCTGTGCTTATTGTGGGTTTCTCTCAAACCTTTGTGCTTCACATCTTAAAATGGATAATTTAGGTTTTTGAAAAAGCTATTTCCCGAACCATTTTCCTCAATCTATTGCACAAAATGATGATTCGCTTAGAATACTTCTTTGTGGAAAATTGTCCTGACAGAGAGCTGGTTCTAACCCAATGTATTTATAGCCCTTTCAGCTGCAAATGAGGTAGAATTTTGGGAGCTCTAGGGATGGGAAGACAGCTTGGTCCAGATTGATGTTTGTCTACCTGTTGACATTCTATACAAGTGACTAGAACTGTAGCCTCCAGAAATGCCCATGCTTTCAGTGTATGAAACTCCTCATTACTCCAGGAGGTAGTTTTTCCATCATATGGTTTTCTCTGTTCACTGAACTACACAGAGGATTGCCCTCATGAGTTGCTGGTGTAGTGTGAATTGATGGATACTGACAGTTATCAAATGTTAGCATTTGAAGGGACCTAGTTATTAGCTAGTCAAAGGATCCAGAAATGGAAGGAACCTCAGAGGCAGTTTGTCTAGTTCTCTTATTTTACAAATGAGGAAGTTGCGATATAATGAGGTAATTCCCAGACAGGATTTGAACCCAGATCTTCTGTCTCTAGAACCAGTGCTTTTTTCCCCTATTATAGGTGAGGAGGGAAGAATAGAGCAAAGCTTCTGGAATGATTTGCCATTTCCAACTCTGAGCTTGTTTTACAGATTAGAAAACTGAAGCAAATAGGGTTAAATGGCTTGCCCATGGTCATATAGCTAGCAAATGCCTGAGGCTGTATTTGAACTCAGGTCTTCCTGACTCCTGGACCAGAACTCAATGCTTCACAAACTTCCCTACCGGTATGAAATTCTCCCATCTGCATTCCATTCCCTTGTCTTTAAGTTTAACGGTGTCCTTTTTTTTTTCCAAAATTTTAATTTTTAATATTTTATTCAGAGATTTGTATAGTACCATATGTAGGGTAAAGTATGTTAGGCCTGAGAACCCTGGACCGGGAGCACATATTTTTCCTCAAAATAAAACTAAGGATCCTGGTTAATCTTTTGATATGTATCAAATTCTAATTTCTAGAATCACTGGTATTGCCATGAATTTTTTTCTCATCCTCACATTGAACTATAACTACAGTCAGCAAAGAATTCACAATGGTGACCTTTTCAATCTTATCTTTCCTTGCTGAAATCCGCAAGAAAAATCCTTACTTTAGATGAGAATTTGTAAGTGTTGGTGAAAAGGGTCATTAATGTAAAACTTGAAAATAGCATTTTATTCCTTGGTGAAGTTTGTATGCCAGATGAAAGTAAAAGCAATGTTTCTCCATTTTTCAAAACATTTAATCACATAATTTAACAGCAGAACACATAGAATTTAATAGTATTATATTTTTTTCAAGCACAATTTTCAACAATAATGTCTTTTCTCTCATGGATTTTCCTTTTCTCCCTTCCTCCTAGTTTTTCTTCTTCCTATAAACCAATGATGGTGAACCTTTTAGAGACTGAATGCCCAAACTGCAACCCTCACTTGCCCTATCCCCTTTACCCTAGACAGGGAAGGGAGTAAGTGACATCATTGGGCTGCTAAGCAAAGGGGCAGGTGATGTAAAAAATGTCCTCAGGCATAATTGGAGAGCACAAAGGGAACAACCCCCTCTGATATGCATGCCATCGGTTCACCAATATGGCTATAAACATTCCGAGTTCTCTAGAGGGTAATGAAGAAATATTGATGTTGGAGTTACAGGACTTAGATTTAAGTCTCTTCACTACTACTTACTCTCTATATGTACTTGTTGGTTAGTTGTACTCTTAAGAGGGCTGAAATGACATCACTGATGATATCTTTTGACTATCAGATAAATTGGATTTAAGTAAGGTAGAATTTCACAAAGCCATCAGCCTCACTCATTCTTCCTGAGTTATTAAAGTCCAGTGGCAAGTCAAATAGTCAGGATGACTGGTGATGGCTCAGGATGCAGTGGATAACTTTGGCATCTTTGTGTTCCATAGTACCTACTTCAGTCACCTTCATGGCCACTGGGCAAATTGTTCTCATCTACCTTTTTCTCTGGGGAAAGTCTTAACATGCCTTGGTAGACATCTCCCTAACTCAGTGATGGGTTTGTGCCCAATTGACTACTCTCAACTTAGTTTAGCCCATATGCCAAGAGAGACTTAAATAGTATGTGGCTCCTTCACATGCCATAGTTTCTTGGAGCCACAAATGAGAATTGAATGTCATGTGGACATCAAAGGAGGAAAGCAGTCCTGAAAAAGGCTTATTGATCCTTTATATCTAAACACCCTGAACACCCCATATTGTTAAGATTAAAATTTAGGGGAAACTGAGGCAAGGTAGAAATTAGTTTCTCTGCAAGGAGAATTATATTTTTAGAGGTTTATTAAATATTAAGAACTTAAGAATATACAAGTAAGAAAAGCACATGGGCCGAGAGCCCCATTCAACCTCACCTACTTCATGAAAGACCTGCCTGCTTGTAAGCGGAAACAGGAAAGAGCCCCAGTAGGCTTTTACAACCAGTTAAATAGAACTTTTGATCCCACCCGGGTGAGGATCTCAGTGAGATTACAAAGCATTCTGGGAGCCAGAGCAAAGACTTCTGGGGTTTGCAGTCCAGGGTTCAAGTCTCCATTTTTACAACAAGTACTTGTACAAGTAACTTGATCTTCATGGGTCTCAGTTTCTTAATCTATAAAATGAAAAAAATTAAACTGGAAGGTCCCTTCCTACCTCTTCAGACTTCACAGAGCACACACTTTTTACCTCACTAATACCCTTAGTGATGCCTAATATAGTCACTGATATGTATTTGTATCTTATAATAAACTTTATCAAGGACAGGTACAGTATCTTAACTAAATGTTATAACCTATCCCAGTGCTTTGCCCAGAGCACTTGTTTAAAAAATGTTAGACCAGTCAATGAGATTCAGTCCCATCACAGCTTTTAAATAGTGGCACTCTTTATTTCACTAGAATCTTAACAGGGTTCTCCAATTTTCCTGGGCTATCAAGGGCAGGAATTTTCCTTTTAATGGAAAAGATAAAAATGGCCATTTTTCAATAAGTTTCTTTAATTATGTAATTTCATATATGACTAGATACTTTAGTAAAGTTTTAGTGGTTCAAATATTGGCAGACACTTAATTTTTATGATTAGGTAATCTTTGCAATAATTACAATATTGTTGATGCCATTCACTTCAGAAGCCCCAAATAATATGAAGGCATTTAAATTCTATTTTCCAAATTAATAGTACATCTCATTTTCAAACCTATAGTTCATTTATTCAAGCTGAAGAGATAATATTTTGCACAATCGTTTGTCTAAAATTCAATGAAACACACTGTATTCTCTTATGGTACTTTTTGGGGGGCAAATTGTAGCTCTTGCAATTAATGCCATTTATCTGTGAGGGGGAAAAGGGGTTATTTTTAAGAGGGATGGACTGGATTATTTAAGAGTGTGGTCACGCGGAATTTATATTAATTACAAAGAGAATTTATAATTTATTTATAAAATGTAGAAAGAATGAAGTAAGAAATCAGAGAGAAAATAAGGTAAGATATCTAGCCTAAAGCACTAAGTAATGTATCGCCAGCTCCCTGGCTCAACCCAGGCAAGGGAATTTTGTCCTCAACCAGATAGGCCTCAGCCCTTGTATCCCAGGACCTGGGGAAGTCTCTTCAGAAAAAAAATCCAGTAATTAAGAGTAAGCTTTTCACTCACCACATGTCAGTCCAAGGAACGAACTGGGTCTCAGGTCCAATCAGCAGATCCTTCTGCCCCTCTTCACCAGCCTCAACTCAAAAGCATGAAGAATTCCTTCAGGAAGTTGTCACTTTCTTTTAAAGACATTTTCTCTTGCATTACTTCCTGTTGTCTTCCCCTAATTTTACATCTACCAATCACAGTTGATTCTCTGCTATAGGACTGCCCAGGAGGTAGTCAGTTGATTCTGATTCATCACCCACTATCACACACGTGGGTCACAGACCTCCCCTCAGTGATTTAGTGGGATGTTTACACTTTTGATGATAAGATCTAAAAATGGGCAGATCTCCATACTGAGCTTTAAGTAGGGTGTTCTAAAAATAGTCAAGGGCTACAATTTAATCTTCACAATCAGGGGAGAGTTAATTATTTTCATTTTTACAATTAGGAGAGAGTTAAATTTAATCTTAAAATCTGCCTGCCCTTTGACCCAGCCATGCCACTGCTGCATAAGAAAAAGACTTGTACAAGAATATTCATAACCATGCTCTTTGTGGTGTCAAAAAATTGGAAAATGAGGGGATGCCCTCTGGTTGGGCAGAACAAATTGTGGTATCTGTTGGTGATGGAATATTATTGTGCTGAAAGGAATAAAGAAATGGAGGAATTCCATGTGAATTGGAATGACCTCCAGGAATTGATGCAGAGTGAGAGGAGCAGAACCAGGAGAAGGTTGTACACAGAGACTGATACACTGTGGTACAATCGAATGTAATGGACTTCTCTACTAGCAGCAATGCAAGGATCCAGGACAATCCAGAGGAAATTATGAGAAAGAACTTTATCTGCATCTAGTGAAAGAACTGTGGAACCAGAAATGCAGAAGAACATGTGATCAATCATGTAGTCCTATGTGGATGTGATTAGGGTTTTGATGTTAAAGAATCACTCTACTGCAAATATGAATAACATAGAAATATGTTTTAAACAATGCTACATGTGTAACCCAGTGGAACTGCTTGTTGGCTTTGCAAGAGGGGAGGAGAAAGAGGAGAGATCATGTATCATGTAACCGTGGAAAAATATTCTAAATAAAATTTTTTTTAAAATGCCACTTATCTAATAAAGTTGGTCAGCAGAAACTGCCAAGTTTGTTAATTATACCAGCCTATTCTAGGTTTTATTGCTGAAAATGAAATTATGATCAACAGCTTTCCTGAGATTTTTTTCCCCCTTGGAATGTATTTATGTTAAAATAGAAAGGATTAAAGTGCTGTGAAGCCTTAAGACTTTTTGAAATTCCTTTATTTAAATCTTGTGGTTTTCCCTGATCCTGAAGGTTGCAAGCTTGCTATTTTATTGAATGCTAAGCTAATCCTGGGCTGAATACATAGTGTCCCATTTTCTGCCACTTAGGTGGTTCCCAGGTATTTACTTCCCAACAAACATCCCATATAATTCCTCCTAATTGTTAAACTTGGCTTTTCTTTGCCTTAATTATTTGACCAGTTATTACTTGTGTGCCAAGAAGAATAAATGAGATTTCATGGGCTCCATTTTAACTAAGACAGTAAGTGATGGAGGAAGCTTGGGTTTGTGTGTGTGGGAAGACTCTTTGAAAGTCCTTTTACCAAAATGGAATGTCAGAAATTGACTGTCCAAATGGATTAATTAGTTGCTGTTGGTACTTGGCACATGCTTTTAAAAAATTAATATTGATGTTAGTGGCCCTTTAGGATTTTTATAGGAAGATATTCTTTACAAATTCTTTTCTAATTCAGTGTCGCACATACACAGTAATTTGCCTAGAGACTTTTTCTTCCTTTCCCCCAAATGCATTTAGAATTCATTGGCAGAACTTCTTGAGTCTAGCAAGTACATTCTTATAGTTATAAATGTTTGTCAAATTGGTTTTTGGAATATTATCTAAACAACCTCATTAAGATAATTTTAAACTAGATTTTTGCAGGACCACCCATTTATGGAATTTATTAAATGTGAAAAATGAGCCAGATATGGAATGGCTGGTTAATCCAGCTTTACAAAGATGAAATTTGCTCTCTCACCCACAGATCTAGCACATGGAAATGTTCTGCATATATCTGCAACAAACAGCAAGCCCACATCCTCACTATCTTTGCAAGTGAGGTGTTCTCAGAAATATCAATGACTGCTATCTCTTCTGATAAGAAGAGGCTTGCAGTACTAGGCACTACTCAGAGTATATGATCATAAATCATTTCACTTTCAGATAAGGTAGAAAATATCCATGTTATTTTCGTAACTTAAATTGCTTGCCAAATGTAACTGGAGAATATTTTAGCATGAGGTATGAAATCCACATTACTAAACCCAGCAAGTATTGGGCAAAGAGAACTGAGGGAATCCAAAGATCTGGGATTTAGTAATATTCATACCACTTGTTAACTCTCTATGACCATAGGCAAGCCACTTACTCTTTCTGTAACTGTAAAATGAAGGGATTGGCTTCAATGAATAAATCAATTGGAAGTATTGCTCCTTGCTCAACACAGTAAAGGAAAGCACTGCTACCACCCTAACTATGTAGTTGAGAGAGTCAAAAATATTAATTGCTGAATTTTCAGATGTGACAGAAAACATTACTACAGAGGTCCATTGGTCCATTGAGCCATTATTCATACTAAGCATAAATCAGATATCTAGAAAAAGCAATATCTGAAATCCTATCATCCTTTCCAGCTTGGTTTCTGGGAAATCTTTGGAACTCCATTTTCAAAAGCTCATGTATTACTGATTATATATGTTTTAGATTATTTGCCCCAGAGGATTAGACTCAATTTAAAAGATAAAAAGGGGGAGATGCCAAGAGCTTTAATTTTAGAATATTATTACCAATTACTTTTCTTCTGGAGAACCAGAGCAGAAGGGTAATAAATATATTAAGTTTGAAAGACCCATGTCGCATAGGTCATATCATATTTTAGTTTTGAATCTTAAGGCATTAACTAAATGATGTCAGGAAATTTAAAAAATGAAACAGAAATGAAATTCATCCATGAAGCCCATACTTACTTTGGAACTCAGGAAAGTACTATTACAAAGTCTCCTGAACACAAAAGGAAGATATCCCTCTTTGTATCTTCCACTACATTTTCCATCTCATCTGAAATACTCTAGTGGCTCCTGATAGCCCTACTCTGGAAATGAGGTTTTAAGGACTCATGTTCACTCCATTGTAAGTGTACCTAGCTTCCTTTGTCTTCAAGGAGGTATTAATTTACCTAGTTTGTTCCAGGTGACTGAGGTACTTTAGCAGCAGTCAATCAACAAACACTTATTAAGTGCCTCTTTTCTTTCTTTCTTTTTTCCCCCCCAAACCCTTACCTTCTGTCTTGGAGCCAATATTGGCTCCAAGGCAGAAGAGTGGTAAGGGCTAGGCAATGGGGGTTAAGTGACTTGCCCAGGGTCACACAGCTGGGAAATGTCTGAGGGCAGATTTGAACTCAGGACCTCCCATCTCTAGGCCTGTCTCTCAATCCACTGAGTCACCCAGATGCCCCCAAGTGCCTCTTTTCTAATGAGATAGTGTATGCAAAGTATATGTGCTGAAGTCTATGGTGATTTCTTATTCCTTGCATTTTTAAAATGTTTGGTAGAAAAATTTTACATAAATTATTAACACAAAACAATACAGATAAGCAGATTAGAGAAGGGTAAACAAAATGCTTGGTAAGGTTGGATAAGAGAAAGATAAGATTGGGGAGAGGGAAGAAGTTTTTTGAAGGAAGAGGCGTCATAATGGGAATATGTGACATTTTAAAGCTTGCAAAATATTTTGCAAACATTATTTCTCTTGAACCTCAGCTCAGAGCTTTGGGACAGAGACATATAATGCTCATTTTATAGAATAGGAAACTCATTCTCTCAGGCTCTGCAAAGAAGAACGCCTTGACCATGGTTATACAACTAGTGTCAGAGGCAAAATTTAAGAGCTTTAAGGTAGTTTAGGAATTCCACCATGGTGGATGAGGGGTAAGGGAGAAAAGTTGAGGCAAAAACATTAGCATCAGCAGAAGTACCAAGTAAGAAGAATTTGGGCATACATACTATGCAGAACAGGGAATGAAAAGACTTTTAACCTTTTCCCCCTTTTGACATGGATCCTTTTCTTCTCAAGATAATGATTTTTAACCAAGATAAACTCAGAATGGGTGAATGACTTGAATATAAATAAGGAAACTATAAGTAAATTAGGTGAACACAGAATAGTATACATGTCAGACCTTTGGGAAGGGAAAGATTTTAAAACCAAGCAAGACTTAGAAAGAGTCACAAAATTAAAAAAAAATTGTACAAACAAAACCAATGTAACTAAAATCAGAAGGGTAGCAACAAATTGGGAAACAATCTTCATAAAAACCTCTGACAAAGGTTTAATTACTCAAATTCACAAAGAGCTAAATCAATTGTACAAAAAATCAAGCCATTCTCCAATTGATAAATGGGCAAGGGACATGGATAGGCAGTTCTCAGATAAAGAAATCAAAACTATTAATAAGCACATGAAAAAGTGTTCTAGATCTCTTATAATCAGAGAGATGCAAATCAAAACAACTTTGAGGTATCACCTCACACCTAGCAGATTGTTCAACATGACAGCAAAGGAAAGTAATGAATGCTGGAGGGGATGTGGCAAAGTAGGGACATTAATTCATTGCTGGTGGAGTTGTGAACTGATCCAACCATTCTGGAGGGCAATTTGGAACTATGCTCAAAGGGCGATAAAAGACTGTCTGCCCTTTGATCCAGCCATAGCACTGCTGGGTTTGTACCCCAAAGAGATAAGGAAAAAGACGTGTACAAGAATATTCATAGCTGTGCTCTTTGTGGTAGCCAAAAATTGGAAAACAAGGGGATGCCCTTCAATTGGGGAATGGCTGAACAAATTGTGGTATATGTTGGTGATGGAATACTATTGTGCTAAAAGGAATAATAAAGTGGAGGAATTCCATGGAGACTGGAACAACCTCCAGGAAGTGATGCAGAGTGAGAGGAGCAGAACCAGGAGAACATTGTACACAGAGACAGATACATTGTGGTACAAGAGAACGTAATGGACTTCTCCAGTAATGGCTTTACAGTGTCCCTGAACAACCTGCAGTGATCTCTGAGGGGAAAAAATAAAGATCAAGGAGAGACGCTAAATGAGCACCCTAATGCAAATACCAACAACAAGGAAATGGTTTCAGAGAAAGGACACATGTGATACCCAGAGGAATTGCGCATTGGCTAGGGAAGGGGTGGTGGGGGGTTGGAGGGGAGGAAAATAAAATGATCTGCTTCCAATGAACAATGTATGAAAATGACCAAATAAAATAATGTTTTAAAAACTAAAAAAAAAAGATAATGATTTTTAAATAGGTAAAGGAAGTGCTAAATTATTTTTACAGGTTAGTGAAAATACAGATGTCATTTTACTCATCCGGCTTCACAGACCCCAAGAAATCTACCCCTAGGCCTCATTATCCTTTCTTTGTCATCTCTGGCCCCCACCTGCCTTTTCCAGAGTTTGGGCAACCACACACAGTGACTGATTCATTGATCCAACATGATTAAGTACCTATTATGGACACTGACTGTGTTAGATGTTGAGGGAAATACAGAAGATAAACCTGACCTCAGGAATTTTATTATTTCATTAAGATACATCAAACAACATGATCTATGTAAAGCCTTTGGCAAACCTTAAAGGACTATATAAAGGTTAGCAATTATCATTAAATCAGGTAGGTGGCAGTACATTCAGAGAAGGATGTTTTGTTGATTGGAATTTCTTTCTTTAAATTTCTTTAAATGGATATTTATGAGGAGCTAAGCCATTTTGTTACTTTAAGTAATTTAGAATATGTATACACAAACATTCACACACACTCCTCTCTCTTTGTGTGTATGTTGTCCCAGATATCTTAGTGCACTTTTAAATTGTATATATTTACAATAGGTCACAAAAGACATACAATTCAATGTGCTTTAACTTTTCATGTTAGAGTAGATAAAACCCAGGAGGCAGGAGAACTGGGCTAAAAGCCCTCCTCTACCACTATTGATTTATATTCTTATGCTTTGTATCATAACAAAATTACTGTCTCATTGCTTTCTCCCAAAAGGAAAAAAAAAAATAGAGCAGTGTGGTTTGAATGCAAACAACTACAGACTGTGAGTTGGGAAAGCCAAAGTAAAATCTCAGCTCTGCTACTAACTTGCTTTGCAAAGTGGGGTATCTTCTGGCTATTCTGTGCTTGTGTTTCATCCTCTAAAACTAGGTGAAAGAGTATCTGCCTTCTATTCTTTACAGAAATATTGTGAGAATCAAATGAGATGACATATTAGAACGTCTTTGCAATGTATATATAGTATGTGGAAATGCTTTTAAGAAAATAACAGGTTAACGTGTCGGGGGGGGGGGGGAGCAGTCAGACTGTCTTTGCTAGAGTAGCAGATGAACATAATGAAACAGTTACATTAATTTACCATCCTAATGACCTAAGGGAGTTTTGAAAAGAAAATGTCGCTTTTGCATGTTACTTTGTTTCAGTCAAAGTTGTCCCTCTAGTGGTAAATGGAAAAAACGACAGCCAAATCATAGAATAAATCTTGGCTGTATTCAAATAGGGAAGAAAAATACTGTCAACAAATAATAGATTGTCTCGTTAATAGCAGATTAACTCATATCATGGAGATAATTTCACAGTGATCCAACATGTTTGAAAATTAGGGAATGCCTTTCTCTTTTTCCAGGGAAAAGCAGCCTGGCTTACATGGAGAACACTGAGTTTGCAGTCAAAGGATGAAGTTTCAAATTGTGGCAATGCTATTTGATACCTGGGTGCCCGTGGGAAACTGACTTTACCTCTATTGGTCTCTGTTTCCTCATCTGGAAAAAAGGAATGATTGAACTTGATATCTAAGATCCTTTCCAGTTCCAAGCACTATAATTGATTTACTATTATAGCTTCAGATGGCTGTTGTTAAAAATGTAGATGGTGTAGAAGTTAGCCTGTGTTGCAATAAAAGGCACTCAGATAAATATAGACTTATGATTTTAAGCATCCTTTTTGTTTAACGCTCCATGTTGAATTCAAAGCTTGTTTTTCTTCCATCTCAGGAAGATGTCATTTTCTGGATTAAGGCCTTTGGTTCTTTCTTTAAAGATCCCTCTTTTTATTATAAGAGAATATTTATAAAGGTCTTTGCAGATCTTAATGTACTATATAAACACTACCTAGCAATTGATTTATGTGTTTTTCCATAGTTCCTTGAATTTTTCATGTTCAGTGATCCTTATTATGCAGTGATAATCTATTAATTTTATATTATAATTTGTTTATCATCCCCATTTGTTTGGCATATAATTTTTCTCCAGAGTTTTGGTATTACACGTTGCCAGGCAGTCAGTTAAATATTTGCTAGGTATTTACTATGTGCCAGGTACTGTGATAAGACCTAGGGAAATAAAAAGAGACTAAGGACAGTCTCTGCCTTCAAGGAGCTAACAATCTAATTCGGTAGACAACAAACAAATACATGTACATGTGATATATTCAGGGTATGTATAAAACTATTATCAGAGGAAAAATGCTGTATTAAAAGTAACTGGGAAAGGCTTCCTATAAAAAATGAAATTTTAATTTAAACCAGAGAAAATGCCCAGAGCTGAGAGATGGAGTGTCCCGCTCCTGAAATATCAAGGAGGCCATTTGAACAGAGGATTTTGTAATTGATATTTGAAGTGATAAGTAGTTACTGGAGTTTATTGATTAGGGATATGTGACATGATTAGAACTGGGCTTTAGAAAAATCACTTTGGTAGCCAAATGGAGGCTGGATTGGAGTGGAAAGAGAATTGAGGCAAGAAGACTATTGCAATAGTCTATATATAAGTTGATAAGGACCTAAATCAGAGTGATGGTAGTATCAGAGGAAAAAAGGGGGATGGTTTCTGAGAGATGTTGAAATGGTAAAACTGAAAGACCTTGGTGACAGATTGGATATGAGGGATTGTAAGGATGACACCTAGGTTGTGAGCTTAGTGTTGGGCTCTACAGTTATAGAGAAGGTAGAATCAGAGAAGGCTTTAGAGAGATCTGTGTTGGACATGTTGAGATTAAGATATCTACTGGAAATCCAGTTAGAGATGTCTGAAAGGCATAATTTTAAATTGTTTTCAAGATCAATTGAGCATATCCATATCTCTACCAGCAGTGAATTAGCATGATGAGCTTCCCAAAGCCAGTTCACCAATATTTTTTTTCTCATCAATAACCCAAGTTAGTGGATTCAGGATGATATCATTTTCATTTTTCTTTATCAAGATCAAGTGCTTATTTGCTTAGGATTTTACTGTTCAGCTTCACTTTCATTTTAGTGGCTGTATTTTAGCCCATCTGCCAATTGAGTTACTCTTCTGAAGATTCACCAAAAAAGGAAGGAAGACTGAGCCATTTGAGTTGGTGGGGCATGAACTGAAAGCAAATCATGAAATTTGTGGAAAATGTATACACTTGAGAGGAACATTAAGCACAAAAAGCACTAGGAAAGAGAGGCAGAGAGAGATGCTGAATATTCTGGTAACTTTCTGAGCATGCCAAATTGGAAGTGAGCTAACAGAAGAAAATCCAAGTGCCACCTGGTGGCTTGCTTAGTCTTAACCCTGAGAAACAGCTAAGTCTCAGTCCCTAAGTCTAATAACATAAATGTGTTTATCCCTTTGAGGCCTCAACCTCCTTTTCAGGGATAAGAATTCTTTATTTCTTTATAAGATTTTTTTGAGCAACTCATTAATTTGGACATCCTCATTTAAGGTCCATTTTTGGAAGTATGTTGAAATAAGAAACTTTTGGAAGAAGGATAGCTTATGTTAAAAAAAGAGAGCAAGTTCTGTTTTGGACATTTAAGATGCAAACATATTGAGTAGTCTGTGGGCACCTAGTAGGAATATTTATTCAATGGGCAGTTGCCATGTCACAGATCTATCATGTGAAGCTTTTTTCCCAAAGTTGTGATCAGATCTGTAACTTTCTTCATGTTTCTGTTTTAATCAAATTGTCTGGGGTTGTCTTCTCAAAAGTCTTTTATGCATTTAATTTTTAACTTTTCCTGGGCCATTTGGTGTATACATTTGATATTGATAATATTTTAAATATCTATGGGACCTCTAAGTATAAAGTAGTTGGCTTATTTCTCTTCTTTGATAGTATTAATTTTAATAAGTGTCTTACCTGAAACAATGCGTTATAGCATTGTGCAGGAGAAGGGATATTACAGTTGATATCAGAGCCTTTGGGTTTGCAGTTTTATTTTAGCATTTTTATACATGTGATCACTAGTCAGTCACCTACCTCTCTGGACCTGTTTTCTTATTGTAATAGGAGGCCATTAAACTTGATGACCTGTTCAATAAAGTGTCTCTTTTGTGTACTGTGGATATAAAGAAACAAATGGTAATCTCTGTTCTCAAAGATCTTACTTCTAAGTGGACAAACCAATGGATTTTTACTTGTTTTCACCTGAAGCACTTGTCTTTATGTATAGTGTGTTTCATATATTCAGTCAATTATTGTCATTACATCCATTCTGTCATTGTCACACTTTATGGTACAGTTTTGGCAATTCAATTCAAAAGACTTCTGTTAAATACGTGCTGGAAATTAAAAGACACATACACACAAACACACACACATACACAAACTGAACAAACCCTCCCCTACAGTAGTTTACACTCTATTCAAGGGAAATAATATGTACAAAGATATGTTTCAGGAGGCACCACAACCTGCATATAGTGTAGTAGTGTAATTATGTGGCTTGGAGAAGTTATAATAGACATCTCTAGCCTCTTCTCCCCCCACTGTTCCTGCTAAGATTTGAAAAAGGAAATTATGCCCAATAGTCACTCTATTCTTTTCAGAGAAATGGGGTACTCAACCTGGTCAATCAAATATTATCAGTCTAGGAGATGAGTTTCAGGTTCAGTCTAACTTCAGGTTGCTTTTCCATTATTGGGGAAGCAGGACTCCAAGCTTTATATGTAAGACTTGATCCCTTTCCCACCAGATCCTAGTTCTTCAAGGAACATGCATAGCAATTATCAAAGAGAACTCATTTATTTAAGTTGGTAGCAAAACAGAAATTAGAGGCATACACATGAAAATATATAGTAGACAATACAAAGTGTAAGAGCTCTCCACTGGAAGCAAGATAACTCAGCTCAATCAAGAGAAAGAGTCGTACTGAAAGGGAAGATTCCTAGAGCTTCTAGTTTAGAAAATTGGGGATATGGACATGATAGAAAATGCTAGCTTCTCCACATCTACTTTTTCCCAGAGTCTTTCGCTTCCATAACCTGAAACAGTGTTGGTATCCTCCATCTTCCTTCTCAATGCTGAAAACCAGAAGTATAATTGCAGGGCCAGAAATGCTTTGAAGCTTGATGAGAACTCAGAGACTGAAGATCTCTAGCATTCACCAATTCTTCCTCACCTCTCAAAAGGAGAGATTCTTATACCAATGAGCTTTTGGCCTGGGGTCCAAAAGCAAATATAAAGTACTTTCAAAGTAATTTTGGGGTGAGGATAGAACTAACACTTGGGGAGCTTAGAAAAGTTCTCAAATAGGAAAAACTTGCGGAATTGTTAGATAGCCTTACTAAAATATAAGATTAAAAGGGAAAATGTTTTTATTTTTAAACAGAATAAAAAGAAGGAAGATTATTTACTGGCAGTGAGTTATAGGTAAGAGTTATGTGTTTGAAAATAGTCAACGAATTTGCATCAGCTATTGTGCAAAATTTGATAGAGAGCTGATAAGATATGAATGGAAGGATTTCCTGTGCTAGCTGAATTTAGATAGCTTAAATTTTTCAGTTTTCTGACTTTCTCCAGCTCTGGTAGGCAGTCCAGAGAGATTTTTGGTTTGGGAAGAATAGAAGCTCAAAGGATGAGGAAGCCTTCTAGGCAGTTTCTAATAAGTCTTAGGCCATCTGAAAACTCCAAACTTAGCAGTCTTCATTATTTCTTTGAGAAGAAGGCTTGACAAATATCCTGGTAATAGTTTTCCATGTCTCACAACCTATAGAGTCAATAAGTTTTTCTCAATATATAATTTAAATTTATTTTGTGGTAATTCAAGCCTATTTTCTCCCTGATATCCTGATTTCATTGAAAAGATGCCTACTGTTTAGTCACCTACAATAGTCTGTCTATGCCCATCCATATATTTGAGCATTATTTGAAAGGCTATAGCCCTTACTTTTATAACCTGCATCAATGAAGTTACTTAACTTTTTTCTCAAATTTTCTCAAAGGACTTACTTCCCTAATCTCTAATCATTTCTGATGCTCAACTTTGTACCCACTCCAATGAAGACACTGTGTTCCAGAATATTAGTACTTGCAATCAGAAATCTTTATTTTAAATCTCACCTCTCACAATTCCTATATAACTGTGGGGAAGTCAAATCCTTTACCTTTCTATGGTCAGTTTCCTCATTTAAAAAAAGTGGAATGGAGACAATAAAATCTGAAGAATCACCCTGACAGTTTTTCCAAAGCTCAAATGAAATAATGGCTATAAATAATTTTGCAAACTTTAAAATACTATATAAATGTTAGCTATTACGATCATTATTATCATACTCCTTGTTTTGCTTAGTTTGAAGGGCACAAAATAGGCATTCCAATTAAGGTGTAACCTTTGAGAACAAAATAGGAAAGTTTACTTTATAGCTTCTACCTTTCTTTCTAAAGAATGGCAAAAATACAAGCTTCTTTTATTAGTATAGTTCTGTGTTCTTACAATAGGCATGGAAATTGGCCATCTGGGAAGGCAAATTGGTTTTCTTTTTCTTTTCTTCTGTTCAGATGTATTTCCTTCTAATTTGTAATTTTTGTCCCCTACCATTAAGAGACCAGTGACATTTATGTAACTGAACAACGATGTGTGTTTGAAATCCTTGTTGAAATAGAAAAGCTGCCATTTTAGCTGGATGTCACTAGGAAATCAAGAGGGCTGCATAGACTGGTTGCGTGGTTTCTTACTTAAAATTTGAAGAGTATGGCTAGTAGAAAGACCTATTGGATGTGGAATTGTACCTATAATAAAATCTCAGTTTGATTCTTTGCTACCTTAGAAGAAGAATGGACTAACAAGACTTCAAGACAGAACGAATTTAGTTGAATTTTGCCTCGAAAGCATATTATAAGCTGAGTGACTCTGGGGAAGTTACTTTAACATTCTGAACCTCAGTTTTGGTAACTATTGGAGAAGTGATATTAGTATCTGCCAAACGAGTCACCCCCTCCTCCAATATTGATTGTGGGGAAATGCCTTGTCAGTGCTTCTGTCTCCTCATTTGTAAAATGTAGAATGGAGATCAAATAGCTTCATTTGAAGAACAGGCTTAAACACATTTAAACAAGCTTAAACCACTATGTAAATGACAATATTATTGGTTTGACCCTGGACTAATCATCTAAACTCTCTAGATCTCAGTTTCCTCATCTGTAAAACAAGGAGGTTGTATCAAATAATTTCTACATTCCCCTTTAAAAGCTCCAAATATGATGATTTTATTTGGTGATATGAATGAAAATCTATCATCTTTTTTTAAACAAATGGTAGGATTAATTCAATTTCAAAAGAATGACAAGGATCAGAAAGTGGTAATTAAAATGCATTTCATACTTAAATCCTTTATGACAAAGCTTTTAAAAATAAACAGATTAATAAAAGTGTATCATTGGCTTATTCAGGCCATCTTATTTAGCACTCATACTTTCTTGCCTTGGTTACCATAGTTACTGGTTTAATCATGATGCACAGAGCCATTTCTAATTACAGTATATGCCAGCATAAAATTAATTATTTGAGTATCTTAAGTCACCAACAGCTTGCAGCTTGTTCTTTGGCACTTTATTACCACCCATCCTGAAGTAATATATTTGCTCATCATATTTAATCTTTCATTTTATTAAAATGAAGGTTGTTTTCTAATGTGCTTAGATGTTAAAAGTCTATGGTATGGGAATTTTAAACTGATGACAGGACATGTCATGAGTGATGTGTTAGCAGTATATAAGGTAATGTTTATTAATATCTATGAAATGTGAAATAACAAGCTTTTCTCCTAAACATTTGAATAAATTACTGTGGTGGTTCCATTTATCATTTGAGAACACAAGCATATTCAACCAATAAACCACATTTAGATATTCATTTTTTATAAATGATAATTTATAAAACTCTAACATTTATATAGACTTTCAAAATTTACAAAACACTTACTATACATTATCTTAAAAATCCATTTATTTATAATGTCTGCATCAAACACAATGTTTTGTACACAGTAGAGACTTAATAAATGAATGGTGCACTGAATTGAAACAGAGCCATCAATCATAGTGCAAGAACATTCCCTCTTATTTTACATATGAGCACCCAGAGACCTAAGGAGAGAGAAAGACTTGTTCATGGTCATATAAGTGATTAGTGGCCGACCAAGGATTGGATCCAGTGTTGTCCATTCCCTCTTCTACTACCCTCTCTCATTTTTTTCTTTCTCATGTCAAAATTTTTTTTAAGTATATTATGTTATATTAAATTCCATTGTTTTTTCTTGGGCTAAACAATTGTTTTCTACACATATGTCAATTATTCCTATCTATAAGACAATAATTATATAGAAATCATTTTATTACTAATTAGCCAAAAGTAATAATATTCTTAATTAGAACATGCCCTATTTGCATTTTTGACTTAGAAATTAGCTTTGATAATAACCTAAAAGGGCATGGCTTTCATCTCCACAAAAATCTCCCCCAAATCCAACAATAGTCTTTGCCCTCTAGTAGTTAAAGGTTTACTACTGACTTCTATTGAATTTATATTTCAAGCAGTATTCTAAGTTGATTATTACAATGCCTTCTCTGTACCATATTGAAATAACATTTATATATGTTGTCATGGGAAAAATGTATGTTTTTAAGAAACTTAAAGCTCCTCAGAGCTCTTCCTATCCTAATGGTACTCCATATATGTCTGCAGTTTATCTGATAGAAAAATGACTAGTACATGGAAGTTCAAGAGATATTTGTAGCTATCTAGAATATGACCAATATGATAGATTGAAGATGATGGTATTATGAGACTAACTCAGTATGGTCTTTCTTGAGTTTCTGTTAAATATACCTGATTTAACTTTGGATGAATACCCTAATTGAATGGGGAACTAGATGATGCAGTGGATAGAGTGCCAGGCCTGGAGTCAGGAGAGTTCATCTTCTTGAGCTCAACTTTAGCCTCATGTACTTATTAGCTGTGTGACCCTAGGCAATCATTTATCTCTGTTGCCTCAGTTTCTTCATCTGAAAAATGAGCTGGAGCAGGAAATGGCAAACCACTCTTTAACAAGAAAACTTCAAACAGGGTCAAAAAGAGTCAGACAAGACTGAAATAACTAAATAACAAGAACAACAACCACTAATCCTTAAAATCATTCACCTGATTTACAAGTCAGCCCAGTGATACTATTTTTGCTTGTGGGATGATGTGTGTGCCTGCCAAGCTGCTTGGGTTTGCCCAGTTGGAATGTTGAAGATATCTAAACTCAAAATTAATCTGTGAGCTCTATAAGTACCAACCCAAGCCTTGTCATTCCCATGACGATGTACCTGACACTATCCTATAATTTCAGATTTGGAAGGGTGAAGGGGATTCATCCTATTTTAGTCTCTTCCTCTAAAAGAATCTGTGTTCTAACATAGCTGACAAATGGTCATCCTGCTTATGAAGGCAAACCTCCAGTAGGGGAGAACCCATTGCCTCTCATGGTAACCCATCCCACACTTTGTATAGTAGAGATAGGAGGTAGCACCTACATTTGCCTCTTTGCAACTTCTAACCATTGCTATGACTTTTTTTCTATGTGAGGCCAAACAAAACACTTTTTTCTCTCTTCCAAATTATAGCCTTTAAGTACTTGAAGACTGTTATGCCATTTTTGCCTGGAGGTATCTCTGCACTAAACATTCCCTGTTTCTTCAGTTGATCCTTCTGTGTCATAGATGTGAAGCCCTTCACTATCCTCATCATCCTCTAGATATTCTTCAATTTCTCAGACTTTTTCTCAAAATGTAGCCCTGAGAAATGAATATTATACTGCAGATCCCGTCTGATCACCATAGTATACCACCAGATTATTACCACCTTTTTTTCCTTAGAGTTTCTATTTAAGGCTAATAGGTCCTTCATTTCTGGTTCAAGATACTTTCCCTTTCCTTATTAGTTTTTTACATAATCCCTCCAATGAATTTTATACTGAACATTTCCATTTGTTATACTAATACATTAATTAATAAACACATGATGGATTTTGTGTTAACTATCATAGCTTTAAAATGAGTGAATTATATAATTATTATTGAGACTGCAGAAAATCCACCTATCTTTACTGGTGAAGATGAGCTTAAATTTGTGTTTTTTATCTTATGTTCTCTTGGGGCAGATACAGTTCACTAATAAAAGCGTTACTATTAAATGTATCTAAACCAGCTGAATGGCCAACTAAGTGTCAAAATCGATAGAGTACTGGGATTAGAGTCAGGAAGACTTGTCTTACTGAGTTCAGTTCTGACCTCAGACACTTACTTGATGTGTGACTCTGGGCAAATAATTTAATCATTTGCCTCCGTTTTCCTCATTTGTAAAATAATCTGGAAAAGGAAATGGCAAACCACTCCAGTATTTTTGCCAAGAAAACCCCAAAACCGGGTCATGGAGAGTCAGACATGAATGAAAACTATTGAACAACAACAACATACCAACTTGAATAGAGGCAAATTTCCCTCCATTTGGATTTATCATTTCCTGCAAGAGGAATGTTAACAACAGGATGTTAAGTCTTTCACGATTCCAAAACCACAGAAATTAAACTGTAGAAATGAGAACTTCTCTACATAAGCTTGCCATGTTTTCAGCATGTTGCTTTTTCTCTGGCAGAGTGGTGATTTGATGGTGTTAGGTATGTTTGTTCTGACATGCTTGTTCCTACCCCAGAATTCCCTGTGGATTCTAAATCTGATCAAAATGTGTGAGAGCCGTGGGTTGGGCTCCCATATAGATCCCATGCTGAGGAGCATTTGTACACACTCAGTGCTTCTAAAAATAAAGCAGTTCCCAGTCATCTGTATGTTTAATCCCATTGTAATGAATAATTCTATGCTTCTGATTTCTTTTGCTTATAGAAAATAAAAATCAAACATCAAGTTA
The DNA here is from genome assembly GCF_027887165.1 of Monodelphis domestica. NCBI lineage: Eukaryota > Metazoa > Chordata > Mammalia > Didelphimorphia > Didelphidae > Monodelphis > Monodelphis domestica. The sequence continues at coordinate 220,959,947 of NC_077232.1, read as the reverse complement.
TGGTGTAGAAAGGAGAAACAGATTCTCTTCAAATTCATTCATTCATCTGAGAACCAGTGTGTATCTTCTACCTGCCAGAAGCTGAATATCATTGCTATTGTGAAGGTAGCAGTTTATTAACATGACCTTTAAGAGTTTATTCACTTCAAAAGGGCTGGCATGTCATTTATTTTAGATCAATTAAAACCAAAGAATTTATTAAGATCTGTCTATGTCTGAGGCACTATTCTAGGTGTTCGAGTTAAAGCAGAATAGTCCCTGCACTTAAGGAGCGGCGTATTAGGTGATTCAACATATAAGAATGCTTGGATGAAATAAAGAGGATCTGAGTTTAAATTCTGCCTGAGACCCTTTTTATCTGTGTAAAATTGGACAAGTCACTTCATTTGGATTTGAGTTCCTTAACTCAAAAATGAGAGAGTTGTATTCCATGGCAACTGGAGATAAGGGTTTGAGACAAAGGTCACTAACAACCAGAGGGAATAGGAAAACTTTAATGAAGGAGATGACACTTTGAATTGAGTCTTGGAGAAGTTAAGGATTCTAAGAGGCCAATAAAAGAAAAGCAAGCCAGACAGACATGGGGCAGAGCCAGTTGGTATGAAGTCATGAAGCTAAGGGATAGATTGTTCTGTATGAGGAACACCACCGTATCAATTTAAATAGAAAATAGAATATATTTGGGGCATGTGGTATGGAATAAATATCGAAAGATGACTAGGAAATCATATTATAGAGGACTTAAAGACAAGAAGTATTTCTGTTTTTTATCTTAGAGACAACAGGGAAGCACTGAAGCTTCTGTAGCTGTGAGTGATATGGTGAGGCACTAGATATGGGGATATAAATTTGCCCAAGGTCTTCCACAGTGCCTGGCACATAGTTGGTGCCTAATGAATGCTTATTGACTGGCTGGCCATTGTATGGAGGATGTAGTTGAGAAGAGAAAATTCAAACAAAGGAGACCATTTAGGAGGTTATTTCAATAGCCCAGGCAAGAGGAAATGATCATTTGAACTAGGGTAGTGGCTATATGAGTAAAGAGGAAGGTCTGTGTATGAGACAGGTTGTAGAGGCGGGATTGAGAATGCTTGGGTGTGGGCATGAGGAAAATGTGTCTGGGTAATGGAAGAACAGTAGTTCTGTCGGAGACATAGTTAAGTTATTGGAAGTTGAATGGCATTGCTGATGAAATGACAGTTTCAATTTCCTTTCTCATTCTAGTTTCAGACCTAATTTTCAATGGAATTATTCATTTGCACTCTTGAAAATCTTAGATTATTATTGGGTATATATGTATATTTATATCTGTATCCTTATATATCTATATCTATATCTATATCTATATCTATATCTATATATAGGAAGACTCTTCTTCCTGAGTTCAAATCTAGCCTCAGATAATTTACTAGCTATGTGACCCTAAGCAAGTAACTTAACTCTGCCTCAGTTTCCTCATCTGTAAAGTAAGATGGACAAGGACATGGTGAACCACACTAGTATTTTTGGTAAGAAAACCCCAAATAGGGTCACAAAAAGTCAAACTTACCTGAAATGAATGAACAACTACAACATATCTTTAGATCTACATCTATACCTATGTTCTTGAAATATTTTCTCTTGATTTCTCTGCCCTGAATTTTCTCCTTCCTCTGTTCTACTTATTGACCTCCCTGAGTTCTTTTAAGTCTCACATAGAATCCCATCATCTAGAAGATGGATCAACTCCTATTATTTTCTATTTATCCTATATATAGCTTGTTTGTACGTATATGTTGGCTTGTTTCCCCCATTTGATTGTGAGCTCCTTGAGAGTAGCAATTTTCTGCCTCTTTTGGAATCCTCAGTGCTTAGTAGAGTGCTGCTTCATAATAGGTGCTTAATAGCTTTATAAATGTTTATTTATAAAGGTAGTTTCTTTGCCCCTCTCTTGAATTTCTTGGGAATGCAGACCTAGTAGTGGTATTGCTAGGTCAATGAATATGCATAGTTTTATGGCTCTTTTGACATGACTCCAAAGGTTTAGTGTCCCAGTTTTTTCATATCCCCTTCAATATTTATCCTTTTCCTTTTTTGCCATGTTAGCCAGTCTTATGGGTATGAGACAGTACTTCAGAGTTATTTTAATTTACATTTCTCTAATCAATAGTTATTTGGAGCATTTTTTCATATGACTAAAATAGTTTTAATTTTTTCATTTGAGAAGTACCTGTTCATATCCTTTGCCCATTTTTTGATTAGGGAATTCTTTGTATTCTTATTCATTTGGCTCAATTCTCTAATATTTGAGAAAGAAAGCCTTTAGCATAGAGACTTGCTATAAAGATTTTTTTCTAGTTTGTCATTTGCCTTTTAATCTTGGTTGCATTGTTTTTTCATATACAGAAACTTTTTAATTTTGTGAAGTCAAAGTTATCTGCTTTACATCTAGTAATGCTCCTTATGTCTTGTTTTGGACTAAATTCTTCCCTTATCCATAGATCTGATGGGGGAACTATTTTGTGCTTTTGTATTTTGTTTGTGGTATCATCCTTTATTTCTAAATCATGCATCCATTTTGATTTTAATTTGGTATGCGGTGTGAGGTACTGGTGTATGCCTAATTTCCAGTTTTCCCAACAATTTTGTCAAATGGTGACTTCTTCCAAATGCTTGGATCTTTGGGTTTGTCAAACACTTGGGTACTATACTCATTTACCATCCCATTTTGAGTGAGTGCTTAATCTGTTCCATTGGCTCTCCACTATATTTTTTAGCCAGATTTTTTTGATTACTACTTTCTAATATAGTTTGTGAACTGGTACAGCTAAGCCATCTCCCTTCAGTTTTTTTCATTAATTCTCTTGATATTCTAGGTCTTTTCTTCTTCCAAATGAACTTTTAATTATTTTTTCATAGATCTATTTTTATATAGTTTGATTATTATGACACTGATTAAGTAAATTAATTTGAGAAAAATTGTCATTTTTAATACATTGGCTTGGTCTGTCCATAAGGCATTAATGTATTTCTAGATGTTTAATTCTGATTTTGTGTGAAAAGTATGTGAAAAAATATTTATATCAACTTTTTGTGGTGGCAAAGAAGGAATGTCCATCAATAGGGGAACAATTGAACAAACTGTGGTATATATTTGTGATGGAATACTATTGTGCCTTAAGAAATGACAAATAAGATGATCACAAAAAAACCCCAAAATCAAACTCTGGACTTATCTCTACTAATGCAAATTAAAGTGAACAGAATCAAGAGAATATTGCACACAGTAACAACAATAATACATGATGATCACCTGTGAAGGACTTAACTATTATCAATTAGGCAAGGATCCAGGATGACTCCAAGGGGCTCATGACAAAAGTAGATATCCACCACCATAGCAGGAACAGATGGAGTCCAATTGCAAATTGAAACATAACATACTTCACTTTATTTATTCCATGAATTTTTCTCTAGTATAAGCAATATATGAAATATGCATATTTCACATGACAAACATGGAAATAGATCATATGACACCATATTTATGTGTGTATATATATATATATATATATATATATATATATATATATATATATATATATATATATATATATAAAACCTATATCATATCATCTGCCTTCTTTGGGAATGTAAAAATAATAATGAGAACTATAAAAAAATAATACAGCAATGAATTGATTATTGATTTATAAACTGATTTCTATACTCTGCTTGTTGTGCTTACAAAGTATCTTCAGTTTATGTAAGTGAAGTGTGTGATAATTAAAATGTTTTGGGAGCAAGGGAAATATATAACAATTATGACCGCTAAAATATGTTTTCTACTGTGTCTTGGTTTTATATAAATATAAGATGGTCGCCAGGGAATATATTCCCAGTTTATGAATATGCCCAAGCCAACTGGGTTTTATAGAGAAATTTAATTTATAATACACTGATTAATCAATAGAAAAAGAGAGAAAGTAAGAAAGGAATAAGAATGAATAAAGCAGTCAGTTGGTTTTATCACTCACCCAAGATCTCTCTAGGTAAGGCTTCTCATGCCAACCTCAGGCTCCAACTTCAAGAGAGCCTCCTTTCAAGAAATGTTTCCAGAGAATTCTCCTCCTGACTCCTCCTGAGTTCTCCTTCTACAGCCTCCTTCAAGACCTCTCAGAGCAAAAAACTCTCCTCCTCTGTCCTCAGACCCAGCTATCTTTAAGGAAACCATCTAAGTTCCCTCCCCTCAGTTCTCATATCTACCAATCACTGTCGATGTCTCCCCTGTGCCAATGGTGGCTCTAGTTTAACCCAGGACCGCCCAGAGGTCTGTGGCTTTGCACATGTCTGTTGAAGGTCATATTCTCAAATAATTAAATCTTGATCTTTGCTGCAGCCCTTCCTAAATCCTGTTATTCTAAGTAGGGAGGAGATTGTAGTTTCCAAGACCTGGTTCTGTCATTCCAAGTATCTCTATTGTATCAATTCTAAAATCAATCATGACTCAAAGAACTTCCTGTTCTATGCTTAAGCATAGGTCAAAACCCTTTCCATTGTTTAGCAAAAGGTTTCTGTCCTAAAGTAGTCTTAAGTAGGGAGGAGAAGGATCCTCCCATGCCAAGGGGTTTCACATTCCAATAGAGTTCTTACTATCAGTAGGAAATTTTTTCCAAGTATGAGATTTCCCAATGGTGAAATTTCCAACATTCATAAGTCTAAGAAATTTTAAGGTTTACAAGTGAAGCTCATAAGTGAACCTCTCTTCAGAGCCAGGTGCAAGAATGCTAAAGAGACTCTTGTTATTAAAAAAAAAAAAAATATATATATATATATATATATATATATTGAAAAAGAAGGATAAAAAGGATTTCTAACTCTAAGGGATTCTAACTCCACCCAAATAAAACTCTCTGGTTCTATAAACTGCTTCTCCTGTTTCCACGGGCTACACTGATCCTTCCTGTTCTGATTAACCCAAATTTTTACTATTCTAAATAAATTAACTCTGTTATCCTTATAATGCTTAAATTTGTCTCCAAGTTATAAAAATAACAAAGACTAGCTGGTTGAGCCTCAGCAAGAACCAAGTTAGGACTCTGAGCCTTCACAGACTCAGAGTCCAGACTAAAGGCCAGGGTTTTCTTTGATCTTTTCAGAGTTAAAACAATCTATAAAAACATCAATAGATAGTCAATAGTGTTTCCCAAGTTGGAACAAAAAATACTTAGCTCCCTCAGGTCTTTCCTTCTTTTCCTTCTACCTCAGTGAGAGAGAGAAAAAGATGTTACCTCCTCCAAGCCCTTAGAGAGAGAATCTAATTGCCAACTGCCACAAAAAATCATTAGACTTTAAACTGACACTGTCTCAGCTCTGTTTGAAACTCCAATTCTTTCTCAAAACAGCTCCCCTACTTCTTATCTCTAAATAAATATAACAAGACTTAATTTCTAATATCATCCTTATAAGAGGGTGGAGGGATAGGAAGGGGGTTTGAATTGGGATTGCAAAATGTAGGAAAATGAATATTAAAAATTATGTCAACATGTTTTCTGGAAAAAATTAAATTTAAAAATATTTATTTGATACCCCCAGCACACACACAATATGTCCCCAAAATCTTAGTGTACTTTTAAACTTTAGCAACTTTAGAAGTGTGACAAGGAAATCACTTTAAAAGACTGATATATATTAATTTAAGATCGCCAAGGAATTAAGGTATGTAATTCCTAAATGAAAACTCAAGTCAGCCGTCAGCCTTTTATAGAGTTTAATTACAAACAGGAGGAAGAAAGGAATTAGAGAGAGAGAGAGAGAGAGAGAGAGAGAGAGAGAGAGAGAGAGAAAGAGAGAGAGAGAGAGAGAGAGAGAGAGAGAGAGAGAGGGGAGAGAAGGGAATAGGGCTTAAATACCCCCTCTGTTTAGGCTGGGCCAAAAGGCCCAAGCCCTTAGATAGCTGGGGCAAAGAAAGGAGATCAGTCCCTATTACTCAGGTGACCAAAATGGAGAAACAGTCTCCGGGGCCCCCACCTTCAGCTTCCTTCAGAGCAAGCTTCTCAGAGCACCTCTCCAACCACTCAGAGCCAAAACTCTCCCACCAACCCACCAACCATCCTCAGACCCCTCAATCTTTAAGGAAACCATCCAAGTTCCCTCCCTTCAGTTCTCACATCTACCAATCACTGTCTATCATTTTCCCTGTGCCAATGGTGGCTCTAGCTTAACCCAGGACCGCCCAGAGGTCTGTGGCTTTGCACATGTCTGTTGAAGGTCATATTCTCAAATAATTAAATCTTGATCTTTTGCTACAGCCCTTCCTAAATCCTGTTACCCTGAGTAGGGTAGAGATTGGAATAATTAAATTTTGATCTATGCTGCAGCCCTTCCTAAATCCTGTTAGGACTGAGTGGGGTGGAAACTGTAATTTCCAAGACTTGGTTCTGTCATTCCAAGTATCTCTATTGTATCAATTCTAAAATCAATCATGACTCAAAGAAATTCCTGTTCTATGCTTAAGCATAGGTCAAAGCCCTTTCCATTGTTCAGCAAAAGGTTTCTGTCCTAAAGTAATCTTAAGAAGGGAGGAGGAGGAACCTCTCATGCCAATGGGGTTCACATTCCAATAGCCAAGACCCACTATCAATAGGAAATTTTTCAAGTATGAAATTTCCCAATGATGAAATTTCCAACATTTATAAGTCTAAGAAATTTTGAGGTTTACAGAAATATAATGCTACAAACCTGTTGTAAAAAAAATATTACATTTGAAATATTGTTTAATTTTTGTTATTTTTTTAAATATTGATTTTATTGTTAAAATTCTCCTATGTTGTGCTGTACATCACTTGAATCAATTTTCCAACTTTACAAAAATTTTTATCACCTGCTACTTAATGATGGAAAGGATTGCATTTGTAATCCTAGGCTTAAGATCATCCAGAATTGAAATTTTGATGCATATATGAGAGTTTTGAAATTACCCCACAAGAAAAAGTCAGCTACTGAGCTGGCCAAGCAAGAGAACCTCTTCTATTGCTTTCCTAGTCCAAGGAAATGTCATTAAGAAATTGTCACTCATGCCATGAAGTATGACAGGATACTCTGTCATGTTAAAGTGAAAATGAAAAAAAAGTATTGTTTAGAATTCACAAATAAAATAAAGACATAAGAAATTTGAATGATTAAATTTTCAAATAATTTTGGGGGTAAATTTGTAGCATTTATGCTTCTGAAATTACTGAAGCTTTAAACTGGTCTAAAACTTCTGGGATTTGCTATCGATGCATTTGTTTCTATTATTAAAATACAAGTTCCTTTCCAGGAGAGATTGTATGCTCAGCACTGATGCCTGGCACATAATAGGTGCTTGATAAATACCTTCTACAGATTGATATATCAAAGGCAGTCATCAATTTGAGAAGAAATTGTTTCTGGAAACAATAGTTTTAAAGCATTTTGAGGCTGATTCTACAGGAGTCTCTGAATTAGGATTTTAATTGGAGAAAGAAAAAAAGCAGTCCCTATTACAGACCATCTAGTCTCTCTTATTTTATAAATGAGGAAAGTGCATCCAATATTGTACAGCTCATAAGTGGTAGGGTCACCACTTAAGGTCATAGATCTAAATCTTTAAAAGACTTGAGAGGTCATCTAGTCTAAAGCCTTCATTTTATAACCAAGGAAACAGAAACCTAGATCAGCTTGCCCAAGGTCACACAGAGAGGAAGTGTCAGAGTGAAATGTGAACCTAAGTTCTTTTATTTCCAGAGCCAGTGCTCCTTAACACACTTTCTCAGGTATGTTCCACTTTACCACCTCACTCTGATCTCCTGAGCCCTTCTAGCCCTTCTACCTCTCACCCCTTACTGCAATACTCTCTCTTCTGCTTCATTTGGATCTGAGGTGCCATGAGAATCCAATGGATCCCTCTGATTTGATTTTAGTTTTTGAATTGAGTTGTACCAATCAATTGAATAGAAACATTTGATTTGTTGTCTCCTCACTATAATAATAATGGCCTATTAAGATAGGCAGGTTTTGTGCTTTTCCAAAGCAATTATCTGTATAAATAGAACAAATTTCTTAACTGGGAATTCTCAATTTGGAATAATAGTACTGAAATCTTTAAAAAATCATGTCTCCTCTATGCTTTCTCTTTTTCAGACTAGAAGGTCTCAGTTCCTCTAAACAGTCCTCATAGTGGAAGGGTTTGTGTCTCTTCGCCATACTGTATTCCTGTGTTTTAGGTGAGCTCAAGCTTATCTATGCCCCTTCTAGAAATTTCCATTCATTATGGAAAATACTATTCCCAGATGACCAGGGAAAAGTAAAACAGAGTTCTATCCTTTGTTCTGGGGATTATATTCCTATTAATGTGTCCTTCAAATACATGCCAGGTATTTGCAAGCCACTAAAATTGGGTTATTCCAGCTCAGATAGGAGGAGAGGAATATACATTCAATCTCCAGAGAGACTTGATAGGGTTTCACTGATAGTTTTGCATTTTGCCTTAAGAGAGTGGAAGGGGGAGGACAGTCCTAAGGCAAAATTTCAAAGTAGGGGAACTTTGTTCCTGATATTTTCTCATTGCCCTGTCTTCATCTCTGGCGCTTCCTCTCCAGGACCCTTGTGTCTATATGATGCTACCTAATGGTATATGCTATCTAAATACTTCCCTGGAGTACCTTGCTGAAGATTGCCATTCTCTAAAATACCACCGGCTCCAAAATTTTACTGTCCTCATCAAATTCTCATCCATTTAATATCCATTTCTGAATTTCAGCTAGCTTCTAGAACAAAAGAGGGTAGGGACTGGATTTATGGTTTCCTCAGGAGGAATAAATTCCATCTACTAATACAATACAGAACCTTCTCTGCAAAATCTAGTCTTAGAGGGAGTTTAGTGTCTTGTCAAGGAGTTTCCTATAGCCATTATGTGTCACAGATGGGACTTAACAATTATAAAGTTCTTAAAATGTGAATAACTAATAGTCTTTTACTAATTCAGGGGCATTCACATTGCAAAATTTAAGATAAATGTTTCCATGGTAGAGTTTCACATAGTGAAGTATTGTCAGGCAGGGAAGGCCTTCCTGAGTCCTTTAAATTTCCTCATGGAGAAGTCAGAGATGGAGGATTGAACAGAACACTTAATAAATTAATTCTCCCTTCTCTGGTCGATAAAATCAAGAGGGCTAAGGATATAGATTAACAGAGATAACGACTTGTTAAAGTCTTAAAGGAAGTATAAAAAGTGCTAAAATTTATTCCTTTTTTGAGTTGTGAAGTTCTTAAATCTAGCTTAAGCAGCTTTACACATATCATCTCATTTGAACTTCACCACAATGTAGCTACTGTGATTTTCTCATGTTATTCTGCAATCCTCCAACCATGCACATCCCCACACCAATATTATTTAAAATGGCTTTTGCCATTTTTGTCAGTCCAATACAGCAGTCAACTGGGACTTCTGAAGACTGATGATGAAGCCCCCTTTAAATAAAGGAGAGGAGACACATAATGAGATCTGTACTTCAGACATAGCCATTTGCCTAATTTAACTAAATATCTCAAAGAATGGCTTCTATTTAGGGGATGGGAAAGAGTAGATAGGTGGTTATAGTAATGCCAATAATGTACCAATAAAAGAAGACAAAGCATCATAGAACAATGAAGCATGTTTTTAAAAAAATGTCCAGAACAGAGCAAAACAATGTCAGGAAGGGACATGGGCAAGTAGGAATGTTTTTGTTACTACTATGTTCAACTTAATATTCACTTAAAAATTAACTAAAGTTCAGTTTAATTATTTAAATTAATTAAATGATACTTCTGTTCCTTGTAAGTTAAAGGATTCATGTTTGTCATTTGATAAAGTCATAATTTCAAAATAAAGTTATAAAAAAGGAATAGTCAGACCTCATCCTCTCTTTGCCAGTCTTTGCATACTCTACTCTCACCTCCCCAGTCACTAAAATCCAGCTTCCCCAGCCTTCCTACTGTTCTTTGAACATTGTGCTCCATCTTTATTCCCTGGGTCTTTGAAGTCGACTGAAATATTCTCTCTCCTCCCCTCAGCCTCTTGATTTCCCTGGCTTCTTTCAAGTCTCAGATCAAATACCATCTTCTGTAGGAGACCTTTTTTAGTACACCCTCTTCTTCCCAGCTATTAGTGCTTTCCCTTCTGAGATTACCTTTCATCTACTCTGTATATGTCAGGGACCTCGTTGTTTATATGTGGTCTCTCCCATTAGAATCTGAGTTCCTTTGAGGCAAGGATTATTTTTGCCCATTTATTCTCATCTCCAACACCTTAGCACAGTGCCTAAAACATAGTGCTCCATAACTGCTTGTTGATCAAATGAAGTTAGCTAAGAAATGGACTAGGACTAGGAAGGGACTAGAAAAAGGTCCAGGTAAGTAAGGCATATATTCCTAAAGCTCAGAAACAAAGATTCATTCGAAAGCCAGAATCCAGGAATTGTTTGAGATTCTGTGGTCAGACTGTAAAGATCTGGGGACCAGGACACCTAGAGAGAAATGAGGCAACCTGTGATAACCATGATTTGGAATAAACAAGAACCAGAAATCAGGAGCAAAGTTAATATGGCAAAACGTCATGCACCTAAGTGGGGAATAGAACTATCCTGTTTGCTATGATCATCAGTAGAAGGAGATCCAGCCCTAGAGATAGACTCTTACAGTCTTTCAATAATACAAATTTTAGCAATTAACTATCTCCTCTCTTATGTTCTTAATTGCTTCTTTCCAATAGAATATAAGTTCCTTGAGGGCAGAACTGGCATATATTAGTTTAATAAATGTCTGTCTAGTCAAATCAAATCTCTTTACAACCAAATTACAAGTGCCTTGTGGCAACTATGCCTTTTTTATTGGGGGTAGGGTAGGGAGGGCATGTATATCACACAGAATTTGCACAGAGAAAGCAATAAATTCTTATTATTTGTGTGATTGACTGATTAAGGCCTTTTATATTTTCTTGAGTAGGTTAATCAGCAGAATTAGCTTGCTTTTGGAAGCAGTGTTAAGAAGGAGTTTGTCTTTTATGGCCAACTAATGTATGTGGCATGATAGAGTTTACTGATTATAAGATGTGCCACCATGCCCAAAAGCATAAATAATGCTTTGTTATCCTCGGGATGAAAACAAATTAAACTGGATGGACTTTTTATTGCCCTACTGCCACATGAAAGGCTGGCCAAAGGCTTTTGCAGTAAGCTAATCTTCTTCCTACACTATATTTTTGTTGAAGTGGATGAGTTCAAAGAAAATCCCATACATCTTAAAATCAAGAACAAAACATTGCCAAATGTCCTTGAATTATATCAGTTTTAGTATATGATTAGACCTTTTATAAGTTTTTTAAGCAGGTATTTATTGAGATGAGTATACTCACATTTTTTGTTCTGTATGTCCTTAGTATTGTGTTAAAATTTCCCAACGGCACTGAAATTTCAAATTAATCATATAAATATGAAAGAAAGTTTCAGTTGAAGTTAAAGAACTTGAAGCTTATAAGGAAATATAGAATAAAGCAAGATGTAGATTTTTCCTTTATGAGGAAAAAAGAACTATGTTTTTGGTGATCTTTATGAATTATCAAAATCAGGTTTTTGTTTTTTGTCATGGTCTTTCTGTGCCAATTTAATAATAATAATGATAATTATGACTAGTATTTATATAGCCTCTTTTCCTATATTAACTCATTTGATCCTCACAACAATCATTTTTCAGATAAGGAATTCGAGGCATAGTGAGGGTAGGTGATATGTCCAGAGTCACACAGCTGGAGTCTGAGGAGGATTTGAACTCGTCTAACTGACTCCAAGTCCTATACTTTACTCACTGTGCCACCTAGTTTAGATGAGATCAAAATCCATTTTCCCTAATTTTATTTAGTTTAACAAATTTTATACTATGCCTGTTTTTCTACAGCATCTTAGAAGTGCTCCAGCTTTCTTTTATCCAAAACACAACTCATAGAACTAATTATTTGTGCACATTCAATGTCTATTCTATTTCAGTGATGATGGTGATGATTATGATGTTATGTAATAATAATAATAATAATAGTTGACATTTATGTGGAACCCTAAGATTAGAAAAGCATGCTCCCAAAACTAATTCCCTGGATCATTGCAGATCACTTATAAGGAAGATATTAATATTTCCCCCTTTTCTTCACTGAAGAATTTGTCATTGGTCATAGATCTATTAATGATAAAAAGTGAGATGTGAATCCAGGTCTCTCCTGACTCTGAAACTAGTACTCCTCTCATCTACTACCTTTATATTTTGAATCAGTTAATAGATTTAAATGTAATTTGACATTGAATTAGAGTGGTATATTTACACATTTCTGATCTGCCTTCTTCAGCTTACAGTCTACCACTTCTGATACACACTGAGTTAGGACTCGAAATTGTCTTGACAAGCTCCTATGTTGGGCTTTATCTAATAAGATGATCGCTTCCCATAGACCCCTCATTGTTCCTTAAAGCTTTTTGTGCTTTTGTATTTATTTGTTTACCAAATTTCATAGTGAAAATGGGTAGGGACTCAAATGAATGAAGATTTAGGAAAAACCAGCTTAGCCTGTTCTATGCATATTTAACATTTTATAGTAGTAATTGAATCATTGGTCATACAGCCTGAGTCCCCAGAATAAATCATTTTTACTTTTACTAATAAAGTAAAACTGTACTGACCTGATAAAAATGGAAATTTCTTTTTGGTCTTACAATTTATCAATTTAGAAGTTTGAGTACAGCTATTCCGAGAAAGACATCTTTGGCCTTAGATTCAAACAACATCATAAACCTATGGGATACAGAAATATAATGTTATAAAGATAAAAATAGTTTTAAATTCTAACCATATCTGTTACAATGCTCCAAAAATAGGATTTTTTTGGGGGAAATACTTTGATATTGGACTCCAAAGGGTAGTCATATCTGCAAATTTATAGTTCACTCTTTTTCTCTCTTTGTAGTGTTCTAGAGGGATACAGAGCTGGAAGGGGAAGCTAACACATGGAAACACAGTCAGGATCCAGAAAGATCTTGACAGTCTAGAGCACTGTGTTGGAGCTATTAAAATGAGATTTAATAATGATAAATGTAGTTTTACCCTTAGGTTCAGAAATATAATTTACAATGGGGCATGGTTTGTGAGCCTATTTTGCCTCAAATATGTTTTGGTCCATGCTTCCTTAAACTCTTGGAGCTGGGAAATACAATGCTAGTAAAGCTTAGCCCAAAGAAATGATTGTGTCATTTTGCTTGAGAAAGATAGATATTTAATGGAAATGATCAGCCCATAGATTTTATGATCAATGATTGATTCGTAAGTGAACCAGCAGATCTAACATGAGGAACTAAAGTCCATAATGAACATTTAAATAGAGGTTAGTCTATGCAATTTTATACTTTTAAAACTTAAAGCATTAAGTTTTTTTGTATGTCAAAGATTTGGGGGATATATTAAAATGACTCCCATAGATGCAAAATAGAGTCTTTTAGAGTTGTCTGAAAAATGTTGCACAATTATTCCTGGAAATAGAATGGGATTATATTCACAATAAATATCACCAGATCTTACTTGGCCATGAGGCTATGTGGACTTCCCAACTTCTCAGAGGAAAGAACAAAGAAGAGTAAAGGTGAGAACATGACCAAGTCTTCATATCTCTGCTCAACCCCAGGGAAAGGAGGAAAGAAAGGAAAATATGAGAAGGCTTCACTCTTTTGTTCAACACAAATGGGAAATGAAAGGGAAAATGAAAGATATGTAATAGCTCCTGTCCTATGAATAGTATATGTATGTATGTCCTTGTCACCTGGAGGTAACAGAGCAAATGAAGTCATTATTCAACACCTCAGCAACCCTGGCCTGAACTTAGAGGCCATTCAGACCCTCTCCTCACATTGTATAAGTTAGGCTATTGAGTTTCGGAGAAGAGAAGTGTCTTGTTCAAAGTCAAGACCAGTTGGTTGGGAAGCTTGTACTACGGATTAAATTAGTCTCATCCTCCATTCTTCTAGTAGGGCCCAAGACTCTGCCTTTGCTCTTATTCTCAAGAGTGAGTCAATGCCCATCTATAGAGAAAGCCCTACCATCGTAAGGAGTAAGCATGAAAAGAGAGTTATCTGACTACTGTTAAGTGATTGCTAGTAAGTTTACCACATTGGTCCCTGAGGGAACATATGGCACTAAATTAAAAGGAATCTGACCCAATTTACAATTATAAATAAGTATTTTACAATGAAAATCAAAACTCTCAATCCCATAACCCATTTGGGAACATTCCTGTGTTGGTGGAGGATACATAAGGGAGTAATAGGTTGTTTTTGCCATTTTTTCCCCATTTAACCAGCTTTAAGGGTCATTGTCAAATATGTTAATAAAGTGGATAATGGAGCAGAGAATACCTTATAATAGCCATAGATGAGAGCAATTCATCTGAAAAAGATCTAAGGGTTTTAGTGGATCAATAGAAGTCAAATATGTGATATGGCATCCAAAGAAACTAATTCAATCAATCAATGTCCAGACCATCGTAGCTGGGTTTTGAGGACTATGACTTCAATGCTGGTGGAGTTGGCTCTGTCGAGGACTTCCTGATTGGTGATTCAGTCTTGCCATCGGATCCTCATGATTGACCGGAGGGAGCGTTGGTGGAATTGCTCCAGCTGTTTCATGTGCTTTTGGTACAGTGTCCATGTCTCACAATTGTACAGGAGCGAGCTGAGGACCGCTGCATTATACACTTTGAGCTTCGTCACAGTGCTTACACCGCTGAGTTGGAGGACTTTGCAGCGCAGCCGCCCAAGTGCCTGGCTGGCCTTTTGGATCCTGGCATTAATCTCGTGGTCTAGGGACCCATTGTTGGTGATGGTGCTGCCCAGGTACTTGAAAGTGTTGATGTTAGAAAGCTGCGTGCCGTCGATTGTAATGCACGGCTGATTCGTTGGCCTCCCTGGTGCACGTTGGAACAGCACCTCTGTTTTGCTGAGGCTGATAGTCAGGCCAAACAGTTTTGTTGCGGTAGAGAACCTGTCCACAATGGTTTGGAGATGATTTTCTTGGTGGGCCATGAGAGCACAGTCATCTGCAAAGAGAGCTTACAGGATGAGTCTCTCTGTTGTCTTTGTTTTTGCAGTCAGGCGGCGAAGGTCAAATAGTGTGCCATCCAGTCGGTATTTGATGTAGACGCCCAGGTCTAGATCCATCACAGCATGTCGTAATACTTGGGTGAAGGATAGGTTGAATAGTACCGGAGTGAGGACACAGCCTTGTTTCACGCCATTGGAGATGTTGAAGCGATCGGAAGTCTCTCCACCAGATAGAACTTCCCCTGTCATGTCGACATGAAAGAGCTGGATCAGTTTGACGAATTTTGCTGGGCAACCGAGCTTACTGAGGATCACCCACAATGTGTCCCTGTTCACTGTGTGGAACGCCTTTGTCAGGTCTTGAAGAGGGTAGATGGGGTTAGGATAGATGAGTGTGCACAAAGATACTTGTGTGTGAAAGAGATTTAAGTGGAAAAGCCAATGCACAGAGACAGTCCCACTCTCTCGGCGTTGGAAGCCTGGGTCCAGTGGCACGAAAAATTGTTATGTCTGGAGACTTCCTCAGCTGCATTGGATGGCCTTGTTGTCCTTTGTGCTCCAACACGCCCTAAGCACTCCACAGTGCTTTGCTGCTTCGCCCTCTCAGCCGTTGAACCTTCTTATTGGTTTCTTCCGTCTATTCAGCCAAAGCAGTCTTCACATGCTGGGTGAGCAAAGCCCTAGTTCACCAGGGGTCGACGACCCAATGGCTACCCTCACAAGGTTTAGCTGGCCTGTTGAAGCCGTTGCCTGGGGTGTGGCCGCTGCCACATGCTAGCAGCTACTGGGAGCCACAAGTGAGAGCTGGGTGTCAGGTGAGGGTCAGAGGCTGGAGAGCTGCCCTAGGAGGGCACAACAAGCCCTCCATACCAGAGATACTACCCCTTCCCTGAGCACCCCATACTCCCCAGTGTCCAGGACTAGAGAAGGCATAAGGGGCCATTTTAGGGATTTGTGAGAAGCAAATGAGATAATATTGGGAAAGCACTTTGCAAACCTTAAAGTGCTATAGACATACTAGTATATATTATTGCTGTTATACTCTACCTTAGCCAGACCATATGTGATGTATCATATCTATTTATTATGTCTGTATTTGAGAATAAGATTGATATACTGGACAACATGCAGAAGGTGAAGAACCTTAAGAATCATGGTGTGTGAGGCTTAGTTGAAGGAAATAGGAATGTTTGCAGATTGGAGAAGATTGGGAGGGATGAGAAGAGAAAGAACATGAGAATTGTCTTCAAGTCTTTGAAGACTCAGACCAATCATATAAAAGAGGAATTGGATTTTTTATGCATGGCTTCCTGAGGCAGGAAAAGAATAATCATTAGCAATTCCCAAAAAGTAAATTTAGACTTCGGATATAAAGGAGGGAAATTGTTAAAATTAGAGCTATCCAAAATTAGGACAAGTTGCCTTAAGAGGTAGTGAGTTTCTCCTCCATGGAGCTCTTCAGATAAAAGCTGGACCTCTATTTGTTGGGTATACTGTAGAGGGAATTTGTTTTCAGGCATGAGATGGATTTGAAGATCTCTGAAGTCCTTTTCATCTCTGAGATTCAGTAGTTCTTTGAAATGAAATAGACTTCACTTTTTGGCTTTGAAACCAAGGTGGTGACCCCCTGTCCCCAAACCAACATATGTTGTACCTTTCTTATTTTAGTTCTCCATGTTGGATTCTGTGAAAAGCATTAAGATGTTCTCACATTTGGTAGAAGCTCTTTACTTTCACACTTGGATTTCTAAAACTGCTAATTAATGTGCTGCAGATCTTAAATATTATGTCAGACATTAAAAATGAACTACACTATTGAATTTCAGTGATCTGCCAATTAATTCTCAAGTAACATCCTTTTAGGGTGCAAGGAATCCTGATGTTATATTATATTGCCGAAATATACTTTTTGTTTAACAACAAGAGACATGGAGTTCAAGACCACAGACATTTAAAAACATCCCAGGCTTGATATGATGGCAAAAAACCTATAATCCTAGGTAGTTGGGAGGCTGAACCTGAAAGATCTTTTGAATTTAGGGCTCCAAGCTGTGGTGGTCTATACCAATCAGATGTTGTTAGTCAAGTTTGGTATTATTCATGTTTGCATTGGAATTAAGGTTATCTCAGTTTGGTGATAGAGCAAGTCAGAGTTCCTAGTTTGATCAGCAGTCAGATCAGGTCTGTGGGTAGACCCTGTCTTCCAAGCTGGACAAAATAGGGAGATCTAGTCTTGAAAGTTGGGTGGCGGGGAGAGAAGAAAACATGTGAGAAAATTAAAGATCTCTATTTATCTTTGCAAGCATCTTGTACTTGAATCCTTTCACAATTAAAATAAACCAATTGATTTTTATTTAACTAAATGTGAATTATGTTCATTTCTTTGACTCATAGTAATGACAAACACATGTATATAATATATAAATATAATATATAATAGTATACAAATATATGCATTCATATGTAAAATAGTGGCACATGCACTGCTAGCATGCTAAATGAAGTCCCTCAGAGTGCTCACCATCCAAATCTTGTACTGAGCAATAGAATAGTCTCTGCCCTTAAAGGAAATAAAAGTTATGCCAGCTGGTCACCTCAGAATGATGATTAGAGTTTCATCCTACTGGAAATTTGTCTAGTAGTTGAATTATAAATATGAAGCCGCATAATTAGAAGTGGGAAAAGTAAAATGTTAGTGAATGTCACTGGATAATATTTTAAATTGTCTAATTTTTCTTTTATTTGTCTTTTGTTCTACAATCAGTGTTAGAGTAGTGAAAAAAGAGTTGGAGTATGCTAAGATTCAATGGTTTTTAGAGCATATGCAAGTACTGACTTAACTGTCAGTGTTCTAATATGGTATCCTTGTCCAGTCACAACCAAGTCAACATAAAAATATAGGAACTGAATCATTATTAATATTCTTATAAATGAAATCAGAAGACACAAAAGAGGTTCAGTTAATGGAATGATGGCTTAGAGGTTCTTTATGGAGAGGCAAATAAAGAAGTTTATTTTTTTATTATGGCTCCAAGGAAAATAAGTAACATAATTTCATGGGAAACATGTTTATCTTGTACTACAGTATTCATGATGAGAATTTGCCAAAAAGTAAAAAATTTAAAAACCAGCAACAACCTCCTATGGAGATAATTGCATCTTATAGGCTGACATCTCTTACAAAAATGAGAAAAAAGAGACAGTGCTTGAAAAAGTCTCAAAGAGCCTCTAAATTAAGCCAAGATAAACTTTAATGTGCAGTGATTTTAAAGCAAATGTGGGTAAAGAGAAAGATAGTGAAAAATATGTTGGATATTGTGACCTGGAATTAAAAAATGATGGAAGTCAATGACTTCTAGACTACAAAGAAACCTTTATGCCATAAAAATCTTCTCCAAGAAGAGAATTAGAATGCTCTGGACCTGCTGAACAATGGACAGGATTAAAAAAATGAGATGGACTCTAACTTGACAGGAAATATATAATTACAGATGTGTGAGTCATTTATGAATCATCTATGTACTGTCAAACTATTACTTGTTAGATAAGAACAAATACTAGACCAGCAGTTTCATTGCTCTTAGGAACTATCAGATGAGAAAACTCCATTGCTACTTATAATCTTAGAAAGTTGTTTAGAGCACTAAGTTGTTATGAGACTTATTAGAAAGTACATCAAGATCTATACCAGATTAGAAAAAAAAAATTAGAAGATCTGGCATGAAATTAAGACATGCTCTAATTAATCAATTAAAAATTTCTTTTTAAATCTGAACCTCTGGTTTCCTAGTTTTCAGAGAAGGAAGAATTCCCTTCAAAGTTCAGTTTAAGCACCACTTCCCACCATTTCTAATTCCCTAAGGTATTCATGTCTCCTTTACCAAAAGTTATCTCTGTATTTACTCCGCATATATTTTGTATTGACCTGTATGTGCATATAGCTTCCCTGATAGACTAGAAGGTTCATGAAGGTAGGGATTATTGGATTTTCTTCTTTGTATCCACAGGAAAAAATAGGAAAGAATTTCCCATACTTGTTGATTTGAATGTGTTTGGATATTGTCCCTACCCATTCTCTTTGATAAGCATTCTTATATAGTCCAGAGACCAGGCTTGCTGATTGAGTGTGAGTGATGAATCTAGTTCATATCTTCCTCCAGTGCCTGATAGTGAGTAGAGATCAAGGTTCTCCAGGATTAAGCCAATGGAGCACAAGTTCTGGTAGGTCCTCTCAAGCTGGAAATACTGTGTATTAGCCCACTGTCTTTTTTTGGGGGGTGGTCACCCAATAATCAACATAGTTAATGCCTTTTTTAGTCAAAGCAACTCTCAAAAAAACTTTACCAGGTTTTAAAAGGTATACACTATATATTTGTAGAAGGATTACCCACAATATAACTTTAAATTGGAAAGCATCTAATTATGCACTGACTGTATATAAGGGAAAGTGTGTAAGGCCTGAATTTAGCTTTTGACAATTTTTAAAGGACTATATTAATTTATTTGAATTTATTTGAACTCATGTCCCTGTCTATTCTCTGAATATTTGGTCCTCATTACAAAGACTATGCAGCATTATTTTCCTAGAGCATTTTTTGATGAGAATTGTCTTTTGTCTCATTTGCTATAAATAGAGAAACACATCTCTCAGCGATTGTTCTAAGCATTACATCAGAAAGAATGGATTTAGAATAGTTGACAAACCCTACACATTATAACCCATGAGTTATAATTTCACAGACTGCTTCTTTTAATTCAATTCATTCATTTAAGAGACATTTGTAAAGGATCTATTAGATATGAATTAGGTATCTATAAGTTTGTCATTTTCTTCAGGCATGTGCCTGATACACAGTAGTTGCTTAATAAATGTTTCTTGATTAGCAATGAGGGTTCATGATGAGATTTTTACTTCTCAATCTGTGATTACAGGAAGATTTAGGGGCATGCTTCAGTTTATTAAAAATGATGACTAAAGGACAATAGAAATTTGCTGTAGCATTAAGGTCAAAGAGGAGTATTGTAGAGATGGTTCTGGACTTGTGGATGAGTCGAAGGCTAGGGCACTAAGACTCAACTCAACTAAAGCTCAACTTTGCTGATTTAATTGCAGGCTGAGGATTATTGAGAATTGATTTATTTCATTTGTGACGCTGAATTGCAGTATCTATGTAATTGGTCCATCGCCATGAATCCGAGAGCTGTGGGAAGCAGTATATGTGGTATAAGTGGGGGAAAGGAGCACTTAACTCAAGACTGGAGAGACCCTTAGTGAATTCTTCCTACAGTTCTTACTCACTCTATGACCACGTGGAAAGTCAGTTAACTTCTCTGAGACTCAACAAGTAAAAAAGGAGGCAGGACCTAATATAAATATATATATATATATATATATATATATGTATATATAAAATGGGGTTATTGAGAAGTAGAAATGAGATGTTGTATATACAGGGCTTTACAAACCTAAAAGCATGATTTAAAAACACAGGGATATCCCCAAAGTCTTTTGTGTTTTATTATGTTATACATAATTATACATAAATTACATACATATATTATACATTACACATAAATTATACAAACACAAAATAACACGAAGACTTTTGGGACATTCTGTGGAAGGGAATGCCCTAAATCTTAATTTTCTCATCTATAAAATGGGAGTAATAATATCTGTAGTACCCACCTGCTAGGATTTTTGTGAGGTCCACTTGATATGTGTGTGTATGTATTTTGCTCAGTCATTTCAGTCATGTCTGACTCTTTCTGACCCCATTTGGGGCTTTCTTGGCAAAGATACTAGAATGGTTTGTAGTTTCCTTCTTTAGCTCATTTTATAGATGAAGGAACTAAGGCAAAAAGAATTAAGTGACTTACCCAGAGTCACATAGCTAGTGAGTGTCTGAGGCCAGATATGAACTCAGGAAGAGATGTGTTGCTAACTCCAGTCCTGGTACTCTATCATAATATGCATACTTCTTGATAGAATTTAGAGCATTATACAATTTTCAGTTATCAGTAAGTCATAAAATCATAAGATACAGAAGGGATCCCAGGGGGCATCTAGTCCATCCCACTCAAGTTCTACTGCAGGAGAATGATGGAGTAAGGTAAGGCACTATTTGGCAAGTATTCATTCTAGAAACAGAATTGATGTAGCTATTCATGAAGCATCAATTATATATTGGGTATTGTGTTAGGTGCGAAGAATACAAATTAAAAAATGAGATAATCTCTGGGGTCTCCAGGACCTGAACTGTGTGTGTGTGTGTGTGTGTGTGTGTGTGTGTGTGTGTGTGTGTGTGTGTGTGTGTTGGGGTGGAAATATGTTCATAGATAAATTAAAAAATTCACAAACAGAATAAAAACAAAGTGATATCAAGGAGGTGGACACTAACTCTAGGGAGAATTAGGAAAAGTCTCTTGATAGAAGGAAACAATTGAGATAAACCCCAAAGGAAGCAATCAATTCTAAGAAGCAAAGCTGTAGAGGAAGAGAATTCCAACTAACAGGTTCAGATTGTGCAAATAAAGAGAGGTGAGGGACAAAAATTCATATATACAAAACAGTAATGAGTCCAGGCTGGGGCCAATTCCTCTGTTTAGATCAAGTAAATGGATAAAAGCAAGGTTGGGTTTTTTTCTCCCTCCATCTTCCCTCAGGACATCAGATTTTACCAAAATGTAGGTTCTTGGACTAACCTGAGTTTTGGTCCACTTCCATATTTACTTCAAAATTTAACAGTTTCCCCAAATTGTGCATATTCTTTGACCTAGTGATACAGCTACTTGTCCTGTATCCTAAAGGGAACAAAGAAAGAAGAAAAAGCCCCATGTGTACAAAAAAGTATTTATAATAATTCCTATTCAAAATGGCAAAAAAGTTGGAAACAAAGGGGGTGCCATCCATTGGGAATGACTGAACAAATGGTGGTTTATTAATGTAATGGAATCTGTGCCATAAGAAATGATGAAAGGTGGGGCAGGGTTGCTCAGTGGATTGAGAGCCAGATGGGAGGTCTTGGGTTCAAATGTGGCCTCAGACACTTCCTAGCTGTGTGACCTGGGGCAAGTAACGTGACCCCCATTGCCTAGCCCTTCCCACTCTTCTGCCTTAGAACCAATAATAGTATTCATTCTAAGACAAAAGGTAAGGTTTAAAAAAAAAGAAATGATGAAAGGTGGTGGACAGCTTGGTGGCTCAATGGATTGAGAACCAACCCTAGAGATGAGAGGTCCTAGGTTCAATCTTCCTCGCTAAGTGACATTGGGCAAGACATTCAACCTCTGTTGCTTAGCCCTCACCTTTTTTCTACCTCAGAATAGTACACAGTTTTGATTCTAAGTTGGAGGGAAAGGGTTAAAAAAAGAAATGGCTAAAGTATGATTCCAGAGAAGCCTGGGAAGATTTGTATGCTCTAATAAAAAGTGGAGGGAACAGAACTAGAATGATGCAATACCAACATTGTAAAGACAAATCACCTAGAAAAACTTAAGAATTCTGATCAATGCAATAACTAACCAAGATTCCAGAGGGCAGACAATGAAACTTGCTGTTTACATCAGTTCAGAGAGGAAATGGACTCAGAATGCAGAATGACACCTATTTTTGGACATTGTCAATATGCGGGCTTTTTGACTGGGAATTTTTATTATCAGAATTTTGTTTTTGCTTTCTTGTTTGCCTTTTCCTTTTTCCAATGAGAGGGGTGGGAGGAAGAGCAAATAAATGTTTGTTAGCTGACAAATGAAAAGCAAAATAAAATAGGTTACACAAAAATGGATTAATGATTAGAGGGACCTTAATAACATGCCATATGAAGTTCAAAGGTTTTCATAGTCTTTACAATGCATTGTAGATTGCATCTGTCTCATACCTTAGTAGACTTCTAATTCTAGTTCAGGTAAAAAAAAAAATCCTAACCTGATGACTACCTCTTTGTAATGAGTCTTTCCAAATTTAGCTAGGTTGGCTTTTGGATGATATCCATTAAATTCAACCAAAATTTCTTAAGCACCTACTCTGTGTAAGGTGGGCAGCTAAGTGGAGACATATTGCAGAGTGCCAGACCTAGAATCAATAAAACTCATATTCCTGAGTTCAAATCTGGCTGCAGAACCTGGACAAGTCACTTAACCTTGTTGGTCTCAGTCTCCTTATCTATAAATTGAGCTGGAGAGAAGGAAGTGGTAAAATGGCTCCAAATGGGGTCACAAAGAGCTGGACATGACAGAAATGACTGAACATTGGGACAAAGGCAAAAATAAAATTTTCTCCTGGATATGAGAGGTCTCCTTGATAAGACTAGCCACAACTTGTGCTCTATTAGTGCAAGGCTTTGAGAAAAAGTCTTTAGGAGAGACGTGCTCCCACAAAGCAAAGAGATTAAAATATGATGGCTTCCAGCCCAACTTGCTTTATTTCTGCTCCGTTTCCTTTGCCTGTGTGGCAGATAATGAAACAGAACAAGAGAGCAGGTGGTTTGCATGGCTGAGCCTGTCTTAGGACACCCACAGGCCCCAGCTGATCCCCCTTCCACAGCCCAACTGGCTCTTCTTTAACTCCTCACTGCACTATAGGAGGCAACATCTGCTTTCTGGAATAACTCCCCCTTCCCCAAATACACTCCTTAATCGACCCAAGTGCTTCTGGAGAAAGAGGATTTTGTCTTGTATTAGTGAAGCAAGGAGAGTTTTTAGCTCAGAGTTATCAGATTATAGCTTAAATAATAGACTCTAATATAATATGCTAGATCCAGAAAGACACTGATAACCATATAAGACTAAAAACTAGGAGAGGATATTCTCTTTTTCATATATAAGCTTATCACCACAATGGAGCTGCCACCACATTTTATATTGCAGGATAATGTCTTTAAGGATGTTGCTGATGAAAATAATGATAAATTTAAAAAAAATCATAGCTAGCATTTATATCGAGGCAACTAAATAGAGCTCCAGCCTGGAGTCAGGATGGTTCTTTTTCCTGAGTTCAAATACAGTACCAGACACTCACTGAACAAATACTTAATCCTGTTTGCCTCAGTTTCTTTACCTGCAAAATGAACTGGAGAAGGAAATGGCAAACCATTCCAGTATCTTTGCCAAGAAAACCCCAAATGGGTTCATGAAGAGTTAGATCTAGCTGAAATCCATTGGGAAATGTTCTTTAAAATTTGTAAAGTACTTTATGTGTTGCCTCATTTGATTCTCACAATCATGCAATATAAGTGCTATTCTCATTTTGCAGATGAAGAAACTGAGGCAGAGAGCAGATAATGTGCCTTAGGTCATACAGTGGGTAATTAAAATAAATAGGAAAATTAACTTAGTTTCCCTGAATCCTAAGTTCAGCACTCTATCTACTGTGCTACCTTTGAGGGGAAAAGATCCATAAAGTTTTTGGATATTTGTTTCACATCTCCTCCCCTCTGTCTAACCCCAAATGTTTGTGAAGCCATTTTTATGTTCTTTGTTTTTTTTTCATTGCTTTTCTTTTATCCTTTTTTTCCTACTTCCAAATGGTTATTAGGCTTCCCTAAGAAGGACATAGTCTTTTTCTTAGATAGCCAAGTGACTCAGTAGATAGAGTTCCGTGCCTGGAATCTTGAAGACTCTTCTTGCATTCAAATCTGACCTCAGACACTTGTTAGCACTATGACCCTGTGTAAGTCACTTAACCCTGTTTGCCTAGCCCTTGTTCTTCTGTCTTAGAGTTGTCCATAAGACAGAATATAAGGGTATTAAAAATTAATACAGAGAATAAAATCCATAGAATTATAAAGGAAGTCAATGGTTAGTGAAAATAAAGGTCTTCTTTTTTTGGTCTCCTCTCCAAGTTCTTGAACTCCCTGATATCTATCTACAGATACTTCCATAGTTGCCTAGTTAAGAATCCCTGAACCAGAGAGTGCCTTGGGCTCTTTTCAGATCTCCAATCTAACAGAATTAATCTATAATTCTGAAAGAAGGAAGAGAATGCTAGGGAGAGCTACAACTGGGTTGGCTAGAGATGAGCGGTAAGAAGGGACGTAACAGAGGAAAATAATTTTCAACTAAAGCCAACAATGATCAAGGTCAGTTTTTGCCTCTGAGTTTGGAGGAGAGGAAGGTGCTGCTTAAACATTGTCATTAATGGTGAGAAAATTGCATTGATTAGGGAATTAAGAAACCAACTAGACCTCTTCTAGCTCAACCCACAGTAAAATCCTTACTTATTGTCCTAATAACAGCTCTAAGGTAGGCAAGGCAAATGGAGTTAAATAATTTGTCTAGGGTCATACAGTTAGGAAGTACCTGAGCCCAGATTTGAATCCAGATCCTTCCAACTCCAAGCCTGGCACTTGATACACTGTACTGCCTGACTACCCCCAGAGACTGATTTTTTAAAACATAGGGTGCCATTTTAAACAGGAACCAGGTGTACTTATCAAAGTATATTGCTTCTTTGTCCAAGATGAGAAGCATGTATACTCAATGTTCATGCCAAACTTTAGCTATTGAGATAATGATTAGCCGAAAGACAAATGAATGATTAGATGAGAAATTTATTAGATAGTAAGATTTCAATGATATATTTCCATTTCAACCAAATACCAATTTGGATGATTAGAAATACAAATTCAAGATCTCTTTCCATTGGCAGAAGTACCTAGGGAAATGAAGGAAATGTTAAAGAGTTTTACAAAGACAGGGCAGTGTGGTGGATTGAATACTGGTCGTGACCCTAGACAAGTTTCTTAATCCCTCTGTGCCTCAGTTTCTTCCTCTATAAAAGTGTATAATAAAACTTGCAGTCTTCATCTTGAAGGATTCTTGTGAGGCAGATGAGAGAATATATATAAAAATGCTTTGAAACACTTTAAATAACATCAAAATGTTAGTTATAAATATATTTGTACATACATTTTTTCAAATAGCAGTAAGGGGAGAGTACTATTTTTCATTTGCTTCAGCTCTTACACCTAGGTGGCAGGCAGATCAGTGGTTAGAGCACCTGGCTAAGACTTAGGATGACTTGAGTTCAAATCAGACAATGACTAGCAGTATCACTCTGGTTTAGTCACTTAAACTTTTTCTACCTCTTTTTCCATAATTATAAAATAGGGATCATCATAGTACCTATCTCCCCAGGTTGTAGTATAGATAAAATGAGATAATATTTATAAATGCATAGTATAATGGCTGGCACATAATAGGAGCTATATTATTATTACAATACTAAATATATTATTTCATTGGCTTAGGAAACTCCTGGTGAGGAAACTCCTCTTACCATCACCGATCAATAATTGTTGAACAGTTTTATGGTTTAAGAGATTTGTCTTGGACCCTGAAGGGTTAGGTAAGTTCCCCAAAGTCACCCAGCCAGTAATTAGCAGAAGTAAGACTCAAACTCAGGTCTTCCTGCCTCCCACTCTCACAGTGAATTCAGATAATATTTTTCTGGTCTTATGAATTCAAAACAAACAGGAAATGATGGAATATGGGACTGACTCCTGAAAGCTTGGTTGCTATGAGCTAGTTTTCTTTTTTCAAATGTGGGTTTAAATAGTACAAGAAGACACTCTCCTTATAAAGAGGGAGTTCAGCAGGTGTTAAAGTCACTAAAATACCTAATTAAGGCTGTCTTCTTAATGTAATCAGATTATTGAAAGAGCATTTCAAACAGGAGAGCTTAAAAAAAAAAAACGTGGGTCCACGGTTTTTGTATTGACATTTGCCCATTTTTGAAGATCTTTGCAAGGCACCCACACAAGTGAAGGAAGGAAATCCTGGGTTAAGTTCTTAACAAATATTATCTCATTTGAGTCTCGCAATGACCCTCTGTAGTAGGGGATATTATTGTCCCCATTTTACAGTTAAGGAAATTATGGCAGACAGAAGTTAAATGACTTGGCAAGTGTCTAAATGATATAACTAGTCAGTGTCTAAACCTAGATTTGAACTCAGGTCTTTCTAACTCCACTTCCAACTGTCTGTCCTTGGTGTTTTCAGTAGGAAAGAATACTGTTTAGAACAAATTTAATAGTCATCCATTGTTTCTAATTCCATTTGACACTCATTTCCCCAGTGGGGCATATATAGTCAAGAACTGATTGCCATGAGTATGGGGATTCATTTTATGTATTCAGTTATAAATTCTAATGAATTAAACTTGTAAGATAACAGTTTGTGTCTGGGTACCCATATAGATTTCTCCTCTCTAGCCTAATCTTAAAGGGAAGATGATGATTAGGTATTAGTATTTTAATATATTACATCTTTGGAATATATTGAACTTGCTCTTCCTTGGAAATTAGAGACAAATGAGTGCTTGGAACCTCATTCTTTGTTATGGGACTTGTCAGACAGTTTTTGAGGTCAGATGAAAAGCAGTGGCATCTATCCACCAGGAGCCTGATGAGTGCTGATGCCCTCACTCTTCTCAGGCTGTTCCTGCCAGCTACAGGCACATATGAGACCCCAAATATAGTCAGCCCCCTAAAGAGATCTACACTCTCTCAGGAAATAGAAACCTGGATCCTTATCTCCTGGGAGCAGTGCCGGAGAGCTTCTCCATACTGTAAGGGTGGGGATAGGCTGGCAGTGTACACTTGAGAGTTCTTTGGGGTACCGGGTTCTACATAGGACCTACCATTCTATCCATGCATAAAATACCCTACCTAGGATTCCTGGGACAGCCAGGGAGTGAATCAGAAAGAGTATTGGAAGCTGGGAGCCTCAGCAAAGTTCAGTGACCCTAGGCAAGTCACAAACCCCAGAAGCCTCAATTTCCTTATCTGTAAAATGAAGATAATAATAGCCCATACCCTATAGGGTTGTTCTGAGGATCAGATGAGGTCACATATGTAAAGAGCTTTGTAAACTGTAAATGCTGGTTGTATATGTTTATAACACTATTCTACTAATATTAATTATAGTATTATAATAACATTAGTAGTATTATTTTAATGGTATTATCATAATATTTTAATCACATAATAGTATTATATATATATTAATTATAATGATGGTATATTAGTAATGTGGTTAATAATATTATAACAATATTATAGCGCTATTATTAATCATTATAACAGTATTATGGTGATTTTTAGTCATTATTATAGCAATATTATAGAGATATTATTTCAATAGTATATTAGCAATATGGTTAATAATAGTACTATAATATTATTATAGTGATATTAGTCATTATTATAATAATATTAGATATATTAATTATTACTTCAATAGTATGTTAGTAATGTGGTTAATAACACTACTATAACAGTATTATAGTGATATTATTAGTCATTATAACTATTATAAATACTAATTATTATTTTAACAGTATATTAATAATATGGATAATAATATCACTATAATGGTTTTATAGTGATATTAATTATATTATAACAGTATTATAGAGCCATTAATTTAACAGTATTTTATTTTATTTTAACAATATTTTAGTGATATGGCTAATAATGTTACTATTACAGTATAATAGTGATATTATTAATTATATTATAATTATAAATATATTCTCAGTTATATTACTTAATAGTATTATAGTAATATTATTAATAATGTGGTTATATTAAAGAGTATATAATAATAGAAATAATAGTATAACCATATAGTCATTATTATTAAAACACTGGTCTAGTAATGAATGTTATTATAATATTTATGTTAATGGAATTTACATGATTATTTTCTTACCAGTAACAGGAATTTCTCCTTTTCGGGAGGCCTGTAGCTTATATATGGGGCAAACCCTGATGTGCAGGTGTAGCTACCACAGCAAAACTTAGTAGGATGTTTTTACACTTCAAACATGCCTCAGTGGCTTTGTTCCTGAACATCCAGATTTCTCTGTAACCAGCAGCAGCTGGGAAGGCTCCAAGCCCCTGACACACCATCTAACACAAGCTATATCGGTGCGGTTCATTTTTGCTGAAACCTGAATTTGAGTAATATGTTTTCTACTTGATCATGGGAAGCTAGAAAAAGAAGGCCTGATCCTGCATGTATCAGCATTTCCTCACTGTTCAAGCTACCTCTTGTGGCTGTTGGCAGGTTAGAGAATGTTTCATCTGGTGGATAGCATTTCCCACTCCCCTCCCCACCAATAAAGGTAATTAAGCAACAGCCTATAATCTGCACTTGAAAGGAGCTTTTACTTGAAGGTGCCTGGAAAAAGAGTTTGCCATGCATAGACTGCATATTCTATTACAAATATTCTTCTAAAGAGCCTCATTGAAATTCATTATGATTTTTTTTTTGTAAATTCAGCATAATCTGAATGAAATATGTACTAGAAGTTCTTCGGTGATTTGCAGAGTTGTTTTTTTCTTCTATTTAATCTCCAGATTGTGCAGTTCAATATCCAATTTAACTTCCTCTTGCCTTTTTTCAAAATTATTTCTTTATTGTCTAGTCCTTGGCTTTTATGGAATCACAGTGTAAGTTTCAGATAAGTTGTAGTTAGATTACTCCAAAGAATGTTCTTTTGTTTTCTTTTTTTTCCTTATATTTGATGCATGAATGTATTTTGAGCATCAAGGTGGCATAGTGGATAGAGTGGTAAGCCTGGATTTAGGAAGACTCATCTCAGATACTTACTGTCTCTGAGACCCTGGACAACTCACTTAATCTTGTTTGCCTCAGTTTCTTCATCTGTAAAATGAGCTGGAGAAGGAAATGATACACCACTGCAGGGTCTTTGCCAAGAAAAACCCAAATGGGGTCAAGAAGAGACAGATGTGATTGAAATGACTGAGCAACAATGAAGTTAAGAAGAAAAATGTTCAAACCTAAAGATTTACTCTGTTCTGATTCTATTAATGCAGTGTTGCCTTCAGATGATTTAGGGATGGGAAAAGTGGAGTGAATTAGGCAGATACCTGTTGTAGAGTGAAGCAATCTAAAGCTGATCTTTTACACAAAGCAAATCTCAGAGAACTCTGCACTGGTTACATTAAAAAAATTTTTTTAAATCTTATTGAAATGCTCTCATTGAAAGAATGCTATTCAAATCCAGAGAAAGAACTGTAGAAACAGAAATGCATTAGAAAAACATATGATCCATCATGTAGTGTGATAGGGATATGATTAGAGTTTTGATGTTAAAGGATCACTCTACTGCAACTATGAATAACATGGAAATGGGTTTTGAACAAGATAATGGATAACCCACTAGAACTGCTTGTTGGCTTTGGGAGGGGGAAGGAAAGGGCAAAGGTTTGGGGATGAAGGCGATCATGAATCAGGTAACCATGAAAAAAATTGCTAAATAAAAAATAATAAAAAAAGAAATGCTCTTATCTTCCTCCCTTGGCTTTGGACCTACAAGTCTCATGCCTGAACTGAGGCTACATTTTCCTGCCTCTTTGTACTCATCTTTTTATTGCTGAATACCTGGGTTTCAACTTTGTGGGCTTGACTTTCTCTGACTTCTTTGGATCTGTTGACCCAATTACCCCCTTGACTAGGAACAGGGCCCATTAATCACACCCTCATCTTCTCTGCTGGAAAGTAGTGGTGTCATAGTTGTCAAGAACTAAGCTGTACTTTTGTTATTTCCATGATTGGCTCCTGAGAAATGTGAGCTAGCTTTAATTAAGGTTAATATGTAGTTTTGATTAATTTTCCAAATTAAACTAAAAACTTTCTTTTATTTCTGATTCTTCCGTTGATTATTGTTATTGAGAAAAGATTAAGGATTAATCAATAAGCATTTATGATATGATGAATAGTGTTCTGGTCTTGGATTTAGGAAGGCTTGGGTTTGAATCTCATCTTGACACTAGCTATATGACAGAGCCAGTCACATCTCTAAGTTGTAGTTTCCTCAAAGGTAAAGTGAAGAAATCAGATGTGATGATATACAACTGGGTGTCAGCCACTTTTAAAAAATAATATTAAATTTGTATTTTTTCCAGATTACATGTCAATATAATTCTAATATTCATTTTCTGATATTTTGTAGTTCATATTCTCTCCCTTCCTCCTATCACTCTCCACTCCCCAAGAAAGCATCTCCTTTTCTCAACTTAATGTCTCCAGGATTCTGATGTTTTGTCCTTTACGAGAGTATTTCATCATTACAACTGATGAATGTCCACCGTGAACCTCTATATTGTCCTCTGGGTAGTCTACAGTTTTGATTCCTTGGAGACTGTTCTGTTTCATGATATGTCAGGATAATGACTCACTGAAAGAATATTGGGGTTAAAAGGCATAATAATCTTTTTTTTTCTGCCCTTTCCCATATGGCTAGTTGAATCAGACTCTTGAGTGACTATGGATGCCATTTTGAAAGCTCTACAATGTTCCAGGGCTTGATACATTTAGCATAATTTTATTTGCAAAAAGGAACATATGTAGGTTTCATACATATAGCAAATGCCTCATCTGTTTGGACTCTTTCACCAAGCATATTCCATGACAGTGTTAAACACTTTGGGAAAGTTTATGTCTTCCTATTTTAGATCTTGCTTAATATTAATCATCAGAAGATCTTCAAACAGGCATAGCCTTTGAAGTCAAGTATTAATTCCATTCACTGATTATGAGTAAGACTTTTGTGGCACTGGAATTTTAGTCAAGGAAAATATTGACTGATTTATTTATTTTTTTAAACATTATTTTTGAGTTCCAGAACTTTGGTTTGCTCTAGTCCCATAACCTCAGGCATAAGATACCCTGGAAAAGCAGGGAAGAGGTGGATTGCAATCCATTATCTCTACCTTTCAGAAACTTTAGTTGCCTTTAAGACTCAACTTAGTTACCTCCTTCTTCAGGAAGCCCTTTCTGAACTCTCTAGTGGTTAGTGAATTATCTCTCTTCAAAATAATTTGTCTTCTATTTATATTCTCCATCCCTCTAATATCTCAGTTCCTTGAGAGCAGGAACCATCTTTGTTGTTATTTTTTGTTTTGTTTTGCCTTGCACATAGGTGCTTAATAAGTGCATTGCTGAATGAAAGTGTTAAGAGTGCAGCTGTCATTGACCAACATAGCATCATGACTGGCTAGACTTTTGGCAGATTTGCTCTGCTTAGAGCCCCCTGGCAGTTTGCAATCTGCCCCACTGCACAAGCTTCTCCAGGGTCACACACAATACTGTTTAACACAAATATACATACAAGGAAAGTATCCACTCAACCACAACCTCCAGAGCTGCCCTTCAGAGTCATACAACTTTCTCAACGTATGTTCTCTTTTTGCAGCACTGTTTCCAAGATGAGAGCAAGACTAGGAACATTGGTTTAGAAATCTTGGATGGCTAATGGTCAGGAGGGGGAATGGTGGGAAAAAATAAGCTGAAGAGAAAGCAAGGTACCTTCATCAAAGTTATTGGCAACACCAGGTGCTTTCCTGTTCCAGCAATTTGTTGCTCTAGCTTCATTATTATGGCAACAGTTCTTCCTTAACTCAAATCAGTAAGATACTTCTTTCCATAATTCTCTTTACCAAGAAAGAATAGTGAGAGAAGCTTGAGGAATATATCATTAGGTGGTAAAAGGAAAATGAAGAGTGAGCAAAAGAGACAGAAGAAGCAATAAGAGATGTAGGAGCAAAACTTTAAGAGTACACTCATAGAAGTCAAATTAGGTGACAGTATCAAGAAGAGAGTGGGAAGAGTGGCCAAAAGTCAGTGACCCCTGCTGAAATAAGGTCAAAGAAAATAAGAACAGGAAAAGCCATTAGATTTGGTGGCAAGATCTCTAGTCTCCATGAAGACAGCTGTTCCATTAAAGTGATTGGGAATGGAAGCCATATTGTAAGAGGGCTGAGGAATGAGTAGTAAAGTAGAGATCTTGAGTTTAGCTTATTCATTCTTGAGGTCTGGAAGCGATATGGGGAAAAAGAAAGGATAATAATTTCAAAATAGCTTTTTTTTTTTTTTTAAAGTAGGGACAAATGTGTTTGTAGACTTAAGAGAAGGCTCAGGTAGAGAGTAAGTAATCAAAAATGTGAGGAAGTAAGCTACAAATGAAAAATGACTGCCCAGATGGCTAAAGTTTATTGAGTAGATGAGTGATATGACCAGGTCTGCACTTAAAGAAAATCCCTGTGGCAGCTGGTTGGAAAATGGATCACAGAAGAGAGAGATGAGGCAAATGAGCTAACTGGGAAGACATTGCAATAGTTCATGTTAGGGGAGATGAGTGTGAGCTAAGGTCCTAGTTGTAATAATACCAGAAGTACAGGGTCATTGCAAAGAAATGACCAGCTGTGAAAATGGGTTTTGAAATACTTAAAGTACTAAATAGATGTCACTTATCATTGCTATTGTCATTTTATTGTTATACCTTTCTTTCTTCCAGTGCTGGCCCCACCCACTCCAGCAGAATTCATGTTAGTGCTGCTACTATTAGCAGTCACCAATTCCATTTTTTAAGAAGAATGTTGATTCAAGTGTACAAAGACAGCAGAAGCTCTTATTGAACAGACCTGAACTATTGATCAGATTTCACTCTGCCATTTGCTGAGCCAAGCAGGGATAACTTTAATCTACTTCAGATACAATCTACTATAGCCATGTAAGATTGGGTAGGAGTTGTACTTCGGCCATGTTTCCCTGTAACAATGACTATTTCACAAAAGAAAAAGAAAAATAATTTGAGGAGATATTCTCCAACAGATTTTTGGTGGCCCCCATCAGGAACAGAACAAATGGAACATTCTACTACCCACTATTTAGAATTAATGAGCTTTATTTTGGCATCTTCCTTAAAGCAAAAAAAGCTCAGAAATTACTTGCACACATGTATGCTTCACCAGTCTCTATTGTTCACCTCCCAACACATATATTGTGTGAATGATATCTTGTTTGAGATTCCTTGTCCTGTTTATCTCTGTCCATTTACATGCCTACTAACCATCTGTAAGAGAAGAGGGCTCATTGAATTTTAAGACATTAGAATCATAGTGATACTTTGCTGCTCAAAAACTATTTCTCAAAAATCTGAGGTCTTTATGACAGAAATCCATCATAAATTTATTTCCCTTTTGTCCTTAACATAAAAACACATACCATCTCATCATCTCACAAACATTCCATGTCAATTCTACCCAAGAGCATTGGTTCTCTTAAAAAACAAAGGACACATATTCCTGCTGGTTCCTCAAATGCAATGCCCTTCCTCCAGTTCCTTTTTACCCTATCCAAGTTACTACTCTCCTTCAGTATTCAAGTCAAGTCTCACCTCAATTCATTGTAATTGGATATGGAATTGGTGCTGTTCTTGGTACTAGAGATATGTATATACATGAGATTCTATTCAACCTTTCTTATGAAACTTCTCTTGATTATTCCTCCTACCCCAATCCCTCTCTCATTTGCCTCTTTAAAGTGTCTCTGAATGTCCATAACATTTGAAGCATATGATTCAGCACTTAAATGATGTGTCCTCTTGTTCACCAACTATTTTATGCATATTCATTTTGTCTCCCTTGCTGGAATCTATAT
Source organism: Monodelphis domestica (assembly GCF_027887165.1). Classification (NCBI taxonomy): domain Eukaryota; kingdom Metazoa; phylum Chordata; class Mammalia; order Didelphimorphia; family Didelphidae; genus Monodelphis; species Monodelphis domestica. The sequence continues at coordinate 220,925,364 of NC_077232.1, read as the reverse complement.
ACTTGTAATTGACTTGGAGACCTGGCAAGATTCTGGAATGGATCATGAATGAAGTATTATGAATGCTTAGGGAAGTCAGGATCACTGAGTTAACATGAGTTCATCTTGCCATGCAAGGCTAACTAACTTTTTGATGGTGTTAACCAGATAGTTGATCAGGAAATATCATTGTCCTAGCATATCTGAATTAAAGCAAAGCATTTTTACTAAGTTTTTCATTCTGCCCATGTGGACATAACAGAGAGATATGGGATCAGGTGATCCTTAAGAAAGACAAATTTAACCAAGCAAGACATAGAAAGAGTCACAAAATGTAAATAAACAATTTTGATTACATCAAATTAAAAAGGTTTTGTACAAACAAAACCAAGGAAACCAAAATGAGAAGAGAAACAACAAACTGGGAAAAAATTTTCATAACAAAAACCTCTGACAAAGGTCTAATTACTCAAATTTATAAAGAGCTAAATCAATTGTACCAAAAATCAAGCCATTCTCCAATTGATAAATGGGCAAGGGACATGGATAGGCAGTTCTCAGCCAAAGAAATCAAAACTATTAATAAGCACATGAAAAAGTGCTCTACATCTCTTATAATCAGAGAGATGCAAATCAAAACAACTCTGAGGTATCACCTCACACCTAGCAGATTGGCTAACATGATAGCAAAATAAAGTAATGAATGCTGGAGGGGATGCGGCAAAGTTGGGACACTAGTTCATTGCTGGTAGAGTTGTGAAATGATCCAACCATTCTGGAGGGCAATTTGGAGCTATGCCCAAAGAGCGACAAAAGAGTGTCTGCCCTTTGATCCAGCCACAGCACTGCTGGGTTTGTACCCCAAATAGATAATAAGGAAAAAGACTTGTACAAGAATATTCATAGCTGCACTCTTTGTGGTGGCAAAAAATTGGAAAATGAGGGGATGCCCTTCAATTGAGGAATGGCTGAACAAATTGTGGTATATGATGGTGATGGAATACTATTGTGCAAAAAGGAATAATAAAGTGGAGGAATTCCATGGAGACTGGAACAACCTCCAGGAATTGATGCAGAGTGAGAGGAGCAGAACCAGGAGAACATTATACACAGAGACTGACACACTGTGGTACAATCAAATGTAACAGACTTCTCCATTAATGTTAATACAGTGTCCCTGAACATTCTGCAGGGATCTAGGAGAAAAAACACTATCCACAAGCAGAGGACAAATTGTGGGAGTAAAAACACCGAAGAAAAGCAATTGCTTTACTACAGGGGTGGAAGGTACATGAATGAAGAGAGACTCTAAATGAACACCCTAAGGCAAATACCAACAACATGGAAATGGGTTCGAATCAAGGACACATGTCCTTGGATACCCAGTGGAATAGTGCGTCGGCTATGGGAGGAGTGTTGGGAGGGGGGGAAGAAAAGAAAATGATCTTTGTTTCCAAGGAATAATGTTGGGAAATGACCAAATAAAATAATGTATAAAAAAAAGAAAGACAATTTAGACCTGACTGAATGCCTAGATGTGGTCATTTGTCTGAGGTCATTCTGGATGGACAGTTTCTAGTCTCTACTGTCCATGTTCTACTACTGTTTGAAATTTTTGTCAGTCATTTAGATTAAGGCATAGCTGTCTTATTAAATTAAAGGATGATATGACTCTGGGAAGAATAGCATATTTAAAGAAATTTTTAAAATGAGTTAAAAAAGAATAGCATATTTATTGGAATAAAAATTCAGTAGCCAAAAACCAATAGGGGAAAGGGGAGAGAACAAGTGTTTATTAAACACCTACTATATGCCACATTGGGGGTGGGTGGGAATAGCTAATTATATTTCATATAGATTGATGGCCTATCAGGGGGAAGATGGATAGAACTGAACTTAATTTGCCTGGTCCCAGAAGACAGAAATAGAAAGAGTGAGTAGATTAGAAGATTCTTTGGGACAGAAAAAACATTTTTTTAAAAGTTGCATACTCAGTGCCTAACACAAAGCCTTGAACAAAGTTTTTGTTGTTTTTTTTAGTCATTTTTTAGTTGTCTTACTCTTTTTTGGGTTTCTTAGCAAAGATACTAGAATGGTTTGCCATTTCTTTCTCTAGCTCATTTTATAGATCAGAAACTGAGGGAAATACAGTTAAGTGACTTGATCAGAGTCACATAGCTAGTATGTATGTCTAAGGCTGAATATGAACTTAGGTCTTCCTGGCTCCAGGCCCAGAACTCTTCCACTTAATTGCCCCATAAACAAAACAGTCACCTAATAAATAATTGTTGAATGCTGAATTCATGGGAATAGCACATAAGAGCTCATTACAAGTTTAGAGAAATTAAGGAAAAATTCTAACAATTAAAATGGTCTAGAAAGGGAAGAACTTTTCTCAGGTACAAAAAGAAAGAGAATACCTTCAAAGATAGTGAGTTCTCCATCACTAAAAGTCTTCAAGTAGATGACCAGTTGCCAGGGACCACTTGTCAATCATTTTGTAAAGGGAATTCCACCTAAGGTATAGATCGAAGCTAGAAAGTTCCCCTCTTAATTCCAAGATTCTATGAACATTACACCATAAATCAATTATTCAGTCAATAAACATTTACTGTCTTTATTTTTTTTATTTTTTTTAAAACCCTTACCTTCCGTCTTGGAGTCAATACTGTGTATTGGCTCCAAGGCAGAAGAGTGGTAAGGGCTAGGCAATGGGGGTCAAGTGACTTGCCCAGGGTCACACAGCTGGGAAGTGTCTGAAGCCAGATTTGAACCTAGGACCTCCCATCTCTAGGGCTGGCTCTCAATCCATTGAGCTACCCAGCTGCCCCCTTACTAAGTCTTTATTATATGACAGGCAGTGCTAAGTGATGCAGACACAATGCCTAAAATAGATAGTATTTGCCCTGAAGGAGTTTACAAGTATTCACAAGTAGTTATTACTCTGGAGACTAGAGAGACCATCTTCAAGAATTTTTTTAAACCTTTTCTTCTATCCCAATTATTCTGTCCATCCTTTCCAACATGTCCATTCTACCCTTTTCTTTTTACTGATCCCCTTGTTCCATCTTTTTATCCATTTTCTAGTTTTGCAGCTGCTCCCTTTTTCCATCAATTCAGCCACCCAGCATAGCCTCATATTACACTTACAGAAAGCAGTGACAGATTTTGAAGTTTATATTTATTCAGAGAATGTCTTAATCTCCAGTAGTTCTGATTTCTTTTAAGGAAACTTGCAACTTGGCACATATGGCTACCACTGAGCTCGGGATTTGCACCTCGCATGAAGATTGCATCTTAAAAGCTGCTATCAGTGTTAAATCATATTTTTGAAATGATAACTTGAGTAGAGGAATTATGGCTGAACTCCAGAAAGTTCACAGGTGCATACTTTTGCAGTCTTCACATCTCTATTCACTAAACTATTGAAGTCAAGATTTTGCCCAGATGTCGAAGGGTTCAGTATGATGATATCGACTTGCCATACTTTTCTTTAGGGGAAGAACTTTGGCCATTATTTAGCCCTATTCATCCTTTCTGGAGTTGGCTTGGTGTGAACTCCATAGCTAAGGAAATGCTTTTCTAATTAAGTTAGTTCTGTTCTTTAGTGAGTGCTCATAACTCATTCTATTGGTGATTATCTTGTATCTTTTTTTTTTTTGTATAGAACTAGAGGTGTCACTGTCCTCTCCCCAAGCTAGTCTTCAAGGGACATTTTAGTTTCGTCTCTGTATCTGCAGAGCCTTTTACCCAATACAGTTATGGCCCATGCTTGGTTAATCAGTCAATTGACTAATTGGGAAGCATTGTGGCACAGTGGAAACAGAACTTACTGGATTTGGAATTAGAATTCTTGGATTCAAGTTCTGGCTTTTCTACTATTTGCATGACTTTGTTCAAGTTTTTTATGAAGGGGGTTGGACTAGATGACCACTAGTATTCCTTCCAGTTCTAAATCTATGATCCTGTGAACTGTAATTTTTAGATTTGTAGATAAGACTACAAAATCTAAAGTCTACCTAAATGTTTACCAACTAGTCCATAGTCATTGATACTATTTTTTCTATACTCTGAGTTTATACTAGTATTGACAGGGGGACAAGGCCAAGATGAACATGAATTCTCCTTCCTTAAATTTTCCTAAAATACTATGTAAGGATTTCTCCATTCAACCAATTACTCTCTATTTTGTATGATCCAGTTGTATATTGTATCTCTTTTTCTCTATTATTCGAAATCCCCATAGGATATGATTTCCTTAAGGGAAAGAATTTTGTTATTTATAAATCTTTGTATCACTAATGTATGTGAGTAAATATTTACTGAATTGGATCTTCCTGAAAAAGCTATAGTAGATTATGGGCCAAAGGTATCTTTTTGTGTAGGACCATGTGGTAATCAGGAATTCTAGTTTTTGAGTGGTTGTGGGGCTTCAGAGGAGAGGCCCTCTAGTTCAACCCTTTCACTTCACATATGAATAAATGGATTCAAAAGGAACATTACGTCGGTAACAAACTTCAGAGGCAGAATTTGAATTCAGGTCCAGTGACTCCAGAGTTAGTACTCTTTCCATTGCATTAGACCTACCTCTAACAATATGAATGGACTGAAAATCTTAACAATATAAATTTATAATATAATCTCCATGTAATTAAATATAATGTCCCATGTAATATATTGATGGAAGCATTGATTGATAAAGATTATGGGTGATTCTGCAGATATGAGAACATTTCAGTGTTGGAATCACACCTATGTATCATCATGGAATTTTACAACTGACACAGTTCCTAATTTATAATGTTCCTTCTTGAGCATTGCTTTCTGTAAGTAATGACGTATAAATATATATGTGTATGTGTGTGTATGTATATATATAGATATGTATTTATTATTGTTCATTCCTTCAATTGTGTCCAACTCTTTGGTTTTCTTGGCAAGGATACTAGAGTGGTTTGCCAATTCCTTCTCCAGTGGTTTAAGGCTAATAGAAGTTAGATATCTTGCTCAGGGCTGTACAACTAGGATGTATTGAGACCAGATTTTAACTCAGGTCTTCTTAACTTCAGACCTAACACTCTGTCCAGTGAACCATCTTGCTGCCTCCTTCATATGTGTGTGTGTATAATATATTTAAAAATGTGTGTATAGGCATACATATACAAACACACATATACAAAAATATATATTTATATCTGTGTCAAATAGTATGTGGAGAATGGTCAACTACCAATTCTCATAATTGCAGATATTATATGTGCCCCTATGTTCACCTTTCAGAAATGGTTGTATTGATTAATTGGTTGTCCAATGAAGTATTTTGTGCTTTTGCTGAAAGGAAAATTCTTTGTTTTGTTTTTGGCATTGAAAAATGTTTTACATATTCTAAGGAGAGTCCTAGGTTTCACCAGACTCACTTACCAGAGATGGTCATGACTCCAAAAAGGTTAAGAATCTCTGACCCAGGGACTTCCTGGGAGTTCCTTATATCATTGAAATCATAAAATGTAGATTTTAAAATTAATATCCAAAATACTCCAAGTATTATATTTATGAAGTTTATTAAAATTAACTTGAAGTAAAAAGCCTGAGTAAAACCAGACTTCCCAGACTTGCATGGAGAAAAAAAAAAGAGCCAGAAAGGGAGGAGTTACCAGAACTTATATACAAATGTGAACAGGCAATGTGGTGGGAAATGGAAAGGAATTCTGGGAAATATAAAAGGAATTTTTGGGAATGTAGTTTAAAGGTAGAATATTTTCACTTACACAAAATCTAATGTCTTACACCTTCTCAGTAAACTTCAGTGATGCCAAATCACTTCCATAATAAAATATAAAATCCTCTGACTGGTGTTAAAAGCCTTTCAGAACCTTTGCCATGCCACCTCTCCATCGTTCTTATAACTTATACTCTACCAATGTAATACTCTACAGTCTAGTGGCACCAGTGTCCTTATAATTTCTCACTAAGACTTTCCACTGCTGATCTGTTTTAACTGACTGATCCCCATGCCTGGGATATACCTCCTCCTCATCTTGACCTCCCATATCCTTTCCATTTTCACTTAAAACCCTACCTTCTGCAAGAAGCCATTCCATTCCCCCTTGAGGCTAGTATCTTCCCTTCAAAATCAGTTCCAATTTAGTCTGTCTAGAGTTTGTTTGTACATAGTTGTTTGCATATTATCTCTCCCATTGGAGCTCAGTCTTTTTCCTTTGTTTAGATCCTCAATACTTAATACAGTGTCTGGCACATAATAGACTGATTTCCTGATTGATCTAAAGGCAGAATAAGGGATACTGTCACCCAAATGGTAGGAGGTACAATTTATGTTAGTCATTTTAAAAAGTAGTTGGTTTTTCCCCTTATGGGAATTTTTAAGAATGGGATGAAAACCCATCTTTCTGAGATGATTTAGGTAAGTTTCTTCCTGGGGATATAGGGGTGAACTAGAGTGCCTTTTTGCTCTCTGATGCAGAGTTCTAAAAAGAAAAATAGAAACTTTTGAAAAACCTACACATAGTGAAGTTAGGATTCCAAATGACTGGCATTCACTTCTGTTTAAAATATTATCAAGAGAAATTCCAGTCAAGATGGTGGCATAGAGGCAGTGAAAGTTCAGACCTCTGAAAACCTTTCCTCACTGATTAAAAACAAAATGCTTTGAGGGGAGTGAAAACCAAATCTAATACACAGGACAGAGCTAAGGAACCCTCCTGCTGGACTCCACTTAAAAGGTACACCCTGAAACAGCCTGAATTCTAGAACACTCAGGTTTAGGGGGAAGGGAGAAGGAATGTCCCAGAACCCTTTCCCCACATACAGTACTGAGCCTCCAGAGGTGACTGGAATCTGTGGGTGGGCAAAGGTGCTAGTCCAGAGGGAGTACCTTGCTAGCACAGCTGTGCCTGAATCAGGGTCATAGGGTCATAGGGTCAGACTCATAGGCAGTAGGGAGGCAGCTGGAGGAGAAGCTCAGAGAAGGCAGCCCAATCACAGCTGAGACACTCCATCTCCCCCTCCCCATGCCTCAGGTTTGGCCTCAGGTCACATTGAACTCTGCAAGATGAACTCCACCCTAGCTTAATCTTATCAATAGGGCAGATAAGAAGTCTTCAGAGCTCAGGGAAGCTAAAGCTCCAACACCCTCCCCCCACTGACTCCATTGAGAGCCTGCTGAATAAACTCCAAGGGTGAAGGCTGCAATTACTACAGAATACCTTAATAACAAGGTGGACAGCCCAGCTCCTTTTTAGCTTCTGCTGCCAGCTGGGGAAGCTCTGACATCGGGGCTCAACCTGACCAATCAGGAGAGCAGAGAAGAAGCCCCTTCAGGACAGAATAGCCCAAACCCACAGATCCAGCACAAAATCAAAGGAGCAAGATTACAGGCAATTACAGGGGGAAAGTAGGGGGAAAATATGAGTAAACAACAGAAAAAGAAAAAAGAAATTACAAGTAACAGCTTCTATCCAGGCAATGAACAAAAAGCAAATGAAACAGAGGAGGATCAAGGAACACCAAACAAAAACACAGAAACACGAGTGAATTGGACACAGGCTTTGGAAGAACTCAAAATATAATAAAAAAAATTAAGAGAGGCTGAAGACAACTGGGTAAAGAACTTAAAAAGCAAGATAAGTCATCTGGAAACAGAGGTACTTGACCTAAAATGAGGAAATAGTCTCTTGAAAGCAAAAATTAACCCATTTGAAAATGAGACAAAGAAGATGAAAGATAAGAAGGAGGATGACCAAAAAATCAGGGATGAAATTCAGTCTTTAAAAACTAAAATCTAACAACTAGAAGCAAATGACTTCACAAGGCAATAAGAATATATAAAACAAAATCAAAAGAATGAAAAGATTGAGGAAAATATGAAATACCTCATTCAAAAAATGACAGACCTGGAAAACAGAAGCGGGGGAGATAATTTAAGAATTATTGGACTACCAGAAGTGCATGACAAAAGGAAAAGCCTGGACATCATCACACAGGAAATTATCCAAGAAAACTATCCCAATATTCTCAAGCAAGAAGGAAAAGTGTAAATTGAAAGAATCCACAGATCACCTCCTGTATTTAATTCTGAATTAACAATGCCCAGGAATATAATAGCCAAATTCAAGAACTACCAGACCAAGGAAAAAATAGTACAAACTGCTAAGAAGAAGTCATTCAGATACCATGGAAATACAGTTAGGATAACACAAGATCTGGCTGCATCTACACTGAAGGACCAAAAGGCATGGAATATGATATTATGGAAAGAAAGGGAACTTGGTCTACAATCAAGAATCAACTACCCAGCAAAACTGACTATATTCTTTCTGGGGAAAGTATGATCATTTAATAAAATAGAAGACTTCCAAGAATTCATAAAGAAAAGACTGGACTGAAAAAGAAAATTTGATGCCCAAAGAACTCAAGAGATTCAACAAAACGTAATTAAGAAAGGGGAAAGAAACACTTTTTAAAAAGGGACCCAATAAGTTCAAAGTACTTGTACTCCTATAAGAAAAGATGATACTGGCAATTCTTAAAATTGTTATTATCACCTGGGTAAATAGAATAATTATACTTAGAGGGAACAATGACAAACTGTATAGGATGAAGTGCATAAATAAATGTACAAAATTAGAGGTACAAAAAGAGGTTAATACTAAGAGAAATGGGAAAAGAGAAAAAATGGGCTAAATTTATATTTCATAAAGAAACACATGGTGAGAGTGGGGGATAAAACCTATACACTGGAAGGGTAAAAAGGTTGGAGACAGGAAATACTTAATTCTTATGTGCACTGAAATTGACTCAAAGAGGGAAGAACAATCAGATCCATTGGGGCAGAGAACTGAATCTCACCCTATAGAGAAGTAGATGGTTAACAAATGGACTGGTGTGGAAGGAAGTAATACAAGGGAAGGAGAGGGTATCGGTATTTTAAAAGGATCCTAAAGAAAAATAAAAGGGGAATGAGAATGGGGGGAGGGAAGCAAAACAAGGGTGGGAATTAGGGGGACTGATTAAAAATAAAACACTGGTGTAGAAGGAAATAGTGAAGGAAGAAAGAACAGGATTAAGAATGGAAATCAAAATGTTGGGAAATACACAGCTGGTAATCATAACTCTGAATGTGAATGGAATGAACTCACCCATAAAATGCAAGCAAATAGCAGAGTGAATTAGAAACCAAAATCCTACCTACTATATGTTGTCTACCAGAAACACACATGAGGAAAGTAGACACACACAAAGTAAAGGTAAGTGGATGGAGCAAAATCTATTGGATATCAACTGAGAAAAAGAAGACAGGAGTTGCAATCATGATATCTGACAAAGTCATAGTAAAAATAGATCTAGTTAAAAGAGAAAGCGAAGGGAATTACATCCTGATAAAAGGAAGTATAGACAATGAGGAAATATCAGTAGTCAGCATGTATGCATCAAATGGTATAAAATCCATATTTCAAAAGGAGAAACTAGTGGAGCTCAAGGATGAAATATATAGTAAAACTAAAACTATACTAATGGGAGACCTGAATCTTCCTGTATCAGATCTAGATAAATCAAACCAAGAAATAAATAAGAAAGAGGTAAGAGATGTGAATGAAATCTTAGAAAAATTAGAGTTAGTAGATATGTGGAGAAAAATAGAGACAAAAAGGAATACACCTTCTTTTTAGCAGCACATGGTACATTCACAAAGATTGACCATGTACTAGGGCATGAAAACATTCTAAACAAGTGCAAAAAAGCAGAAATAATAAATGCAACAAAATAAATCCACATAAGTCATCAGCATTTTTATATATTTCTAACATATCTCAGGAGCAAGAATTAGAGAAATTCCATATCCTAATGCAATGAAAATAATAATTACTAAGGGTACATGGAGAGGCAAATCAAATATTATTTGTGAATTAAATAATATGATTCTCCAAAATTGGCTACTTAAAGAACAAATCATAGAAACAATAATTTCATTGAAGAAAATGACTGATGAGACATCCTTTTAAAATCTATGGGATGCAGCCAAAGCACTACTCAGGGGGAAATTTATATACTTGAGTTCATATATTAACAAACTAGGGAGGGCAGAGATCAATCAATTGGGCATGCAACTTAAACAACTAGAAAGTGAACAAATAAAAAATACTCAGATGGAAACTAAATTAGAGATCCTAAAGTTCAAAGGAGAAATTTATAAAATTAAAAGTAAAAGAACAATTGAATTAATAAATAAGACCAGAAGTTGGTACTTTGAAAAAAACAACAACAAATAAAATAGACAAAGTAATGGTCAATCTAATTAAGAAAAGGAAAGAAGAAAACCAAATTAACAGTATCCAAGATGAAAAGGGAGACCTCACTTCTAATGAAGAAACTATTATGCCCTATTTTATGGCAATAAAAATGACAATCTAGGTGAGATGGATGAATATTTACAAAAATATTAATTGCCTAGATTAACAGAAGAAGAAATAGAATACCTTAATAACCCCATTTCAGAAAAAGAAATTGAACAAGTCATCAAAGAACATCCAAAGAAAAAATCCCCAGGACCAAATGTATTCACAAATGAATTCTATCAAACATTCAAAGAACAACTAATCCCAATATTATACAAACTCTTTGACACAATAAGCAAAGAAGGAGCTCTACCAAATTCATTTTATGACACAAATATGGTACTGATTCCAAAACCAGACAAGCCAAAAACAGAGAAAGAAAACTATAGACCAATATCCCTAATCAACATAGATGCAAAAATATTAAATAGAATACTAGCAAAAAGACTCGAGCAAGTGATCACAAGGGTTATTATTTATTATGATCAAGTGGGATTTATACCAGGAATGCAAAGATGGTTAAATATTAGGAAAACCATCTACATAATTGACTGCATCAACAAGCAAACCAACAAAAATCACATGATTATCTGAAGAGCTGCAGAAAAAGCCTTTGACAAAATAAAACACTCATTCCTATTGAAAACATTAGAAAATATAGGGATTGAAAGGCTTTTCCTGTCTCCCACACATCTCAGCAGCAAGAATTAGAAAGAGAAATTCCATTTAAAATCACCCTAGACAATATAAAATACTTAGGAATCTATCTACCAAGACAAAGACAGGAACTATCTGAACATAACTGCATAAGACTTTCCACACAATTCAAACTAGATCTAAATAACTGGAAAAACATTTATTGCTTATGGGTAGGACAAGCTAACATAATAAAAATGACAATCCCACCCAAACTTATTTACTTATTTAGTGCTATCCCCATCAAACTACCAAAAAAACTTTTTTACCGAATTAGAAAAAACCATAACACAGTTCATTTGGAAGAACAAAAGATCAAGGATATCAAGGGAAATAATGAAAAAAAAATGTGAAGGAAGGTGACCTACCAATACCAGATATCAAACTATACTATAAAGTAGTGGTCATCAAAACAAATGGTACTGGCTAAGAGACAGAAGGGATGATTAGTGGAATAGACTTAGGGCAAGTGACCTCAGCAAAACAGTCTCTGATAAACCCAAAGATCCCAGCTTTGGGGACAAAAATCCAGTATTTGACAAAAACTGCTGGGAAAATTGGAAGACAGTATGGGAAAGATTGGGTTTACATCAACATCTCACCCCCATACCAAGATGAACTTAGAATGGGTGAATGACTTGAATATAAAGAAGGAACCTATAAGTAAATTAGGTGAACATAGAATAGTATACTTGTCAGATCTTTGGGAAACGAAAGATTTTAAGACCAACCAAGAGTTAGAAAAAAATCACAAAATGTAAAATAAATAATTTTGATTACATCAAATTAGAAAGCTTTTGTACAAACAGAACCAATACAATCAAAATTAGAAGGGAAGCAACAAATTGAGAAAAAATATCTTCATTAAAAAAACCTCTGATAAAGGTCTAATTAATCAAATTTATAAAGAGCTACATCAATTGTACAAAGAATCAAGCCATTCTCCAATTGATAAATGGGCAAGGGACATGAATAGGAAATTTTCAGATAAAGAAATCAAAACTATTAATAAGCACATGAAATAGTGTTCTAAATCTCTTATAATCAGAGAAATGCAAATCAAAACATCTCTGAGATACCACCTCACACCTATCAAACTGGCTAACAGACAGCAAAGGAAGGTAATGAATGTTGGAGGGGATGTGGCAAAATTGGGACATTGATTCATTACTGGTGGAGTTGTGAATTGATCCAACCATTCTGGAGGGCAATTTGGAAGTATGCCTAAAGGGTGCTAAAAGTCTGCACTTTGATCCAGCCATAGCAAAGAGATAATAAATAAAAAAGACTTGTACAAGAATATCCATTGCTTTGCTCTTCATTTTGGCAAAAAATTGGAAAATGAGGGGATGCCCCTCATTTGGGGAATGGCTGAACAAACTGTTGTATATGTTAGTGATGGAATACTATTGCGCCCAAAAGAATAATGAACTGGAGGAATTTCATGTGAACTGGAATGACCTCCAGGAATTGATGCAGAGTGAAAGGAGCACAAATAGGAGAACATTGTGCAGAGTCTGATACATTGTGGCATAATTGAATGTAATAGACTTCTTATTCTCTATTAGTAGCAATGCAATGATCCAGAGCCATTCAGAGGGATTCATAAGAAAGAACACTATCTACATTCAGAGGAAAAACTGTAGGAGTAGAAATAGGGAAGAAAAAACAATTGCTTGATCACATTGGTTGATGGGGATATGATTGGGGATGTAGACGCTAAATGATTATCCTAGTGCAAACATCAATAATATGGAAATAGATTTTGATCAAGGACACATGTAAAACCCAGTGGATTTGCACATTGGCTATGGGAGAGGGTGGGGGATGGTTAAGGAAAGAACACAATTCTTATAACCATGGAAAAATATTCTAAATTGACTAAATAAAATTAAAAAAATTAAATATTATCAAGCTGGTTGCAGAAATGACAGATTATATCCCCTAAAAATCTGTTTTAAAAAGGGAAACATTAAATGTTACTGTTACAGGTGAATCTTGATTTAAGCAAACACATAAAATATGAATTCATCCAAAAGAGAAATTAAAGAGCGACATTTTATTGTACTCATTCATTCATTTATTTTTGTCATTAAATTTCTTAAATTTAATTAATTTAGAATATTTTTCAATGGTTACATGATTCATGATCTTTCTGTCCAATTCATTTATATGCAAAGTGATTTGACAAATCTCAAAAATATGCTCAGGGTACCTCAATGCTCTGGTAAGACCTATTCCCTTTCTCTGAAAGCTTGCTGAGCCCATTTCAGGACTGTTCATCTACCTTTAATGTCCACATTCAACAGCTTTAACCTGTGGCTCCAAGAAATAGTGGCCAAACCTTGGCAAATCTATCACTGAGTTAGGGGGATATCTCTGCCCAGTATGTGAAAACATTCCCCTGCAGAATGGCCAGATGAGGACAATTTATTCCAATGGCCAGGAAGGTGACTGAAGCCAGCACCATGGAGTGATTAGAACTCGGGCAGGTATCGAAGATGCCAAAGTCTTCCACTGCATCCCAGGTCATTACCAGTCATCCTAATATTTGTCTTGCAACTGGACCGTCATGATTCAGGAAGAGAGAGTGAAGTTGAGGTCTCTGCAACTCTGCCTCACTTAAATCCAATTCCAAAGTCATGATGTCATTGGTCCATGATGTCATAGTTCTGTGACCTTTGGCAAATCACCTAACCTATCTCAACCTTTAGCTTCTTTGTTTATTAAATAGGGATAATTATATCACCTAATGCCAGAGTTGCTGTGAGGGTCAGATGAATAAATACTGTTAAGGGCTGGACTTTGACAAAGCAAAGGGCAGGCTAGGGAAAATCTTTGAGCTAAGTATTTACTAATGGTGCATGTGATAAAGGACACCTCAATGGTGTTCCTCCATTTGCACCAAAGACAAATAACATCTCATACCTAGGTGTGTCTTCCTTCTGATTGACCTGACAGTACAGTACATTTGGAGCTCCCCTGGCCATCCGAATTGGTAGACACTTTATGGAAGAGGTGGGCCAAGAGCCCCCAGCCTCTTTCCATTAACTTATCACTACACTTGGGGAAAATGACTTTCAAACGTGGCTGACTGGCCCCAATCTGGCATTTAAGGAATGGAATTTTAGCTGGTTTATGGAACCCAACTTGCCTCTAACAAACATGGCCAGAAAAATATTAAGCCATCTCAAGCTTCTTTTAGACCAAGTCATCCCAAATCTTTATAAGGGGAATAGCAAGGAAGAAGGGATATGTCCCTGGGGGAGGGACCTACCCTGCCCCACCTTTTATAAACAAAAGTAAGGGTCCTTTTTAGAATGGGAAAAGTCTCTTTTGAGCTAGGCTAAGAGATAGGAGATTTAAGCAGAAAATGGTGTATTATAGATTGATATTAAAAATCAAATGATACAGTATAATATTAATTTTCATCTGAAACCTTTTGAAACCTTAATGTGCTACTTTTATGATAGTGAAGTGGATTTGATTTGTGTCATAATAGACTTTGAACATCCAAGGAATATTGGTAAAACATGGAGAGAACTCCCTGACCTGTGAGTTCATTTAACTAGGGAACTCCCTAATGAAGAAACTCCCCCTGCCACTTAGGTGAGAACTTTTCTCTCTGACTTACAGTCTTTGAGAGTGCTTAGAGCAGAGCCATGTGGCCCAGGACATTCTCCAATGAGGCCCAAACCACATGAAAATGTAATTGGAAAATATTTAACAAAACAAAATGTAATAAAACATAGATAATATTACAATTTAAAACTAATGCAGCCATCAGGGATCCATATGTAAAGGTTAGAAGCCTGGTTTCAATATAGCTTTGATACCAATAGCCTAGAGCACCAAGAAGTAAAAGGACTTTCTAGTGGACCCATTGCTAACACACATCAGAGGTGGGACTTGAAACCAGATCTTGTTGGCTCTGGGTGACCTGCCTTTTTGTAAAGCATCATATAAAGGTGAGATATTATTATTTGTTAGTGGATATGCATGGTGTTTCAATACCATCCTTTATGTTCATTAATGCTGTTATTCAACTTTTATTTTCTTTGAAATCAAAATAATCATTCTTATAATGCTTTTATTGCCAATATGCTGGTAAGAAAATAAGGATAATTCACTTAAAGACATTACTGTTTTCCTTGAGTTATTTTAATCATATTCAGAATATTTGGAACTCCCATCTTGACACCCAGTCTTCATAATGCGTGACTGATGTAATATTTGTTGGGAAAGGAAACAGGAAGATTGGAAAACAGGGGGATAAATGGGAGGTTTGTATGGGGTATGGAGGAGTTAAGGGGAGAGAGGGAACACTGTTTGGTGAAGCAGGGGAGGGAGATGCCCCTTGCTGAGAGGAAACCGCAGGGGTCCAAAGGGGTCTGTTTGTCTTTGAATGACTGAAACTGAAGTTCAGCTCCCTCTATGACCAGTAAAGATAGTCCACTTATCTGACTGCAAATTCAAATAACATAAAGTTTAATAACTAGTTGGGATTGCAGTTTTTCTCAGTTTCAGACCTGAGGCCAAGCCCCAGAGGCTGGCGGAGAGTTTGTCCCACTCCCATCTACTCTCGTTGTTCTAATTCAGACTCTTATCAGTACACAGAAAGCAAACAAGAACAATTCTAAACTTTAGAAGCCTGTGTTTTTGGGCTGAACCAAGAAGAGCATGCCACTCCAGACTGGGCTGAACAAGCTCCACTCTTCTCCAACACCCGGACCCCAGTCTTCCCCCTTACTCCCCCTCACCCCCCGCAGGAAGGAAGTGCTAGTCACAAGACCCAACTGCCACTCCCAGTTGGCCGTTCCCCCATACAAACTATTAGTTTAGTTTCCTTTCCACAACTGTCCCCTTTTTTTGTTGTGACCTTCCCAAGGTCACATATTTATATTATAGTTACAATTTACTAAATCTACTCTAAGGATTCTTTGAGGGAAAGTAAGGGTAAGGGTAATTTTGGGGTTTTGCAATAATTTCAGTACAATAAATGTTGAACAAAACTATTACAAGAAATTTGAATCTTGGTGCTAATACTACTTACTCTACGTTAAATAAAACTAATACATTATTTACAGAAATTATTTACATATAATACAACAATACACCTTGTTGCACATCATGATGTCAGTCAAATAGAAATATCTATTGATCTTTCTATTCGCCTAAGACCTTATGGAACTAACTATATACATATTTACATTTTGCATAAATACAATTTCAGACACTTGTTTATATAAACAAGGTCTCTCAATATGTCAGTTTGTGCTTTTGTGTTTTGTGTCTAATAGTGTTGTGTTGAATTAATACTTATCAAGTTTCTTCAGATTTCCACTTCTCATGTTGACTGATGGATCTCTTCTTTCTTCCATGTTATGTAGTGATGCATGCTATTTCCCTAATATGTGAAATTACTTTTGTTTTATTATTTCAACACACTCAGTCTTACATATAAGTCTAGTTTTCCATCTGTCCTCTAATATAAACAAATTTACAAGTTCAAAGTCTTAGCTGTCCATTTCAGCTTTTCCTCTTTGTTTCTTGTCTCTAGCATCTTTTCTTGATGCTTTTCCTCTGGGCTGGTTTAAAATCTTTTCCTCTGGTTTGCTTTTCCTCTGGGATGCTTTTCCTCTGGGTTGCTTTTCCTCTGGGATGCTTTACCTCTGGGTTGCTTTTCCTCTGGGCTGGGAAGTTGTCTTGAACATTATGTGTCACTATTATTTCTTTGTGGTGTACTTTTTATGTTAATCAGTTTTTGTTTTCATTTCTCAGCACTATCTATTGTCTAATTATCTTCGATATCTGTTACAGTGGTGTTGAACTTTTTCTGGTTTTACGTGGGAACAGTGAAACCATGAGTCTTTCCCTGCAACTTTTATAGCTGTTGGGGTAGTAAGCAATACTTCATGTGGTCCAGTCCATTTTATGTCTGTGGCCAATTTTCTCTTGAAAATTTTTAAGTATACTATATCTCCTGGTTTGATGTTGTACAAATTGTAATCCAGGGGTACTGTTTGTTGTATCAAGCCCATTTCATGCAATTCTGCTATTCTTATCTGTAAAGCTTATATATATTTTGTTAATTGACAATCTCCACCTATCATGGCAATGTAAGCTGGTTTACAAGTCCTTCCTTGCCAAATTGCATGTCCATATAGCATCTCAAAATTTTGTTTTCTTTATAGGTATTATTGATGTATTATATTCTGAAATTGTTGGGATTAAAATTTTCTGATCCAACAAGCTATGGATAATTGGGTTGATTCCATTGATGGCTTCTTTACTTAGTTTGTATTGTGGTATCCTTGGTGGTGTCCCTTCTTTAACTTCTACTTTTACTGGTGTTGCTGAGTTTAGAATCCCTACATCTGAAGAATGTGTAGCCCAAAGTCCTTTGGGTATATCACTTGGTATTTCAAATACTGTACCTTCATTCTGAACTTGTTCATCACCCACTTGCCCCATGAACAGCAATGGATAATGTTTTAAAGAGTCTTTGGGTAGATGTAGAAAGATCTTCCCCAATTTATCACATTGAACAGTTGCTCCAATTTTACACAAAAAGTCTCTTCCAAGAAGGTTGATTGGGCATTCTGGGATTAACAAGCATGTGTGTTTTGTTGTTAGGGGTCCTAGTGTTACCATTTTTGATTTTAGTTTTGGTACTCTGTTTTTTCCCTGTAGCCCCCATTATTTGTACGTAACTTGTGATTTGGCTGTCTTCGGGAGATGTTTTTAAAACAGATTTAGTTGCTCCTGTATCGATAAGAGCTGGATAGATCTCATTACCCACTTTTATCATGACCCTTGGTTCTGTGTTCTCATTTTGTTGGCACACTTGGACCATAGGTGCCTCTATTTCTATTTTGTTCAAATCCCAGTTTAGTTCTTCTGCTACAGACTTTTCTTGTTGCTCTGAACATCCATTTTGCAATCCATCATCAGTTTGCAAGGGATTTGCATTATCATGGAGACTTAAGGATGGCATGACAATGTTTGTGTTTGCTTTTTCTTGTGCAGTTACTATTGGTTGGAATTCTTCTGCATAAGGATTTAAAGTTGACTTTTCTATTATATCATTGGTATTGTAATATCATCCCTGCTTTTCATGTCATTGTCTCCAGGAGGTCTGCTAATTTGAATGTTTTCTGTTATTGCATTTTCCTCCTCATTGGACCCTTCTGTTGTTAGCTCATGTGCTTCACTTAATTCATTTACAGTTTGTGTATTACAGACTGTTGTCAGTTCTGTTTCTTCCTCTTTCTTCATAGTTTGTTCTACTGTTCCAAAAATTTTCTCTTTAATCTCTGTCACATCATTATCTAATTGTATTTCTTCTTCTATCTGTTCTTTAGTTTTATTTTGTGCTTTTGGAACCCCAAGTTCTATTTGCATGCAGTCTCCTTCCTTTTCCTTTTTCCTTTTTCCTTTCCCATTTTTCCTTTTTGATGTTACCCCATGAACCTGGCTTCATAACTGACTTTGTTTGGCAGCACCTGAGAGTACTTGAGAATAATGTGGCTTCGCTCCTTGTTGGATGTACCTCTCCATGGTTTCTAAATTTGGTGCTTGCAATGAATTCTTGCAATTATAATCACAACATTTTGCATTTGTTTGTGTATTATTGCTGCTATACTTTACATTGCTTTTCCAAAACCTCTGTTTGTTATTAGGTTGGAATAATTGTGCCTTTAAATAACAGTCTTGAACAATGTGACCTATTATTCCACAGAGGAAACATCTGGGTAAATTTCTCCTTTGAGTGCTTTCTGTGTAATTTCTTGTGGGTTTGTATGATTGCAGAGTGGCTAGATTTTTTATTTCTTCAATTTCTTTATATTTACTTGAGCTATTTGCCTCCTGGAGCTTGGCTTTAAGGTCTTTTATTATTTCATCCTTTTCTTCTGGCATTTCTTTATGACCTGAAAATATGTAAGTTGCCGTTTTTCTTAAATCTTCCAGACTTAGTGTTTCCCAATCTGGGAATTGAAGTTTAAAATATGATCTAATAGGTGTGTTACTGCCTTTCACAAATTGTCTCCTTATGTGTTGGAGATTTTGTTCAGTTAAATTTTCAAATCCAAGCACATCCTCTGCTACTTCAATCACTCTATCGAGGAACTTTGATGGATGTTCCCCACTTTCCCGTCTCAATCTCTCAAATTTTCCCCAAGTATCTGGTCTTTTTGAAAAACTTTTCATTGCCTCTAATAAATCTTCTCTGGCCTTTCTTAGGTAACGTAGATTTTCATTACTAGATAACTCTAAGTCTGTTCCTTCCTCTGGCCATGATGTTAAATTTGGATAGTTTCTTGTTTCATCAATGAATTGTTGTTTTTCCCTTTTTGAAAATAATTCTGAGAGAAGAATTTTAGTGTCCTGGAAATCTGGATCATAAAGCCTAATTGCTCTTTTAAATTCTTTTAAACATCTCATCGGTTCTGAAAACCAGGAAGGCATCCATCTTTTCAGACTTTCAAGGTCAGCTGTTGTAAATGGTTTATGTGTTTTAATATGAATTATGCCGCTATCTGGTTGTAGGCTTGTTTGATCTCTTAGTGGCAATATTGGTATTCCACCTTCAGCCCCTTCTGTATTTTCTTGCTGAACCACATTGTTATTTTTAGGTATGTCTTGTTGTGTGTTAATACCTTTGCCACATTGTATCTCTTCACTCAGTTGCTTAACCATTTCCTTTAGTTGCATCATCTCTTTTATGGTTAAAATCGTCACAGCCATTTCATTATCTTTTGCTTTTTTCCCAAAAATTAGATGCACACCTATTTTTAGGGCATAGTATAATTTGGTTACTACGAATAAGGCTCCAGCATATGTGGGAATGAATGAAATCAAACGATACATACTTATATTCAGCCATTGCAAACTTTCATAGATGCTAAGCAGAAAATAAATGTAATCCAGAATCGTGACAAACAATAAGTCAAAAAACATATAAATGACATATGCAATCCAGGCTAGAGTACCCATGGCAAGTAATAGTTTCTTTGCCCTCTTGTATCTTGAAAAGCTTTTTGCAACAGAAAAAAATGTTTTTAAGTCTGGTCCTTTAAGAGTTGCCTCCTCCCTTCAGGAGGAGTGGTTACTTTTGGGCGTGGTATCACTAGGCAGATTAGTTGCACTCAGCACTGCTCTCAAAATGGTTACTTTTCACAGTCACACAGGCTTTCGAAATGTATGCAGGCCCAACTTCTCAAATTCTTGACAAAATAGGTTGGAAAACCTGGCTGGCTCTGCCAAAAACTGTAATATTTATTGGGAAAGGGAATGGGATTGGGAAAAAGGAAGATAAAAGGAGTTTTGTCTTTGAATGACTGAAACTGTAGTTCAGCTCCCTCTATGACCAGTAAAGATAGTCCACTTATCTGACTGCGAATTCAAATAACATAAAGTTTAATAACTAGTTGGGATTGGAGTTTTTCTCAGTTTAAGACCTGGGGCCAGGCCCCAGAGGCTGGTGGAGAGTTTGTCCCACTTCCATCTACTCTCATTGTTCTAATTCAGACTCTTATCAGTACACAGAAAGCAAACAAGAACAATTCTAACCTTTAGAAGCCTGTGTCTTTGGGCTGAACCAAGAAGAGCATGCCACTCCAGACTGGGCTGAACAAGCTCCACTCTCCTCCAACCCCAGGACCCCAGTCTTTCCCCTCCCCCCCACCCCCGCAGGAAGGAAGTGCTAGTCACAAGACCCAACTGCCACTCCCAGTTGGCCCTTCCCCCACACAAACTATTAGTCTAGTTTCCTTTCCACACTGAGTGAACATAAACTATCCCACTCTAACTACAACATATTCTTCTCATTCATATCTTATCCAGCCTTTCACCTAGACTACCTTGACCACTTCTCACTCAGGGCATCTTTATCAAATCAAATTGCTTAACAAAAGAGTATATCAGTTGAATGAATAATTCACTTTTTCCATATCTCTCCCTTTCTGCCATTTGAATTCCCTCAATAGAATGTAAGTTTTTGGAGACAAGCCTCTTTCTTGTTTTTATATTTGTATTTCCAGCCTTTAGCCCAGTGCATGGCACATAGTTCATGTTTAATAAATGCTTTTTCATTCCTTCCTTCCTTCTTAGCCAGTACCTATTAGGAATCCATTTGAAGTAGCCTCATCCTTCAAATGAGTTCACCTTAAAAACAAAAGCTATCTAGATATATAACAATAACCAGAAATGAAATGTATATAGCACCTTAAGGCTTCATTACATTTAACATTCAGCACAACCCTGTGAAGTAAATATTGTCTTATTATTGCTCATTCTGTTACATCAGGACTGCCTGCATAGTTTTGCTCAGAAATCATATTGATTATATTAAGGGTCAATCCCATTTGGTGTTCTAGCAGCCTGATTGGGAAAACTGAAGGAAGTATATTAGGAGCAATATAGCATTCTGCCTTCTGTTCAAGTATGAGTTAAGAGACATTTACCTAATGTTCAAGCCTGAGATAACCATTTCTATACTATATAAATGTCCATCAGATTGCTTTAGGTTTACCTTTCCATTTCCTTAGTGAAAACAGAGTCTGATTGTTCAGGCTTTCAATACAGAATCTGCATATGTCACAGATACCCCCTTGGTATTTATAAGGCAACCATGCTTTACCTTCTCTCTCTATAGTATTCTTCTTAGGAAGCTTTTATGTTCTTTGTGTTGAAATTCTCTATGCTATTTGATATTCTTTGCTGCATATTTTTTCTTCTTTCAAAGTGATTTTTTTTTCTCCTCTTACCCACCTACTCCTCCTACAGAACAGATCTCTTTAACAGTCCTATCCTTAAATTTGGGGTTATCTTTTGGCTTTTAAATTTTTCCTTTTTTATATTTGTTATGTGGGGCAATGAATGAAAATCAATCTTTTTTTTTTCTAGGTTTTAATTGCTTTACTGGGATAATGTATGTGGACAGAAATCAGGTCTTGTTCATTTGCATTATATTTTCACTAATCTCCATGAAAAAGTATCACCTAGGTCCTTATTTTTAGCCCCATTTTTATATCTTAGTTTCTCTGCTCATTTAATGTTCTTTAATGAACATGCTGAGCATTGCATATTTGGAGTAGCACTTCAGTTTGAACTTGATTCTTTGGGACCTTGGATAAGTAAGCTTCAGCTTCCTCATTGGAAAAATGAAGGGATTATATTATTGTATATAATCTACAGGAACTCTTCCAGTTCTGAGTTCAATGCAACATGGACTTATCATATCTCTAAAAGAGACCTTCAATAGGGCCTCATACTGCTAGTCAAGAAGTCAAGTCAATAATCATTTATTAAGATGCTATTGTGTATCAGATCTGTGCTGGAGGTATACAAAGAAAGGCTAAAGAAGTCCTTGCTCTGGAGGAGTTTAAAATCTAATGGGGAAGAAAACAGACAAAGAATTACAAATTCTAATCCTTAAATAGAGAGATTAGTTAGAGAGAATCTCAAGAGGAAGAGACTATTAAAACAATATTGGGAAAGGCTATTTTGCTGAAGGTAAGATTTTAGCCAAGACTAGAAGGAAGCTAGGGAAGCCAGAAGGAGAATGTGAGGACAACCAGTGAAAATACCAAGTAGTTGGAAGTGGAGTGTCTAGTGCCAGGAATAACAAGGAAGCCAGAATTCCTGAAAGAGAAAGAGAGACAGAGAGCGAGAGAGAGAGAGACAGAGAGAGAGAGACAAAGAGAGAGAGAGAGACAGAGAGAGAGAGACAGAGAGAGACACAGAGAGAGACACACAGAGAGAGAGAGAGACAGAGAGAGAGAGAGAGAGACAGAGAGACAGAGAGAGACAGAGAGAGAGACAGAGAGACAGAGAGACAGAGAGAGAGAGGAAGAGAGAGACAGAGAGACAGAGAGAGAGAGAGACAGAGAGAGAGACACAGAGAGACACAGAGAGAGACACACAGAGAGAGAGACAGAGAGAGAGAGAGAGAGAGAGAGAGAGAGAGACAGAGACAGAGACAGAGACAGAGACAGAGACAGAGAGAGAGAGAGAGACAGAGAGACAAGCAGACAGACAGAGATGGTTTAAAAAGGCTAAAAATGTAGAAAGCAGCCAGGTTATGGACAACTTTAGAAGCCAAACAGAGCTCTTCATCTGACCTTGGAGGCAATAGAGAGCTGTTGAAGTTTATGGAATAGAGGACTTGCTATTTAGGAAAATCCATTTGGCAACTGAGTAGAGAATGGAATGGAATTGGGAGGAACTTGATGGAGGGAGAACCAGCAGCAAGCTATTACAATAGTTTATGCCTGAGGTGATGACCCTGAATCTGGGTAGTGTTGGTGTCAGAGAAAAGATTAGGATCTAGAGATGAAAGATGTTGTGAAAGTAGAAATAACAAAAGACTTGGAAACTGATTGGCTATTGAGGGTGAGAGATAGTGAGTAGTCCAGAAAGATACTTAATTTGCAAGTCTAAGTGAGGTTGGTATACTCAATAGTAATAGGAAAATTGGGAAAATGGGTCTGTTTGGGGTTTGGGAATAGTGGATATGTTGAATTAAAGATCTTTGCAAGACATCCAGTTTGAGATGTTCAGTTAGTAATTGGAGATGAGATACTGAAAGTCAGCAGAGAGATTAGTGCTAGATAAATAGATCTGAGATTCATCTTCATAGAGATAATTGAATCCAGGGACCTTATGACATCACCGGTTGAAATATTATAAAACGACAATAAACGAGAACCCAGGACAGAGCATTGTGGGATGCCTAGAATTAACAAAGGATACTGAGGAGAAGTTAGATAAGTGAGAGAAGAACCAGGGGAAAGATCAGTGTAATAAAGAGCTAGAGAGTATCAAGGAGAAGAGAGTGATATGGAAAATTGAACTGTGACATTTTTATAAAATCATTTTTCCCCTTTGATCCCCCGCAGAGTAAGGATGAAACCTTTTGATTTTAAAGCTCAAAGAGTTTCTACACCTGAGCTACGCAACTGGATTGAGTCCTCCATGATCTTTGCAAAGAATAATAGCATTCAGGGATAGGGCCAAGCAGCCACTTAATTAGGTAATGAAATCAGTGCACTAGGTAGCCACCATCTTGGATTATAGCCATGGGAAGGGTCTGTTGCTGTCCTTAGAACACTCCCTTTCCTGTGATGAAGTAATGAGGGGGGAGTTGGGGTCTCTAAGTTGACCTTCTTACTGGCTATTAATGTCCAGGGAAGGGACTGAGTGATAACATCATAACAAATAAAAATTGGCTTGTGCCACAGGAAGTCGCTGTCTTTTGCCTCTCGTTTCTGACTCAGCCATTGCCCAGATGATCTTGATTTTTCTTCTTTCTGAGGACCCTCCTTTAGCCCTCCTCAGGTTCTTTGCCTTTTTTTTGGCATGTATATAGTGTATTGAGGGAGTTCACTAGTTAGTTTAGAAATCTCGAGTGGCCAATTAATAAATTAAATTTGAATATACAGCTTCCTGAGAATTTCATTTGTTACAGCAATCAATAGTGTAAAAGGCTGCATAGAGGTCAAGATGGATGAGGATTGAGAAAAAGGAAATACTGTCTTGGGTAGTGACCCAGGGAGATAACAAAAAAGGAAAATGGATTACTAACTATGTTTTAAAGCCAAAACATGCTTTAAAGGTTATCAGGTCCATGAATTCTTACTCCTGGACTAGATTTTGCTTCCTTTGCAATCTTATATATTTTGTGAATTTAAAAACATTCTGAGAATAGATTCATAGGCCTCACCATAATTATCAAAGGGGTCCATGATGCACTAAAAGTGCAGAACTTCTGGCAAATTCCTCATTTTATAGCAGTTATATCTTTTCTCAGGTTAGACAGTTAAGAAGCAGAAAATCTGAGAGTTAGACCCAGGTCATCCATATATAAATTCAGTTCTGTTTCCTATAGGCCACATTGGTGCTTCTTCCACCTGTAGGGTTTGCTTTTTTGTTTTGAAATGACTTGAGATCTATAGTAATAGAATTCATCCATAAATATTGCTTCTTCAGTTCCCCCTCGTCCCTTACAACCACTGTCACCAAAGAAAAGGAACATTGCTGTCCTTTATTTGCTGTTAGACACACCATCTTTAGACTACTTTTTGTGAGGATTAGGCCTGATAATGTTTGGAATGAGAAAAAGGAGAGAAAATACCAGCAGAAAATTCAATTCAAGAGACTCTCTTCAAAGCCTTATAGGGAAAAATCTTAGAGAACTTCAGTTATATTAATATTGAAATGGATTTTTTTTTACAAAATTGAACATAGAACTAAGAGCAATGGAATAATTTTTTGAATGCTAACCATGGGATACACACAAGGCAAACAAAAACAAAATGAAAAGTCAAGTAAGACTTAATTCTTTTTGTAGGAGGAGAATAAAAGATGTAAACAGATAAATAAATACAATCTGAGGAGGGGATAATGTATGGAGGACTAAAGTACCCTAGTAGAATTCAAGAGTTTAGGGATAAATGCAGAGATTTTGGAGTCATTGGTATTTAGGTGAGCATTATACTCAAGGGGGCTAATGGAATCCTTAAGAGAAGGTCTAATGATAAAAGGAAGAACCTTCCAGTGTAGAATCTTTGGGTATACTCAGACATACAGATCAAAGGTTGAAAGATGATCCCTCAAAGGATGCCTAAAAAGATTAGGCAGGTAGGAGAAGAACCAGGAGATATCAGTGTCATGAATCCAAGGAAAGAGAAAGTGTGAGCAAAAAGAGATGCTCCATAGCTTTGGTCAAAAGTTGCAAAGAGATCACGAAAGGATGCTAACTGGGAGATTTTGGATTTTATTGTTGAGATCATTGGTACACTTGAAGTTGAATTTAGGGGCCTAAAGTCATATTGAAAGAGTTAAAAATGTAAGTAGGAGGTGAAGAAGTGAAATAAATTAGTTTTCTTTTAAAAAAAGAATTTGGTTGTAAAAAAGAGGGAGAAATATAGAATAATGTCTTGAGGAGTTTCTAAGATTGTGATGATTTTATTAAGAAGAGGGCTTGGGGCTCAGTGTAGAAAGCCAGGCTTAGAAATGTGAAGTCCTAGGTTCAAATCTGGCCTCAGACAGTTCCTAGCTGTGTGGCTTTGGGCAAGTCATTTAGGCTCCCATTGCCTGGTCCTTACCAATCTTCTACCTTGGAACCAATACTTAATATTGATTTTAAGATGGAAAGTAAAATCAAAAATAAAAGAGAAAATAAAAGGGGAAGAAGTCTGAACATGTTTGTTGACAATAGAGAAAAGTCCAGTAGATAATGAGATATAGAAGGCAAGAAGAAAAGATATTGATTGAAGGGCCAAGCTCCTTGAGGAGACCAAAGGGGAGGGAGGATGGGGTACCTTGGAGATTATGCTGGGCCAGTTTGAACTGGAGCACCTCAGAAACTGGCAAATGCTACAAATAAGGGATTGATTTATTGTATTGTTGATGGTCTAGACTTAAAGCGAAAGAGAAAACATTACTAATGTGTATTAAACTACATTTTAGAAGATATTTTTGGAGAGACCGTTGTTAAATATTTACCAACATATCCTTTTGTTTTTGCCTTGGCAAGACAAAGCTATTCTTTCTTCTTAGATTGGATAAAGGGAGGAGAAAATAGGGTATCATATAAGCAAGGATTCTTAATCCCTTTATTCTTAATAAAAATATTCTGATCACGGTATTTCAATATAATTCATTTCCTTTGTAAACATGTATTTTATTTTATGAACTTAAAAACATCCATATGAAGAGGCTTCTATTGGCTCCCCTAGATTGTCAATGATGCAGAAAAAGTTTAACTCCCAATAAAAAGGAACAGACTGGGAAAAGAGAGAGTTCAAGACAGATGGTCTAGTGAGACAGTAGAAAAGGTATTCTGCTGAAAGAGAGAAATGAGGAGGTCCTGAGGAGAGAGAAAAGGTTTGAAACATCCACTGTGGGAGTACAGTAGAGTCAGTCAGGAGGTAATAAAAGGATTGCTATGCAGCTTTAAGGGCTTAGCTGAGATTAGCCTAAATTTGTTGTATATACAGTCAGCATGGTTGTGGTTTATTGTATCTTTCTCCAGTGGCAATCAGTAGCATATGTAAGAATGAAGAGCTAGTTTGTTTTGTTTTTTTTTGCACATTGTAATAATACACTAAAATTCTTTATTCAGTTATTTTAGGGCATCAATTTGCTATTTAAAAAGATTATAGAAATAAATAATGTGTATCTCTTCCCTTTTACATTCTTTTTGTTTTCCAGTTATTTCTTCATTCATTTCCAACTCTTCCTGATCCCATTTGGGGATTTTTTGGCAAAGAATCTGGAGTGGTTTGGCCATTCCCTTTTTCAGCTCATTTTACAGATAAGGAAACTGAGGCAAACAGTAAGTGAGTTACTCAGGGTCACACAAATTATCTATAAAATGAACTTGAGAAGGAAATGGTAAACCACTTCAATATCTCATCAGCCAAAAATAACATCAAATGGGCTTACAAAGATTTGGCCATGAATGAAAATGACTGAACAACAAAGCCCCAAGGACACCCATATAGATGAACTGATTGATTAAGCTGAATTCAGATTAATCACATCTCTCTCTATGTGGTATGTGCAGGTGATAGATATTTTTCAATTACATTTTCCTCCAATGTGACTAGTTTGATAGAGGTCTTTCACATTGCTATGGATTTCAGGAAGACACCAAATCAAAAGCCAGTAAACATTTATAAAGCACATAGTAGGTTTCAGGCACTCTATAACCATACTAGGGATACCAGTATGAAAGAAAGGAAAGAAAGGCTTGGTCCAGAAGGAGCTTACACTCTAATGGGGGAAGACAATTCACAAAAGAAGCAGAAAAGTGGCAGGTGGTAGGGAGTTAGCAAATGGTACCAGATGCAGCAAACTTGGTGGACATTAGTCAGAGAAACCCCAGGGAAGTGCTGCCAAGGGAGAAATGAGATTTCTGGGCTGAGCTCTGTCTTTCAGTGGTTGTCTAAAAATCTGTGGATGAGACCCTACAGGGTGATGAGAATATCTCAATAGTAAGAGTTCCCTCATAACACAGAATAACTTTGGGGTGTTACACCCTGATGCAGTCAATATTATGCCATAGGAGAACTAGAATGATTGGAGCTTCCTGCCATGAATGGGAACTCTTTCTCCCAGTATGACCTTACATAGGACATCTCTGATTCTGAAAAAAATTTCCCACGCATATGTCCCTGTTTATTATCTTGAATGATAACGAATTTGTCTTTGTTGTTGTTGGCCATTAGGTTTGGTATCATTGATGCTAGGAGAAACAAGACAGATGCTTTGTCTAACAGGGACACTTTTTTTTTTTTAAAGTAGATAGATGTGGAGGTGAGAAGTTTGGGGTTCAAATATGGCTTCTAATATTAACTTGCTTTGTGAAAATCACTTAACCCAATTGCCTAGCCCTTATTGCTCTTTTGCCTTGGAAGTGATACAGAAGGTAAGGATTAAAAAAAAGAAACTAGTTAGATGGAATAATGGATAGCGTACTAGAACTAGAGTCAGGAAGATCTGAGTTCAAATCTGTTTTTTTGTGTAGTCCAGGGGAAGTCTACCTCTTTTTATCTCCATTTTCTCATCTCTGAAATGGGCATCATAATAGCAACTACTTCCCAGGTTGTTGTGGAGAGAAAATGAAGATAATTGTAAAACATTTTGCAAGTTGTAAATGATCATATAATTGCTAACTGTTTAGTATTATCAAAAAATTAAAATCTTAATGATATATGTGTAGTATATATTATACACACACACACAGAAAGATTATGAATCAACACAAACTAGTTCAGTATATGAACTACTTTCCACTGTCTATATTACCTCTAATTCATTACCAAAATTAATTTGTTAAACAAGGAAATGGTCAATTAGGCAAGGGGGGGTAGGGTTCGAAAGGGAAGTAGCAAATACTGGCAGCATAAACTAAGGTGTCCTCAAAATTCCATTTCTTTGCTATTGGTTATATATGTTAATACGACCCTTAGCCACTCTGGGTTATGACAGGTAATTTAACATTGAGGACCCTGGACTTGAAATGTTATTACTGCATTATCTTGCCTGGGGAATCCTTAATGAAGTGGAGCTTCTTGCTCAGGGTCCTCCACCATCCTTTTGTCCCTAGCCATCTAAGGACTGATCTATGTGCCTGAAATCTGAGAAGTCCCCTCTGAAGAAGAGGAAATTAAATTAAGAGCAGATATATGTATATCTGCCTCCACAAGATAGGGTTTCCTGAAGGAAATGGCTCATCCAATAAGTTCCTTTCTGATATTGTAGCTATAAACTATGGGAAATGTGGAAGAGAGTTAACTTTTTTCCCCACTGTTTTTTGTAGAGTTACCCATACCAGGGCTATATGGAGGGTTCAGAGAGATCTAGCCCCTCTGGTGTGAAGGCTCACTGAGCCCTTTTCAGGCTTGCTTATTCGCCTTTATTTCACCCAGCTCTCACCTATGGCTCCAGGAAGCTGTAGCATGTGCATGGTTGGGGGTCACCAGCATGCCTCAAACGAGTTGGTGAGTTAGGTGAATGTTTACCCCAAGACTATGAAGACTTCTTCTGGCATAACGGGTGAATGAGAACAGTTTGTTCCAATAGCCATGAAGCTGACTGAAGATCAGTTCCTGATGATCCCTAAATCATCCTGGGCCATCACATCCTCCTGACTTTTGTCAACTGGACTTTGATGACTCTGGAAGAGAGATTCAGTATGAGGACTTTATACAATTTTGTCTCATTTAAATCCAGTTTATTAAAAGTCAAGATAGGAAGAACCATTAGCTGAAGAGAAAACCCTTTTGTTTAGGAAGCTTGGAAAGGGAATTCTACCCCCAAGCCATTTCTCTTCTCTC
This sequence comes from Monodelphis domestica, assembly GCF_027887165.1. Taxonomy (NCBI): domain Eukaryota; kingdom Metazoa; phylum Chordata; class Mammalia; order Didelphimorphia; family Didelphidae; genus Monodelphis; species Monodelphis domestica. The sequence goes on along the minus strand of NC_077232.1, from coordinate 220,895,489 downwards.
TCTTTCTTTCCCTTTCTTTCCATTTCCCTCTTCTCTTTCCTCTGTTCTTGCTCCAGAATCAATTAACACAGCAACCATCTCTGACAGAAGAGGCAACATTCCTTTACCTGTGGTATTCTCTCCTCTGCCCAGCTTTCTCTTCTCTTTTGTTCAGCTCCCATTTCTCCCCAGAATTCAAACTGGGCTTTTGCCTGGTTGCAATGGGATCAGACTCTCCATCCTTCCCCCATTTCCACTAACAAATTTGACTCAGGGGAGGCAGAGATAAATTAAGTGGAAGTAGAGAATATTCATTCCATTTCAAGTTCAGCTGGGACAGGTCCTAGAAAGTTAGTTTAATGAAGATTTCGGGAAACTACTTTACAGGAGAGGGGTTTTGAACCTTAGGCTCAGGAACTTTAAAACATTGTTGGATAACTGAATTATAATATAATTGGTTTCCTTTGCAACCTCATGTATTTTGTATTATGTATCTAAAAATGTTATTTTGAGAAAGGGGCCATAGGCTTCCCTAAACAGTCAAGTGGGTTCATGAGCCCCCAAAAGTTAAGAAGCCCTGTCTTAAAAGGACCCAAGGACATGTGGATTCATTTAGATACTTTCTTTTTTAACTGTGTATAGATAGGAAGCTCATAATTGGAACAAAGATTAAGAGCTAGCAAGGACCTTCAGAGTCATCTTGTCCAGCTGCCTCATTTGACAGTTGAGGAAATTGAGATCCAGCATTTACATAGACACTAAGTCCAGTCACAATTTGAACTCATATCCTCTGAGGGCAAATTCGTTAATGGTTTTTGCTAGTTTAGGTGACTCAGTTTCCCAGCAAGTGACCACTTCTTATGACAGATAGGATTGATATCTATAAGAGGCAACTGTCATTTTTTTTGAGCATTCAGTTTTTTGCATTTAGCGCAAGTTCTTTAAGAAAAATTGATGTGATCGAATTATTACCTCATTGTTAACACCGTAATCCTATCATCTCCTTACTCTAGTCAAGGCATAATGACAGGGACTCCAGATTTCCATTAGAAAGAAAGATTTAATAAGCCAGAGTTCAAGAATATTCTCAAGTACCAGCCTGTGACTCAAAAGGCAGCTAGTTCATTTATTTAGCTGGAGCTCTGACATTTTGTTTCTAGTGGAAACCAAGTTGCCTAAGGGACAAAAGCTAATCTCTGTGAAGAAGCTACTTTTATGCATTAAATCATTGGTTCTAACTTGTGGGCCATGGCTAGGGGGGATGCTGGAGAGTAAGCCTTGAATGAATTCACATGCACACCAAGGTTTATCATTTTGAGCTTTATTTAGCTCCTACAAAATGTGTTTAAAATGTTCATGTATTATGTGTTACATAATGGCAATATGCTTATCTTTAGATACAAGAAAATATGCAAAAATTACTTTTAAAAAATATAAATCCTGGTGTAATTTAATGGTGTATAATAAAAATATAAATCCTGGTGCAATATAAATCCAGCTACAAATTCATGGAAAATAATTACTGCATTGCCAATGGCTTCTTGTATTCTCTATGTTCTTTAACTAATAGATACTAGTGGTAGAATGAACAGAAATATAGTACCAAATGTAGATGAATATATTTGGAGATGGAATGGACCTTGGAGGTCCTTAATCCCAACACTTTTATTTTATAGATGAAGTTCAAACAAGATAATGTTTGTAATGCAGAGTACGTGGTACATAGTAGGTGCTTAATACATTCTTTTTCCTTCCTCTTCCCTGTAGATGAGGAGACTATGGCAGAGAAGTTAAGTCTTTTGCCCAAGGAAACACAGCTGGCAATGTCTGAGGCAGGAGTAAAACCAGTTTTTTCTGTCTCAAGTCCACTGCAGTGGTTCTTCAGTTTTTCTCATCTTAAAATCCCTTTATATTATCAAAAATTATAAAGAACTTTCCAAAGAGCTTTTGTTTATATGTGTTATATTTATTGATGCTTACCTTATTGGGGCAGCTATATGGCTCAGAGGATAGAGCACTGGGCCTGGAGTTGGGAAGATTCATCTTCCTGAGTTCAATTCTGGCCTCAGACACTTACTAGCTCTGTGATTCTGGGCAAGTCACTTAACCATGTTTGCCTCAGTTTCCTTATCTGAAAAATGAAATGGAGAAGGAAGTATAGAAGTTTGAAAGAGTCAGACAAAACTGAAAATTATTGAACAACAACAATTATGGGGTAGAAAAGAAAGCAAAACCTAAGAAACTATTAGAATACATGAAGAATTGGGCAGGACTAGAAAACAACTGAACCATGTTAAAAGTTAAAATGCTTAGTTATGAAAATAATTTTGATCTTATGGGCTCCTGAAAAGGTCTGTCATAAACCACTCTTTGAGATCTGCTACATTTTGCCATAGTTTACAAAATATTTTGCTTTTAATAATGTCCTATATAAAAGTCTGAAAACAATCATTTTCGATGCACTACTTAATGTTTATGTTTAAAGCAAATGTATGGATTTGGTATCATCATATTTTTTCCATTGATGATCATCATTATTTTAGAGGTGGAATCCTCTTGGGAAAAAATTGGTTCCAACACAAAAAATAAAAGTATAAAAAAGATGGTCAGCAGTTCACCTTGTGCACCTAATTTTCCCTTAGGACTCCCTGGATGAAGTTAATCAAATTGCAGATAAAGCCACATCATCCATTGGACCAGGTTGTTAAGTGACTTTGTTTCTTTACTATAAGAAAGAAGGGGATTGGACTTGATGGCCTTGGAAGTCTGTGACACTTCTGTGTCTGTGATCCTGTCACTTTCTTCATTCCAGGAGCTAAGGTCTTCCAAATACTCTACATTTTCCATATTTAATAATCACTGAAATTTTCAAAGTGCTTTTAAAAGTTTGCAAAGTTCTTTCTATCTATTCTCTCCTTCGGGCTTCACAACAACCTTATCTCTAAGATAAAAGTGTTAGACTTAATGAACTCCAAGATCCCTTCCATCTCTTTCTACATTTTGTACTTAATATAGTTCATTTGACTATTAATATTTACTAGTTAAAAACATACCTAGTACAAAGGTAATATTGTCCCTGTTCTACAGATACAAAAATGGAGGGTCAAAGAGCTTGTGACTTGCCTATGATCATTCCATCTAATAAGGGTCACAGAAGAGATAGAAGCCCAAGTCTTCCTGATCTAGGTCTAGAACTCCACAATGCTCCTCTTCTTCCCCCATCCCTTTCTTATTCTTTTTTTAATTGAAAATTTTTATTTAATTAATTAATTTAGGATATTTTTCTATGATTACATGATTCATCTTCTTTCCCTCCCCTCTGTCTACCCCGTCCCATAGCCAAAGTGCAATTCCACTGGGGTTTACATGTGTCATTAATCAAGACCTATTTCCATATTATTGATATTTGAACTATGGTGATCGCTTAGAGTCTATATTCCCAATCATATTCCCATCAACCCTTATGATCAAGCAGTTGTTTTTCTTCCATGTTTCTACTCCCCCAGTTCTTTCTTTGGATATGGATAGTGTTCTTTCTCATAAGTCCCTCAGAATTGTCCTGGATCATTGCATTGCTGCTAGTAGAGAAGTCTATTATATTTGAATTGCACCACAGTGTATCAGTCTCTGTGTACAATGTTCTCCTAGTTCTGCTCCTTTTGCTCTGCATCAATTGCTGGAGGTCATTGCAGTTCACATGGAATTCCTCCACTTTATTATTCCTTTTAGCACAATAGTATTCCGTCACCAACATGTACCACAGTTTCTGTAGCCATTCCCCAATTGAAGGGTATCCCCTCATTTTCTAATTTTTTGCCACCACAAAGAGTATGGCTATAAATATTTTTTCAGCAGTCTTTTTCCCTATGATCTCTTTACCCCTGTCTTATTCTTAACAGCTGTTTTATCTTTAACAGTAGGCTCCCTCCCAAGGCAATTGTAAAACTAATGGAAGAGGTTCTGAAACAGAAAGCAATCCTTAGTGAAAGTGTGTGTTGGATTTTCTCCTTCAGTAATTGTCTAGAGGCAGCTAGATGCCTCAGAGCCCTGGACCCACAGTCAAGAAATCTGAATTCAAGTTGGTCTCATACATTAGCTGTGTGGACTCTAGACATTTTCGTTTGCCTCAGTTTCCTTAACTGTAAAATGATACTTCTAATAACACCTGCCTCAGACGTTTTGGGGATTGAATGGGATGTTTGTAAAAAGTGCTAAGGACAATTCCTGGCCCATAGTAGAGGCATAATAAATGCTTATTTCTTTTCCCTCCTTTTGATTTATAAGTTTCAAAATGGGTAGTATTCAAATTGGGTTCAAGTCCAGAGACCTGAAGGTTTTAGAGAAATCCCTGTTGAGGGTGTTAGTTGAGGTGACAAGCGAGAAAGGAAGGCAAGAATCCAATTTTCCAGAGCAGCCTGAGAACAGCCTCTATTGTGGAGGCGTTGGTACACAGACATGCAGACACAGGAGCTGTGGAAGGAGGAGGACAGCTTAGTCAAGGATAGCTCCATGGTTACGGGCTGTAAAAATAATGGGAGAAGAGGAAGAGAACTTGGGTGTGAAAAATCTCTTCTAAGATAGGCTGCCACCTACTTGACTGAGAGACAAGGGAAGATCCTTTGGTTTGAACTGGCTTAAGTGCCATCAGCCAGCCCAGTGGAGATGAGAAATCTCTGGCGAGCTCTTTGCTAAGGGTTCCCAGCAGAGAGAGCCTCAGCTTCTCACACTGAATAAACAGCAACATTACACAATCAGCAATCAGTGAGAGCAGCCTTGCTTCCCCTCACCCTCCCCAGCTTTGCTTGTCATCAGCAAGGCAGGGGCACTGTTTTTGCCTGAATTTGAATGTTGCCTGCATCCAGCTGTGGCCATTGAATCAGGCTTTCAGATTGATGTAGTTAAGCACAATGCTCAAGATGACTTAATGGGTCTGGAAAATGTTTACTGGTATTGAAGCAGTTCTGTAGTTTTCATTACCAAGAGAGGTCACTGCTGGAGTGGTATTCTTCCTCCACATCCCCTGTTTTCTGAATTCTGGGATGGAAGGTGGGGAGGAGAGGGGAGGGCAACAAGTTAAAGGTACCCTGACATCAAAACCCACACCAGCTGTTTTTCTGAGAAAGAAATAACAGGCATTCTCTTTCTCCCCTTGAGGATGTAAAGATAGCTTTCATCAGTTTTCCACCACTCAGTATAAACCTCATCGCAGACATGTTCCCAACACCAGTGATTCTGTGGAATGAAAGAATGAAAAAAGAATATATTAGTCAGGAAGTCAATAAACATTTATTCTATGTGTGGGTCCTGGGTTAAATGTGGGGGATACATGCAACAAAAGGCAAAAGGGTAGCCTCTACCCTCAAGGAGGCCAGCTAGATGGCACAGAAGATAGAGCCTGGCCTCACAGTTAGGAAGACTTGAGCTCAAATCTGATCTCAGGTACTATAAGCTATGTGACTCTGGGCAAGTCACTTAGCCTCTGTTTTTATTAGTGCTTCAACTGTAAAATGGGGAGAATAACAACACTTGCCCCCAGGGTTCTTGTGAGGATCAAAAGAAATAATATTTGTGAAAAGCATTTAGTGGAGTGCTTGGCACAGAGCAGGTACTAGATAAATGCTTTTTTCCCTTCCTTCCATCTCCATTCACTTGGTGTCTTGGTATAGTTGCCCCTCAGGGTAAAGAAACCAAAGAATAATCATATTGTCCTTGCTCATTTTGAGAGACATATTTTATTACATTATCTTCCTTTCTAAACCCAACCCTCTTCTGAACTTTGCTGTTACTGTTGAAGCCACTACCATTTTCCTAGTCATACAACTTCATAAGTCTGATGTCAGTCAATAAGCATTTATTAAGCCCTTGTGCTTAAGACATTGTGCTACACAAAAGTAAAAGACAGTCTCTGTTCTCAAGGAGCTCATGGTCTAATGAGAGAGAAGTTATGCAAATAAGTAGATTAAAATGTTTAGTAGATAAATTAGAAATAATCAACAAAGGGTAGGAAGAGTAGGAAAAGAATTCTGTAGAAAGGCTTCCTGGGATTTTATCTGGGACTTAAAGGAAGTCATAGAAATTAGGAAATGAGGATGAGGATGAAGAACATTTCGATCATGGGGGACAGCCAATGAAAATGTCCAGAATTGTGATAGAGTGCCTTTCTTGAGGAGCTCTAAGGAGGACAATGTCACTGGGTCACAAAGTACATGAGGGTGATGGTAGTACAAAGCATATGAAAACTGGAGAAGTATTTTTGGACTGGGTTCAGTTGGGAAGTCTCTCTGGTTATGGAGGATTCTGAACAACAAACAGTATTTTATCTTTGATACTGGAGATGATAGGGAACAACTAAAGTTTATTAAGTAGAGGAGTAACACGGTCCTGCTCAACTCATTCTCTCCTACCACTCACCTCTGCTCAGTAGCCAAATTATGGTTTTCTACTCTCCATAACATCTCTTACAACTGTCCCTTTTTCTATATAGCCACCACAGTAGTTCAGGTCCTCATCATCTCTTGTCTGAATTATTATACTATTATATTCCTCATTAGTCTAACCTGCCTTAGACTTTTCTCATTTCTAATCCATTTTCCCTATCTGCCAAAGAAATATTTCCTAAATCTCAGACTGACCCTGTCCCTCCACTACCCAAGAAACTCTAGTGGCTTCCTATTGACTTTAGTATTAAATATATATTTCCTTGTTCATCTACTTTAAACGTTTTTATTTTTTTCCAATTTTATATTGTTAATAATTTTTATACTATAATACTTATATAGACACAAATATATGGGAGGAGAGAGAGAGAAAGAGACAGAGACAGAGACAGACAGAGAGAGAGAGAGAGAGAGAGAGAGAGAGAGAGAGAGAGAGAGAGAGAGAGAGAGAGAGAGAGAGAGAGAAACTGGTGTGGAAAGAGCACTGTGCCTAGATCAAGATAACCTCAGTTTTCTTATATGTATAATGGGGATTATAATAGCATTTACTTCCAGTGTTATTGTGAGGACAAAATTCAATGATAATTGTAAAACATTTTGTAAACCTTAAAGCACAATATAAATGCTTGCTATTATTATTATTACATATATAATTTATAAATGAGCAAATATACACACATGGGAGAAGTGCATGATCAACAATTTGTCACAGATATGGTTGTGCAATCAAAATGATTTGGAGACTCATTTTTGTAGACCAATGTGGAACTGCCTGCTTAGTTTTCTATAGGTTTTGAGATGACTAAGCCAATTTTCTTGGCCATTTTTAAGTGCTCCTTAACAGGAGCCGTTTCAGCAAATATCTGACAGCTGCTGGCTCCCTGCGAGGGGAAAGCCAAAAAATACATTTCTAACGTGGAGTCTTTATAAAAACATTTCCTGAATCTCTTCCAAGTCACTCACTGGTTCTTCTTCTTCTTCTTCTTCTTCTTCTTCTTTTTTTTTTGTGAGAGAGGGCTGGATCTGGGGATCCCACTGGTACAGGTAAATTTGGTATTATTTTTGATGATCTCACAGAGTTGTTGGAGCCTGTAAGAGCTTAAATGACTAGCCCACAAACAAAATGGATTAGACACAGTGCTTGAACCCAGATCTTCCTGACCCTATCCTTTCTGCCTTGCATTTTTTAATTTTAAAAAGTTTCTATTTTTTTAATCGGTCATAGCATTTACCCACAAGTGTACTATTGTTCCCTCCCTGCTTCCCAACCTTATAGAAGGAATCATCTGGGAAACAGACATGTTCATACAAATGATGTCTTTCATGTTTCCACCTTTCAGTTCTCTCTCTAGAGGTAACATTCATAATTTATTCTTCAAAAATTAAATCTGTAGTGGTGTATGCTGCTCTCTTGGTTCTACTCATTTTGCTGTTCACTAGCCCTTGTACTTCTTAACAAGTTTTATTAAAATTGTCCTGCTTATTGCTTCTTATATGGCACTGTAGTACTCCATCACAATCATATTCAAGAATCTGTTTAGTCATTTCCCAATTGATAGACATCCCCTGAATTTCCACTTCTTTGCCACCACAAAGAAAGCTGATATAAATACAATTTTTTAATAAATACAAATATTAAAAGAACTCATAGGTTCTTTTCTTTTTTCTCTGATCTTGTTAGGTGTGTATTTTTTTAAAGGTAAGTGACTTGTTCAGTGTCACATAGCTAGAAATGTGTCTGAAGCTAGATTTGAAAACAGAGCCTGTGAGATCCCTGACTTTCAGAGGTTTTTAAAGGAATTTAGCAGTTAAGTTCCCTTCCAAGTTTTGTGATTCTCTCCTCAAAAAATGAACCATACCTTTATTTATTAAAAGACTCTAAAGTCATAGGTTTAGAAAACTTCTCTTGGGTCACTTCTCTTGGGAGTTTGTATTACTTACAACTCCACAGATTTATGCCTGATGAGACCTTTTTATGAGTTTATTGTTTAAAATAGCTGACATGTTGAAAAAAGCCAACACTTACTTCCTATCCCACCCCCCTTCCCCTGCCCCCAAGATAGTGGAAAGGATCTACTTTGAAGAAAAACATGACCACTTCCTGGCTTTTGAAAACTACAAAGACCTTTGATGTAAAAGCACACACAAGGCAGTATATAAAGTGACCTCATAGGAAAACTGGAATAATGGAGAACAGCTTCTTTTCATATTCATTGAGACTTTTATTTCTACTTGACAAAGCTTGGAACTGGGTCCCAAGGGGCAATGCTGAGAGCACACCAACATTTTCAGCACATCTGTTTCCCTTTGAAAGGGGTACAACAAGAGAGACATCCCTGAGGTTGTTTTTATGCCACAAAACTGTGAATAGCACACACACCTACACACACATACCCACCAAGCCTTTGACTAAAGCAGTAATCTTAGAATCAACTTTTTATTCTGTTGAGTCTTGGACTCTCGGGTCCTTTTTCTACCCTTCTGACATGGGACTACAGAAGCAGAATGGTTCCTCATAAGATCAAGAGCCATTTTGTGGTGGTTTGTGTGTGTGTGTGTGTGTGTGTGTGTGTGTGTGTGTGTGTGGTTGCTTTGTTTTGTAGAATTCATCACCAAGGTTGCAGCCTAAGGAAGACATTTTTTCATACTTAGATTGACTGGTCCTTAGGAAGGATCACTGTTTTTCCTTGGCCATTTTAAAAGCCATTCCAGCATCATAGGACCTGCCAGTGCTGGTTCTCAGCTGGCATGACTTTGGAGAATCTAGGGTCACTTCCATGCCATGAGAAGGCATTGGAGGAAGACTTTGTGGAGGATTTTGATGTGTTATAGCCCAGATAGGAGTAGGCTGCCACAAGAAACGAATGACAAAAGCGAGAGCTTAAAAATATTATTAAAAAATTTATGATTCAGAAAAGGAATATGGGATGGTCACATGGCAAGAATCAGGGATAACCACTGGATTGTCCCACTTATATGTTTCTAGTGTTGAGAAAGCAAGGATGGCAATCTACATTTTGCCTATGCTTATTCCCTGTGACAAATTGTTTAGGGGACATGGGCAAGAATTGCATAGGATAGGCAGGCGTAGTGGATTGCAAATGACCTCTGGGATAAAATTTAAACTTAAAGGAACCTTAATGCCTAACAAGTCAGCCCTGAAAATCGATGGCCTTAAAAGTTAAGTGACTTGCCCAAAGTCAGCAGATATCTGAGACACAATTTGAACTTCTTGCATGCAGACTCAGCAATCTTTATCTTTCAAATAAACATTCATAATCAAATACTTAATATTTGAGTCTTGAGTCTTTGTTACTCTAAGTTAGATGAAAATATTTTCACCAAATTATTTGGAGAGTTGTGCTATGTGAATATCTGTTTCTGTTTGCATGGAGTTACCCCTAGATCCTCCATGGATGAGTTCCCAGGAAGACAAAGTTTTAGATGTGTCCTCTGATACTATCTGTGTAATTTTATGGGTGAGTCTGAACCTCAGTTTTCTGATGTGGAAAATGGAGCCAATGAAGAATATATCTCCTACCCATTGAGTTCTTTTTTAAATTTAATTGAAAATTTTAATTAATTAATTTAGAATATTTTTCCATGGTTACCTGATTCATGTTCCTTCCCCTCCTAGCCACCTACTAAGTTTTTTGTAAGGTTCCAGGGAGATACTAAATGTGAAATGCTTCGTAATATTTTAAAACACTATATAGATATTAGTTAATTTGATTCCTAGTCCCTATCAGGAGAGGAAATCAAGAGGAAGATGAATGCTCCTCACCGAGACTGTCATGGAGTGGATTCCAGCTTCAGGGTATGCCTTGGACTAGAGAACTCCATGGTCCTTCCTCCCTCTGAGGTGCCATGATCTAAGCCAGTGACTATTAAAGACTCTGGCAGAGATACAATCTTTACTCTTCCAGAAAATGGAGAACACTGTAGAACATTGTTCTTGTTTGCTTTCAGGAATCAACTCAGGCTCAAATTACATTTTTGTCTGTTTCAGAACTCACATAATATTGTATTCATAAAGCCTCTCTTGCTTGTATCTTGCTCTAATTATAAACTGTTCCTTGGAGTTACCAGGGAGAGACCAGGAACAGCCTTTTCCAGGTTCTCATGCTTGATTCTACCCTCAGATCTTTTCTACCCAGGGTCCTACCCAGGATCTTTTCTAATTCTAAAAGCTAGAGCAGGAAGAATTCAGTATCATATGAAAAGGAAAGTACAGTACAATACAGAAATCTTGCCATGGCTATAACAGCTTACTGTAGACTCCCATCAAAATAGCTATAATTGGTCTCTAAGGTTAATAAAACACATGCATTATCTCATTTGATTCTCACAACAGCCCTATGATAGAGATATTATTATTATTATTATTATTATTATTATTATTATTATTATACCCATTTTACAGATGATTAATTGATTTGCCCAAAATCATGTAACTTATAAATGTCTGAGACAAGATTCAAACCCAAGACTTCCTGATTCCATATACAATGCTCTGCTCACTCACCATACTGTTTTTAGGTGATCTTAAAATACTCCTCCATAAACTACATTGGGTTAGTCTGACTAAGCACAGTGTTGGAAATTATAAGGTACATTCAGGTTTCCCTGGTTTCTTTCAAGATTTACTTCAAATTCTGCCATCTACAAGAGGCATTTCTAAGTCTCCTCCTGCTAGTACCCCCTTCAGTTTATCTTGCATATATCTAGCATGTACAGAATTGTTTGCATGTTTTCTCCCCCATTAGAACATAAGCTCCTTGAAAGCAGGAAGCAATATTTTTATGCCTTTTTTTTTGCCATCAGTGCTTGGCTTTGTGCCTCTGGCATTTAGCAAATTCTAAATTAATTTCTTTGCAATCTGAAGAATTTTGTTTTCTGTATTTTGAACATTATTCTGGGAAGGGATCCGTAGACTTGTCCTGTCTGACAAGAGACAGCCTTCTATATAGGTTAACAATTTCCAATTAATGAAAGAAAATTCATGCAAAATGGAGACATTAAAGTGAGGTTTGAGTGATATAAAAGGCTATTTTGTCAGATATGGGTTGAAAGACACAAGGTGATACCAAGAGAAAAATACAGAGATAGGAATAGGAAAAGTGCATGAAAAAGACTGAAAAGAGATTTTTCTGGGATGGAGCCAAGGAAACTGGCAAAAGAATAGTAGGAAATACCAAAGAAATGTAAAATATACCTTTAGAGGTGAGCTTTGAGGCCACAAATGAAGAGCATATTTGAAAATCATTCTGGAGATTGCCACTGGAAGTAATGTTTTTTTATAGTCTGTTCTAGCAATAGTGGCAACAGAACCAGATGTGTAAATAAAAGTATTCTGCATCAAGACTGTGGAGTATGAAACTCAGAACAGTGGAAAGAATATAGGTCTGGTATTCAAGAGAACTAAATGTGAGTCTCAGCTTAACCATTCAATTTCTATATGACCTTGAAGAAGTCAGTTGACTTCTTCTGTAGACACATTTTGTCATCTGCCAAATTAGGAAGTTGGACTAGATGAAGATGTCTCATGGTTCTCTGATGAAAATACTAGTTCTTATAAAAGGGCATTTTTGAACTTCAGGGCTCCTTGGTCAGAAAGCTGAACAACTGGTAGGTATGGGGTAATGGTTGAAACTCTCTGTTACTGTTACCGATTCAGATATAAATACAGATTGGCAGATTTAAAAAATAAGGTGGTATTACTCAGTCATTTCATTCATGACCCCAGTTGGATTTTCTTGGCAAAGATACTATAATAATTTTATAACTGTTAAATTGGGGTTTTGACAGAGTTATAAAGTCAATGTTGTGGTCACCAAATTAAAAATATCCCCAAACCAGAAAAAAAAAAAAACCTGTTAGCAGCTTTTATTTATTACAAGAAAGAGTTGAAGTATGAAATGTAGTAGGAAAAGAGGTAAGGAGTTGCCTAGCCTAACCTAAGTGCTGATTCAATAAAATTCAGCTCACTCCCCAACAAAGTTCCAATCTCCACGTGGAAGTCTGAGTCACTCACCAGCAAGCTGATGCAGGATCCAAGGAAAAGAGTCTCTCTACAGAACTCATACTGAAGGGAATGTCCCTCTGAAGCACCAATGCACAGAGAGGGTCTCCTCACAGAGCCACCAAGGCAGGAATCTCCCCAAGCCAGAAGTCCTGGTGATGTCTTCAGCCAGGGTTCCACCAATGCAGCCTCCAAAGCCAAAGCAGGCATCTCAGCAACCAATCTTTCCAGAAGCCAGGACAGGAATACCGGGAACCAATCTCTCTAAACGCCAAGAAGAGAATGAGTGCTAGATGATGTTGATCTCTTTTTATGCCCCCCTTTTCAAAGAAACCAATGGCAGTCTTTCAATTTGCCTAGCACTACATAAGGCAGGGGAGGGGGTGGGGACAGTAGACTTTGGGGTTGTCACTCTAGTAAGTGACTTGTGAACTCTCAAACTTAATGGCAAGTAGGAGTACTTTAAGTTCTTGATTTGATTAACTCAAAATAGACAAAGAGAATAAAGAATCCCCTTTCACAGTTTGCCATTTCCTCCTCCAGCTTATTTTACAGATGAGGAAACTGAGACAGAGTTAAGTGACTTTACTAGGGTCACACAGCTAGTAAGCGTCTGAGACTAGATTTGAACTCAAAGGAATTTTCCTGATTCTCAGCCTGCTCTGTCCACCTAATTGTCCCCCAAAATAAAATTATAGAGATAAATAGGTTAGGGAGGAATGTGACATTGTGAACAGACCTAACTTCAAATCTAGAAATAACAACATCTACAACAACAACAACAACAACAGTAATACCTGTCATTTGTATAATATTTTAAGATTTTCTGTGTTTTATTAATAACTCATTTTATCCTTACATCAATCTGAAATGTAGATGCTATTTAGTATTTCTATTTTTCATATGTGGAAACTGAGGCAGACAGAGAGTAAGTGATTTGTCTAGAGTCACAGGGCTAGTAAGAAAATGAGGCTAGATTTAAACTCTTGTATTCCTAGCTCAAGATCCAGAATTCTGTCCAGTGTGCTAATAATCCCTGCCTCTGACATATACATACTGGCTGTGTGACTCTAGTCAAGTCACTTAACCTTTCAGGGTCCCCAGGTAATACTCTAAGACAGTAACTTGTAAGGAAGGTATTGATCAAATTGACAAAGGTAGTTTTAAACAAGGAGCTTCCTACATCTTGATGTAACAGGTTGGATGAATTAATAATAATAATCGACATAATTCTAACTTGGAATCACTAATTATAATGAGTTGGACTCAGGAGATGATGAAATGGAAGAGCATTACTTTCCAGTACAAGTAAAATAAGTAGTCATCACTTCCTGGAGCCAAAAGAAAAATAATTCTAATTGAAGTGCCACCATTTTTCAATTACAGTGATGTTTAGAAGAGAAGACCTGATGCTGCATTTCTGAAATTTGTCTGGTTTTATTTGTTATACTAGGACATGAAGGTAACTCATACAACAGAATTTCCAGGAGGAAATTTAAAAGAGGCAACACAGTTTGGAATTCTGGGTAAAGAGAGTAGAAATAAGTAAGGAGCTTATCTCTCTATCTCTATCTCTCTCTGAAATAGTAGTAGTAGTCTCTCGGTGATCGAGAATGACTATTGTCTTTGTGCAGTTTCATCTACGATGTACCCTCATGTGGAGTCCAAAGGCTGAGGCGCACAGTTTGTGGCACATGGGGCATGGGATGCCGGTTGTTACGGGAGGTGCGGTTGTGGCCTGGTGTCGGCGTTCACGTGCAGCAAGATGTATCTCTGAAATACTTTATGTATTAAAACAATTTTATGCCTATGGAATTATAAGCATTCTGCAATTCAGGAAATAATTGCCTACCTGATAGTCCACTATGCAAAAAAGGTATATATATTCAGCAGAGAAATTTAATAATAATTGATGAGTTTTGTATAAAATATGAGTTCAGTTCTTCACAGATAATACCCTGAAAATTCCTGAGTGAGCTTTTTCTAAAAGTTTCTGGAGGTACTTTCTGGAAATGTTTAATCAATCACTTAAACTTTTATGAAGTGCTTATCATGTGCAAGGACAGAAGACAGTCCCTGCCCTCTGGGATCATGGAACAAGGACTGAAACATAAAAGGGATTGATATTACATGGAGAGTATCAATCTAGGTGCTATTAAAGGTCACTGCTAGGAGGCTCAATGAATAGAATGCTAGACCTGGAGGCACAAAGCCTCATCTTCCCGAGTTCAAGTCTAGCTTCAGACGCTTATTAGCTGTGTGACCCTGGGCAAGTCACTTTACTCTGCTTCAGTTTCCTGATATGTAAAATGAACCAGAGAAGAAAATGGCAAACTGCTCCAGTATCTTTGCCTAGAAAACCCCAATCCATTCTCCAGTTTGATTAAAAGTCCACATACTTTGAATGGTTCAGTGGTAGTTTCCAGAGGCTTGATGGGGCTGTTGAGATCCTAACTCCAGAAATGGGCTATCCTAAGGAAGTGGTCATTGAGCCATCTTTGGGGAAATCATGAAGCAGCTGTAATCCAGCAAACAATCATTAGATGACAGTAGAGTGGAGAAAGCCCGGCAAGTAACATCAGCAAAGCTCAGGGAAGTAAGCAGTCAAATGGAAGACATCAGCAATTCAGCTAAAGAAGTAGTATTAGCAACTTTGAGGGGCTGTGGCTAGAAACCTTAGTTAACTAAAACCTCCTTCTAACAAACTAAAAAATTCCTAACTAAAATCTCACCTTCTACAGGAAGCCTTCCCCAGTCCCAGTGAATCCCAGTGCCTCCCCTGTTAATTATTTCCTATTTATTCTGTATATGGCATTCTATATATTGGTTTACATGTTGTTTCTCTTATTAGATTGTAAACTCCTTGCTGTCAGGGACTGTCTTTGGTTTCTTTTTGTGTCTTGAATGCTTGGCACAGTTCTTGGCACACAGTGGGCACTTAATAAATGTTTATTGATTAATTATTGATTGATTGGTACCATTTTCCCACTGGTGATGTGGGAACCTGTGGGCTTAATTTCAACTCTTTCTTTAGTTCCAGTTGAATCACTTGCAAGTCACCAAACAGTTTACAAAAGGAGATTTACTCTGCCCTAGAAAAGCAAGGATAGGTAACAAGGATATAATCAATTATAGTAGTAAACATTTATTGAGCTCCTATTATATGCCAGGCTTTTAGCTTCTCTCGGAAAACTCCCAAGTCCCTCTAGAAGAGACATGTCTGGTCAGCAGGAAAGGATAGGTTGATTCAAGTGTTTTTCAAAATTCAAATGTTCTTCAAAACTAATCCAAGTTAGAGAAGGTCTGAGTCTGTGTTGGTAGGACTTTTTCATGTCCTTAGGTGAAACCAAAGGAAGCAAGGATCAAATATAGTCCCAGAGACAGGTTTGTTGTCTTTTAGGTAAAACTAGTCCCTACTTAGCTAGGTGGCATAGTACAGAGAGTGCTGTGCCTGGAGTAACGAAAACCTGAGTTCAAATTTGACCTTATAAACTTAAGAGTTATGTGACCCTGAGCAAATCACTTAACTGTGTTTGCCTCTATTTCTCATCTGTAAAATGAACTGGAGAAGAAATGAAAAACCTCTGCAATATCTTTGCCAAGAAAACCTCAAATGGGGTCATGAAAAGTCAGATGTGACTAAATAATAAAACCAGCAACAATTTGAATTGTGGGAAAACAGGAAACCTTCCTCTTATGATGGAAGAGGATGGGCTATACTGTCATAAGTATTAACGCATGAAGATATATTTTAAGGCATGATATGACTGTAACCATTGTGATAGCAAATAAATCCTTAAGAAGAATGTTCTTTGATCCAACCGTTCTGGATGGCAATTTGGAACTATGCCCAAAGGGAGGTAAAAGTCTACCTACCCTTTGATCCAGCCATACCACTGCTGGGTTTGTACCCCAAAGAGATCATAGGGAAAAAGACTTGTACAAAAATATTTATAGCCACCCTGCTTGTGGTAGCAAAAAATTGGAAAATGAGGGGATGCCCTTTGATTGGGGAAAGGCTAAAAAAATTGTGGTTTATGTTGGTGATGGAATACTATTGTGCTCAAAAGAATAATGAACTGGAGGAATTTCATGTGAACTGGAATAACCTCCAGCAATTGATGCAGAGTGAAAAGAGCAGAACCAGGAGAAGATTGTGCACAGAGACTGATACACTGTGGCACAATCAAATTTAATGGACTTCTCTACTAGCAGCAATGCAATGATCCAGGACAATTCAGAGGAACTTATAAGAAAGAAAGCTATCCATATCCAGAGAAAGAACTGTGGGAGTAGAAACACATAAGAAAAACAACTGCTTGATTACATGGGTCAATGGGGATATAATTGGGGATGTAGTAGACTCTAAGCGATCACCGTAGTTCAAATAGCAATAATATGGAAATAGGTCTCGATCAATGACACATGTAAAACCCAGTGGAATTGCACATTAACTATGGGAGGTGGGTGGAAGGAGTGGAGGGAAAGAACATGAATCATGTAGCCATAGAAAATTTTCTTAATCAACAAAATTAAATTAAAAAATTAAATCCAAATCCATATTAAAGTTAAAAAAATGTTCTTCCTATGAACTTGGGTAACTTAAAGTTTTTGGTATTATATTGATTTTGTGGTTGTATTGATATATTTTTCTTTTGATATTGATTTATTTTTCTTTATTATTTTATTTATTTAAAAAGGGAAAAATATTTTTAGGTATTCAAAATGCATCAGCATATCAAATCAACATCATATAATATGGTTTCACCCTGGCTTTAATTATCAAGTTGGTGTAACACTGCCAGGAGCTAGTCTATATCTTTCATTTAATATTATTAAAATCAATAAGAATTTGGTCTAAGGACGAAGGAAAATTAAATAGAATTTTGAATGTCAAATCCATCATATTGAATAAAAAGGGTTACATAGCCTCTACTTCTACTCCTTAAAGAAAGTTTCTGAGCAGTTAAAATAGAAATCAGAGTTGAAAAACACTTGATTCTTTCAAAGCATTATGAAGCCAATCTTTGATATGACAACAACATGAATGACACTGCTGTAAAACAAAGATTCTCATTTTTGAAAACATCATCCTCTGTCTTCTCAGAATGATTGATCTTTTTCCTTTCTATATAGTTCTCTACTGAAAACTTAATTTAGTGTTCCAGTTCCCTTAAGGCATTATACAATGAAATGAAATAGGGTAGAAGTCCTTATTAACTGTACTGGACACATGGCTGATCAACTTTGCTTCTTCAAACAAGCATTCAAAATCTGGTGAAGTATAACTTTCATGACTTACTTCACTATATTTCATCCATCAGAGATTTGATAGATCCATGAATTCATCAGTGTGATCACTTACTCCCTCCTTTGGGTCAAGGTCTTCTCATTTTGAATGATTCTTGCCCAGGGTTTTCCATAACCACTTTATACAAGAACCTCCACTCCTCAATGCTCCTCTGAAACCTGTATTTTCATATTAGCCTAGTATGTTAGGCTATAGTATATAAGGACTTAATTCTTAATTCTTCTGGTGATTCTTAGCTTCCAAGAAAGCAGCTGTTACTTTATTTTCCTCAGCTACATCTTAACACCTTCACAGGGATGTTTTTAAATGGAATCTGATTTTGAACAAAGTATTAGAGCTTTTAGTTTTAGAAGTATATTATTGAGGAGGCTTCTTATGCCCTTCCATAGGTTTCTGAGTTTGCTGCTAGAGTAGTAAATGGGCTTGCTTCATAGGTTTTTCTAGTAGGAACTCATAATATAAACCATAAGATCTTTCAACTAATGGCAATAGTCTATCATGGCTGCATGGCTGCATGGCTGTCCCTTTGAGAAACTGCCCCATCTGCTAAAGAGGGTACCTATGGAATGAAGGAGCCAATCTTTAGGATGCATTGACCCATTTAAAGTATAAGACCAATGTCCACATTAACCCTGACCCTAAGAAATATCTTTTCTCCTCCAATCTCAGAAACTATCTCTGTTTCACATAGAAAGTTCTCTTTACCTTCTTATTTCTCTCCCCATCACCCATCCTAGGGTTCTCTGATATTTTGATATTGTAGTGAATATTCTCTTCAAGGAGATCTTTGCTTTATCAAATGTTACAAAAAAAAGAAAACCTAGTCTTAGACACCAAAGAGCTAATTGTTGGAGGCAAAGCACAAATTCATGAAAGGTTTCATGAACAATTTAATTGTTATCTATATAATTAAGAGGCAAAATGCTTCCTCACACTGGATCTGAAAACAATTTCTGTTTTTGTTGAACCCAAAGGCAAAGTTTTACATCTGGAAATCCTATTGACAAAAACCTAATAGAGGCGACATATTTTGAACCACTACCAATTCATTTTTCTCTACTATGCTTCAGTGTGAAGGCAGCAAGGTGGCACAGAGAATGGATGACTTGAGTCTCTAATCTAGTATCAGATACTTCCTGGCAATGTGATCCTGCTGAATCACTTACCCTCTGCTTCAATTTCCTCAACTGCAAAATGGGAATAGTAAAAGCACCTACCTCCAAGGCTGTTAGGGTGAAATGAGATAATATTTATAAAGTTCTTTGCAAACCTTAAAGCACTATGTAAATGCAAGCTATTATTTATTATTAACATTATTTATATGTTAATGTTTTTGATAAAAATATAATTGTTATTTATGTGATTAAGAACACAAATGAATATCATGGACTAAAAATGTAAAAGGAAGACAGATAAATGTGGATCAAGTTGCATCTTTAAAGCCTATTTTACAAAGGAATAAACTTAGGAACTCTTGTTTCTTCCCTTGCATTCCTTCTTCCCTCCTTAGAACTATTAGAAAGCAGAAGCTATATGACACTTTAATTATAAAAGCTGACATTTATGTAGCACTTATAAGGTCTATAAAACATTTAGCATCCATTGAGCCTCACCAAAGCCCAGTCAGGAGAAGGTAGTGTAGGTATCATCTCTTATTTCAGAGATGAATAAACCGAGGCTCAGAGAACTTGGGACACTTGTCCATGGTCATGTTGCTCTGAATAATCAATCATAAGATCTGAACTCATGTCTTTTCTGACTCTATTATATCACACTGCTTTTATGTTTTTTTATAGGTTCCATAGCAGGGGTTATTACCTGGGGTCTATGAACTTTTTAAAAAAATAATTGCATTTCAAGCCAACTGGTATCCTTAGTAGTTCTGTTTGTTAATTTATTCATTTTTTGGGGGGGGGGGAAAAGGCTTCACCAGACTACTTTGAGTCAATAAAAACAACAAAGAGATTAAAAAGTGATCTAGGATAATGATTTCAGTGATATAGGAAGCTTCTAGATGAGAGAAGTTCCTCTACCAGTGCAGGTTGGCACCTTTATTCTCATCTTGGGGAACAATAAAAGGATAAATGTCTTGTCCACAGTCACATAGCCTCTGTGAGTCATTGATAGAACTTGAACCCAGGTTTTCCTGGCCTTGAAGCCAGCTCTTTACTCATTCTGACACACAGTCTGCTGTAGAAGCATGTTGCATATGGCAGAGGTTTTCTATTGGTGATAAACAATGTATTTGACACTCTTACTTAGTGAGATGCTTTGGGCTCACTGATTGCTCTTGGGCCCCAATTATATTGTGTATGGCAATAGAAAGTCTCCTCCCTGGAGAAAGTGTGCTACCTGAGAGCAGAGGATGAGGAATTTCCATTCTCCCTTTGGTATTCTCCCTGAGAGACCCATTTATGCACGAGTGGTATCCTAGTTACCCAACAAGAGAATATTTGTTCCTGAGAGTTCTTTTACATGTAGGCTTCTGTCTGTAGGTTGATGACTGCCCACTCTTCATTTGATAGGTCAGAGATTCAGGCATTCTTTCCATCACCATGAATACTTGTAGAAACAACTCTTTTTTGTCTAGCTCTAAAGAAGAGAATAAGGGGAAAGAAGACCCCAGATTAGTGACTTGGTGGACTTAGAACTAACTGATGAATTTTCTTCAGATAGAGATTGAAGATGATGTTTTTCAGCATAGTATCTCCATCTTATACATTGTATCCCCATTCCAATTTACTTCTAATTAAAAAAGACTAAGGGGAGTCAGTGTTGTACAGTGGAGAAAGTTGCAGACGCTTCATTTTATTTTATTTAGATTTTTGGAAATGTTTAATTAATTAATTAAATTTGAATATTTTTCCATGGTTACAAGATTCATGTTCTTTCCTTCCCCTTCTCCCCAACCCCCTCCCATAGCCATGCAGTTCCACTGACTTTTACATGTATTATTGATCAAGACCTATTTCCATATTATTGATAATTGCACTAGGGTGATCATTTAGAGTCTACATCCCCAGTCATATCCCCATCGACTTATGTGATCAAGCAATTGTTTTTCTTCTGTGTTTCTACTCCCCCAGTTTTTCCTCTGAATGTGGATAGTGTTCTTTTTCATAGATCCCTCCAAGTTGTTCAGGATCACTGCATTGCCACTAATGGAGAAGTCCATTACATTCGATTGTGCCACAGTGTATCAGTCTCTGTGTACAATGTTTTCCTGGTTCTGCTCCTTTAGCTCTGCATAACTTCCTGGAGGTTGTTCCAGTCTCCATGGAATTCCTCCACTTTGTTATTCCTTTCAGCACAATTGTATTCCATAACCAACAGATGCCATAATTTGTTCAGCCATTCCCCAATTGGAGGGCATCCCCCCATTTTCCAATTTTTTGCCACCACAAAGTGCAGCTTCGAATATTTTTGTGCAGCTCTTTTCCTCTATTATCTCTTTGGGGCATTGCAGACTCTTTAGTTAGGGGGCCTGAATTCAAAATCTTCCTGTAATCTTTACTAGATGACTTTGACCAAGTCACTGGTATGAACTTATTATACGTTATATGCCTTATTCCATTTGAAACCCATTTTGGTTGGGATCAGTTGCACTCTTTAACTGGGCATGCATGTGTGTACTATGGGAGGATCCCTGACCTCTTGGGAAAGACTAACCCTTGTTCTGAATGACTACTGATGTATGGAAAACTGAGCTCTGACAGAGTGGATTGAGGCTAAGTCTGTCTGACAGAGAGACCCAGAAGGAGAGACATCCATGGCTTAATAAGAAAGGGGACTGAGGAATCCAGAGCTTTATTTCTGAGTTTTCAACTCATCTTATTTAGGTTAGAAAATTGCTGGTATGGCAGTTTGTGGCTGGCAAACTCATTAATTAGGCGTGACTGTGATTTTTTCTTTTTCTAACTTTTACTAATAAATAATCATAAATTAATATACAATTTGCTGAGAATTTTAATCATTACATATTTAAGTTCCTTGGCCTCTGTTATTCATTTGCAAAAATTTGGGGTTATGTTGGATATTCCTTGAGATCCATTTCAGACCTATAATCAGAAATGTTTTGGTTTCATTTTAACTCAATACTAGGTCCTCAACCATAACCCGAGTTTAGTTTTCAAAACTTGATAAGAACATACAGTATATCATTCTTTGCCTATGTTTCTTTATAAGAGTTTTATTGTTGTTCATTCTTTTCAGTTATATCTGACTCTTCATGACTCCATTTGGGGTTTTCTTGGCAAAAATGCTGGAGGGATTTGCGATTTCCTTCTTTAACTCATTTTACAGATAAGGAAACTCAGTCAAACAGGGTTAAGTGAGTTGCCCACAGTCATATAGCTATTAAGAATTAGGGACATGGAAATATTCATTTTTATACTAGTTGGATTCTGTTATTGCATATAAGGCTCTTTTCTCCATCACCTGTGAGTCATAAAGTATTACCTTCAATGTTCTTGCCTTATAGATTACAAATGTTGCATGTCTCATAGAAAATAATAAAAGTCAAAAAAGCTGAAACTTTGGTCAGTCTCCAGAGGAGATTGAGAGGAAATCACTGTCTTTGCTTATTTGTTAGTTCATTTGGTTCTTTTTTATTAGAGGCTTAGCAGTTTGAGGTAAGATTTGTGGCCTTGTTTTGTATGTCTATCTAGTTTTGGTCACTTTTATTTAGTTTATAATGAGCCAATTAGAATAATGGAATGATTCGTGAAGTACACTCGTCTTCATTACCTGAGGGTCCATATGGGAAATAGTGCTTGATTTAGTACTGAGGTGCTGGTTTACACAGACCTGAGTTCTGGTTCTGATTCTGATATTTACCGTTTATAGGACACTAGGCACGTAAGGTTACTTATCCCAAGTTTGTGCACAGAAGGCAGAAAACAAATTATCCAGCAACTCCTTTAAGCTTGCAGGGCTTACTCAATGAATCTGACATTCCGGAATACTCTTTCAGGATTACTTGTCTGAAAATCATGTGATGCAAGGACTGTCTGAAGGAAAAAGAAAAAGAAGAGCTAGGAGAGGGGTGGGAGTCAGGATATCCAGTGCTGAAGTTTTTGAAGGTCTATTCTGCAGAAGAGGGATGAGATTTATCTGTCTGGTCCAATATGAAAAAATGGGCAAAAGTTACAGAGACAGATTAGGGCTTTGATAAAAGGGGGCAGTAGAAGAGAGTCAAGTTCAGAAGAGGTCTAGGTTTAGAATTGATCTATGGTGCAAAGGTGAGGTAAAATATAAAATGTCTAATGACCAACCCCACAAATGGTGTCATCTAGTGGCAATATCTATCATCTTCCCAAAAGTCATTGTTATTCCACCTACTGAATCCTTGTCTGTTCATGTGTGCTTGGGAAATTTCTTTTTCTGTTGAGCATCTCCTTTTGTATGTAGGAATAAATGAACTGTCCCGGCCTAGATTCATATTGTACATTGAATACATTCAATGGAGTCTTCTGAAAAAGACCCCAGAAATGAGCCCTTAGGACAGTTGTTCTTAGGATGCTATTGTGGAGGAGGGGAGAAAGGAAAAGATGAACCAAAGAGTGTGAGACCAAGGAACAGAACCCCTTTCATCATTCAGGATCCCTTAGGACCAAGCCAAGTCCACAAGTCCAACTTGTATACTGAGTACAGGAAAGGGGAAAGGAATACATGCTCCAACCACTTTGTGGACTTATCAACAGTTCCTCTCAAAACCAGACTTAAAGCACGAGAAATTTCTAACACAGTCGAACAATCTCCTTGATTTTTCTCAGAGAGGTAGAGGAAACTTACAACTCAGTGCATTTCTCTTGGTTGGAAAACACTCTCAAGCCTTTTGCTCAGTAAAACGCCTTTAACTCCCAACTGCATGACAGTGCCAGCTACGTCAGCAGGGATCATAGCCTCACTTTTCATTTATTTAATTATGTGCTTACTTTTATCTAAATAAATTGTTCTTATTGATTGGAAGTTACAGGCTTGTCTTTACCCCTTTTCTCTGTATCCAATTCTAAATTGAAACTGAGTTGACTTAAGCTTAAAATTGGCACATTTTCTTTTCTTGTTCCTGTGGCTTTCTTGCCCACCCAAGAGGAACCTGCCAGGAATCAGATAAATGAACTTGCTTGTGTCCATTTGTTGTGCTTGCTCTCTCTCTCTCTCTCTCTCTCTCTCTCTCTCTCTCTCTCTCTCTCTCTCTCTCTCTCTCTCTCTCTCTCCCTCTCTCTCTTTCTCACGCTCTCTCTCCCTCTCTCTCTTTCTCCCTCTCTCTTCTTGTTGTTGTTCTTTTTCTCCTCCTCCTTTTCCTACTTCTCCCCCTTCTCTTCCTCTTCTTCCTTCTCCTCCTCCTCCTCCTCCTCCTCATCTTCCTCCCATTCTTCCTCCTCTTTTCTCTCTCTTTCCCTCTGTCTCCCCCCTTTTCTTCTCCCCCCCTCTCTCTCTGTCTCTCATTCTCTCTCTCCACACCATCTCCTATTTTTTACCAGCCCCCCATTCCCTGTTTTTTTTTTTTAACTCCCAACAATGGACTTACTTTAAACATTGTTTTCCTCAAGGGGGGAGCGGGGTGGGGGGAGAATGTAATCCACAGCTTTGTTTTCTTTTGAACCCTCGGGAAAAGTTTTATGTCTAGAAATCTTATTGATAGAAACCTCTTCACCATCCCGCTTCCCTCCTTGTATTAACTCAGAGCTATGAATTTTGAACAGAATGTATTAGTCTTCTCTCTTGTACCCCCTAGCAGAGGCAGTTGGTGGCAAAATGGATGGAGCACTAGGTTTGGAGTCAGGAAGATATGAGTTTTGTTCCAACCTCAGATACTTCCTACTTGAATGAACTAGGCAAGTCACTTAACCTCTGTCTGCCTCAGTTTCTTCATCTGTAAAATGAGGATAATAATTACACCTACTTCCTAAAGTTATTGGAAGGATAAGGTGAGATGATATTTGTAAAGTGTTTTGCAAACTTCAAAATACTTTATACATGCTAGCAATTACTAATTAGTTCACAGAGTTTTTATAAAGATTAATGTATCAATTTTTCCAATTTTTCTTAGAATTATAGGAAAATCTGATTCATCTGAAGGCTTTTTTCATTTCAACAAGTCAAATTCATATTAACTTATTTATGTATCAAATGTCATGTATCTGAAGGTCTTGTGATTCTGTCCTTTAGTTCAGAGTCAATCAAGCTAATTAGTCAGAAAGTAATTTTTTACAGTAGTAGTACTAGTCATAGTTATAGTTATTGTAGGCATAATAATAGCCAGCATTTAAAAAGCACTCTAAGGTTTGCAGAGCACATTACTAATATCACCTCATTTGATCTTCATAACAACCCTGACAGGTTAAAGCCATTAGGGTCCTTATTTGACCACTGAGGAAACTGAGGCAGATGATGGTTAGTGACTTGACCAGGGTCACATTTATATTTGCCAAAGGTGAAAAAAAGTGTTAGGTATAATTAACCCAGATTTATTTAATAGTTTTTTTTTCTCTCTGCTGTTTCAACTTTTAAGAAAGTTGAATATGACCTGCATTGCAGCTCAGACTTCAATTTTTTTCTTTTTGTGTTTAAATACTCATGGGAAGGTGTTGTTCTTCAGGAAAGAGTGACTTTTCAATGATGGAGAAGGGCAAAATGTGAAAAGAATATGGTAGAAGAGGAACCTCAGTGGGAAATAAATGCCAAAGCCCTGAGAAGGAAAACACACACACACACACACACACACACACACACACACACACACACACACACACACAGCTATTCAGCGAGATATCAAAGAAAGCTTATACTGACTTGAACACCTCAAAGTTCTGTGATTTTGTTGGCATGAGATACTTCTCCACTTTGCACATTTAAACCTTTGTGTGAATGACTTAATAGATGGTCTTAGAAAGTTGGTTGAAAATTTAATTACCTTGCAGCCACCCTGGTGATGAGCCACTTCGGAACTTGGCTAGGCTAGTCCTTGGATGTGAGGCAGACAGTATATTAGCAGGCTCATATTAAAAATCTTTTTAGTTTCACAAGACCTGCTTAAGATTGTATTCTCATAGCCTTGTTTTTGGGACCCCAAGATCACCATCCTTGCACAATGAAGCATCCCAAGTAGAGTTGTGGGTCCTTAAGAGTATTAAATACAAAAAACCAAATAACATGTAGTTTTCTAGTTGAATCCAAGTAGATAATAACAACAATTATATCAGATTTCCTTAGGAATGCTATTTCATGGATCTAGCTGCAAAAAATAAAATTTTTTAACTGCCATACTTAATTGATTCCATTGGCTTCCTGTAAACTTCAGGATAAATTAGACTACCTTGTCTTGGTTTACAACTTGGCTCCCACCTATCTCCTCAGCCATCCAAACTGGCTCTCTCACTATTCTTTGCTAATGGCAGTTCACCTCCCACCTCCATGCACTTGCCCTGACTATCCACATTGTCTGAAATGTACTCTTTCTTCACCTCTTCTACCAAGGTCCTCTTCCATTAAAATGTACCTCCAGCACTGGGCTTTTACAGTAAAGATCTAACTTCTTCTCTCCCTATTTAATGATTTTGTTTTCATTTGTTACATATACTTATATTTGTATATGTTGTCTTCATCTATTGTATTCATTCATTTGATCTAACTTATAAATGTATCTCTTGTCTATTTGGATAGAATGAAATCTCTTTGATCATAACTACTATTTAAAAAAATTTTTTTCCAAGGTTACATGGTTCTTGTTGTCTCCCTTCCCTCTTCCCTTTCCCTTCCTGAAGTTGACAAGCAATTCCACTGGGTTATACATATATTATCACTCAAAACCTATTTCCATATTATTCATTTTTGTAATAGATTAATCTTTTAACACCAAAACCCGCAAATCATATACCCACATAAACAAGTGATAAATTATGTTTTTCTTTTGCGTTTCTGTCCCAACACTTCTTTCTCTGGATATGGATAGGGTTCCTTCTTATAAGTCCCTGAGAATTGTCCTGGATCATTGCATTGCTTTTAGTAGCAAAGTCAATTACATTTGATCATCCCACAATGTATAACTATTATTTAATTGTTTATATTTCTATCCCTAGAATCTAGCACAATTCTTGGTATGTGGTAGGTCTTTAATATATATTGATTAGAGCCTAAATCTTTTTTTTTCCTTTTCAATTCACCTACCTTACCTTCTCCAATGAGAAATAGAGTTTTTTTTTTAATTTCCATCATCTTGATTTTCCAATGAAAAGTAATGAGTAGTAATGCTTATTTCTGGGAAGTTAATAGAAGAACAGTCTTGGAGTCTGGAAGTTGTTGTTAATTAGTAGATTGATCTTGTACAACTCTTCATGGGAGTTTTCTTGGCAAAGATACTGGAGTAGTTTGCCATTTACCTCTCCAGCTCATTTTCCAGATGAGGAAATGGATTAATAGGGTTAAGTAGCTTGCCTAGGTCATTCAGATAGTAAGTATGTGAGGTCAGATTTTATTCCAGGAAGATGATATGAAGACCACCTAACCACCCTGGAGTTAGGAAGACCCACATTCAAATCCTGTGTCAGACATACATTTGTTATTTGACAATGAGCAAGTCATTTAATCACTCAGTACCCTAGGTAACTACCTAGAATTACTTGTTAAAGATAAGCTGCATTGGAATAAGAAATTTGTGGTCCTAGATTTCTCCACACTGATGAAATTCACAAGTCAGGACCATAAAACTTTTTCAGTCATAATTTTGTTGATATTTTAATATTGATAAGTTTCTATTTTCCAACTAAAATATAGATAAATATTTGTCAAGAAAACCCTAAGTTTCATAAATATTTTACAGTAAGTGAAAACCCTTAAAAATCCCTTTGCTCATATATTGAGATGTTATTTGCTGAGGTTCAATTATTGTATATTTATTAAGTGAATCTAATTACTTTCTAGGACAATATTATGTAGTAAACAGATTTTGTGAAAAACTTATAAGCTTGAGAAAGAGTGAGGACATTTTTAAAAGTTAAAAAAATTAGTGGAAATAAAAGAATCAGAATAAATCTAGGATGGAAAGTATCTTATTAATAAATTGTTAATTAAAACAAGCATACAATAAAAGGGAAAAGTATTCATCCTTTCAAAAGGGCATAGCATTAGAGCTGGCACAGCAAAACAACATTTATGAGTTCTGCAAAGCATAGGACTTTTAAATCAAGTTATCTAAAAATAAAACAGGAGGAAGGAATTAGCATTTATATACATCTTTTATGTGCCAGGCATGGTACCAAACACTTTACAAATATTATCTAATTTGTTCCTTGCAAAAATTTTTATCTCATTCTATCTTCACAATAGGTGCTGTTATTATCCTTATTTTAAAATTGAGGAAACTGAGGCAAACAGGTTAAGGGATTTGCCCAAGGTCTCATGGCAAGTAAATTTTTGAGGCTGCATTTGAACTCCTGTCTTCCTGATTCCAGACCCAGCACTCTATTATGCCACCAGGAGAAAAGGTAAAAAAAGACCATCAGCTTGTAGAAATAATATAAATATATAGAAATACATCAAAAGGCAAGAGTTGTAAGAATTCAGAAAAGCATAAAGGAATCAAGAGAATTGACTAGAATTGGGAGAGATAGGTCTTCTAAGACCAAGTGTTTTTAACTGGGGTCCATGACCAAATTCCAGGAGGTCTGTGAACTTGGATGGGAGGAAAAAGACATCATTTTCAGAAACCTTTGATTTCCTTTGTAATCCTATGTATATTATTTTATTAATTTAAAAATATTTTTGAGAAGTATTCCAGGGGCTTTATCTGACTACCAAAGGAGTCCTCAACTATGATAAAAAGGTTAGAAACCATTGGACGACCAATTCCCTTATTGTACAGAAGAGAAATCTTATACCTTTAGAGATTAAATGACTTGCCCACTTTCAAGCAAGATTTTCAGAATGCCTGTCTTCTGACTTCAAATCTAGTCCTCTTTTCCTGGGCTGCCCATGGTAGGGAAACATATATGGTGGTAGAAGAGAGGAAACTAAGACAGGTGAAGAGAAAACAATAAAAAACTTAAAGTACTAAATTAGGAGCTAGTTTAATTCAATGTCTGAAGAGACATTGTTGGCTCTGGTGGTACGGGATGAATTGTAAATATGTAATATTTGTTCTAAATCTTTTTTTGGGATTTAGAGCCTGAAAATCTGGTGCACAATTTGAATATGTAAATGTATTTCATAATAAAACTGAGAATAAATGTGATAACATGAAAAAATTGAACTATCCAGATACACATACCCAGTTGGCATCAACACTTTGTTGATTTTATATGAACTTGAGCGTTCTGTAAATTCAAGGGTTGTTATTATTGTTCTCATCATTATCATTACTCATAGTGAGGCCTACCCTCTTGTGCTTCTTTACCAACAAAATTATTAACACTCCTGAAGTGTAAATTAATTTTCATCCTCATCAGTTCATTAAATTATAAGGTGTTACTAAAGCTTTAAATATTATGAAAACCAAGAGGTAAGAGTAATTGAAGTTGAATGAATAGTGTTGAAAGAAAAACTCCAGCAAAAAAAAAAATAATCATTATTAATGAAACAGCCTCTTGACACCATCGATGTAAAGCACAATAAAGAATATACAGATGAATTCTAAACATTATTGAAAGCCTGAATTTTCTAACTTGATTTATATAAAATTAACTACTAATAATGGTGAATGATTACTTTATGAACACAAAATAAGTAGCATGGTACAGTGAATAGAAAACCAGCCTTTGAACTAGGGAGATAGGGAGTTCAAGTCTTGGTTCTTACCTTCTGGCTTAGAATCAACACTGTGTATTGTTTCCTAGGCAGAAGAGTGGTCAGGGTTAGGCAATGTGGGCTAAATTCCGAGACCAGATTTGAACCCAGGACTTCCTATCTCCAGTCCTGACTCTCAATCCACTGAGCTGTCCCCCAAGCCCACCCCTTAGCATTACTTTTTATCTGACTACTATAGACAGCTGTTTGTCAAAGAAAAAATCCTTAGAGTAAAAAACTCAAGCCACCCAAAACTTTACTCATATTTAGAGGCTACTTACATAAGACAGTATGGTGTAGTCAGGAAGACCTGGATTCAGTCAATCAACATTTATTAAGAACCTATGGTGTACCAGGTACTATGCTAGGAAAAAGAACCAGAAGATGTCTCATCCCTCAAGGAGCTCATAATCTAATAGGAAAGACAATATGTAAACATATCTACAAACAAACTTCATACAAGATAAATAAGAATTAATTACCAGAGGGAATGTTCTAGAATTAAAACTGGTTGGTAAAGGCTTCCTGCAAAAGACAACATTTTAGTTGAGATATAAAGGAAGTCAGAGAAGTCAGCAGGTGGAGTTGATAAAGGAGAACATTCCGGGCATTGGAGATCATCAGAGAATAGACCTGGAACTAATAAATAAAATATCTTGTTAATGGAATAGCCAGGAAGCCAGTGTCACCAAAAGGAAGAGTAATTGGTGTTTCCCATCCTGCTTTAAACAGGTACTGGCTGTCTGACACTGGGAAAGTCACTTAAAACAGTCATAGCCTCGGTTTCCTTATCTGTAAAATGAAGGAGTTGGATGTGACTCTAAGATCCCTTCCAACTCTAAGTCAATGCTCTTATCATTCAATTTACATTCATCTAATTACGTTCTAGAGAAGAGCCATTCAATAAGAATGCTTTCTAGTGGGCTCTTTGGGTTCCAGAAAGAAGGCTAAAAATAAATCATAGCTTCAAAATCATAAGACATTTCCATGTAATATGAAAGCAATAGTACAATTATGATGGAGACATTAAAAATGGTCATGAAAACATGCATGTGATGAATTGCAGGAGAGGAGAAATACATATGCATATGTGGAAAAGGATAAAATATGAAATTAGGTAATGAATCTAATACAGGATTATTTAGAACAGGAATAAAAGCATAACTTAAATTTTTGAGCAGGATCTCTACAGCTCCAGTGCTGTTATTGGCATTTCTTGCCTCCATTTTCTTCTCACTTTTGCATCTGAACGTAACTATTCAGTTCTATTTAGTTGTGTGTCTTCTTAGATGGAAATGTTAAATCTCTCAAATTACATAGCAGGCTTGACTAGGAGCATGTGGTTGCCATGGTGCTCAAAAGATAGCATTCAGAAGCATATGAATAATTTTTTTTTTTGCAGAAAAAAAGGTGAAAACCAAAAACTGAAAAAAAGATGGTTGAACAGAGCATGTCTCCTATGATTAAGAATGTAAATGATATTTAATTTAAATGACAAAAAATGGATTTTCTATGCTTTTTGAAGCTTCCTATATGTTGTTTATTTTTGTTAGATCCTTTGCCTGCTAGAGTGAAGTAGCAGCTCATACCTATTTCCTCTTGTCCCTGGCTTCAGTGAAAAAGCCATTGGGTGGATGGGCTTAATGGGGGGGGGGGCAAGAAATTGATAAAGAGGAATGAGAGGATTTAACAAAAAGGAGATCCAGTTGCCCTTCTTGATGTCAAAGTTCTTTGGACAATGGCAGAGTAAGAAATGGAGATTGATGAGTTTCTTCCTCTGGAAAAAGGATGGAATAATGGTGCCTACCTTACAAGGAGGATGTTAAGCCCAGATGGGGTAATAAGCATAAAGCTCTTTAACATTAAAGAAAGGACTCTATGTATGAGTCATATTATTATTATTATTATTCAGTTAAAAAGCACTTATTAAGTGTCTACTACATACCAAGCACTGTACTAATTAATGGAAATACCAGAAGTAAAAAAAGGAAAATAGGCCCTACCATCAAGAAGCTAATGGGGGAGACAACAGACAAATGATTAGGCACAAACAAGTTATATGTAGGATATATTGGAAATAATCTCAGAGGGAAAGAACTAGCATTGAGGGAGAGATATTAAAAAGCTCATTGTAGAAAGGGGAAGGTGGTACTTAAAGAAAGCCAGGAAAGCCAGGAAATGAGGATGGAAGAAATAGCATTGTAGGGATGGAGAAAGCTGGTGAAAATGCCAGAAGTCTGGAGATGAGTGATTTGTGGGAGGATTAAGAAGAAAGCCAGTATCACTGCATCCAAGTATAGGGGGTGGGGGCAGTTGGAGAGGGGGCTAGGAGAAATTAAAGTATAAGAAGACTGAAAATGTAGGAGGGGAGCCATGCTGTTTCCATGATGGGAGTCAGAATGAGATGGTGGATAAAGAGCTGCTTTGGAGTAATGGACATCTGAGTTCAAGTCCCATCTTTGACATTTATTGGCTGTTTGACTCTGGACAAGTCACTTGTCTTTTCAGTGTCCCAGACTATTTTCTGAGACTATAAATTGCTGACCTGCATTGCAAGAGTAGTTTTCCTCACTGGAAATTCTCTACACCGAGTAACCATAAATCTGACCCCAAATAATAATAAATACTCTTAGAAGGAAAGATGTTGACCCTGAAATTCAGTAAATGGGGAAAAAAATGAGAAAGGATTTGTCATCATAGCAGCTAACATTCATATAGTGTTACCAAGTGCTTTAAATGTATTAGCACATTTGATCTTCACAACAACCTTTTTAGGTAAGTGCTTTTTTCTTATAGATGAGGAAACTGAGGCAGACAGAGATTAAGTAACTTGCCCAGAGTCACACAACTAGTAAATATCTGAGGTAGAATTTGAACTCAGGTTTTTTCTGATTCCAGATCCAATAATTTACCCACTGTGCCACCTAGTTGCCATGTCAGGCCCTTTAGAATTTGGGACTTTGGGAGCAGCTCAGTGGATTGAGAGTCAGACCTAGAGATGGGAGGTCCTAGGTTCAGGTCTGGCCTCAGACACTTCCCAGCTGTGTGACCCTGGGCAAGTCACTTAACCCCCATTGCCTAGCCCTTACCACTCTTCTGCCTTGGAACCAATACACAGCATTGACTCCAAGACAGAAGGTAAGGGTTTAAAAAAAAAAAGAAGTTGAGACTTTATGGAAGAGACAAAAGAGAGGTACCATTGTGGATTTCTATGGCAGGTGATATAATCAGAACTGGGGTTTTAGGGTTTTAATTTAGTAGTAGTGGTTTACGATAACGTGGAAGGAGAAAATAATGATAATAATAACATTTATATAGCACTTTCTATATGCTAGGCACTGTGCTAAGTGCTTTATAATTACTATCTCATTTAATCAAGACCAATTATAAAGAGGTAGAATGCCAGGAAAGTAAAGTGATTTGCCCAAGATCATATAGCTAGTATCAAAGACAGGATTTGAACTCAGATGCTCCTACTCCAAATTGGAGTACTTTACTGTGCATCCTTTCTGTAAACTGGCATTTACTTGGTGGCTTACAGAGGCTAAAATAACCCACTGGAAGGCATTTACTATTACTGCTTTTGTGTAGGCAGAAGCTGCCAGGGTTAACATTGGCATGCTCCATCTTCCACAGCACTCTTCACTCTGAATTAAAGCCCTTTACCTGGAGTGTTCTTTCCTCCTCCCTCTTAGTCTTAATCCTTTCTATCCTTCAAGGACCAGCTAAGATGATAACAACTAAACTAAGCATTCTTTGTTTTAGGGTGCTACACAACTGAGAAGAGGAGAGAGATCCAGGTTTTTCTTACTCTTATTCTCCTGCCATTGTAGCAGAGTGGCAGGGGAGGCAGGGATAGTTCAAGGGAAGCAGGAGATTGAAATTCTGCATTGAATTGAACAGGCAGACTTCAACACAAGAGATCTATGCTATCAATAGATACATTAAAAATTGCAGAGCATTATAGGAACTAGTCTTTTGACCGGCATAAGCCCTTGGTGTATTTTGGAAACCAATCTGGTTGCTGTGAAAGTGAACCTGGAGAAGAAGTGGGAGCTGCTGTTAGAGGGTCTTTGAGGTGTTCATTCCTGAAAGATTAGGGCATCAATAGTAGAGGAATTCAGAATGAGAGTAATTACAAGGAATGATCCAGTAGACAGCATGAGTGAGATTAGGACTATAGAGAGTTCTTATCTTGAAAATTTGGAAAAGAGTAGAAATAAAGGCTGAAAATGGAGGGTCAAAACTTCAGCTTGTCAGTGAATAGCCAAACTTTATATACTCACAAATAGGTAACAATGGCCCAAGGTTAGATTCTGCCAAGTACAGTGTATCTGAATAGAGAACAGTTGAATTCCCTCTTTCTTGTTTTTCTTTGGAAAGAAAGGACCTAGATGATTCGTGGCACTAGGCAACTTGACACAGTGATTTCCCCCAGCCAAAAATAAACTCCCATAGTGTTCTGCTCTCCTATTATAGCATTTTCCCCATGTTGCCATGTAGTAGTGTCATTTACATACTTTTCCTCCATCCTGGATTGTAAATTCCTGGAGGGCAAGGACCACACTTTTGACTTACTCTTCTATTAAATGAGAGATCTATGATTTCCTCCTTCTTCAAATGATAGACAAATGATTTCTAAGGTTCCTTCTAGGGAGGGCAGCTGGGTAGCTCAGTGGATTGAGAGCCAGGCCTAGAAATGGGAGGTCCTAGGTTCAAAATCTGACCTCAGTCACTTCCTAGCTGTGTGACCTTGGGCAAATCACTTGACCCCCATTGCCTAGCCCTTACCACTCTTCTGCCTTGGAACCAATATACAGTATTGATTCCAAGACAGAAGGTAAGGGTTTTAAAAATTAAAAAAAAAAAAGGTTACTTATATCTCTAACATTCTGTAATTCTGTTTTTTCATTCTTATGTCAGTGGCACACTTAAGCACATAGTAGGTGTTCAGCAATGGATCAGCAGAGAAAAAAATTGAACCAATATTGGTTAATTATGAAATAACTAATAACTTGATAAGGGGCTGTGAAATAGGACTTATTTATATTTTTGGATGACAGAAAATTTCTGATGTGATTCTCATATATTCTGCTATATGGCAAAGTAGACAATAATAATAATAACTAGCCTTTGTATAGATTTTTCTAACATTTTTCATTTGATTTTCACAACAGTCCCATAGGGTAGAAAATACAAATATTGGAGTATACAGGATGTTCAGGACAACTGAGTCCTTTTCAGGATGCTCATCCACCCAACTGTCATGTGGGGCACTATGAAGCTTTAGCACCCTGGTAAAACCATCTTGGCAATGGGCTAACATTTTTGAGTTAGGGGGATGTCTACCCCAAGCACATGAAAATTTGCCCTGGCAGAATGAATAGATGAGAGAACAATTTGTTCTAATGGTCCTGAGGGCAACTGAAGCAGGTATTGTGGAGTACTTAGAGCTCATTTAGATATTGAGGAAACCAAGGTTTCCATCCACCGAATCCCAGGTCACCACATCATCCTGACTTTTATCTCACCACTTGACTTTCATGATTCTGGAAGAGAGAGTGAGGCTGATGACTTTGTGTAACTGTCTCATTAAACAGTTCACATTAAACTAGATATCACCTATGATGCCATTGTTCCTCTTAGAAAATGAAGGACAAACAGCAACAAGAACTATGGACATTATATTATCCCCATTTTACAGATGGTAAAATTAAGGCTAATAACTTGTCCATGGTCACTTAACTGCTAAGTGCTGGAGGCAGGAGTTGAATCCAAGTTGCTTCCTACCTACTCTGTACCATGTTACCTCAGAGACATTTTGTGTTCTTCTCTTTCCATTTTTTTTCTCTTTAGAAAGTAGCAATCCATTCTAAGGAAGTAAATTCCAGAGGCAAAACAAGGATATGAAAATTTCAAAAGACATTAAAATTCTATTTGGAAAAAAAAGTATTAATTGTGGTATTTTACATCCACTGAGGTAAATAAGAGGTGATTATTCACATCTTGGACATATTACAGTTAATTTACTAATAATTCATTTTTTAAAATGTTCTCCAACCTCACAAATATTTATTAGGGCTTGCTATGTATGAGTCACTGTGCTGAGTCTATTAACTATGATATCTTTTAAAATTAATTTCTTCAGATAATTATCAGAGTTTATTAAAAAGATAACAATTAGATAGCTTTTTTATAAAGCCTCAGTTCTAATTGACCCTCAGGTATCGCAGAAGCAGTGACACAGTCAATTAAAATGAATTTAAGCATATCTGAGAGCAAAATATTGTACATTGGTGGTTTTTCATTCTCTCTCCTCTCCATTCCTTAAAGGTCTTTCTGATTGGTGAAGGCTTGTTGAGCAGGTATCCAATTGGAGAACAGAATCATGAAAATGGTGATGTCATGCTTTAGTTTGTGTCTTGAAGTCATGCTAGATAAATAATTTCTTTGAGATCGTGTTGTTTCTAATCCATCAAGCTTGCTTATTTGCTGGCATTAATTAGAAGCAGTGAAACTCTTCAGATAGATCTTATAAATCAAATCATCTCACTAAAAAACCTACCAACTAGAAAGCCTCCCACTCCTTTCTAAAATAGACCTCTCCCATCAAATGAAAAATCATACCACTAACTGTCAAATGAATGAACACTGACACTTATTATCAGTTGTCTTTCTTTATGCAGGTTGATTATAAAACATTTTCTAAAATCTAGAGAGAGGGGAAAAATGGAATCAGTCAGAGCCCTCCCAAGATTTGTTGGAGGGCAGGATGCTGATCACATTTCTGTTTCACAGAAGTGGTGTAAATTTTAGAATCTTATTTTCACAGGAAGGTTATACCATCTGTCTGCATGTTAATTCACTGCTTCAGTTGTTAACTCCTTTGCACCTTTTACTTGTCACATAAATTATAGTATTGTTTCTACATTAACCCCTTTGTTCCCCTAAATAGCATGGTAGAGTCTTTACCCTAAGGAGCCAAAACAGTTTGTATTAAGGACAAGGATATTAATTAAAATTCACTGTGATAACACAAAACCAGAAGGAAATGTATAGTGCTCTTAATAGCAAAGACAGTCTTTCCAGTGGAAAGAGCTGGAATCATTTTCCCACTGCTGAAAAGCTTTGACCTTAACCTTGAAGTTCCTTAGCATTACATCTCAAATGAGAAAGATGCTAGCCTTGACTTATGGCTCAGAGAGGTGGTGAGGAGTCCTGGGTAAAAATCAAAATGGCTGTTATATATAAGGAAGAGCTGTGAGCTAATAGTACTCTTCCAGAAATTGAAGAGAGTGATTGGAGAAAAAAAAGGAGAAAAGAGGAGGGTGTGAAATTATGGAATGGAGTAAAGTGATGGAGGAACTGGAGAGCAGTCTGGATGTGGAGAAGCAGCACCGGGGTACAGAGCAGGCCCCCGAGAAAGTTCAGAAACCTGAACTGTTATCTGCAAATAGTCAACACCTTGGTGAGTACCAGTGACACTCTTGGAAGAAGTGGGAGAGGGAAGGTGTGAAAGAGCTGGGAGCAGAGCAACTCATGCAGAGGAAAAAGAGGGAAAGTATAAAACCTTTGAGAGATCATGGAAAAGAAGAGTGGTTGCTATAACTGATTTGTGTAATTGTTCATTCATTTAAGGAGAGAGAAAAGGAAGTCTAGATAAAGTAAATTAATGCAGGTGCAGAGTCTCTTTGAGAGGAAGTAAATAGAACTGAAGGATCTTTTGCAGTTAATAGCTTTTGTAAAGGAAAAGTCAATAAGACCTCAAATAGAAATTAAATTGTAGGAAGTTTAATTGCAAAATCCCTGGGGATGAGTCAAATATATTTATGAAGTAGGTGTCAGGGATGAAAAAACTAATTGAGGCTTAATATTGCGACAACCTGTGGTTAACTTGGGAAGTGTTTGGCAAGAAGTGGGGGAGGGAACAGTATAAAACCCACTGGTTGAGCATTGCAGTAATGATTTTGCACAAATCAGAGATAAAGATTTGTTACGTATGAAATGATCACTGGAAAAAGAATTAGCTGCCAAGTTTAAGAGATATCACAATACTGCTGAGAGTTAATATTTTAAACATATAAAACCTATAGACAGGTGACCATATGTATGAGGTGCTATTCTAAGAGGATCAAGAATAAAATGAAAGTTAAGGGATGGAGATGGTACTCCAGAGGTGTAAACAGAAAAGAGGGAGACTTATAACATTAATAGGGTAATCACAAATGAGCAACACTAAGAAGAAGAGGGAGAAGTATTTATATTAGTAATCTCCAATGCACCTGGTAATGGAGAAGGAAAGCTTCTTTGGGGGAAGTACTCTGAATCTGATTGCCAAAGAGTGAAGTCTGAGGCTCTGGATGAGTAGTTGGGTGAGCATTTGAGACCCTCTTCTAGACACCTTGAGAAAAAGAAAGAGCAAGCAGGAGAAGCAACAGAAGATGGCCCATAAGTCTTCATGTACATCAAGAAGGAAGGTAGAAGATGGCATGAGAGGTTGTGGGAGAGGGAGATGGCTTGGTTTGTATCAAAAGGATGGTTATGGCCTGAAGGAGGAGAAGGCTTTGGGTTCTCTGACAGCCCAAAGGCCCACCTGAACAGAGGCTATGGCCATCCCCTTTAGGAAAGCATAGGTGAACAAAGTTGGAAGAATAGAAAATACAGTGAATGAGGTACTGCAATCTTTTGTAAAGAATACTTGATACAATGTCACTTTCTCAGGGTGGGAGAAGTGAGAGGTTTTGAAGGAAAGAAGTAGATCATGGCCCCAGGGTGATATGTAAAAAGAAAGAAGAGATGCAGGAACACTCCATGGTGAGGTTTCACATGGAGAAATGGGATCAGGTGGTGGTGAAGTGGATAAGATGCCTCATTTGGTGTCAGGAGGACTTGGTTTGAGTCGTGTCTTCAGTTGTTTGACCCTGAACAAGTCATTTAATCTTTCTTGGCATCTGCATCCTTCTCTATAAACTGGAATAAAATTACTGGGCTGCTATGAGGGTCAAATGAGATGCCATATGCCAAGCTCCTGAAGAGTGGTGATTGCCTTTATCTCTCTCTGTATCCCCAGTGCTTAGCATAGTGCCTGACACAAAGTAGGTTCTTAAAGGATGCTTATTGACTGTAGTGCTTTGAAAGCCTTAAAATATTAGCTTTTCTTCTTATCTTTTATTTTGATGTGGGGCAAGAACAATTGAAATAGGGAGGAAGAAAGCTTGGATGTACATTGTTGGAAGATGCAGGTGGAAATCTGATATGTAAAGCAGTTCATGGATCAAAATGTGAAGGTGTAAGGATGAATTTGAGGAAGGTAAAAGTGCAGCTGATGTGTGGTTTGGAAGACTTATAGTTTTTCCTTCCATCAGTATATCTCTGGATAAAGACTTAGGAAATATGGAATTGTTTTGAGCCCTTTGGTTTGAAAAAAATCTGTTGTATTGGGGGGAAGAGTTTTCTCAATTTCCAGCTGTTAAATCTGTTCACCCTTTCATTTATTGCAGTGCTGGGATTCCTGAGATACTTTGGATTTTGTTTTAGCATGCCATACAAGCTAAATTCATATAGCAATACCACAGTCTTGCTCTAGAGAGAGAACTATTTGATGATGTCGATCAGAATATAGGCTATAGGGAAATTCTTAGCTCAAGTGAGAAACAGGTTTATCTGGTATATAAATTGTTTTATTGAGCACATGATTAATTGACCATTAGAGAAAGTCTTAGCTGAACAACATATAAATTTATTGATAATGAGTACTGTTGAATAAAAATATGATTCTTAACAACAGTGCCAAACACAAAAGCCATTCAATTATACCTCAGAAGAGACAAAACTGGAGAACCTCTCCTACTCCCTATGCCAGGACTCAAAGTTAACTTTTTAACTCCCTAATATAGGGAGAAGGTGAGGTTGTGAGGAGAGTGGGTAAAGCCAGCCTTCTGCTCCTTGGCTCAATTCCAGGTCAGCAAGCAAAGGCAAGAAGGAGGCCTAGAGTTTTCATAGGCCACCAGATGGAGAGAGAAGAAAGGTGTGAGTAGTACCTCCAGTCTCCTGCTCCCCTCCCAGGGGCAAGGCAAGAGAGCAGAAGAAGAAACAGAGTCGGTATACACTACCTCTCTGATAAGAGGGACAGAGGTCAAGGGCCCAAACTCCAGGAACCCTCTGTCATTTCTACACCAAAAGTTCTTAGTCTTTTTTTGTGCCATGAACCTCTTTGGCACTTTGAGGATCCCTACAGACTCTTCATTATAATATTACATATATTGCAAACGAAGCCAGCTATATTAATATATAGTCATCCAAGTATTGAACAATTTCATTGACAACTATTATCAACAAGACAAGGATCCAAAACAACTCTATAGGGACTCATGATGAAAAAGGCACTGCCATAGGAGGGACAGATGCAGATCGAAACATGCCATCCTTGATTTTATTTCCTCCATGAATTTTACTCTAGTCTAAGCAATGTGTGTCATTTCATAACATGAAAAGCATGGAAATATGTATTATATGATAATGCACAACCTGTATCATATTACCTGCCTTCTTGGAGAAAGGAGAGAGTAGTGGGAAGAAAGAGAGGAGAAATAGAGTGAGACAGATTTTTAGACATAGCCAATGTGAGGATTTGTTTCTCTTGGATAATCCTCATCATTATAATTTATTGTATTTTAGAACAAATCATATATATTATATAATTGTTATGTTACACATGAAAAAAATTTTAATGGTAACAAAAAAAGAATAAAAAGAGCAAATGATGGGAAACAAGACAAGTTCATGGAACTGAGGCTTAGAAACTCCTGTAACCTAGGCTAGGTAAGTCCAAGACTTAGTTAAATAACTTTCTTTTCATCTCTGTCCTCCATAGAGATGCATCTTTATTGAATGTAATCCCTATCTATGTTGAAAGCTCTTTCAGTCAGTTAGAAAGAAGTCTGATTCTGGGTTCTAGTATTGAATCAAGATAATTCTGCCCTACAGGGTAAACTATTCTGTAATTATTGACTTGTTGGAGAACTTTCTTATACTGTCCTCAGCTAGTCAGGGAAAAGGGTGGAAGATAGGCCAGCCCTGCTACTTCTCTCACCCCTTTATCCCCATTCAAATAGACAGAAAGTACATGTTGTCTGTTTACTAGGACATGGTAAGGGATTTGGGGCAGATGATACTGCATCATAGCCATACAATAGAGGGAAATGAGGACACTCCACTAAATTAGAGAATATAAGAAACTGGGTTTCCACTTGTTTCGAGATACAGGCAGAAAAATCTAATAGTGATGTTAAAACTATATTTTGGAAAGGGGGAAGGAAGGTAATGCAAAGGGAAAACAGCACATATAAATAATATTGAATTTATTAACAGAGAAGGGATGAAGGGAAGAAGGAGAATGGGAGAAGGGAAATCTGACTGCTTTACCCTCTAATTAACCCCGCTATTTAACTACCTTAACTAATTACATACATTCCTAAAGGCAAGTCCAACAGGTAACCAGATTTCTCATACTCAGAGAGTACTTTGATGGATCAGGGAAAGGAATCCAGCTGAGACCTCAGATGTCCAAAAGAGAGACTGATTTCCTCCAGTTTTCCTCTCTGTCCACCAGAGGGTATTGGGGAAACTCATGCTCATTCTTGCTTGATGGTATTCAAAGAAGCTGCTTCCAAGATGTCCAAAGGAGTCCAGGAGATATCAGATCTGCACCCTTCAGGCTTCACTTCTCAGCTCCAGACTGCTATTGAAAAAAACAAACCCTGTCTCTTTAACAGTCTGGAAATTTTCCTACCAGCCTCTGAGTCTTGAGAGCTTGCCAATCAAACTCTTTGCACCCTATAATTTCCCTCACTATAGTGAAAAAGTTCATTGATCAAAAAAGGAATTTTAAGATTTGGATTTGAAATAAAAAATTGAACTGATGTGTGTTTTGAAAAACATTTTAAGTGTGTGTCTCTTAGGCAAAAGCAAGAATAAAATCTCTAACGTTAAAGATCTTGGGCAAGTCTCTTAATGAATTTTGTCTTCTCTTTCCTCAGCTAGAAAATAAAGGTGCTGGATTAGTGGACCTTTGAGGTGCCATCCAAATCTACAGCTGTAGTTCTCTGTAGATAGCAAATGTGTCTGTGTTTTGAGCCCTTCAGAAGATAGATTCCTGTCTTTGCTAAATCCTCTTAATTCTTAGTGCTTCTGATTACCTTAAATTCATATTAAAGATATCTTGTTTGCACACAGTTTTTTATG
Organism: Monodelphis domestica; assembly: GCF_027887165.1. Lineage (NCBI taxonomy): Eukaryota > Metazoa > Chordata > Mammalia > Didelphimorphia > Didelphidae > Monodelphis > Monodelphis domestica. Next base: position 220,853,713 of record NC_077232.1, on the reverse strand, counting down.
TTGTTTCCTCCATCAGACTGGGAGCTCCTTGAGAGCAAGGGCTATTTCCCCAACCTCCCCATCTTTCTTTTTAATCGTCCAGTGCCAGCTTATGCCAGGTACATAGTAGAACGCTCTTAATAAAAGCTTGTTAGAGGTTGTAATTTACTTTGGTTATCCATGGGAGCATAAAAGGAAATCACTGGAGACACCCACCCATTGGAGACACATTGGAGACATTTATGTCTCTTAGCCTTAAAGGAACACTTTGTTATGCACATCACTGCTTTTCTCTGCTCTATTTTTATCTCCTGTAGCTCTGATTTATTTATTTATTTTTTGGATCACAAAATTTTAGCTGAGGAAAGACCACTCCTTCATTAAATGGATGAGGAAGCTGAGGCCCAGTGAGAAAAAAAAAACGAGTTTCTTAAAACCACACAACTGACTAGAATTAAAAGAGATCATAGTCAACTTCCTTTTTTTTATGAAAAAAAAATTGATTTGTTTAGATTACATTCTCTTTGCCCTAAGTCTAAGAGTATCTCCAGGCTTGGCACAATGACTGGCACTTAGCAGATGCTTAATAAAGTCTGTTGACTTGATTTGACTTGCTCTAATGCTCCAGTGGGTCTATGATCCCATTGATATAGGTACTTTGTTTAGTGATAGAGATCAAAATGCCTTTGTGGCACAGAACAGTTTTCTTGAATTGTGGCTTGAAAAAAATGCAAATCTTAATGATTGTCTTCTCTAAATTTAGGCTATTTCTTAGTTGACAAATAGGTGTGTGTACATATGTGTGTATAGAAAGATAGATCGATAGGTAGATATATAGATAGATTATGAACTCCTGGTGTCCATGAACATTTTTTAATTAATTTTTTTGTTACATTAAACTATCCCTCCTTTTCCCCCCATTAGAGAAGACATAATTTGACAAAAATATACACACACATATATAGAGGTAGACATACAGAAGCCATTCTTCAAACAATATTTCTGTTACTGAACTTAACATTTTTTTGATAATCATATTTCAGTGTAATTGGTTTCCTTTTAATCTTTTTTATTTAATTTCATGCATTTAATATACTTTTTCAAGAAGGGCACCATATACTGCCAGAAGGAATATAAAAAGCTTAAGATTTCCTCTTAAAGACTGTCACCAAGCCTGAATTAAGTTAGTAAAATTGACAATTCTTTGTAGGTAGAGGACCAAAGTCCCTTCTTGTGCCATAAAATATCACAGTGTGCAGGACCTTGGTGGGTGGAAGCTTGTCAATTGACAAGAATTTTATTAAATACCTATGATGGGCTAGGTGCTAAGCATATTAAAAAATAGTTCTTGCTCTCAAGGACCTCATAATCTAATGAAGAGATAAAAATTTCAAATATATTAACTCAATAAAATTTAATCCACCAAAGCTAAATGAATTAGACAGCCACTAGTTGATATATTGGATAGAGTGTCAGGTCTGGAGACAGGAAGATGAATCTTCCTGAGTTCAAATCTGGCCTCAGACATTTACTAGCTGTGACTCTATGTAAATTACTTAAACTTGTTTGCATTAGTTTCCTTACATGTAAATTGAACTGGAAAAGGAAATGGTAAATGACTCCATTTCTTTGTCTAAAATAAAACCCACATAGGGTCATGAAGGGTTGGACAAGACATAATATGACAGAATGACATCAATAAGAAAATTACAGATGAGCTTTACACAGGCAAGTACAAGAATTAAAAATATGCCTATACAAAATGTCCTTTGATTTATTAAAGCTTAGAACTTCATTAAAATTTTTGGAGCACCATGTATTTTGATTGGCAATAGTCAATGGTAGATTGGACATGAGATGCTATTCCCTTGACTATGATGTGACCAGAATGACTCCTTCTATAATTAGAAGATACTTTCTAGAAGCATCAACGGATACTTAAGAAGTATCCATCATGTATATGCTGGCCATGCCAAAGGTATAATGAAATATTCTAGGATGTCATGGAAAGAGCCTCCATAGGAAAAAGAGTAGTGAAACAAAGGGAAGAAAAAAGAAATTGAAGCTCATACCTAAATAAATGCAATTTAATTTAACTCACCCAGGACACAAATATCAACACTTAGGTTACTTGCTATATACATCTAAAACTAGGAACACCAATATTTAATAATGTAGAAAACAAAACCTACCTTCTGTTCCCCAAGACATTCAGTCTATGAGCATTTATCAAATGTTGACAATTTTTTAGGCACGTTGCAGGGCTAGGGACTGGGGATACAAAGACAAAATGAGATATTCCCTACCTATAGAAAGCTTGTATTTCTAAAAAAGAAAATGAGTACAGGCTATAACATGGTAAAGTCTGCCTGCTCAGCATATGATTCATCTCTGAGAGATACAAAAGAGGGGAGGGGAGAAGGAGAGGAGGAGAAAGAGGGAGACATAGAGAGAATATTTGTTCTCCAAAGAGTCACATCATGTCTTAACTTGTTAGACACCATGTATAGCCATAAGAGTATATGAAACCAAAAAATGTAAATAGAAGATAAAATGGGAGAGAAGGTATTAGCAGCAATGAGGGTCAAAGCTGGCCTCAGGTGGAAGGTGATGCTTGATCTGTACTTTGGAGGAAACTAGGGATTCTAAGAGCCAGAGCTGAGGAGACAGGGGCATGTCATGGATTAAAGATAGCTCCTATGAAGTTAGAGATGGAGTTTTATGTGTGAAGAACAGTAAGAATTAAGCCAGTTTGGTAGGACCATAAAAAGCATAAAGGGAAGTCATATAATAATCCTAAGAAGGTAGGCTCTAGCCAGCTTGCGAGGGATTTTACATTTGACCCTAGAAGTAATAGGTGAGCTGGAATAAAGAAGTGACTTGTGCTAATGGTCAGACTTGAGCTTTAGGAAGACCATTCTAGCAGCTATTTGGAGAATGGATTGGAGAGGGTAGAGACTTGAGGCAAAGAGGCCACTTGGAAGGTTGTTCTGTAGAGTTGGGGCAAGAAATAATGAAGACCAAACTTAGGATGGTATAGCTGAGTGAGTAGAAAGATGGTGACTGATTGTTGAATAAAGAAGAAAATCTGTCTCTGGAAGGAGAATAAGTGAAAGAAACAGATGTAAAGAGACTGGCATGAATAAGATGGTGGAGAAGACCCCAAGAGAAAAGAGAGTTGAAGAGGATGAGGAAGAGGCAGTTGATGGATTATGAAGTATATCTTACTGTTGTGTTTCTGCTTTTTCCTTGGGTTGAAGGCTACTGAGTAAATGATCTAATAATCACTCTTTTATAAAGTTTATTAGTTAATTTCTGGCTAACCTTTCCACAATTCAATAACAACAAACGAAATTAAAACCCTTTATGTTCAAGATTCTTTGTTAGGACATAGGTGAGATTCCTTCCTGAATTCAGTCATCATACAAAGGGGGTAATTAACCTCAAGGCTACATGGACTGTGGTTACTATTTCATAGTCTTAGACACCAAGGAAGTAAAATCAAGCCAACAGATAGATTAAACAAACAGGCAGATAGATATATACCTCAGGAGGTATATGCAGTCTGAGAGGCAGTCAAAACATGTGAATAACTTGTTTAAACATTTTCCAAAAATATGTCCTGGGTTTTATTGTTTTCAAATGTATGTTCTTTAAAAAGGAGTATGGTCCATTTGAGAATGGGCTATTGATGACTAGACTATACTATGGTAAAAGACAAAAACTAAAAGGAGGAAGACTTAGAGCCAGTCTTAAAAACATATATTTAACTCCATGTATATAGGATGGTGGTGGGGGCAGGGGGGCATATATGATAATTTAAGACATTAACAGTATCACAATAGAATGTCATTTTTTCTCTTTGCTTTTGTCCCAAAATATGATCATTAATTTTTTTTTTAGTGATAAGAAGGCAGCCTAGTAGATTTTTTTATTCTTAATTTAAAAGTAATCAGTCTTTCAATGAGCAAAATGAAAGGTAAAAATAACTAACTACAAGGGCTTTTAATTCAAAGCTTCTCTAAAGATGAATATGCTTTCAACTTTTTTGTTTTTTTAATGAGGATAAGATAGAAGTTTCTCTTCTGCTTGGATCTGATAGAAGACTGGGATTAAATTGAGAAGTTTTTTGAATTAAAGATTAAAGTAGAAAAATATTAATTGTTCTTAGCATTTGCCATTCTTTCATGTCTTCCTTAAAATATTTATCTAATAAACCAAGTAGTATAACTAGAAGATATTCTCCAGAAAAATAGAATTTTAGAACTGGAAAGGAAGTGAAAATTTATTTACTCCAATCTTTTAATATTATAAGTATGCTCACTGTGGTACAAATTAGAAGACTTTCTAAAGGGCATGAAGCTAGTTAGAAAACATAAGGGGTTTTTTTTGTTTGTTTGTTTTTGTTTTTTTTTTAGTGGAAACAACTTCATTTTTTTAAACATTATTTTATTTGGTCATTTCCAAACATTATTCATTGGAAACAAAGATCATTTTCTTTTCCTCCCCCAACCCCCTACCTCTCCCATAGCCAACGCGCAATTCCACTGCGTATCACATGTGTTCTTGATTCGAACCCATTTCCCTGTTGTTGGCATTTGCATTAGAGTGTTCATTTAGAGTCTCTCCTCAGTCATATCCCCTCAACCCCTGTAGTTAAGCAGTTGCTAGAAAACATGTTTTTAACTAAGATTCTGCTTTCTTAGTCCACTGGTCTATATACCATTCTATGTGACTATACATTTGCTCAAGAATTTTTGATAGAATAAAACCATAAAAGAGTATTAAAAGGGTACAGATTGAGATATTCTAAACCTTTTCTAGACCTTTAAGCCATTGTCTAGATTTCACCTGGATTATAAGTACCAAACTTGAGGAAATTTAAATCAGTTCTGAAGGGCTTTTCTTAAAAATCCAAACCTGCAAAATAATGACAGTATAGGATTAAGCATAACAATTGAATTTCAAAATTAGTATAATTTATGATATGTTTATATAATAATGTATAATTTATTGATCAATACATAGAATTCTCCTATTGATAAAGCATTATGTGGATTATCCTTTTGATAATGCAAATGAAGCTAAAGCAAGAGAAATAGAAACAGAAGTATCTTCAGACCTTTCTTCTTCTGTGTGATAGTCCTTTGGGGGAGAGCATTAGCACTGAACTGTGAACCAAAACCATAGATTAAAAATATGAATTCTAAGCTGGGTGACCCTGGGCAAGTCACTTGATCCCCATTGCCTAGCCCTTACCACTCTTCTGCCTTGGAGCCAATGCACAGTATTGACTCCAAGACGGAAGGTAAGGGTTTTAAAAAAATATATGAATTCTACTTTTCCATTGCCTCTCTAATTGGTTTCAGTGGGAAAATTATGGCCTAAAGGAATTTATAGTGTATGATATTTACAAAAAGATATGGCCCTCTTTTTAACAGAGTTCCAACATGATAGCTTTGATTTCTTCTTAAATAGTCACATAAGCTTCAAATGGTCTGAAATGTTTCCTATACTTAGAGTGCCAACCCCCCAAAATTTCATTTTAGTTTGAATTAAAGAGAAAAGTTTAACAGAAGTCTTTAGAATAACTATGCTTTGAAATATCGGTTAATAATTTGCCATGCATATAGCGTATAAGATAATCTTATGGTTCTTCTTTTAGAGTGATCTTTTATTTGTCTTTTATTTGGTGACAAATGAAACTAGAAACGTATATTAAAAAAAGGGGAAAAGTTTTATTTTAAGCTGATATTGACATATCAAGGCTCACCCAGATGGTCATATATTTGTCTTGCTCTGAGCACTGATAATACCATAATAATTCTCCCTCCTCTTGTATCCCTCATCTTCTAGTCTTGAACCTTGATATTTAATCTTCCATTTGAGTACTTTTTAGTAAAAATAATAGCTCATACTTTTGTTATACTGTACAGTTCCTTCAACTTTTTTAATAGATCAAATTGTCAAACATTTAATAACTAAAACAACAAAAAAGGTATAGATTGCTTGTGAAACCATGAACTTTTGTTATATGAAGTCTCTCAAAAGACTTAGTACAGTTTTAACCAGACTAAAATTTTTGGGACACAGTGTATATTTATTTTTACTTTCATTCTTTTGCTTTTGTCACTTTCTACTAATTCATTTTGTCTACAACAGATAATTGAAGCAAAACAAATCTAACACAAATTACGTTGGAAAATGTATGTCTCACTTATCACCTGTCATCCATCTCCTCTCTGGTAAGATGTGGCAGGTAGACTTTTTCATCAGGCATTTCCTGATTAGTCACTGTATGGATGAGTATTGAAGTCTTTCAAAGTATTTTTCCTTCATATAATTTAATGCATGATTTGTTTCTGTTTATTTTGCTCCTTATCAGTTCATACAAATCTTCCATTTCTTTGATTTCTTCAACTGGTCATTTCTTATGCAGTGATATCCAATTATATTCTTAGACCAATATTTGTATAGTCATTTCCTAGTAAATGGGCACTTATTTTGTCAATCATTTTCCCAACTGAAAAAGCTCTTTGATGCCACACACAAACACACACACACACACACAAGCTGCTATGGATATTTTTGTATATATGTGTCCTTTCTCTATGTTTTTTAAATATCTTAGAGAGAGGTATATGCCTAGTAGTGGTATTGCTTCATCAAAGACAACTACATAGATTATTATTATAATATATACAATTTAAATTATTATTTAGAGCAGTTATACTCATTCAATGTCTACCCATTTTCCTTTTTTGTCATCTTTGCCAGTCTTATGTGTGTGCTCAAATGTTAATTGTCTTAATTTTAATTTTTCTCATTAGTGATTTGAAGTATTCTTTTGTTTGGCTGTGTATTGCTGGATTTTCTTCTTTTTGACACTTACTTCTTTATATCTTTGAAGAATGGCTTGTGTTAGGAAATCTCAAGTTCCAATCTAGCCTCTGACCATAATAGTTGTGTGACCCTAGGAAAGTTGCTTAACCTGTCTGAATTTTCTTATCTTTACAGTGATAATAATAAGGCATTTACATCACAGGGTCATTGTTAGGACTAAATGACATAATGTTTGAAAAACACTTTGCAAATGCAAAATATAAATGCTAGCTATTATTATTATTTCCTTTTTTATCTTGGATTTTGGATCTATATCAGAGATATTTAGTTCTAATTTGTTGTTTTTCTTCTAATTCTAGCAACATTCACAAGTAAAAGTTTTTTCCATTTTATATATTTAAAATTGTCTACTTCTGTCCCTTGTTTTGTGAAGAATTCATCTCATAGTCATAGTTGTAAAAGATACCTTCTGATGTGGCTTTTTATTTTGAGATCACTTATCCCTTTAGAACTTACTGTAATAGGTGGTGTGACAATTGCCAAGACTCAATTTCTCACATAGGTTTCTTGCTTTCCCATAAGTTTTGTTGAAGAGACTAATTCTTAACTCTAGTAGTTAGTCTTATTTTAAAAAATCAAATGCTGCAGTACTATTTTTTATTGCTTTGGGGTCTTGTGTACTTAGCTATTCAACTTTGCTTCTTTTATTTTTTTAACCAGTAGCAAATAATTTTTATAATTATATTTAATTTATTCTCATGTGAAACTTTCTATAAATTTTCATTTTCTTCCCATCTGTCAAATTCATGAGACAATGTTATTCACAGTCTTCCCCACCCTTCTCTCTTAGATTTCATAAATGAATCTACATTCTAAACTGTCATTGCCATTGGCGACCATATAGCTCTTATTGATAAAGAGATTCTGGATGAAGTGGTTTTTAGATTCTTTAGACCTTCCCTTTTGTATCAAATGCCTTGCACCAATTAAGCTTTCATAGGAAATGGGGCAGTTTGTTGTCATAGTTTTTCAATTGCTTACAATTTTTCTAGAATCAATAGCTTTTAAAAAATGTATTAGAGCAGTTTTTAGTCAATCAAGAAACATTTATTAAGTGCCTATATCATTTAGTATCTTCTATTATTGGCATTACTGGCATTGATTTTGATCTTTGCTTTATTAAGTTGATGGTTTGCCTACACATCTGTAGCTGATTAAAAAAATGACTCCTACATCAATAACTAATAATTTTCAGTGTAAAGTATAGCCAGTTTTATTTTTGTGATATTTAATTCATGTTATTCCTAGTATTTCCAGTTTATTTGCAATAGATAGATAATTCTATAGAAGAATTCTGTAATTTTCAAAGATTTAGATTCTTTCCTCTCTTGATCTTGTTAAAGGGAAGTTTAACAGAAGGGATCAAACTAACTAACTATATATTTATATATAAGGTTTATTAGCTAAAGGGACAAGGGAATGGAAAGGGAATTAGGGAGTAACTTATTTCTAACCCACCCAGATATTAAAATCTTAGCCTTTCTAAATAACCTTAATCTAACTAAATAAAAGGGTAATTAAAGATAAAGGGACTAAGTAAAGTTCACAGGGCCCGAATTCTCACAACACCAGAGTTCTTGGTTGGGTCAAACAGTTGTCTCAAAATGAGTCCTTACAAGGTTCAGGAAGGGAGGAGAATCACACACACACACACACACACACACACACACACACACACACACACACACACACACACACACCATCCACCAGTGGGGGGGGGGGATCATTCACTCAACCTCTTCTTAAAGATGATCCAATTCCCAGGCAGCTCCAAAGTTGGTTTCCTTCAGAGAAATACTTCCACACACCCTCTCTCTGCTTCCCAGAGAGAGTTATCAATTGCCAGTTTTCCAACTGTCTTAGAATGCTGACCCAGTCTGTGGAATCTTGGTTTGAAGGCTGTCAGCCAGCCTTGCTACAATCTTAAATAATATTTTCCAAAATAACTTCCATATGTTGACTTGATTTGGAAGGTCTTAAGTCCTTCTCAGCAGGTAGGTGGTTCAGTGGATAGAATGTCCAGCCTGAAGTCAGGATGACATCTTTTTGAATTCAAATATAGCTTCAGACACTTACTAGCTGTATGACTTTGGGCAAGTCACTTAACTCTGCTTCAGTTTACTAGTCTGTAAAATGAGCTGGGGAGGGAAATAGTGGAGGCAAGTAGCTGGCTCAGAGAGTTAAGAACCAGACATAGAGATGGTAGGTCCAAGATTTAAATCTGGTCTCAGATACTTCCTAGGTGTGTGACCCAAGGTAAGTCACTTAACTTCCATTGCCTAGCCCTTACCATAATTCTGCCTTCGAGCCAATATATAGTTTGGATACTGAGACAGAAGGTAAAGGTTTATATGTTTCTTTTAAAAGAAAAAAATGGCAAATACTCTAGTATCTTTGCCAAGAAATCCCTAAATGGTGTCATAAAGAGTCAGACATGAAGAAAAATGACTTTTATACCTCCTTCTGCAGCAAAAACTGGAATATAAACTTCAATAATCATAACTATCATTTTGTACAACATATCATGAGCTCTTCTGTGTGAGCTGGCCAAGTGTTCTGGCCAAGTGTTCTGACATTATTATTATTGTTGATATGCTGTTTCAATGCACATTAAAACTAACTTCACCAACTCTTTTACTTTCATCTCCAAGGAGAACCTATAAACTATATTTCATTTTAATTGCAACTTCCTTATATTTTCCCTTTGTCCTTCTTAGAGGGTATGTCAAAATTACTGTGATTCAGCTCCTCTATTAATATGTTGACTCATTTGTCATTGGACAAGGATCTTCTATTTAGCATATGAATAGTTTTGCTAATGTTTATAGATAAGTTAAAGTCAGTGTGATGTGCAGCTCTCCTCAGTTTTCTCCTGTTCCCTTGATGCACACACAAAGTGAAAGACTGTTTTGCATTTTTATTTTTTCCATGGCTAAAGATTTCATCAGCTATTTGCCCATATGCTAATGACAAATCTCTCAGTATTTATCTAAGCTGGTACTTTTTTTTAAAATAATACTTTATTTGATCATTTCCAAGCATTATTCACTAAAGACAAAGATCATTTTCTTTTCCTCACCCCCCACCCCCCATAGCTGACGCGTGATTCCACTGGGTATCACATGTGTTCTTGATTTGAACCCATTGTCATGTTGTTAGTATTTGCATTAGAGTGTTGGTTTAGAGTCTTTCCTCTATCATGTCCCCTCAACCTCTGTAGTCAAACAGTTGCTTTTCCTTGGTGTTTCCACTCCCACAGTTTGTCCTCTGCTTATGAATAGTGTTTTTTCTCCTAGATCCCTGCAGATTGTTCAGGGACATTACACCGCCACTAATGGAGAAGTCCATTACGTTCGATTATACCACAGTGTATCAGTCTCTGTGTACAATGTTCTCCTGGTTCTGCTCCTCTCGCTCTGCATCACTTCCGGGAGGTCGTTCCAGTCTCCATGGAATTCCTCCACTTTATTATTCCTTTTTGCACAATAGTATTCCATCACCAACATATGCCACAATTTGTTCAGCCATTCCCCAATTGATGGGCATCCCCTCGTTTTCCAATTTTTGGCCACCACAAAGAGTGCAGCTATGAATAATTTTGTACAAGTCTTTTTGTCCATTATCTCTTTGGGGTATAAACCCAGCAGTGCTATGGCTGGATCAAAGGGTAGACATTCTTTTATCGTCCTTTGGGCATAGTTCCAAATTGCCCTCCAGAATGGCTGGATCAGTTCACAACTCCACCAGCAATGAATTAATGTCCCTACTTTGCCACATCCCCTCCATAAGCTGGTACTTTTTTGTCACTGGGACCATACTTAAAATATTTCCAGGTTGGTAGAAGAGAAACTAGTGATCTACCTTCTAGACTTCAATAAACCAGTCCTAGCCTCAGTCAGAAACATTAGTGTCAGATCCTCTTATAATGCCAAATTTCCATTTTGCATCTTTTCTGTAGACTTAGTTTTGAGCAGGTAACTTCCCTTTTTGTTTTTAATGATATTTTCCACCTCAATTACATGTAAAAACAATTTTAACTTTGGTTTTTAAAAATTTTGAGCCTAATTCTCTCCACTTCCTCTCCCTGAGATAGTAGCCAATCTGATATAGGTTTTACACATGCAATAATATAAAGCACTTTTTCATATTAGCCATTTTGTGGAAGAGATCTTGAAGAAAAACATCAAAGAAAGAAAGTGAAATATAGTTCGGTTTGGTATGCATTCAGACTTCCATCAGTTCTTTCTCTGGATGTGGATGGCATTTTTCATTATGTGTCTTTGGGGACTGACCTGGGTCACAATATTGCTAAGAATAACTAAATTGTTTACAATTGTTCATCATATGTTGCTGTTATAGTATACAGTGGTCTCCTGGTTCTGCATAAGTTCACATGTAGGTCCTCCAATATTTTCTGAAATCATCCTTCTCATCATTTGTGGGTTATAAATTAATATTCAGTAACCAAGTATTATATTTTAAAAGTTTTATTAATAATAATTAAAGTAAAAGTAAGTACCTGAACTCAACCCAATAACAAGTGAAAGAGAGCAAGGGAGGCAGAGCCTCAGAACTTATACAAATGTGACCACTCTTAAGTGGTTGAGATATTAAAAGGAATTTTGGGAAATACTAAGGGACTTCTGGGGGATGAAGTCTAAAGGTTCAAAATCTCCATTTACACACATTTCATATGGCACAATAGGATTCCATTACAATTGCATACCATAATCTATTCAGGTGTTCCCCAATTGATGGACAGTGACTCAATTTCTAATTCTAACCATAAAAAGAGCTATTATAAATATTTTTGTAAAAATAGGCACTTTTTTCTTTTAAAAAATATCTTTGCAATACAGAACTAATAGTGGTATTGCTGATTTGAAGGGTATGCACAGTTTTAAGCATAGTTCCAAATCATTCTCCATAATGGTTCCTTTTCTTTTATATTAGCCACTGTGACAGGTGTGAGGTGGTACCTCAAAGTTGTTTTAATTTTCATTTCTCTAATTAGCAATGATTTTAGAGCATTTTTTCATGTGACTATAGATAGGTTTAATTTCTTCATCTGGAAACTGCCTACTTACATCCTTTGATCATTTATCAATTGGGGAATAACTTGTAGTCTTATAAGTTTGACTCAGTTCTGTCTATATTTGATAAATGAAAACTTTATGAGACATATCTGCTCTGAAATCCCTGCCCCCCCCCAGCTTTCTGCCTTTTCTTTAAACTTAGTTGCATTGGTTTTGTTTGTGCAAAACATTTTTAATTTAATATGATAAAAATGATCATTTTAAAAATGGACACTAATCCATTGTTGGTGGAGTTGTGAAATGATCCGAACATTCTGGAGGGCAATTTAGAATTATTTCCAAAGGGCTACAAAATAGTGCATACTCTTTGATGCAGTAGTATCATTGCTATTATCCAAATGAAATTTTAAAAGGGGAGGGAAGGACCCACTTGCACAAAAATATTTATAACAGCCCTTTTTGTGTTGGCAAAGAATTGGAAATTGTGGGAATGTCCATCAGTTGAGGGAATGGCTGAACAAATTGTGGTATTTATTGGTAATGGACTACTATTATGCTATAAGAAATGATGAACAGGATGATTTCAGAAAGAGTTGAAAAGACCTACATGAACTGATGCAAAGTGAAATTAGCAGAACCAGGAAAACTTTATACACAGTAATTGAAATATTGTGGTATAATCAACTGTGAAAGACTTAGGTACTATCAGCAGTACAGTGATCCAGGGCAATTCTGAAGGTTTTATGACAAAGAATGCTATCTACCTCCAGAGAAAGAATTGTTGAAATTTGAATGAAGATCAAAGAATACTACTTTTCACTTTAGTTTACTTGAGTTTTTATTTTGGGGTTTGATTTTATATGATTATTCTCTTATAAAAATTAATAATATGGAAATATTTTGCATGCTAATACATGTATAACCCTGATTAAATTGCTTACCATATCCAGGAAAGGGGAGGGAAGGGAAGAAAGGAGACAATTTGGATCATGTAACTTCAGAAAACATATGTGAAATTTTTTTATTACATATAATTAGTAAAATAAGATATCTTTCTCAAAAAAGGTAAAAGTTACAAAGAATGTTGTATTTTCACATTTAAATACTCATCCACATAAAGTGACATTTAATGCTTCAATATTGTGTTACAATAAAATTTAAAAGAAATTATGGGAAAAAATTTATATCTAAATCATGTATCCATTTTGACTTTTTCTTATTATACAGTATATCTCAGTATGTCATATTTCATATGTCTGAAACATATCTTTTTCCAGTTTTCCCAGATATTTTTGTCAGATAGTGATTTCTTGTCCCAAAAGCTTGGATCTTTGGGTTTATCAAACCCAAAATAACTATAATCATTTGCTACTTTGTATTGTGAAGTTAATTAATTCCACTGATCTGCCACTCTATTTCTTAGCCAGTACTAGATTGTTTTGATGATTGCAGTTTTGTAACACAGGTTGAGGCTGGTAGTCCCAGGCCACTTTTTTTTTCACATTTTTTTTCATTGATTCCATTGATATCCTTGATTTTTTGTTCTTCTGAATTTTATTTTTTCTGGCACTATAAAATAAGTTTGTAGTAATTAGATTGGTACAGCACTGAATAAATAGATTAATTTAGATAAGATTGGCATTAGGGAACCCACAAGGAATTAACATTTTTCTAGTTGGTTTAAATGTTTATTTTTGTGAAAAGTTTTTTTATAATCATATTCACATAATTCCTGTTTTTTTCTTAACAGATAAGATAGCTTACTTTGAAAGAAGTCTTAATTCTATGCCATTTCCCAAAAATTCCTAGAAGACTAGAATAACATTATATCTATAGCAAAAATTCATTTTTTCCAAATTATAAGGTGAAAAATCAAATGCTTATCTGTTTTGGTAGAAAAAAAGTCCTCATTTGTGAGTTCCTAATACCCATGAATTCAAAGATTCAGTCCCAGCCCTCTTATTTGATGACTTTTCAGCCACTATAGCTACTGGGCAATATTTGAGTGAAAGGAATATATACAAATACTAAAAATGCCAAAATAGTCCATAAATCTTTGAAGAGCTTAGGTATTGGCAACTTTTCTGAAACTTGCATTCTTAGAGAAAATCATCTTTGGCATCAAAACATTAAATAATTTGCCCAGTATCATGCTGCTAAAATAAGTTAGTGCTCTGACTGGTAGCCAAGTCTTCTTGGATCTCTCTCCTATACTACATTGCCTTTCTGGAATTAGACAATTTAAAAAATGTATCTGGCTTGGTGATGCCCAATTTAGGGAGGCAAGAGACCAGTTAGTTATTAGAAGCTGGGTTCATCATAGGGTTCAATAGTACCATCTCAACAAGTACCTGGAACGATGACTCTTATTGATTTTGGGTAGATTGGAAATAGAGGAGTCATCAAAGAAAAATTAAAAAAAAATTTTTTCCTTGGGAGGAAATGAATTATAGAAAATGTGATCTAACACATGGGGGAATCTTTCAATATTGTGTGATTTACATAATTTCATGTAACAAAAAGTCACTTTTAGCTTGTGCTACTTATAACTAAAGATAAATCCTCAGACATTTAATTATAGCTTGCTTTTTGGTATTTGCTAAAAGAGAATACTGTGTAAGATTTGGTTTAGTCTAAGATACAGTGCTGCTTTCATGTGCTATTATTGGCCATTCTAGTCATTTCTTGACCACTCAGAAAAAACTTGACAAAAAAATTTAAAGGTCTCCATGCTGTAGTGCAGCCAATCTCTCTATTTTCCTCATTTAATATGCCTTTTTTTTACCCAGAGTACATTTATGTGTTGAGTGAGTATTCATCAGACATTTTCAAAAGGGTTTCAAAGGCTATGCATAAGTTGGTATAATGCTGCATCATTATCTGCTGTAAGTGGAACTGGACTATTGGGGTGGGAGAGAAAGAGATGGGTAGTGGGGCATTTGCTTAGTGATGGGTTGAGAGAATCTATAATTTTCTAGAGAAGGGAGGAGGTGTTTGAATGGATGACCACAAGGTGACCTCCATGAGCCCTTCCAATCTTAAACATTGATGATTCTTCTTTGTTGTCCCTAGACCCTTTGCCACTTGGCTAATCTGCAGAGGCATTTGCTTGACCTTTTTCTGAAGCCCATTCAACTCTTATGCTACATGAGAACAACCTTTTGTTATTTAGTTGTTTTAGTTGTGTTCAACCCTTCACAACCTGATTTGGGGTTTTCTTTGCAAAGATACTGGAGTGGTTTGCCATTTCCTTCTCCAGCTCATTTTACAGATGAGGAAACTGAGGCAAACAGGGTTATGTGACTTGTCCAGAGCCACATAGCTTGTTTCTGAGGCAAATTTTTTCCTCAGGAAGAGGAGTCTTTCTGATTCCAGGCTTAGCACTCCATCTACTCTGCCACTTAGCTGTCCCATAAGAGCAACTTGCTAAGGTTCAAAAAACCAACTGCTGTCATTTGGAATACTTGTTTGCATTTCTCTAACTGCCTTACAGCAAGCAGAGACCAATTTGCAGCAAAATATCTAGGCAGTTGTTGAATTAATCTAATCTATGTCAGGCCACCTTGCCCTGTTTTTCTTCTCATTCTCCTGAGTCTCCTCTAGTAAGGAAACATTTCTTCAGTCTTCCTACTGAGGGAATTAGCTACATCTATAGCAATAGAGACTCTTTACAGAAAAAAATGGTCCTTTAGATATCAAAAATAAAAGGGGCCATAATTAATATGGTTTATATGGCAGCAGATCAAGATAATTCCATGCATAGCAGCAAATTAACTTTTTGCTATCTTCCAGTCTTATTTGCACAACTGATGAGAGGTTTATTTTCCCCATTTCCCTGAACCAAAGGAGCCCTTTCAGTCAAATAAAACAATTTTTAAATGCCTCTCATAGATTTTTTAATGTGTTAAAATTGAATAATATTACTTCATCCTCATTTTGGAAAATATATATAGAATTGAAAAATGGAAGTAATCAAGAGTAGCTTATACAAATTCTCATCTTTCACCAATAAGCAATCAAGGTCTGAATTTGTAGTCTCCAAAATGGAACAATGTATATAGTCTTGGTAATGAATCATTCACCTGTGGTTGTCATAATGCTATTAAATGTCGGTTTTTAAAAAGCAGCCTAATATATTTTCCTCCCTGTTTGCATATGGTAAAATAGAATCTCAGAGGTACTTAGAGTAACAGACCATCTCCAGTTCCTTCAGGGTGGGAACTTTGTTCTCTTGATATTCCATAGAGCGTTTTGTGCATTAGAGGAGAGTAAAAAATGACATGGGGAATCAGAGTCCTGGAAATGAGTTTGACAGATGGTCACAGTCTAACCCCCTGTGTTCAGCCAATATTACACCTAAACTCTTCCAGACAGATGGTTGTTTATCTCAACTTTGCAGACAGGTTAAGGAAAAAAAGCTGCAGGGCTGCAGAAAATATTTTTTAAATTAAAAAAAAAATCAGACTGGCCCAAAGTTAAGTATCATAGATTCCAGGACTCAAAAATATTTACTAAATCCATGAATGATATACTTGATGTCTCCGAACAACAGTAGGTCAAGATAATACAGATCAAGTTTGGTTTGGAGGGTTGTATTTTCAGTTGGCCTTAATATACTTGCTAGCTGACAGATAGCCTCTAGCTCAGTTTATTTCTTTAAGACTGTGACTCTGTAGACCAGAACCAAGCTGCATGATATCAGAAGCCTCAAAGACAAATTCAGAGCCTTTCTTGAGAAGTGTATGCTGGGCTTCTTAGTATCCATTTTTCCATCCAACAGCCCTTTATTAGGTGCCTACTGTATTCAACATGCTGGAAATACAGAGGTAAAAAAATTATGTCTTCCCCTGTATGTATTTATGTATGTATTTGTATTTATTTGTATGTATATGTATTTATTTCTTATATTTATATGTACCAGGATATATATTCCAGTGTGTTTAACATAGTGTCATATATGTGTGTGTGTATACATATATAGAGGGAGAACAAGAGTGAGCCAGTGAGAGAGAGAGAGTAAGGAGAGAAAGAAGGGGGAGAGAATGCTAAAGAGTAAGATTAAAAAAAGACAAAAGAACCACATTTCTAGAGAAAGCTTGAGGAGGGAAGTATCCCTTTTAGGTAAGGACAATCAGGGAAAATTTCAGAGACATAGCAGTAGCTCAGCTGAGCAGAGGGAGAGAGAGAGAGAGAGAGAGAGAGAGAGAGAGAGAGAGAGAGAGAGAGAGAGAGAGAGAGAGAGAGAGAGAGAGAGAGAGAGACACAGACAGACAGAGAGAGACAGAGACAGAGAGAGAGGAGAGAGAGAGAGAGAGAGAGAGAGAGAGAGAGAGAAGGATTTCAACAGATGGAGGTGAACAGGGATCACATTTTAGGTACAAATGATGGTCTTTATTAATTACTAGACATGGAAAAGAGAAGGATGAGAATAGTCCATTGTATGAAAACTGAAGAGTGAGTGAAGACAAGTAGTGTGAACTTTATCACAAAAGCAATTTTAGAACCAGGTTCTACAGGGCTTTAACATTTTAGCACATAGATTTTTTTTTCTGTTTTTTAAAATGAATTAACTTTCCAAGGCAGAAGAGAGGTTAAGGCTAACCAGGGTCACATAACTGGGAAGTGTCTGAGGACAGATTTGAACCCAGGTTCTCTATTCACTGAGCCACCTAGCTGTCATTAAATACTAATTACTCCCCTTTTTAAAACCCTTACCTTCTGTCTTGGAATCGATACTGATACTGTATATTGTCTCCAAGGCAGCTAGGCAATGGGGGTTAAGTGACTTGCCCAGGGTCACACAGCTAGAATGTGTATGAGGTCAGATTTAAACTAGGACCTCCCATCTCTAGGCCTGGGCTCTCAAACCTCTGAGCTGCCCCCAGTACTAATTACTCTTGAAAACAATCAGAAATAAAGATCTAGTCTAGAGATTCTTAATCTTTTATTTATTTATTTACTTTTTGTCATGGATTCTGCTAAAGCCTATGGAAACCTTTTCAGAATAATGTTCTTAAATGCATAAAATAACAGTTACAGAAAAAACTAACTGTATTCAAATAAATATCAAAATATATTTTTTTTAAATTTCACTGACTACCTAAGAGCCCTGACTACTCACATGGAAATTATGTTGTTAAATACCAGAAAGGAGATCTTCTCATTTTATATTCCATTTTTACTTCATGTAGAAGATGTGTGAACAGAGAGGAAAATGCATTAGATAAGAGAAACAGTGTGTCTGAGGTGGTAGGGAATTTCAGGAACTGAATCCCTGATACAACCATTCCTCCGTAGCTACTCTATGTCTATGGTATAGCTACTGCTTTCCAAGACCAGTATTGTGTTGGGGATTCAATAAAACATTGACTCAGAAGTCAAATCCCATTTTACTGTTAAGGTCTCTTGCGTTTGTCATGTATCCTTTTTCTCAAACAATATTGGATGTGACCTGAGACTTCACAATGCTATTCAATCTCCTGCCTGATTGCCTTCTCCATATTTTCAGCTTCCAGGATATTATCAAGGAAGATACTGGCTTCCATAGTATTCTTGTTGGAGACTTAGCTTCTGCCCCCTTCCTTCCTTTCTCACACACTACATAATAACTGGCATAAAGGTTGGGTCAGTCTGACCAGAGTACAACAATACTGAAGGCAGTACAGAGCTGGCCCAACTTAAATATTTGCTCTGCCTGAGGAGATGTAGATGGTTCCACCAGAAAAAAAAATCTCATGATTTTTGCTATCATAGGGTCTTCTGAGGGTGGCTGCTGTCCTATTTAATTTGGGCACTCTGAAAATTGCTATGGAGACCACCCAGAGCCTCAGTTGCTTTCTCTTAGTTACCATCTGGAAAATCTTGGATCAAACATCTAAGCTTTTTCTTAGTGAATTGGGAAAAAATGCTGCTATTTTCCATGCATATATTCATTCATTCATTCATTAGGAAAAGGAGCCTAGATTTATAGTCTTCCCATGCTATTGGGCATCCTCTTTGGACAAAGAGGTGAAGAAAGGAGGCAATGGGATGCTGTGGAATGTCTTTTTATATAATCACATAGGTAAAGCAAAAATATACCAAATTGATACATGCATCTGCTTATATACATATGTATATATATATATGTTTATATTTATTCATACATTAAGTTTTTAATCAGCATCTACTAAGGGCTCAGGCATTGTTGTTGTTGTTGTTGTTGCTATTTTTTTCCATGTAAGAAAAGTGAAGGGAACCCTTTTTTCTCCTAGGGGCATTTTATGGTAAAGCAGTAAAAGAAGTAGATGATGGTTTTGTGGGTACTTATATCACTCTCCCCAAATGTTTTTCTCTTATTAATTTAAACTACTTCAATTTTTATTTATTGTAGTAGCATATATTGGGATGAATGCTTAGGCTCAACATGACTATCTGTTGAATTGGTTATTGGTTTGTCATTCTTTTTATGTTTGTACAGTTTTTCCCCCCTGTAACTATACTACTGAAATATTTTACCAAAGAACTTCATCCTATTCAGTATACAAAAATTAATGCTTTTGTAGTATTGGGTCAGATTCACAGTTTCTGCTCTGGGAATTGTTTATCATCCCACAGGGGAGTCAGTGCTTGAATAATTAAAGAAAGGGTTTTGGGGGCAAGTTTCTTTATATTTTTAAACAAAAAATGTAATTGAATTTATTTTTACTATTTCCAGAGCCTAGTGAAATACATATACACACATATGATTCAACATTCAGATGGATTTTGGACCAATAAACAAAATATATGTCTCGATGCAAAATTTAATAAGCCTTTATTATTATAGCGCCTTTTGTCATTTTTTAAATTTTACAGTGCCAGAATTATTTTTAAATCAGACATCTTCATAGCTGTACTTTCACAGCATAGCACAGAATTTATAATCTTAGAACCTTCCTCATAAAATGAAGATTGTACACTTTGCTTTATATAAAACATTGACAAGTTAGAAAGCTATGTGTTAGTATTATTTAATGTACTACTAGTTCAAGGTAAACTTTGTTTTAATAATTTCAAGCCAAAATAATGGACACACTAAAAATTGAATCAATAATATAAAAAATCCCAAGATATAGAAATAAGTGGAGACTCTTTGCCTAGTTCAAAGATTTGAATAAATTCTGGCTTTACATGTTCTACATTGCATCTCCAAGCTTTTCAGTTGTGGGATGTAAGTTCAGTTGGCAACAACAAGAAATAGTCACACAGATTATCTTTTCTATTTCAATGGTATCATATGATTTCACTGATGTGGATATTTCCTCCTCTGATATGCACTGAAGCCCATTCCTGTGACTCTCATTCTTGCCTTTCATTAATTGGGGACGGAGAGGTATAGTGACATTTTGATCCCCATCTTTACAAGTGGTACAAATAGGATAACATTCTATGAATATTCCTTTCTTATTGATATGATACTCCTTCAAAACATCTCGTAAGCAGAAGGCTTTCTTTCACTGAGCTTCATCTAGTACCTGACTTGGTACGAATGAGTGAATTAAAAATCATTTATTGAATACCATGTTAATTTTTGGGATACAAATTAAAGATGGAAGATATTCCCTGTCTTTAAAGATCTTATATGAATAAAAAAAAATTTTCAGTTTACACACATTTTATTTTTTCTCTCTTCAATCCACTGGAGAGACAGAGTATAAGAGGAAATGAACACCCTTGAATATATAGTTAAGCAAAATAAATTCTCATATTGGTTATTTTAAAGTGTTTTTCTGTTTATCATGTCTTTATTATGATGTGGATAGCATTTTTAAAAATATGGAGTAACTGATAATTTAGTTTAAGTAAGCAAGTATTTTTATTTAGTACTGTAAACCTGACACTGCAGTAAGCATTGAGTAGATGAAGAAAGACAAAAAGCAGTCTCTGCCTTTGAGTAGCTTAGAGTCTAATAGGAGAGACAACATGAAAACAACTAGGTCAAAACAAATTGTTTACAGTATAAATTGGAGATATTCTGGCCTTTAAGGTTAAGGAGAGCTAAGAAAGGCTTCTTACAGAAGGTGAGATTTTAGCAGAGACATTAAGAAAGCCAGAGAAGTCAGGAAGTGGAGAGGAGAGAGTTCCAGATTTAGTTGTAGCCAGTTAGGAAATGGTTTGTCTTGTGTGAGGAACAGCAAGTAGTCCAATGTCATGAGTTACTGAATATACAAAATGGATAAGACTGAAAATATAAGAAGAGGTCAAATGATGGAAAACTTTAAAAGCCAACACAATGAGGATTTTGCATTTGATCCTGGTTCCAAGGGAGCCACTGGAGTTTATTGAATAAAGGGTTGACATACTCAGATCTGTACCTCAAGAACAGCAATTTGGCAGCTCTATTGAAGATGGACTGGAGTAGGGAAAGACTTGAGGCAAAGAGACCAATCAGAAGACTAAGTAGTCCATGGGCAAGGTGATGAGGGACAGTACCAGGGTAGTGACAATTAGTGTCAGAGGAAAGAAGAGATGTGAAAAAAAGACAGAAATGGTATGACTATTTAGATCATAGTTCTTTCAGAATTGATCATATTTACAGTATTGTTATAATTTGTTCTTCTGACTATCCTCACTTGACTCTTGTGAATTTTAAAAGTCTCCATCTTGCTTTAGCACCCAAAAATTGTGCACACCCACACTACACGGGCATGTGCTAGTCAATGACAAATCAGAAATAACTAACTGCCCACCTGGGCTGTCCTAAGCCACGCTAGAGCCAACCATTGGCATTTGTGAGACACAGGAAGTGAGGTAGGGAACAGCCTCTGGAATTCGCTCACTTCCTGTGGAGAGAGCGAGACAGGAGTTGGTGTTAGGAGCTTGGACAGGGAGGACGCCCACAGACAGCTTTCCTTCAGATCACTCACGTGAGTTAAGGACTGATTCTTTCCACCTTGGCCCTTTGGGCCTAAAACTCCCTCTGCCTTGGTCAGAGGTTGAGTAGCCCCTTTTCCCTTTTCTCTTCTCTCCTTCTCTCCCTCTCCTTTCCCTACTCCCAGTGTGATTAAACCTCCATAAACTTCATTCTGACTTGAGTGTTTCATTTTAGGAATTTCATAAGTAAATTCCTTGGCGGCCATTGTTCAATATTACATAAATCCTGTAGCCACATTTTTAACCAATTACAGTGCTCATAACCTCTCCCAGAAGCCTAAATTTTAACCATTACACTCTACATTCATTTGTATAAGCTTATTTTCTAATGGGGGAAATAATACCTCTAGGTAAGCAGTGATCAGAGAGGAGTGTTTTGGTTCAGAAAGTTATAGGGATAGTGAATTGGTAAATTTGGTGAAATGTCTATTGTTCTCAGGTGAGAAGAAATATGTTGTAGTGCTGGATCTAGTAACAGAGGGCCTGGGTTCAAGCACCAGCTCTACTGCTTAGGACTTGTGGTACTTTGATCAAGTCATTGATAAACTATCTGGGCCTCAGGTTCCTCATCTATTTGCAAATAATGAGAATGCTGGTATTTTAAGACCTCTCCTAAATTGATAATTTGACCATTAGTCCAAAGGGGAGCAAATATCTCCTTTAAAAAGAGTAGTCTTAGTAATTCTGAGGGAGTTATGAGAAAGAACACTATCCACATTCAGAGAAAGAACTGTGGGAGGAGAAACACAGAAGAAAAACAACTGCTTCATAACGTGGGTCGAGGGAATGTGATTGGGGACGTAGACTCTAACCGATCACCGTAGTGCAAATATTAATAATATAGAAATAGGTCTTGATCAATGATAAATGTAAAACCCAATGGAATTGCACATCGGCTATGGGAGGGGGATGGAGGGAGGGGAGTGAAAAAACATTATTTCTTATAACCATGGAAAAATATCCTAAATTAATTAAATAAAATTCTTCAAATTAAAAAAATAAATAAAGGAAATTAACCATTTAAAAAAATAAGAGCAATTTTAAACCAATGGCCCCATGTTTCATCCTAAAACTACTGAGGAAAATTACTTGACTGGACAGTCCACTAGAGTAATACTAACTTTGCCACTTACAGACATTTTGAGCACCATGAAACAAAAGACAATTAAAAACCCATCAGGAAATCAGAGTGATTTTAAAGATGCACAATGAATAAACCATAATATTATATATAGTTCCTGGATAATAGTTGAATTTATACTGGACAAGAGTCATCATTAGCTATAATTACACTTGAAGTAAATGGGAATTGGAGAAGTAGAGTGGTGGCTGTAGGTGTAATTGTGCCAGGAGGAAAAGAAGCTTTTGCCAGAGAGGCAGACCCTCACCTCGTAGGAGATTGGGAAAAACAGTTGGGGTGCTAAGGCTTGGAATGGTTATGCTACACACTTCTGGAAAAAATCCTATGCAAGGGTACACTGTCCCTTTGCTGAAGGAACCATAGTTGAGACCTGTGCTTTGAAATAGTGACATTTGTCCTGACCTAGTTATAGCTCTTCTTCAGGACCTCTGGTGCACTCTTTAACTAGTCAAGCACAACTACTACCATAAAGTCCTCTACCCTGCCTCTTGATGATCAGTATCCTGTCTAGTGGCTACTCTTTCAGCTACTTCGTGTTTATTAGAGGATCTAAGGATTCCCCACCTCTTTCCCTTATTCCTTATCACCCAATGAACTCTTGTTTCTCCTTAGCCCAATCAAGAATTTGTCCTCTTGAAGCTGTTACATGGAAAATAAATCAAATATACTTTTCTTGGCCACCAGAAGCAGAAGAAATAAGACTAATAAATGGGACTTATAGGCTGTGATTATTGTTTATGCCTCCATATTAAGAAAAGGGAAAATTAAAATAAAACCCTTCTTAAAAATTCTTGGCCCATTGTGGAATGAATTGACTCACTTGCCTATTAAAAAGGTTGGATGATACTTTTTGGAGAGGCTATAGAGAATGTCTGCTCCAGTTACAGATTTACTGATTCAATAAGCACTTATTAGTTTCTTTCTATATATAGGAACTGGCTTAGACACAGAATATAAAAAAATTAAAAAAGAAACAGGCTCTTCCCCTTAGGAACTTACATTCCACTGGGATTGGATCAGATAACATTCAGGGTCTTTCCAAATTCTAAGATTCATAAGAAATCAAGTGTTTTTATTTCAAATTAATGCATTCCAGGAATACAGCAAAATATTTTATGAATATATTATGATAATGACACCAAAATCTTGAGCCTTTTGAGGAAAACAAACAAACAAACCCCCAAATAGCTGTGGAATTAATCCCATTCATGATGCTTAATTCTTTTTTTTCTTCTTTCACTAGTATCACATTACTAGAATAATACCATAGTACAATGGTAGGTAGGTAGGTATCATGTAAAAAATAAAACCCCTGAAAGTAAGTTTCTAAAGTTGGAAAAAACTTATCCCTAAAGTATTATCCTTTTCAATTAAAAAATTCCTTAGACTCTGTTCTTCAATAGAAAATGACAATAATACTATACTTATAATATTACTAGTTCTTTGTCAAGAGCAAAAAGGATTTCCTGATTCACTTATTTTGTTCTATTGTCTCTGCTGTTTCGCAAGGGTGAATATCTTGTTTCCTTTCTCTCCTAGTGCCAAGATCAGAGAAGTCCTATTTACCATATTTTATATTTACCTATTTACCATTTTTAATTTAATTTTTACTTTATTATTGACTTATAACTCAGACTCATTTTAGTTGGGACCAGAAAAAAGGGCTAAGAAGAAAACGTCTTGTGGTCAGCAAAATATATGTTTCCAAGGTTTTGGAAATGATTTTGGAATGATTCTTTTCGATTTAGTGAGAAATGATCATTAGGTGGTGTATGTCCCCTTTGGATCATTGCTTTGTCATCACAGAGGGGCTTGCTTAGCTCAATGAAACAATGAGCTATACAGTCATGGTTCCCCAAGATGTACAAGTCATAGTGGAGAGTTCGGACAAAAGGTGATCCTTTAGAGGAGGAAATGGAAAATTCCTTCAGTATCTTTGCCAAGAAAACACCACAGAGGTTTGGGTTTTATATGAGTTTTCTCTTATTACAATGACCAGTATAGAAGTATGTTTTGCATGATAGTACATGTATAATCCAGATCAAATTACTTATCATCTCTGAGAGGAAGAAGGGAAAAAAAGAAGGGACAGAATTTGGATCTTTTAATTTAGGAAAATATGTTGAAAATTGTTATTGTATATAATTAAGAAAATAAAATATTTTTAAATAAAAAATGTATGGGAAGTTAAAAAAAGAAATAAAACACATAGACAGAATTATATGGTCCACAGGATAACAGTCAGATACAACTAAACAATTGAACCATTGCCACAAAAACAGAACTGTGAGCATCAGGTGATATAATTGAGTGCTTATATCAGTCATCACAGATGGAAGCAATACACTATCGATCATTATATTTCTTTTATGAAATTAAGAGAAGCAGACATTTTCCTTTAAATTAAGAAACATTAAAAGAACAAGGAGTTGGCTAGACAAAAAAGAAAAAGGGACAAGGCTAACTGGAGTGCCCCACCCATGACTTCTCTG
The DNA here is from genome assembly GCF_027887165.1 of Monodelphis domestica. Lineage (NCBI taxonomy): Eukaryota > Metazoa > Chordata > Mammalia > Didelphimorphia > Didelphidae > Monodelphis > Monodelphis domestica. The sequence goes on along the minus strand of NC_077232.1, from coordinate 220,828,268 downwards.
TTTCTAAAACTAAGAATTTATGAGTGTTGTAAACAGCCTGATTTAAAAGAGAGAGAGGAGATCGTAGGATTATAGATTTAAGGTTGAACGGGACCTGAGAGTTTATCGAGTTCAATCCCCCTATTTTACAAATGAGCCATCAGAAAGATTGCTGTTTTCCCAGGGTCACAGCTAGGAGTATCTGAAATAGAATTTGAACCCAGGTCATCATGAATCCAAGATCAGTGCTCTATCTGTTATACAATATCCCAAGGAGGTTGAGGGAGAGGGAAGAAACACTTTCCTGATTTGAAACACTTGACTTTTAATCATGTGTCTCAGACTAGCTGTGTGTCCTGGGAAAAATAACTTCTTGGAGGTAGAATGGTTTAGTAGATAGACTACTAGGATACCAGGAGTCCAGAAGGACCCAGATTTGAATCCTGCCTCAGACACTAGCTTTAATTTCTTTGACCTTCAGTTTCCTTATCCATAAAGTGAGGGGATGGAAGTTGAGGACCTCTCAAGTCCCTTCCAGTTCTAAGTCTGTTCCTCTGATGTCTCAGAGTCTAAATTCCCTGAAAAGTGAGAATAATCTTACCTACATTATCTACTTCATAGGGTAATTATGAGGAAAACATGTGGTAAGTTATATCAGACTATATCAATGGGATTCACGTTAATTTTTAAAACACCTTTCATTTAGACATTCTATGATCCTTTAAGTGTCTGTGAATGAAGGGTGCTAGGAAATTTTATCTAAGAAATAATTAACTGCCTTATCTACTTTTGGGAAGGATCTAAAGTGTGAAGTACAGAAGTGTCTTTTGTTGAAAATGCTATGTTTTCATTGATCTTTGAAGATTTATATTGCTTCTTTCTTGTATCTTCGTGGACAAGAACATGGAATTTCCCTATAAATTATGAAGGCAGAGCAGAAGAGTCACTCGGTAGAGTTATCCAATTAGGATTCCAAAGTCATATATTACAACTTGAGGTTTTAAAAAAATAGTGATTTTAAATATATTCTGGGTTTTCAAGGGAAACTCCCTTTGGGGATGGTAGGATGGAGAAATGAAATCCAAATAATGTGAGAATAATTTGACCACTTGAAGCAAAAAATATGGAAATAAGATATAATATAAACCATCATAAAGGGAATAATTTACAGTTCCTCTCATTTTCTACTATAGTAAAGGACTTCACTTTTGAATATTTTCCTGACTTCTGTGGTGTTAGGAAGATAATACTTCTGAGTTTTCTCTCATGGTAAAATGAAAAGAATAGCAGTTCTGGAGCAGAGGGTCTTGAGATCAAATTCTCCCTCCTGGATTTACTAGCCCTGTGATATTTTTATAGAGCTCAGTGTCTTCATTGTCACATGAGACAAATGGGACTAAATGGCTTGAGAGATCCAAGATGATAATATCTATTCTCTTTCATTCCAGTATTTACTAAGTATTCCTCAAACCTGATATCCTTCCTTGCATTTTGGTGCACACCCATCCAGAGTTTGGAATGCATTCCTCATGTTTCCTCTCAGCATTTTCATCTTAATTCAAGGTTCCCCTTCGGTGGGACTTCCTTTAGGGGTGCCCCACAAATTCAACTGTAATCAGTATTTCTATCCTAGACAAAGATACCAAAATCATGCTTATCAAATCCTACAGATGTCACACTCTGGAGGAATAATTCCAAAAGAGGAAGGTCTTCCTCAGACCTCCTCCCTTTCTTTCCATTTGAGTAGTGCTCCACCTTTTCTTGTCACCTTATATTTATTGGTTTATCCATTGGATTTCTAAGTAGGATACAAGCTTTTTTTAGAAGTATAAATTCTATCTTTTTGTCTCTGGTATCTAGCACAGTAACTTAATGAAGACAAGAGCACCAAATTAACATTTATTTAATTGAATTGAAAGGATAGGAGGAGTTCACAGGCTGAACTATACCTCAAGGGATACTTAGTTCAAAATGCTAATTCTTTATATCTACTACTCTTGAAGTTGGCTGATTCTAAAGATGAAATAATTTATTGGGAACAAAATAAACAAAAAACTATTATACTTTATAGAGCCCAACACTTTAATCATCCATTATTATCTATTAGATTTTGTCATAGCATAATTATTTAAAAATAAGCACAACACTATAATTGATTTAAATATTCAATTCAACATCATAAGAATGAGTCTTTCTTACAAATCTCGGGTAGTACTTTATATTTTAAAACCTTGTAAATTAGCATGTGTGGATACACATTTCTCCTCTACTGTAGTTTCTTGGAATCAATGCCAGGGGTGAGTTGGAGAGTGGGGGAAGCTCTTGAAATACTAGTTAACTAGTTTAGTCTGAGGCCATAATTTATATAAAGCTGACAATTCCATCTCTTGTTCCTGGTGGTTATCCACATTATTTAAGGCTTTATTTTCTAATCTTTTTCCATGGTTACTTGATTCTTGTTGTTTTCCTCCTCTCTTCCCTCCCTCCTCCTGGAGTTCAAATGCAATTCCACTGGGTTATATATACATATATTACATATATTATCACTCAAAACCTATTAACATATTATTCATTTTATAACAGAGTAATCTTTTCATCAAAAACCCAAATCATATACCCATATAAATGAGTGATAAATCATATGTTTTCTTCTCAATTTCTACCCCCATATTTATTTTTCTAGATGTGGATCACATTCTTTCTCATAAGTCCCTCAGAATTGTCATGGATTATTGCATTGCTTTTAGTAGCAAAGTCTATTATATTTGATTCTCTCACAATGTGTTCAGTTACTCTGTTTAATATTCTCCTGTTTCTGCTTATTTCACTCTGCATCAGTTCATGTAGATCTTCCCAGTTCTTATAAGAATCAAACAGATCATCATTCCTTATAACATAATAGTATTCCAACACCATCATATACCACCATTTGTCCAGCTGTTCCCCTCATTTTTCAAAATTTTTTTTTTGCCACTACACAAAGCACAGTTATAAATATTTTTGTTCAAACAGATTCATTACCATTTATCTCTTTGGAATACAAACCTTTGGTATTACTGGATCAGAGGGCACACATTCTTTTAAAGCCCTTTCAGCAAAATTCCAAATTACCTTCCAGAACGGTTGGATTAATTCACAACTTAACCAGCAATGCATTAGTGTCCCAATTTTGCCACATCCCCTCCAACATTCATTTTTTTCCTTTACTGTCATGTTGGCCACTCTGCTAGGTATAAGGTGGTGCCTCAGAGTTGTTTTGATTTGCATTTATCTAATCAGGAGGGGTTTGGAACATTTTCCCATATGATTGTTGATAGTTTTGATTTCTTCATCTGAAAGCTGCCTATTCGTATCCCTTAACCATTTGTCAATTGAGGAATGGTTAGATTTCTTATGAATTTGAGTTAGTTCTTGGTTTATTTTTTTTAATTAGACCTTTGCCACAGAATTTTGTTTTAAATTTTTCCCCAGTTTGTTGCTTCTCTTCTAATTTTGATTGCATTGGTTTGTTTCCAAAAAATCTTTTAAATTTAATCAATAAAAATTATTCATTTTACAACTTGTAATGTCCTCTGTCTTGCTTGGTCTTAAGGGATATCCACATTCAAACACAGAACAAAAAAATACTCTCTCAGAGCTTTCCACTCTTCCAGGAAAGCACACACAAACATATTCATACTACATACATGTGCATACACACATAGACATAACTTTCTGGGATAAACTCATCTGGACTAACCCTAGAGAAATCACCCTTGTTCACAGAATATAAAAAAAAATGTCTACATCATACTAAAAGGGGCTCCTAAGTAATATGCTTTCATGGATTTTCTAAAAACAGATTTTCTATTCTTTCTTGTTGTAGTATCTTATCAGCTACTTTTATCTTCATATCTGTGAAGGTAGTTGTTGTCTTTGGGCATCCCTGATAATTTGGATTCTATTAACTGAATATTTTTCAAATTCCACATATACATGGGTGAAGTTCCAGAATCTGCCACAGTAGGATCTTAGATCCTTGAGAACAGAGAAATTTTTTAATTTTCCATTAGTAAGTTTCTTGAACTCAGTACTTGCTTTACAGACAATAAATGTCAAGTACTGACACTTTTGTTCCAAATTGGTGGATCAGGGAAAAAGTGCAGTCTGTGAAGAATTAACTATTTTAAAGACCAATTTGTTTAAAATCAAATGGCAAAAGGTGACTTAAAGATTCTGTGATGTAATAATTCATGTATTTAATGAGACCAAAAATATATACATTTTTAAGTAGGGGCTCCTTAAAGACTGATGTGAATTTATGCATGCTGGAAAGGTAATCTCATTAGAAATAGCTTTTTTTTTCAACCAATTGGGGTTAAGTGACTTGTCCAGGGTCTCACAACTAAAAAGTGTCAGATCAGATTTGAACCCAGGACTTCCCATCTCTCAGGCTGGCTCACAATCCATTGAGCTACTGAGCTGCTCTCAAAGAGAGCTATTTTTGAAATAAAGAAGGCCAGACAGCCACAAAACAAGCTGTCACTAAAAATTATATAGTGTTGCAAATGCTCAAGAAAACACTGTGTTGCTGTTTTTTCTTTTCCTAGGCTGTTCAAAGCCACTAGATTATAGCCTTGGTGTTTTGACAACTATTCAGGAAGGGGAGCTATATAGGCTTTATGCCAGCCAGCAATGGCAATGGAGCTTGGGGGTTGGAGGTATAGTGGCAGGAAACAGATATATAAGAGATTGAGAGAGAGACAGAGATAGACATACATAGAGAGACAGAAATAGAGAGATTTAGCCTTCCATGGATGCACTAGGACTCCAAGTAAGGCTAGCTTAGTTCATGGGGAAAAGCCCTCAGCAATATGATTCTTACCACATCTTTCACTCTACAGATGAAAACATTGAGGATTAGAAAATTAAATGACTTTCCCAGGGTCACATAGTAAATGCCTTTGTCATATTTGAATCCAAATCTTTTGACTTCAAGTCTACCAACTTCTCCACTCCACATCATGTCTTTCTACTTTCTACCTAACTAGCCATTCTTATAATAACAACTATATCACTGTTTTCCCCAATATATGTTCAAAGGATTTAATGGTGAAGACTACTTTCTTTTTTTTTAATTATTTATTTTTAAGAAATTTTCTAAGGTTAAACGATTTATGTTCTCTCCTTCCCCTCCTTCATACTCCCTCCCAGAGCTGACAAGCAATATCACTCAATAAGACTTTACCTTCTGTAAAAAATAAAATATTGATGGGAAGCAATTTCTGAATGCAAAATGACATTTTATTATAGGAGTTGTAAATTACAAAAATCAGGATCTAGCCTTACCTCAGCTTGGCCAAAGACCCAAGATTTGAACTGCTGAAGTCTTTTATGTGCAAAAAAGTCAAATTACAAAAATTCCATAGGGGGTAGTGGTGGAGGCAAGAGTGATCAGCTGAATGTTTCTTCAGAAGAGGAAAACCTTTTAGAAGGTTTCTTTCTTCTAGAAGATCAGATTGTTTCCTTTTCTGAAGAGAAATCTTATAGACCCTCCATACCATATATGGTGAAGTCATCAGGGTTATTCCCTATTTTCAAAGCCAAAAGAGATACCGTAGTACTGAGAAATAGTGATATATTCCAAGACATTAATATATATATATATATATAAACCCTCATTGGGAAAGGTATTTTTTAAAATTTTATTTTTAATTAATTAATTTAGAATCTTTTCCCATGGTACATGATTCATCTTCTTTCCCTCCCCTTCCTCACTTCCCCCTCTCATAGCCAATGAGCAATCAACTGGGTTTTACATGTGTATCATTGATCAAGAACTATTTCCATATTATTAAAATAGCTAAGGTCTTTTTGCAAAGCACTTCAAGGGATTTTAATTTGTTATTTTGTTCACAATATAATTATTGATTATGATTCTCATATATAATTATTCGGTCTATTAATAATTGAGATTATTTATTACAACTTATTACTAAAAACTGGTTAATAGGATTACATGCAGAGAACAGCTCTTAGGAGACATGAAACAGTGAATATAAACTGAAGTAACTAATTAATTTTACAATTCTACATGATGCTTTCCATAATCTCTTCATTGTCAGATCTTTCATAAGAGATTTGTCTCTCTCTTGAGTAGTCAGTGATTTCTATCTTAATAGTTATTTTTGTACTGGTTTTACCTCTTCATCTAGACTATAAGCTCCTTAATGGCAGAAACTATATTTTTTTCTATGCAGTACCATGCAGATGCTTCTGACACTTGCAGATTTGTAATCTCATCAGTATAAGTATTCCCTGTTATAGTGCAGACCACAACAAATCCACTCTTCATTAAGTATGCTTTTTTTTATCTTTGTCTTCCCATGGAGCTTCCGTAGGAACTTTATCCAATCTGTTGAGTGTCCTTCTCTAAATCTCTTCATATTTCATGAATATTAATGAAACCCATGAGCTGTAAACAATTGGTTATACCTAACCTTTAAGCTATATGATGAGTCAACTTCCTTGTTGGTCATATATCTCTCTGATGTTGACCAAGAATGTATGGTCTTGCAGATAATAGTCACCTAACAAATGCTTGTTGAACAGAAGTAATATATACTGTTTTCCCTTACTTATATAGATTTTCTTGGCATTATCTTGGTTATCTTTAATAAGGCAGTAATCAGACAGCATAGCTGTACATAGAAGTGATAAGGACTTAAGAAGCCTTCATGAAATTGTTTTAGTTGTTATAATCATGAGAGGTAGGCCATGGGATCATGTTACTAAGTGACTAATAGAATGCAAGATTCTTGGGGCAGGAGCAATAACATTTGTATCTCTAGAGCTAGCATAGTGTCTGTCATGTCATAGTTACTTAATGAATATTGTTGAATCTATGAATGGCTAAATGAGATTTGTTCTTTTGTCAAGACATTGAGTAAGTTGAAAATTATCCTGATGAGGAAGAAAAGAAAGAGAGGCAAATAATGACACCAATGTCTGGAACGAATATTCTTCAGAGAGCTTAGATTTTAAAAGAATATGTTAAAAAATGAATGGGAGAGTGGGACACCCCCATGTATGACTATAAAAGACTGCTGTGGAATATAAAGAGTCAAAAAGCCTAAGCCCAAAGTGAGCTGAAGATTGTTTTTAAACGCTAAGAATGATACAAAGAAAAAAAGAAAGATTGTGTGGAATAACGAAAAAGAATGAGGAACCACATGTTAGATCTAGAAGGTCCAATCATACTAGAAAGGTTGTATGTTGGTTAAGAAGAAACCTGGTTAAGTATACAGCTGATTGGTTTTCAGAAGCTTGGTTATCAAGTGATTATTTTTTTTAGTGATAACACAAAGATAGTCTATTAAAATGGAATAGTCTAGTAATATGAATTGATGGAGTTAGTATCCAAATAGATGAAATAATTATATTGAAATAATAAAATAAGATAAATTTAATGTTTTGAACAGGAGAGGTAATAGTTTTCCTAATGTGATTAGATCACACTTGAAGGATTGTATTCAGTTCCTTATTTTAAGAACATAGCTAAACTGGAATGTATTTTAAAGAGGATAGAAAGGACAGTCCTTCAACCAGAAGAATGAAGGAATATTCAGTTTAGAAATCCAGAGACTTCAGATGTGATGAAGAGGGAACCTAATAACTCTCTTCAGATAATTTAAGGCCATTATATAGAAGTGTGGTATGTGCACAGCTCCATAGAGTTGGACTGGAACAAAATTAATTGAATTTTCAAGGAAGTAGATTTTGATTCCTAACTCTACAAAGTAGAATGCGAAGCTGTATAAGGTAGTAGCAAATCCCCAGCCATAGAGTTTAGGAGCTGAAATTGGACAGCTCCCTATTAGGAAAATTATAACATGGAATAGAGATTGTACAATATAAGACATAAGATTGCTTTATACTTATGAGTCTGTGAGGGTGTGCATTTAGTGACTAGATGGTAGTTTTAAAGTTTAACAACCAAATAATGATTATTTGAATTTATACTCTGTACTCTATTAATTCTTTAATCAATAGATTGAAAAGCAATGATATAAATTGGAAGAAGAGTTAAGATAGAACTAGAAAAACTGGCTTTTCATTTCTTTTGTTTCTTGGTCTCTTCTTCTCCAAAGTGAAAATATGGTGATATTAACCAACTTCATGTGTACCGATAAAGAGTTGTTGTAGTCTTATGGCAAATTTACAAGCAGTTTTTTTCACATTATCTTTACACATTATTCAATAACCTCATACTTTGGAGAGGTGATCAAGGAAACTGTAACTACATTTCACATAGAGCATATTGAAATGCAGTTTAAAAAATGGATTCATTTCCTCAGATATTCAAAGAGAATTTCAAATAGAGCCCAACATGAACTAGTGTTTATTACTATCCAATTTGTTGCTTTAAGGTGATTAATAAGTTATCATTTTTAGATTCATTCTGGAATTATTTCCTGATCAATATATTAGTATGACTACTTATAGTGTGAATATTAAGCATGGAAATCACAAAGGTTGTTCATTCACTCATTCAACTCATTTATTGAATGCTTGTTGTGTACAGACAGAGTCATATAGTAGCTATACTACAGACAGTAGAATCATAGATCTAGAGTCTTCAGATTTCAGAAGAGACTTCAGAAATGACTTTTTAATTTTATTTTATAGATAATGTTCTAATAAATCCCAGGTTATGGATAGAACCATATTGAGTAGGTCTATCAATGAGCCAAGGAGGCAGGTGGGTGGCTTTGTGTTTTAGAGTATTGGACCTGGAATCAGGAAGTCCTGAGTTCAAATTTGGCCTCAGATACTTACTAGCTGTGAATTCTGGGGCAAGTTATTTAACTTCTGTTTGCCTTCATCCACTGGAGAAGAAAATGGCAAAGTACTCCAATATCTTTGCTAAGAAAACTCCAAGGACAATATGGGCCACAAAATCATGAACTTGAACCTCAACAACACTAGCAATGATCCTATATTTCCTTTTTTAATTTAAAATTTTTTCTCATGGTTATATGATTCATGATCTCCCCCTCCACTATTTCTTCCCCCCTCCCAAATCTGACAGGCAGTTCCACTGGGTTATACATGCACTACTGTGCAAAATATATTTCTTTGTTATTTATATCTGCAGTAAAGAGATCCTTTAACATCAAAACCTCAGTCATATCCCTTTTGCACTACGTGATTGATCACATATTTTTTTAATGCGTTACAGTTTCCACAGTTCTTTTTCTGCATGGGAAAAGTGTTCTTTCTCTGAAATTCCTCTGGATTGTCCTGGGCAAGCCTATATTTCCATACAGATAGTTACATAAACCAGCGAAGTCACAGATTTGAAGAATAACAGCAATGACCTCAACAATGAGAATGATAACATTATAATACATGGAATAGTAAGCATAAAGTAAATTCCCTTTTTAGAAATATTAGAACATACCAGACAGTGGAAAAGGGAAAAAGAAGGAATATTGGCAAGACATTGAAAGACAAAAATAGATATGCTAATCAACAAAAGTATAGGATTTATAACACAGGATGCAATATCCTCACTGCACCTGATACTGAGAAAACTATATATGAAATGTCATTAGATTTGTAGCATGAAGAATAGGAATAAATTTTATTATGTTCTTAGAAGGGTTACCAAATTGGCAGGAAGACAGAAATAAGGGCTTTTGTAGGATTCAAATTGGAAAATAATCCAAGAAAAAAGAATACATTCAATAACTCCATATAAGATGATGGGAAATTAAAAGTTCACCATTACCTATCACTTTGTCAAGTGATGTTAATTTGAAAATTTTTTTCTGTTTCGATCTAAATATCCATTATATTTGAGGAATCCTTGAGACTTAAAAGAGAGTTCAAGTACCCTTATGAATTGAACTTGCAATCCTTTCAGGAGAGGATTTGACCTCTATTGAAGAGGTGAGTAGTGCTATAAAATGAAAAAATCCAGGTTAAGTTTGGTCAGGCTCATGTCAAAATAATGTTGAGATGCAATATGTGAACGACTATGATAATGTAGATGAAAACAGATATCAAAAATCAGATTAAATGCATTGATTGATCTTGGTCCCAGAGGACAGAGGATGTAAACACAGTTCTTTTCCTCCTTGGTAAATAAGTGGTAGACTAGAGGTATGGAAAGTTGCATATGCTGTCAGAAAAAGTCACTCTGCCATTTTGTTTTAACTGATTTCTTTGTTCTACTAGAGTTTTCCATAGGGAGAGAGGCTATGGGGAAATGAGTTTGTATTGGTCATTAACATATAGCACAGTACTAATAAGCATTTAAAAATAATGTCACACAACTGCTTGATCACATGGGTTGATGGGGATATGATTGGGGATGTAGACTTTAAATGATCATACTAGTGCCAACATCAACAACATGGAAACAGGTTCTGATCAAGGACACATGTAATACCCAGTGGAATTGTGGGTAGACTATGGGAAAGATGGGGGGGAGGAAAGGGAGGGAAAGAATATGATTCTTGTAACTAAGGAATAATGTTCTAAATTGACTAATTAAATAACATTAAAAAATAATGTTACAATGAGAGGACAATTCCTGTAGGAGTATTCAGAGTTGCTATTCTAAAATTCTTTCTTTCCTTTATGACTACTTTTGATTATTGATTCCTAGTTTTCCTTCTTCTGGACAACAAAAGCATAGCTTCCGTCCATTGCTTGTCATTGCTACTATTTTTGCTGTATTCTTGGATTACAGTAAATAGCAGTTATCTGGAAAATCTTCTCCTGATTTATTGCATACACACCTTCTCAGTTTGTTTGAACATTGGCAGCATGGGAGATGAAAAGCTGGAATCACAATCAGGAATTTATGTTCAAGTCTTTTCTCAGATACTTATTACTATTTGATCCTGAGTAAATCACTTAACTCCTACAGATCTCAGTATCCTCATCTGTAAAATGATGATGATAATAACAGCACCTATCTCAAAGGACAGTTGTGAGAATCACATGAGATAATATATGCAAATGTGTAAATCTTAAAACACTACCTAAGTGTTAGCTATTGTTATTTATCTTCAGAGATAGGGGAAGAGATAGCTTTGCAGGTATTTTTAGATTCAAATTTTTAGCTTATGTTGATTAGTCTCTTTTTTTACTCTGTCAAATTGGTAGATTGGAAAAGCTTATGAATTCCCTAAAATTATGTTATGTATTTAAGGAACATAAAATTAAATATAAAAGATTAAAAAGAAAACCAATTATATTGAAATACAATTGAACCAGGTTGAGCCCTCATGGGTTGAAGAATAAGAATATTACATAATTAGCCATAAAAGTAGTTTTATTTTCACTAAAGTTTGAATTCTAGTTAATTTTTACTTCTTTTGGGGTTTCTAGTTAATATTACTATTTAGAAATTGTTGACTAGAGGATATATTTGCAAAAATAAGTGGCTTCTCCAAAAATGAGCAATCTCATTATTTACTCAAAGTATTGGGAATTTATACCTTTTTTCAAAGAAACATGCAAGTCATGAATGATGAAGCCAGCTCCAAAGGATTTTTGTATTTCCTGTTCCACTTTTCTCTTCTTATAATTAAAATTAATTTGTATAGATGAATATTGACTATGAAGACATATTTCTGTGTACAAACAAACCAACCTGCCACCCAAAGAAAGTCATCAGCAAGTGTTGGCCCTTTCTTAAATCAGAAGTGTCAAACAGATGGCCAGCAACTCTCTAATGCCATCAGATTAAAAAATAATTAGAAAATGTTTAATAAAATCAATAAATCATAGATATTATATTTAAAAATAAGTCAATATGCATGATCCTTAAGGATGGATTAGTGACCCCCTTTTATATTTGAGTTTGAAATGACTACCATAGAGAATAAGTTAAGCTTTGCCAGGTATTTTCAATGCCTTTTATATGCAGCACTAGAGAAGAAATGGTTTCATTCCTCTGAGATTTCCTTTGAATGTGTGTGTGGTTGAGTACATGGTTTGAGAAACCCCTTCTATAACTTAATAACAATTTCAATCCTGTAATTCGTATGGTGCAATGTTTGTTTTTTGTTTTTTTGGCTAGCAATGCTCCCTGATATTTCCCCACCATTCCTCTCAAATACATGTATTTGCATATTCATATATATGCTTATATATGCATGTGTAAATATAGATGTATATTTCTTACCCACATATATTAGTGTGTAATAAGTGTTGTGTATTATTTTAAAAACAAAACAAATACCAGAAGCAAAAGGTCGGTTTGTGTACATAATGCCACTATAGTATTGTTATTTATCATTTTGATGTTTGTTTTGCTTTTTCTGCTCCCAAAGGAGACACTGTTCATATCTATCTGCCTTCCTGTAATACCATTCCTATCAGCTTCCTTAAGGCTATCAGGAATTTGAATTTGGAAAGCTCAGGAAGGGTAATTCCTTTCCTTAGAAATTTTGGATGAGTCTCTTGGTGTATGTTGTTGAGGTCTGCAGCATTCTACTGGCCCTTTAATGCTGTGCTTCTGTTGTCATGGAAATAAGATTTTCAAGTAGGTTTATCTGCCGGGCTTTGCTTTTTATAGTCTCCCTATAATTTTAAGTTCGTTTTGGACAGGCATCCTTATCCATTAGAGAACAGCAGCCTTTATATTATTGTCCCTTTTGGTTTAATTTTCTCCTTGTTAAGGTGTATAGCAAATTTCTTTAAAAACCTGGGAAGAAGTGTTAGGAGCCTTAGCATTTTTTAGATTTATCTAGCCATGATTACTCTTTAATAATTCTAAGCTTTTGTACATAAAAAACAAGTCATATTTTAAGGAAATAAAAAGGAAAACAAAGAATTCAAGTTTCAAATATCTAGATTAAAAAACATTGACCATTGTCAATTCCTTTTCTTCTAAAGAGGTAAATTTTATATGCAGTTGTATTATTGAGAGAGAAAATAGTTAAACTGACTCAGATATTCTCAAATATACAAGGAATTAGAGAAATAATAATCAATTCGATAGGTTTTCTGAGTATCTAAATGACCCTTGGAGATATTCACCAATGCATGATAAATTGTGGAGTCTAGTACATTACCCATTGTCAGAAATTGAAGCCAATTTGCTTGGTAGTATACTGGAAAAGTATATGGTGTAAAATTGAGATTTGAACTCTGGACTCCATTCCCCAGGAGTCCTTGCTAAGCTCCCAGAATGCTTTGTAATCTCACTGAATTCTCAGGTGGGCCGAGATCAAGAAGGGATTTAACCTGATTGCAGTCTTTTGTGGCTCTTTGGGACTTCCATTTTGGAGCAGAGGCATCTCTTCCATGATGTGAGATTATCTTGTCTAGGCCTCTCTGGCCTAGGCACATGTTTTCTTATCCTGTATTTTCTTTAATCCTTAATCTTTAATAAACCTCATAAAATATAATACTCCTTGCAGAGAGAAACTAACTTCTACCTGCCTCAGTCTCCCTAAATTGTAATCTTTACAATGGAGAGAGATGACCTATGTAGGTTCCAGTCTCCGCTCTGATATCTACTACCTCTGTTGCCATTGGCAGGTTATTGCATGTTTCCAAGTCTCAGTTTCCTTATGTGGAAAAACATTGATTTAAAAAAGAAACTCAATCTGTACTGCTTACCTCATAGCATTGTTGTGGAGACCTGGCATTATAAAACTTAAATAACTGTGACATGTCACAACTGATTGGGTGGAGATTAGATTGTCATAGTCTATGAGTAACCTTTGTTTCTCTGGAATGAGATGAGGCTGCAATTGTCTTCTGTTGTCTATAGTTAGATTTAGTATCATAGGTTTATGACTGAAAGGGATCTCAGATACAGATGAGGAGATTGAGATAAAGGAAGGAAAAGTATCCACAGTCATGAAGATAATATGTGATAGAGTAAGGATTTGACTCCATGTCCTCTGGTTTCAGATTGAACACTTCTGTGATACTACATCTGATGGACATCTGATTTTCTCAGTATACTAGCTTTCCCTTCAAATGACTGATCTGAAGGACTGGGAACATGAGTTGCTATGTTAACAATTATCACTAGGTCAGACAGTCTTAAACTTGGCTCCAGAGTGCCAAGTTTTTCCAGCCAGAGAAATAATGCCATTTAGCCCCAAGTTAGTAAGAATAATGAACTAAGACAGGAAACTATCAGCTGGCTTGCTTTGCCCATTCTTCCCCTACAGTTCTCTGTGGTTATATCCTTTGTGAGCTCCCGCTTTTTCCCTGCTCTTCCAGCAGTAAACCTACAGCATTTTAATAGTATTAAGAAAATGTCTGTCATCCATGCATTTTACAGACCTTTAAAGGTATAATAAACAACTTTGATCCAACTATTCTCTGAGCATAAGCATGAGATAAATAATACAACAGAGAGAACACCTTCGGTGATAGTTGTTACTGCATTAGAGAGATTGGGAAGATAGCAAGGTTCTCCAGCTGCTCCTGAGTGCAGATGACATTGCAATGATGTATCAAGCTCCAAAACATTACTTAACCTTCTAGAAGAGATACTTAACCATTCACTTTTTTTTTTTACCTAACCACTTAAAAGAGATCAGTCAAATGAGAAAGATTGATTGCCTGGATCATCACATGTAATAACCTACATCAATTGTGTGTGTATGTTTGTATGTGTACCTAATCTACCTAATCACCTATGTACAAATAGGGCAATGATTTAGACCCAGAATTACATGAGAGGAGAGCAAGCTGAATTGCTGTAAGACTTGTTACTTTAATGACGCAGATCTCCTAGAAACAAGGACCTATTTCTTTAATACCGATATCCCATTGATAATATTGGATGGCTGTAAAATAGAGAGCACAGCAGTCTCTGAAGCACTGCAAGTGATTAACACACAAGGGGCCAAAGAGAGGCATATGGTGAGTTTGAGCACATTTCAACATGTAGCAAATGATGAAATTGAAAGAAGAGAAGTAAAAGATATCATTAGGGAAATGTGTGATAGAAATAAATGCACTGGTCCTGTGGTAAGGGCAAAAGATAAAATGTAAAAGTACCCCATTAGTTTTCTTCTAATATCAAGAGAAAGCAAGTAAGACTTTACACACATTGGTGGTTCCCCTTTGGTGAATTTATGGGAGGACATGAACAAGGGTTGCATCAGCTGGGAAGACAGGAATGAATTTCAGTTTTCATTGTGGAAGGGAAGTTCAAGTTGATAAACTCATAGACTCATTTGAATGTGACTCAGGATTTGTGGACTGACTTACTGAGATCACATTTAAGCAAATTATTTTGTGCCTTTGCTTTTTAATGCAATATGTTTCTCATGCACAGAATTAAACAGTGTATCTTTAGAATTGATATTGCAAATCAACAGTTAGGATAGCTTGTGAATCTTTTTAGGTGTTCATAATATTTGGTACCTATTTTAAAGGTAATAGAAGGGATAATGACATCCATTTAATATTACAATAACAAAATAATAGCACAGTGAAAATAAAGCTTTCTAGTGTTGGGTGTTCTATATTAAAAACTTCAAGTCTGGCTATTCTTTCAATAAAAACATTTATCTTGGTATATATACTGTCCAACCTGATTTAGCCCAGATAGAAAAATAAACTTCTTTATATTGTGGCTTGAAGCTAAGGGAAACATGGCCTCTTCGAAATGCCCTTTGAGAAAAATGACAGTGAAGACTGCCAATTATTTTCAGCTCCTATTGAAACCTCTCAGTTTGGTTCCATTTCATCTTAGTGAAAAAATGTACATGCTACTGTATATCCTTTTTTGAAAAAAAAAACATAACATTTTTCTTTTTTCTCTAGAACTTTTTCTCAGAGATTGGAAGATTGACCCAAGGGTTTGCAAGCACAAGCAGTTATAGAAAGAGAAATTTCCTGGGAATATTTCCCCAAAAATGTTAGGGCAATTTGATTATATATTATTTTCTCCTTTAAATTTTGTTTTTCCTTTCTTACTGAGGAAATGAGTAATAAATTGAGAGAATAGGACCTCCTTATCCTTTTCACAGTCCACTCTTAATACATTGTTGACCTAATAACTCTCTCTGTAGTATCACATAGATTCAGGATTCCCAGAAGGATGACAATTTGGCAAGATGAAAAGATTTGTGCTTTCCTCTTAATTAATGTAAAGCAAGTTGTTTTGTTTGGACTATGAATTTCTATAGCTTTGAATTTTAATTATCTCTATTCTGAGACCTATCAGCCAAAGATTGGGCTGTCCAGATTCCATTGAGAGAAGTCCATAAACTCACCCAATGATGGAAAATTAGTGCTAGCATTTAAATACTCCCAAGTTTTCTTACTAAAGAATAACAAGACCAATGATCTTACAAGTCTGTTGGGCAAGTTAGTCAAACTCAATAATGACTTTTGACTTAGGATAAAGTTTCTAAATTGGGCAAAATATATGATACCTTTGTGATTCAAAAGCATTGATGTTGGCTTCAAGTGAGCCTCAGCAGGTCCCCAAGGGCAATTAATGCTCTGTGAAAATTGAGTTCATTAAATCTTAAATTCAAATTATTATTAAAATGTATCCGTGATTTTTTACTATATTAAGAATCTTAATGGGAGTTTGGTATGATTGAAACACGAGAGTGTCCCACTTTAGAATTTAGAAATGCTAATTGGTGTCTATTTGAAATTGGATACTATAACTTTTATTGTTTTTAAGGTTATTCTTTCTGAAGCTGTTTAAATCATTCACATTTTCTGTCTTCTTTTCTTTTTTTCTCCCTTCTAATTTCTAATATGAACCAAACTTTTTGAGCCAAACATATGCTGTCATTCTACCAGCTTCTAAAATGGTGATTGTTAACAGCCTTATGGTCTTTCCCATGGGGTTTTAATGCTCCATCTGCTAAAATAGAGATTTTCCAAACAACCATCACCTCTCATAATGGAATACTTTGGGGTAATGTTCCTCATGACCTAAATCTACCTTTCCTCACCAGAAATAGTATCTATATATTGATCTGGGATATTAGCTTCTGACTTCTAAAAAATTCAACCTAACTAGAAGACCATAAAACAACTGTTAGACCAAGTTCCCACTTTTTTAAAATGAGGAAGAAATGATGATCAATTGAGGGGAGGTCTATTACAGTTCTTTTGGATAAATCTGGATAAAATAGTTATGTATTTATCAATGTGTGTGTATGTATATACATACTTAGGGAAAAATGAGAAAAATGTGGAAAATAGCCTTGCTTAAAAAAAAAAACAACTAAACTAAACTGAAGTAACATTCCATTATTGTGCTATTTTTAAAATCTATGTAAATAACACTTGTAAGGCCTCTGGGAAGAGAAACAGCCCTTCTCTCCTCCCTCATATCATTAATGTGTTTGATAGAAATTAGGGGGAAGTTAATACTCCCCTCCCCTAGACATTTATGTTTTTTTATATATAAATCTCTTGCTATAATAATAGTGCAAATATATATTCTTGTAAGATTCTTTGAGATTTTACCAGTGTACCATGGATGATAACAGGCTCATATCTACTAGCAAGACTTTCTATTTTTAGGGGAAAAATCACCCAGTGTCCTGCTTTTCAGCTGTGTGTTCTCCAGTCTCTTTCATGCTGTGTGTTTCAGCATAATTATAATGTAGTCCTCTTTTGCACTGCACTTCCCTTTTTATATTTCCAACTGGCATTTCAACTGGCCGAGGGCAAAGAGAAGGTAGTTATGGTAACCTGAGAAAGAAAACATGCAATATCTGTTCATAATTTAGTTAGATAGAAAGCTGAACACATTGAGCTAGATTACATATTAAGGGGGAAAACATTTTGAATTTGGTATTCAAGTGACCAGTAATCAAACATTTTCTCACATGGCAACATTGGGTGATCATAAATGATAGCTTATGGAATTTGAGTAGGAATTTTAATAAAAGATATTTCTGCAGGGCAGAACTGCTGTAGAGGAGATAATATTGGGGACTAGGGCTCATTCAGTCATTCATCATTACCTAATCTAGGGCAGGAATCCAAAGTGAATTAAACATAGTCACAGACTTTGTGAGCATACTCTCTTAGGAAAGGTACCTAGAAAAAGAATGAGTAGGAACAAGATAAAGGAAGAAGAGGGAAAAAAGAAGGCAACTCTGATAGCCATGACTGAGAATGGAAAGTAGATTTTGCTTATCTCTCACATCCCATTCCCATTCCCCATTAAGAAATCCATTCATCCCCTTCTTTTATGTATGGCAATAATTAGCCAGAGGGGAAAAGGAATATGGGGTGTTGGGGGCATTCTTTGAATATCTGAATCAATGTACATCTAAGGCACTGAGAAGCTTATTGGAAAAGAGTCATCACCAAGAAATTTAGTGAGAACATTCATGTTTTTTATGAATATGAAATACAGAAAAAATCTTATGTAACATCTTTAGTCCATATATTTGTACATTCTCTATCAGGGGTCCCCAAATATTTTACACAGAGGGTCAGTTCACTGTCCCTCAGACCGTTGGAGGGCTGGACTATAAAACTTAACCCTAACCCTAACCCTAAATTCGCTGATTTCTAACCCTAACTCTAACCCTAACTGGGCAGCAGTATACAGGGTGTGGAATCCCCTCCCCCAGATTGCCATTCATCATGCTGACATCTTCCATTGTGCAGCCACATAATCCTTTGATTGGCACCTGTTTCTAAGGCAAAGGATTATGTCATCAGAAGTAGTACTGTATGTGAGCGATGCCCCGCTTTGCAGCGCTGCCACATACTGTGCTGACCAACAATGAAAGAAGTGCCCCTTCTGGAAGTTCAGTGGGGGCTGGATACATGGCCTCAGTGGGCCACAGTTTTGAGACCCCTGCCCCTCCACTTATTGCCATGTAAGGTGGAAAGACTAAACTTCAACAAATATGTGATGCAGTAGGGTGGGATGGATATATTTAAATATCACAATAGGGTCTACTAATTTTTCAATTTATGACTCTCCCCACCACTTCCAATATTCCACATGAATGCCAACAATAACAAACAGAATTGTGTTCACATAACAATTATTGTTGAGAAACTTTGTTTTGCCCAGAGCAGAAGAGGACAATAGAACAAAGTTAATAATGAGGAATGAAGGGTTGGGGTGATAAGTTAAGATGGTAAGGAGATAATGACTGACACTAGTTTGAAAT
Organism: Monodelphis domestica; assembly: GCF_027887165.1. Lineage (NCBI taxonomy): Eukaryota > Metazoa > Chordata > Mammalia > Didelphimorphia > Didelphidae > Monodelphis > Monodelphis domestica. The sequence continues at coordinate 220,809,150 of NC_077232.1, read as the reverse complement.
ATGGAAATCTGAAAAGTATGTGAACTCTTCCTCTGTGAGAGAATAGGGCTTATTAAATCACCTGCTTATTGGGAGACTAGTTTGTTTATGCTTTGTAGATTCTGATCTGTGGGAAGCTCCCAGTGTGGAATCTTCTTCTGCTCATGACGGCAGATAAGCAAATATTCTACAGTATTTAGTCAAAAGATTGGCTTGGGCACTGGGAGGTTATGCAATTTCCACAGGGTCATACTGACGATTATATATATATGTATATATGTGTGTGTGTGTGTGTGTGTGTGTGTGTGTGTGTGTGTGTGTGTGTGATTAGTATAATGAAAGAGACTTGAGCTCAAGTTATTCCAATACCATATCTCACTATTTTTATATATAATATTTTGCTTTCATCGAAGCCCTTTTTTCTAGGGATATATTCATTATTTATTCACTGTTGTTATAAGGAGTTTTATTAAGTTCATTCTGTCTCATTAAGAGCAGAAGTTCTATGTTAAAGGAAGTTGTATTAATATCACTCTGTTGTTTTAAGAGGCAGAGCTGATAGCTCTCTTCTGTCACTTTAAGAGATATATCATAAAAGGGGAAATTTTTTCAGTTAAGAAGGTCTTTCTCTCTGACTTCAGAGAGATCAGGGCGGTATCAATGACTCTGTCAAAGGATCTGACAGTTACTTCAGACAGTTTGTTTCCAATTATTGGGTTGGAGAAGTTAAAGATTTATTAATTAATGCTCATCACTTAGTTAGTTTAAATGGATAGAAAATTTAATATAAGTTAGAGTAGGGCAGAATAGGTCTGCTTTGCTGGGCAAGAAGATCCTGCCAAGAAAGGCAGTTAGAAGTAGGGTTCTTTAGAGATTTTTAGTATAGGATTTGGGTTTTAAGATTTAGTATAAGATTTAGAGACAGACTATCCTTTTCCTACCTCCTATTTCCTATCCCTAACTCTCCTCCAAATAAATAAGGATGCTAGTTTATCTAACTGCTCTCAGCAACTTTCATCAACCTCAAACAATAATATTTACCTCATAATAGCTTGGCTATAAATTTGTATTAGCTAACACATTGTGGAATAGATAGGTTTAGTTGATAAGTTCAAAATTGAGTAGATAAGCATTTTAAATTATGTGTTTTACTAATTCATTCATAGCATTGTGTAATGACATAGAAATAGTGCAATAAGAATTTCTGACTTGTTCACCAAATCTAATTTTATGGAACTTTTGAGAAGACTAATCTCAATCTACACTTGAATCAAAATATCTATAGCATGTCAACAAGTGATTATCATGACTTATATAGATTTGATGATGGTTTACTAATGAAGGCATTATGATCATATGATGTAGTACCAACTATAATGCTTTGCACATATAGTAGATGCTTAATTTACATTTTTGACAACTCAAGCCCAAATTAATATAATTTATAACTCTTTATTTGTGCATATAAATATTTGAAATATTTGAAACAAATTATAGTATACTTGGTAGATAATTTGCTTTTGAGTCAGAAAGACCTTCATTTGCATACTACCTCTGACATATACAAGCAGTGTGACCCTGAGCAAGCCATCTAACTTCCCCAAAGATTCATCAATTCTTCAAGACTTTAAGTTACAGAACAGTTGTAGATGTGCATTGATCAGGGGAGTTTCTTTATTAGGAGTTTCTAAGTCAATGATTTCACGGACCTGGACCTCCTCAGCTCCCTCACTGCCACATTGAATAATATCTAATTATAGAGAATAACAATTGCCTCTTGAAAATTCTAGCTAATGCTTTAGCATTTTGTACTCTTTGATATCCTAAAATGAAATTTCCATATTTTTGTAGAGGCCTACAAAGCATTTAAATTTAAAACTTACTATTAATGTTACTATAAAAATATATTTTTATAAAAGAATAGAGGACATTGATCCAAATACATTATATTCCTATTGCTCAAAATGGGTCAAGATATCAATCAGGATATTTAGATAATAACTAATAATTTATGATAAATATTTTTATCCCACCCCAGTTTTACAAAGAGATGAGTAAAGGATATCAAAGGATCCAGAATTTGTACAAGCTAATTTTAAATGTGTGTAATACTGAATTAAAGATCTAACTAAACATATGTTTTGTGAATACATGAGTTTGAGAGTTTGATTAAGGAAAATCTGATTTCCAATCTTGGCATTCTTTTCGGGGTATCCAAGTTACTCAATAAATCATCAAGTATTTAGAATTTTCATAAATCAGTGGTAATCCTAGGTTAATATTAACAAAGTCACATGGAGAATTGAAGGAATTCAATAGCTAATTCAGGCCAAAATACCACAATTATCTAGTATATCCAACAGAGGCCAAGGTATTTGATGGCTATTTTTAATCCTTCCTGACTAATTTTTATAATTTCCCACTTTAGTTTGCCAGTGTAGACCTCACCTAAATATTACACTCTACTATTTTTCATTTCTAATCAATAATTTGAATATATTTGAAGTCTCATATATATATATATATATATATATATGGTTTCAATTATGTTAGTCATGGTAAATATCTGTTTTTTGAGTAATTGATATATAACAGGATAGAATCAGATTTTAAAACAGTATATTGCTAGTAGCCTCAGTAAAATTTAATGATACGCTTTTAAGGATAAGTTCAAGGCATCAAAATAATATAAACAAACATAATCCTTGATAACAGGCTAACAGTTTCAGTTTTATTTATTCAGTAGATTTACTCTGTACAACTCTAAATAATATACTGAAGTTTAATTGAGAGTACTTAGCATTATAAAGTTGAAAACTAAGAAAATGGGGTTCACAAGAGTGCAGAGGATATAGAGAAATTAGAATTTAATTAGAATGGAAGGTAGAAAGGAAAGAGTTAGAAATGACTCCATCAGACCATTTTTTCTAGAACAGTGGTACTAAACATGGAGTCCAATAGACTTGTGTTGTTTTTTTCAAACCCTTACCTTCTGTCTTAAAATCAATTCTGTGGATTGGTTCCAAAGCAGAAGAGTGATAAGAGCTGGGAAATGGGGGTTAAGTAACTTGCCTAGGGTCACAGAGCTAGGAAGTATATGAAGGCAGATTTGACCCCAGGACCTCCACTTTTCATTTTTTCCCCATAAGACAGCATCAGTGGCTTTGTCAAATGTTTATTAAGCTGGTAAACCTGTTGATGACAGCATTCCACTCTTCAACCAGGTTAGTCATTCTGTTCAGAAAAAGAAAATGTTCTTGCCTGGATAAGCCACCCTTGATGAAGATGTGTGAACCTTTGGTGATCCTTTCTAGCTATTCATGGATATGTCCTTGGCAATATGATTCACAGAAATTGAGGTCAAATTCACTGACATCCTTGAACTGTACTCCACTATGTTCTCATTTTGAAAATCTGGGTAACATTTCTTTCTTTCTAGCAATAAAATTTATACCTTTCCCTTTTTGAAGATTTTCTAAAATCTTCAAACTAATGGTTCATCATAAAATCGATATATTTTCAGATGTTTGTCACCTGGGATTGGTAATTTGACTTCCTTAGCACTTAAATAGGTGAGTTTGTGTGTGTGTGTGTGTGTGTGTGTGTGTGTGTTTGTGTGTGTGTGTGTCTTTGATTTATTTTGAGTTTCAATTCCCTTTTATCTATTCTTGGTCTATTAAAAAAAAGTTGAGAAATTTTAACCTTGCTCCATCATCTGTTTTCTAACTGAAGCTATATTCTAATCTGTTTCTGAGCCTACTCTTTCCCTCACATCTCTCTCTTTCTCATCCTACTCTCTGTATTAGAATAGAATTAATTTAGCATTTTAATGTAATGAGCAACTAAATAAATTTAAATTAAAAATAAAAAGGATCAATATTAAGTGTCAATTCCAAGGCAGAAGAGCAGTAATGGCTAGGCAACTGTGGTTAAGTGACTTGCCCAGGATAACTAAAATGTGTCTGAGGATATATATGAACCCAGGTTCTCCTATCTCCAGGCATTGCTCTCTATTGTGGGTTTCAAAATTAATAATCAATAACTACATATTATATTTTAAAAGTTTTATTAACAATAACTAGGACAAAAGAATTGCCTTAATTCAGCCTGGTTGCAGGTCCAAAAAGAGGAAGAAGGAGGAGTTACAGCCATTTAAATACCATCACACAAAATGTGGGGATGCAGGAAAAGGGAATTTTGGCACATTCTAAGGGAATTCTGGGGGATGAAGTCCAAAGGCTCAAAATCTCTATACATTCCCCCCCTCCATGATCCTATTGGGAAACCAGTTTGCCCAAAAGGATCATGGAAACATAATCAACTTAAAGATGGCAATAATTTGTGGATAAAAGGAAAAGAGAACAAAACCAATGATTAATAGGTTGACAAAAAGCGAAATTGGGGGCAGTCCCCTTTGACATAAGAGTATACCTTTGAAACAAAGGCATTTCAACCCCCCCGCACCCCCCGCCACTCCCTAGTTCAATTCACATCCCAAAGTTCACTCTGTATCTTCTGGTGCAGCATGTAGTCTCTACAGACATCTATCTTCATGGTACATTCTGGATTCTGGGAGGTAGCAAGTTTCTTATCCTAAAATTACTCAAATTTGAATCTAAAAGTTCACAATAATATCTTGGCCTCCCTGAGGTGAATAATAACAAACATAGGGATCACTCAGGGATGCATGACTGAGTTATGAAGTATATGAATCAGCTTGCAAAAGAAAATAAAAAACATGAAAAAATCCAAATAAAAGAGAAAAATAACTTGTGGATGAAATACAAAATGTAAAAGTTTTATGTCTAAAAAGTCTAAGTAAAGGAAAAACAAATCTACAACAGATCCTTGAATCAGGGCCCAATTAAAATGACTTAAGCAATTTTTCATTACCCAATCAGTAGTCTGGGCTATAGAAAGTTTGCCACACCATCAAAGTCAAAAAAGGGACTAGTTTATAGGAGCCAGGTAGGAGCCAAATTTGAGATACTTGGTAGAATGTGGGACAAGGAAGACCTGCCTTTAACACATTAAACAGCCTCAACCTCAAACCCCACAAAAGTTCAAGTCCTCTTGTCTTGGCTCAAAATTTTCATCAATCCCATCAGGATTGGTTGGTTTCTTTGACCTTGTGCTCCATAGGCACTATGCAGGTGCTTTGTGCTTCTTTAGCACTGTACAGTGGCTCTTTTGTATATTCCCTTCTTCTGGAATGAGACAGAATCATGAAGCAAAGTCCCATAATTCAATTCTTTTAAACAATCAATGGCATCATTTTTATAGTCTAAAGCTTTTTGGGTATTCATTAATATTGGAATAAATGTACTTAAAACTCATATTACTGCAAAATAAAAAAAATAAAGAAAAATCTTCTTGATACCATTGACATGTGCTTCAAATACAAAAAGGAGAGAAAAAATTTAAAAAAAACCTGAAATAGCATATTGCACATGCAAGCAAAAACAATAATAAAAATTTTAAAAATCAAAAATATATAGCTTACAATTAGTGACATACTGGGTCAGACATTTGTCTGAGTACAAATGATTTTCATAATAAAACAGTAACACAGTAGATAATGCAATTCAAAGTACTAAAGTCCCCCAAATTCACAATAGCCCAGTTAATTACAATAGCAAACAAACCCACTATCATATTTCACATAAATTGCTGTGTGACATAAAAGCCCTATGAACTGAAGGATATTTGTCACATATTTTTACAGATGTAGCAAGTCTTTCAACCTTGGCAAACATATTTTTAAACAAAGTAAAACTTATTTGGATCTAGAACATCATCAATAAATTTATATTGTTCTGGTGGAAGTAAATTAAAATGAAGAGTTTTGCAGGGGCTCTTTTTTGACTTCTTGATTCACATATATATATATATATACACATATATATGTGTGTGTGTGTATAATTTATCATAATTATATTTTATTTATTATCATATAAATAAAAAACCATCCATTTAGAAACTACTTGTTACTAAAATTATTTCTAAAGACCCCTTAAAATTACAATTAAATTCTTAGTTTATTAAATTCTCTAAAGATTGTATATAGCTTTTGATGAAGTCCATCCATCATCATCCATGTGACAATACACAAAGGCAACATATCATCTTTGATGGATCTAGTGAAAATGGTTTGGGCAAGATGTTCATGGGCTTACAATGATATTTTTGTTCTTCAGCCAAGGTAAAGGTACAAATTAAAGATTTATATAGTCAAAACATATCTTAAAATGAATCAGTATAACAGAAAGACTGATTAAATTAAGACAGATAAACTTAAAAAAATTTAGACCTTAAAGCAATCAGTAAATACAATAATATAAACCAATGAGAAGGTCCAGGCAGTGCAGTCAAAATCCTTTTCATCAATCCCAATAGACTTGTTCACTATTATAGGAGGAGAATAAACTCAAAATAGTAAGAAACTTCCAGATCTCTTTTAAAGTTTCTCTCCCCTCCCCCAGTATTTATTATCCATTTAGATTTCATTTGTCAGAGGTCTGAATATCCTCATAGAAGCACAGGGAAGAATCTCCACACTGCATGTTGAGAGCAGTTAGGACTTTTAGGACTTTGTCAAAATATTTCAGGTTGGTTTCTAGCATAAGCAAGATTTCTTGTAGCATATTCTTGAGGAGAAAGAAATAAAGTGGGAAATCTCCAATGAAAATAAAAAGTCCCAGGATAAGAATTAAGCAGATCCAAAATGCACTTTTTTGTTCTACCAACTCAAACTGTTGTTTCAGAGTTTGCAATAGCATTTTTCCTGAAAGAGACTGAATGGGGTTTGTTTAAAGAGTAAACAGAAAGAAGCATAATAACATATTTACATATGAGGGGAAAAATACTTCTCCTTGGTGTTTTGGGTCAAGAGAAAGAAAGAAAAAAATCAAGCTTATTCCACAAAACTGACTTAAATCTACTGATTTGGAACTAACTGCCCTCCCTGTGAAAAACCTTTAGTAACAGTCTTCTAAACTAGGAGTCCAGGATCAGATTTTTTAAAAAATCTGCTTGATAATAGTAGGTGTGGAATTCTTTTTTCCACCCTGAAAAATGGCTATGGCAGGCTTGAGACACACACTTGGGGTGTAGAAAGGGATTGGGGCAGAAAGATTTTTATTCGTCACCCTCTGTGGAAAAAATATTACTGGAATTGGAAGGCTTTTGTGGTTGGTATGGTCTCAGTAAGAGGAGGCTCCAAGCTGGGTGGAGAGTGGTAAGGAATGCTGGCCAAGAAGATGGACAGGAGAAACAGCAAACAGCAGCAGGCAGCAGGAAAAGGCAGGAGCACAGGCACACCCTGCCACTGGACCTCTTGGTGGGCAATGACTGGGCAAACTTACTATCTTTACTGTAAGGTTTCTGCTCAAAAATTTTTGAGAATTTGTAGTCCCTTTGTGGTTGCCAAAAAGTGGGTTTCAAAATTAATAATCAATAACTACATATTATATTTTTTAAGTTTTATTAACAATAACTAGGGCAAAAGAACTGCTTGAATCCAGCCCAGCCACAGGTTCAAAAAAGAGAAGGAGAAGTTACAGCCATTTAAATACTATCATGCAAAACATGGGGATGCAGGAAAAGGAAATTTTGGGAAATTCTAAGGGATTTCTGGGGGATGAAGTTCAAAGGCTCAAAATCTCCATTTATACACTATCCACTGATCAGCCCTGCTGATCCCCTCCCACACATATATATCTTTGTCATCCTTTGTATTTCTTCTCTACCTTGAAACCATTCTGAAACTTGGCATTCCTGATAAAATGCTTACAGAATCATATGATGTTTTTGTATTCCTTATTACCTATAACTTCTTCTTCTGTACATCTCTTTAAAACTTGAGTTGATTAACAAACTCCTTATGCAAACTCCTATGATCTTTAAACATCTCTTTCCTCCTCATAAAATAGTTTCCATTTTTTAGTTAAGAATTTCATTGTTGAAAGTGTCATATCCTTCCTAAGCTGATGTAATTTACCTCTAGGATTTTAGGATACTGAATTCTAGCTATACTTTCTCCAAATCCCAAAATATGTTTTCCCAAAGAATGCATGCCACAGTATGTCTAGCTTCCACTCAGCTACCAAAACAAATTTAATACAGAATACTCACTTTACTTCAAGTTTTCATGAGACTAAGGAAAATGGTCAGAGACAGACATATGTACGGAGAAAAGACTGGAGGAGAGAGAGACAGAGAGACAAAGAGACAGAGAGAGAGGGAGAGAGAAAGAACTTATGTTTTCTCAATACTGTTTTGGAATGCCACAAATGATACCCCTCCCCCTAATCTCTTGGTTTTTTTCTTTTGCATTGTTTTTCCCAAAGGAATTCTTCTTAAGGAACTCAGTCACAACTCAAGGCCAAATTGCCAGGGCCACTTGAAACCTTCTGGTTTTGTTTTAATACCCAGGATTCACTAGATTCACCTTGCATCCCAAGGATCTTCTCACTTGCCTGCTGGGGATTATCAGATTTATGACATTGTGGCTACTTCGACCTTATCTCAACATGACTGACTAAAAGACAAAAATCCCCCAATCAGTTTGATGCTTTCCACTATTCAGATTACTTTTCTTTTTATCATGTTTGTGTGTATCTCTGTGTGTGTGCATACTGATACAGTATGTCTATATATAATCCATGTATTTACTTAGGTTTTGCCTTCAGTGAGAAGAACAAGTTTGAGTTGATTGTCCTAACAATGATTTCTAACTGGCCTAAACATGATTTCCAAGGAAAAGCCCAAAACTATATATTTATCTTAACCCTTAATGCCATAAGAATTAAGGCCTAATTCTTTCTTTGAGAAGTTCTAAGGAGAAATTATTTCTGTCCAAATGTTCAGTTCAGGATCAAGCCTCAAAATTTCATTGTTCCTGTGGTAGTCTAGACCTAGTTCCTAGGTAGTCTAGTTTTTCTTTTCTCTTTCCTTTTTTGTTTTAATTTTTTCTTTGTTAAACCCTTATCTTTCATCTTAGAATCAATACTGTATATTGATTCCATGGAAAAAGAGAAGTAAGGGTTAGGCACTGGGGGTTAAGTAACTTGTCACCGAGCTAGGAAGTATCTGATACCAGATTTTAATTAGGACTTCCTGTCTCTAGGCCTGACTGTTAATCCATTGAACCATCTCCTTGCCCCATAGCCAGTGTTTTTCATCAGAATGACTGGGAGGATGAGCAAAGATATTAGCAGGACAGGCTTCCTTCTATGGAACAAGTACTTCAGGGTCTACTGCCAAGGGGATAAGAGAAAGCCTGAAGATGCAACTTGAGGCATTGCAGATGATACTTAGATTTAACTGTTCTTTCCTTTCCCCTGGACTTCTCTGTTCTCTGTGGGAATTTCTCTTTATTCCTTCTCAGAGCTCCTTGGCTATATCCTGAAAGAAAAAGTGGAGCTGTGAAGGCAGGTTAAGAAAAAAGATCCCCTAGCATCTTTCAACAGCTGCCTTAGGTTAGGAGGACGCACTCATTCTTGGAGAATCTCATTTCCTTTTCCCCAGGTCATCTGAGAGCATACATGTTGTGCTCATGGCAGATGGATGGTCTCATCCTGCTTTATTTCCCAGCCCAAAAAAGAGACTCGTCTCTACCACAAACATGAGGTACAAGCCTGAGTTAAGAGTCCTGTTCCTGGTTGATATGAGTTTTTGTTTGAGCTTGAAACCAAAGACTTACTTACCACTGGATAAAATACATCAATACTCTCAATTTCACTTAAGTCTCTGTTTCCCTTAACTTCTCTGAATAGATTTTCATTCTTCTTTCATACTTTCATTCTACTATCAATTCATGTAATTTGAAATTTGTGACATTATCTTTTAGATGGAAAGAGGGCACCAACATTGGAATGAAGTAGGAATAAAACCAAATCAAATAGGAGTGGAGCTCACATGCAGCTCATTAGAGTTCTTTTCTACTCAATCGCTCACTGAGCTTTTCCCTCATTTTTTTAAATTTCTCACTTATCTTATTCTTTGAGGAAGTATGCCAAAAAATCTTATGCCAAATCCATTGCTTCTTATATGTTCCTAAAGATCTTTGGTCCCCAATATCAGGAGGTGTCAGGATGACTCCATAATCGCCTTTCCCACTCATCTGTGTAAGGGAGATGCCTGCTCATATCAGTGCCCAAATGATTAGATGGCCTCTAGTTTGCTCCTTAGTTATCAGGTTGGGCCACTTGACTTCCTCTGGGGCCAAATACTATTATTCCGATAACTTGGGGCTATTTCCCACAAAACTAAAGATGGGGGAGATTAGGTCTACTTTGCTTTATACATAGTAAATACTTCCTTAAATGTGAATAGTGTGATATGATTTAAAAAGCTATTTTCCTTCCAATGCTTAGTTTGATTCTTATAATAGCCTCATGAAGCCAAGACAGTCATCAAAGAAAAATATAATCATGTATTTTGCATTATAGGTATAAGAATGCCAGAAACAATTTCACTAAATTACCATTATTCTAAGTCATGGATTGCTCCATTCAGAAAGAGATGTGCCCAAACTAGCTGACTCCCTGCCTATCCTGAGACATTTCTACAAAAATTCTTTTGAACTCCTAATTTATAGACAGTTCCTTGTTCTTCAAACAAGGAATATTTCACAATCAAGTTTGAACGAGGCCCTGGATTTTTGGCAACAAGTCAGTTAATAATTTGTTTCATTAAACTGAATAATAGTCACTTAACTTGTGTCTCAACCTTGGACAATAATTTTCTTATAAACATTCAGGACTCTATTTAATATTCCCTTCAAAAGTCTACCTTCCTAGCTGGTCAAAGATAAAGTATAGTAAGATATACCAATACCGTATACAAAGTATACAAAATATATAAAGGTCAACCAATAAATAATACTAATAATAGCTAGCATTTTTATAGTGCCCCAAGATTTGATCCTAACAAAAACAACTCTGTAAGGTGGGTGCTATTATTATCCCCATTTTACATATGAGGAAACTGAAGTAAGCAGAGTAATGACTTAGCTAGGGTCACACAACTAGTGTCCAAAGTAAGATTTAGTCATTGGGGTTTCCTGATTCTTTGGATGTACTGAAGAAATATTTTTTCATTAACTGAAGTAAAGAAAGACTTTTTACTCCTTTTAGTCTAATCATTAACTTAATCCTGTCCAGGTCAAGGTCCCCTGGCCCTAGGCAGAAAACTGCCCTAATTACTTCAAGAGAAGAGTCCTTCCTGGGCTCATAAAAGAGGAGAGCAAAACATTATCTCCCCTGTGTGTGATATATATTAATGTGTATCTGCGTATGCATTTACATAGACACATGCATATATATGGCTAAAAGTGAAGTTAAATGACTTATTCTATTTGCATAAACATTTGTAAATGCAAACAAGCATAATCTTAACTTTTGACTTGTATAGTCTCTTTCTTTCTCTCTCTGTCTCTCTCTCTGTCTCTCTCTGTCTCTGTCTCTCTCTCTCTCTCTGTCTCTCTCTGTCTCTGTCTCTCTGTCTCTGTCTCTCTCTCTCTCTCTCTGTCTCTCTCTCTCTCTCTCTGTCTCTCTCTCTCTCTCTCTCTCTCTCTCTCACACACACACACACACACACACACACAGAGGCATACACTCATTCCAAGACCTAGCATTGATGATTAAAACCAGGGATATAAGCAAACATCTGTTGACCTCATATAAATGTGCTCTCTCTCCCTAATCTGCCCCTTCAGTAAACATTCAGGGGCCACCCACTCCTCACAATGCCCTAAAAGTGAAAATGAAAAAAGTGAAAGCAGAAGAACTAAGACCTGAGAGACTCAGGCTAGGCTGCCATTAGCAGACCTTCATGGCTGACCAAGTAACTGAAAACTTAGGAAGTGAAATTTTGAATAAGGAAGATACTCTACTCATATATATTCGTGTGTGTGTATTTATGTGTGTATATACATATACACACATATAATCACAAAGATGCACAACTCACTGTTGTGACCTGAATAAGGTTCAAGCTAATGAGTAGGGGAATTGGGAAGAAAACCCATAACTTGCTACTGACTCATGTTCCTATGTTCTTTCTTACTACTTCCCAAATGAGGGCATATTTCTGATATTCAAATTCATTGGCATATATGGTGGAGTGTGAATGTATGTGGGTATCAGCATATATAACAAAAATGGTATAAGATGGAAACATGAGATGTTACATAGAAATGATACCATAGTTCAAGAATAAAAGAAGTAGTTTGATACTTATATTGATATTTTCAAGTTAAATAAATGCATTTTACTGAATCATCAAATTCATTGATTTGTACTTTCATTGATACAAATCCCAAGCCACCAATGCCTTCACATCCTATAATCTGCTTGTTATGGGGTGCGGGTTATGGGGTTCTCCTATAAATTCTCCATAAAAGATAACTCCACATGGTAAAGGACTCTTCTAGATTAAAAAAAAAAAAATCATAGATACCAGAGAAGCAAATCAGGCTATTCATTTGCCATGATTTTTTTCTCATTATATGGGCAAAAAACATTATATGGGCAAAAATTCCTTTTTTGTTGGATTTTTTAGCATCTTCTGTATATGTTATTATTAATATGCTTCAGGGTATATATGCTTAATAGAGCTCTCCTTTTCCCTTTTGGGTCATCATTCTTCAGAGTTCAGTCTTCTATGAACTGTAATCATGTTCAATTACAGGAAGGACAGTTGTGTTTAAAATGTTGGAAATGGGGTATGCATGCTTAAGAGTTCACATATTTGGTTCCCTGAATGTATTACATGATTACTTATTTTTAAAAAAACCTTACCTTCCAGTATTGGTTCCAAGGCAGAAGTGTAGTAAGGTCTAGGCAATGGGAGTTAAGTGATTCACCCACCCACAGTCACATAGCTAGGAAGTGTCTTATATCACATTTGAACCCAGGAACACCCATCTCTGGGCCTGACTCTCAGTTAACTGAGCAACCTAGCCACCCCCCTCCAATCCAATTCCTAAATGTTGATCCTGGCTATATTCTTTTTTTCTGTTTACGTTTAACCCAGACTCACTAGATCTCTTTAATGCTACTCCAAACTATATGTTCCAATGAATTATTTCAATGGGCTGACTATCCATATGCATTTCATAGTATATAAATAACAGACTTTCATTATGCCATTGGTTTTTTTCCTTTATTGATTGTTATACCTATTTCTTTTGAAAGATTTTAGACCATGATGATAAGGTAATATAGTACTCTGGAACTTGATTCAATCAGCATATTATACACATATAGGTCACTAGTAAACTTCATTACCTATAAGTATTCCTAAATCCACTTGGAGTCTACATAGGACATGCTTTATGACAAGGTGGCAATCTTTGGCAAGTATTGCCTCCCTATCTTATGCTTAACTTAGTAGAGCAGATTCAGTTGATGACTTAGGTTATCCTCATTAAAAAAAAATTATATGATTTTAATATATGAATAAGAAAGTTTGAAGGAGAATCTAGTGTTGAATTTTGCTCCAAAATTTAGTGAATATTACAATAAAAAATTCATGAAGCAAGAATTTGTCTTCTTCATGCCTTTCAGACAATCATATAGCTATAAGTATATGGTCTGCTGTGAAAAATATTTGCAAAGCCTTTATTTCATCATTTGTTGTCAAATTTTCTTTCTCACTTTCATACTAATAAATTAGTTTTTTTTTCCTTTCCTTTTTAAGTAGTTTGGGGTTTTTTAAGCTCCACTTTGATTTATAAAATGGGTTTCCCCCCATCTTTAGATCTCTTCATTTTCAGAATTTTTATTTTGTGTTAAACTGAATTTTTAATTTGTTGAATTTCTAAAGGGTTTATTTTTTTAGTTTTTCTCACAATGTGTTGGTCTATTCTTTATCTTTCTCACTTTCTATGAAAATGGATAGAGATAATAAATTTTTCTCTTATGATTACTTTGACTGTATCACTCAATATTTTTCCCTCTATTCCCTGCCTCCTTTTTTATTATAGGGTCTTACCCTAATTTTCTTTTTTCCTCTTGTGCAATAATTCTTCAATACCTTGTTTTTGGCTTATTTCTAAATTAAATTAATTTTATTATGTGCATTTACATATATTAATGTGCTTCATTTTACTTATACTTTCTCTATATTTTCCCCTATATTATTCCCCCTCTCCCCTCTTGTTTTTTTCATATCTCTCCTGATTTGAATGCATTTCTACATCAAATTCTTTGTATACATATGTGTATTTATGTGTGTTTTCCTTTTTTCTTTAATAATTCAGATGAAAATAAAATTTAAATGACAGCCCTTTCCCCACTCCTTCCATATTAGTATTGACTTCTATTTCTGAGCCTCAGTTATGTGAGATAATAAATTCCCTATTCTTCCTTCCTTTTCCCCCAAGTTTGTCTCCCCCTCCTTTCTTTTTTCAGCATTATCAAAACACAACAAAACCACTTCAAGCCCCTCTATATCATTTGACCACTCTCTCCATGACCCTTGATGACATAGTTTTGAAAGGACTCTTCTATTAGCCTCTCTTTCATTGAAATGCAAACAGTTTATCCTTATAAAATCACTTTTGATTATTCACTTGTATTTACATTTTTATATTCTTCTCCACACTTGCTTTTGCATTTCAAAGTTCCCATTCAGTTTCTTTCTTTTCATTGGGAATATTTAAATGTCCTCCATTTCTTAGAAAATATATTTTTCCCTTTTATAATTATAATCAGTTTTTCTGGGTAACTTATTCTTGGTTGTGAGCCTGTATTTTTTGCCTTTTAGAATATCATTTTCCATGCTTTCTGTTTCTTTAATGTTGGAGTTGATAAATCTTGTGTGATCCTGAATCTGGCTGAGTTTTTACTATCTGATTTCTTAAATTTTTTTTTCTTTGATTTAGAAGTTCCCACATCTTTAGGGTGATGATGTTCCTTAGAGAATGATGAATTCTTTCTTTTTTCATGTTGCCTCCTTATTTGGTTTTCTTTCATGATTCCTTGAATAATTATATAAGGATTTCTTTGCCCATAACATTTAAGTAGTTTTATGAATCTCTTCTTGATCTGTTTTTGAAGTTTTTTAAAAATATGAATGACATTTTCTTCTATTTTCTGAGTTTGTTGCCTTTCTTTTAATATACCTTGTCTTTAGAGTCCATTTTTACTTGGTCCATTCTAATTTTTAGAGATTCTTATGTCATTGTTATTGTTTTTTCTAATCTCCTGTTTTGAATGATTTATTCTCTTTCCAAATCCTCTCCTCCTAGGTTTTGCTTCTTTTCCAATTCTTTTTCTCTATCATTTTATTTTCATTTAAAATTTCATTTTTAACTTTTAAAAACTCATATCATTTCTTCTAGAAATTCTAATTGATCTTAGGGGGTTTGGTTTTTAATTTAAGGATTTCTTTGTAGACTTTTTGGGGGTTTTCTCTTATGGATTTTTATCTTAGGCACTATAGTAGTTCTTTTATTTTATTTATTTGTTTACTCATAGTGCTGAAGTCCTTATTTGGGGAACTCATTTCAGATCTCCCCTAAGTAAGGAATTTTCATCAAAGTAAACTTAGTGAGTCACTTTCCTTCTTCCTAAGAGCCTTTCCATTGCCTGCGGATGGGGTCTGAGTTGTGGGTCTCAGTTAGATCCCCTTTGGGGATCTGAACAAATTAAGGTCTTTTACTTCACCCTATGAGACAGTTATTTGCCTGATTTTACTCTTCATCAAGGGATTAGACTACGGGGGAGCTTCCTTATTTGACCAGGATTCTTTTCTTTACCCTAACACCAACCTTGTCCGCTCCTCCATGGATCAATGTTATCTGAAGCCCTTTCTTAAGTGAAGGGGGATGGCAGAGACAGAGGTTTTTTTTTTCTTTTTTCTTTAATCCATGACTGAGGTCACTCTGCCTTGTGAAATTATGCCACATTGAAGCCCTTTTATTCCATAACAACTAATGCCCCAATCATCCTTCCAACCATCTCCCCAAATTGACTGACTTTTATGAAAACCTTTGCAATTGTAATGTTGTATGTGTAATGTGCAATGAAGCCCTTCACTTTCTCCTTGTGGTTAAGTTTGAGGTGCCCCCCAGTGTGTTGTTTCTGATCAGAGCAACTGCTCAACCAGGGAGTTGAGTCTTGAGGTAGTTAAAGCTGAGTTACAGAAGAAAATTCCCTTGCTTCAAACTTTCAGAGTGCTACTGAACCAGAATAAAATGCAGCTGTGGTCTCCTGGATCAGAATAGAATCGATTCTAAAACAGTTGATAAGAGTTTAAAATATGTAATTTGGAAATATTTAACAAATTAAATTCAAATACATTACAAAATAATGATACTTTGTGACTTCCTAAGTGAATGCAGTCCATAGGGATCTATTTTTATTTGAGTTTAATACCAGTGGGATAATGGTTAGGGAGAACTGAATTCTTTTGCTTCCTTTATATCTTTCATCTTGGTCTGCTTGTTTTTGATTTGAGGACCATTTTAAAAACTAAAGAGAACTGTAAAAAATAAATTTGAAGTCTTTAGAATTATATAAAGTACTAAAGAATTCAAATTATAAGTAAAGTCCACCCAGCCAAAGTTGTACTCAATTTAATTAATCATTCAACCTTGTTTTTCTTTTAAATAAAGGTTTTGAGCCTCTTACTGTTTCATTATGTAACCTAAAGACATGTAAGGTTCATTTACTGCTCTGTTGCTGTCCTGATCTCCTGTGAATTAATCCATGCAGAGGGCAGCTCTGTAGAGATCTTCAGCAATTAAAGGAAGTGCAACTTTTTTAATTACACTCATATTTTGATAAAAACTTGAACTTTAATTAATAGTTGTTAATAAGAATTGTAATATAATTTTTTTATTCTGTTATGCACATAAAAAAGAACATATGATAAAAGAGTAAGAAAATAACAAAATCGATTAGTTAAGTGATGCAGTTAGGCTTGGAGCAGCTAAGTGGAACATTGGATAGAGCTCCAGATCTGGAGTCAGGAAGACCTAAATTCTAATCTGGATTTATACTTTCTAGCTGTAGGGCCTTGAGTAAAGTACTTAAACTTGTTTGCCTCAGTTTCTTTATCTATAAAATGAACTGGAGAAGGAAATGGCAAACGGCTCATATCTCTTTGCCAAGAAAATCCTAAATGGGATCACAGAGTCAGACATGACTGAAATGACTGAACAACAATAAAAATAGTCTCAATAATGAGGCTTCCCTAGGGCTAATGAGTAGATAAGAAATTGCTCCCTTTTACTACTGTTTCTCATCTTGGTGCATGTGCACAATGAATCTCCTTGCTTAGAATGCACCACTTCTTGAATTCTACATTTCTGATTCCTTATTTGCTTTTGATTGTTGGTTCAGGGGCTACCATATCCATCAAGTTTTTACTTATCCCTTCAATTGTTAGTGTTTGATTCTTGCTCAGATGTTCCTATATTTATTTATTTTTATGCCCATAGTGTCCCATAGTACAACACAAGCTTCTTTAAGACAGGTACTCCTAGCTTTGGCTCTGTAACTACAGAACAGATAACAGGTACCAAATAAATGTTTGATAAATTGAATCTAATTGAATCATGCTATTTTACTATCTCTATTTCCTTTTCAGTTTCTTTTTTTTTAATGAGAGAGAGAGAAGGGGCTCAAATAAGGATTATCAAGCAAAATATTCAGAAACCAAAAGAAAAAATGAGAGAAGAGTAGCATGATCCAGGACAGAAATCATTTGGTCTTGACCCAGTGTTATCCTACTTCTTTCTCTTATTATTTGTTTTATCTTGGCCAAGTTACTTAGCCCTAGGTGTCAGTTGTCACATTTGTAAAATGAGATTTTTGGGCTGTGTGGTCTCCATGGTCCTTTGAGGTTCCTAGATATAAAATTCTGTGAAACCTAAATACCATGACCATGAGACCATTCATTTAGAACTGGACAGGACCTCACAATCCATCTAGTCCATGTCTTTCATTTTCCAAATGAAGTAAAGGAAGCAGAGAAAGCTAAGTGTTTTGCCAATCACACAAATAGAATTAGAGATAGTTTGAAATTAGATCCTCTGAGTCCATAAGCAATGCCTTTCCCAATGTACCAAGGACAATTATATGTAAAATCAAGAAAAAAACATATTTGATAATAATACTATATATATATATGTATACACACAATATAAACTACTATATTAATCTGATATAGGACATATTTCTCAAATCTCACTTATATGAAATGGGAGCATGACTTATAATTATTATTTTTTATTCTATATGAATTTCATAGACGATTTCATTTTGCACATGTGGTCTTTTCATGGGTGTGGCTTACATCAAAAGTATGCTATTCCTAAAGTCAAGAAGGCTTGAATTCAGATACTTACAGACAGAGTGATCCTGGAGGAGTCGCCTAATCTCTACCTGCTTCAATTTCCTCATTTATAAAATAGGAATAATAATAGTATCTATCTTTCAGTGTTGTTATGTGATAACATTTATAAAATGTTTTTGAAACTTTAAGCATTAAAAGCTAGCAATTACTATCCTTTAAAATACATAAATACATTTCATTTATCTATATGTTATACAGAGAGGATAGATATATGTATGTATGTGTGCATATATGTGTGTGTGTGTGTGTGTGTGTGTGTGTGTGTGTGTGTGTGTAGATATAGATATAAAATAAATGCCAAAATTCTAGTACCTCATTGTGGCATGAATGTGATTCCAGATTCTTGAAGGCAGGATATTGGAAAATCCATCAGTCTTCTAAAGCCAGAAGGTTCTAGAGTGTGGTGTTGGCAATGAATTGTATGTCTAGTGCCTCAGAATCAACCCAGTTATACTACATACTCACAATTCTTGAAGATCATTCAGAAAGTGGTGGGAAGGTAGGGGTGGGAAGGTTGGGAGGGGTGATGTGATTTGCTTTTGTGATCTGCTCATATGATCATGGGAATTTGAAATATTGAGTAAATTTAAAATCTACCCACTTTATAAATGGATGATATTTCCTCCATTGATTTTTCTTGTGGTCAGACGTCTGATTTCTTTGGGAAAGAGAACTCCTGGGTAGAAACCTCTCAATCAGTGAAGAATAACAAGTACTCAGAAGCTTTTATGTCTTAAAGAGGTTCCTGGGGCACTGAGAGCCTGGGAAAGTCTCAGCTCTCCCTGGCATTTACTAAAATTAAAAACCACATTAATTGATTGATTCTGATACAGTTTTAGGATGTTACTAAAGAGACCATTTATTTCTTCTCTGTTGCAAGTACAAGGAATGCTATGCAATTCCCTCAAATCAGGGACTATGTCATTTGATTGCAAATTAATTATCATAAAAATACATTAACAATGTGTAAGTTCCTACTTGAGTTAATGTTGCCTACGTCAGTTTTCCTCAAACATTCTCTTCAACTACAATGAGTAAAATTGAGCATTCTACTACACATTTTAGCTGAAAGGACATTATTAAATGGCATTTCCATTTGTAAGGGGTAAAAGGGGTTATTTTTAAAAGGGCTGGACTGGATTATTTAAAAGAATGGTTGCCAAGAATTTATATTAATTCCAAAGAGATTTATTTACAAAATGTAGAAAAAGTGAAGAAAAATCAGAGAGAGATTAGGGTAAGATATCTACCTTAAGCACTGAGTAATTTACTCCTGGGCAGGGCGAGTTAGTCCTTAGGCCTTGGCAAAGCCAGGGACCTGGGAAAGTCTCTCAGAAAAATCCAGCAGTTAAGAGTTAGTTTTTTCATTCACCATGTGTCAGTTCAAAGGAAGAGAATTTAGAACAGCCTCACCAGGAAAACAGGGTCTCAGGTCTAGTCAGCACATTCTTCACCAGCCTCTATTTCAAAGAATGAAGAATTGCTAGTAGAAATGCTCTCAGGAAGTTGTTACTCCCTTTTAAAGACACTGTCTCTTGCATCACTTCCTGTGCCTTCCCCTAATTCTATGTCTAACAATCACAACTGAATCCCTGCTTTAGGACTGTGCAGGAGGCAGTCAGTTGATTCTAATTTTTCACCCACTATGGCACATTTGGGTCACAGACCTCCTCCACTCAAGTGTGACTGGGGTGATTAAATCTAAAAATGGGCAGGGGCTACAATTTTAATCTTCACAATCAGGGGGGGAGTTAATTATTTTCATTTTCACAATAAGGGAGAGTTAAATTTAATCTTCACACATTCCTTGTAATTTCTCCTTTCTCATTAATATGCAGGTATACCTCCACTAAGTTATAATGTTAAGTCTACATTAGTCACATTCTATTCCAGAGTGGCATTCAAGAGGAGCTTAACTTCCTGGAATAAATGTTTAATTTAAAGCAACAGATATAAAGATTAGAATTTCACAGATCATAGCATTTTTAGGTATGGCAGTAATTCTTTTATCTTTTTTAATATTTTATTTGATCATTTCCAAGCATTATTCATTAAAGACATAGGTCATTTTCTTTTCCTCCCCCCCTCCCCCCTAGCCAACGCGTAAATCCACTGGGCATTACATGTTTTCTTGATTTGAACCCATTGCTATGTTGATAATATTTGCATTAGAGTGTTCATTTAGAGTCTCTCCTCTGTCATGTCCCCTCAACCGCTGTATTCAGGCAATTGCTTTTCCTCGGTGTTTCTACTCCCACAGTTTATCCTCTGCTTATGAATGGTGTTTTTTTTTCTCCTAGATCCCTGCAAATTGTTCAGGGACATTACACCGCCACTAATGGAGAAGTCCATTACGTTCGATTATACCACAGTGTATTAGTCTCTGTGTACAATGTTCTCCTGGTTCTGCTCCTCTCGCTCTGCATCACTTCCTGGAGGTTGTTCCAGTCTCCATGGAACTCCTCCACTTTATTATTCCTTTTAGCACAATAGTATTCCATCACCAACATGTACCACAATTTGCTCAGCCATTCCCCAATTGATGGGCATCCCCTCGTTTTCCAGTTTTTGGCCACCACAAAGAGCGCAGCTATGAATATTTTTGTACAAGTCTTTTTGTCCATTATCTCTTTGGGGTACAGACCCAGCAGTGCAATGGCTGGATCAAAGGGTAGATATTCTTTTGTCTCCCTTTGGGCATAGTTCCAAATTGCCCTCCAGAATGGTTGGATCAGTTCACAACTCCACCAGCAATGAATTAATGTCCCTACTTTGCCACATCCCCTCCAGCATTCATTACTTTCCTCTGCTGTTATGTTAGCCAATCTGCTAGGTGTGAGGTGATACCTCAGAGTTGTTTTGATTTGCATCTCTCTGATTATAAGAGATGTAGAGCACTTCTTCATGTGCTTGTTAATAGTTTTGATTTCTTTATCTGAGAACTGCTTATCCATGTCCCTTGCCCATTTATCAATTGGAGAATGGCTTGATTTTTTGTACAGTTGATTTAGCTCTTTATAAATTTGAGTAATTAAACTTTTGTCAGAGGTTTCTATGAAGATTTTTTCCCAATTTGTTGTTTCCCTTCTGATTTTAATTACATTGGTTTTGTTTGTGCAAAAGCTTTTTAATTTGATGTAGTCAAAATTATTTATTTTACATTTTGTGATTCTTTCTATGTCTTGCTTGGTTTTAAAGTCTTTCCCCTCCCAAAGGTCTGACATATATACTATTCTGTATTTACCCAATTTACTTATGGTTTCCTTCTTTATGTTTAAGTCACTCACCCATTTTGAATTTATCTTGGTGTAGGGTGTCAGGTGTTGATCTATTCCTAGTCTCTCCTACACTGTCTTCCAATTTTCCCAGCAGTTTTTATCGAATAGTGGATTTTTGTCCCAAAAGCTGGGATCTTTGGGTTTATCGTAACTATCTTGCTGAGGTCGCTTTCCCCCAGTCTATTCCACTGATCTTCCTTTCTGTTTCTTAGCCAGTACCAAATTGTTTTGATGACTGCTGCTTTGTAATATAGTTTAAGGTCAGGGACTGCAATGCCTCCATCATATGTGTTTTTTTTTTTCATTATTTCCCTGGATATCCTTGATCTTTTGTTGTTCCAAATGAATTTTGTTATGTTTTTTTCTAAATCAGTGAAGAAGTATTTTGGTAGTTCAATGGGTATGGCACTAAATAGATAAATAAGTTTGGGTAGGATGGTCATTTTTATTATATTGGCTCATCCTATCCATGAGCAGTTAATGTTTTTCCAATTGCTCAAGTCTAGTTTTAGTTGTGTGGCGAGTGTTTTGTAGTTGTGTTCATATAGTTCCTGTGTTTGTCTCGGGAGGTAGATTCCTAGGTATTTTATTTTGTCTAAGGTGATTTTGAATGGGATTTCTCTTTCTAGGATTTGCTGCTGAGCTGTGTTGGAGATATACAGAAAAGCTGATGATTTATGTGGGTTTATTTTGTATCCTGCAACTTTGCTAAAGTTGTTGATTATTTCAATTAGCTTTTTGGTTAAATCTCTAGGATTCTTTAAGTAGACCAACATGTCATCTGCAAAGAGTGATAACTTGGTCTCCTCCTTGCCTATTTTGATGCCTTCAATTTCTTTTTCTTCTCTAATTGCTACAGCTAGTGTTTCTGGTACAATGTCAAATAGTAGAGGTGATAATGGGCATCCTTGTTTCACTCCTGATCTTATTGGGAATGCGTCTAGTTTATCCCCATTGCAGATGATATTAGCTGATGGTTTTAGATATATACTGTTTATTATTTTTAGGAATGGCCCTTCTATTCCTATGCTTTCTAGTGTTTTTAATAGGAATGGGTGTTGTATTTTATCAAATGCTTTTTCTGCATCTATTGAGATAATCATGTGGTTCTTGTTGGTTTGCTTGTTGATGTGGTCAATTATGTGGATGGTTTTCCTTATATTGAACCAGCCTTGCATCCCTGGTATAAATCCTACTTGATCATGGTGAATGATCCTTCTGATCACTTGCTGGAGTCTTTTTGCTAGTATCCTATTTAAGATTTTTGCATCTATATTCATTAGGGAGATTGGTCTATAGTTTTCTTTCTCTATTTTTGACCTGCCTGGTTTTGGAAACAGTACCATGTTTGTGTCGTAAATGGAGTTTGGTAGAACTCCCTCTTTGCTTATTATGTCAAATAGTTTGTATAGTATTGGGATTAACTGTTCTCTGAATGTTTGATAGAATTCACTGGTGAATCCATCAGGCCCTGGGGATTTTTTCTTAGGGAGTTCTTTGATGGCTTGTTGGATTTCATTTTCTGATATGGGATTATTTAAGAATTCTATTTCTTCTTCTGTTAGTCTAGGCAGTTTGTATTTTTGTATATATTCATCCATGTCACCTAAATTGGTGTATTTATTGCCATATAATTGGGCAAAGTAATTTTTAATGATTGCCTTAATTTCCTCTTCATCGGAGGTGATGTCCCCTTTTCATCTTTGATGCTGTTAATTTGCTTTTCTTCCTTCCTTTTTTTAATTAGATTGACCAGTACTTTGTCTATTTTGTTTGTTTTTTCAAAGTACCAGCTTCTTGTCTTATTTATTAAATCAGTAGTTCTATCACTTTCGATTTTATTAATTTCTCCCTTAATTTTTAGGATTTCTAGTTTGGTTTTCTGCTGGGGTTTTTTGATTTGATTGCTTTTGAGTTTTTTAATTTGCATTTCCAATTGATTGATCTCTGCTCTCCTTAGTTTGTTAATATAAGCATTCAGAGATATGAATTTACCTCTTATTACTGCTTTGGCTGCATCCCAAAAGGTTTGAAAGGATGTCTCACCATTGTCATTTTCCTCGATGAAATTATTAATTGTTTCTATTATTTCTTCTTTAACTAAATGATTTTGGAGTATCATATTGTTTAATTTCCAATTGGTTTTTGATTTGGTTATCCATGTACCATTACTAATCATTATTTTTATTGCCTTGTGATCTGAGAAGGCTGCATTCATTATTTCTGCTTTTCTGCATTTTTTGTGCTGTTTCTGTGACCTAATGTATGGTCAAATTTTGTGAATATGCCATTTGGTGCTGAGAAGAAGGTGTATTCCTTTTTATCCCTATTTATTTTTCTCCATATATCTATTAATTCTAATTTTTCTAAGGTTTCATTTACTTCTTTTACCTCTTTCTTATTTATTTTTTGATTTGATTTATCTAAATTTGATAATGGTTGGTTTAAGTCTCCCACTAATATGGTTTTGCTGTCTATTTCTTCCTTCAATTCTCCTAGTTTCTCCATTAGAAATTTGGGTGCTATATTATTTGGTGCATACATGTTGATTAATGATATTTCCTCATTGTCTAAAGTCCCTTTTAACAAAATATAATTACCTTCCCTGTCCCTTTTGATCAGGTCTATTTTTGCTTTGGCTTTATCAGATATCATGATTACCACTCCTGCCTTCTTTCTGTCAGTTGAGGCCCAGAAGGTCTTACTCCATCCTTTATTTCTGACCTTGTTCATGTCAACCCGGGTTTGGCAGTAATTCTAACAAATCCAAATATATTGTGTGCAGATGCACTTGAGGAAAAGACAAGACTTAAGATTGCAAGTGAAATTGAGTTTGTAATCAACTTTTTGAACACTGAAGAGAAGTTTTAAAAGGATTTTTAAAATTGAAATTGTGATTTATTATTTGTCATAGACATGTAATACTAAAAAAGACCTCAGTTTACAGAATTATTATGTTAAGGCCATAGAGTGACTTGCCTGAAGTTACAGAGTTCCTTAATGCTAGAGCAAGAGCCAGGACCCGAAGGATTGCTCCTCATTCTAGTACTTTCTCATCTTCATGACAGTGTTGTGAACTTGGTGTCGTTCAAGAGTTTTAAACTCACTGGCAAAGGGCCCCCAGCATTCTCCAATGCAACCTGAAACAGATTAAAATATAATTTTGAAATATTTCATGAAAAAATTAAAAATACAATAAAACTTAGATAATGCTTTGATGTGGTTTTCCAAGTCAGTATGTGGCCTGAAGTGACCCTTAAGTTCCCTTTAGTAACCTCATTCCTATTTGCATTCTTTTTAAACTCTGTACCTTCTGTCTTAGAATCAATGCAAAGTTTCAGTTCCTGAGCAGAATAGTAATGGCTAGGTAATTGGGATTAAGTGACTTGCTCAGGGTCACACAGCTAAGGATTATCTGAGGCCAGATTTGAGCCCAGGACCTCCCATCTCAAGGCCTGGATGAGTAGGATATACTTCTAAATTTGATCTCCATTATTAACATTTTTTTTCTTCATCACTTTCTAAAGTCTAGACAATCAACATAGTACAGCAAGCTCCAATTTGCGATGTTTGCTGTTATTTAAGGCATAAATGCTCCTGGTAAAAATATAACAATGTGCCCCCAATGCATCTAAAATAGCAATTAAGAATACTTATGCATATACTTTAAGTTTTTTCTTTACCTCTGCTTCACAAATAAGAATATTCATTTAGGCACAATTGCTCTTCTAAATCTATCATCCCTTTTCTATTCTGTGTTCTTTATTAGAGAGATAGCATTGTGAATTGGGTAGAAAAATCAAGTCCTGCTTCTGACACAATTTGGTTGTGAGATCTTGGGCAAGTCACTCAACTTGTGAGGTTTTTCCTCCAAATTCTCTAAGAAAGATGTTCTTAATGTTTTTGTGTTATGGTCTGCTTTGGCAGTCTATTAAAACCGATGGCTTCTGATGAATAATGTTTTTAAATGAATAAATTAAAATAGGAAATCAATAACATTAAAACATAATTATTAATTTTTTAATTAATATACCATAGGCTAAGAACCCTTGCTCTAAGATTAATGTGTTTACAGTTGCTTGTCTGCTTCAGTAGATGGGATTTTCTCATGGGAATTTAGTGAAAATGTGAAATTATCCATACACACACACACACACACACACACACACACACACACACACACACACACAGAGTTTGATTTAGTTGATTTTCAAGGACTCAGAATGGAGCAATCTCCTAGACCATGAACATATTTGGTTTTGGAAATGTGAGTGCCAAAAGTATATCATTTCAAAAAAAATAATTAAGCTTGCTTCATTTTACCAACTCTAATTAGACCCTTTTAGCATTATGTAATTAGAGAATCTTCCTAATGTACAAAACCAACATCCACAAATGGACTTCTAAATTGGTTTTTTAATAACAAATGTATTCTTTAGAGAAAGAGAAAAGATTAGGTCAAATCACCTCAGCAAGCTACTATACTATCACATGTATCTGATGGACCAAACACCTCCATGCTTTCTTAATTTCAGCCTGCTTGAAAATAAAAAATACATTCCCATGTGGATTCCCAGGAGTCTATAGAATTCAAGATCGCCATTGCATAGAGATTTGCAACTTTGAAGCTCTGGATAAAAGCCATTGTATTCAAAGTTGATGAGGACCTGAAATTTCCAATATATCTTGATTAGCTAACTTTATGATCCCTATTGCCCACCACCCCAAATGATAACCATGGGCCATTTCTGCTTTGACATCAAAGTTGTCTCAGCGGGTTGATGATATTTATATATATTGAATTGAAGCAAGAATTGCTAGAAACAGATTAGTTCCCCTGTTAGTCAAATACAATATCTGGACTCTCTCAAAACACTAATATATTTTAGAGAAAGGTTAAAAATATTTCATCATATAGACACTCTATACATTATTTACATAAAAATATATTTTGATGTGTGAAAATAAGCTTTAGCTATCATTTCTATTTCATCATTGGTCATTTCTGAATGACATAATTAAGAGTACCACATTTTAATTATGAAAGGGTATACATACATCACCTAAAGTTACACATTTTTCTTTGCTTAATTTTTAAAAATGAGATATTGGTCTATATGGAATGAACTGGGCACCAAAATTTAGAAGATTCTGACATTTGCACCATCAGCATGTAGAGACAATTAGGCTTAATACCTAATTTTGAAGAAGTGTTAAAACAGGAAGTTATCAGGAAGTATTCTTCCCCAAGTGTGCAGTACCCAGGGGTTATTTCTTTAATCCCTAGGTGTAGTTAGTTTCCCTGGAACTGGCTCTAAAATGTGCATAGGGCCTCTGTCACCTCTGAGGTCTTCTCCTACCTTTGCTACCACTCAGTTGAGTTTTTCTTTGAAAATACTGATTTAATATTTGTAGCAGCTCTTTTTGTGATGGCAAAGAATTGGAATCTGAAGGGAGGTCTATCAATTGAGGAATGGCTGAACAAGTTGTGGGATATAATTGTTATGGAATACCATTGTGCCATGAGAAACGATGAGGATGACTTAAGAAAAACCTAGAAAATAAACTAATGCAAAGTGAAGTGAGCAGAACCAGAACATTGTACATGGTAACAGCAATATTATATGATGAACATTTCTGAATATTTTAGCTTTTCTTAACAATGCAATGATCAAAGAAAATCTATAAGGAATCATGATGAAAAATGCTATCTACCTCCAAAGAGAAAACCGATGGAATCTGAATGCAAACTGAGACATACTATATTTCACTTTCTTTCTTCACTTTTACTTTGTTTGGTTTCTCTTTCACAAAATGACTAAGATGGAAAGATGTTTTAAATTATTACACATTTAAAATCTGTATCAGATTGTTTGCTGTCTGGGAGCAAGCAGGATGGGGTGTGGGGAGAAAGGGAGGGAGAAAGAGTGGGAATCTGAATCAAATTTTAAAAAAATGAAGCTTAAAATTTTTTTCATGTAATTGAGTAAAATACAATTATTTTTTAAATGTTGATTTAAGACAATATTGTATAGTTTATAGAAAACTGGCCCAGGAACTAGGAAGATAGGTTCAAGTTCCAACTCTGGCTCATCTGGGCTGAAAGACCCTTGAAAAATTACTTCCCCTGTTAGTTTTCTAGCCATTCAAAGACTGTAGTTTTCAGAGAAGATTCTAATCTATACTAGTAAAGGGAATTCTCTATAATAATGAAATTACATGTTCAACAGGTCAAGGCCTTACCCTAGCCTTTCATTCTGCTTGACTTGAACATATTTTGTGGTTTGTTATTGGTGTCACATAAAGAATCCATATTCTTTTCAATTTACTTAATTAAGTATATTGTTATGTCTGTAAAGGATATGTCTGTAAATGGAGAACAAACTCCAACTTTCTTATTTTACAGATAAAGAAACTAAGGCTGGGAGCAAGGGTCATACAATTTGTGAAGGAGGAAGAACCTGAATAGAGCTTTTCCACATCTATTGATCAAGTAGCTAGTAATTGTTTAATGCTCTATTAAGTCACCTCTGTACCACAGGGAATCAGCCTCCATGGTTGAACCACTACCTCCCTGAATTAAATTCATAAATTTGGCTGCAGTAGAGAATGGTAATATTTCTTTCCACTATGTAACATCTCTTCTTATTCGATGATAGAAATAGCAATAATAACAATTTTGCATTTCACTATCAGCTAATACCCCCAAATACTTCAGAGCCTATATCATTTGATCTTCCCACCTACTTTGTATATCAGTAGAGGAAGTATTGGTAGAGCAGCAATTATTAGCTCAGTTTTATAGCTAAGGAAGCAGCTATTGAGAAGGTGATTTGCTTTTGATATGCTATGATGGACCCAGGGCAGCAATGAATATCCTTTGATATTTAGTATAGTTTTCTCTCCATCATAAGATAATACCTCTTTTGATTATATGGAAAGAAAAAAAGTTTGCAAACAGTTCCAACAATAATCCAAAAAGGAACAATAAAATGAATGTTCGTACTGTATCTAATGATAATGATGCAGCTTGGGCCTGAAGGAGAGAAAAGACGATTCATCTCCCTCCTCTTGTTGGAGAGACAAAGGTCTACAAGTATGGTTGGTTTTACTTAAATGTTTTTCTTTTTTAAAATATACTTACAAACAAAACAAAGGCTCATTAGGCAGGTAAGGAAGTGAGGTTATATTCTAAAAAGAATGCTTTTTAAAAATACATCAGTAAAACTTCTTTGAAAAAGAAAAAATAATATACTGTTCCAACTACAAGGAAGTTCGGGCATCAAGAAATTAATGTCTTAAATTATTTTACTTTTATACACAAGGTTTATGTTATTTTGTTTACTTAAAGTGCTCCTAACTTTTCATTTTTCTGTGAAGGGAACTATTGTAAATAGTCAGTTTTTGATTGAGAGGCAGTGGAGTTTAGTGGAGAGGGAGATCTGTCTCAGATTCAGGAAGACCTATATTCAAGAACTCCCTTTGACACATGCTGACTTGGATGATTCTAAATTAAACTATTAATCTCTCAGGGTTCTAAGCAAATTCTCTTTGACTGTAAGTAGCAATCTTGATTGGGAGGTCTATTTACCAGTGTGATCATAGGTCCTGGTTCTTTGCCTATTTCTTATCATATTCCTATCATAATAATGGCATGTATGTAAAGTTCCAAACACCATCTTTCTAAATAACAAAGCAGGAAGCACATCTAGATAGTGGCTTGTATAAAATACAGGGAACAAGTGGATTTTAATCTCAAGCCAAGTCAGTAGTTTGAAATGGCAGCTAAAAACCTTGATGCAATCAGTGGCTACCTTAAAAGGGGTTTAATGTCCCCAGAGGAAAGCTGTGATAGGCCTGCTAGAGTCTATTGACTTGGTCAGCCCATATTTGGATTGTTATTTTCAGTCCTGAATACCACTTTGAAGTGGAACATTAGCCCTCTCTCCTCACTCTTGCTAGGCAGGCTACATCTCCTCAGGGTTCTCTAGTACTCTGAGAGGCTTAGAGATATCTCTTTTCTCTGGCATTTGCTAAGGCTCTGACCAGGGCTAGTGAGTAGTACCCCAATTCCATTTAACCACCTAACATCAAGTAGCTTTTACAAAAATGTATTTACTTCAAAGAGAGCAAGTACAAAGATACAGACGTCCCCCTCAAACCTCTCTCTATACCACTTCAGTCTGAGAGGAATGGTACAACAGGCTCAACTTAGCCCAATACCAACATAGCACAGGTCCCATCTAGTTTATATCCAAAGTTTGTAAAGCTTCCACTGGGCAAAAATCTGGGGGTGTTCCTGAATATTGCCCCTTACTCTTCAGTTTAGATCAGCTCTAATTCCCTGTAGAGCAAGGGGAATTGGAGCCGTGGCTCCTGGATTTGTATGGCTTTTTTTTTTTACTCTCCTAATCTTTCAAAATTCACTTTGTTGGAGACACCACTCCATTCACTAAATGCCATGAGTAGAAGACTCCCTGACATCCTTCAAAAATGTAAACGAGACAGAGAATAGTAGCTGAATATGCTGGGCCATTGTGAATGCTTCTGCAGCCAATCAGTGTCTCCTTTACAATATGGAGCTAGCTAATTGCAACTAAAATGTCTTCACATGTTCCAAGGTTTGTTCCTTCAAAGAAATTCCATCATACATTATTAGAATTCTCCTAAAAATAAGGTTCTTCTCAAGTTTTCCAGATAGAGAGAGAGAGACACAACATTTTAGTCATTCTGCATATACCAGTGCCCCATTACATGAGAAAGGATATAGATAACCTGAACAGTCCATAGTTGGGGGTGCACAAATCCAAAATCATTTCAAATGAGAATTAGTAGAAGAGTGTTAAGTGTTTTCCCTATAGAAGACTCATGAATAGAAGGGAAGACATTATAGTTGTCTTCAAGTATTTGAAGAAACATATTGAAAGGGGATTGGAATAATTTTGTTTGGCCTCCAATGGCAGAAGTAGGAACGTGAATTTACCAAAAGAAAGATTGGGAGTTGATTTGAGGAAAAACTCCCAGTTAATTTGTATTGTCCCCAAATGAAATGGTCTGCCTTAGAAATCTGATCCCCTGGGAAAAGGAGCCATCAATGCCATCTACTGAGAGCTGAATGGAATTTCAGGTGAAATAACATGGAAGATGGTACTTTGTGCCAAATCAAGAAACAGAACTGACACCATCTGCTGAAGAAGTGTAGGCTGAGTAATACTGTGTAAGACAGCTGAGGAATTGTGACAAGTAGTAGTGATGGAGAGTGATGGTTTCACCATCTGCTGGGACTTACTGAGAACTGCAGGCAGATTGAGGAAGAAGGCCCAGATAGACAAAGGGATTGTGGAGTGGAATACTGATGAAGATCAAGCCCAGGAAACTTGATTGAAGAGATGTATTCTCCTGATACTACTGTGCATCCACAGTAGAAGCAGCACTAACTGGTTTAGGATCATAGCTATTGAGGGGGAAGGGACTTTCAAGGTCATCTACTGCATCATTTTCATTTAACAATTGAGGAAGTTAAGGCTCAGGTAGGCTTTGTGATTTGTCAAAAATCATCCATGTAGTAAGTCAATATTGAATCCATGTCCTTTGACTCCAAATTGAATATCTTTCTATTGATACAACTTGGGCTACAAAGCCTTTTGGGCAGTGTGCTCATAGGTGAGCATTGCTTTTACCTGTGCTCTCTAAATGAACCTTATTTCTCTTCTTTTGATCTATATATCACTTTGAAAATTTATTTGAACCTGTAGAACCATGTGCTTCGAAGAGGAATTGGTGATAACACATTGGGTTGTGTCACATAGTAAAGTTCCAATTATGTCTTCACCTCAGGTGCTCCCTCCTACTGGAGGTTTATCCTAATCTCACCAACTGGAGTAAGCTCTCTCCTCAACAGTACTTCCTATATATTTTTGTATCTACTTTTCTTTGTACACATTGTTTCTTGTGAAAGAATATAAGTTTCTTGGGGGCAGCTGGGTAGCTCAGTGGAATGAGAACCAGACCTAGAGATGGGAGGTCCTAGTTTCAAATCTGGTCTCAGACACTTCCCAGCTGTGTGACCTTGGACAAGTCACTTGACCCCATTGCCTAGCCCATACCACTCTCCTGCTTTGGAGCTAATACACAGTATTGACTCCAAGATGGAAGGTAAGGGTTTAAAAAAAGAATATAAGTTTCTTGAGTTTAGCATTTCTTTTGTCTTTGTCTCCCCAGCATCTAGCACAGTGCCTAATACATAGCAGGAGCTTATTAAATACTTGTTGAAGATTGATTGAATAATCTAGGTGAAGGCAATGAGTCTGAAAAGGGAAATTTCTCCAAATCTACATGTGTCTTCATGCCATTTGAAAACTTCTACTATAAGGATTACTTATGTAAATAGTTCAGAAAAGCTATTTCCCTTCATGGCATGTACTTCAGATCTTTCACTATCTTGGTTGAACTCCTCTGGAACTTCTCTAGCTCATCAACTTCTTTCTAAAGTTTGCTACCCAGAACTGAACACAATGTCCCAGAGGTGGTCTGCCCTGAGGAAGGTGCCATAGAACTATCTCCTCTCTAGTCCAGGGCACTATGTTTCTCTGGAAGCTACTCCACAATCCCCATAACATACCATTAGCTCACTGAGCTTTCAATTCACTAAAAACCCTGATCTCTTCTGGATGAAATGTTTCCTAGCCACAGCTCCTGCATTTTTTAATTGTGACAATAATTTTTTTTAGATATAGGGTAAGACATTATATTTCTGCCTGTTAAAATTAGTCTTCTTAGATTTAGTCCAGTGATCTACCTTGTCACACTCTTTCCTCTTTTCCAAATTCTGACCTACCACATGGAAGACACTGAGCTTCATGTTGGAGGAGAGACCAAAAAGGAAAAGAAAGAAAAAAGACTAAGACAAAGGTACATGGTCCCTTGATCCTCCTTCTAGTTGGAAATATTAATATATTTATTAGACTATTAACTCCTTGAGGGCAGGGATTGTATTGTTTTTCAATTTTGTATCACTAAACCTAAAACAAATTTTTGTCCATAATCAGTGGTTAAAATATATTTATTGGATAAAATTGAACTGGGCAGTAAGTGACTGATGTAGTCCTAAGAGTGTTCAGAGAAGAAAGGTATCTCTTCTGTCTCACTGAATTTTACCCAAAACAGAATTCTGTTGCTACTGCATCCTGGGCAAATGTAGCAGGGTACTTAAGGGTATCCTAGAAACATTACTGAGACCCAAAACACGAGTTTTCAGGCTGTATGATTATGTGACCAATTCCTGGACAAAGTAGGGCATTTTTTTAACTCTTACCTTCTGTCTTAGAATCACTATCAATTCTAAGGCAGAAGAACTGTATGAAATAGGAAATGGAGGATCAAGTTACTTGCACAGGATCACATAACTAGGAAGTGTCTGAAGCCAAATTTGAACCCAGGATCTCTGGGCTCTAGGTTTGACATTCTTATCCACTGTTCTACCTAGCTGCCCCAAAGTAGGGAATTTGATCAATTAGTAGTATTCTGGAACCAGAAGGACCCAAGGGTATAAACACTAAGATATTGCCTTTTCTCCCTCCTCCTCTTCCTCTTCCTCTTCTTCCTTTTCTGTCTTCTCCTCCTCTTCCTCCTGCTATTGGTGGGGGTACCAGAAAATACTTCAATTCTGATTCCCATGCTACAAATGCCATTAATGCAACAAGAAGACTGAGAATTTAGTTTCACAAAAAGAAGACATTGAAATATGCAGCGTCCCACGGCTGTGTTAACTTGCCATGAGACATATCACATAACACTGAATCACTCTATGTGCAAGTAATTTTAAACCTGTCAGATTTTAAAATATAAATATTATCAATGATTGAAACTTTGGGAAAAAGTTATTAAAGAAGGAATGTATTATTACAGAAAGAGATGTCTATACCTTCTTAAGATATTACCATATGAAATAGAGGTATGATTGTGTTGTAGTATCAGAAAAGACAACAGCTACAAACTAGTGACCCAAGATACTATCCTGTCTCTCTCTGAAGCTGTCAGAAACCAGGAGATAAAAGCAAGGAGACTCCAGACAACCTGGGTTCTGTTCTTAAACTGAAGTTAATACTAGGGGAGCAGAGATGATTACTTTGTTAGAAATGGGAGAGAAACTTTAATAAAAGAGTTCATGGCTTTGTCATAGCATCTGCTGATAATAATAATTAATAATAGCTTGATCAACATGACAACCTTTTAAGGGAAGTACTATTATCCCTCTTTTGTAGGTGAAGACACTGAGGCTTGCCCAGGATCACATAACTACTATGTATCTGAGGCAGGATTTGAACTCAGGTCTGACTAAATCCAAGTCTAGCATTCTATCTACTATGTCTCCTAGTTACTAAGACTTGGCATGTATAAGATTTCCCCTAAGGGGTATTATTATACTGGTAGTTTTCCCTTTTGGTAAACAATGATCATTTGGGCCACCTAAATCCATTCCATGGCAATTTCATCAGGTTCAATCTTGAAGCTTTCCTTTTAGTAATAATCTGTATAGGGGGAGGAGGCAGCTAGGTGACTACTCAGTGGATTGAGAGATGGGAGGTTCTGGGTTCAAATATGACCTCAGATGCTTCCCAGCTGTGTGATTCTGTACCAGTCACTTAATATCCATTGCTTAGTCCTTAATGCTCTTCTGCCTTGGAACCAATACACAGTAGATAAAGGTTTAAAAAATAATAATCTATATGGGTCATGCTTATCCAAAATTGGGTTTCAGGCCCTGGCAGCTCCTACATTTGATTCATTTTTTAGCTTTCCTTAGAGACATTCAGAATCATGTTATTGTGCTGTTTGTATGTGTTCCTGTTTCATGTTGTTAGGAAAGATTTTTGCTATAAACTGCCTGAGATCTTGGGCAGAGATAACTCTGGATGACTAGGAATCAGCTCTGCCACAAAGAGAGCAACAGCTACTTCCCTGACAACATGTTCCAAGCTCTCCGCTATTCTTTGTTACATTTGTGACAGAAGTAATGGGACCCTGATGAAAAGCTAGGGCTGTTTGGTGGCCAGTACCCAGATTATTACATTTAGAGGCAGTGTTATATATTGTAGAGGCTTTGGACTTGGAAGCAAAATGGATGAATGAACAAATCAATCAATCAATCAATCAATCAATATTTATTAAGCACCTTCAAAGTACCTGGCACTAGTTTTTGCTGCCCACTATTTGTGAGACTTTTGGCAAGTCATTATTCTCTCCTGAGGCTCAGTTTTTCTTTTCTTACAATGGGAATACTCCAATCTCTGCCTGCTTCATAGGCTTAGAGCTGTGAAAATTAAATTAGAAAATGTATGAGAAAAATGCTCTACCACCATAAAGTGATATTTGTGACTTCATTTAGGATTTTATTTGCAAAGATATTGGAGTAGTTTCCCATTTTCTTTTCCAGTTCATTTTACAGATGAGGAAAGTGAGGTAAAGTTAAGTGACTTGTCCAGGGTCACACAATAAGTGTCTGAGACCAAATTTGAACTTGGATCTTCCTAATTCCAGTTCTCTATCCAGTGCTCCAAAGTCAACTAGTTCCTAAGTGACTTCAGCAGAACTTCCAAAAAAATTTCAGTGGATTTGTGTTTTTAAAAAACAAAATGAACACTCTTTTATAATAGCATTTTCAAAAAAAGGAGTCACCCTATACTTATACCTTTTCACTATTTCTTTCCCTTTTGACTTTGTTCTCATGTAGATTGAATAACTAATATTTATATAATGTTTTAAGGCATATAAAACACTTTCTTCTGAACAATCATGTAAAAGAGATGTAAATTTTTTTTATCTTATTACATTTTGGGGAGTAGTAAGTAGTCTAGACCTTACATATGATTTCTTCAGTGCTCAGAGCCCTCCAGTAAATAAGGAATCCATTCTACCAATACCAGTGAGCAACCAAACTGCAATTATAATCCCTGGATTGCTGAGAAATTAAATAACTTCCCTAGCATAGTCAATATTTGTCAACCAGGAATTGAATCCACTTCTCTCTGTTGCTTCTTAGTGCAAGCATTATTACCTCCATTTTGCTGGTGAGGAAACTGAGGCTTAGAGAAGGAAGTGATACTCATGATAGTGGTAGTAGTAGTAGTGAATAATGATAATGATGACAATAATAATAGTGAGTACATAGTAAGTGGCACTTACTATGTACTATACTAACCACTTTACAATAAATAGTTCTCTCATTTTATCCCAATAACAACTCTGAGATATAGGTGCTATTATTATCCTCCTTTTATAAATGATGAAATTGAGGCAGACAGAGGTTAATTGACTTTTCCAAGGTCACATAACTAGTAGACTCTGAGGCTGGATTTGAACTGGAGGGTTCCTGATTCCAAGCCAGACACTATTCACTGCACCATCTACCTGTCCCTGAGAAGTGATTTGCCTTGGTCCATATAACTAGATCCAGGATTTGAACCTGCATTCAGTACTCCTACTACACTATACAGCACTGCTCCTCTCTCATGCATGGCTCTGCTATCAAATACTCACTCAGTGGTCTTTTCCCACACTTTCAATTCTTATAGCACTTGTATTATGTCCTTATAGGTGATAAAAGCTGATAAAAGTTAGCAATGGCTAACTGAATCCTTTCATTTTACAAATGAGCAGCAAAGCTCTGAGACATTTAATGCCTTGCCCAAGGTCACACAAAAAGTAAATGTTAGAGCTGGGATGAGACTCCATGTCTCCTGATTCCTGTATGATATTAATTTACCTTTATTGCTATCTAAGTCCCTTCCAGATTGAAACTTCTACAATTCTCTGGTCCTATCATCTTCATAGATATTCAACTCATCTCCAATCTTTGTTAGGGATTTTTTAATCAGTTTTTTCCATTATTTTCTTCCTTAAACTTTTCCCTTTCTTCCCCCTTCCTCACTGGTAGGACTGGGGACACACCAGGAACTTATTAGGTGGTTTTTTGAATTAATGAAAAAAACTCAAGTTGATATATAGGGGCTTGCCACAGTGTGACAGTCACCAATATTATGTTCATTTCTTGGGCCTCGGGGAACAGAGCAAACAAGGAAAGTATCAGATTAAAGTTGAAGAATGAGACCTGACTGGAAAGGCTAAAGAGATACTGAGTAAAGTATTTATATATCTGTTCAATAATTCCCACCAAAGGGTAAGGACCTTGAGCATGGGAACTATCCTCAATTCCATGTCCTTAAGCCCAACTTAGAGAGCTTTGCACTTATTAGGTACTTAGGAAATACTTATTGAACTAACCTGAAGTCATAAATATTACACAATTTGCTACTACAGGATGTATTCAATATGCTCGAAATATAACTCACTACATTTCCGTTAAACCTACTCTTCTTCCTATTTTCTTTATTTTAACATCACGTTTCTTCTGGCCAATGGGTCCACAATCTCTGAGGCATCTTTGACTTTTGACTCTTCCAACCCTTATATTCTATCTTTTACCGCATCTTGTCAATTCTATTTTCCCACTGTCTCCCACAACTGCCCTAGTATCTTGATTTGACCACAACCATACTATTTTAGGCTCTCATCTCCATTTACCTGGTCTTCTGACCTAGCCTCCAAATTCATTTCGCTTTTGTCACTCCCTCCTCCCTTCAGTCCATCTCCAAACCGCCACCAAACTGGCATTCCGAAACATGGGTGTTACCATGTCACACTGCTGTACACAAAGCTCTAGGTTCTCCTTTTTGCCTCTAGCAGAAAATATAATCTCTTCTTATTGGTATTGAAAGTCCATCACCATTTGGCTCCAATCTGCCTTTCCAACTGGATTATACATTATTTCCCCTTACTTTCCTATCTTTTCTTGGTGCCTCAATATCTCTTTTCACTTTTTTTCTAATTCCTCTATAGTTTGGCATACAATCTCATCATTTAATTGAATCTCCCCACCCCTTCTTCTTCCATCCCTCAAAAACTCTATGCCCTCTTTGCAACTTTCTTATCAGTGTCAAAGAAATAGTCGTCAAAACCAATTGCTTGATCACATGGTTCGATGGGGATATGACTGTGGATGTAGACTCTAAGACATTACTGTAGTGCAAATATCAATAATATGGAAATAGGTCTTGATCAATGACACATGTAAAACCCAATGGACTTGTGCTTTGGCTATGGGAGGGGGATGGAAGGAGGAGGGGAGAAAAAGAACATGAATCATGTAACCATGGAAAAATTTTCTTAATAAATTAAATAAATTTTTTAAAAATAAAAGAAAATAAAGTAAAAAGGGAATAGTCTTCTTCTTAGTTATCTGGGCTGTGTGCCATTCTTGACATTCTTTAATTATTCACTCCACATATTCTGTGGTCAAATCTTCTGCCTTTACAAGCTCTCTAAGAAATGTAGCTTCTCCACTCATGACCACAATCTAGTCCAAGCCCTCATCTGCTCTTGCTTAGACTACTACAGTAACCTTCTGACTGGTCTCTCCCTTCAAATCTTTTCCCACTCCAATCCATCATCCATTTAGCTCATAAGGTGCTTTTTCTAAAGAACACCTCTGACCATGTTACCTTTCTACTCAATAAGATCCAGGGATTCCTGGAGCAAATATAATTTGTACCATTTGATGTTTAAAGCTTTTCATCAGTTTCTTCCTTCCAACTTCTGCAGTGTTCTTAAACATGACTCCTCTCCACTTACCAATTTCACTGGCCTACTTGATACTTCTTTACATGAAACCCCATTGCCTCATGCCATAACTTTGTACTGGCAGCCTCCCATGCTGGAAATGCTTGGCCCACTCCACTTCCACTTCTAAGCTTCCCAATCCTGTCTTCTTCAGGCTTCTCAGCTACTGGTGCCTTCCTTTTGGAGATTACCTTTCCTTCACTATGTATATACTTATATTTACCCACTTATTTACATGTTTTTCTCCCCATTATACTGTTAGCTCCTTGACTGTAGGAACTGCTTTTATCTTTTTTTTTTTTAAACCCTTACCTTCTGTCCTGGAGTCAATACTGTGTATTGGCTCCAAGGCAGAAGAGTGGCAAGGGCTAGGCAATGGGGGTCAAGTGACTTGCCCAGGGTCACACAGCTAGGAAGTGGCTGAGGCCAGATTTGAAACTAGGACCTCCCATCTCTAGGCCTGGCTCTCAATCCACTGAGCTACCCAGCTGCCCCCTGCTTTTATCTTTAAAAATTTTTTCATTGCTTATCTTGATGCCTAACTTTTAATAAATGTTTGTTCTCTCGCCTACGTTAGTATTTCATGTTCTAGCAAAATGAGCCTTTTGGCTATCCATGATATTCCATCTCCTGGTTTTGGACCATTTTCCCAAACTGTGTCCTGTGTTTGGAATACTTTCCCTCTTTACTTTTTTCTTTGAGTCTTTCCCTTCCTATCAGGCTCAGGTCATGTGCATTGTCTTTAAGAAGCCCTTCCTGATTTTCCCAGTTGTTAATGTCTTATTCCTTTCTCGTCTCACTCCCCATCACTTTGCAGTTTGTGTATATATATATATATATATATATGCATGCTATGTAAGTGTGGCTTCTTATGTCCTATCTGTGAATTTGTTTTATCCTTCCAGCAGAATGCAAGCTCCTTGAAGATAAGGCCTGCCCTTCTTTTGTATTGGTATTCTGAGCATCTAGTACATTCCTTGGAAGAAAGTAGGTACTTAATAAAGGGTTGCTGAATGCTTGAATTATTTAGTTAAAATAAAGATTGACTAACTAGAGGACCCACTTGTTCTATTTTTAATGGAATAAAAGCAGCTGAAGGGTTCAGAAAAGAGGTATCTAGCTAGTAGCTGTGTCTTATTAAACCTAGTTTGGTAGCCTTTTTTTCCCCCACCATCTGCTCTATAGCACGTTTCAGAATTGAGCAGCCTCTCATTAATTTTGAACATTAGATTGTACTATAAAAATCATAGATTATTATAAGGCAACCCATGATGCCTCAGGAGTTCTCTGGCTAGTAACTTCATATGGCCCTGTTATTTTCCTGTGTTTTCACTGGGTTCTTTGGATCACGATTTCTTTTTTATGAGAAATCCAACCAATGGTACAGGTAACAACTCAATGCTTTTTCATCCTGGGTTGTGCCTATCCATGTTTTCTAAGAAATAGTGCATATAAAGGACTCTTTCAATACATTGGAGGCTTTTCTTGGAATCATCTAAAATTGGGGGAATGATAGGGAGGATATTTTAGTCAGAATGTTTATCTATACTGAATAAATTCCTGATATTTAATACTTCCCACAATCAAGCTTTAATCTACCTTTCTATCTATTACTCCTTATTAACTATATGTTTTAGCCAAACAGGATTCCACTCCATGTTTTTATTGTCCTTCCTTCTCTTGTCTCTGAACTCTTTCATAGCTGAAATAGACTCCATCTCTTTCAATATGACTTTTTCTTTCCCTATTGATATCTCCCTCATCCTTCAATAGAGGTGTCCCTTTTAGCCCCAAGTAACCAGGTGAAATTTCTTTCCATCTATGGTGGGTTTTTCCCCCCTTTAGGTCTTTGCCTTGCCCCTTTACACTATTCCTATATTTCTTGTATGGGATGACTTATCTGAAGAGATACCAAATGATGACAATCAAGCTAAGGGAACCACATGCACCATGAGGTAACTAAAGTCAAGACTGAACAAATACTATACTCGATTCAAAGCCAACATTGGGACTATTCTATTAAAGTTGAAGGACACATCCTTTCCTTTCTGGTAAAAGCCAAGGGGTTGTCACTCAGGCATTACACATTTATTAAATACATACTATATGATAGGTATTGTCCTAAGTCCTCTGGAAGTATAATCATGCTATTAGGTGATTTTGTTTAACAGCTTTAGAAGATTGTATCTTGTATGGTTGTTGTTACTTATGTTTGAAACTCACGCCAAAACAAAATCTATCCCTTTTTAGCTGCCCCTCCATCCAACAAAAAGATAGTTATATAATTCCTGGAGCTATTTGGCAGTAATGTCACATGCACTTAGGGACTAGCCCAAATACCCAGAGATTAGACTGTTCTGAAAGGAGGAAAAGTTTAGCACAGTGCTCCAAAACTCAGCACAATGCCTGGCTCTTAGCAAGCCCTTAATAAATTACTTATTGACTGGTTAACTAATGTAGCTCTTCCTCTTCCAAACAACTTGGTACCTACCCCAATTTGAAACTGAGACTGCTCTGAAAGCAGTAATAGTAGTATTGTCCTTTAGGAGAGGTAATGGATCTCATTGGCCAACAAAACCCTAGAGTATGTTTATTCAGTTTTTGTTCACCGAAATCCATTTCAGGGATCCACTTATTCAGTGTACTAGGGCTCATTCTAGAGGATTACTTGACAGAGAAGCTATGAAAAGAATTCCTATGTAGATATAGGTTGGACTAGTTATTCTTTGAGGTTCATTATAATTTTGCTGTTTTATAATTTTGCCTGTCTACTTGTGGTGGCCAATCGCCATACTCGGTCCCTAGATAATATGAAGAAATGCTTACTCTTTGACCTTCATTGTTTTAAAATCCCCAAAGAGCACTACTTTTCTGTTTGAATATGTCATTTTAAATGGTCCATTTGCCAATATTATCCCTTCCTTTGAGTTCTTTAATGGAGGCTGAAAGAAAATGGGTGTGTAGTATGATTGAAGTTTTCAGCCCTTTTTAAAAAATTTTTGGTCAATTTCTAACATTATTCCTTAGATGCAAAAATCATATTCTATCCCTCCCTCCCCTTCCCCTGCCATTTCCATACCTGATGCGCAATTCTACTGTGTATTACATGTGACCTTGATCAGAACCTATTTCCATGTTGTTGATGTTTGCACTAGGATGTTCATTCAGAGTCTACATCTCCATTCATATCACCTCGACTCATGTAATCAAGCAGTTGTTTTTCTTTGGTGTTTCTACTCCCACAGTTTTTCCTCTGATTGTGGATAGCATTCTTTCTCATAGATCCCTCCGGGTTTTTCAGGATCACTGCTTTGCTACTAATGGAGAAGTCCATTACATTCGATTGTACCACAGTGTATCAATCTCTGTGTACAATGTTCTCCTGGTTCTGCTTCTCTGACTGCATCAATTCCTGGAGGTTGTTCCAGATCACATGGAATTCCTCCACTTTATTATTCCTTTTAGCACAATAGTATTCCATCACCAACATATACCACAATTTGTGCAACCATTCCCCAATTGAAGGACATCCCCTCATTTTCCAATTTTTTGCCAACACAAAGAGCGCGGCTATGAATATTCTTGTACAAGTCTTTTTCCTTATTTTCTCTTTGGGGTACAAACCCAGCAGTGCTATCTGTGGCTGGATCAAAGGGCAGACAATCTTTTAGCGCCCTTTGGGTATAGTTCCAAATTGCCCTCCAGAATAGTTGGATCAGTTCACAAGTCCACCAGCAATGAATTAATGTCCCAACTTTGCCACATCCTCTCCAGCATTCATTGCTTCCCTTTGCTGTCATGTTAGCCAATCTGCTAGGTGTGAGGTGATACCTCAGAGTTGCTTTGATTTGCATCTCCCTGATTATCAGAGATTTAGAACACTTTTTCATGTGCTTATTAATAGTTTTGATTTCTTTGGCTGAGAACTGCCTGTTCATGTCCCTTGCCCATTTATCAATTGGAGAATGGCTTGATTTTTTGTACAATTGGTTTAGCTCTTTATAAATTTGAGTAATTAGACCTTTGTCAGAGGTTTTTGTTATGAAGATTATTTCCCAATTTGTTACTTCCCTTCTAATTTTGGTTGCATTGGTTTTGTTTGTATAAAAGCTTTTTAATTTGATGTAATCAAAATGATTTATTTTACATATTGTGATTTTTCCTGTCTTGCTTGGTTTTAAAATCTTTCCTTTCCCAAAGGTCTGACATGTATACTATTCTGTGTTCACCTAATTTACTTATAGTTTCCTTTTTTATGTTCAAGTAATTTACCCATTCTGAGTTTATCTTGGTGTAGGGTATGAGACGTTGATCTAAACATAGTCTTTCCCACACTGTCTTCCAATTTTCCCAGAAGTCTTTATCAAATAGTGGACTTTGGTCCCAAAATCTGGGATCTTTGGGCTTATCATACTTTCTTGCCGAGGTCACTTACCCCAAGTCTATTTCACTGATCCTCCTTTCCGTCTCTTAGCCAGTACCATATTGTTTTGATGACCACTGCTTTATAGTATAGTTTGAGATCTGTTACTGTGAGGCCACCGCCTTCGAATTTTTTTTTTCCATTATTTCCCTGGATATCCTTGATCTTTTGCTTTTCCAAATGAACTTTGTTATGGTTTTTTCCCAATTCAGTAAAAAAGTTTTTTGGTAGTTTGATGGGTATGGTATTAAGTAAATTAATTTGGGTATGATAGTCATTTTTATTATTTTAGCTTGTCCTACCCATGAGCAGTTAATGTTTTTTTCCAATTGTTTAGATCTAGTTTTAATTGTGTAGAAAGTGTTTTGTAGTTGTGTTCATATAGTTCCTGTGTTTGTCTCGGCAGATAGATTCCCAAGTCTATGTTGATTTTAAATGGAATTTCTCTTTCTAATTCCTGCTGCTGAGATGTATTGGAAATATATAGAAATGCTGATGACTTATGTAGGTTTATTTTGTATCCTGCAACTTTGCTAATGTTATTGATCATTTCTACTAGCTTTTTGGTTGATTCTCTAGGATTCTTTAAGTAAACCGTGATATCATCTGCAAAGAGTGATAGCTTGGTCTCCTCATTGCCAATTTTATACTTTCAATTTCTTTTTCTTCTGTAATTGCTACTGCTAGTATTTAATGTTTTCAGCCCTTTTTAATGGCCATAGTATTTATTATTTCCACCTTCTTTAAGTTATGTGCATGATAATTGCTACATTTCCTTGTTTGAGGGAAATGTATCTTCATGCCAGCTTTTTGAGGGACACATAGAAGAAAAATAAGCATCTTTTCATTTTGTCTTTGTTGTTGCTATATTTGAAAATATTGCCAACTAGACAATCACATTTGTGGGGGCTGAATCATGAATTTGATTGGATTTTGCCATGTTGGCATTTTTAATGATGTTCTCAAAAAGTAGATGCTAAATTTTCATTATAAGGCACATCTATGCAAAATCAGCACTCGTATTTATTAATGAAATCTAATTAAGAATGATACAAAAAAACTTCATGGAAGAGTTAGGCCAACTCTGATGAAGTAGGAAAATTGTCGTTTTGTTGGCCTACAAAAAAATGAGCAGATATTTATTTTTAAAATAATTCTGAATGAAAGAATTTTAAAAGTTCTGACAGATTGTGTATATTTGTTGTTGTTTTTTTTTACCTAACAAGTGAACTCAGGTTTGGAAAGTCAAGTGACATTTAAAGAAGTAACTTCTGCTTAATTCTTCCTTCATTAAATTAAATCCAGGTATGTTTCAAAATGGGAACAAAATAGCTAGGTTTTCTTTTTTTTTCAGTAGGAGCATTTCTACTTTGAAAATTGTCAAATGTTACAAATCAAGGCTTCATTTATTATTTTGTTAATTGGCCTGACTTGAAAAAAGTGATGGAAAAAATTCTTGTATTGCAGATTAAATTTAAAAGTGTTTTCTTGCATATATATTTTTTAAAAAGCTGGTTGTTAATTATTTAGCATTAAACCCACTGTTGAACTCATACTTTATTGTTTTAGAGGCAGAGAGTAAAGTAGAAAAAGGACCCTAGAATTAGAGCACAAAGACGGGTTCATACTATGTTGACTTATTAGCCATATGACCTAAGGAAAGTCAGTTGACCTTGACAGATATCAGTTTTCTTGTCTCTAAAATGGAGATAACACTTGTACTCTCCATTCTACAATGACTCTGTAAAATAGGGTATATTATTATCCCCATTTTATAGCTCAAGAGACTGAGGCTGTGAAGTTGGAATACTTGACCAAAGTCCATCTATATCCTTGCAATCATCTTAGTAAACTTGTTGCCATTCTATTGTGTATG
The DNA here is from genome assembly GCF_027887165.1 of Monodelphis domestica. Lineage (NCBI taxonomy): Eukaryota > Metazoa > Chordata > Mammalia > Didelphimorphia > Didelphidae > Monodelphis > Monodelphis domestica. The sequence goes on along the minus strand of NC_077232.1, from coordinate 220,764,548 downwards.
TGTGTGCGTATATAAATGTATGCAGTATATCTGTAATTACATATGTCTTCCTATTTATCTATCTATGAAGGGAAGTGTAGATGTTATTTACCACAAAGATATGCCCCATATACCATCCTTGTTTGCACTGAACTATCCCTTTTAGGAGGAAAGCTTACAATTAAGCAAAATTGGTTTACAGAGTGACTATATCTGACTTTATATATGTATATTTATAATAATCATTCATCATACTCTACCACTGTACCAAGATGAAGGAGATGTTTTATCATATACTATCTACATCTAATCACCACAATTAATTTGACTGGCTGCCTTTTGGAATTCTTTTTTGTTTGTACAACTATAGTTAATCACTCTTCTGGTTTCTTCTTACTTTGCTCCAAATCAGTTCAAATCAACATTCTCATTTGCCTCTTGAATGCTTTATAATAACCAGGTCTTACAAAACAGTAATATTACATTACATCCATATAGCACAATCTAAGTAGTTAATGTTTTAGTTAAATGTAATGCCCCAAATAAATTTATTGCATGCATTGGAAGGCAATGGAATCATCACTGACTCTTTTTTGAGGTTCAAATTCATAAGACTAGTGTGAGGACTGGATTAATGATTTATTTCAATAATAATGGGTCAGTAATTTTAAAAGCTATTAAGAGCTTTTAGGCAGCTAGGTGGTGTAGTGAATAGAGTTGGATCCTGGATTCAAGAAGACTCATTTTTCATAGTTCACATCTGGTGTCAGAAACTTCCTAGCTGTTGGACACTGGGCAGGTCATTTAACCCTGTTTGCCTCGTTTACTCATCTGAAAAACAACCTGGAAAAGAAAATGGCAACCCACTCCAATATCTTTGCCAAGAAAACTCCAAATGGGTTCACTAAGAGTCAGACAGGACTGAAATGACTAAACAACATCTAATAGTAATTAGGATCACATATATATTTTTGAGGTCTCTCTTTAAAACAGTTCCTAATTTATCTTTGAACGTATTTTCTTTTTTTATTTGAAAATTTTTATTTAATTAATCAATTTTGAATATTTTCCTGTGGTTACATAATACATGTCTTTTTTTATTCCCCATCCATCCATCCCCCTCCCATAGCAATTCCACTGCGTTTTACATGTGTCATTGATCAAGGCCTATTTCCATATTGTTGAAAGTATTTTCATGCCATTTCTTTGAAAAATGAATATGTTTCTATCTGGTAGCTATAGTTTGTTATGTTTTAGGTTGAGGTTTCTTTGCATCGATTAAAATATGAACCCAATTTTTGTGAATCAACAACAAAGGAAATCATCCAAATATCTTTGTTTAAAAGTAGAATAATTTATTTAAAACTGCAAGAGTTTGTAAAGGATATCTAGCTCCACCCCTCATTTTACAGAGGAGAAAATTGGGCAAAGCAAGTGAAATGACTTTCCAAAAATGACACGATTAATCAATCAGCAAGTATTTAAGTACAAATTGGGTGCTGGGCACAGAGCTAGACATTGGGAACCCAAAGATTAAATGAATCCTCCTTGACCTCAAGGAGTTTACATTCTAAATGGGAAATATGTAGACAAAGATATCTATATATCCACACACACACACATACATATTCATTTATATATATACACACAGTTACTCTCCTCCCCTTCTTCTTTCAATTCTTTTCTTTCTCTGTGTATATATGTGTAACTAAAGTTAAACTGTACTATGAACATTTTTTCCATCACTTTCTTAAGGCTAGAAAATCTGCAAAAAAAGAAATCAAGTCCTGATTTGTATTGTGTATTTATTTCCATGGTGGAATCAATCAGTTCTTGGGCACCATGATAAGTGGTTCTAGCCTATAGGAGAAAGGCACAAGCAATTGGGTGACCAGGAAATATTTTATGTAGAAGGTAATATTTGAAATGAGTCTTATAGAAAACCAACAGTCCCAAGAGTCACATAAGGAAGAAATTCAGTCTAGGCATGGAGAAAATAATGAGTTCAAATCCTGAGAGGCTGGAGAAGATTTGGTGCTTGTGAGGAATAGCACTGAGGCCATTTTGGTGGTACAATGAAATATACAATGTTGATCTTGGAGTCAGAAATATCTGATTGTGAATCCTGCCTTAAATTCTTACTAAATGGACAAATCATACTATCAGCCCACTTCCTCGTGTATAAAATGGGAGTAATAAAATCTATTTTATAGGATTATTGTAAGGACAAAACAAGAAAAACTTATGTAAATTATTTTGCCCATTTTAAAGTTATATAAATACTAGCTATTATTTATTATTTTATAATTGTAATATTATCTGGATTGTAAAGTGCACAAAGGAAAGTCATGTGTAGTCAGGTTGGGGTCAGGTTTATGTGATCCTTGGGATAACAAGAAGTCACTGGAGTTCCTTGAGCAAAGTAATAGACAGGACCGGAATTTCAAATTCAGTAGTTAACACTCCAGATCCAGTTTTAGTTTTGTTTTTACTTTACTAGGCTTGCCCTACATTTTTGGTATAATTCAATTTGAATTTAGAAGTAGAAATGTTCTTATACCTGGCCCTTTGAAAATAGGAATCTGGCAGAAGAGCAGACTGGTAATTGCTTGTAAATACTTTTGGGAATTACCTTTATTAGGAACTAGAGAGAGAGAGGGTGTGAGAATAAGTCTGTACCTATGTTTGTGTGTGTGTATTTAAAAGGTTCCGACCACAACCATTTGGCATTTGTTCACATAGAGGAGGATTTGAAGTCTCTGAATATTTAAAAGTTCTGCATTTGATTCCCAATTCTTCCCCTTTGTAACCACTGTCACAGTTTTTCTGAGAAAACTCTGGAAGCTCCTTCTACAAATAGATTCGATCCATATGCATCTTGCTCATTGCTTCTAAGAATTTCATCTCTTTGTTGTTCATTTTAATTCAATGAGGATCCAGTAACCTCATTTAGGTATAAGGCATCATGGAAGGTGCCAGGGTGAAGAGTGGTACAATGCTAAATAAGGCCAGGTCTCTATTCCCAGTGAGTTTATAGTTTATATCACAATCAAGTTTTAGAAGGCAGAAATGTAGGTGGAAGTCATTCCAGGCAAAGAGATAGTCAGAAGAAAAGCATGGAGGACTTCCAGCAAAGATGGTGAAGTCTAGATTACAGCTGAGCTCAGCTCCATTAAAAACACTCCATAGTTAAGATGAAAAAGGGTGGCAAGTATACCATTGATCAACAAAATGAAGGAAAACCTCAAGGAAGCTCCTCTATCCAGTTGAGAACTGTCCAAGAGAATGACCTGGTCTAGGGTTTAAGGGGTCTGAAACTAATGTGAATTCTGACATTTGTCTGCATTAGTAAGTCTGTCAAAGCAAGATGAGGCTGAAGATCCCAGGTGGATTAGTGCCCCAAGAACCTCAAGGAGTCCTGAAGCCATTGTGATATTTAATATCAGTTTAGAGTCCATGATGGGAGAATGAAAAAAAGTAGGATCTAATAATACCAGATCATAAACTATCCTACAAGGAAACATTCATCAAAACTATTTGCTATAGTTTAAAAAATAGAAAAGTTGTCTGCATAGAACCAATGAAGCAAAGAGACTCATGAATATTAATTCTTGTTGAATTTGTTTTTCAGTCCTGTTGGATTATTCTTGACCCAATTTGGGGTTCTCTTAACAAAAATACTGTGATTGTTTACCATTTCCTTCTCTAGTTCATTTTACAGATGAGAAAACTGAGACAAATAAGGTTAAGTGACTTGCCCACAGTACACAGCTAGGAAGTGCCTGAAGTCAAATTTGAACTGTGCTCTATCCACTCCACCACCACCGTCCTACCGTTTACACTGTAAGGTAATCCTTGATAAAATCCAAAAATATCAATAAGCTTCTTTGGTAAACACTTTTGGGAAAATTGGACAATGCTCTTAGAAATTAGGGTTAATGAACATCTATACTCCATAAAACTCCCAAATTGGTAAATGGCCAAATTGGGAAGGAAACAAATGAAGATGAAGGCAGCTGGGTGGACTGAGAGCCAGGCCTAGAGATGGGAGGTCCTGGTTTCAAACTTGGCCTCAAAAACTTCCTAGCTGCATGACCCTGGGCAAGTCACTTAACCCCCATTGCCTAGTTCTTCTGCCTTCAAACCAATACATGGTATCAATTCTAAGAGGGAATATAAGAGTTTAAAAAAATCATTGAAGAGAATCAGGTAAGGAGATATTGTTCATAGCTATAAATAGGGGGATAATTCTTGACCAAATAAGGGTTAGGAATGATCACAAAAGATAAAATAATTTTGATTACATGAAATTAAAAATTAAAAAGGTTTGCATAAGCAGAATAAATTGTTATAATTAAAAGAGAACTAGTTACCTGATGGGAAAATCTTTGCAACCAACTTCTCTGATAACAGATATACAAGGTAGGAAAGACAAACATAAAAGGCAAAAGTTATTCTCTAATAAATAAATGGTAAAAGGACTAGAAATAGGAAATTTTCAAGTGAGGAAATGCAGATCTTCACCAACCATACAAAAATGCTCCAAATTAGCAAGAAAATTAAAACAACTCAAATTTCGCTTTATACTCCTCTGATTAGTAACAGTAACAAAAAAGGAAAATAGGTATGTTGAAAAGGCATTGGGAAAGTGGAGCCCTTGTTGTACTATGTATGTATGGAACTGGATATTTATCAAATCATTTTTATCTTTATTTTTTAAACCTTACCTTTAATCTTAGAATCAATCTTGTGTATTGGTCCCCAGGCAGAAAAGCAATAAGAGCTAGGCAAAGGGGGTTAAGTGACTTGCCCAGGGTCTCAGAGTTAGTATGTGTCTGAAGCCAGATTGAACCCAGGATCTCCCATTTCTAGGGCCTTACTCTATCCACTGAGCAACCCAGCTGTCCCTGTCAAATAATTTTCAAAAATCACTTTAGGGCTATGACCCCAAAATTTCAGAACTGTGAAGAGTTATTTCTGGTAGTCATATGCCCCCAAAGACTCCAAGATGGAGGGGTAAAATATTCAGAGCAACATTTTTGTCCTATGAAAGGCGTGCAAACAAAGAGGGTATAAATTGGGGAATGATTAAAGAAATTGTGGTATAGGAATGTACTAGAATATTGGACAATAAGAAATGAAAAATGGCATTAATTCAGAGAAACTCCGGAAGGCTTCTATGAATTAATGGAAAGTCAAGTGAGGAGGACAAGAAGAATAATTCATACAGTGACTGTTGTTGTTCAGTTCTTTTTCAGTCTTGTCTTAATCTCTGACCCTATTTGGGTTTTCTTGGCAAAGGTACCCAAGGAGTTTGCCATTTTCTTCTCACTCTCATTTTCCAGATGAGGAAGCGGAGGTAAACAGGGTTAAGTGATTTGCCCAGGGTCAAATAGCTGGTGTCTGGGGGTCAGATTCAAACTCATGAAGATTAAGCTTCCTGATTCCAAACTCATCCACTGTACCACTGAGCTGCTTCACTGACAACAATGTATATAAACACAACTTTTGAAAGGACTTTGATCAAGGTATTGATCAATTCTTACTTCAGAAATCTCATGATAAAATAGACTTTCCACCTCTCAGAAGATGTGCTGGGCTAAAGGCACTGAAAGAGAATTAGTTTCAGATGTTGCAAATATGTTGACAAGTTCTGCTTGGCTCTATTTGTTACAAGGGTAGAATCTCATGGGATGGGAATGTGGGGATTGTGGTTTAGTAGGTAGTATTAGTGATGCAAATAAAAGGTGAAAAGAGTAAATAAATCAAAGTCTAGAATAGAAGTATATTAAGAAGGGGACTTAGGCAAGTAGGCTAGGTCAGCTAAATACATAATGAAAGAGAAAATCTAAAAGAAAAAGTCAAAAGATAGCAAAATGTATTGAGGATATATTGGTCTATCTTGTGGCAGACCAAACTGTTATGTGCATAAAAGAGTGGAATGAATTAGACCTGGATAGATAGAGTGGAACCAGATTGTGGACACGGTGATCAGGCTGGAGAGTTCAGTCTTGTTAGAGTAGTCAAAGAGATATAGAGAGTTTTTTAGTAGTAGAGAATCTCTAACATTTTATGATCAAATCTGTACATCAGAAAGATTTGCTTGTTGGTTGACTAAAAGGATGTCTTTGGGCAGAGATTTGGAGAGGCTAGAATGGGAATTCATTCTTAGGCTACATCCATGAAATTCTTTTCAAAAACTATTTTGATAACTATTTTCAATATAATTCATTTCCTTTGATAGCATCTGTGTTTCCTTTTATGCACATAGCAATGTTATTCTGAGAAGGGGTTCACAGGCTTCATCAGATTGTCCAAGGGGGTCCAGGACTTAATCCAGATTAAGAACTCCTGCATGAAAAGCAGAGAGCTCTCTTGAGGGCTCTTGTATTTGTCCAGGTGCTAGATAAAATGGATATGGACAAAGATGGTGGCAGTGGGACTGAAAAATGAATAAAGAAGCAAGTGATAATATGGTGTCTTATACTGCCAGAACCAAAACCACACCTTCTTCACTCCTCCATGAGTAGGCACTAAAAAGGCTCTTTTGATAGAAATCTGTGGCCTGAATGAACTTAGCCTTCCTCACAAGCCTTTGAACCAGAACTCAAATTTAAATATGGACATGTTTCTTAGTTTAGGCTTTTTATTTATTTTTTTGGTTGGTTGGTTTTGTTTTTTTGGATATTCATTCTGCTCGATTTTAAAAGCACAAGAGCAGGTGGATGCACAAGTGTAATGGCTGAGCCACTGTTTGGTGGGAGAAATGATGTCATGCACTTGTTTCTAAACTGAGGCTTTTTTTAGGTGGGGGAATCATGTAGACTGGCTCCTTTTGAAAGTAAGGCATATAAAATACATAGTCACATAGATCAATGGATGGTCAAAACATCTTTCTGAAAATGTATTGTTTGGGGCGATTTTAACTAGAAGAAGAGATTTCTGGTAAAATCTAGATAATTACATGCATAGTATTTTGATGCTTTTGCTGGATGTGTGTATGTTGTCTTCAGGGAAGAGATTCTCTCCTGTTGCTATCCTGAAATGCTTAAGATAATCAAAAGACACACTGTTTATTTTCCTCTTGCACCATTTGTGAAGTATTGGAACTTTTGCCTCTCTGCAGCCAGAGGTACAAAAATGCTAATTTATTGCCAGACTGCAGCATTGTGATTTGCATTCGAAATCAGACTGCAGAATTCCCAGAACAAGTGGCTGTCCCTCCTGTGCCTTAGCCAGAATTTCTCCATCCTCCTTCTGCCTTCTCCCACAACCTTAACCACCAAAATCATGCCCAGTGCCTTCTTTTTGAAAGAAGTAATTCCAGTGAGCTAGAGTCTGAACTTTAAATCCCAACGACACCAACAGATTTGTTTTCAGCGTTTACCTATCCCCTTAGGAATCCCCTGCCACCGCGATGGAATAATTGCTTTAAACGCTGTCCCTTTGAGGCTTAAAGATATATGCTCATCTCCTTCAAAAATCTTGCCCCTGCTTATTTTTTAAATCTGAAAAGGTGTGAGTTTACAAATACCCTTTCAATAATAGCCTTTTAAGATCAAACCTCAGATAAGTGTAATTGTATCCTTTCCAGGAGCTTTTAAATCAAATTAAGTAGATCCTTAGAGAAGAGGAAAATTTAAAAAAAAAAAGCATTTCTGTAACGTATCTTAGTGAGAAACAACTACTGCATAAAAAACCCACAGGCATCTGGGCTTTCCCACTTTGGTAGCAAATAGGGGGAATTATGGGTTGGTGGTCTGCTTCACGTTAGGATACCCCTCCATCTGTTCTCATTGCAGCCTGGTTCCAATTTAAAGCCCAGATTTCAATACAAACCTCAATTTCTTTCCCCCATTTTATATGCAAAGCGAGGCTTATGAATCCCTGAGTCTCTGCTTCTGAGACTGACACCCAGTCCACTCCCCCCCCTAACACACACCCCCAAATTCCGCGGCTATTTGTTTGAATACCTGCTTACAGTGCTGCACAATGGGGCAGCTTTGAGAAGAAAAATTGATAATCTTCACGGAAGAGTAATTTGAATGAAATTACACTTGACAGCCTGTCTCCCAGCAAACAAGGGGAGTGAGGGAGCCTCAGCTAAGCTCTGAGGACTTGCCTTACCCACTGCTTTTTGGAGCTTCCCAGGAAAAGAGGAGGAACGAACGGGGACAGCCACAGTTTCTCTAACATCTAATTGAGGCTTCTGATTAAATCCTCTGCACCACTGTATACCGAAGAAAGGCAGTCATGGAAGAGAATATGGAAGAAGGACAGACACAGAAAGGTAGTGGGCTGAAAACAGTTTATTTGCAACTACGTCGTTTTTTTAGCAGCTTCCTTGTTTGCTATTAGGGGCATGCCAGCCAAGCTAATGAATAATCTCTCTTCAAGCAGATTTTCTTTCTGGGTTTTTGCTCTCTGGCCACTCGTATTAATGTGTGGCACGAATGTCATGATTTTTGGTGAATATTTTGGATAAGGGGTATGCAAGGGGATAGAGTACTGGTTTAGGCAGTTGGTCGAAAAGCAATGGGGCACTAGATGCTATTTTGGACCAGTCTTTGTTAACCTTCATCTATTTCATTTTTCCATGCTTGTTGAACTGGGTCAAGGGAACCCTGGTGTGAAGTAGGATGGAGCCCCTCTCTCAATGTTTGTTGCTAGTCCCAGCTAGAACCTTGACAATGTAACCATTATTTTCACCTTTGAAAAGGGTGCCCTATGGAACAAAGACTTACAGTATATTTAGGGTATTGGTATTGGGGTGTGTGTGTGTGTGTGTGTGTTTGTATGTGTTTGTACCAGTGGGTTGTGAGTGTTGGCTAGCTTTTCTTTTTTCTTTCTTTTTCTTCTTTTTTTTTTTTTTTTTGCTTTTTCTTCTTTTTTTAATCCCCTTTTATTCTCTGTCTGTGGAAGCTGTCTGGCTTTGGCATCCATTGAAAGAAGGCTTGTAAATTTTCCAATCATGTCTGTGCTCTTCTCTTTATACCCAAACAAATCGAATTTCTAGAAAACGGGAACCCAAACGGGAACCCAGTTATTGGCATGTTGTCTTTCGTATCTTTTATCCTAAATAGTATGTACTAAGTTATATTTGTGTGGATGTAATACCCAGGTTTAATCTTAAAGAAACCCACTCTAGCTAGTATTTATGTGTCAAGTGGTTTGACTGGAAGAAGCCATGGTTTTCACCTCTGATGTTGTCTATCCCTGCTGCCTGGGCACAGTCTTATGTAATGTTTTAGAAAATGCTCTTGAGAGCCAAGTAACCCAGGTGACACTTTGAAGAATCAGAGTTGAAAGGGAGCAATGAAAAAGGAATTAAAGATTAGTAATTGAAGTGGATATAAATTGAATGTAAATCCTTCCCCCCCATCCCCCATTCTAGGTTTTTACTAGATTGGAGGTAGTGCAGCAGGTAATTTTTAGGATAATTTCTTTGCTTGTTGCAAGTCTGTGACATGCTCTCTCATTATTGTTGACCTATTTCACTTTATTGGGCTTCCTCTCTTGACTTGATTTTAGCTTTGCCAAAAAGATTCAGACATTTCAGAGTCAGAGAACATGGGTATCAAGTTGATCTCAGATTTGTGTACACACCATAAGGGATAGCTTCACTGGCACTTCACTCACACTAATAGCAATGTAGTAATGAATATTATATGGATTTATATGGCGCCATGACTTTTTTTCACCAAAGGATTCCACTCCTTTACTAAATAACCTACCTTAGTAGGCTTTAAATTCACAAATCAGCACAAATAGATGGCTTAGAGAGCTTTTAACTAACAAGCATCTGTGAGGTTCTAATCTTTTAAAATGAATCAGATGTTATGACTTTATGTTGGGAGTATCATAAGCATCTTTCAAAATGCCTTAGAAATTGAGAACGTGACAGCTGAACCAAAGATATTTATCTCACTGCTGGTGTTGTCTGGACAAGTCAGCTAGCTTTAAAAAATATTAGTTTTCTTATTTTAAAATTATGAAAACATAACCCAACAGGAAGTAAATAGAGAGTAAACAGGTTGGTATATAGTGTATACTAGGCAAAGCTAAGTAAGTATTTGGAAGAACCAATAAACAAGACAGATGATGTAATTAATTATTGCCATTATCCTGGGGTATGCGGAAAACATGTCTGATTTTTTCTGTTGGAGTTTAATGTGTTAGGATCCCTCCTACCCCTTTTAAAGCAAAGTTGTCATCACAAACAGGAACAAAACATATGGTAAACCTGAAAAAAAGTTAGCTTTAATTGAAAAGCACATTCAATTAAAATGGCAAGATTTATGGATTGTTTTTAAGGAAAAGGATTTGTTCTCAACCTTCTCATCCCTGTGAATTTCTTCTCACATACCTGTGTCAAAGTCTCTACAGAAGTAGATTGTTAAAGAGTACTACTGGAATTTAGAGATGAGATATACCTTTGAGGGAGCTGCAGGTGACAGTAAGAAACCTGATGATACTTGAACTTGGAAGGAGCTTCTGAAAAACTGGTGAAATCTTTCTAGATTTCTGAGTAGCTTAGGTAAAAAGGCATAGAGAGGGGTTCTTAATCTAGGATTCTTGTCTTTTTTTCTTTTTGGTAATATTTTGATAACTATTTCAAAATAAATGGTTTCCTTTCAAAGCCTATGTAGAATGCTATGTGCATTAAAATATTATTCTAAAAAGTAGTCCATAATTTTACCAGACTGTCAAAGGAGCTGGAGACACCAGAAAGATTATCAGATAGGTGTGCTGCTTTAAAGTAAGATATTCAAAAGAGGTATTTCAAAAATATCTTGTAAACATCAAAGCATTATATAAATTCTATGGTGGTGGTGGTGGTGCTAGTGACGATGACGACTATGATGCTATCTGTACAGGTGCAGATTTTTGTCCTCTTAGCTAGTCAGCTTATCACATTCTTTAAGTTTGGGAGAATCTTTGCTACTCCCTTTCCTTTGGACCACCCTTTTCATACATCTTGATGCTTTTCCCCTCTTTTTCAATTCCTAAAAATCCCAGGAAGAATTTTTCAAAAGGATTTCTGCCTGCTTACCCAATTACTTATTTGCAGCTGCAGAATGTGATAGCAGCCATGACAGAAACCAGTAGTCCCATCTCTCATTTTTAAAACAAATAATTTCAAATGAGCCTGTTCTTTCAGATTATCCTTTAGAATCTTGAGATGCTATTTCTCCTATTGTATTTTTCAGTATGTAAAGTTGATAATTAACAAGGAGGGAAGGTATTTTCATGTAGGGATGACAGATGATGATGGTGATGATGAGATTACCTCATCATCCCTGCTTCCACAGAATGGGTCTTGTGCCTGTTCACTTCAAATTGACAAATATTTGCTTAAATGCCCATTGTGTCAAAAGCTCTGTGCTAGGCACTGGGAAGAGATTAAATTTAGCTGATTGATTCTACAAACATTTATTTTAGTAGCTACTATGTGCCAGATTCTGTGCTAAGGTAAAGATGAAATTCCCTGTTCTCAAGGAGTGTATATTCTTCAAGAAAAGATGTCAACTCTGCCATGAGTCACTTAGTATCAGACACAAACCCAGGTCAATATGATATAAAATCACACAAATTAAATTTTTTGAGGTATATCAAAATTGTGAGATACAAGGGGCAAGGAAAATACTTATGAAGAAATCCAATAAGACTTCTTGGAGGAGGTGGTATTTGACATAAGTAGTTAACGGTGTAGTTCTTGCTCCCTCTCCCTCCAAGCTACCATGATAAGATATTTTTTAAAGGATTTTATTGTCTCATTCTTATTAAATCAATTAGACTACCTAAAATTCCTTTATTTTTAGGATTAAATAAAATGTCTGTATACTATATTATTCCAGAAATGATTATTATAGAGCTTATCTTCTTTCTAATTCTTTCTCAAATATCTCTAAGCAATAACTAGGTGCTTTTATTATTATTGCCTGAAAATCTTTACCATCTGGGATTGTGAAATTGTCTTGAGGTTTAGTTTAACCTGTTGAATTCCAGATTACCTAATCTGATGACTAGTCATTGCCCTTAAGGAATTGTTATGTGTTGCTTATTAACACCAAATTGTGCAATATTTACATTTTCAATATTTGTAAATATTTATCAATCACTGCAATCTAAGATATTTGCTGCTATCCCCAACTTTGACTGAAGGTATATTCTGATAGCCTATCTTCTTGAATAATTGGAATAGAAGGACCCAGAAGAATGGTTTTCACTATGTAGACTATCTTACTTAGCTCAAATGCTTGGGGCAGGGAGAGCTACAGTGAGTGGTCTTGGAAATGGGGAATTTCCCCAAACAAAAATTAAAGGTAAATTGTTAATGAGATTAGGAACCTTTCACTCCTGGCTAATATTTTATTTCAGATATGGCCTCAAGTGGTTACATTGCATTTGTGGCTTGGTGATGGAGGTGAAGAGAGCTAAGAGGTTAAGTCTATTTCCAAGTAGACAAATTTCACCTGTATAAATGCTGTCACAACTGATCTCTTCATTGGGCAGTAGGACATATTAGGAATAGAATAGATGAGTCTAGGAGTCTATTAGCCTCACAGAAACCTGTGCTGAGCTTTGACTGCTATAGTTGTTGTTTTTAACCACTAGCATTTAGTCTTATTTAATGTGGAATGGTCTTTAAGAGTTTAATAAATTAATTTGGCTTCCTATTTTGGTACCATATTGTTGTAAGACAGCTGTCAGTGGGGGGAAATGAGGTGAAATTTCTAAGGAATTGAGAAGTTATTACACAGAACTTTCTCTATTCTAGTTACCATAGTTTCCAAGCTTGAAATAGGACTTTTTTAGAGTCTTGTCATTTGGTATTTTCATAGCACCTGTTTTTAAGCTTTTCATATCTGGAATCGTATTCATCTCAGAATTCCAAAATACTCAACAAAATAGAACATCTTTATAAAATGATAGAATAGCAGATTTGGGAGCAACTTCAGAGGTCACAAATCCAACCTATGCCTGAACGAAGATTACTTCTGTAGAGTCCCTGACAACCGGTCATCCATCAGCAACTTGTGACTCTGTAGTGGGCAGCTCATTTTGGTTTTCGACAGATATGATTAGTTTTAAGGTTATACTTATATTGAACCAAACCCTATCTTTCTGCAGTCATAGATATTTGTTTTGTCCTCTGGGGCCAAATAGAATGAATTGAATCACTTTTCTTTTACACAACCCTTCAGGTATTTGAAGGAAGTTACCATTCCTGCCACACGTCATCTTTCTAGGATAAAAATCTCCAGGTCCTTCAAAACTAATCTTGTATGCCATAACTTCAAGTCCATTCTATAATCTGCTGACCATCTTGTCAAAATCCTTCCTAAAACATAGTAGTTAGAACCGACAATTATCCCACTGAAATGAGTACTCAGTACCATAATTTTAGAGCAGTAAAAGATCTTAAGTATCAGATAAGGAAACTGAGACCATGAAAGGCAAAATGACTTTTCCACAGGTAGTAAATTTTAGAACCTGGCTTTGAGCTTAGTTCTTCTAATCTTTCTCTTTTGCTTTTCCTTCAGAACAACTTCAAATTTCTTCTTTTGAAAAATGTTAATAGGCTTTCCTTTAATTCAAGTTAATTGAAGCTTTCACTAACTACCTCATTGAAAAAACAGTAACTGAAAAAAAGTGTTTATTAGATTCTGGTTTAGTTATTTGAAGTAAATATTTCAGAGGGCTTCCAATAAAAGATGGCTTTTACCAAGACTAGATTAATCAGTTTACAAAATGAAGAAGGGATGCTTTTTTTTTTTTGAAGAAAGTATGGTATTGGGAAAAATTCACACACACCTTCTATGTATACAGCCACTTCTTTTCATCAAATCCACATAATTGAACACAAAAATCATGATATGATTAAAAGAACATGGATTTTAAATTCTGAAGACCTCAATTTGGATCCTAGCTTTGTCACCTAGCAACTATATAGCTGTCCCTCTGACCCTTGATTTTCTCATCTGTAAAATAGGAGAAGTGAACTAGATTGTTTTTAGGGGCCTGTTCAGCCTTGAATATATGAGATCTTTAATCTTTACTCTGCTTTTAATACTGACAAATATAGATTTAGACTATTTTCTTATCTTGGGAAATCCAATTGGAAAGCATCCATAATAACAGGTGGCCCAGCTGTGGATTAGCTCCTATTATAAAAAAAACAATTCATGTTTTCCCATTGCATTCACTATTCATGTTGTGATCATTGTCTTAAATATCCTAATCTGAAATGAACTCCCATCTCTCCCCTGTTAAGAAAAAATAAAGTGAAGGAGGTTTGAGCCATATCATTTTATCTTGGATTTTAAGTAGGAAATGAGACTTTTGTCCCAGACCAAAATGACTAGCCAATTAATGTTTGCATCTAGGTTTTGCTGGGCAGTTAAGAATTCTAGGAGAATGAAAGTAGGGTAGAAGGTAAGAAGGAAGCCATTTCTAGATTCTCATGTGTTCCAAGCTTAAGGGTTATTGGACCTTTTAGGATACCTGTTTTTGCTAATACTGCTTTAGTGAATCAAGCCTTAGGAAAGAGAAGAAAGTCCACACCAATGACATTGAGTACAAGTCACTTAACCTCCACAGAAACTAGTTTCCTCATCCATCACAGAGGAAATAATGATCCTTTCAGTTTATGTGACTCAATGAAGTTGAGTAATTAAGATGAAGTCCATAAAGCAGTTTGATGTTCTCAGGGAAAGGTGATGGGGAACTTCTCTTATTGCTTAGAAATATGGAGAACTATTAAGGGGGGAATGAATTTTCTTCTCCTCTTATTAATTAATTGTGTATTAGCCATGCATTCATACAAGTCCAATATTTCCTATGCTTTGATGCCATGAAGAATTAAGGCAGGTACATTTCTTTTTACTGATTTCTAATCACCCTTTCTTCTCCGGGGTTTCCACTGTCAATCTTTACTTTGTTCACTTTTTATCATCAGTCATGCCTAGTATTATTTCATTCATTGAGAAATCATAAAAGGCAAAACATTGCTGTCTTTAATACTCATTAATTGATTGAGCAGTATACATCTTCCAAAAGGATTCAATGTAACTTTAAAAAAATAAAATATCAGAATTTAGCTACTGATTTTATTCTTGGATTTTCTTAAAACAATGGAAGTAGTTGGGTACACACTGCTCTTCCTTGAAATGAAAGAATGCAAAAGGAGTGTTTTCCTATTTCTATCATATACTGTGGTCCTATACTTTTGCCTTTTGACATAATTTGATCACATGTCTATCCTGGTTAAGTAGAACAATAGCTGCTAATTTACCACAAAATGTGTTTTGAAAACAGATATATCAATTCAGTTGTGAAGATGGTGATTTTCCGAAAGCAGAAGTCTAACTATTCCATTCTCTTGATTACCAACTTAGCTGGCTTCCAACTATCTCTTAGGTCAAATCCCAATTTCTTTAGCATTGAAAGCCCTTTAGAATTTGGGTCCAGTCTACTTTCCTAGCCTGATTGTGCAAAATTCTCCTTCAAGACTTGTCAACTTGTGTATTGGAGACTTTTCATATCCAGGTATTATGCTGTTTTACAGATAACCCCCATGGCCTGAAGAACCATCATTTCTCACCTTTGTCTCTTAGAATCCCAACTTCCTATGTTCCAGGAAAATTTTTGGGGACTTATGAAAAAGAATGCTCTCTCCCTCCAGAGAAACAACTGTTGGAGTAGGAATGCAGATGAAAACTTATGATTTATCACTTGTCTATTTGGGTATAGGATTTGGGGTTGTGCTTTTATTAGATTATTCACTTACAAAAATGAAGAGTATAGAAATATTTTTCATGTGATAATATATGTATGAACCAGATTGAATTGCTTGTCTGCTTTAGGGGGGGAGAAGAGAGGGAGACAATATGGATCACATAACTTCAGAAAACGTATGTGGAAATTTGTTATTAAAATAAAAAAAATTTTTTTTAATTAAATAAAAAAAGAATCCTAACTTCCTGCAAGGTTGAGGTCAAGTACCACCTTCCTGCCTTTCCTGATGTTTCTAGATGTTAGTGTTTTCTACCCCAGAGAATTATTTTGTATATATTTTGCATTGATTTCTGTGTTTATAATGTTCTCTCTTCTTGCACCCCACTATCCCCACCTCAAGGTAAGTTTCTACTTTTTGGGTTTTGTCTTTGTACCCTCAGAACTTAATGTAGTGTCTAAAATATAATTGGTGCTTAATAAATATTTATTGATGGGCTTTGGATTTTTTGTTTTATCAATTTTGAAAGATTTTTAACTTTTCCAATGATTTTCTTTTAGTAGTAAATCATTATTGCCTCTGGTGAAAGTTTGTGTAGTCAGAGTTATCCCTGACTTTCTGTTCATTAATCTGTTTTCCAGAAGGGACCAGACACATGTTTTGCATGTTTCATAAATGACAATGAAAGAGAGCATGAAGGCTTAGTGACTGTTTGCAGTTCAGTTCTCTATATTACCTTCCTCTCTGGTTGAAGGTTGACAGTGTCCTAAGAAAAAAATAGTCTGAAAGTGGCTCTCAGGAGTGTGCTAGCTAATTTTTCATACTGACCATGAATCATTCACCCATTTCCTGGAAAGGAAGGTTGTAGACACTGAATGAAAAAATAGGGAATAGAATGCAGGATTTTAGCTGCACAATGACACACTTGGAGGGAGTCTGGTAACAAGGAAGGATCATGATTACATATGTTGCTAACCCATGAAATCTAGTTTAGGTTTTTAAATCCAAAGATGTTAGATTATTGGTTATGATTATATATGCATTTGACATAATTTGTTTTCATTGGTAGTGGTTTTCTTTGATTGGCTTATGAAATAATAAATTATAAACCCACGTGATTGTAATTATTGTATAGATTAGTAACATTGGTTATTAGTTTACTTTGTAGATTAGTTATTAGCTGTGTAAGAATTAGAAAAGAAAAATTCTCTGCATGTGACAATTACAGAAATACTAAAATAATTGTTTTAGAAATATGGTATGTGACAGAAATGAACAATCCTTAATTGTTTCTTTTGTTTGAACTTGGTGCAAGTCCAATGGAGTGTTTATTAAGTTGTGAATGTCCTTGAAATATGACTGAATAAGATATCAATTTGAAACTGTAAAGTGCCTTGTAAGGTCAATTATTATAAACTGGGACAAACCTAATTAAACTATTGCCACAAAACACTGTCGGGTATTAAAGTGTAAATCATACACATAGATGATGGTCAAGACCAGCTATAGAGTCTACATTATATCATTCTACTATTATGTGGAATTACAGAAAGGAAGTCAGTATTTGAAAATTAATTCCCACTTGTAATTACAGTGTTCAATGGTTTGTACTGTGGAAAGCTAAAAACTAAGTCCAATAGTGAATGTATATATTTTTTGTGATATATACTGTCATGGCCCAACAATATTTTATGCTTTTGCCTTGAGGCAAAATGTTCCTTTTAGAAATATTTTATTTTTTTCCATTTACATATAAATAATGTTAACATTTGTGTTATAAAATAATGAATTCCAAATTTTCTCACTCCTCCCAGAGATGGTAAAAAAAATACTTTTAAAGAAAAGATTTGGAAATAGTTGGATACAGTGCAAGGATAAAAAACAAATTCCTATTTCCGTTGGGAGAAGTAGGAAAGCAATCATTTCTTTCTTAAAACAAACAAACAAAAAAACCTTACCTTTTGTCAGAGACTAGATGCTGTCTCTTTTCCAAGGTAGAAGAAAGACAAGGCAATCATGGTTAAGTTACTTGCCCAGGGATGTGTAGGTAGGAAATGTTGGAGGCTACATTTGAACCCAGGGCTTCCTATCTCCTGACTTGGACCTGATTCTCTATTCACTCAGCCACATATTTTCATTTCTTAAGCACCTACTCTGTGCCAACTAGGCAAAGCTCTATACTACTAGTAGTTTCATTTGATCCTCAACAACCTTGGGAAGTAGGTGCTATTATGATCCCCATTTTACAGTTAAGAAAACTGAGGCAAACAGAGATGAACTGATGTTTCCCATGGTCCCACAGCTAATGGATGTCTGAGACCTCTTGACATGAGGTTCAGCATACTACCTACTATGCCACTAGCTGCCTCTAAAAGAAGGAAATTATTTGCTTGCTTTTGCTACAAGAGTGATACTTGAGGTAATCATCACATAGTTGTTTCCCTTCTCCCCACCTCCCCAGAATGGAGGGAAGGGTAGGGTAGTGTGGAATTCTTACCAGCCTGTTAATGTTGGGGGTCAAATAATTGTCAGTAGGATTGTGGAAAGCTATTTAAAATACATTTAATTAAAATCATTATATTCAAGAACAAACGGCTAAATATAACAGATAGGGAGGCTTCTTTTGGATATGTCTTAATTTGTATGTACATGTGTATTTAGAACTTTAAAATATGTAACTGGTTGACTTTTAAGGAAATGTTGAAATTAAAATTTAGTTCATTTTAAACCTATGAAATCAAGATTTGTTTTGAATAACATGGATGAACTTGCCCTTTTAATGCAGGTCCTCTTTGGTAAAGTTTGATTTAGAATAAGTATCTTGGGGGCAGCTGGGTGGCTTAGTAGACTGAGACCCAGGCCCAGAGAAGGGAGGTCTTGAGTTCAAATTTGGCCACAGACTTTTCTAGCTCTGTGACACTGTACAAGTCACTTAACCCCCATTGCCTATCCCTTACCACCCTTCTTCTTTGGAACCAATACATAGTATTGATTCTGTGATGGAAGGTAAGGTTTTTTTTTTCTTTTAAGAATAGGTGTGCCTTCCTAAACACTTAAAATGATCAGCATCCAACCATTTCAGCAATCTTTATTTTTTCTCTAAATCAGGTATCCGGTCATTCTTTCACATTTTCTCATTTTTCCATGATTTGCAAAAAAATATCAATAGAACAAATGCATTTTGTTCAGTCTTTGTGTGTAGAAACATCTATAATTGAGAGAAGTTTTGATTTAGCTATGTATCTATAGGGAAAGATCATATTCCTGATCTGTACTCCAAAATATTCCAACAAAATGAAATTTATTTTTACAAGCCTTTGTGATCCTTTGTGATCTTGAATAGACAAGGGAACAGTTGAGGCTGCTATCCTCAACTCCAGGGGAAAGAAGAATACATCTTTCTTACCTTCTATCTTTTTCTGGACTTAGCACAATGTTCAGTACACAGCAGGCACCTCCTACATATTTGAATTTTCAAATTCGAATTCATTTGTGATTTCCCTAGCCAGCTGATTTTCATTAAAGATCTGGCCCTTTCTCCTTTGTCTCATTTTCCACATCAGTGAAGGCAATAATTTGCCAATCATGGATTTATCCAGCATAGAGTATACTTGATGGAGTCACTCTGAGAGATAAAGAACTGTCTGGATTACTTTATTCACACTTCTTTATTTGTGAATGATGACACTTAAAATTAATTATCACTGGAGCTTATTAGATAGATATTTCTTCCATCATAAAAATGTTGAAGTACAACTTTCATTTCTTGTCTTCTAAAACGTAAAGTATCTTTCTGTTGTTAAGACATTATACTGTATCCCATTGACTTGCCATGAAGTTGGTATCAGGTCTCATTGACCTTTGACTTGGCCATTAACCTAACATCTCATTAACCTAACAGACATTCAAATGTTGGCTACATCTGTAATTTTATGCAACTTGCCAGCCCCCCACCCCCCAAAGCAAGTCTTTACTCTCTGGTTTTTATCTTTGTATCTTGAGGATTTGTTTGTTTATTAGTGTTGGATTTTTTTATTTATCAATTTTGAAAGATTACTTTCCCAATGATTTTCTTTTAGTAGAATATAATTTTCTTTGTCTCTAATGAATGTTCATATCATCACACTGTTGAACTGACCTTCTTCCTGTTACTCTTTCCTCCAGAAGGCACGAGACCTAAGTTTTGCCTATTTCATAAGTGACAGTGAAATAGAGTATTAAGGATTAGTGACTGTAAGAGGTCCAGTTATCCTTATTACCCTTCTTTAAATAGCATAATGTTACTTTTTAATGTAGTTGAAAACGGCTTCCTTCTTAAAGGAAAATAAAGCAACAAACAGTAATGCAGGATGAAGACAATGAATATTCTATCTCATATTTCCAGAGATGGTTGCTACCAATTTTGGCATTGTGGGCTGGCTACTCTAGATGTACTTGGGAGTAAAAGCATGAAATACATCCAAAAAAATCAGCCTTTTGTAGATAGACTCAAACTATAGGAGGAGAGTTTTCACTGTAAACTGTTTGCTATTGTTCCTGAAAACAATAATTGTATACAAAAATCTTTTAAATAATTTTCTTTAAGATACTAGGTGATTTTTGCTATAAAGGCAGACAGAGGTTAGAGATGTGGCAGTGTTCAATCTCTTAGATTCTTATCAATTAATTATTCTTGTTAACTAGGTGCTGAGCTCAGTTGTAAGCATTCTACTCTCAGCACCTACAAACTTGGGTGACCTTGGACAAAGAACACTGGCTTCCTTACCCAAGTTGAACCTCTGCTGATTCATCCTCTGAACCTTAGGACTAGTCACTGAACAATGGTTGTGGTGAAGCTAATGATAACCATAATCTATGTCTCTCATTTTTCATTTAAATAACATTCCTTTGATATTTATCTTTTCATGTGTGTATAGGGTCCCCAAAAGTCTTAGTATAGTTTTAAGCCTTAATAGCACTAAGACTTTTGGGACACCTTTAAATTCTGCCTTCCCTTGTCAAATTCATAAGCTTCCTGAAGGGAACATCTACATTTTATACTCTACTTGGAGTTTTCCCATCTAACACAGCATTCTTGTCTATTGATAAATCAGTATTTGATGATCTAATCATCCTTCGAGATAAAAAGGAAAGTAAGCATTTAATATTCACCTGCTCTAAGAACTTAGGAAGAGACAATTACAGAAGAGGATAGGTAAACTAAGCTGCATCAGGGGAGACTATGACATCATTTTCAGCCTGTTTTGCAGGCTTTCTCTTACTCCATCACCCAAATTGAAATGAGGGGTTTAGCAGCAGCATTCTTGGAATGCATTGCTTTCTCCTGGCTTTATTTTTATTTTATTTCCCCCCTCCCCCACCTGATTTGCTGGTAAGTGGGCATGTTTTTACTGTTATGATTCTGATTAAAAAAATAAATTATTTGAACTCTGAAGCTCAACTGTGACAGTATAAGGAGCTTGGTGTTATGGGAGAAAATTCTCTATTCTCAGTTCATGTGGTACGTACATTTTGGGAAATGTATAGTTAACAGTGCAAAAAGTATTAAGGTAAAAACTAGGTTTTATTATTGGACTCAGGTATGGATTCAGGCCTCAGAGAAAATCTGATCCCCTATTAGAAATTCACAAACAAAAAGAAAAAAGAAAAATGATAAAAAACGAAGTTTCATAAGCCCTCATAGACAACATGATGTCAGAGTGACAGAGAAATAATTCATTTACATAGTTCAAGCTTGAATATTCTTCATTACCTATAAAAGTCAAGGAGAAGCTTGATCTATAATCCTATAATTCTGTTAATGTCATAAAAGTTGAACAAATTTAGTTTAAGAGTTTTGATCTCATACATCCTTTAAGGAAACAAACCTTGTAAAACAAAGTCTAAAGGTAAATTAAGTAACATTATAGATTAATCTACATGAAGAGATTCAAAAATAAGCTGATTGAGGAAGAGGAAGATTGACATCCTGCCAAGGGGTCCAGGACAGATGAGGTTCTTCCTCTAGCTTCTTATGTAAGGAATGGTTAAAGATGTAAGTACATTTTTAATATCCTATTGGGCAGGGTTTAATCAGGTAGGGTTAAATTGTTTAACTAAAATTTGTGGAAGAAATGACTCTGAGTTCTGAATAATAAAAGGAAATGCTAAAAAAAATTCCTAATTTTGGTAAGGTATTTCTTATAACTGCTTTACAGAATGAAGACATTTATGCTCCAAGTTATCAGATAATTTATAGTGAAAACTTGCTGGCTTTAGTTGTGATATGAACAATAAGCTGAGGCCAGAGGAAGTAGAATTACCCCTTTTGTTATCCCTAGCACTTTAGCACAGTGCTTGGCACATCGTAAGTGTATAATAAACACTTACTGCCTGCCTGCTGGTGAAATTAATAGTTCAAAATAGCCCAAGAAAATAATAGAGGATAAGTCAGGTATAGAGAAACTTACTGGCTCTTTGTACTTGAGAATGAATTTAAAAGAATGGTTTTTTAGTGGGTAACAATTTTCATTTCTTTTAACTATCTTTTAACTTAGATTTCAATGTGTTGATTAGTTTTTTTAATTCCATTTATTTATTTGTTTGTTTATTCCATCTATTTCTTTTTAGGCATGAAGCTTGTATGCTGAATGCCAAGGCTTATACAAACTCCAATGCCTCTTGAATCATACATACTCAAAGGGTCAAATGATCATAGATTGGGAAATTCCCTTCAACAATGAGGAGGGCCATCAATCCATGTCTGCCAATCCTGGGCGTCTCTCATTCATATCTTCTCCTTTGTTGGCCATGTGAGGACCAGCTTATATGCTGGAGGACCTCTACTTATTTCTAACATTGTGGAACAACACTGTGGCTAAGCATCTATTTTCCTGATACCTGAATAAAGCATCTTATTTTCCAATGAAACAATTCCTTGATACTGTCTTTTACTTCTGTTCTCCAGAATTCCTTGTTAGTTATATGTTGCAGCCTGCTCATATCTACCATGTGTCCCTATGTTGCTCTCTGTGGAGTACTCATTGTTAGATCTTTGAAGGTAGTTGTACTCTGTGAGTCGCTGACATATAGCAGCATTGAGGAAATGTTAGTTAAGTATTGAAAAGATGAGTCTATTTTTGTTGGAAGCTTGGGGTCAGCAAAGGAACTCCTCAATTTCCCAAAGATAGTCTAGTTTACTCTCTTCTTCCTGGTCAACTCTGTGCCTAATTAGCTGTCCATCTGCACTGTCCAACCCAGATATACATATCAATGAACAAATTTATAGTGTGTCATCCAAAATATACACTGGAATCTGAGTATTAGATGCTCTTTATCTACTTAGTCCTTTGTAAATATATGAATAGACCAAACTTCTTTATGTTATTAGGGAGGTCATCCAGGAGACTCATCAGTGTCCTTAGGCTTTTGCAATCAGCACAATGTCATCTACAAATAGAAGTGTCTAGTTAACTTTACCATCCATAGAGAATTTGTCTTCAAACAGGACTCTGTGCTAGATCTTTCCCCTCAATTCCTGGCACATAGTAAGCTCTATATAAATGTTAGCTATTATCATTATCCTCATCTCAGGAGTGAAACCTTTGGTGAGCATACATCTTGCTATTTTATGCCTCATCTGATATTTATTTTCAGGGGCTATTGAACAGGCTGAGTGTTATTATTATCATCTAACAAGAATTCCAGAGTGATTTTGATATATGGATGAAAGACAACTTTTTTAAAAATAATAAAATCCTGGGAGGCAGTGTATTGTTCTATTCAGTCAAATACCTTTTCTTAATCAACAAATAATAAGCATGAGATCTTATGTTTGCTCCATCTTCTAGTTAATTGTGTAGTCATAAAGATGTTTCTTCATTGTTGAATACTAATTATAAAGAACTGATTGTTTCTTACTGAAACACTCATAAAAGATGTTCTCAATTTGTATGTAGGTGATTCATAAAGATTTTATAAGATTTAGAGACTAAACACAAAGGTAACTAGCTATTGATCTCTCCTTTTTAAAATATCAGTAAGATCTGAAATTTTTCTAGAACTTTAGTGTCTTCCTTGTGTATCAGTCCTTCCACACTCTCACAGCCATATCCTCTCTAGCACAAATCTCTATGTAAACTTTTAGCTGTTTTTCCTATCTTTATAACTATTATTACAATTTCTAGCTTCCTCATAAGCCCAGTCACATCTATGATATGTACAGTTATGGTGGTCCCCATTGTCCTTTATACATATAAACTTATTATAATGATATTACTATATCATTACCATTTTCCTCCTGTTTCTGTTTGTAATCTAATCCAACATTGTCATGGACAACTATCTTTCTTTGTCAAATAAGTTGGATGTTTATCAACTAAAGCATTTTGTCCTCTTTTGGTTTCCTTCTTGTGGCAATTAATTTATATTGATTAAATTTCTGGGTAAAATTACTATAGTCAGTGTCACTTCTGCTGTCCAATTCCATCTTGAAATTTTTTAAATTGTCTGAGTAGTTAAGGTTAAATTGTTTCAATTATATATCATAGCTTTGTCACTAATGACAATGTTTTTCTCCCTTTATTCCTCTATCATTTTGATCTTAGTTTAGGTGAGTTGATGGTTTCAGTGTACACAGAATATTGAAATCTACATCATTCTCTATAGTGTTATTTGAGCCTCACCATAATCACCTATCTATCAATTGCCTTTTTCTGAAGAAAGGGTTCATGATATTGAAACTTTTAGGTCAGCTTCTTTGTAATCTACTTGTCTTTAACCATACTCATACCTTTATCCTGAACCATTCTTGATAATATCAAAATCAATCAGTAAACATGAATTAAGTGCCTACTAAGTTCTAGTCACTATGATTACTGTTGAAATTACAGAGTCAAGAATTAAATTTTTCAGTCCTCAAAGTGTTTGTATTCTCTTGGGGAAGACAACATATTATTAATAAGCATGAATATGTTTGTGTGCATGCATACAAATAGGGAGTGGGATGATTAAAATTATCTTGAGAGACTGAATTTTGGGTAAAAATGTCAATTTATTGGATATATCAGGTTTATTAGACCAGTATGACAACTGATAAAATGACATATTGGTCTGTGAGTTTTTTGAATGACCAAGGACCTTTAAGCTGAATTAGGTACTTTAAGAGTTTTAGGAGCTCATTATTCAGCCCCTATCTGCAACATCCCAAGACATTTATAATTGGTGGATAGCTAATTAAGAGGTGGTCTATCAAACCATCCATCTCTCCCCATCCCCACAAATGGGCAGGTCAAGTATACAGGAAAATAACCTTTGTCCCCTTCATTTATTAAGTAAATTTTAACTAAAAAGGAAGACATTTTGGGGGATTCCTAAGGAAAAGGAACATGCAAAATTCAGTAGACTGGATGGAATTTCTGACTGTAATAAGGGACTATTTGAATGGTAAATGATAACTAAAGATTAGGGCTGTTAATCTTCTTCCTTCCTCCTTTCCTCCCTTCTTCCTCCCTACACCTTCCCTTCTTTCCTTCCCCCTTCCTGTTGATTCTCCTATTGATCTCTCTAATCAACTCAAGGGTGAGTTTATGATATCTCAAATGAAATATTCTTTCTTTTCTCTAAATTAAGTAAGGGCTTTATTGGGGAAGAAAGGAAAGATCAAATTGGAAGGACAAAGGGTATGGGATTTCTCTAATACTAAAATAAGATTTAGGTTGAAGGATGGTGGAATATAGTTCAATTTGGAAAATGGCTGATAGGTCTGGAAGTTCAGTCACTATCACAACAGAGCAAATCAGAGAGAGCTGGACTTTTTTCCTCCTTTCTTTTGTCCCCAAGCCAAGAGACCCTTCTCCTTTCTCTCTTCAAAGCTAAAGCCAAAAGACCTCAGACTTCCTTTGGTCTCCCAAGCAAAGAGTTCAGAATTCAGTTGGTCTGCTCCTTCCTCCAACTGCTTCTTCTGGTCACATTCCAAACCAGAATGCTCTCGTTTGAATGACAGGTCATCAGTCCCAGCTATTCCTGTCTTGTTGCAGGCTTTCCCAATTTCTCTCTTCCACATGACCCAGACCCAGACTCAGAACTACACAGTAATTCTTCCTAACAAACAGGAATTGATTTAGGTCTTTTATACTTGAGTCCTGCCTGATAAGAGAATTAATATAATATATGAAAAATAAATTCTCATGGGAGAGAGGGCTAACCTGGGGGATCAGGCAGGCATGAAAAAAGTGTGGTCTGAGCTGAGTTTTGAAAGTGACTCATTTAGTTTACTTTTATTTCTTAGGATAAGAACATATTTAAAAGGGTTAATAGTTCATATTTAATGTTCCTGCAAAAATCTATTTTATAGAGACCTGGAATTTTTAATCATGTGACTCAAAAACTACCTTACCTAGTGTGTCAAGGCAAGATTAGAAGAAAATCTGAGAACATAAAGATGTTACCCAGATATTGTGGAAGAGAAGTTATAAGGCATGCAAAAGGACCGAAGCAGTGGCTGAGTGGTGACCTGACTGTCAATCAAATGAAGATTCTAATTTGGAATGTTACCGGGAAAGGCAGTTTGGAGCCAAACCAACTGGGGGCTGAATTCTGGACTTGGCAAGGTGGTTGCCTTTGAATTAGGGTCCTGATTGATTTCCTGGTTGCCTTTGAATCAGGGAAGGAAGAAGCTGGGTTTATCTCTGGGATTTGGGATGATCAAGCTGGAGGTGGCCTGGTGACTTTGAAGGCAGTAGTAGAAGGACAATAGTCCATATATCTCTCTGACTTCCCCTGTTGGTGATAGTGACTGAAATACTAGACTTATCAACCATTTCTCTCAATATCCTCCAATCTAAGGCTAATTATAGAATTAGGGAAACCCTCAACCCTCTTACCTCCATCTTTCCTGTCTTTCCCAAATAAACCCTTACTTGAGATAAAAGAAGTTATATATATTTACATATATATAAATATACACCCCAATATTATATATTACAATATGGACCTTTGATCTACACAAGAGAAGTCAAGTTTTGTAACACAACAATTATGTGGATCTTTCTGAATAAAGTCTGACATGTCACAAATGTGTTTTGTTTCAGAGTAATTAGGTAATATTTTTCCAGTTATCTTCAGTTAAATTTTCAGTTAATGATTTAGGTCTTCCTGATTCTACCCATTATACTTGCTAATGCTTTTAAATTGAGTTCAAGTCCTGCCTCTGACATATACCTGATATATTAACCACAGACAAATCATTTAATCTGTCAGTGCCCCAAGCCCCTTACTAAACCTGGATCAATTAGAGATTAGTTCTAAATTAGTTTCTATATGGAATTAATGGAGGGAGCTTTTATATTGAGAGCTACTATACCAATGTAATCACAGGCCCAGACTTGAAAACAAGTTTTCAGGGTCCTAAAGACTTTGGATTGCAGTACAAATTCCTGCAGCTGCTATCAAACTAGAGAAGAGATGAGCTGGGTTTCTGTCATCCAAGGATTGACTTCATTAAGTATGGAGGTGGTGAAGGGATTGGATTTTCATAAGTAGAGGAGGTACTTAAGCTGATAATAAAACTGATATTCAAGATATGTGAAGGAGAAGATTGGTTGGTAGAATCTGTCCAATTTCCAAGGTCTTTTGAGATGTCATTGTTCAACATAGATAAAACATGTATTTGAGGGTAATTGTTCCCCTTCTTGAATTTGGATGAGTTCAGCACTTTGGGAGTTTGCTAATGGCATTTCCACAATCACAATTC
Organism: Monodelphis domestica; assembly: GCF_027887165.1. NCBI lineage: Eukaryota > Metazoa > Chordata > Mammalia > Didelphimorphia > Didelphidae > Monodelphis > Monodelphis domestica. The sequence goes on along the minus strand of NC_077232.1, from coordinate 220,737,099 downwards.
ATGCCAATGATTCATTGGACCTGCCTTAGATAGCAGAAAAATGTGTGTGTGTGTGTTTTTTTTTAGAGTGACAGTCTTAAAACTCTCACCTAGCAAAGGTGACTAGATTGTCTGTCATTATCTAACTGGGTGTTGGATTGCTGTTCTAGCATGAGTTTGCTATGCTTTATAGGCACCAGGATAATTTTATGAGTTAAGTAAGTAGTCCTTGAGGGACAATGAATTAACAAACCAGTTTAGCAGTGGATGGGTCCCCATCATTAAACTGAATTATGGGTGACCTTGCTGCTTTCATAAGAGTTCATTTATTTAAACACACACACACTCACTCACACACACATAGACATTACATGAGAGAGGAAAGTAAATGCTTCTGTTAAAATTGGTTTCTTCTATTAGGAGATATTACATAAATTTGCAGCATCTCCCTTATAAAAATGGGATGAACCATAAACAGTATGGAGTTTAGTTGGATTTAAAATTAAGCATAGAGACATTTTCTAGATGTGTGACCCTGGGCAAGTCACTTAATCCCCATTGCCTAGCCATTACCACTTTTCTGCCTTGGATCCAATACAAAGTATTGATTCTAAGACAAAAAGTAAGGCTTTAAAAAAAATTAAGCATTGGACTTATTCCTTTTGGTATACATGTATATTCCTATTTTTATGGGTGGGAGCAGGGGAGGGGTTAGCAGAGATACATTGCCTTGGACATAGAAAATAATTCACATTTTTAAATGAATAAATATTGAAGATGGAACAAAATCAGGAATTTTCTGTTAGCTTTAGGAAGCTTGTCATTGAGCCAGATGTCTTCATTATGGGAGATACTGACTATCCATGGACTTTTCTACTTTGTATTGCAAATGAGTGCCTCCTGTACCTAATGTACACTGAATCTCCCCTGGAACTTAGAGTTGTATTTTACTACCTCCACCCCGATATTCAAGTAGTGTCATGATTTCAAATCACTGACATGCCCTTCATTACAATGATTGTTGTACTTGTAAGAGGTGAAGGCCAGATACTGGTGTGAAAAAAGAAGCAATGCATTTTTTAGAACCAGAGGGACATGAGTTTGAATGCCAGGATTGCTATTTGATAGCTATGTGATCTTGGGTAAGTGACTTAACCTCTTCTGGTCTATATTTCCCATTTGTAAAATAAGAGGCCTGAACTAGAGCAAGGCATTTTAACCATTTTTGTGTGATACAGATCCCCCTGATAGTCCAGTAAAACCTAGGGAATCTTTCTCAGCATAACACTGGCTGTTGATGTTCTTTTTACAATCATAATTGAAGGAAATTATAAATTTCAGATAGAGTTTAGAGAAAATAAAAGTAAATTTTTTCCATCCGAGTTGGATGACCCCCACCCTCCACCAGTCTGTTCATAGTCTAAAAGCTAAGAATCCCTGTGCTACGGATACAACCTATCTCACACTGTTTTACCACCTCTGGGAGGGAGAAGAGAAAAAAGAGAGAGGGAGGGAAGGAGAGAATTGGGATTGAAAAATGTCAGATAACAATAGTCAAAAATTATTTCTATGTGCAACTGAAAAAAAAAACCCATCAAAAAAGAACCCTCTGTGCTAAAATCTGTTAAGCCTATAAAAGATTATCTTTGCTACTCACTTTTTTGCCATATGTCCCTAATGAGAGGGAGTCTCAGGTCAACAAATCCCTATTACTGAAAAGTCTTTCAATATTCTGCTTTAAAATTCATCTGCTTGATATAACCACTAGAAAATGAAAAAAATTAAATTAGGATCAAGATGATTAATTAATTGTAGATCCTCTAAAAGGAGAAGCAGTGGAGAGGTGTGTTACATGACTATGTTAACTCAAATTTATATTGCAATTATCAATTACAAAGCACTTTCCTTTCAGCCATCCCCATTTTACAAATGCTGGAAGTTATCTGCTGGTAAGTAAGTCTTGGTCTTCTAAAGCAAAGTACATCTTCTTTCTATTTATTCATTCATGTGTTCAGTAAACATGTACAATGTGCAAATCACTCTGCTAGGTACTGGAGATTCAAAGACAAAAACAAAACAGACTTGCCCTTAAGGAGTTTCCATTCTATTAGAAGAAACCATGAGATCTTTCCATTTTCAAGAGCTCCAGTTATGAACTCTGACTTCTCAGTTAATTATACTCTCTCTTCAGAGATTTGCACTTCTATTTCTAAGATGACAAGTGAGGTTAACTTGGAAGCATCCCCAGAAATATAAATTTCCACTTTTTCAGTCTGTGGGTCTTAAACACATATGCCCTACTGGCCTAATTCACTATTCCTTTGAGCTCAGCTTCAAGAGCTGGTTTTCAGGATTGATTGACATTTACTATCCTGGAGGCTGCCAATTATTCCCTGTGTGAGATGGGAACAATAAGAACCATCTGCTGGAGCAGTGTTGTGTCTTTTTGGCTGAGGTCGTTAGTGCAGGGGTCCAGAGATAATTATGATTCCCTGTCACAAAGACTAAAAGATGTGAATGGATTTTATCCCACCACCAAGAAATCACCAGCAGATAAAGTGTCTGAAGGTTGAAAAGACTGTCAATTTTAATCATTACAGAGCAGGTCTTTGCAACCCTGACACCCTTGGTACAGAGCTAGTATCTGCTTAGGATTTCCACCTGCCTCTCACAGTTTTATATGTGGATTGTCACTGGGAGTTAGCTAGACAACAATACATAATCACAATATATAAAATTCACACTCATACTTTGTATGATTCATGGTTTTGTTTATAAATTTCCCTAGAAAATTATTGTTTTCTAGACAATTCTTAGTAATATTTGAGAGGAAATAAGACCACAAAGAAACATCTTTCATGAACAAAACACATGTATCTTCTTTGCTTAGCTGAAGAATCCATTTAAGTTGGATTAAAGGGAAGAAAGAAGGAATTATTTAAGGAGAAAAGGAGAATTATAATATATCAGTGCTCTTCAGTGGTAATGATAATCTTTATTTTTAATATGCATAGAATGGACTAGATGGCCTCTAAGCTCTCATCTAACTCCAGATCTATAATCCTATGTGTTAAGACTCGAATAAAGGCAAACCAAATGGGAGCAAGAAGAACATATCATCTCCATCATCCTATGGGCTACTCACTGAAAGATGCTTTCAGGGAAGTTACAGAAATGACTCTAATGTGATACTTTCTATTTTGAAAAGTAATTATTTTGTTTACCTTTGCATGTGTTCAATCTACCTATATAATATACACACTTGATTAAAGAACTATAGTGATAGTGATGACCATTTCTAAGATCCATTGAACATGAAAAGCATGAAATCCTAACTTACTTTTTTATATTGCTTTATGAGGAATTTTCCTCACCAAATTGATGTGAAATCAGTAAGGTTAGCATCATTATCCTTGTTTTATAGATAAGGAGTCTAAGACTTATAGAAAGAGGTTCATTTGCCCATGTCTATAAGACATTAAACATTGGTGCTGGAATTTCAGCTCAAGTCTTTGGACTCTACCATTAATACTTTTTTTCCTTCTACATAATTCTACCCTTCTCTGCATATGTATAGTTTTACACTCACTCATTCCTGGGGAAGTATACTGGAAAGATATTATATCTGTAGCTTGATTAAATTACATTTTAGTTTAATACAAGCTCTCTCCTATTTTCATTATCTCATTGCCACTAAGATGTGTGTTGGGCTATTTTACTTAATTGTGGCTTTGGGTGACCTGGCTGTAGGACTTTTTCCTCATCTTGTGGAGCTCTGATACTTGGATATATGATTTATGAGGGGAATGTTTGGCTAGGTGACCATAAACATATTGCTATACACTGTACAGGGAATATAAATATTAAAAACAAAGTCTGAGGTGGGAGGGTGGGAAGGAAGATGGTAGAGAAGTCAAAGAAGTATATAATGATTGCAACTGAGTAGTAAGTGAGATATCTGGAATTTGTCAATCCTGTTTCCCTCCTTAAATGGAGGAATCTTTGGCTTCTACTCTCCAAATCAGAGGAACAGAGGATACTGATGCCATATGGGTAATCTTGTAAGATAGTGGGATTTCCCAATGATGAACTTGGTAGGAAAATGATGAAAAAAAATGAAGGTGAAGGAAATGTAGTTAGGGTCAGTAAAATAATCAGCAATTCAACAAAACCTGAGAAGTAGCTAGTGCTGAACTTGTCAAATCTTTCATCAGAAACTAACTGTATAAACAAGGGCAAATAATCTCTATGCCTTAGTTTCTTAATTTACAAAATGAGGAAGTTGGACTCAGTTACTTCTAAGGTACTGTCTAGCTGTACAAATGATGACTCTATGTTCAAATTACATTTTTGAACAAGACAATAGGAATTTCCTTGTTTTTGTATGCATAAAGTACTTGGATATTGGAAAGGGTTCAACTTTGGCCATTGCAGATTAATGCATTATGAGAAATATACTTCCTGTGTATATTTTCTGTGGGATTTGTTATTTTCCCAGGCTTTATTTGCTGCTTTTCATATATGACATCATATTGCCAACATCAGATTAATAAATTTGTGTTATTGGTCAAAGGTTCAAAGCAGAGTGGGTCTAGACTTTTCATCATTCCATCATTTAGTATAAGAAATACAACTAAAATACAGTGTCAACAAATGATTAAAGCAGATTGTTTAAAAGTGTAAGAAATCTGTTGGCAAGGTGAAGATTACTTTTACAGAATAAGGGATTTAGAGTATGAGTTGAAAGGTAGGATTAGTTGGGGGTTTTTCCTTAAATATTGTTAATTCAATTTTTGGCTTGGTAGATGGAGTATAGCAAAAGATGTCCTTCTAAGGATGTACTATTAGCAACTATTAGATTATTTCTATGGTTAATTCAGGTACATCAAACTGGGACTGGGACTAGGCATAATAAAAGCAGTTTCTTAGGATCAACATCAGTTATATATTTATAAATGTCCCTATTTTTAATGCCAGAAAAATCCAATATATATATATATATATATATATAAACATACACTCACATCCACACACATATAATGTTTAGTCAAACTACAGCAAGGACTCAAAGCTGATAAAAGACACTTAATGGATGAGGAGGGCAGGACTATGATTTTTCAGACTTTGTTTATAAATTACCTTATCATGGCATTGTCCTTGCATTTCCCTGGGCCTGAGCCTTAGTTTCCTCATTTCTATAAAGGGAGGATTGGGCAAGATAAAGGTTGAGGATGGTTCTTCTTCCTTTCTTCCCTTACTACAAATGTCTGTGATTCTATCTTTTCCCTGAACTTTTTTTAATATCCTAACCTTTCACCTTAGAATCAATATTGAATATTAGTTTGCAATGCAGAAGAGCAGTAAAGTTGAGGCAATTGCCCAAAGTCACTCAACTAAGAAATGTCTAAGGTCAGACTTGAACCTAAGACCTCCACCCCTACCCCATCATGAGGCCTGGCTCTCTCTCCACTGAGCTACCTATTTGCCCCTTTCTCCCTAATCTGTACACTTCCAGGCTCCTCTCACTTTCATCTAGCCTATACATTGCTATTAGACTAATATTCCAAAAAAGCCCAACCATTTTTAACATGCCACTCTAGTATTTAAAAGAAAAAAAAAGTATTGAATACTTTTAACTATAGGACTACATTTATATTCCTTAGGCTGGTAGTTAAGGAATTCCATAAATGGGCTCTATTCCACTTTTCAAACCTTCTTTCTTTTTTTTTTTTAAGTTTTTTTTAAAATATATTTTATTTGATCATTTCCAAGCATTATTCATTAAAGACATAGATCATTTTCTTTTCCTGGGTAGATCCTCTGGGCATTACATGTTTTCTTGATTTGAACCCATTGCTTTGTTGATAATATTTGCATTGGAGTGTTCATTTAAAGTCTCTCCTCTGTCATGTCCCCTCAACCGCTGTATTCAGGCAGTTGCTTTTCCTCGGTGTTTCCACTCCCATAGTTTATCCTTTGCTTATGAATAGTGTTTTTTTCTCCTAGATCCCTGCAAATTGTTCAGGGACATTACACCACCACTAATGGAGACGTCCATTACGTTCGATTATACCACAGTGTATTAGTCTCTGTGTACAATGTTCTCCTGGTTCTGCTCTTCTCGCTCTGCATCACTTCCTGGAGGTTGTTCCAGTCTCCATGGAACTCCTCCACTTTATTATTCCTTTTAGCACAATAGTATTCCATCAAAACCTTCTTTCTAGCTACACCTGAATTGATAGGTTCTACTCTTCACAATAGTATGTTGGCCTTTCTACTATCTGATTCAAGATGGATTTTCAAGCCTTTGCAAATGTTTTTTCTTGGCCTGAGATTGTTCAGTTTTATTTTACTGATTCACATTCTCATGTATCCTAGCACAAATACTATTTTCCCTACAAATACTTCCTGGATCTCAACTCACACATATATCATCCCTCTCCTCTTCTCTTTTCAGGCACTTGAACACATATAGGTAATCAATGATTTATATATATATATATATATATATATATATATATATATATATATATATATATATACACATATATATATGTATATATGGGATTTAACTATATTTCCCACTTAAGAACTATTAACTGATAATGGAAAATGGATACCTTCTCTTCCTCCTTCTTTTCTTGATATTTACCTTCCCTCAACTAGGTGCTTCTTTTTTTAAATTTGAAAATATTGAATTTAATAGAAAATATATTACAATGCAAATAAGTCAATTTATCCATTAGCTTAAAACAGAATTTTACTAATCACATAAAAGGTAAAATTGAAATTCAAGTAGAAAACACAGTTTTTAAAAATTCTGTCACAGGCACTTGAATCAGACTCTTAAGATTTTTTTCACCCCAAATGGAGCCAGCAGCAGCTTTTCATAGGCATATAAAAGATTATACAGTAGGAAGGCTACAGAAAGAGTGGAGTGAAGGTGTAGCAGTCCTATAGTGGAGTGAACAATGGGGGAAGTTCCCATTATCTGGAAGGGGAACAGTGGCATGAAATGTTCTAGGAAAGACTGAATTTTATGAAAGGATGCTAATTTTGGCAAACATATCTGTGGTATAAGACTGGTTATCCCTAATGGACAAAGATCCTAGAGGGCTGGGAAAATAACTGATCTTTTGTGTAGCTCTCAGTACTCAACTAGGTACTTCTTGAACCATTTCCTTTCTTACCACACTTGCTCCCGTTCACTTTATCTATTATGTACCAGGCAGTGGGGAAGATATTAGGAATATAGAGATAAAAATGAAGCTATGCCTATCTTCAAATAGTTTCCATTCTACTGGCTTCTTACCTAGTCTTCCATCCCTAGGATGGAGAATACTCGCATTTTAATGTTACTTAGCTGGTTTATTTGTGTCTGTGCTGTATTCTTAAACTATAAGTCCCTGGAGAATAGGGACAAGTAGGTCTTGCATTTCCTTTGAAGCCTGCTTAGCTGTTAGTAGCTGAAGGATACATCCTAGATACTTAATTAATAGGTACTGTATGAAACATTCTCTTGACCTCTTCCATTAGCTCCCAGAACAACTGCTCTCCTCTATAGACAGCTTTCACAATGATTCACAATTAACTTCAGCAGATGGTAAGCCAGACACTATCACAGTGAGACCTGGGCTATCATGTTCCTTCTTTAAACTCCTACCCTCTACAGGAAACATTTCACCAAACCCCTTTAAATGTTAATATCTTCCCTCTAAGGTTAACTGCATTCTGTGCTGTTTATATTGTCCTGTTGATACATAGTTGTTGCATGACATCTCCACCATTCCATTATGAGCTCCTATAAGGCAAGGACTGTTTTACCTGTCTTCAACTCCCTAGCACTTAACACCGTGCCTGGCACATTATTATTATTTAATAAAAGCTTGTGGATTTGATTTGGTTGTCCTTTCATCCTACCTAGCCACAAGAAGTTCGTGAAGCAGCAAGGTTATTGGTGCTCTATTTTTCAGAGATCTGCCAAATTCCTTTGCATCATCACAAAGATCATGCTGCATTTTCATAGTGCACATCTTGATTTGGCAGAAATTTTCAGTTATAAATGTCAAAAGTAGCCTGTGAGGGATCAGTGCCTGGGAAGTACTTGGGGGTTATGTTGTTTCAAGGTGTATTTTTCTCTAGACACCAAAACATAAAACAGGCTCCCATCGGCATTTCCTTCCTGGACCCTAATGATCACATTCCTAAAATTGGCTTTATTGTCTGATACACATTTGTTTTTACTGAATGAACAGATTTTTAAAAGTGATTTGGAGATTATTCCAAAAAGAAATCCTGCCCTACATTTTCCATCCACAGGACTGAGTCTTAGTTGGAAAAATCCTGAGCTAATTATAAGTAACATTTTTTTAAATCAGCCAAGTTATTAGCCTCTTATACCTTCTCTCCTAGGCTCTTTGACAGTAATCCTCTAACTTGTTGAAGCAGATATCCAGATTCTTCAGGATATCCCTGGTCCTTTTTTCAAAAAATTGATGACATTCCTCATCTTTAAAAAAATATATACTTTTGGGGACAGCTGGGTGGCTCAGTGGATTGAGAGCCAGGCCCAGAGATGGGAGGTCCTGGATTCAAATGTGATTTTAGACACTTCCTAGCTGGGCAAGTCACTTGCCCTTCTTCTGCCCTAGAACAAATATACAGTATTGATTCTAAGATAGAGGTATGGGTTTTAAAATAGAAATAAAAAAATATACTTTAAGTTGTCTAGCAAACCAAAGTATCTACATTTCTAGTACATGCTAATGGGCATTGATGTGTTGCCTTCTGAGGTAGCATTTATCTCTCTGGTATTTTTGGCAGAGGGTGCCTCAATCATACTTCCTAAGAAAGAACCCACAGCTCTCTATTTAGATTCAATTCACCCTGGATACTCAAGATCTACCTCAAAGACTCTTTCTAAGGCAAAACTGAGACTGTACATGCTGAGACTTGGCAAGTTACATGGACTGAGATACAGCAATTGTGTAGTCTAGGGCAGGGTAGAAAACTCTACTACCATTGATGAAAAACTATGGTCCTGTGGGAGTTATTGTCCAGCAGAAGTCTTGAGTTTTCTTATAATCCATGTAGCTTGACTTATCTCAAAATACATACTTAGGTTCCATGGAGAAGATAATTTCTATTGTTAGTAAAAAGTCGTGTTGTAAAAGTATCCTTTATAGAAAAAAAATAAAGGAGAGACAGTAAAAAGTTTTTAAAATATATAGAAAGTTGGCCGGAGACACTTCCTAGCTGTGTGACCCTGGGTAAGTCACTTAACCCCCATTGCCCAGCTCTTACCACTCTTCTCCCTTGGAACCAATACACAGTTTTGATTCTAAGATGGAAGGAAGGGTTTTTTAAAAATATGAGAGAAGTGAAGGGATTTCAGAAGGGGGTAAGAACAAGCTGGAAGTGTTGTTATTATATGATAGATTCCTGGTTTTGTATTTAATCCTCCATTTTTCTTGGTAAATAGAGAATTAATGTTTGTCATGTTTATAATAAAGACAGTCTAGTAGTAATTAAAATGCATCCCTCATTGTGTGTCCAAGCATGTTATGCTATAGGAAGCTGCCTTCCTGGCCTATACCTAGCTCTGACTCTTTTCGGTGACCTACTATTGGTTACATAAGTAACATAGCTTACCTGGGCTTATAGAAGCCAGGTATCCTCCCTCCCAGTCTAGTGTTTGTGGTAATGGCACAGTTTGACTCGTTAAAATAGCTGATTTTTAGTCCAGGCACCTGTATGATGTGCCCTGTGGCTGGATTGAGGTGATATAGTGTGAACAGAGAAAGGAGAGATGCAGAAGATATTTCAGTGGAAGAAATCAAAGCATTTGATTGACCAGATATTAGTGGTATCACAGAGAGAATCGCCTTGGTGATCAGGGGAATACAGTAGAGTAACCAATGAAAATAAGGAGTTTAGGGGGCTTTGATCTGAAAAGGGAAAGTATCCTAAGATAATAGACATAGAGCTTGAAGTTACTTCAGGATCCATCCATCTAATTTTGTAGATGAGGAAAAAAACCCAGAGAGGTCCTGTGGTTTACCCAGGATTATACAAAGAGTAAATGATAGAACTAGGAATCACAGTTGACTCCAAACTTGAAAGCCTTTCCACTAGCTGATATTGTCTTCTTTAGGTGAGGAAATGTGTTTTAGACAAGCTCAATTTGTAAGAGGACTGTTAAAGAAAGCTGTCCTCCAGGCAGCTGGAGATCTGGAACTCACACTCTGAGAAACGGGTCAAAGCTCCCAGGATATAATTATCAGGATAGAGGTGGTTGTTAAGCTGTGACACAATGTGAAGGGAAAATGTTAGGGAATACCTGCAATTGGACAATGAGAGGAGAAAGGTGGCTCAGGTAAGAAGATAAAGAAGTGAATACAGCAAATATATTGGAACTACTAAGGAAGTCCAGAGGCTTGAGAATGATGTTGAGCTGGGGCCAAACACATAACAAAAATGAAAAAGCAAGGAAAAAGCAAAAACTATTCAATTTGGCATTCAAATTGGACTTTCAAGAATTGGGAAGTGAAGAAATCATGTCATAGGCAAGAGATTAGTAGGTAATAGATATTGAGGAAACAAAAATTGGGGATAAGTAGTGAGAAGAAAGGAGGAAAAAGAATGTCAAGTAGACATTTTTGTGATAAAGAAAGATGGAGATGTGTAAAGGTAATGGAGAGAGGGAATCACATACCCCTTTTTTGATACCATAGCCCCAAATACTTAAAGCAATGTTGTAATCTTATACAGAAAATAACAACATTACTGAATGAATAATGATGGTAATAAGCTTAGTATATTTATAAAATTACTTCAACTACCATATCAATCTAGTTATATAAGTAAAAATGTATATAAATGTATTTTAAAATATAAGTTGAAGTATTTCACTCCACATGAAGAAATTTAAAATATTGGGTTATATAGAAAATATATCCTTCAATATCTCTTCTCACTTATTCATGGAATGGAAATCAAAAGTGACTTATTTTTCTTTTCCACTCCTAAAATAATTGTTTGAGTTAAAATTAATTAGCATGCAAATTAATGAAGGAAAAATCATACATACTGAGTTCTAAATATGAGCCATGATCTAGCCCAAGGAGGTGGGAGCCATTGTTGATATATCTCCGAAAATATCCATATAGTGTTTTACTGTAGCTCAAGTCATCTTGACAAATTTGTTTTTGGTACTTCTACTAATACAGATTGTAATTCCTCCATACATCATCATTTTATACCCCACAGCAATAGAAGGTATTTACTTAAGTGTATACCTGTGGTTTGTCCCAGTTATTTTCTTGAAGTAAGTTCTTTGAGAACAGGGACCAATCTCTTTCTTAGCTTATACCTACCACAGTGTCTGATTAACAAAATGTTTGTACAATTAAACTAAAATGGCAAAATTTGTTTTTCTTTTCCCATATATCAACCATTGAAGCTCTTCCCATTATGCTGAGATCTCATTTTCCTCTCTGGTCATCAGTTTACTCATATATCATAGGGAGACATTGGAATATGGGAAGTCTAAAAAGTAGTATATGATATTATGGTCTAAAAAGTACTATATGATATTATGGTTTAGCCACATCCATACCCAAGCAATTTACCTTCGTAGAGATATAACTATAATTTTTGTTCTAGAAGATTATTATGATTCTGATCATAGCAATAGTAATTATGTTGTGGCATATACAACCCACTATTTGTATTAATGCATTACTTTATATACCATTGTTTACTTTAGATTCTCTCTGCCATTTAGAGATAGAAATGCTCATCTTTGTTATTTTATAAGATTAAAAGCATTAAATTGTTTTTGAAAGATTGAATGCCTTTGAGGTTGCAGAAAATTTAGGTATGAAAACTGAAATGGCTGAATAAGCAGGTAAGGGAAAATATTCTTGATATAAAACTGTTTTGTTTCTGAAAGACCTGACAAGAAAATAATTTTGCACCCAAATCCAATCCATCAAAGATTATATATTTTTTTATGGACAGGGGTAGAACTGGTTTTGTGGAGGAACAAATTTGAATTTTTGTAACAGTATGGCCATACTGCTAGTTTCTTCTATGTCATGGTCCTTGTGAAGCTTTGGGACATCCTATTTTCACTTGTGATCTTTGCAAATATACTACTTACTCTTTTCCTGAACATATTTCCATTTAACAATGGAACACAGGTTGCAGAAAAATTTGGCATATATGCCATTTGCATGCCTCATTTTCTTTGCTTTTGTACTAATGATGAAATTAAATGTATTGAGAAAAGTAAAAAAATAAGAAAATATTGGATTAAGATAAATCAAATAAAAATATCAGATTTACAGTGTTAACTTTTTTTTTAAAGGAACAACAAGATGGAAAGATTAAAAAGCATTTTTTATTGTGATTAGCTAAACTATTCTGGCCATTTAAAATTAACTAAGATTTCACTTCAAACATCTTTGTTGTTCAGTCCCTTGGATTAAATCTCAGTAATGTGTTACACTCTCTATTGTCCCAGTGAATATGTTGACAGATAGTAATTGGGTCACTGCATTGAAATGCCCAGTATAAGCTCAGAATTCTCTTTGCTGGTTGGCATGACAACCATAGGGGTTGATTAAACATGCGCACAGAGGGATAGGGAACCTGTAGTTCTTAAAGGCTGTTAACCAGTAGAGCAAATTGCAAAATTTCTGTTGCTAATTGCAGAAACAGCAGATATTTCCAAGAATTGCATTTTATGTTCTTCTTATCATGTGCTTTTAATGTGTTTCTAATCAGCTGATCAAAGTGAACAAGAAAATCCACCCTGATGAAACCTACACATCAAAATATGTATCCATTAAAATTATGATTTTTATATTAAATATTGATGATAGAAACAATGAAAATTAATAATTGGGTATCCTGAGATAGGAATGAAAAGGATCCTAAAGAATGTCATACTTCAATTGCTACAAACTTTTATTTTTATATAGATGTTTCATTTTCTGAGCCATTTTGTGAAACAAATGGTAAGTGACACATACAGATGGCACATGCAGACATATTGGCACAAAGTGTTGGGCTTTTGCATAGATAGTAGTGCAAGAGCCAAATTAGGGGGGCTTTAGAAAGAAGAAATTGTTGTAAAAAGAGAAACAAAAGGTTTCTCTGATAGTACTCTATTTATACATTTCTTTGTGCCAGGTTATGAGCTACACGAAGGCAAAGATTGTATAAAGATAAACAGAAATTTCTTGGATTGGACCTGTGGTCCACTGAAAACTGTTATCATGTCTCCAGTAGAAGCCTGAAGGAATGTGATTTGGAAGGGCCTACCAATAGAGATACCCCAAACCCTACTAGTATTCTCTGTTAGTCTAATCTTCAATGATGCCAAGCATACATTCAGTCTGTCCTACTTCTAATGGGGATGGGTACAATAAATACAATTTTGTGGCAACTACTCCCTTTTGTTTGACATAGAATTATCCTCCCTTTCATTCATCTTAAAATGACTTCTCTTAAATATTAGAGATGTCATCTACTACTTGGCTTTTGGTGCTTACTCTATGTCAAAGATTTATAAATATATGAACTTCCATCATATTAATTGAGGAAGAAACCATTTTTGATAGATAGACAAAAGATAGGAAGAAATAGTTTCTGAAAAGAGAAATGCAAACTATCTTATCAATTCAGAAATTTCCTCCAAAACTACAGACATAATTCATTCATATCTGTTCATTTTGTGTTACTCTTGACTGTGCTTTTCTATAAGTGTACTAGAGGTTTTCCGTACTTTCTCTTAAGCTCATGAACTTCCCATTAGACTGGCAGCCTATCTATCATCTCTCTCTTCTCAATGATACCAGCCTGTCTTCTCTTTTTATTGTACACTTGCTTGTTGGCATCTTTTGTTCCTTTTCTTCAGAGTTCTTCATTGATTCTATGTTATTGCTTGTTCTCAAATACCAGAAGCCTTTCCAGTTTCCTCTGGGCAATATTTATTTTTTATCTGTAAGGGATAAAATTTAGGGTAAAATCTAAAGTTCACAATCATTCAAAGAGTATAATATTTTATTTCTTTCTTGCACATTGAAACATTGGCAAAGCATTAGTATCAAAAACAGGGGTCTTTGTTTTTAATAGAAACAGGTTCATTAAAGGAACTTTGTTATATCTTGAAGGCAATCTGGTATGCTCTCCTTTTTCTGTTCAACAGTGTGCCCAGTAATTGTCATTACTTCTTTTGGGCAACCTATACAGTAAGCTGTCAATAACAACATAAACATATTTCATATCATTTACTAATAATAATTGGATCACTGATCTAAAGCTAGAAGAGACCCTAGAAGCCCAATTCCCAAAAGATAAATGTGAATTAAAACAATTCTAAGTAGTCATCTTATAATCAAATTGGCAAAATAGTCAGGGTTGGAGAAGCTTTGGGAAGTCAGCCACAGTAATACAATATTGGCAAGAAAAAAATAAATAATGTATATGGGGAACATTGATGGCATTTTAAAAAACTTAAAACCCTTACCTTTGGTCTTGGAATCAATAATGTGTATTGGCTCCAAAGCAGAAGAGTGGTAAGGGCTAGGCAATGGGGGTCAAGTGACTTGCCCAGAGTCACACAGCTGGAAAGTATCTGAGGTCAGATTTGATCCCAGGACCTCCTGTCTCTAGGCCTCACTCTTAATTCACTGAGCCACTCGGGTGCCCCCTTGATGGCATTTTTGATCAAACAGACATTTCAATGAGGGAACATATTTCTTTTGTCTGTTATATAATAGATGTTCAATAAATGTTTGTTGGCTACTCTCAATACAAAGAGTAAAATGTTACATATGCTTCCCTCAGTGTTTAGCTATACTCTAGCAACAGCTAAAAATATTTGACAGAAATGAATCTTCTGAATATTATTTTAAAAAGATAATTAAAATGTCAATATCATTTTAGCTAGAGAATTTACTGATATGTGATAAAGACTGAGGGAGGTCATAGACAGGAATATCCCATTTACCTGCAAATATCTATAGTAGCACTTTTTTTGTGGCAGCAAAGAACTAGAAAGAAATAAATGGCCCTTAATTGGGTAAAGGTTAAACAAATTGAACTACACAAATGTGATGGCATATTATTTGCCATAAAAGAAACATCACATATAAAGGATTCAATGAGGCATGGAGAAGTGAACAATAACTAAGTAATTGCCAGGAACAAAACCAACAAAAATTCCGAAGCTAATCCCTATATTATTATGGTGATCAAGAATTTACTCTAGAAAACATTTGATAGATTGCACATCCTCTTGGTGAATGACTGAGTGTTGAATATTGTCAGATTTCATTGTCATATTGATTGGTTTTTTGGAACTGTTTTTTTTCCCCTTTGTTGATGTTGTTATTGTTATTTCAAGGGACAGCTATGAAATAAACTATGAAAAATAAAATATACCCATATACTTTCTGTTTCATGCACATGTATTATTCTGAGGTTTCATCATGACATGGATATGATTAATAAAGACCATGCCAATGAAACGCAGTTTCATATTTCCTACAAATATGAAAGTTGAGTGGGGTCCTGGCAAACAGACTTTGTCTATTCTCCAAGCACCAGGCTAGCTAGATATAGAGAAGCTCATCATCAGAAATGTATCCACCAGAGTGACAAATTTTTAAGCCATGCACACCAATCCAAGAGACAAGAATTATTCAGTAACAGAAAGTACTATTGCTACCATGGGAGAAAACTCCTGCCAAAGGAGATGGCTTTATAGAAGAATCCAACTATATTTATCTCTGCTTATGCATTAAGCTGAGATTGGTACAACTTTGGATGTACTTCTTTATTTTCTGTTTGTTTTAACAAAATCAATATAAAGTAAACCTTTTTCATTTTAGGGAGATTCTTCTCTTTTCTAAAAAGGAAACTATCACATTATATGAATCATTGTTCCCAAGAGTTGATGAAGAAGACATTTTTGGTCCACTGCTGTTTGATAGGGTGGAGATGGTGGTTGCAGTAAAAGTACATTAAAGAATAAGAATAATACTTACATGGCCCTTTGATGATTCCAAAGATCTATACAAATTTGATCTCATTGTATCCTCAAAACATCCTTGGGAAGTGAATACTCTTATTTCCCCCTTTTTTTGAAGATGAGGAAAGTGAGAAATGTTTCACTAAGATATTATTACAAGTTTTGCTACTGTTTAGTTTTAGTTCTCATAGGCAGTGTTTTTTTTAGTGATGTTTCTTGAATCAAATCCAGATTTTTCAGCAACTGTATGATTCACAGGTGCCTTTTCTTTAGTGAGAGAGAGGTTTAGTGTTCATTTTCTGTAGCTCATATCTTAGTTCACATGTGATTTTTGAACATTTGAGGAAAATTTGGGGCATGAAGGAAGTTGCATAATGATGTAATAATAATTCAAAAGATGTAATAGAGGTAATGGGTGGTAGCAGTAGGACTGGGCAGTTAAAACAAAGTGATGATATATTAAATTTCCAAGCTGAATTGGGTATATAATTTGTTTGGGGGATCTTCATATTTGAGTCAAATTATGTTTGGAGCTTGGTTGGCTGAAGATCCTATTTTATGGCAAAAATCCTGAATAAAAGGCTGCTAAGTTTCTATTGTAAGAAGAAAACCCTGAACTACTGAGGGTGGTGATAACATTTATTTGCTGTGAAATGCTAAGGAAAACTTCTGTTTACAAGTATAGTAGTTGTTTTTCTCCTTCTACATTTTCCTCCCCTTTCAGTTCTTTTTCTCTTCCTTCTTTTTCTTTCTCACTCCATCCTTTCTTTTCTTTCCTTATCCTTCTTTATTGTCCTTATGTCTTCTCTCCTCTTGTTTCCCACCTTTTCCCCTTTCTTCCTTTTTTCCTCTCTCTTCCCTGTCAGCTTTTCTATTTCCTCTCTTTTTCTTTCCTCTGCCTCCCTGCCCCACCATTCTCCTCCTAGACCCCAGGAAATGACATGAGGGAAAGTCCTGACATTTTCAGAGCATTTTCTGAATAGGTCTTAAAGAAAATCTCAACTTATTACTTATGCCTTCATTAACCTGTTGTTAAATTTGACATTTAATGTGCCTAACCGGCTTGCAAAAATGTGTTTCTGCTGCCTTTGCACATCCAGGCTTCTACTTCCCTTTCCTATTTCCCCATTCTATTCTTCTAAAATGTTTGCAGAGAGAAGGTATTATTTTCATGGCCTCTCTTTTTCTCTCTACTATGTGACCATAGGAAAAAAAGCTTTACCTCTCTATTCCCTAGTCTGCTAGTCTTTTCTACCCCAACACTTTAGACAGCTCCATTTCTACTTATATTTTGTTTCCTTTCATTGCCATCCTCCCTTCCCCCATTAATGCATAACACATGTTAATGAACATCTTCAAAAGAACAAAAGGAGCCTAGGGACAGAGTGGGAGTGAGGAAGGGGGGGGAGATGGAAGATAAACTGAAGGAGAGGGAGGGGGAAGAGGCAAACAAGAAAGAAAAGTGAGCATGGGGACCTATAGTAAAAGGGAAGGATGAAAGATAGGAAGGGAACAATGTTAAATTTCTTAGTTTATTAAAAGCAATTACTTTAAATAGGCACATTATGCTATATCTGAATGTTTTTAAGAATGACTTCTAAAGAGTTTTTGTTTGTTTGGTTTTTCCATCTCCACCTGGAAAGAGTATTCTCCTTTGAGTTCATTCTTGAACATGAAAATGGGATGTTTTGATTGATGTTTAGTAGTTTCTAGGTCATGTTTTTTGATTGTCTACATGGAATGAAATGAGATGATGCATAAAGAATGTTTTGTTGACTTTAAAGCATTTTAATAATGTCATATGGTGGTGGTCTTTTTGGTGATTTTTTCAACAGAGTTGCCACCCAGCAAGGTGACCCTGTTGCAATCTTGGATTTGGGAGTTTGTCCAAAGGCTAGGCTCAACATGAATTAATGGAATTGATTTTGCCCTCCTGTTGCAATGGTTTGACCAGGCACACTGGGTGGAGATCATGATTATGGAAGGATATTCCACAGGCCTGGAGGATGGGAGAATGAGCTTTTTCCCTGAGAGCTAAGTAGATGCTGGGCATATTCACATATGATATTCACAGCTCTGAAACCTGCCTGACTTTGTCCAAGACACTTCATCTCTTACAAGACTCAGATTTTGCAATGGTTAACTGAGGGATTTAAACTATGAGGTCTATCCTAGTCTAATGTCTATCAGTGTAGTGCTTAGAGAGTTGGAATGTCTGCCTTAAATTCTACAACTATAAAATGGAAGTAGTAATAAATCATCTACCTCTCAGGATTTTTGTGAGGATCAAATGAGATAAAATTTTGAAGTATTATTATTTCCTTCCTTCCTTCCTTCCTTCCTTCCTTCCTTCCTTCCTTCCTTCCTTCCTTCCTTCCTTCCTTCCTTCCTTCCTTCCTTCCTTCCTTCCTTCCTTCCTTCCTTCCTTCCTTCCTTCCTTCCATTTCTGGTATGTGGGATAACATAATCATGAAACAAAGGGTACAGTGTCCTAGGTATTTTTGGTTATAAGTACATCTGTTTATGAATTAGACCTTCTGGTTTCATGGAAGATAACAGTTAAATGAAATAAATGAAATACATATATTTAGCATGTATAAAATATTTGCTTATATATGAGACAACTATATTTCATATACTATTTTATATATAGTATGCATTTTACACATCAAATAAATGTCTTATGTATATACACATTCATTTAGGTTGAAGCTGATTTGGTGGGTTTAGGGCTTAGGTAAGGGAAATTTGACTTAAAAATTTTATAGGAAGATTAAGTTGATGCTTGTGCACATCACAAAATAGAAAAAGGTAAAACCAGAGACAGAGAACCTTAAGGGGCTATTTTAGGAGCATAGCGATTAAGTAACCAAAATAACTGATTGTGGTAATTGAAAGAAAAGGGATTTATATGGAAACTATTAATGAAGAAAACTTATTAAGATTTGATGACTGAGTGAATTGGGGAAATTAAGGGAAATATCAGATCATTCAGGGATTTTGAGTCTAAGTAATTAGAATGATGGGTCCAACTGATAAAGATAAAGAAGTCAGAAGGGTGAACTTATCTTATAAACAAAGTAAAGAGACAACTAGCCTTTAGTCCTCAGTGGGACATCAAAATAGAAATGTAACTGGAAACTTGGAACTGGAGTTTGAAAGTACAGTCTAAGAACCCTGAGAAGTAGAGAGGGACCAAAGGGAAGGCAGAAATGGGAGATGTCTATATTACTGTTTGGGAGTTAAAGACAAGAAGAAGAGAGGTGATGTGATGAGGTAGAATGTGTGATAAGGAAAAATGATGAGTGAATTGATTTATTTCATTAAAATTGGGTGAGGTCATGAGAAATGGAAAAACTCAACTTTATTTCTCCTGGTGATGGAAAGGACTAGATTTGGAGTCAGAAAACTTAAATCCAAATGTTGGCCCTGAAACTTACATTCTGAACTTGGGCAAGTAATTTTTCAGGGTTAGATTAGAACTCTAAGGTCCATTATAGTTCTGAATTCCATAAGCCTAGAAGGAAATAGCACTGTTCCTCTCTTCTTCCCATCCTAAACATCACTAGGATTGATTAAGAATATTGAATAGTAGATGATTTCTAGGGGTGTATTGTAAGAGTTGATGAAAAGCACATACCACTTAAAGAATACATTGAAACTCTTTTTTTCTTGGATGACTGTCTAACACTTCATTTTTAGGTATACCAAGGTGAAGAGGAGTTATCAGTTCTGTCTGTTTCCAGTGGATCTGTTGAGCAAAGGATGAGCTTGGGGGAGAAGTAGAAGAATAATTATTATTTCTACCCCAGTTTCTATTTCAGTAGTGAAGGAATTAGGAATTCTGACCATTTATGGAAGCTATGATGCTTATTCAAGATTGCTTATCTTTTAATTTAAGCAAAAGTCCATATGAATTAAATGGAATATTTTCCAGTGAAGAATTGGTCATGAAGTAATGCTTGTTTATACATTATTTTTGTGAAATGATCTCAATATACTTCTCAAATGTAAATTAGAAATACTAGCATTTCCAGGTGCAATTTGTTTTTGTTCAACCTACTTGATCACAAGAACACCAAAGTGAATGCCTTTTTTAAAGGTATTTGTTCAACAAACCATTCTCTTTAGGGCAAACAGAGAAAATCCTTTAATGACCTCACATTGTTCAGAACCAGAAATACCAATGAAGAAAACCAGGAGCAGGTATTTATTTTTCCATTTGCTTAATCATGTCGTTTCTACTCTTAACCTATCAGTAATGTGGTTTGCTGAATTCAGGCAGGAGGAAGGTGTTTAGTAAGTGTTTTTCACAGGTGTTTCCAGGTTCTCCCAGTTGCTACTGATATCACCTATATTACATTACCCTCTATCTGCTCTGAATTTAACTTTGTATATATTGAACTTGTAAGTTGTATGGGTCTACATGTATGTATGGGTCTCTTTAGCTATATCTTAAAGGGAAGCATAAATAGATATCTCTAGAATCCTCTACCTACCCTTAATCAGTGGAGACTAATTCTTTCCAGGTAGGAAGGAGGAAATTGGGGCCATGAGGCAGGGTACTCTGTTCTCCTTAGAGAGGGAGTATCTGGCTAGAATTGTATATTTCAGCCCCTTTAAGAGGTTTTTTGTTCTCAAGAAATGATTTTTTATGTTCAAGCTACCCTCCTGATTTCTATCCCTCAGTGGTGGAGGGTTCAGTGCTTTCTCAGAAAGCTTGACTTTGTTCACAGCAAATGCCAGTTACACAGATACTGTCACACAGTGGATAGTGAATAAACTTTTTCCCCAAATCAATAGCAATGAAATCATATTATATAATAGACAATATATAGAATAAATCAATGAGATATGAGAGAGAGAGAGACAAACACACAGAAACAGACAGAGGGAAAGAAATTCTCTTGGTTGCTTTATTCTTTACACAGACTTTGATGATGGATCTCACTGAACCAATAAGGAGAATCTTATGCAGATGTCAAGCTTGGGCTTAGGGTTATGTGTATTTATATATGACTCATTAAAAAGGATGCTCCTTGAAGGAAGTTTTTGATTTTTTTTCCAAGATGAAAAGCACAATAACTACCATGTTTGTTATTGAGCCATTTTTGAGTCATGTCCAACTCTGTGGCCCCATTTGGGATTTTCTTGGTAAAGATACTATAGTGGTTTGCTATTTCCTTCTACGGCTCATTTAACAGATGCAGAAACTGAGGCAAATAGTATTAAGTGACTTGTTCAGAATTATACCGTAAATCTCTGAGGCCAGTTTTGAGCTCAGGAAGAGGAGTTTTCATGACTCTCCACCTGGTGCTCTTTTCACTGTACCACCTCACTGCCCAAACTGGCACATAGAAAGTGCTTAACATATGCTTTTTGACTCTATTCTTTTTGTTTGTTTCTTCATTTGTAAAATAGAGATAACAGTTATTTTTACTACTTATTGAAACACACTCTAAGTCTTAAGGTAATGTGGGTTAATGCATATTATGAGGAAAGTATTTGGTTAATAGATGATTTATTTTTTTCCCCTCTTTATCTCCCTGGAAGGATGATAAAGTACTTTGCTCACAATGGATATACAATACACTTGTATGTATAAATAGGGGTTTCTTTTGGGCTAGCTGTGTTACTCAATAATAGCAATGACTTCATTTACTGGTATAGATTGGCAACTGGTCTATTACTTACCATTTATAGAGGTGTTAGAGGTACTGACAGGTTTATTAGGGATTAGCCTCTAGTTACATAGCTAGTGGCAGGACTTGAACCCATCTTCTTTTTAAAAAATTTTTATTTAGTCAATTTAGAACATTATTTCTTTGTTACAAGAATTGTATTCTATCCCTCCCTCCGCTACCCCCACCCTTTCCGTAGACTACATGCAATTCCACTGGGTATTACATGTGTCCTTGATCAGAACCTATTTCCATGTTGGTGTTTGCATCAGATGAGGATGTTCATTTAGAGTCTACATCCCCAGCCATATCCCCTGGAACTCATGTAATCAAGTTGTTTTTCTTCTGTGTTTCTGCTCCCACAGTTTTTTCCTCTGAATGTGGATAGCATTTTTTTCTCATAGCTCCCTCCAAGTTTGAACCCATCTTGTTACCCCAAAGGTTAGCTTTCTATCTGCCATTTCAAAATGGCTCATTATATGTAAAGGTGCTTTAGTGATATTGTTACTAATGGCCTTATCTGAACTACTTCAAGATATGCAGGTTGAGATGCACCAACTGATTTTCCTATGAGCTCATTGTTTCCAAAGACCCCTGCTACTTTATTATAGATCATAGATTTTTGACACACAAGACAAAAATGAAAGCCTCCTATCTATATTTCCAGAATTCGTCCGTGTTGTCAGCTTAGACAATGACATTTAGTATAAATGACATTTCCCTTATCTTTCTTGGCTGTTGCTATCTTGATTTATGAAATTCACTTCTCCTTCTGGACTTGCCAAAATGATAAGATTTTCAAAAAATTATGAGCATATAAAAATGTTACAGTCTTTTATTCTTTTGGTTTAGCTTTGTAAGTAGTCATGGTAGGGCTCATCTTAATGAGAACACTAATAAAAGTTATTAAAGTTATGCCAATATGCATTAAAGTTATGGACAATAACACTAGCCTAGGATCCACCATTAATATTACCTACCTTCTCCCTGTGGTAAGGATCAGGTGCCATGCCTTTTCAGGGAGTGTACACTGATGTCTGGTATAATATATTTAATTCATTTACTACTATGAGCTGATTACCATCGTAGTTGTCTTTTTTTAAGTTTAGTTGGTGCCCTTAAAGGAATTATTTCCTTGTATAGAGAATAAGAGATGGACAAAGTCAATTAAATACAAAGTATTTTGGGATGTATAGCTTGGCTTGGTGTACAGTGTAACATACCAAGGTAGAACTATTTGTCTTGTTATACAAATAAAATGTTATTGGAATCAGAACAGGTAGAGCTACTTGTAATAAGGATAATTTGGAAAGATTTTCTGTAGGACATTCCATTTGAACTTGAACTTGACAGAGGAGGGTTAAGATTTTAAAAGGCAATAATCTCTGGGTGTTAGGAGGGAAATTCCCAAAGAATTAAAAAAGAGTCAATATGGAAAAGTAATTAGTCTAATTTGACTGGAAAGAAGCTAATTTATGTACATATAGAATGAGAGAGGACTCTCTGACAGTACTTTGGGCCAGAATGTGTGTAGTCTTGAAACTGGACTTTATGTAAGGGTGGAGGGAGAAGGGGACTCATATATTTCTGGGCAAGAGAAGAACATGGTTAAATGAGTGTTTGGGGAATAGTAATCTGACAGCAATATGTGTGATAGATCTATTGGAAAGGAGACGGCTTGGTGACTAGAAGTCCAAAAGGATGGAAGTTGAAATGGTCTAGGGAAGATGGCCGAAACTAGGGTAGTGAAAGGAGCAGTAGAAATGTAAGTTAATAGAATACAGATCTTAGAAGGATGAAACTTTATAAATCACCAAGTTAGAAACATTACAGCAGAAAGAGTGTCCATATTTTATTTTTTATGAATGGAAGATTCTCTGATCATCATAACTGGGAGTTCATTGCTCCATTGCTTGGGACTATCTTTAGCATTTCCAAATGATTCAGAGACGTACTTGCTGCATATATTATTTGTTATATATAATATATGTGCTATATATATATATGTATATATATATATATATATAATCTCTCCATGTTTTCCAACAGCAGTCAATCAATAAGCATTTATTAAATTTTCCTCTGTTGGAAAGAGGGCTTGCAGAATGCTTAGAGGGGAGATAGAATCCAAAGTTGAGAGAAGATGGATATTTCATTAGGTGGAGTTGCAAAGAATATGCATTCTAGTTATGAATGATAACCAGAACAAATGTGTAGCAGAGAACAAGATTGAAATTGAGGAAGAGAGAGTTCCAAGTGTTGGCTGAATTGTTAGAATGTAGAAAAGGAATAGTGTACAGTAGGAATGAAAAAATAGGTTGGAACCATTTTGCGAAGGGCTTTATGTGACAATCTAGGGAATTTTTACATTAACCTCAAAGCAAAGGGATGATGCTGATATTTTTGAGAAGGGGAATGAATGATATGGTCAGCCTTGTGTATTAAGAAACTAATGTTAACAGGTTGTGTAAAGAATTATTGGAGAAAGGAGGGAACTTGGAGCTATAGAGATTACTCAGGAGACAATTACAACAAATCTGGGTTTCTATTCAGTGATCAAGTCAATAAGCATTTATTAAGTGTCTTCTATGTGCCAGGCTAAGTGCTAAGTGCTGGGGATACAGAGAAAGTAAAAAAGAGAAACAAAACAGACCAAAGAAGAGAAAGTCATTCTTTGCTTTCCTGGAGTTCACAGTGTAAAGGGGAAGAAAGACAACATGCATATATGCATGACACAAATAGAGGATAGTGGAGATAATCTACCATTAAGTGTGATCTGGAAAGGATTTTTGTAGAAGGTAGGGTTTTAGCAGAGACCAAGGGAAGCCAAGAATCGGAGATGAGAAGAGAGAGGAGTCTAGTGAGGGATGGCCAGTAAAAACATCAGATGGAGTGTTTTGTGTGAAGGAAACAAAGGAAGCCAAGTAAATGAGTGTCATTAGATTACATATAGGTGGAGGAAGTTAGTAAAAATTCAGAAGTCTAGAAAGTTAGGAAGGGGCCAAGTTTTCAAAAACTTTGAAAGCCATAGATAGGATTTTCTGTCTTTGCTTTGCATGCTGTGAAGGCATGCCTTTGGGAGATACCTAGTACCTCCTTCTGTAAGAAGACATTCTACATTCTCCTACCAAGTGACTGGGGACAGCCTCTTCTTTGGCTGTATAGCTGAAAAAGCAGTTTTTTGAAATCAGTAGACTAGTGCAGCCTCTCTGGCAGTATCTAAAGGACGAAGTTCCATGAGATGTCCAATAGACAATTGCAGAATAAGATCAGAAGATACTTGTCCATGTTCTTATCCACACTGTTAATATAATAGTTAACTTATTATAGGACTGCAAGCTTCTTAAGAAAAGGTACTAAATCTCATTCATCTGAGTTATTCCTCCTTAATACCCAACAAAATGTGCTACATATAGTAGATAATCAACAATGAATAAATATCATTTAGAAAAAAATGAATAGTAAGAAGTCAGTCACCTGTGCCAAATAGAAAAGGAACACAGAAGTTGGTAGTCTTAAAATTAGATGGTCATCACAAATCTTGAATTGAGAAATAACAACATGGCATATATACTACAGGTGTTTAGTCACTTTTAATTTTTTTTTGTTACATTAATATGTGACAACTATTTGGAGACTCCACTATTCTATGAAAGTGATGCATAGAAAAAAATCACCAAAAAATTGTCTTAGAAGCTTCAAGGTGCTGAATTCTCTTGTTAACACTTTGTTCCCCTTGTTGGGCTTCATGGAAATAAAACTTGATATTAATGAGAAAAAATGTGGAATAATTAGTCATCCAATATGCATTTTAATCAGGACTAGATTACTTTAAATGTGAAAGAGTTGATCTCCAAATGAATAATGGTAGAAGTGAGCTCCTATTTCCTCTCCTGGATGCATTCCAGCTGTACAGCCAAGATGGAGAATCAGTCATCCCCTCTTTTGGGACTCCACAGAGCTGGACCCCAAGTAAGTTACTGGTTTAGCACTGCTGTTTGATTTTAGTGGATCATGACATATCTTTACTTCATTAAACAGAGTAACCACAGACATAACTAAAATTACAGTGAATAAAATATAACTTTTAAAAAACTTTTTAAAAAGACATCTATAATAGATGAAAACATCACATGATTAACATAGCTTCATTTTGGTATTTCTTGTTACTCAAATTATCTGACACTTTTGTATGTATACTTTTATGTTTTTTCTTTTGTCATTCCCATTACTTTTAGTGCATATAATTTATTTTGATGGATTTTTAATTTTATACATATCAGATGTTTTTTAAAAAGCTAAAGGAGTATATTTTGACAAGCTGTATTATTCAAGGCAAAGAACACTAGGTCTGGAGTTATAGGTAAAAATCATCTTTCCTTCCAAAGACTTTATCCCAGTGAAAAATATAATGGTTAGGTCTGCATTCAGACTCCTTTAGTTCTTTCTCTCAAATTTAATGGCACTTTTCATCATGAGTCCCTTGGGATGTCTTAGATCATTGTATTGTTGAGAATAGCTAAGTCATTCACAGTTGTACATTGTACAACATTGCTGTTACTGTGTATGATGGTCTTCTGTTTCTGCTCACTTTGCATCCGTTCATGTTAAGTTTTTCCATGTTTTTCTGAATCTTCCCTACTTGTCATTTCATTTAGCACAATAGTATTTTATAAAAAATTTGCAAACAGAATTATAATACAAGAATAGATTAATCAAATAAGTTTTAATATTATTAAACTGCTACTCTTTTTGGAATATAGGTTGGACTCATTTTAAAAGTCATTGGAAAACTTATAGATTTTAATAGTTGTCATTTAAATATTCCTTTAACATTTTTCTTTGGAAAATGGGAAGAACATATGGTCATGCTTTCATAACTATAGATTTGAAGGGCATGTTTTTGAACAATAAACTTTAAAAAATCTTAGATGATTTTTTTTTTTACTAAGCCTTTTAGAAGATTAGAAATCTTTTGGAAATCTTAAACAAGTGTTCATATTAATGCAATCTAGCTTTTGTTGCAAGTTATATACTGGAATCCTCAAATCCATTTAGTTCAATGAGCATAAAGTTCTGTGGAGCAAATATTTTCCTGAATGTTTGTGTTTAGGCTTGCTTTTTGTAAACAAGGAAATCTCTGCCTTTTTGATTCGTTTACAGTGTCAGGAAATACTTAATAAGCTGTTGTGTACAGACTCTTTAGAAAGTAGTTTTTGAAACAAAAACAGGAAGTCATAAGCTTCTAACAGCTGATTAGCTTCCATTTCCTTGAAGAGAAGCTTATAAGTAGATTCTCCATTAGGCAAAATATACTCTCATTATTAAGGGAATTGTCTGTAGCAGTCTTATGAGGTAGAGACAGACTTTCTGGTATGTCCCATTTCACAGGAATTCCATGCTGATGATCCTGACACATGCACAATTCCTAAAGGGAAGTCACAGCCATTATATAATTTGCTTAAGTTACAATTCCATCCTTAAAAAAAAACCAAAAAACCTTTTTTTTTTCCATCTATCTAGGTCATGAAGGTAGAAACTTATGCAAGAATTCTTCAAAGGAGAAAACATAAATGAATATATTATTGAAAATAACAATAAAGCCACTCAACCAATTGAAATAATTATCTAGTTATTAACATGAGCAGCAATGGTTTAAA
The DNA here is from genome assembly GCF_027887165.1 of Monodelphis domestica. NCBI lineage: Eukaryota > Metazoa > Chordata > Mammalia > Didelphimorphia > Didelphidae > Monodelphis > Monodelphis domestica. The sequence continues at coordinate 220,709,737 of NC_077232.1, read as the reverse complement.
TAAGTATATAAAGCCGTTAAGACCTCTATCTTAGCCTCTTTGTCCAGAAGATTTAAGTTATTATACAAGGTCTCTAAATGCAAGGAATCTATGTGACTAAGAAAGCAAAGGAAAATAAAACTTAACCCGGTCCAAAGTTATGAGGCAAAAATGTTGCATGGACTTAAAAAGACATTTTTTGAAATTCAATAGAATTTTTCTTTGGCAAATATACAGCTTTATTAAGGAAAAGAGATTGACAAGATAAAATTCATGTCTTAGAGAGAAGCAGAACCTCATTGCAAGCAACACAGAATAAATTATTGCAAAACAGTTCCTTCTTATGAAATGCTGACCCTTGTCCTGGATCCAAGGTCAGTGATTGAATGGGTTATAGGTTGAATAAGTTACAGATGCTGAGAGACTTTGTCTACACCTGACTTTTCTGGCATGGTTTTCAGTTTTGCCTTCATGAATCAGCACAGCTTAGTCTTTCAAAATCAGAGTTTCTTTTGCTCCATCTGGATCTCCCCCACTGATCAAGGTTGTGGCTAAGTCACTGTTTGGGAGCCAAGTAACATGATAAATTTTCTTTTACATGAGAAAGGCGCACATTACTTGAATTTTCCATAAAATTTACATATAAATTGACTGAACACAGGGAGCAAGTTATTGCAGAAGAGGACAGTCAGGACTGTTTTGTGGATCTTGAATCTCCATTTTATATAAGGAAGGCTTCTGTAGGCCAATAGTGTAACTCTTTGTAAGGAAACCCTTTTTTAAAATATTTAAATCTATCTTTTGTCTCTCATTTTAAAAATTACCAAAGTTCCTTATGCTGTTATGTGTTCATTCTCCTATTATGTTAAATGCATTATACATATATATGTGTGTGTGTGTACATGTATTTGGCTTTTTACTGTTTGATGAGTCTCTTTAATTTAATGTTATATGACTACTGCTTTTGGGGGGTTATATATTTGCCTCAAGGTTTCTAGCTCATTCTGTCTACTCCGAATGACATTTATCTTCTCTTACTCTTTACCCCTTTGTTTCATTCTCCTGGGCTATGGAGAGACCTAATACTTCTTATTTACTCAGTATGTTAATCCTAGGTAGAAGAAAAACATGAAAGACAATCATTTTGAAGTGTTTTCATTACTTTCACCTTGTTTCAAAAAGGAATCTTAAATTGTGTTGTTAAAAACTTAACATTGTACACAATCACAACCAAACTTGTTTAGTAACAACTTAAAACCAAATCAATAGATTTCAACATTTAACATAAGATTAAAAACCTCTTTAGGACTGTTACTTTTTTCCCTTTCATTATGGTTTGATTTTTAAAGCAAATGATGGATTCCTGTCTTTTTTGGGGGTAACCAGTATATTAGGTGGTTGATCTTTATAGATTGTGGTGATGTGGAATCAGATCTGCCACCCTCCTCTCTTCTCTCTCTCCTCCCTCCTCCCTTCTCCCTCCCCCATCAGTTGGTCTCTTCATTTGGTGACACTGGAAGTCAGATCTGAGTGAGTTTCCTGATATATCTGATAGATAACCCATTCTTTGAATAGTTAGAACAAGGGGTTTATTTAAGGAAAGGGGAAGGGAAAGGAAATTGGATGGGAGAGAGGGTTTAGGTTTTCCCTGATCTTAAAATAACCCTACATTAAAGAATAGTATAGTAGAGTCTTGAATGAAGGGATATGGCTAACAGGATTGAGGATCTTTAAGTCACTTTTATACAGAAGAGATAAATTCAGTAAGAAGAGGATCTCAGTCCATATTCCTTCCTGTCTCAGGAGATATTGGGTTCTGACTTTTAATTTTTTTCATAGAAAATCAAAGGGGCATTAGAGTTTACCTTTTCCAACTTTCTTATAGAAAAGAGTGAAGTTTCAGGAAAGAATAACTTATTCTATTCTATTTTAAAGTCATTTTGGAAAATGCAGACAATATAGGTCTTTCTTGGATGTCAAATATCTTGGTTTCTCTTCCTGGAATATTTAGTTACTTGTTTTAAATAGTGATACTATCGCACGGTTTCTTTAATTTCCACCTTCCTCTCATTTCTAAATGATCTCAATTTCTAAGAATAATATGAAAGCAACATCAGACAAATAAGTTCTGATCATATTACTCCTCTGAAACTTTCAAAAGTTTCCACTGCCCAATTAAAAAAAATACAAATTATTTTGCTAGCATGGTCCCTTCTGTCTGACTTGAACCTTTTTCATTTTTATCCATTACTATTCCCTTTTATACATTCTACCATTCTCTTTTTTGATATCTTCTGATACCACATTTTACTACATTTAACTTTTCATGGCTATAAAGATTCTTCACACCTCTCAGCTTATTAAATTCTTTTCTTATGAGACTAACTCTTTCATACAACCTTCCCAGAAAAGATTTATGTGGAGATTGTGAGGTAAGATAGTTGTTTTTGAGTATTTAAACATCTGTCCTGTGGTAGAGGGATTAAATTTACATTTGATCACAGAACTTTTTTTTTTTTGCACAGGTTGAAAGCTACAAAGAAAACAGTTTAAGCTGATATCTGGAAAAATTTCCAAATAATCAGAGTTGTCCAAAAGTGCTATGGGTTATCTTAGAAGTTAGCAAGCTCCTTGAATACCTTCAAGTAGAGGCTAACCAATCACTCATCTGATATAGTTAGAATTTCTTTGATATATAGGTTGGACTAGATGGCCATTGGAGTCCTTTCCAATTCTCAAATTTCATGATTCCCTCAATTGGAATTCTTGTTCATATCTTGGATTTCAATCCATTTGATCTCCTCTGTGCACTTCATCATATTCTACTTCATGTCATACTGGTGTACATATAGAAAACTATAAGAGGCTTGAGGGTAGGAACTGTCTTTCTTCTAGCACACATTTTATTACCCCAGCACTTAGCACAGTGCTATGCATATACTCAATCACCTCTTGGTGAACTGAATTGGGAGACTAGAATAGTAGTTAGACATATATGCGACTGATGTGTAGTTGGAGACTTTGAAATGTGCCTTGTAATGATTAGCTAACATCTCTAACTGGACCAAACATTTTCCTTGCCTTTAAAATTTTTTTTTTAATATCAAAAGACTCTGCTCAAGGGCTGTGTCCTCCATGGAGCCTTACTTAATTCATCATAGGATCATAAATCTAGACCTGGAAAAGATCTTAGAGGCTAGTAGAAAAATTGGGATTTGAACCCAGGCTTCCTTGTTCCAAATCCAGCATATTTTTCACAGTACCCTTTTGTCATTAGTCACTAAAAAATATTCATTAAACACTTAAGAGATGCCAGGCACTAGGCAAAGACTTGTGGATACAAATAAAGGCAAAACCATTCCCTACTCCCAAGGAGTTCAGTCTAAATCTAAATACTTTCTAATACTGAAAGTATTTACTTCCTCCATTCCCTAAGAGTAAATATAGGTCAGATTTTACTATCCAAAGTTGTGTCACTGGTCTTTTCAAGTTCCTTGAGTAGGGCTCTCCCCTCAATCATACTGTTTCCATGATCTACTTTGAAGAAACCTATGCCTTAGAGACCACCACATCATTTCTCTCTTTAATTAAGCTGCTACCATTTTAGTTATGAAGAGACTGAAATAACTACAAGCCTCCCAACACACTCTGGCAAATTTAAAGTTAAAAATATTAAGTGCAGAGTGGATGGGTGACCCTTGTAAGGAATGCTAAACCAGAGGATTCATCCTCAGAGATGAGTTAGCTTCTGTATCTGTCCCTTTGAATCCTGAGATATCATGATTCTGTGATGAACTGGAATCCTCATATCAGTGAAAAATACATACAAGGATCTCATCATACCATGTTTTTAGAAATAATTAATGGGAATAGACTTATAGAGCCTGTTCCTTTAGAACATCTCAATAAAAATTTAGCCATATTTTGATTTATTTCCTAGTTCTAATTAAAAAAATCTAATAACTTGATAATGATTCCTATGTTAATAAATAAGTATGTCTATTAATGCAATCCTACAAATATTTATGGACACTCGTTACTAGAAGAGGATGCTTTTCTCAGTTAATTAAAGTTGAATCTGGGAGAAGGAAAAGCTAAGCCTTCTTCTGTGCTCTAATTGCTACATATTATCTAGGGTCCACTGTAGATCAGAGCACTCTGGCTCTACTTGGATTGAGACATGATTCCCAACTCAACTGAAATATTGCAGGAGCTCAGGAGCAATTTAGATATGACACAAAGATACCCCAGAGTGCCTTTTATAAGCTTCTCTCCATTAGAAACCTTCTGAGCAGAGTCAGCTTTTTTATAGCTCAAATGTTTTCATTGTGACTGTACATGATCTGTACCTGTCAAACAAAACCACCCATGAAATTGGAGTGCTCAGTCCTGGCAGGAAAACTGACATAGGGGTGAACTGTCCTCAGTTTGATAAACATTGGCATTTGAAGTCTATAGGGAAACACAAACATGTTTTAAGACAGACAGAAGCCTGGTCCAAAGGTCTGAACACTATGTTGTTGTTGTTTTTAATGCCCATGCAGTCATGCTCTTCCACCAAAATCATATTTTCATTTTTTAGAGGTTAGTTTAGATTCTCAATAATGATTCCAGAGGAGGGAAAATGCCAGCAAGATCCAGGAAGTATGGTACAGTAGAGAGATCACTTACTTTGAAGGCAGAGAATCCAAGTTAAAATGCCAACCCCTTTCCTGTTCTGTACTTCAATTTCCACATTTGCAAAATGGAAATAGATGAAGTCATCGCTATGGTCCTTTTCAGTTATACATCTGACTACATGTTTACATACTTAATTATGTTTACTGGAAGATTTTAGAACAAACTTTTACTTTTAATTATTTCTTTAAGGAGGGAAAACAGGAGATAGAGGGGCACATGCTAAATCTGGAATCTGAGGACCTGGATTGAATGGATTCTTCACCATTTACTTCCTATCTGAGCTGGAGCAGATAACAACCTTCTTGAGTCTCATTTTCTTCAGCTGTAAAATAGAGTTGAACCTATGATGCTCTGATGATCTATGTTGAAAGACTTCATATGTCCTGTTGGTAGGCTGTGCCCATGATCTTATGGCTGGCAAATGAGCAAAGATATTATTCAGATACAGCATGTCCACAGACTAAGCCTTTTAAGGGTCCTGAAATGCATCAAGGGATGGAACAACGTTAGTCCTGAAAATGTTGATACTTAAAATATCAAAAAACAAAACCAAAAACCTCCTGTCATGTAGTAAGCTTTTTGGGGGTGGTTAGATTCTCTTTTCTTCCCTCCTGCATGATTATTCTTAATTGAGCATAATGAAGATAAATGTTGATTTTTATAATCTTCTGAGTAAAAATAATGTTTTTTCAAATGTAAAGTTTTAAAAACATGATTTTGTGGTTTAAAACCATTCAAGGTTAAGAACTTTAAGTGATTTGCAAAATAATATGGTGGTTATTAGTACTTCTCTAATGGTCCCTTAGGCATTCTCCCTTTAGAAATCTTATTAGTGATTCATAATCATTATGTAAAATTTTCTTTTGCTTCATATATGTAGTGTAATTACCATCATTTTTATTCCCTATTTCCCAGGAGATATATACTTTGCACTGACTGCTAGTCTATTACAGCGTTTTTACCCTTATATTTAGAAGTCCTGTAATGGGATTAGAATAGTTATGACATTTACTCATTATTCAGATCCCCTTAGTTTCCTCAGCTTAGTTGAATGGATAGATTGTCCAAATTTTTCTGGATAAGAACCAAACAGAAGGCTTCCTTTGCCAAAAGAACTTCATGATTTACAAGCCTTAGGAACTCAATCGAAATAGTAATAATAATTAATCTTCTTTTGGTTTCATGTTTTTGTTTTTTTTCTAGTTGTGTCTGATTCTTTGTGACTTTCTGGGGGTGGGTTCTTGTCAAAAATAGTAGAGTACTTTGGCATTTCCTTCTCCAGCTCCTTTTATAGACAAGGAAATTGAGGCAAATAGTGCTAAGTGACTTGCCCAGGTCATACAGTGTGTCTGTAAGTGTGTGAGACTGAATTTGAACTCAGGTTTTCCTGACTTTAGATACAGAACTCTATCCACTGTGCCACCTAGCTGCCCTGAGTAATAATAATAGCTAGCTTTAAATATTGTCTACTATGTGCCAAGAACTATGCTATACACTTTACAAATATCCCCCTTGATCCTCACAGCAGCTTGGGAGAGGTAGGTGTTATTATTACCCCCATTTTAGAATTGAGGAAACTGAGGCAGAAAGAGGTTTAATGACTTGCCCAGAGTTGCACAGCTACTTAGTGTCTGAGGCCAGATTTGATCTCAGGTCTTCCTACTTCCAGGTCTGGTGCTCTATCCACTGTACTGCCTACTGACTGGACAGGCTGTCACAATGTAAAAAAGATGAAAAAACTTAAGACCTCAAAAAATTTTAGTCATTTCCTTTGTTTTCACTATTTTTTGAAAATAAGTGAACTAAAGCAATCCTTTTATTTTAATTTATTCTTGGAAAACATTTAGGAGAGGGATAGGGCAAGATCTTTATTTTTCCCTTAACAATGGTAATTTTTTTTCTCTCTGTGATAAAATTACATTTAGTAGTGGTATTAGGCTCAATGACAAAAACCTGTAAAGAGGTTCTGAGAAGGTTAGAGCCTGAAGGTACCATAGAGGCAACCAACTTGAAGGCCAAAGCCAATTCTTCATGTATAATAAGGATTTTTCAGATGAGGAAGCTGAGTAGAGGTGTCCAGTGACTGGTATAGCTAGGACTAGTTCCAAGGTCTCCACATCCATTTCAGTCTTCTGTTCATCATACTATTCAGCTTGAGTGCTATTCAGGGGAAAGAATACCAGGTTTGAAGTCTATAACCCAGAGTAGGAATTCCAGTTCGACTAAGTGTGCTACCAAAGGGAAAGTGTTCCTTCAATAGAGTCTCTTCAGGCTATAAAGTCCTTATCTATAAAATGAGGTAGTTAAACCAGATGATCTTTGATGTCCCTTGTAGTGTTATTTCTTATGACCTCTCTCCTCCCGAGTTCACCAAGACAAAATGTGATATAACAGTGGTTATTTTGTTGTCAATGAAATAAATGCAATATGGTGGAGAGAAGTAATGATTTGTAATCAGAGGACATGCGTTCTTTACTTATGTGTATGACCCTGGACAAGTGACAACTTCATAGTCTTGTTTTCCTCCTCCATAAAAAGAGCAATTTGGTATAGATGACTCTAAGGTACTCTAAAATGTAATCTATTGACTTATTGGCAGCCATTGACACATACGTGCCATATGTGCATAGGAAAAAAAAAGGAAAAATAAGCAATTAAAAAAACATGACAACCTTTTCAAATGTTCTTTGGATAGGCTATTTATTGTCCCTAACAAGGATGTTATCCTTATCTAAAGAAGTAAAGAAACCATTTGGTTATAAAAAGAATCAGCCTCATGACAAGCTTCTTCTTTGGTGACCCCTCGTGAATACTAACAAGTTATTGGAATTTTTAGCCCATACGGTGAATCTCAACTCACTTAATGATTCATTCTCTCATTAAATTCTCCACATAATGAACGGTTTTTCCCTTGTCCTTATAAATGTGACAAGTGCATTAAAAAATAATGAATGGAATTTTCTACCATATCCAAAGAAAGGGCCTTTGAAACTCATTATCTTTAAGAGATTAATAAAGACGTCAAGTATATTTTAATATATTTTTAGCACATTCAAAATGCAACATATTTTTCTTTAAGATGAAGCACCATTCTTTGGATTTTGTATGCTGAAACCCTTTTGTCAGCTGATAACTACAGCAACCTCTCCAGCTGTAACCAGGTTGCTATGGAAACTGAAGACTGCTTCTAGTGCTACAGTAGTTTAGGCTAACAATAAGGAGTAATAGCCAATCAGAGCTTCTCTTTACATCAAATTTCCAACCTAATAATTATGGATACAGTTAGTCTCTGTCTCATGATTGAAAAAAATTCCACTTTGCTGTAGAATTCACCCCATGTTATATTTTACTTTGTAATAATGAGAGCAATTCCACAGTGCAGTGATGTTTCCTTGAAGAATAAAATTCCCTCTTCCCCTCTGTTTTTTGCATGTTGGTTAAAGATGTTTGCCAAAAGTTAGTACTGATACTCACTCAAATTTGATAATTCCATATATCTGCTATAAATACCTGAGAATGATTCTAGTGAGCTAGAATTTTCAAATCATTCATCAGGCTTTTAGGTGTGGTTTTTCTCTTAACTCTGTTTAACAGATGATGATGTATATTGATTGCATTAGTTGACAATGTGGCAATAATGGCTGTAACTTGAGAATGTTTTGTAATCAGTCAATTAGGATCAAGGCTGCTGGTACAATTTTGTATATAAGTTGATATAGGACGAGAAAGGATACAAATAGTATGAATGATGCCCAATGGAAGGAGCACCCAGTGCATTATATCAAATTACCTGTTGATTGCATAGCCAGATGTTTATCTGGGTTTATGTGTTAACTTCTCTTAGATAATAACTGCCACAACAATTCTGAGGTCTTTATGATCCACCTGTAGAGAAAGAACTGTTGGAAGAGAAATGCCAATGAAAATACATGATTTATCACTTGTTTATTTTGGTTTGTGATTTGAGGTTTTAGTTTTATAAGATTATTCTCTAACAAAAATGAATAATATAGAAATCTGTTTTCTGTGATAATAAATGTATAACCCAGTGGAATTACTTATCAACTCTGGGAGTGGAGAGGGAAGAAGAGGAAACAATATGAATCATGTATCTTTGGAAAACATGGGTAAATTTGTTATTGGAATAAATTTAAAAAAAGATTATGTGCCACAAAGAAAGAATTCCTCTTTTAGAAAAAGAGAAGAGATTTAGAATTGGAAGAGATTTTAGAGGTCATCTAGTACAGTCTCTTGATTTTATGGATGTGAAACTGAAGCTGCAATAACTTCTCCAGAAACACATAGTTAGTAGATAGCAGATGGAAGATCTGAATGCAAGTTTTCTAGACTCTCAACACTCTGGACAGACTGCCTCTCTTACTACTTAAAGTTTGTACCTTCATTGGTTCCCGAGATAGGACTCTTTATAAGATAGATAATTATCAAACATTTAGTGAATGAGTAAAAAATAAATCCTTAATTATCAAAAGAAAAAATAATTAAATGATATCAATGATTAAATAAATACATCTATTCATTCCTAATCTCATGTAACTTCATTTGTCATTGTCTATACATGTGGGTATCTCTGATTTTAGAAACTGCACCCTTTTCCTCAAACGCAGTCCTAAGTTTTGAGTGGATATTCATGTGTAGGGCTTGGAGCTAGACCTGGGGGTTCTTTGGTATTAGGAACTTCCATTTGAAGAGACTCAGCACCAATGTATTCTGACATTCCTTCAGCAATTTATCATTTTAGAGAGTTGCCTAGAGCACTGAAACATATATTGATTTGCCCAATGGCAAACAGCCAGGAAGTAGTTGTCAAAGGAGAAAACTGGACTATGTCATGCTTACACAATATGTGTAACTTATGAAAATTACTTGTGCTTTAACCTGGCTATATTCTAGAAACAATGTGGAAATTCATATAAACCCTCTTGTCCGAGTATATAGGCAAGGTGAAAATGATTTCGACATCAGTTTGGACAAACAGCACACCTTTGACATATGATATGGATTCCTGGTTTCTGATAGTTTTTGTGAAAATCTGTCCTTTCTACTAATAATGATTCCCACCTAACCCTCTCCTCATGAGAGGCTGAGAACCATTTGCAAAGGCTAGAGGGAAGAGGGTTCCATTTGAAAATGCCAATTGCTTTTGCCTCACCCAGTCTCAAAGGAATAGCTTGTTATTTAGTTGCATTTTCACCCCAGTATTTTTAACCAAGCAATCAAGAAACGTATATTGTTCTGTGCTAAATAGGATGATAAACTCTGAGGATACAAAGAAAACAAAACAATATTCCCTGCCCTCAAGGAGTTTATATTCTACAAACTAAGACAGGATTTAAATAGAATAATTCATACAAGATATGTGAAAATTATAACTACAAAGTAACCCTACTGACAAAGTGGATTAGGAGACATATTTATGCCAGACCTGACTCAGAATCCTCCATTAGGTTATAGCTCTATCTTACAACATAAAAGTTAGTGACTAAATAAATAAAATACAAGTTAGAAATCAAAATTAGTAGAAAATAGAAGCCAATCTGTTAATTTGTTAGTCTCTGATAATATTTATTCAAGTGACTAACGTAGGCAAAAGTGCCTTTTAAAGATAATCTACAGTAGCTTGCATTTTTCTAATTTTTATAAATACAAAAGGTGATTATTATTGGAAAGAAATAGCAAAATATTATTTTTATTTGCTTGCTTTTAAACTAGAAACTCCTCAACATCAGTTTTTCTCTGGTGCCTCAGCTTTGTCAGAAGAAATCCTGGCTTTGGAAGATTTGGAACATGGGTCTAATGAAAGATGTGTTCATCAAAGGCATACCAAGGGTGAAGGCATATGAAAAGAAACTTGGAAACTAATTTTAGGTGCTGCAAGTCAAGAAAATCATATGAGTAGAGGGGACTCTCCACACTGAAGTAATTTGAGGCATTGGCTTTTACCTAAAATTGCTTTTTATTTGAACACTAAGAAAACATAAAAGTTTATATGTATAAGTGCTCTTTAAAGAATAAAGAACAATAAATACATGAAAAATACTTTTTAGTAAACTATGTGACCAAATATAAATTTCCATCTTGCAAATGAATTCTTGCTGTATGAATCTGTAAGTGCAAAATGTTAACATTACATATTCAAAAGTAATCATAGGGAAAAAAGAGCCTCTTGATTTCTTTCCTAGTCTGAATACAAATCTCTTAATCTGAAGTTTTGAATCATAATTCTTTTTTCCCTTGCCCCATTTCTCCAGGTGTCTCCTGGAAATGTTCCTTTTGAGCTACAGTCCCAGCAATGTTTTGAATATTGTCATTCATCTTATCTTAATTATCTTCATTTATAGTCTTCACTATAATTTTTGTATCCCTATTTCTGACAGCCCCTACTGTTTTTAATGTGTCACTCAAAGTCAGAAATATACTATATTTGTTTGCTCTGGCAGTCATCTTTCAGAATATGTCTCTTTCTGTTATTTGCCCAGTGCCACCAACCATGAGGCAGACATCCAGGTGGGAAAATTGCTTTTCACCCCATTTTGGAAGACAAATCCTTTTGCCCTTAAAAAAAATGGACCCCAGAATCATGTGTGTAGACTCCACAAAAGCTGGGCTTCTATCTTAGCTATACTTTTTGTGTCTTCACCAATGTAGAACATGCTATTTAATACAAAGGAGGTATTTAATAAATCACTGTTGAATAAATGGATGAATGAGGGATTGTTGATCTGAAAGTCAAAATCTTGTTCTTTGTCCACTTCTAGAATAGCCCTGTTGATATTTATGTTATAGTAAAAGAGAAAAGTATACCAGAAAAATAAAACCACATAATTATATAATATTTGATATTATAAATTAAGAACATCTCACAATTTTGCACATAATCTGTGATTGAGAGAAAGGAGCATTTGCAAGTTTATTGGTTGATTATGATTTTACAGCATTGTGTCTCTATAAGCTACCTGCTGTGATTTGAAGCACAGTGTCTCTAATGTTACATTCATCTTTGGAGTTTTGCTTTGAGATGGTAAAGATAAGATGATTTGATTAAACAGCAAAGGAAATGGAAGCTGGAGCAGTGACATAAGGTGACATAAGGTCAGTCATTAATTTGTTATTGCAACTGACTTCCAGAAAGGTAATCCCTCCAGTGAGCTATCAACGTGATAGGTATTTGCTTCTTAAGGATATAAAGATTTTTAAAGATTCATTATTTACCATCAGTGAACCTTGGGGGGTGAGAAGTTTGTTTGCCTCTCAAGAGCTTTCACAGATGAATACTTAATTATTGCATGATAAACAATGGATGCAGCTTTCATTTTATTTTTGTATCTTTTTGTCCATGTATAGTTGAGGAACTGATTTCAAAGAAAGAAGAAAAGGCAGTACTTGTTCCTAATTGATCAAAAGTGGTACAATCAGTATATCTCACCAAGCTATTCAATAATTATGTTGTCTGGCACATGGGATAATAAAGATGTAAATTTGTCTAGCACTTTGACATTTGCAAATTTCTTTCTTCACAACAGTCCTGTGAGGTAGGCAGCACAAACATTCCCAGCGCCATCTTACAGATAGGGAAACTGAGGCTCAGTGCTCTATGAAATGCTGGAGTCAGGATGCAAATGAATATCCAGGACTTGTGACTCTTTGCATTGCAATATAGTTCTTTTCTTCTTTTGAGTATTGAGATTGGATTAATCAATTGACAAATATTTATGAAACCTAACTCTATATCTGGCACTGAGCTAAAACCTGGAGATACAAAGAAAGGTTTAAGGCAATACCATACCTTGAGATGCTTACAGTCCATATATATAGTCCATATAGTCTAATCAGTCCATATATAGTTACATAGGAGCTACACACAAAGTTTGTAGATGATGCCTTAGAGGAGAAGGCTTTAACAGCTAGAGAGACTGGGAAATGTTTCTATCAGAACGTGGCATTTGAACTAGCTCTAGAAAGAAACCAGGCATTTAAATAGGTAGAGTGGAGGTGGGAGAGTATCTTTAATACTGAATTCTTACATACTTTTTATATTAAATTCTTGTTTTTTTAATAATGACAAAGAAAATCAATAATAAGATATCATAAAGTAATCTTCAGTCAGTTGGATCCATGATTTCATCGATGTGAGCGCTCCCTCTGCTGATACTGGTTGCACTTCCATTTTTTAGCTTATCCCAGGTGATTCTTGTGCTTGGCCTACAAGAAGTCCATCATCAGGTATCTAGTGCCCTGAAGTCTTCCCTCCAAGTTTTGCAGTATTTTGTAGATGCAAATCCAGTATCCAGATGCCCAACAACATACTGTGATTTAATCTAACAAGGTAATATAGTATAGAGGAAACAGCTAGCCTTGAGCCCTGAAGACCTTAGTTGAAATTTTACCTTTGACACATATTGACTATGTGTGTCCCTAAGCAAGTCACTGAATTTCTCAAGGGAACACTCTAATACATGGTGCCTGGGACCTAGTAGATGCCTAATAAATGTTGATTGATTGATATAAGTTAAAGAGAAACTTCTGACCTAGATTAGTAGAGCAAGTTTTCTCATTTAATGGTTCCCTATATCAGTGAAAATCACAGGTCTAATATTTTTTTCTATTCCTTTCATTATATTAAAATTAAAATTGTCTCCATCATTAAGTAGCTTATATTTTATTTTCTGTTCATAGTGTCATGCACTCACTACTTGACTGGGCCATTCTCCCCCATCCCCACCCCATTGTCCATTTTCTTTATTTTTTCCATCTCACTTCTGAGCAAATCATCATTGTTGTTATGTTCCTAGGTTGGTTGTATAAATCATATATGCTATGTATGAATCATAAAAAGTACCTCTTGACAGGATTTTGAGTGGCACTCCTAGAGTGCCAGTGATGCCCTCAACACTCTTCTCAACCTAGTTAAATCTATAATAATTTAACTTGGCAGCTAGGTTGAACAAATTCTATTTCTGTTAAAATCAACTTTTAGCCCAGAGTTATCTTGAGTCTGAAATGGCCATATTTCTAATTCTACCCAGGCCCATTCTCTCCCCTTTAGTAACTCGTTATACTCACTAATAGTCCAATAGCTTTTCAAATGAAAGCTTTATTAACTGAATTTCTTTAATGGGATATTTCCTTTATGTTAAAATCAGTGTATATAGGTCAACACAATTCCAAGGGCTTTAGAGCTCAATTTTTAAAGTACCTTAGGAAAGTACCAATTTTTTTTTCAGTTGGTATTACCATTCTTTTTTTTTACCATTCTTTTAAAAATGATCAAGCAAATATGAGTAACTCCTCCTCTTATGAATCTTTCCTTCTCTTCAACTTTCCATTCCTGTTGAAGACACCCTCATCTTTCTAATCTTCCAGGTTCTTTATTAAGGCATAAATAAACATTATCTGGCTCCTTAGTCTTCCCAACTACACATATCTAATTAAGTTGCCAAATCTTGACATTTCTATCATCAAAACATTTTGAGTGTGACCTCTTCTTTCACCCCACACAGGCATTATTCAAGCCCAGTCTTCTGGATTAGATTATTACAACAGCCTCTTAACTGGTCTCAATGCCTCACGTTCTCTCCAATCTAGTCCATTCTGTACCCTGCTGCCAAAGAGATTTTCTTTTAGAACAGATCTGACCCTACTCAATTATAGTGGCTCCCTTTAGACTATCTCTAGAATAAAACATAAACTACATTTTTTTTTAGTTTTTAATGCTCTTTCAAATCTTTGCCTAATTTGTCTTTCTAGCTTCATTGCATATTATTCATCCTTCCACATTCTGTAACTCAGTCAAACTGGCTTGCCACCCCCAGTTCCTCACACAGAAGAATCCATCTTCAGTGACTCTGACTTTCCACATGTGTTCCCTCCTTATTTTATCTTCTCCATCAAGAGAATTTCTCTCTTCCTTCAAGGACCATCTCTTGCATGAAATATTTTCCTAACCCCTCAAGTACTGGTAAACTCCCTTCTCTAAAATCTTAGTTTAAATATTTTATGTTTATTTGTATTTTATCTTGTTTCATTTATCCTGGATATACTCTACTCACACATGTATTTATTTTCTCCTCTTTTAGAATATAGGATCCTTCGTATAGGAATTGTTTCAACTTCTACACTTGTATCTCCAGCACAGAAAAGAGTGCCTGGTACAAAGACAATAAATGTTGGTTGATTAATTTAATATTCTACAGCAGATCATATCTCTAAAGTTACAATTAAGGAAATGTATAGATATTTTTACATTCCACTGTGATACTGTTTGTTAATTATAGGAAAAAATATTGAGCCACATACCACTTTTAACAGGAGGCATCTGGCATATATTGAAAGCAAGAAATTTTTCTTGAAGGATAGAATACCAAGAATAATTCTGATGCTCCTTTGATCATACATATTAAGTAAGGCAAAGAGCAGGAAGACCCAAGCTTGACAAACTTGTTGGCCACTGGCATGGAGCATATTAGTCATTTGTTGAATTCAAATCGATAAAGTGTTTTTTTTTTTTAAATAAATACTAAGGCCCTCTAGATTCACCTCTTGGCTGTGAATGGAATTGCTTTGCTTCCATCAAAAGTAAAAGACATTGCAGAACCACCTAAATGAGATCACCACATGAGAGCTTGTTCCTATTCACATAGGAACAATCAAGTAGATTAAGGAATTCCCATTTCATAGATTGTGATAAAGAGTTACAAGGAGAAACACAAAGACCTGACCCATGTATTAGACACTACAGGCAGACATTAAACTGGGTTCAGGTTGAATGGGTGAAAGAATTCAAGCTATTCTGCATTTGGGAAGCCAGGTAATGCTTTTAGTGACTGAACATTTCTCCCAGAAACAAAGACTAATCTTTTAAAGACCAGTATTTTTCTACTGATATGTGATTCTGAAGCAAAAACACTACCCCAATCTCTGAAGAGTCAGAATTTCATATTACATAAAAGGACAGTTGTGTGGTACCATGAGTCTGTGACTGCACATCACCAGTGCATAACTGTGTAGTACAAGTGACACAAAAATATCAATAGGAAAATGGGGTAGCAGAATATGACATGGTTTAGGTATGCCGCAAGAACAAGGGAAAGTCTGTGGGTGATTTGCGTGTTCTGTTAGTGACTATAATATTAAAAGATCTAAAGGAAATCCTCTAGCATATTGGATTCTTTTCCTTGACTCCATGGAGAAAGTACATGGAAAAGATTCACATGTGATAAGAAGGCAAGATGAGTTGTTATCTACATCCTTGAAGGCAGTATCCACATTGGCAAAACCACATGTGTAATGTTATGTTTGAGTCACCATTCTCTTTCCTTTGTCCATAAAAATATAGAACACTCCCAGACCTGGTCAGAGGTACTATATGGTAATATCTATTTTTTTACAAAGAGTATTCTTTCTAATTTTCTAATAATGCTTTACACCATTGCCTTCATATGACATGGATGTGACCATGAGTGCTCAACGATTCTGCCAGGGATGAACAAGCTCTAGCCCATCTTATTGCACCAGAAGGGCTCTGCATAAAAAGCCAGAGTTAGAATATATGCTTGCTATCTGAAAGTCAAAAAGGCGCAACACCAGTTTGACCATATGATAATGTTGAAGATGAAACCAAATACCTGATGTTTATACATCACATATTATGGGATAGGAACTGTGTCTAAGTACTTTACAGTTATAATCTTATTTCATCCTTTCAACAATGCTGGGAGGCAGGTACTATAATTATCACCATTTTGGCAGATGAAAAAATGGAGGGATATAGGTGAAGTGATTTGCCAAGGGTTACATAGCTAGTAAGGGTCTAAGAGCAGATCTGAAATTAAATCTTCCTGACACCAGGTTCAGTGCTCTGCCTTATACACAGCATCTAATGAAATTCTTCAATTAAACCACAGAGCCACTGTAATCTACTTTAGAGAAAAGAATATTCACACTAATAAATTGTGGGTTTTAAAAATATTGTGGCCTGGGGACTTCATCCCCCAGCATGCCCCAGGGGTCCTTCCTCTACTTCTTGGCTTGGGATTGATCTTGAATGGACCAGTCCCATGCTAGGGAGGGACCATGTTTCTTCCTGGCACAGGATTGGTCTACATAAGGACCAATCCTGTACCAAAGAGAGACCTTTTACTCTGACTAGATTCAGGATTGAGGAGGGTAGTCAATTTCAGGTGGAACTCCGGGTTTTTTTCTTTGAATAGAAGGTTTTGTGAGTTTAAAAGTATAGAGTTTTATTTCAGCATCACAAAACTAATAAATGCTTGTAATATCAGAGTCTTAAATACTGACATACTTCATTGCCAAAAATTTCTTTACTAGAGGAAAAAAAAAGATAGAAAGCCTAAAGATGAATTGGAGGGCATCTGAAATGGAGCTTATGGTTTTAAAGAATCATCAGATACTGCTTAAAGAGATATCATTAAGAAAGGCATTTGCTGAAATTCAGTGTCCTGAAAGTATATCCAATCAATTACTTGCTAATAAAAAAAAATTACTCTGGGGCAAGGGTTCTTAACTTTGTATGTGTGCGTGTGTTTCATAGACACTGTTTAACATTCTGGCAAAATCTATGAAAAATGCTTTTTGGAATACTATTTTAATTGCATTAAATAAAATGCATAGTATTATAAAGGTATCTAGTTATATTGAAATGGTTATAGAAGTATTAAGATTAATTAAAAAAGATTGCAGACTTCAGGTTGAGAATTCTTGATATAATTTGAAGAAATTGGCTAGAAGCAATGTGTCAAGAGAGCATATTGTGTGTGGAATTCTGAAAGAAGGGGGAAAATCATCATTGTTGGGGAGATGAAGGTAGACCAGAAAGATGGAGGATGCTTAACAAGATAATAATGCAACAAAGGATCTACTTCTCTTACCTTAACAAGTCAGGAGTAAAACAAATAGAAGCAAGTTACAGGATCTTTTTTTGTCTTGTACCCTGGAGAATCTTAGTGGGAATGTTGCCTTTGGAAGGTGTAATGTAAGCCAATGCTCCCTTGAATGATTTATGAAAAATGTTGTTTTGTGGCTCGTTTTAGCATTGCTGGCACTGTGATAAAGGAATTTTTCCCCCCAAAGAATTCATCATATTTCTCTGTAGTTTCATTCAGGTTTCCGTTTTACCCCTACAGTTTTAGATAGAAAGCCCCACTTGTTATATATTGAAGTTTTATATTAAAGGGTTAGTCTTCTTAAGAGGTCTTAAATTCATCATTTACAGATAATGGTACACAATCTTATGCACAGTGCAAATTTCAGAGAGAAGAAAAAAATCATACAAAACTGACAGTACCCCTAACATAGTTAAGATGAAAATTTGCAACATCTTAGGAAATTTAACATCTCTTTCTAAGCATTAGGTCATATGCAACTTAACTGATATTTGTGTCATAAGTCAAGAAGGAATATTAGGGACTAAATCTTAGTGGCAATTGCTGCCATCTTGGTTTACCTTGAGATGAATGCTTAATCTGAATTACATTTTTTGAGGGTGGTGGAAGTTGAAGAAGGGAGGAGGTAGTGAAGATAATTCCTTGTTGTAGTAAAAAACTTAAATAAAGCCCTGGCCAGAAACATACACACACAGAAACAAATTTGAAGCATTCCGTACTTTATAATTATTCATCTTAAATATTAGTCATCTAGATGGAGATAATAACAATACAGCAAGTTAAACAGAAGATACCTGAAAATAGTGGGGGAAATTTGTGGAGGAAGAAATTAAAATGAATAAGAGAAAGATTTTTACTGATTTTCCTAGTCAAAGGATATCTACTGGATTTAAACATTTAAAAGAAATTTAAACTCTAAATAGTTTATACACATATATAATAAAATATATTTTGAACACTAAAACTCCTTCCATCAATTCTAACCATGATATGAACCTGCATTTATTTAATCATACTATTTATTTATAAAAGTCACTTATGTATATCAAGAGCAATATTTTTTTTACCTTTCCTATACCTTTCCTATACCTTTAATCATCAATATCCTTTCTAGCTCTAGGATCCTATCTTGTTGGCACATATGAGTCTTACATGCTTACTAAAGTACAGAGCTGAAACTGTATTTTTGTGTCCTTATGTCATCAGTACTAAAAACAGTAAGTGCCTTTCACAAAGTAGATTATTAAATGTTTTCTTAGTCTAATTAAATACCAGGTTAATCCAATTATATCCCTAGAACTAATCTGAAAAAAAAAGAAAAAAATGGATTATTTGTTCCATGTATATCAAAAAGATATTGGGGGATAAATAAGTTTAGATAAAACTACTTTTGACCTTAGTTCTTTTCTTTCTCTTGGCACCTCTTGGGTTCTATCTTTATCTCCTGTAGACTACCTAAATTATCTCTTTGGCCAAAGGGATGGTTCTGAATAGGTAACCAGGGCTTTTGTCATCAATGTGAAGTTTTCATATTCTTTTTTGGGTGAGAATGGGGAATTGAGCCTCTCCCCCTTGCTAGCAATAAACCTATAATAAAATAATGACAACAACAATGATGATGAAGATAGCAGCTAACAATATAAGGTTTGAAAGCACTTGAAAATATTATTTCATTTTATTCTCCTAAAAACCTTGCTAGTTAGGTGGTATTATTATCCCCATTTTCCATATCAGGAAACTGAGTCAGAAAGGTTAAATGATATACCCAGTCACACAGTAAGTGTCTGAGGTGGATTTAAACTCAGGTCTTTTGGGCTTCAGATCTAACACTCTATGTACAATGATGTCACTTATTGGTAAAACTAGTCTTAAATTAGGAAAGATTTTTTTTCTCTACATGTACAGTTTCCTGCCTTACTCTGTCAAGAACTATGCCCAATCAGAGTTGCTATTTATTTATTCATTCATTTATTCAACATTTACTAAATTTCTTGCACTATATGGAGCACCCTTGGGATACAAAGATAAAGAAACAATGGCCCCTGCTCTCAAGTAGCTAACTAACAATCTGGTCATGGAGATTTTTAGCAGCTCCAATATAGCTAATAGAAAACAGAATGTAACAACAAGAAGGTATGAGAAAAATGTTTGGCAAATTCAGGAGTGCTACAAAGAGGGGACATCTCACCACATGGTCTGTCACATTGAAATATGGACAAAGAATAATCAAAAAGCAATTCAAAACCAGGGCATAAAAGTAGAGCAGATATTCTGCTCCTCTGGACATGTACAACATCATCAGATTTCTTGACCTTGATTCGGTTGTGGTTTTAAAATCCAGTTGTAGGGCAAAATTCAGTCAAGTACACTGATAAATCGTTTGGATCTTATTTTGTATTTTCCTTGAAAATGGCAAGGGACATCATTGCTGCTGAACAGAATAATCGAGGGGCATGAAAGACTTCCAGCAAACACACCACTCTCAATTGGTATTAGTATTCTGAGCTCCAGGAGCCTCGGGTGGTTTTCAGGGAATCTCTTTAATTGAATGAATTGGGAATTTCTTTTTTTTGGACTTCTGTAGCATGAAATGTACATAAACCATATGAAATGATAAAGAGAAGGTAATGCATTAGTATATTATATAACATAGTGTTCTATGAAATGTATGTGTCCCTTTTGAATTTTATTTTATATTATTGAGTAGGAGTGGATATGGGCATCATTCAGACTGAATATAGTAGGGCATATTTAATTTGGCATCACCTATTATATGTGTACCTTGCTTTGAAAGAAAATCAGTTTCTTATACAAAGACAAATGTTGAAGTATGAACTATATTTCCCATGAGGGTATATATTTTCTGAGGCATATTTAATTTCTGGCTTAAAGGCCTTGACAGTGAATTTGTAAAGGGATTTTTGTCATTGTTTCTATTGTCCAACTGCATTGTCAGGCATTTCTAGTTTTGGCATACATATCCAGCATGGCGCACGCACACATTTCTTTTGGCTAGATTATAAGTGGTACTCATTTATAGAGAAATCATCTTCCTGTCCCCCACAGGAGAGTCACCTCCACACAACATGTGCAGTTTTCATTTGCCAAAAAAGGGGAGCTTTTGAATTTGAGCTTTCCAAAAGCTGTTCCATCTGCAGCTCTTGAGCTTTTCCATTAATTGTTTAATTTATATTAAAATAAATAAGTAAATTGCAGAAATCTTAAGGGAAAAATTATTTACTTGGTGAGTATTCAGAGATCAGGTTGATTTTATTCAAAGAAATTAGATGGAACTTGGCTATTAGAAAATCTAAAAAGGGACCAAAAAGACAATGAGCCTGTTATTATTAGTAGGGATAATACAGAATCAGCTGACCACAAAGTGATAACAATTTGCCAACTGGGCAGCCAAAAGCTGAATTGGATAACCCACTGTTTTGACCATGTGGACAAAGGAAACAGTGAGTATAGGAAAATTGATTTGGAGTATTTAATAGACTGGGGCTCACCAAATGCCAATTGGTGACAGGTTTTCATGCATTATGAAACTTGAAAGAAGTATTGACCTTTAAAACCATTTTCTATCCTGAGTCCCATAACTCATGGGAGTAGATTCTTGTAAGAGGGATTGCAAAAGGGAATAGAATAATGACAAGCCAGATCTATTTCTCCAGGCCAAGAAGAAAAGGGAATCTTCAGGACTAAAAAACTGATAGTGAGTTAAAATGCTAGTTGTAAGAACCTACATGGATGTTAGATGCTTCAAAGTTAATGGAAATTGGAGTCAGATGAGACTACTCATCTTGTTGATATATTAATACGATCAAGAGAAACTGCATTTAAATAAAGGACATTTCAAGTTGAGTGTAGTGGCCAACACTGCTGATTAGAGCAAATTGAGATTGCTTTAATCAAAATAGCACAGTTTGGCTTTGCATATATCAGATATTCTCCCCCTAGCCTGAGGCTTCTTCCACTACAACAAGTTTTTATTTTTTTTTTAAACCAAATTTTGATAAACATCTTCAGAAAGAGTTACCTTGGCAACCCTTTCATTTTACTTGCAGCTATAAAAATAAGCTAGGCAGCATATTTGATGCAGTCATTGTTTCTTCCTCTGGTAGCTCTTACAGCTACCACTTGTCAATATTATGGTTAAATGGCATTCCTAGAGCATTTACATTAATATGCTCTTAAATTACATATACTACATTTTAAATTCAAAGACAGAAATTCTAGATACATACACATTCCATTTAAACCCTTAAATAGAGATTATAGGAATTTTTAAAAATCTCTCTCTACAGAACAATGTGTTTTTCCCCAGGCTTAAATTCTTGTTTTTGTTTTTTAAAATTATTAAATCAAAGCAAGTTGACATTCTTAAGATTTGCTGGAAAATTCCTTATTGTTTTGGACTTTTACAACTCAGCTATAATTGGACCCTGGAAATAGGCTGAGTTCCTTCCAAGTAAGTGTAGGGTTTTAAAAAAAAGAGGCTGTGTTTAATCTGTGCTCTAAGGAAATGTGAAGAATCTAAAACTCAGTACAGTGTTTTGGAGGGCAACTGTTACAAACCTGCTTGCTTCCACTCTTCCCCCATCCCCTTTGGCTACTTGTTGCAGTCTTGTTATCCTTTCAAGAATCAGTTCAGATGTTCTTTTCTCTATGAAGTCTTCTCAGATACTTTCCAGCTAGAAGTGATCTGATCATTCTCTAAATTGTCAAGGAACATTTTTAGCTAGCCAGAACTCCTCCTAAGTCATCGTTGTCCTTTGAATTGCCCTATACTGTGGACTTTTCTCAGTTCTCATTCTCTTGTACCTTTTTGTAGCATTTAACAATAATCACTATATTCTATGACCTTAGGCTCTAGACTTTCCCCTTCTTGATCTTTCTTCACTCATTTCTGTTCTTGATCTTTTACTTCATTCATTTCTATTCTTGATCTCATCACTTAATACCAGAATTTCTCAAAGCATAAATATACTTGGCTCTAGAACTAAAGAGATAATGAAAGGCTTGACAAAGATGCCCTTATCAAAATACTTATACTTTAATGGCAGAAATAAACATAATTAAGGAATATGACACAAAAGAGAGGGGAAAAAGAGAAAAAATACTATGACAAATTTGAGGATGGATTTCCCTTGACCTTTCTGAAGGTACCAGCCTTCAAGGAGGCCCCTCATCTTGGAGGAGGCTGGAAGCCGAGCTAGATTTAATCTTCTTAGAAAGCCCCTTGACTGAGGCCTTGGAACTCCCCCTGGCTCAGACCTGGCCGGAACAGATCTTCTTCCCTTCTCCCCCCTCTCATTCCCAATTTCTTCCTTCTATTGTAAATAAACCACCATAAAATTCCAAAAAAAAAAATTAAATTTGAGGATGGAAGGATACTTTTAACCTCAGAGGATCATGAAGAATTTTAGAGAGGATGGGGCTAGAGTACTTATGGATCTTATGGAGAACTAGACCCTGAAATAAGGGAGGAGCTCCAACATAGAGATGAGGTTTGTAAGGCAATTCACTTTAAGCATAAAGGACTCATTGAGAAGAGGCACAGAGATGGGATAGGACAGAATAAGAGGAAATGAGTTTGGAAAAAATAACAGACTTATTAAGGAAAACGTTCAGTGGTAGGCAAATGGGGTTTGTTTATACTTTAATTGGTAGGAAATGACAGCTTCCATATTATGATTTCTGAGTAGAGGAATGACATCCTCAGGGAAAAAATGCCAGGAAAAATTACTTGGCCATCAGTGTGAAGGGTTTAGAAAATATATTCCAGAGGCAAGAAGATCAGCTCTGAAACCTTGGTTTCCTTATCCATAAGATGAGTTAGTTGGAATATTTGATCCCCAAAATTAAATGTTCTCAGACCCTGTTATATCTTTTTCATACTATAATTAATGTGCACTTTATATCATGTAATTTAAAAAATAGTTAGGCTTTCGAAAATTTACTGAGGATCATTCAGGGATTGGTTCCATTGATTTGAAACAGTATCTAGGAGCTGCACAGAGCTAATTGGATATAGGGATTAAATGTATGTTAATGGAGACACTTACTTCTCTCCCACTGCCTCAGTTTTAACTGAAAAGTTTCAGGTTTTAATTTGATGTCTAATGAATTTGTTTGACCTACATAAGTGGCATGATGGCCTCCTTTCTATTTCTTTAAAAAGATGACTAGGATCTTAGATTTAGAACTGGGATGTATCTTAGACTTCATATAGCCCAATCCCATTTGTATAGATAGGGAATGTGAAACTCTGAAATGTGATGTAGTTTGCCTAGTGACTTTTCAACAAGACCTGTGAGGGGCTAAGATGAAATAGAATAAAACTTATTGGTACATTAAAAAGATAAAAATGACTATTAATCAACTAAAATACTTGATATATTACACTGTGATAACAAAACAGTTGTCTTCATGTGAAATTTCAACCTTCTTGCAATACTAAATGTTTTGCTCGCTTGAAAGCAACATTTAAATTGATTAGTTCAGATCTCCTTTTGATTTAATTACTATTAAATATTTAAATGAGTTTTAAAATTCTAATAAATCCAACAATAGTTTGAAATGAAATGAACACTGTCAGGGGGAAAAAAAAAACACATTCAAATGTAACAAAGCCACAAAGCTTGGGTTCCATTGGTATGGAACTTTCCTCAGTGTTGGAGATCAATACTTCACCTGCATGAGGGGGGAAATTGGAGAGAGCAGAAGAAAGGAGAGAGCTGTGCTCTTCGGTCTGCTCAGAGGCTGCTGCATAATGGAAGATAGATGCTAGTAAGAAGCCAGCAGGCAATGTAGTGTCAGTCTTTGTCATATTCTTAACTTCAGCTTGTTTCTCTAGAGATTGAGGAATTTCTCCCCTGGGTAAGATCTGGGACTGTCTTGGTCCAGCTGACTATCTCAGTTTGACTTTACTCTGTTGGCTCCCTCACAGGAGCAAGAGAAGAAACATCTCTAGATCTCCACCCCAGCTCAGCTCCAAGGGAGACTTTAATTCCTGCTGTGAGGCGAAGCAGGAGATTGGAACTAGGGAATGGCTACTATTCTGCTCTCCTCAGAGAGACGGGTAACCAGTCAACAGTTCTGTTGTAAGCTAAACTCTTGAATACTCTCCTTTAATGGGAAAAGACGAGCTGAGCTATATATCAAGGATTCTTTCCAAGTGCTATTTCCACAATGCATACTCATAGCAAATAGCAGAGAAAGACATTTATCCAAATCCATAGCAAAACAGAAGTCAGAGAAAGAATCAGTATGAGAGTTAATACCAGGAAATACAATTGTTTCCTTTTGGGAGCAAGATATCTCAGTTCAACTGAGAAAGATTCCCAGATTTCACTCAGAGGGAAAGTTCTACACTGTTTATTCAGTGAGCTGAGGGTAGGGAAGAGATAGATTCTCCCTTCTACATGCATGTCAGCTACTTCCTAGATACTTTTCTCCTTTCGTGGTTTTGTAGAGAAGCTAAGAACCAAAAGCCTCCAAAGAGATTGAGATGTCACCAGAGCCTGAAGAGCATGGATCTCTTCTCTTTTCTACTCTCTTCAGCTCAGCCCCTCACTCAGGCATGGGAGTGTGGCCATCCTTGAGGAGAATTCCATACCAATAGGCTTTGGGGTTTGGGTTACACATAGGCTGTATCAGTCTAGATTCAGGCTATTATGAACCTAGATTATATTCTTATATCGCACCTCTGTATATGTATGTGTGTATAGACCCACAAATGAACCTATGTATACAGCCTATATACACAAATAAATTTATCAAAGGGAAGGTAATATAGACATATAGTCATGTGCATACAAAGAACATAGCACTGATCATAGAATGAAGCTTCCTTTTAAAATTCAGAATTGGAAAAAAGAACCTATTATTTTTATCAATATGGTAAAATTAAAACCAATATTTCTTGCTAGAGTGGAAAGCAATATCCATTTCCCCAATGCACATTCTATGCTTCTATAAATGATTACATTTTATGAATTGACATTGGATGGACACGTTGAATGTACAGTTTACACATTATTAAGTTGGGAGCACACAATTAAGCATTTATGGATTATTCTACATCATTGCATTTTATGGCCCAGATAAACTGAATTTAATCAAGCCACATGGCATCTGCTATAGAATTTGACAAGCCATTAATGAAAAAAAGTAAATTACTTTTGGTAGTCATTAAATGAGATAGTTTTCTGAAAATTCAAAGTTTGGGTGACATATAGGTTAGCTGTCTAAATAGCAGTTGTTTAAAACCTTGCATCTTTTAATGGAAGAACTGTAAAGATTGCACAGCAAAACACCCAGGGACAGAAACCATTTTTTCATCAGATTCATCTTTTCACAAATCAGAGGTGAATAATGGCTTTCAGAAGGCCTCATTATTTTAGAGAGGGAGAAAACTATTGGATAAATGTGGAATAAATCAGGAAATTAAATGGAAATTAGTAGATAAATTTCATGGAAAATTTCTTTTATTATTTATTTTACACTTGAAGTTCATCCCTGAGCTTCCTTGTTTTTCCTAGTATCATAATATTTTCCTACTTTAGGAACTGCCCCCATTCCTGCTGTGTTATCTCCTAGGTAGATAGCATAAAAAAAAAAGGCAGCTTTTGATGCCAGTGTAGAAGCAGATTTCTGGCTAATTGTGAAGCTGTTCATTTTGTTCTTTCTGTGCCTTTATCTGCTTTCATATGCCTCTTCATTTTCTTGAATCTGGAAGGCTTTCATGTTCATGTTAAAAACATTAGCTGCCATATCCATGGAAAAATGACATACAAGAATACCTCTTGCATTTTTATATGGGTGATCTGAATATTAAGAAACATAACTGTTAGGGAATATTTTTAAGTATTTAATGGAAAAGTAGGAGAAAACACTTTTACTTCTTGCTATTTTGAAAGTGACATGGATATTATCCCATGGAGCCTTCTAGGGTCAGCTTGGTATGGTGGAGAATGTTGGAAATGGATTCAGCTGACCTGGATTTGAATCCTGCCTCAAGCATTTATAGTCGCTAGATTTGTGACCCTAAGAATATCCTAGTAGTATAGATTTAAATGCAGACCTGGAGGGCTATTTTGTTCAACTTCATAAGTATATAAAGGAACTGAGTGCCACAGAGGATAAGTGAACTGTCCAATGTAGCAGAGATAACAAACCAGGATTCAAATGCACTTCCTCTGACTCTAAAGTGAATTGTGCATTACTTCCAGCATATCTTTACTTGTTGTTTGTCCTTCATTTTCAAAGAGGACTGTGATGTCTTGACTTGCATGTGAGGTGGATTTAAGTGAACTAGAGTTGTACAAACTAATCTACCTTCATTCTCTCAATCATCAAAAGCCAGTGGAAAGACAAAAGGCAGGACAACTGACACTGACCCAGGATGCAGCAGGTGGCCTTGGGGTTTTCACTCTCTGACCAAGCTCTAAGCACAGTGCCTATTTTAGCCACTTTCACGACCAGTGGAACAAATTGTTCTCATATGCCCATACCACTAGGTGAAATCTCTTCCAAACAGAACGTCATCAGTCAAATATACCCTTTATTTTGTTTTAAGAAATTGTATTCTGAACTTTACTCCTAAAGGAAGTGATGATTGGAAGATGTTAAAATGTTTTGGTTTGAAAAATTTTCCTTGCTTTCACTTTCATGAGGCCCTTACCAAATTTCTTTGCCTTTTCTTATTTCTCATTATGTTTGATCTCTCAGCAGCATTGAGTGTCTTTGAACACATTCCTTGAAATTGTTTCTTCCTTGTTCTATATGACAAAGTATTAGAGTTGCTAAGTGGAAAGATCTCTGGCTTTGGTTTCATAAGTCCTGTGTTCAAATTTTGGTTTTGGTTAAAAAATTCTGGGGGCAGCTGGGTAGCTCAGTGGATTGAGAGCCAGACCTAGAGATGGGAGGTCCTAGGTTCAAATCTGGCCTCAGACACTTCCCAGCTGTGTGACCCTGGGCAAGTCACTTGACCCCCATTGCCTAGCCCTTACCACTCTTCTGCCTTGGAGCCAATACACAGTATTGACTCCAAGACGGAAGGTAAGGGTTTAAAAAAAAAATTCTGTGGGCCTCATTTTACTCATTTAAAATGAAGAGGGTGAACGATGTGACCTGTGATGTTCCTGGAAGCTCCAATTTTTAATGACTGTTTTCTATTTTCTTGCCTGGATTTATTTCTTCCTCTGGAAATTAATAACTGCGATAACTCTCCCAAGTGCAATCCTTTGCATTGTCTCTCTTTTCTCTTTTGATTTTAAGTGTTCTGCCTTCATTCTCAAATCAACATCTGTGTTCCTGACCTCTTATATTATTTTCAGTCAAATATTTTCGAATGTCTATGTTAATTTCTAATTAAATGTTCCAAATTTACTTTATTTCAACATAGCAGAAACTTCCTCCCTTCCCGTCTTCATAAATGATGTCAACTAAATTGCTGTTCTCTTTGCTTCCAGATCCATCATCATACAGTCTTTTTTGGTCTCATTTCTCCTTCAATCTCCATATCCAATTGTTTCCTAAGTCCTTTCATTTATTACTTTGAAACAGATCTAGAATTGGTTCATTTATATAATCCCTTTCACTGCTCTACAATGGCCCATGTTATATCTTACCTGGATAGCCATAATCAATACTGGCTGAAGGTTTACAGCTTCTCTCAATTCTGAGTTAAACAGACCTTTATTAATTGCCTACTAGGTCCTAAGTAGCTCAAATGCAAATACATTTTTTCTTTCTTTTAACTTTTTAATTTTTAAAATTACATATAGAAATAATTTTTGACAATTTGTTTTCTGACATTTTATGATGCAGATTCTCCCCCAGCCCCACCCAATGTGGTAACTAGTCTGATATAGGTTATACCAGTTAAAAGGAAAGAAAAAAGAATTCTTAAAAGTCCTTATCCTCAATGTGCTCATATTTTGCTGGAATAAATCATATTATACAAGATCTTTAGTTTTTTTCTAAAGCACAGCTTTAATCATGTTATTCGATGGCTTGGAATAACTATTGATAGCAATAATAATATGGCATTCATTTAGTGATTTTAGCTTTAAAAGCACTTTTCATGTTCTTCATGTGATGCTCCAAATAATCCTGTATGGCAGATGCGATTATTATCTTCATTTTACAGATTAAGAAACTGAGGCTAAAATAGGTTAAACCAATTGTCCAGTTTTACACAGCTGGTGTCTGAAGTAGGATCCAAAGTCAGATCTTCCTCATTCTTGAGTCCTTCTTCTTCTACTTCTACTTCTACTTCTACTTCGTCTACTATACCTTGTGGTTTCTCTACTATTTATGTACAGAGTTTGGAATTGTTAAGTTTCATTTCCTTATCTTCATAACTGATCCTCTCTCAAACTCTCTCAATCCTTCAGCATTCTGAACCTTCTTGTAGAGTGAGGCTGGATTCATTGCCTCATCAATGTACTATCCTCCATTCACATTCCTGGGACTTTTTCATAACATTTCTTCCACTTTGGGTTGCCTTTGTCACTCTTCCCTACTTATCTAAATCCTGACCATCCTTCTAGACTTAATTAAATTCCATTGTTCCTATGTTAATATCCCTAGACTACCCCAGATTACTTTAATTTCTCCATTCTCAGGAATTGTTAGACACTTGCTATTTGAGCAAACTTCCCTTTAACATATTTATTCTATGTTTTCTCATACACACATTTCCTTATTTTGATTCCCCTACTATATTGTGTAATTTCTTTGAAGTCAGGGATTACATTTATACTCCTTATCCCTCATTGAGCCTATTGGGGCACACAGAGGGCTTTCAGCACATGCTTCTTGAACTGAGCATTACTGAAAGACCTCTAGGCAAAATTATTCAAATACTCAATAATCACATAGCTAATAAAACTCCTTAGAGAGACAGCTCAGCCTAACATTATTAAAACATATTGAAATTAGTTGGTTTTCAGTATGATAATAGGCACCATGCACATAGAAAACTTCCCTGAAAACAAGGAAATTTCAATGGACTATTTTTAACCCTCCTCACTATCTTAGCTTCATCCTCTTCAAAATAGTTTCTTGTATCTCCCATCCTAAAACTATGAGGATAAGAAGTATGAACATGGATTTTACCAGTTTCAAGCTTCTTTCTCCCAATTACCTGATGTTTTCTTCATTGACACAGTGGATAGAGTGCCAAGCCTGGAGTCTTCCTACATTCAAATCTGACCTCAACTACTTACTAGCTGTGTGACCCTGGACAAGTTCATTCAACCCTCTTTGTCTTAATTTTCTTATGTCTAAAATAAACTGGAGAGAGGAATGATAAAACACTCCAGTATCTTTTCCAAGATAACCTCAAATGGGGTCATAATGAGTCAGGCATGACTGAAATGACTAATCAACAAATTCTTCAACTTAATATTCTAGTGATCATATATAATATTAAACTCTACCATCCAGTTTAAAATGGTTATAATAAATTATGTCAAATATACAATGAACACTTATTTGATTTGTCTTTATTGGTTCACCAGGCCCTTCTGGACTAAATGAGTTCATTAAATAACTTTGTACAGGAAAAAAAAAATTCTTATTTTTTGAAATACTTCATTTCAGTCTCTGATTTTTTTAATGCAATATTTTATTTTTACTCTTTTCAATTAATGAGCATTGCTACCTTCTCCTTTCCATACACCCACCCAATTGTCACACCAATGGGCACCGTCAATGGGAATCAGGAAGACTTTACTTCCTAATGTTCCTTTGTACACAGAAAGACAAAAAGGAAGCTCTGAAAACTCTATTTGTTCTTTGTGAAAGAACCTGCTTGCCCGGTTTAAGTCAAAATGGCTTAGATCAAGAGTTTGATGCATCATTAAAAAAAAAAAGCTAACCATGGAGCAGCCTGCACCATGTAAATAACAACCCAACAGCCTGGCTGGTCTTGCTGAAGGTTTTTCAGCCCCTGCTGGGGCCTGTTGGAGCCTGGCAGGGTGTATTAGTCATCTTACATTTAGCAAGATGGGCCAGGATGTTTGCAGCACTCTAATTCAGGGAATCATAATAAAAAACACTCTTGGTTATTACAATCGTCAATGGAAAGCACTCTTCTAAATGGGTTTTGAGCATCCCAGAACATTTATAGATGGAATGTTAGGCTCCTGGCAGGTCTTATCCAGGTGCTTGTTATGGTATTCAAATGATTTCCTATCACGGTGGATCAACAGATACCCTTTGCAAGCTTACAAAACAACTTATAAATAAATCCCACACATCTAGCTATTGGCAGTTTCATCAAACATGATAGAATTTCATTTTGTTTTATATTATTTTTATATCTTATATAGTATATATATTTATATTATAATTATAAAGAGATGGATTATGTGTTTTAAACCCTCTGTCAGGTTTAATCAATATTGGTAAAAGCTCAATATTTAAAAAATTGAGCAGTGTTATCAGGCTGCTTATTTTAATAGAAATGCTCATCTCATATGTAATATTAAGTTTATTGTTCACAATACCTTTGTGCACCATATTAGAAAAGTGTCTCTGGAAGGAGCTTTAGGGGATCATCTATTCCAATCATCTAGTCTGTACAGTAGCACATTTACACATCATCAGATAGATAATAAACCACCACATTATTAAAGCTGCAAGAAGAGAGGACATCACTAGTTAGGACTTGAGTGGATGAGGCCCAGAGATTTGAATCCATCTAAATCCATCTAGGCTATTTAAATATTTATTCTTTAAGGGATACCTATTCCATCTTGGTTTCCCAAATATAACATTCTCTTTTTTTCTGATAAGATTTCTAGTTAAATCAGTTTGCTAAAAAATTAAAGATAATATAGCATTAAATTACTTTTTCCTCATTGTGCAATAAAATGACAGGATTTTTGTCCCTTATTTTGTTTCAGATTGCAATTAGTGATGGTTCTGTCTTTTAGTAAGGTATCTTTTTTCAGCCTTGGTTACATTTCCTTCCAACTTGATTTGGCTTTATTTTTTTTTTGCACCCTTTGAGAACTAGTTCAAACTACCTACAACTTTGTCTCTTATATTTCTGTTCCGGGTACATATAGTTGTTCTTTGTTAAGACAATTTCTTACTACCCTTCTTCCTTTGTCCTATTAGTCATATTTTATTAAGAAACACCCACCCCATTTTGTTACTTTCTTTTTCTTTTTTTATTTTTTGATGTGGTCTGAACCTGTTACTTTTTGGTGTGAAATTTCCAGGTGAGGAACATCCCTTTACCAGTTCAGATCAATGAAAAGTTTTGCATCTTAGTCTTATTGAGTTTCCTGAGTCATTAAAAAAGTTAAATGACTTGCCTGTGATGGCACAGATAATATGTGTCAAGAAACAGGACTTAACGTCTTTCTAAGGCTTCCTCTTTTCACCTTCCTATAGACATTTTTTAAATGACTTTGCCTACAAATACTATTCTATGATATTTTGTCTAAGCACTCCTTCTGCTTATGCTAATCAAAATCCTCCATGCTTTCTTGTTCTCTGGATTCTTGTTCATGACTTTCCATAAATCCTCACAAGAGGACCTTCCCAATGCACTGAATTATTTCTTCTTGATCCTTTAAGAGTTTTGTTATTGTGTCTTGTGGGTTGTCTAGCTATTGTTTCTCATTATGGCTAACTGACTAAAACCACTTTCTTTTCATTAAATATGTATATAGCGATATTTTCCCCCACTTCTCACATTTAGATCCTGATGGTCACTAGATCTAGCCTGCTTAAGCCTGCCATGCATTTTTTTTGCTCCCAGTTTACTTTGGTGCTTCATGATGTCATGGAAGTTACCCCCAATTCTCAAAGGCAATAGCAATGGCAAGTTGCCTCAGAAGCATATGGTATGTAAACATGTACAACTCAGTGAAGGACTCACCTTCTACCAGAAGCGTTTCCCAGGCACCTTTAATGTTAGTGTCTTCCTTCTAAGATGATCTCCAATTTGTCCTGTACATATTTACTTTGTACTTTGTTTGCATGTTGTTTTTCCTGTTAGATTGTGAGCTCCTTGAAAGCAGAGCTTTCTTTTCACATAGTAGTTACTTAGTCATTGTTTATTGATTTGACTATTAGAGCTTATACTCCGACAGGTTCCATCAGACTCAAAGCTTTAAGCTTGGACCTCTTCATAGACTTTGTGTCTCATATCTTGGTAATCACACACAAAAATTCAGTGGTGAAAGGGACTTCCATTCCAACTCATATATGAAACATAACTCCATCAACAATGTACTTGACAAGTAGTTTTCTAGCCTTTGTCTGAATATGTAAAAATTAAGGACAATCATAGACCTTCCAAATAATTTATTTCATTCTAATGTAGCTCTAATTGTTAGGAATTTCTTTGGATAATAAATCAAAATTTGCTTCTTAGTAACTGCTATGTATTGTTCCTCATTCAGAGTAAAGCAAATTTAATCTCTTTTCCATCTTACAGCCTTTTAAATACATGATACTCCCCTGAGTCTTCTCTACTTAAGGCGAAATAGCCTCATTTTATTTTATAAGCCTCCATATTGTATTGATACCAGGCCTTATTGTCCCACTCTGGACCTCTCTAGTTTATTGTGACCTTCTACCTAATGAGAAGAAACTCATCAATTGAATGATGGCTACATAGGGGTGGCCAAGGAAATTTTTTTTTTGGATGCTGAAACTCTGGCTATAGTCTTGCCATAACAAGACACTAGATTATAATTTGGTATGATCTGGACTCATCAACATGGATGTTGTGGAAGAGGTATAATTAATAACAGTACCAGAAGAACAATAATATAGTTTCTTTGGTGGACCCTGAGGAAGTGGTTCCTCGTCGTAATCCCCTAAAATGGTTATGCTGATTAACTAATTTCCTTTGTCTTTTTTTAAAATTCTGAATTTATTGGTTTGTTTTCTAAGCCCTCTGACTGGGTTTCCCATAGTTTCCTTCTGCTTATCCTGGAATGAAGATGGATATCTGACTTCATATGGACCTATAATTTCTTCTCTAATGCAGTTTAAGGAACTAGTAAAACCAGTAACCCAGAAAGATGATTTTGCTAATGTAAAGAGTGATGAGTGAAGAAATGCTTCTCTAGGCCAGAAAGAGCAACAACTGTAGATCATACAAGGGATGTCTGAGATAATGATCCTACGTCCAAGCTGTGTGAGAGTTATGATTTTGAATTCAGGTGCCAACCCTTCATTTTTATTGTCACTTATAGGTTAGGGGACTTTATGTTCATATAGTCAATGTCTGTCACAGGCATTGAATTCAGGTCTTGAATTCAGACTTCATGGGTCTAAAGCTAGACCTCTATCTGCTACATCAATATGCTTCTTCATTGGTCAACTTTCTGCCTCTTATTGGAGAATAGACTAGGGTGTCTAATAAGTGATATGAAGCAGGTACATTATTGGAATATTGTAATTAACTTTGTATAATTTACTGGTGTATTCCAGGAAAACCACTGTTATGACGTGCCCAATGAATATTGCCTATAGAATATTCTATGAAATTAGAATCATAGACTTGTATATTGAGATCTAGAACATATCTTAGAGATTATCTAGTCTAAACCCTTTTTCATTTTATTAATTTGCTCATTTGTTATTTTGTAGTTTCCAGGTATCTTCCTCTCTCTTTCTCCTCTCTACACTAGAGAAGATCTTCAATGAAAAGATATATGCATATATAAAACTGTCCATTTCTTTTTTTTAATTAATCTGCTTATCATTTCTTATGGCACAGTAATATTCTGTCACAATCATATACCACAATTTGTTTAACCATTCCCCAATTGATGGACATCCCCTCAATTTCCAGGTCTTTGCCAACTCAGAGAGGGTTGCTATATTTTAGAACATGTAAGTTATTTTCCTTTTTCCTTAATCACCTTAGGAAACAAACCCAATATTGCTATTGGTGGGTCAAAAGGATATACACAGTTTTATAGCTTTTGCGGTATAATTCCAGATGGTTCTCCAAAATGGTTAGATCAGTTCACAATTCCACCAGCCAAAACCTTAATTTTCATATCAGAAAATGAAGTTTCAGATACTTGACCTTACAAGTAATAAGCAATAAAACAAATATGTGATTTTGGTTCCTTTGCCTCTGAGTCAAGTGATCTTTCTATTCTTCCCAATATTCTACCTGAGGCCTCAAGATTAATTTCAGAATGGTAAATGAATTTACTTTAGGGAAGATTTTTTAAAAAGTATCATTAGACACATTTATTTATGAGTCTGTCAAATCAAACCTTTATATTCAATCAATCAACCAAAACACATTTAATGCCTAGTATATTTCAAGCATTATAGTAACTCTCAAGAACATTATAGTTGTCTCATCAAACAAAGGGGGATTTACTATAATAATCACCATTCTTTGAACTTGGTACTTTAATTCTAAAGAGTTTGTCATTCCCTGCAGACACTATAATTTTGAATTTTTTTGTTTTATGTCAGACTTGATGATAGGCTATTGCCTTTTGAGGTCATAAAGGATAGTTTGTAACTAATCCTGCTGATTGTGAGTTATGAATTAAGGAGATTTTGATTATGTGGCTTCCATGAAATTGCAGAGAAGAAAAGGCAGCTGCATTAAGATAAACTTATTTTCCCTTCAGTGGAATGATCACATCAGCAATCTGAAATCCTGCATGGTTCAAAGTATAATTACTATACTTTTCCCTATTTCTACTAGTTACCACATGTCAAGTTTATGCAGTACCTTAGCTAACATCAGATACCAAGGTCAATTTGGTTTGATTGAAAATGAACATTAACATTTTCTATTTGGTCTTATGCTTCCATCATATACAAAAATACAAGAAGACTATTATTTGGTTGTTGGCGACTTTTTCTGAGTTTACAAGGTTTGTTATTCTGAAAAACATTCAGTAATAAAAAAGGACATCATTGTATGTGCATATATGCATGTATATGTTTATGTTCAGTAAATACCCTTCATTTAATCTTTTAAACCCTTACCTTTCATCTTAGAATCAATACTGTATATTGGTTCCAAGACAAAAGAGTGGTAAGGTCTAGGCAATAAGGTTTTATGACTTGCCCAGGGTCACACAGCTAGGATTTGTCTGAGTCCAAATTCCAACCCAGGACTCCTGTCTCTAGGTCTGGCTCTCTATCTACTGAACCTCCTCTCTCATTAAAGTTTTTCTCTAATAACCTCTCATATCAGAGTTTGGCTTTTTCATCTTCAGAGGTCATAATGAACCACCATTTCTGAAAGAGTCTATCAAACTGGAAAGGCTTTGTATTTGGGTATAGACCCAATGAACAATGTAGTTTACTTTAGACCCAACCGTGGGTCTGCCATTGGAGAACCAGTCTAGCCATGTTTGAAAATGCTTGATGGCAGAAGTCTGAGCAGACTAACCTTCAGGTGACAGATCTTGTAGCATAATAACTCATAAAGACCATTGACTAAGGCCCAGAAGGGTCATGATATTTGTCAGTGGAAGGTATCCCCACCCCTATGAATGAATGGGAAATTCTATGAATAGAAATACCCTTTAAGTATTTATTCATTCAGGTATCCACATAATCATCTGCTTGTCAAATATCTCACTGTAAAAAAGTCTCTCTTATGAGTCATTAATTTTTTTAGTGCCTTTTGCTTTCATATCTTTGCTATTTCTCTAGGTTAAAAACATTCCTATTCTTAACATTGTGTACATTTTAAAAGCTCAGCAATGTAAACCTGTATTTATTTAGATAATATCATTATTAACAGCAACTTGCCTTCTGCAAAATGAGAGCAATTCTAGCTACTGAGGCATTTAAAATTATATTGATTCTAGGCTTATACAAAGCTGTCTCTGAGTATCTGAGTACTATGAGAATTTAGGGTAATGGAAGGTATAGGCGGAGAGGGTATCACCAAAGACAAGAAAGGGTGGTCCTCAGTATTAGATAATGCAGAGAAGCCAAGGTACATGAGGACTGTGTCAAGGTCTTTGGATCTAGCAAGTAAGAGATTATTAGTAATCACTGAGTGAAGAAGTCAGAATACTATTGTTATCCCTTCAGACTGAGTCAATTAAAATCCCAGTCACCCGTCTAAATCACCTTTTACAGAATTAAAAAGACATAGGGACCAAAATCTGATGAAGATGGAAGAGAAGAGCTTTTGAAAATGGAGATTTTTCCACTGTCTTTAGGTAACCAGAAAGGAGCCAGTAGATATGAGATTGAGAATCAATGACTTATGAGACAAGCTTTGGGAGGAGATCAAAGGGGCAGGAATATGGACCCAAGCAGAGAAATTCCCCTTGCCAAAGGGAAGTATCACTTCTTCCCCAAAAGGCTTCAACAAAACACTAGGGATGGGTGATGAGGTAGAGGAGATAAGAGATATGGAATAGAGCTTATGTTGGATGGTCTCACATTGTTTCCCTGAGAGGATTTGTGGAAAAAGAAATGGAGAGGAAATGAACATTTGTTAAGTGCCTTCTATGTGCCAAGGTGCTTTGCAGAACACTTTATAAATATTGTCTCATTTGATATGATAACCCTGTGAGTTAGGTGTTCTTATTATCCTCATTTTACAGTTTAAGAAACTAAGATGATATTTAAGTGACTTGCCCAGGGTCACACAGTAAATGTCTGAGGATGGATTTGAACTTGACTTCTTACCTCCATATTTCACTCCAGGATTTTATCCACTGCTCCATCTAGCTGCCTTGGTTTGGCAGAATCACTGGGGATTTGAGAGAAGGTTTAGGACTGCTGATTTAGCAATGTCAGTTAGATTAGGAAAATGTGAAAAGATGATTATTAGCAATGAGGACAGAATCAAAATTTGGTACTAGGAATTACTTCAGATGACATACTTTCCCCCCCAGTGGCCAAACTCCAAGTGTGTTTTTCTCTAGTTCAGCCCCTTTGAAGCATCCCTTGGCAATGACTTCCCAATATCCTAGCATCTCTGCACCTTTATCCTGATGCTGAAGGGCACCCCACAATTTCTCACCTACTACCCAATCATCTACCTGGGTACATTTTGTGATTCTTCAACCCAGTAGTCAGAATTTCCCTAAATTTTCCCTCTGCAATGTTTCTTGTATCCATCACCTCATTTCTACTCCCTGTTCAACCTTTCTGATCCATACCCTAGAATGTCCCAAATGTACTGGTCTCCCTGCCACCCCTTCCTTCAACCATTCTTCACACAACTGTGAGAGCAATCTTCCTAGTGTGCAGGTTTGGATATTTGTGCGTTAAGTAGATTTAATTAATTTCCCCCATTGTATGAAGTAGACTGAATTCATTGTGGTCAAGTAGACATAATATTAAATAACATTTCATTCTATAAAGAAGATAAATGAGTTAGTCTTCATCTAAGACAATCCAGAAAGCATTGTTCTTTCTTTTTCTCATGGCCACCAGCATAGGGTTTGTTTAGTCACTTCTTTTATCTTTTATTGTATGTTAGAGTTTATATTTTTGTGGCTACTAGAATAGAAACATAAAAATGCTTTCTGGTCTATTTTGAAAGGAGGGATACTCATTTGTCTCTCCCCAGAATTCATAGCACAGAGGTATTATTTAGAACTGTTTACTTAATACAATCTAGTTTATTCAGTGGGAAAACATTTCTTAAATAATTTAATCTGTCAGACCAAACAACCAGATTGATTTATTACTTTTTTCCTTCACTTCTTAATTGACTTTTTGATGTCCCATAGGCACAGCTTATGACTTATTTGTGAAGGTTGAAAGACTAGCAATGTTTGACCACCACGATATTCAAATTATATACTAACTACATTTAGAAAATCTAAGAGACTTTTCTCCAGTGCCTCACTTAAGTCTGTAGTGGCTCTTAGATTATAAACGTATCTTGAAAAAAGAGATAATATTTGACTATTGTGCAAATTCTCTAATGTCTACACTGCTATTCGTTCAATTACTAGAAGCTTTTAATTTCGAGTAGAACACAAGATAGGCTTCTAAAAGGAATAATAGGATCATAGAGAGCTAGAAGAAATCTCACCTCAGAGGTCATCTAGTCTAACCACCTGCTTCTACATAAGGAAACCAAGACTTGTAGAGGTTAAATAATTTACCCAAAGTCCTACAGCTAATAAATGTCAGAGCAGAGATTTTTAATTTAGGACTCCCAGTTCCATACTCTTATTCTCTTACTATTCCATATTCTTTGTCTTACACCATTCACAATAAAGCCAAGAAATGACATGCTAAAAGGCAGTAATCTGAGTATGTATCAGTGTAATAGACTTAGCAGCATTCCTTGTGGGTCATACAAAAAGACTGACATTTCAAAAAGTATTTAAAGATAGCTAAGATATTGTCCTTTAATAACATTCTCCTGTGATATTGTAGTAGACTTGAAGTGATCATTGGGTGGTCATAAATTTTTAAATGGTTCTACCCATATTGAAAAGTTTCCAATACCAGGTGGGGACCAGCTTGTAGTTCTGGTATATTTGACAGCCAGCCTACTTAAGGCTGTCTTATCACCACAAAGGTGGCTACCAAGTAATGATTTTTTTTGCCATTGTATCCATATAGTTTACTAATGTACATAGGGGCTATCTATAATCTATGTCCATGAAGGACCTACTATTATATATAAAATCATGGATCTCTTGAGAATTGAGATATGTTTGACAGCATTTTTGCCTTACTATTTCCTGTCCACATGGATATTATGAGTAACCTTGTTACTTGTTAGCTTACTGAAATCGATTTTACTATTCCTATAACTAGCATTCCTCTTCACTGGGACCTGATCAATCCTTCAAGAAAAGGAGATTCCTTATTCTTTCTATTCCTTTGTAGTCAGTGCTAGTGAGATAAAAAAAAGAACATGGTAGCTGTTATGATTTGGCTTTTCATGGAAAAGTATGAGCCGAGCCAGATGAAAACAGAGGGTGAAAGGAGATGATTTTCCCCTTTGTGGGAACTGCTGCTCTCAAATCTCTTTCCTGATGACTGCATTTCCTGCTGAGTGTGCCACACATGTATGCAGTGACAGAAGCTATTGTCCAAGTCAATTAAATGGAATCCTGTTGATAGGAAGGGTCTGGCCTATGGTGAAAAAATGACTTTCCCCTTAAAACTTTTGTTGATTGAATTTACACATCTAATGGCCTTCAAACCTCTAAGAGTGTGGGATAGGATCAATAAATTGCTTTCTAATAGGACTTCATTTTAGTTCCTCAGAGAAAAGAATAAGAACTCTGTAAACTTAATTCCACTTTAGAGTTATCTTTTAATATATTATATCATAAGACTTGGGGAGATTGTTGAGAAGTAGCTAGGAAATATGATGATGATATTGTTAATCATGATGTTCTAAGATTTGGAAAGCACTTTACAGATTTCTCATTTTGTCCTTACTACAGCCTGGTGAAGTAGATGCTTTCATGAAGAGTCATGTTTTACAAATGAGGAAACTGAGGTTGACAGAATTTAATTATCTAGACTAGGATTATAAAGCTAATATCTAAGTTTTGGAACTTGTGTCTTCCTGACTCGAAATCAAAAGCTCTATCCAGTCTACTACTTAATTGCATCAGTAAAATTCTGGGTTTAGCATTGCATGACTTCAGAAAAGTGATTTTACTTTTAAAATCTTCAACTGGAAAGATTGAGGCTGCCCATCTCACCACGTTGTTGTAAGAAACTGCTTTGTAAACTACAAAATATTTTATAAATAACAAACTATGATATTGTAAGGCAGTGCCATAGCAAATGGAGAGATGACATTGAGGCTATGGAGACCCTCCAATTTTCAGTTCTCATGTCCTAGCTGTGTGACTTTGGGTAAGTCATTTAACTTCTTAATGGTCTAGGCAAATTTCTAAGAAAAGGGTTCTTAACCTGTGTGTGTGTGTGTGTGTGTACATTCACATATGTATATGTGTGTTTTGGCATTCTGATAAAGCCCAGAGAGCCTTTATCAGAATGTTTTAAGAGGAATAAAAATATCTATTGAATAAAAAAAGAAAGTAGATATATTGAAATAAAATTGTCAAAAGATCAAATTAGAGAACATGGAGACTGCTTTACAAACCTTAAAGTGCTATATAAATCCTAGCTATTTATTTTTGAAGTTCATGGAGCCCAGAGTAAACCTTCTTTTGAAGACTACAGGATTAAGTAATGGTAATATGTGCACTTAGGCAGAGGGAGTTTTTTCATCTGGGAGTTCCCTTTATCAGTGAAATCACAGACCCAATACCTCAGCCTATCCTAATTATTATTTTGGAGCACTTATCATGTAGACTTACAGGAAGAGAAAGTGTGTCTAAGTAAGAAAGGACATTGTATTTAATGGAAAGAAATTCTTGGAACTAAGCACAGGAGAAAATGTAATACAGATGTTTACTCAATTACCCTCAATTATTAAATGTTCCCTTAAACACCCTTAGTTTCAAATTTCTCATTTATTTAAATGACCATTTAATCTTCCCTACTCCCTAATACAGCAATGTAAAAATGGTCATTATTTCATGAATATGTATTGAATTGAAACACTACCCACCCTCAAGATGTTTGTCCTCACCACCCCACCTCGATCAAACTGTCTTGGGCTTACTAAGTGTGCTGACTAGGGAAGGAAAAAAAGGAAATTGTGTAACCTGGTATTTCACCCTCACTATATTCTATTCATATTTTGTCATCTTGTCTAAATAGGTATTTCAAGTAATTTGGTGTCAAGTAGGTTGTTGAAGTCAAGATTATCTAGGTCTGTAGCATTTTCTTTGGTTATGTTCAATATAATAGATTCAAGGATAGATGGATAACTATATTCCCCCAATACTAACAAATGGCTTGTTGTCAACCTGGAGAAAATTTGTTGATGATTTGTGATTCTTGACTCTGACCTGTTCAGTCTTTTAACCAAAGAATTAGATAGAAATTAACAGATGGCACAAAGTTAGGTGATATAGGTATACATCTGTTACACTGGATGGCAGGAATAAGATTCAGTAAATTCTCAAAGGTTTTGAATGATGGCCTCCGAAATAATAAGATAAAATTTAATAGAAATTCAATTCAATTATTAAATATCTGCTATTATGTGCAAAACCATAACATAAAATACTGCCTAAACTAACTCATTAAAAAAGTTCTCATGGAACTTTTAATTTACTGAATTATGTGTAAAATCTTGCACATAAAATTAAAAAAAAACATCAACTGTGCTAGTATACATTGGAGAAGTTATAATTTAACAGAAATCTGTGTGAAAATAATCTTTCGGATTTAGTTGACAAGTCCAACATGTACCAAATGGTGTGAAATTCTCACTAAAAAATTAATGCAAAATAAGGAACTAGTGCCTTAATATTCTATGCTGATCAGACCACAAATGGATTATTGAATGCTTTCTGGATGTCATGTCTTAAAAGTGATATGAACAAAATAGAATGTATCCAGGAGGTGATGAGAGTAGTGAAGAGTCTGGACACCATGCCGTAGAAATATGAAATAAACTGGTAATGTTTAGACTAAAGAATGATACATCTTAAGGGAGGGTGGACATATGACAGTTATCTCTGAACAGCTGCAGGACCATTGTACAAAAATTCCTAAGGCTCATTTGGTGCATCTAGGACCGTAGTGAGGAAGTTGTAAAGTATGTAGATCTTTGGTTCAATCTGAGGAAGACCTATCAGGCAATTGAGTTCTCTATATTTTCTGAAAAGAGGTGGTTCCTTGTCAATGGTGGTCTTTAGATATCAGGATCATTTACCAAAGATGCTTTAAAAGAGATTTCTGCTTTAGCTGAATTAAAGGTGAGAACTAGGAAAGTTTTCTGACTAAGAATCTATGATTGTATTATCCAAAGAGTAGTGTCAATAGAAAGGCAAGCTAGAAGTCCTAAAGTAACAGGTTTCTTTTTTATGTCCTGAAAACCTGAAAAAGAATAATTATTTTTGACCCCACAATACTTAAGTGCCAATGATCAACCGAATTGATTGTCTTCTCCATCATCCTTACTTTGCGTTCAGTTTTCAAGCACTAGTGTTTGAGGG
This sequence comes from Monodelphis domestica, assembly GCF_027887165.1. Classification (NCBI taxonomy): domain Eukaryota; kingdom Metazoa; phylum Chordata; class Mammalia; order Didelphimorphia; family Didelphidae; genus Monodelphis; species Monodelphis domestica. Next base: position 220,667,109 of record NC_077232.1, on the reverse strand, counting down.
AAATTTAAAAGTCAACTTCAGTATCAGTTTCCTTCTTCTATTCAACTAGTATTGAACTAGATTTGTTGTTTGTCTTGCTATTTTCTTTTTCAGTGTAAATTGATAGCATTTCATTTGTAATGTGAGCTAGACAGGCTTGCCATGAACTAGCTTGGGAACCTAACCACCACATATGATATTATTTATCTGAGAAACTCTGTTCCTGATTTCAAAACAATGAATTCCCAAATGAGCATTTGAAACATAATTAATTTGAAAATGAGGACATCGTATGTCTATGTCCAAAGGCAAATAAATGGTTTCTTAGGAACATTATTAAATGCAATTGACAACCAGAAACACTGCCTTTAAGTATAGTATTTTTTAAGTTTAAGATCTGTCTACAATTTAATTTGGCATCAATTTCTTATGAATTGGAATTATTTCATTTTGATCTTTGTATCCCCAGCACCTAGTACAGTGCCTGTCACATAGTAGGTACTTAATATAAACTTGTTGATCAGCAGAGGGAAAACTGACACTGATGATGTCTTAAGATTCTTTCTGGTTCTAAATCTTATAGACTGGTCTTGTGAGATCACAGGTGCTTAGAAGGACTGAATTATGGGAATATGGCAATTATAGTGATTTTGAGTAGTTGAATAGGCATATTGTACAAATGTCTGATAATGAATAGTTACACATTTGTCTAAGCAATGAGGTAATAGACTCCCTGGAACCATTAAGATGAGGATCAAGCTCCTTTTGGAGGAGCCTACAAAGTGCTTCAAAATCTTGGAGACCCCTTGGTCTGAAACCAACTATAAAGTAGTAATATCCTAAAGATATTGGTGTATCTTTCTATCACATGCAGAATATAGAATATAGATGGAGGACTAGGGACTGATTTGTGATTTTCTTAGATTTAGAAGCTTCATGCAGGTTGACACATTCTCTGGAAATGATTGCAGTCAACCAGGGTTTCTTAACTTTTTTGTGTTCTGGACTCCTTTGGTATTCTGATGAAGCTGGTGGATCTCTTCTTAGAATACTGTTTTTAAAGAGAGAATAAAATGCAAAGGATTACAAAGGAAACCAGGTATTGAAATACAGATGTTAAGATATTAAAAGTTCAAAGATCCCTGATTAAGAATCCCAGAGTTACTTAGAATCCTGAGAGGTAAAAAGAGACTTGTCTGGAGTCACAAAGGGAATAAGTGTGAGAAGGGGGACTTGTTTTCAGCTTTTCCTTGTTTTCAAGGCCAGCTCTCTTCCCAATATATACTGCTTCTCTTTAATGTAGACCAAGCATGTGCTATCACTGTATTAAAATAGATTCTTGCTCATTTCCTTTACAAATCCATAAAATAGTAAACATTTAATGAATTTAGAAGGATAATAGATTTTATATTTGTGTATAAATTGAACATGTACATATACATATACATATACCCTATATACACATATATAATCCCATGCTTTTTCCCCCCTTCTTAATCATGTCACAAAGAGAAGTAACAATGCTTTGCTATTTTTAAACAAATCATTATAGTATCCTGGAGTTTCGAGAGAGGAAAATAGGAAAATTCTACCATGGTGTGTGGATATCTTTACAGTATCATAAGGTCAATCAGGATGATTCATTGAGTTGCTGGCTGCTTAAGACTTAGATATCTCAGTAACCAGCAAAGACAGTTCATTAAGCGCCTATCTGCTAGTTCTTTTATGGAATATATTTATTGGTGACCTTTAAGCAGGCTATAAAAAATGATCTGCAATTCAGTTTCCATAGCTTCTTTACAGCATTCCCCTTTCACCTTATTTTTGGAAGACCTTTACATTCTGACAGATTTTGAATGCAACAAGATGAGTTAGAAATGTACTTTTAAAGTTTAAATAGCATTCTCTCTGAATTTTTAAAATTCTATTTCTGACTGATGTATAACAACAAAAATGTGATTTTGAACAATCTTACTATAAGCTACTTACTAGGTTTACAACTTCAAAAACAAATTTAGGTACTATGCTTTAATTTAATTGATGATAGAAAATATGTTAAGAAGTAGGACTGTTAGGTAGATGGATTTTGATAAATGCTAGTTGGTAACAGGTAAATTAGTTGGACAGTTAATCCAAAAATGCTATTTATAGACATTTTTTTTTTGCTTTCAGACATTTTTGCAAATCTGGTAGCATATGGAGTACATCTAACCCCTTTGAATTTTACTATTTCAAACCATGATGATCAGAGAAATGACCAAAAATCAAAGATGGAGTAATATTCCACTAGCTAGATAAGTTATTTTTTGATTGCGTGTGTGAACATTTTATTGTATTGCATTGTGTTTACAAAATTTAGTGTCTTTTTAGGGCATCAGCTTAAAAAAAAAGATGACCTTACTTGAAAATTGTGTTTTTACCTATCCTTCGTGTTGTCATTTTTTAGAATGGATTATTTCATAGTTGCAGGAGCTCCCTCCCTTGATGCAGATTGCAATCCATTACAAAAATAAAATCATCACCTGGTAACCACCTTTCTAGTATAAGCCTCTGAATTCAGCTAATCTTTGGATTTCAGATCCATTGAATCACAGGATAATATTTTTTAGAGCTGGGAAGGTACTAACAGGCAATCTAATCAATTACCTTGATTTGGTAGATGAGGAAAATAAGACCAAGGGGGGTGAAGTAATTTTCTCAAGTTAAAAAAGTAATATGTGACAGGACTGGGATAAACTTCTACTTTAGTCACTTATTTTTTCTCTAAATAAAATAACCTAAAATGAAAGATTTTATTTTGCCTTTTTAATGAAAAAAATCAATCCTAAAGCCCCCATTTTATTGATATTTTCCCCATTTCTACATACATGTTTTCTCTAATAACAATAGATCATTGAGATTACTTTAGTTTGAAACATTAACTTTGATTGACATATACCTCCATTTTGTAAAGAGTTTTGAGTATGGGAACTATGTAGTAGTAGTTTAAGGAATATATTCCATGATACTTGATGGATTAATTCAATGGACTGTCTATACAATTATAGGTTTTCTGGGCAGGATGTTTTTTTTGTAAAGACAGTTGGACTGCTCTCTTAAGTGATTATAGATTTCATTGAAGATAAATTAAGTACTTAATATATCAGTATGCTAAACAGTTAAAGGTCCTACTAAAACCCACACTCAAAAATCTCTTTGAAATTCCTGAATTTAATTTATTAGTTTTTGCAAAACCCTCAATCCATTCTTCCTTGGAAATTGAAGCTTCAAGGCAAAATAAATATAATTAGTTGGTCTGCACATCTCCCTACTTGGTCTGACTAAGTGATTTTCATCCCCTATTCTCATTCTTCTTTATTCTTTGGCTAGTGTCCCAATACAGATGAGAACCCAAGTTAACACGTCTTATGTAGTCAGGATACTGTCTTGTACATCTATGAATAATTTGGAGAGATTTTTAAAATCTTTTTTTTTAATAAAGTGGTTTGCAAACAACCTGATAATTATTTCTGTGCTTTCTGATGAAATGAAGAGAGTGCTTAAAGCACCACTGTTTATTGTTTTATGGTGCCTTATATTTAATCCGAAAGGGAACATAGTTTAAAAAAGGACAAAGTTGAAGAATGTCCACTTAGCTCCTTTAACAATGATTTTTTCACTGGGAGAAATGTCACTGCTGCCATCATTGTTGAATAATAGACAGAACCCTTTTGATGGTATTTTCGAGGTAATGCTAATGTCAGTGGAATGATTTTGATTTTGAATGTATCTTTTTACTACCATGAGATATATTAAAAGTAAAAACAGACTCTACCTCACTGTTTCTTGGACAGATTTATTAATATTGTGATTACTATGTTTGTTATTATGACAATAACCATTCTTCCAACCAAAAAACATTTGATTTTTCTTATGTGAATAATTAGGAAAAAGTGGAGTAATTTGTTTTTACTTAATTATAGAAATATATGTTCTATTGATCAGCTTGTACTGATCCCACTTTGCATCACACAATTCTTTCCATGTTTTGTTGTAATCTTAACATTTGCCATTTTTCATGTTGTCCTAATATTCCAATACTTGTATATTTTTTTCATTACTTAGCCATTCTCTAATTATTGGACATACAGATTGTTTCAAGTATGTTGCCATTACAAGTAAAGTAGTTTAAAATTACCTTTGTATAGATTAAAAATTTTCCCACTTTTAACATACTTTTGACAATTAAAAAAAACCCGTAGGTCATCTAATTCATTCCTGAGGATTTAATTGTAAATTCTAAGGAAAACAAACATTAATTGAATTACTGTTTATTGTAGCTAGACTATTCATTTTAGACTAAATTTATGGTAAACTTAGATTTTTATATACTATATGAGTCTTTCAGAACATAAATTTATTAAGTATTTACTAAATATCAGACTCTATGCCAAGTCCTAGGGCTACAAAGAAAGGGGGGGGGGCAAGTCAGTCCTTGCTTTAGAAAAAAAAAAAACTTCATATTAATCTACTTAGGAGTTTTATGTACAATAAATTTGGGTAGTATAATGTACCCTTCTATGGTGTACAATATGAATCTAAAAGTACAGCATGTTGCTGTTGCATCTTTGCTTTCAATGCATAATTTTTCATTGTCTGGATAAATATTCAGGAATACAACTTTCTACAATATTATTTGAAGAGAAAAATGAAATTCAATTAAAAAAGAAATCTCTTTTTACACTTTCCAGAAAAATAATGTGACAGTAAGTGTTAACTACCTAGACCTTATAAAATTAGAGGGTTCCAAATCTAACTTTGGAGAAATCCTTGTGTCCTAGAACTCTTGAAAATCACAAATAAAGGTTTAAATATTAGGGAGCAGTAGTCATTTCTAAGATACTATAATCTTTACCCTGTTCTCTTTTTCCCTTCCCCAGGATAAATAAGGTCTTCATATTATGAAATCATTTCTTTCCAATAAACCCTTCCATGTGGACCAAGATAATAGTACATAGTGACCTCCCTCTTCCTCCCTTCCCTATCTCCTCTTCCTTCTTTCTCCTCCTCCTTTTCCACCTCCATCTTTCCCTCCTCCTGTTTCCCCTCCATTTCATTCCACTACCTCCCTGCACTCCATATATATATATATATACATATATATATATATATATATATATATATATATATATATATATATATATACTCATTTATAAATGTCTACTACCTGCCAGTGAAACGTGTCAATGATATTACATTGTGGGGGGGGGGGGTCAGAAATATGAAGTTTGATGGAGATTTCCCATTATTCTAAAGTTTGCGAGCTTGAGTTTTCTGGAAATAGAAGAGAATATAAAGAATTATACCACCATGCCTTATGTTCCTGTTTATTCGTCTTCTGCTCCCTTCAAGTGTTACTTTTTAAAATTCTTTTTTGACCATCCAGATTGAATTAATAGACTTAAATATTAGGACTTTAATTCCCATTCATTTTACCCAGCATTATATATTCACACCAAATGGGCTGATTATCATCATTATCCTCATTTACTGTTGTATATCTGCAATCAAAACATCTACTCATTATTATGTAAGCATCTTGAGACCAGGGTCTATTTTTGCTTTTTCTTTCGATGCTTGCCACTTTTGTGCCTGATGCCGTGTAAATAATATTTGTTGATTGATCTTATTTGGCAAAAAGTACTTGCTCAGAAATGACTAATTTTGTAATACAGTGGCATTTAGTTTACAAAATAAAAGCCTGAAGGAAACAGGATAAATAGGTATCTGAACTAAAAATTTAGGAAAAGATACTCAACTGAATATTTGAGCCCTCAAGTGTTCTAATGACCCCTTCCCCCAAACACATATACAAATTATAACTCAATACCTTGTCAGCTTACCAAGGTAACTTCCTCTAATTTTTGCTCTAAATTGCAATCAGGTACTCTCCAGTTTCTTTGAAAAAGATATGACTGCCTCCACAAATAATATTCTATTTTGATAGCTAATTTTTGCTCACTTTAAGGTCAGTCCCTAAGCCTCCTGAAAAGGACTGCAAACATTTTTAATGAATATATTTAAAAGCAAAACTGATACCCATACCACCTGTAACTGTATTTCTAAAATGAGTAACAGATGGTGTGTGGGAAGAATAGAACTCAAGTGTTGGAACTTCAGATACATGAGTTTGTTTTGTCTTAGTCAAATTGTCAACATTTTAAATCATTTAAAATTTTTCTTACATCTCATTTTAGAGATAGTGTATCATGCCCTTTATGTTTTGTTTTAAGCAGATCCAATTGAAGATAAGTGGGATGTGATGGTATCACTTTGACCATCAGGTTTATTTAAAAATGTTTTGAGTCTCCTCTTATAAAAATACTGTGAAAAGAGAAGTTTATGTTTGTTTGGGGTCCTCTCTGCATGAATTTTAATGTAATCATGCTTATTCTCATTATCGCCTTGAATTGTTAAAATTTCAACTGTTGATGGTTAAATCTGTGTTCCAGTGCTCACTAATCCATTTTCTAAAATCAACCACACTTCAAAAACAGAGAATCATTGTGCTTAATATTATGACCCAAGAATCATCAAATTACTTATAGCCAGAGGCATAATGGTGTTTAAGACTGGAGCCAAGAAAGGGGAAACACAGATTGCAGAAATAAAATTACTTTAAGTATCAAGCTGGCATTGACAAATTTATCTTTTGAAGAAAATGAGTTACTGGACAAATATATGATTAAAATATAGAGTGGCTGCCAGCTTGCTTTATTTGATGGACAGCTCTTTTGGCTTGGAATCCTTTTCCAAGTGTTCCACTGACAACCTGAAAACCTTCCCTTAGTAACACTGAAAGTAAATTAACCAACATATTTGTTAGTTAGTTAGTTAGTTAGGGTAGATTATGAACAGAATCGTTGGGTCAAGAAGCCCTTTCTTAGAATTTATCTGCTTTGGTGGTTAGATAGTTGAGGCACAAATATTGGTCAGTTCTATAGTCCTTGGTATTTATATACTATTTTATTATCTTGTCTTATAAAATAAAATCAGAGGACCCAAGATCAAGAACTAAGATATTTGGAGCCAACCACACCCTCCAAAAAAGATGAACTTTTAAAAAATAAAACAATTCAGGTATTAGATTATCCGTAAAAGGAAAATTTGACTCATATTCAAAAATTCCCATCTGAATACTTAGGCCCTCAACTATCCTAATGCAAGTATACAGATAAATTACCAGGCAATACCTTGTTAACTTAAAAAGGTAATTCTTGCTTTAAGCTGACAGTAAATATTCTTCACTTTCTTTTGAAAATTTTACCACCTACCCAAATTATGTCAGATGTTGGATTTTGAAGCGATGATCACAGAAAGGAAATTTTGATGTGATGATCATCACTGCCCCAACATCTGAGAGAATTTTTCTTGTAGAAATACCATATTCATTTCTACTAAGTTTGTTTAGGAACATAATACGGTTTCTTGCAAGGCTAGGAGGGAGAGAACAGGACATAGGAAGGTATAAGGCAGTTTTCTATATCATCTGATCTTCTGTGAGTATAATGATTGTGTGTCAACTGGAATTTCATTTCCCTCTCCATCTTTCTTTCTCTTCTCGATGAAGTCAACTCATATTTTCCTGGAGAAGTCTGGGATTGCAATCTTGCAGGCATGGTCAAAAGTTAGTGAGTGAAATGGTTCGATGGGGATATGACTGGTTATGTAGACTAAACGATCACCCTAGTGCAAGCATCAATAATATGGGAATAGGTCTTGATCAATGACACATGTAAAACCCGGTGGAATTGCTCATCAGCTAAGGGGAAAGAACATGAATCATCTAACCGTGGAAAAATTTTCTTAATTTATCAATTAAATATATTTTTTTAAAAGTTAGTGAAGAGAGAAACTGAAAATATGACACCTATTAACTGTGACTGACACTTGTCAGTGATTGGGCTAGCAAACACCTAAGTGAAATTCAGCTAAATGCCATTGGATTCTGTGCTTAAAACTGCCTATGATTAAATTATCTTAGATAGTATATGTAGCCATAAATTTAATTAAGATTTTTAAAAACAGATGCTTATTAATCAATACTTAATGGCACAAATCAGTGTTAATACTACTACTACTTACATTTATATACTTTCAGCTTTACACTGAGTTTTACTCTAAACTGCCCTATAAAATAGGCTTAAATAATCCCCAACTATTTACATTTGGAAATAATTATAATATTAATTTTGTAACTTTTGCTGTTTGCCTGACATTTGGAGAATTAAGAATAATTCAAATCAGATCTGTCATACTACCAAGGTCTGTTTCAGTAGAACAAGAACAGGTTTATCAGCTTCTCTATGTAGAGATATTTTAGCTCTAACCAATTCTGTATTCCATGGAAAGGGTAAACAGTATCATCTCTCAAACTAATGAAAAACAGTAGCCCCCATCCTCTTACCCTTACTACCCTTGTGCTTTGGAACCAATATAAAATATGTGATTCTAAGATGGAAGATAAGAGTTTGAAAGAAAAAAAAACAACAACTGAATGCAGGACTATGACATGTCATATATTTCCAATTTAAAATAATCCCTGAGAAGTATTTTTTCAGTTTTTATTATAACTTACTTTACTTGTGTTTTTCTTTTTAAAATTATTCAAAACTATATTATCTTTTTTCCTTCTAGAAGACAGAAGTGAGTCATTGTTCTGAGAAGTTTGAGACTTATTCCAGTATTTATTTAATTTACATATTTTAAATCATCAATGGGTCCTTGAAAAGGACATAGCTAAAGAATCTAATGCAGATGGGTTGTATTTAAATAATTTATAAAGCTCATTTTGATCATGTAGTTCTATTTCTATTAGTTTGTATGCTCAAAATTTCTAGGATATTTAAATGCTACTTATTAATATAAAATATGAAGAGATCACCCTGGATGAGAGGTAAATTATATATAACAAATTCAGTATTATTCCTGAAACAATTCAGATTTCCTTCCCTACCCTAGAGACATAATTTGTTTTTTTAAACCAAAAACCTTCTAAAAAATCTTGATTCCAAGATATAATCTGAGTTTTAGAGGTTAAAATGAGGTAAGAATTTGGACAAATATGTTCTTTTCTGCATATTTAGAATCATATACATATACCAATATGGCTTGACTAGATCATGTATGCTTATTTATACTTGTATCCATATGTAGGTACATATTGACCTATATGCAAATATCTATAAAATATGTTTATAGATATATACATATTCATATATATAGTTACACGTATATGTATATGAATAATTGTATATGTGTATGTGCAGTTGTACATATATACGACTCTATATATAAGTTGCATACATGTTTTGTCTTTCTAAATACATAGGCGTGCATACAGTGCCTTTCTTATATTTGAAGGTTTCCCAAAAATCTTAGTGAAGTCTTAAGTTCTAATAGAACTTATAAAATTTTATTAAGTTTTATTAGCTTAAAAATACACCAAGATATTTGGGACATCTTGTAGATTGGAAGGTACTGATCAGCTGTTTTCTCTACATAAGCACTAAAATAAAGATTGAAAAAATAAGGCTGTAAGGCAAGCATAAAGGAATGTAAAATGCTTACTTTATATGGAAAGGATATTCTAATAACAATTAGAATAATTAGAATAATTCTAATAATGTTCCTCAAGGGCATGAAGAATTATAAAACAAAGTGATTAGCTATAAGACAACCTTCATCCCAGGAGAAAATGGACTGAAATTGCTAAGAGAAGATCATGCTATGGCAGTGATTGATGGATGGATTAATAAGAGACATTAGGGATTTCTTTAGCTATTCATGAAAAACTGTACACTTTGGTCATGTCTATGAGATATCTCCAGGTATGATTCATGTTATGAGGTAGGGTTTGTAATAAATGTCCCCATGAATGCCTATTTCAGGTTGTGATGCTAAGAGAAGTCAAGAGGCTATAAGAGATACTGGCAAGGAATCATATGGAAATACTTTTGTAAAATTCAATCTGTGACTCCCTAACTATACTCATTTCCATTATCAAATTTGATATCTACAAATAGATAGCAATATGTACCCATTTAAAGAATTATAGGGAGTACTACCACACTGAAGGTACCACACTTGGTAGGTCCTTAATGGAAGAATTATGGAAAGCCATGTATAAGAGCCACATGTGATGAGAAGCCATGGACTAGTGGAAATCTATGGAGGGAGTAAGCTGCATCTGGGAGATCCCGTTTGTTCCTCAAAGTTTCTATCAACACATAGCTGATTTCTCTAAGGGCTGAGATAACTCTGTCGAAGTTATGGACTTTTTCCTAACCATGGAAACAAAGATACAGAGATGGAAAGGATCTTGGAGAGGATCAAGTCCAGTGCCCACATTTAGAGATAAGGAAGTGGAGGCATAGAGTTGGTCAGTTACTTAGGTAGTGACATAGCTAGTGTCTGAAATTGGATATACATCTAGTATTTAATTCCCTACCTGTTCTGTTACATTTGGCTTTAGACTATCTCCCTTTAAAATTTATTTTCCACTGTTGGAAGCTATTTCCTAACACTACCTACTTTGTCTGACTCATAGAGTGTTGTTACATGATACTGGCATTTGTCTCTCTGTAACACCCACACATTGCTCCTAATTCTTCCCTTTCTGGCCAAGCAAAATAAGGATAATTTCTTTTTCATATGATCTTCCAAATATTTGAAGATAGCTGTCATATACTGCTCCCCACTAAAATCTGCCCTACAACCTAAACATCCCCAATTCCTTCACATCCTTGAGATATCATTGGTCCTCTTCAAAATGAAGGAAGAACATGAAAATGATATGGTTTTAAGTCTTCTCTTGTAACCTTAAGGCAGAGGTGGGGGGAGGGCACTAAATATACTTTGAGACAGGTAATTGTAAAATTGTATAAGGCCAAAGGTCCTAAAGCTGTTGCATTCATGAAGATCACATGTTCCCTTCCATTTCCCTGGAAATCCAGAGGCAATGTGCCAAATTTGTTAGTGAATGAACCTTGAAGTCAGGAAGACCTAAATTCAAGTAGAACCTCTAATACTAAATAGTTGTAGGACACTGGGCAAACAGACTCTCCTAGTCTGGAAGTATAGGAGCTACTCCCAGACCCAATCTCACTTTTGATAATCAAAGAGCCTTTGACATGTTCCATTTTTGACCTGGATTAGTCCACCCCTTCTCGGGTGGGCTGGGAGCCCTACTCCCAGGAGCTCCTGTATTGATGCCAGATTTCAACCCACCCTGTTCTGGGCACAGGAGCTCAGAACTCTGGAGCTCAAGACATCCACTGGGCTCAAGTTCCCTGATAGCAGGAATCATTGGCAATGGCAACCCTGCCTAGCTGAAACATGTTTTTTTCAAAAGAGTGATACAATTTGGATGGAGCAAAAACTATGTCTAACATAATAATGTATAACACAGAAGAGGTAGTTTGAGGTCAGAAATGGAAATCTTTGAGTGCAAAGTTACTAATGAATATGTTTCATTCCATATTTAATGGGGAGCCATTGATGTTTTTGAGCTGAGGAATAGTATGAGTGAAAGATTACCAAGGTACGACATTCAGAAAGGTTGCAGAAAAGTAGAACTATAATTGAGAGGGTGAATAAGTTGTGTCATCCAAGTACAGGTTTTAATTTTGGGCCATTAGGTAAGCATAAGAATAAATTCATTGGTTTGGAGGCCTCTGAAGGGTCATCATCAGCTTCTTTCTTTGTAAACAACTTGCCAAGGTTTGTTTGTAGTGATTTTAATTCTCAGCTAATGTTTTCTTAACAGCTATATGGTCCAGAGGATTAAGTGCTGGATTAAGTCAGGAATACTCATCTTTCTGGGTTCAAATCTGGCCTCAGACATCTACAAGCTGGATGACTTTGAGCGAATCACTTAATCCTGTTTGTCTCAGTTTCTCTATCTGTAAAATAAGCTGGTGAGAAAAAATGGCAAACTACTCTAGTACTTCTACCAGGAAAACCCCAAATGGGGTAATGAAGAATCTGACACAATTGAACAACAACGTTAAAGGAAAAAAAATAGGAAGAATTTTGATAAAGTAAACATCTTTCTTGCACTGTTGGTAGGTTTGGTTTCTTCAACATGTTAAAATATATAATTTCTATTACAAAATACACATTTCTCCATTACACCTATAAGAACTGGTATAAAACAGTCAAGGTATATGCCTTCCTTTTTGACCTGAGCACTTGTTAAAGAAAACTTGCTGCGTGGTGCTGAAAATCAGTGGAATGGTGCTTGAGGCATGCATGGATTTCATAACCCAGCTTTAGACAAAGTAGTAGAAGTGGAGATGAGAAAATAAAATGAGTTACTAGGAAACAAGGAAGAGGAATGATTCATGACTATTCTTGGCAATCTTAGCAGTAAGATCACATCAGTTGTAGGTGTGAAAGATGATTGCACTTAGCATTTTCTGACTTTTCTTGCATTGACATATCATTTGAGAGAGTTGCTTGAAAATAGTGTTCTATCTTTTGAGTATCAGTGAATGTCTTTCTGTTCATTCTAGGTAGCTAGGTGACATAACAGGTAGAGACTGGGCATGCAGTCAGGAAAACCTGGATGCAAATTCAACCTCAGACACTTGCTAAACTGTGTGACTCTCAGCCAGTTAATTATCTACCTGCCTTAGTTTCCTCAGTTGTTACATGGAGATAATGATAGCATTTGCCTCACATCTTCCTTTTCTGTGGATTTGAAGACCTGAGTCCAAAAATATCTTTCCTTTGTATTTAAAGCCATCACTCCCACCTTTAACTGTTAGCAAAATGTTTGTACAAGCCTGAAAAGCAAATATCTGAACCACACAATTCTTTCAAGACACTGCCCATACACAAAGACTTACGCTATTTTATAACTGGATCTCAGAATTCAGAGCTCATAGTGACCATAGAGAGCATGTGGTCCAAATTCCTCATTTACAATATGGAAATGAAATCCTATTGAGGTCCATTGACTTGTTCAAGGTGATGTACAAAAGAAGTAGAACCTAGGTCCTGTGACCCCTGATCTAGTGCTTTTTCTGCTCTATCTACCCCTATTAAGCTAAATTTAGTCCATAGGTTCTTATCCTTTCTTTGTGTATCATGGCAAAGAAGAGAATGGAATCCTTCTCTAAATAATGTTTTTAATTGTAAAATGAGCTACATAAGGTTACAATGAAAATCAGTTATATCGAAATGCACTATCAAAATGTCAATAATGATGATGATGATGATGATGATGATGATGATGATGATGATGATGATGACCTGGTTAAGAATCCCTCTTTGAATAGTTTTTCCCTCCAGCTGATTATCTAAAGATAAGACTTACTAGGTAAAGTAGAAGCATATAACTTGATAAACACCAGAAACAATGAAGATTTTTGACACAAGCATTGTGACCAGAGAAGTTTGGGCCAGGTGTGCCTCATTGGATTATGCTTATCTCCCTGGTTACCCAAACAGTACATTTTTGGAGGAATAAATAGCAGTGAAGAATGGACCTTAGTTAATACAATGTCAGGATCCATTGCCATGAATAGGAAAGTATGTTGGTCTCCCAGGCTTCAGCCTCCATATCATCAGCTAACTTCTTCAGTAAATACACCAGTCAGTACTAGCTTCAACTTCACTTTATTATTTAGTTTATAATTTGGTGTTAATTATTGACTAATGCTTCTCTTTCCCTATATCTCATAATGACTCTGCTTATAGTTCAGGACTCAGGAAAGCTTCTACAAATAAAAAAGATGTTCAGTTTTTCTTTCAGCAAACCATATCATAAAATAGAAATAAACCCTTGAAAATATTTTTTCATAATATTAGATTACTGAAGGAACTAAGGAAAAATACCTCAGGGGGAGAAATATATGTACTATTCATGTGTATATATACAAACATATATTTTCACTATTAAAATATTCAATTATGCTAGTTTTATTATAGTTATTCATCAGTTACTGTCAACTTGATTGAGAATAACAATATGGACTTTCTGTACAAAGATAAATCTACCAGGTAATAGGTTTATTTTGCAGGTGGAATACTTTGTGTGATGAAAATAGTAGTAGTATATTTATCCCTTCAGGTCCCACAAGAACTACAACTCTACACCAATAAAAGCAATATTTTATTATGAGAACAGGATTTTAGTGTACATATTTATAATGGTTTCATTTTTCATTCAATAACAAGTAAAAAGCTGTCATTTAAAAAGGTATTATTCCTAGTTGGAACATTAATGTAAAAGAAATGTCAGTAAATTCATTAGATAAAATAAATTTTAGAGAAGTAACTTGATGAAAAGTTTTGAGTTGGTAAATTTACCTGTAATTCAGTGGATTACCATTTCAAATTTTTAGCTCTTTCTGCATATCATAATGCAAATTTGCTGCCAAACAAAGCTGGTCCTCTGTAATATTGTAGAAATTATATTTTCCAAAATACGTTTTCATAATTAGCTAGGTAATACACACATTATCACCTTAAAATAAGCTAATATTTTTATTCTTTATGAGAGGCAGTGACATGGTGGTTGAAGCCATCTATGAAGTTAAAAAGACTTATCTCAAGCCCTATTTCTTTTTTTTTAAACCCTTACCTTCAGTCTTGGAATCAATACTATATATTGGTTCCAAGGCAGAAGAGAGGTAAGGGCTAGGCAATGGGTTCAAGTGACTTGCCCAGGGACACACAGCTGGGAAGTATCTGAGGCCAGATTTGAACCTAGGACCTCCCATCTCTAGGCCTGAAGCCCTATTTATTGTCATCCTGGGCAAGTCATTTTTCCTCATGGTGTTCTCAGGCAACTATTTCTAAACTCTTTCTGGCACAAAAGTTGATGATCTTCATTTCCAGTTGTTTCTTTTTATAACCACAGAAACTCTTGAGGGCTATCTACTAATTTGTATAGAAGTTGAGATCTTTGTTGGTGGAGGGAGATATCCTTAGCTATGTGGTACAATGTAGGGATATCCTATAGGCTGCTGCAACCTGTCCTAAGTAAACCCCAACCAAATTAAAATATAATTTGGAAATATTTAAAACAATTAATAAAATAAAATAAAATTTAGACAATATTATCTTTTAAAAATAAGTCATATGTGGCCTGCAGTGACCTTTATTTAGAGATTAGTGACCTCCATTTCTAATTATGTTTGATCCCACTAGTATAGTGGATAGAATGCTGGACCTGCAGTCAAAAAGGCCCTGAATGGAAATCAACCTCGGGCACTTAATGACTGTATGACTCTGGTCAAGTCATTTAACTCATACAGATCTCCATCTGGTCTTGCTAACCTCTGAGGTCCGTTCCACCTCTATATCTATGATCCTATGAACCTAGAGAGAAGCCTTTACTAGCAAAGATTCTTCAGATCTGTCTCATTAAATCACAGACCCTTTAAATAGGTCTTATAAAAGTGGAGATGCCCCTAAGATCTCCCCAAGGGCGTTGCTCAGAGAGTTTGACTTCTGCCTGATTTAGGCTAAAAAAGACTTTTAAAAGACTTTAAAACACCCTGACTAGACTTAGAGGCTCCTCACCAATAAGTTAGCTATGCACTGATATAGTGTTTGGCCATGAAAACTCATAAAACAAAGTAAAATATGTGTCCCTTGTTTCTGTAATGTGACTTTTACTTCTGTAATGAGGATTTCAAATGGGAGATAGAGAACACTAAGAATCAGACGCTTTTAGATTATGAATATTAATTGAATTGTTGGTATTTTAAATATCCAGCATATATACCTAATGATTATTGAATCAATATGATTCTCAAGCAGTGAACTGTCATAATATAAAAAATTTGCTGTAAATAAAATCAGAAGACAGAATGACATTGCAGCTAAATGAAAGACTGGCCTCACAGATTTTCCTCGGAGAGGCAAGTAAAGGAATCATTCCATTTGGTTTTATCATGCTCCTCAAATCAAAAAGAAACGTCATTTCATTGGGCATTCTCTCATCCTGCCCTCTTAATACCCATGATGAGCAAAAACAAAGACTACCATGGAAGTACAGATGCCAACATCTATTTTTGAGGATGAAAAGATGGACAAATTTTATTAAGAATTCATCTGGAAAAATCAGTGTTGACATTCAATGATACTCTGCTATTTTAATGCAAAAACTGGCCATAGGGAGGATCATGAAAAAGCTTTCAGAGCATGTTTGAGACAAAGAAATGGACGAATGGTAGAGAAAAAGGTATTGAAGAGAGCCATGTGTTCCATTAGAGGAGAAGGCTTGGGTTGATAACATCCATTCTAACTCCCACCTCAATTGAAGTTTGAAGAAAAGATGTGTTTTTTACCAAGGTTCCACTTTTCCATTGACAGATACTACAATATATTATAGTGATTTTTTTAACCACATATTTCTACTAACCCCTAATTAACACTTTGCCTTAACTACAAAGAGATCAGAGGTTAATTAGAAATATTCATAAATGTAAATTTATAGCAGAGAGTCAAACTTCTGTCTACATGTTAGTAATTTTTCTAACTGGTGGCTCTGATTGATTATAATTATACTACTAACCTTTGATCTAATCTCTTTTAAGTAGCAAAGGAGGAAATTAGGTGGACTTGTGGGTTCGGGATATATTGTCTCTGTTCTTAAAACAAACTAATTATTATAACAGAGAGTTTCATTTAAAAGGGAGCCCTTTTTCAATCAGCCATATGTGTTCTGTTTTACCATCAACTACTGATGGCAAAGGCCAAGATTATCTCCAAACCAGAGAAAAGTGAAAAGATGAGAAGGCAATGAAAGCAATTAAAATTACTCCAACTTGACCTTTTCAAATATGCAGCTGGCATTGAGGATTGAGAATTGAAAGAAAGCCATCTTTGGTAATTATCACCATTTCCTATAGATGTTTAAAGCAAGGTAAAGAATGACAATTCCTTCCATATTCCTGTCCTATTTATAAATTTTAGATTTCACATATTATGATGCATGGATATAATTCACTAGATTTTTATCAGCTAAAATGAAAAAAAGATGATTTCTCCCATTAATTTTTAACTTGCTATAGACTCCACTTAAAATTAAATATAGCTAGGACCTTGATTGGATTAGTGTAGCCTTCCTCTTCTGTGCAGGATAGACCCCTAACACTTAGTAGATTGGCTTTGATTTGTAGCTCTTTTCCTTCCAGCTCCCTACAAATGAATAAATAAATCTTCATTGGTGGTTATGCCTTCTGGTTGTTGTTTTGAATCTATCTAGGTTGGTCTTGATCTGGTGGTCATCTTGACTCCTGAAAATGTTCCAGATCCATAGGGCTTGCCAGAGTTTATACTCTATTGGCGACATTCCAGGATCCATTCCACATTGCAATGAGCCATTATGGGACAATTTAGGGGAAAATTTAAAAGGATACGTTTGTAACTTACATTCCACTTATAGTTGATGGCTTTCTTTCCTATGTAGCAAAAAATATTGTGGGTATATATATATATATACATATATGTGAGTGTGTATATATATATATATATATATATATATATATATATATATATACACACTCATTACACTCAGTTGGTTTGGCTTAGTTCTCTGTGTTTAGAACTCCTAGAGAACCATTTAATAACAATTAGAATGACCAATTCTGCTCTAGCTCCCCTGGTTACAGAGCACTTAGCAGTATATTGATGTATAACCATAACTGATTTTCCCACTTGTGGTGATGTCCTTTCTCCCTATAATAATTACATCATGAATCAGAAAAAAGATGGTGGCCAAATTTTTGCTTGATTTATATAAATTCTATTTCTGTCGTAGCCTAATGCTATCCACACGATGGGTGTTCAGCAAATTTAATTTATGGATCCTCCTTTCCTCTGACCACATTTTACACTGATTATAGGTCTTGAACATTTGTACTTTGGAAGATACTCTACAGAATGCTCTTGATATAGAATTTATATGCTAAAAGGGGAAAAACTTTAAGCAATCTTTTAAAATGGAAGGCACCCTTCTCGTAATCAATAAACATTGAAGTTTAGTTCAGAGCACAAAAGATTATATATTTAGCAAACAGACATTAGAGGTTATCTACATTTTACAGATGAGGAAACCGGTCCAGAGAGTAACGTATCTTGCCCAAAGGCAAGTGGGTAGGAAGTGGAAGGTCCAGAATTCAACATCAAGTGCTCTCTCCCCCTTCCAGTTCCAGGTAGAGAGATTTTGAAATGCTTTGAGTATTTGCTTCCTAACAAAAGAAATACTGTTCTTAGTTTGAAACCTCAATTTTTTGCATTCATTCATTCAATCAGTGATTAATTGAGCAAAGAAAGAAGCTTTATAAACCTTAATAACTTAAAACTGCACTAATACTGTTGGAACACCTTAAATCAAGTGGCTACTGCTGATGCCAGACATTGGGCACTGGGGTTTTGATTATCTCAAAGAGGCAGATTTTTTTAGATATTAACAACTGGTATGTGGCCATAATCTCCCTGGGAAATATAAAGATGGTGCAAAGATAAGCTTTTTAACAGGGAAAGGACAGATGGCTGCTACTCCTGACTCCAAAAGGCAGTGTGTGCTTCTCATGGGTTTCATTGGTTTAGTCCAAGAAGGACATGTTAATGGTAGAACTCTCCATGGATAACTTCAGCTGAATAGGCCACTTAGATTTCAGGACTTTTTCCTCTTTGGGTTATGAGGTCACAGGTGTTGTATCTTATTATGTTAGCCTTCCAAGAAGCTCAAAATAACTTGGCTGTGGTCTCAGCTGACTCTTCAATTCATTTGTTTTCCTTGTTTTTTGGAACATCTTTTTTTGAACGACCTGGATGCTCAATGAAAAACCAGCTGTGCTTTGTGGGCCAAATTAAACAATAGATGGACGAGTGTGCCGTATTTATCCCAAGCTGTCACACACATACTAAATCCTTTTTTTTTATTATCTTTGGAAGCCAAGCTTGGAAAGGATCCAAAATATTACCTTATTTTGTTCAAAGCATTTCAGATAGGAACTAGAATACAGCATATGTAAATAATGTCCTTTCCCTCAATTTAAATATAAATATGTGTATTATTTTATCTATTTCTAGTTATTCCATTTGAACTTCACTATCTGTTTTTTGGGGGGTGTTCATTGTATTCATTTCATAGTTCTTGTATTCCTCTTCCTCAATCTGATGAAATCTTACCCTCACCCCAACTTATATAACAATATTTTTTACTTCTAAAATGAATATTATTATATGGCACATATCATTGGGACCTCTTACTTTCAGGATTACTATTGTCCAATGGTTTTAACCAATGGTTCTGAAGTTCTTGGGCCTGTGAAACAAACATTTATGCCTATTATTTATCTCTAATCTCCCCTAACGTCTTATTCTGGTTCATTATCATGAAGAGATGGCCTTTGGTTTTTGAAAGTTATACCAGTGAACTACCACTGTGCCAGGGCCTGTGAAGATGATAGGGTTTAAGTACATGCCCAGTGATAATATGACATGCTTGTCATGAGAGGTCTACTTCAGCTAACTCAAAAAAAAGTTCATTACTAGGGTGGTCAAAAGATGATGAGATTATTTTTGTCTGTTTATATATTTTCTAGACCACCTGCTAATTCAATCAACAAAATAATTACTCCTTTTCTATCCAACACATTCATGTAACAGAAAATTCAAGAATTTATAGTCATATAGTCATATTTGGTGACAAGCTTCATAGACTATTAGAAATAGGTCTCTGTAAGGGCAAGATTTTCTTACTGCATAATACAGTATAGTCCTTTAAGATATTTAACATTTCACTAGCATTCAAGCAATATAGCTTCTAGGAATAGATTTCCCAAGTTTAATTTTTAAAATCTTAGATGAAGTCTTAATCCATTTCTGGAAAGTTTACCTATTAGTGGGCATAAAGGGTTATATAAAGAATGAACTGGATCTATTAGAATATTAAAATGTTGAAGTTAGATATTGTGCTCTTCTGTTTATGAATTCTATCAATGAAATTGCATATGCAATGGATATGATTTAGCTTGTGGTTTTAAGTGATGTATGAATTTACTTCCTATTTTCATATAATCTTAAAAAGAGAATTAAACAATATTAGATATCTAACTTTGCTCCCTTTTTGAATTTTATCAATATTTTAATTGTTTAAATAATCCTCTATTTTATTTTTAATTATTTGTAAATAGCTTACCTCTTACTTGGGCATACTACCTTGACACAGAATTCTATGGTAGGCCATTTCTCACTGCCTAGTCTTGAGAAATATTTTCAGGGATCCTCACTTTTTTTCACAATTTTTGCCATGTCTTCACCCTTCCCCGAGTTTGATGAATGTAAAAATGGATTTTTCATCTTCTCACCCATTTTACTATTTTTTTTCTTGGCTATGTACCGTCAGTCTTGTTTTTTCTCTGAAAATCACCAGTCTTCCAAGGAAATGCCTTCCTCCTTGCCATAGAAAGGCAGACTACAACTATAGAATATTATAGATATTTACAGGTATGGTCAATATATTTGGTAGATTTGACTTCCTTATTTTTCTTTCTATTCAGGAAGGACTCATTTGGTGGAGGAAGAAATATTTCTGGAAATAACTAATGGCCACAATAAAACATTTTAAAAATCTTTACTTATTTGCTTATTTATTTAAAATACCATTCTCCCTTATCTTCACAGAGTATTAAAATAATACTTTTAAATGACTATTTCATAAAATCCCTTATTTTTCCCTTTTTAGTCTTCCTTAAAATTTGATGTTATATCTTCTTTTCCCCTCAATAATCCATATTTTACCTTATGTAAACACATACACATACTTGCAAAACTATAATGAAATATGATATACATATGTGTGTGTATATATATATGTATATATATATATTAGTGTTATATAAGTGGCATAGAAATTCAGGTTACAATCTGGGAGTTAAAAGATTTTTTCTAAAATTGTTTGAGCAAAAATCCCTATTTGAGTGGAACTATTTAAAATAAATAACAAATAGTCATTTGCGTTTCTACTTGGAGAACTCTAGTGACATTCATTCCCTTCTCCCAAGGAAGACCTTTGGGGCAGATCCAAATCTTAGGACTGCCTTTTTAAAGCTTCCATTAATTACTCCTAGTTCTGCCTCATGGGACTAACAAGAACACGAGAGCCCTTCATCTACTCCAAGGTTACTATCATGCTCCTCATGAGGCCTCTCTTACACAATCTAAGCCTTTCCGCTGCCTTCAAATGATCCTCATGAAACATGATTTTGAATTTCCTTTCCATCTGAAATGTCTTCCTCTGGTTCTTCTATAGCTTGTGAATGGCATTCCTAATTTGTAGAGCCCCAAAGTGGAGATAGTTTTCATGGATTTAGTATTGGAAAATGTCTTAAAGGTCAGTGAATGCAACCTCTTTATCTTACGAATGAGGCCTATGTAACTAGTAACACTCCTATAAGCCAAAAGTCAGAAAACCGAGATGGAACAAAGGCTGTTCCTGGAAGCAGGGATTAAAGCATGTATCCCCATGCCTGGCCCTTGTTCATTTTAAAGGAATTGTGAAATATAAAATTAATACTTAGATTTTTAGATTCTTTCAAATTTTATCTTATTAGGTTTGACCCATTTTTCTGCCCTTTGGGGATTTAATTTAATTTTGATTCAGTCTTTTAATAAATTAACTATTTCTTCCATCTCCAAACTTGATAAGAATCCCACCAATGCCTTCATCTAAGTCATTGTTCAACACACTGAAATGAACAAGGCCAAAGACCTCAGAGCACTGTAGAACTCCAAAAGAAATGTCTTCCCTGGTTAATGCTTATTGCTAGTCTTTGGGTCCAGTCATTCAGCCACGCCTGAAGTTGCTGAATTATATCATCATTTTGCATTTGTTTCTTCATCTTTCCCACCAGGGAATTTCACATGCATTGCTAAAATGAATGCATAACATATCTTCATCATTCTCCTGATGTACCCATCCAATAATCATTAAAAAAAAAGAAAATGAGGGTAATTTACAAGGACATTTTCTTAATGAACTGAAACTTGACTTTTAGTGATCACTACTTCCCTGTCAAAATGTTCTGAAACCATCCCTTAAATAACACATTTTAGAATTATACCAGGATTTGAAGGCAGAATTATCAACCTGTGCTTTGAAGATTCTATCTTCTTTACCCTTAAAAAAATAAAATTCACATTTGTTCATCTCTTCTTCTGTGGACCCTTTCTCATTCTGCATTTGTATTTGAGTCTGTGATTAGTTATGACTTAAATAATCACTGAAAGCTTCATGGAGGGGATAGAATTTGAGTTGGGTCTGGAATAAGTGTGGGCTTAGGGTACAGAGATTCATAGGAAGCCAAAGAGGAGAAATTGTGAGCAAAGATATGATGATAGGAATGTATATGATATGTCTGAGGCTATGAATATATTGAGATATGTGTTCAAATGTGGGTAAGAAATGAAATGTTGCTTATGTTGGTTTCCAAGTCAATGAATTTAACTTCACTGTTTGTAGGACTAAAAGGGATCTGAATTACTCCATTCCTTAGCATGTGGTTTCAGGAGTTTCCACATTCTCCAAAGTTTTGTTTTTGTTTTTCCTTGAAGATCAATCCTTTACAAAGAACACACTAGTGTTCCAATAGAAGATGTATGGTCTTTCCAGGTTGGCAGTGTCTGCTGTAGCTTTTTATCTTCTGGCATAGCTTTGAGATCAAGGTCTCCCCATATCAAGAGAAGCCATCCAACCTCTGGAGTTGGAGTAGGAGCCTTTTTTAGACACACATCCCTAGGTTTCACTAATATAATTATTTTCCTTATAGAGCTACCTGTTAATCCTTTTAAATGACCTACGGAAGTTTTGTATTTGCCACATGCTTTCTTCTTTCCATGGTATAAGCTTTAATATTGAAATATTTAGACAGATAACTTCCCTTCATCCTCCATAATTGGGTTCATGTCTCCAACAGAAATTAATATGATTTGCCTTTTACATAAAATTAGGAAAAGAGCATTAGCTATTCATTTCTTGGGATAGGTTTTTTTTTTCATTATTGGTGAATTAATAGTCTGATTCTATTTCTCCCACTTCTTTTTATGAAAATCTATACTGCTTCCAATTTTGTAGCCTTTGAGTATACATGGCTCTTTATATTTCATGCAACTGACTTATGGGTAAGATTTGAATTTTATCATTCATCATTATAACAGAAGTATTCATTCATCCTCCTATTAGAAAGGATAAAAAAGCCCAGTAAACAGTGGCTTGAAACCCAAAATAAGAGAGGATATAGTAATAAATACCTAATTGTTTTATTTTTCTTTATTTTTTAAACCCTTGCCTTCCATCAGGGTGGTAAGGGCTAGCAAATGGGGGTTAGGTGACTTGCCCAGGGTCACACAGCTAAGAAGTATCTGAGGCCAGATTTGAGCCTCTAGGCACAGCTCTCAATCCACTGAGCCACCCAGCTGAGGGCCCTAATTGTTTTTAGTAAGAGTTTTTCTCCTTGTTGAGTACATTTTAAGTACTTGTTGAGTACTACATTTTAAGATATTGAAAAACTAGGAGTCATGAATGTTGAACAACAGTGTCAAACTGTTAAAATCATAGAAAATCAGATAGGCATTACCTGGCTAAGGAGAGTCCAAAGAACTTTCAGAGAGGGGATACCTGTTGAATAGAAAGCTTGATATCTATACTGTAATATAGTATAATATTAATATATAATTATCATATTAATATAGTAATAATTGTATTATATATTATATAGTAATAATACTATTAATTAATATAATATAGTATATAATATAGTATAATAATAATATAATAAAAATATAATAAAATATGTCATTTACACATTTAACCTCATTTACTTTGATGGGGTTCTTTGACTGACTAGGGAAATGCTGTAAACAAGTGCCCGTGCCTTTAAACTGCTGCCACCTGACTGTGTCTAAAACTAATTTCAACAACTCAGTTGCCTTTCCTTATTTTAGACCAATGAAAATTTACCACATCTTAGAATAGATAAAATTTATGAAGGTGGTGCAGCTTGAGCTCAGGTCAGCCATTTGTTCTTTTACTCTGCTTTTCCACACATCATTTACTTTATAACAGTTATAAATCTTATTTTCCAGAATCTGGTTTATTAGAGGATCTCACCTGGACAGAGAGGTAGCCACTCATGTGGTGAGAGTTTGGGGTATTTTAGATATCGCCCATCTATATTGAGAAATGCGATGATTACAAGCATGTCATGGAGTCATAGCATGCACATAAATATCTTGTGTTTCTCTAGATGGGTGGAAATAAAATCAGGGCAGTTGATATATGAGAAGAAATTGGACCACATCTTACCCTGTTATCCATTTTGGTAATTGTATTGAATTATGTGTTGATAAAGTGAATTAGGCAATTTGAGCACAATGTATACTTTAGTAAACTGGGAAGCATCCATTTTATTAGAATTTCGAGGATGACAAATTGCACAACATATCATTTAGAAGGCTGACTTAGGAGTAGAATTTATGACATGACAGCTGACAGATTTACCTGTTTGTTTTATTACCTTTTGGATTATGATCTGTCTCACTTAAAATACAATAAAGCTAATGTAGAGAAAGCAACAGCACAATCTTCTCGGTATTTTCATAACCATGAATGAAAACCTTGTTTTAAAGGACAATAGAATACTGGGATTTTTCATGTGCTAAACTCTGGAACATCCTAAATATATTATTTAAAATTAGTATTTAAAGATATTGTAGTTTTTATTTTTTAAATTAGCATATACCAAGTGGCAACAAGACATTTGTATGTTCCTATCAAGGTTTTTAAATCTTCCTTCTACACACCCTCTTCCTGAACCCTCTACATAGTATGTACATGCTTGATAATTCTTCATTTAATACTTAGTCTTTGCAGGCTTGAAGCCTTCACCATGATTCATTGACTACACATCACAAAATAACTATTACTCATATAACTTGGCATCACAGAATAACTATGTTAAACAGTAGAGCGGAATGGAATTTGCATTTCTATGAAAGAAATATTAAAAAGTGCCCTCTGTACCTCTCCCCTCCCCATTGTACTTCACCTTAGACCTCCCTTTTCTATTCAGAGGCAAAACTCTGAACATATCATACCTTGTCCCATCAAGAAGTAATATAGGAATTCTTGCAGAGTGCATGGATACGCTCAATAAATTAAGAAGGGATTGATCCCTTGGTGCTTTTATTAGAAGGGTATTACAAATGCTCATTTTTCTTTTCATATTTAATGTTCTTAGCTGTATATTTTTCATTCTTTTTGCTTTTGAAATTTTGATTAGCAAACTTTTGGAAAGCTTTAAGCTTTTATATAGCTGTAAAAGATTTACAAAACACTTTATAGATATTATCTCATTTAATCCTTACCAACAATGTAGGAGGTAGGTGGTATTATTATTCCCTTTTCATAAATGAGGAAATTAAGGCGGATAGAAGTTAAGCAACTTGCTTAGGATCACAGAGTTTAGTAATTTTCTAAGGCTGGATTGGAACTCAGATCTTCCTAATTCAAGGTGTAGTGCTCTACCCTGTGCAATATCTCATTGCATTGTAATGCCATTTGATCCTCATCCCAACCCTGTGATGCAGTAATAGTTATTGTTCTTTCATTTCAGTTATGTTTGACTCTTTGTGACCTGCTTAGGAAAGTTACTGGAGTGGTTGGCCCTTTCCTTCTCCAGTTCATTTTACAGATGAGGAAACTGAGGCAAAGAGGTTCCTCCCAACTCTAAATTCAGACTTCTCAGCAGTGTTACCATACTACCTTCCTCCTTCTGGGTATAGTCTTCTCTCAGCAATGTGATGGCAGCATGTGTCCCACCTCCTTCTGCTGAGAGTTATTTTATCTGCCCTTCTTGTCACCTCTTCTTGTTCATTATTTCATATAAAGAATGGAAATCTCTAACAAAAATCAGTTTTTTAAATAGCCAGAAGTGAAAATGGGTTCATTTCTAGTCTCATGCTTTGTTGATTAATCATCTCTATGCTCAATTATCCTTCTATGTACTCCATAATTAGGCTGTATTTGTTCTGGGTCACATAGAGCTTATGCTCTGGGAGACAGCAAGGACAGAAATAATTTAGAGAGAAGGCATGCTTTCCCAAGATGAAAGAAAAAAGGGATGACAACTAGCATGATTGGAAATAGGACTGTTTTTATCGACTGGTAGTTAGGAAACATGGGTTCAAGTCCTAGTCTTATCATTCATTAGCCCAAGCAAATTCCCTAAATCTTCCTCTCCTGTGGTTTCATCTTTTGTAAAGTGATGGGGTTGGACTTGCTTATTTCTAAGGTTCCTGCTAATTCAGTCATTCTCTGAGTGTACTCTGAGTCGTTTTTCAGGATTTAAAAATGAAAACATCAGCCTTAATTGTGTTTGAGTCAAAGCTGGAGGTTTAGAACAAAGCAGTACATGCTTCAGGGAGACAAGGCAGCTGGAGGCAGGATGGGAAGAGATAAAGGACAGGAAGAGGTCCAGCACCTTGTCAGTAGTTCCTCTTTATGATTCTTTGTAACTTTTATATCATTAGTATAATCACACTAAAACCAGGTTTCACTACAAATTGGTTTTTAAAGTTAAATTAATTAATTTGTTTGTTACATTAACATTTCCAGATATGTCTCTTCCTCCTTCATCCATCGCATTAGTGAGGGCATCATTTAACAATATATATGTATATGAAATATATACATGACATACATATATGTATGTATCACATATATGTCTATATTATCAAATGATATGTATAATTACATATAAAACTATATTTTGTTTGTTTCTGTTCATCAGTTCTTTTTCTGGAGGTATACATATATGTTATTCTTCAAACAGTATTTCTCTCTTGCTATATGTAATATTCTCTTGGTTCTGCTCATTTCACTCTTTTAATTTTTTATTAAGGAGCAATTAGGTGGCTCAGTGGATTAAGACCCAGACCTAGAGATGGGAGGTCCTGGGTTCAAATCTGCCCTCAGACACTTTTTAGCTATGTGATCCTAGATAAGTCACTTACCCACCCCTCGTTCCCCCATTGCCTGACCCTTACCACTCTTCTGCCCTGGAACCATGGTATTGATTCTAAGACAAAAGGTAAGGGTTTTAATTCAATTTAAAAAATTAAAAAAAAACCCAAACGCTTAACTTTCATTTTAGAATAAAAATCATGTATTAGTTCCAAGGTAGAAGGATGGTAAGGATTAAGCAGTGGAGGTTCAGTGACTGCGTCACACATCTAGGAAGTATCTGAAGACAGATTTGAACCTATCTCTATGCTCTCAGTCCACTGAACTATCTAGTTGCTTCTTGGTTTCACTCTTCATAATTTCATTTAGGTCTTCCTATTAAAAAATATCCTACTTGTCATTTCTTTCAGTGCAATAATGTTCCATCACAGTCATGTATCATAACTTGTCTAGCTATTCTCCAACGGATGGACATTCCTTCAGTTTCTAGGTCTTTGATACCACAAGGAGAGTGGCTATAAATATTTTATAACATATATGTTCTTTGTCTTTTTCCCTGATCACATTAGATCATTAGATTGATAGGTTGTTCTTTTTTTTTTAAACCTTTACCTTCCATCTTAGAATCAATACTGTGTATTGGTTACAAGGTTACAGGAAGAGTGATAAGAGCTAGGCAGTTGGTATCAAGTGAGTTGCTCAGGGTCACACAGCTAGGAAATGTCTGAGGTCAGATTTGAACCCAGGACCTCCCATATCCAGGTCTGGCTTTCAATCCACTGAGCTACCCAGCTTCCTCCAGGTTGATAGATTCTTTTAGGAAGGGGTAAAGTGATATTTCTTCTTTTATTAAAACAGGGTATTATGAAATATGAAAGGCAACATCATTCTTTTGCCATATTGTTTGACCATTTTTAAAATACAAGTAACTTTCCATTTTGTGTCATCTAAAAAGGAAATTATGCTACCAATATCACAGTCTGGCTTAATGATATGAAAGGAAGCATTTCTCATGCTGTGAAAACATAAAAATACACATTTTTAATAAGCACAAGTAGATTTTTCCCATTAAAAAAGTTTATTTCTAAATCTTTTGTCCCCAAGCTCTTCTGCAGTTCAGTCATCATATGGTTGCCAAAATAATCTAACAAATACATTAGTACAACAGTGCCATTCTCCTGCTCAGAAATCTCCAGCAGCTCCCTGTTGCCTCTAGAATAAAATACAATTCCTCAGCTTGATATCTGAGGCCCTTCATAATAAAGCCTTAGCTACCTTTCCAGATTTAGGTCACCTTATTTCCTTTCAAGTCCCCTGAACTGCTACTCCATCATGCCTGTACACAAGGTACACAAGCCTACTCAAATGCCTGGAATGAATTCACTTCTCATCTCTCCCTCTTTCAGATCCTTAACTTCCCATCAAATATGGCCCCAGATATTAGCCCTTTTGGGAAGCCATCCCTGATCCACCTCAAACTGAAGCATTTCCTCCATCTTTGAATGTCTTGGGAGATTCTGATTGACATCTTGAATACATTTAATCAATTCCTAAGGTCATTCTTCTTCTGGTACATATTATATATGTGGCAAGTCACTTACTATATATTTTAATTAATAATAATATATTTAATATATTTATGTATATTATGTATGTATATATAAAATGCATATTTATCTATTGATATTGAGAAAAAAAGAGATAGAGATACATCTCTTTGCCCCTACTAGATATAAACATCAGGCCAGGGTCAGTTTTTACCTTCGTATTCCCAATGAGAGTCACATCAGAAACATGCTGCTAATGATCCTGAACAAATGCTTCAGTCCCAAGGCCACTCTCTAAGATATCAGCCTGCTTAGCAGTTGGCAGTTGACTAAGGGAGTCTTCTCTTTAGAACCTTCATCTACCAATAAAAACAGGTTAAGCCAAGGGGGAAAAGTAAACAAACAAACAAAACCCAGTGGGTGCTGTGTACATAGTAGATGGCTTACACGAGTTGAATGGCGTGGACTACCATACTTGGCATGTGGTCAAACCAAAATGGTGCATCTATCTGAAGCGTGCCTATGTTTACCAGAGGAGGCATGGCCCACAGAGGCAGAAGCAATGGATTGGAACAGAGGGAAGAGGCTGATCAATACAGCAGTATTTCCGACATCGTTTTAGGTGAAGCTCTAAATATTTGATGTATTGCCCCGATAAAGCAGCAAGTGGTAGCTAAATTAGAGATTATTATAAAGACGAGAGAGACCTCTGGTCCTCTGATGCCCAAGAGAGTCTATTACTTGGGAACTTTGAAAAAAGGAAACTGCTTCCCACTGAGCTTTTAGAAGAGATTTTCAGAATGCGGGCACCCTTAATGACTTTTGTTTTGTGTACCACTTAATGAACTATTAATGCTTTCAACTTAATGGGCCTTAATAATGATTAATATTTTTATTTTCTTGTGTATACATGCCATTCAACAGAGATTAAAGTTATTAATATGCACACAAAGAATGGCATTTTAGCTTGGCAGGGGAGAGTTCCACAGGCTAAGAACCCAGTAATCTGCAAATCTTGAGCTCATTTTTGTTTATAAACTATTCTGTTTACCAGACTTAGGAACTGGAGTAATTGGTAGGCGACATATGTGCACATAGATCATATCTCCTAATCCTCAGATCTGGATTTTGAGTACAGTCTTTTTTATTTTGCAAGAGCTCTTTAAGAGAGTATTCAGCTATGATCAGAGCCTAAGTGCTCGGCCTGATTTTTCCCTTATTTGGAGAGGCAGATGAATGTCCATTGAGGCTGAGGTCTGGAGGGATTCTTAGAATGGGTCATATTCCACAATTGAAATATATGCATTTATCTAGAGAGGGATTAAACATAATTCTGAAATCTTGAATCAATATAAGCTTTTTAATTCTTCCAATGATCTGCAGTGTCTTTGCTGTGGACACTACAATGCCACAAATTGCAATCTATTTATTCCTTAGTAAATGGTCTTCAGTCAATGCTTAGAGCCAGGAAGAATCTGAGTTCAAATCTGAATTCACTTACTCTTTTACCTGTGGCAAATCACTTAATCCCGTTTGCCTCAGTTTCCTCATCTGTAAAATAAGCTGGAGAAGCAAATGGCAAACCATTCCAGTATCTTTACCAATAAAACCCTAAATAGGGTCACAAAGGATCAGACAACCAAAATGAGTTAACAACAACAAAATAGTTTTCATGAATTGCTTTGTTAAAAAAATATATCCATCATTTGGCAACTAGCCTGCTAGTGACGAGTCTTTTAAAACTTAGATAGGCTAGCTCTTGGATAAAGGACTGCCATAGCCACATTTTCCAAGCTCAGATGCAAAATATTTACAGCTTGGCAGATGATGACCATCATCTCCTTGGTCAGTAGAGTTTCTGTGGACCCATAGGCATCTTGATGCTATGATCAATCAGAGCTGGAATTTAATACAGCATGAAGGAGTCTCTTGCTACCACAACTAGGGAATTTAAAAGGGTAAAGATGTTAATAGTAGTAGCTCACTTTTCTATAGCTCTCCAAGGTTACAAACACTCTCCAGGGAGAACTCAGGGAGATGGAAAGCGGAGTTATTATTATCCCCAATCTACAAATGTTGAAACTCTGAGTCTAAAAGGGAAAAAAAAAGCCCTGCCTGAGGTCACATAACTACCAAGTGACAGAATTGGTTTATAAACCCGGATCTGATGATTTACTAGTCCAGACCCCTTTTAACTGCTCCACCCTCTTTCTATGTAGGCCAGGAGAACTGAATACACATGTTCTTTGAAGCCCTTGTTTGCTATTGTTAGACTTGTCAACAGAAAGCCTTTGACAGTCTATTTTGAGCTTTCTTGTGGATTATTAAAAAAGAAAAATCTTTTCCAACGTTGCTACATCATTATCAAATTTAGCACTGATACTTCATAAATATTCAATGAGTCAATGAAAAATCGGGTATCTTTTAAAAGTGGTTTTACCTAATTCAATCACAGACTTTTAGAGTCAGAAGGTACCCAAGTGTCCTGCTAGTCCAAAACATACATGAAAAGTCTTCCCACTATAACAAAGGGTCATCTGCCCTCTTCTGGAAGATCCTTAAGGGAATGCACCATCTCCCTAGTCATCTGATTATACCTTTAGAGAGTCTGAATTCTTAGAAAGAGTTCCCTGAAATTATGCCTCAGTTTCTCTCTTTGTCATTTCCATTCATTTCTATTGGTCTTGATTACTAGGACCAAAAAGAATAAATCTATCCATTCTTTCCTCTGCAATATTAAACTCTCCAGATACTTGAAGGGAGACAATTTTCCCCTTGAATCTTTTTTTAATGACCTTTTTGCCCAGTTCCTTCAAATGATCTTCATATGACATCCACTCAAGACCCTTCTTCATCCTTTGGTCCTTTTCTGGACAGTCTTTAGTTTATCAGTGGCCTTAAACTATGAAAACTATAATATCCAGAACCAAATATAGTAGTCTAAATGGGGTTTGTTAAAGTCAAAGGAAGGTGGGATTATCACCACCCTATTCCTGAAAGTCATTCCACTTTTAATGAAGACCAAGATCAAAAAATAGAATTATTTTCCTGGTATGAGAAACAAACTTTTGATACTATCTTCCAATAAGACTGTACAGTGAAACCCCACAATCTTTTTTAGAGTAACTTGTGCCTAGCCATGTGTCCCCCATCCTGTACTTATACTGTTGATTTTTTTATACTCAGGTGCAAGATTTTAACATTTCCCCCTAATGAACTTAATTTTTTTAGATTCAGCCTAGTGCCCTGGCCTGGAGATATCAAACTCAGCCAGGAAGTGTCAAAGGCTGACAAAACCCTGAGTTCACTGATATCAGGTTAAAATATAATTAGGAAATGCTTAACAAAATAAATAAAAATACAATACAATGTATATGATGTTAATTTGTAGTTTTCTAAGTCAATATGTGCTTGGAAGGGATCCTTTTCTACTTGAGTTTGACACTACTGTCCTAGGCAGTCAGGATCCTTTTGGCTTCTGAATTTGTCATCTACTGTGTTAGTCATTCCTCCAAACTTCTGTATCATCTGTACATTTCATGAAATATCATCTGTGCCTTTATCCAAGTCACTGATAAAGATATCGAACAAAACAGTGCCAAGCACAGATACGGAGCACAAAATTCAGACTTCCTACCACAATGAAAGTGAATCATTAAAAATAGTTCTCCTTGAGTCCATCCATAATCAGTTGCCATTTAATCCATATACTTCCATTTTCTCTAAGGAACTGTGTGAAATTTTATTTAAAATTTTTAATAAAATCTAGAAATAATTATATTCATAACATTTTGATTAATTGTTTCTGACATCTTTGGGAAACATACACTAAAGTATAAACTTGCCAAATACTAAGTGACCAAATGGCTTGGGTGTGGCTCTAAAAATGTTTATCTTAAGAGGAAAAGGAAATTGATTCATTAGGATAATCTGGCCCCAGGCCTCTCTTGGGGAATTACCATTGAACCAGATTCTATACATAATATATTATGTCAATCTAATGTAGTCAGTATAAATGGAGTAAATTTGAGAGAATTCTCTCACTGAAGTTTCAGGTCAACGATGAAAGATAGTCACAAAATAAAAATGTAACAATTCTCCAAATAGACATTTTCAATAGATGAAAAAGTTGAATGACTAGCCCTGATATATTGAAAGTTAAGAACCACTAGTTCTTTTCTTGGTTCAGCAGTTAACAAAGTATGTGGGAAATGTCTTCATGACGTTGAACTTAAGTGCAAGGCTTCATTTGTTTCATCTATAAAATGAGAAGGTTAAGATCAGGCCATCTTTAATTTCCACTTTTAGCAATAATCTTTATTATTTCTCTGACTTAAATTGAACATTAGACACTCCTTCAGGCAAATAGTGAATCCTGTCCAACTGTTGAGCATCAACTAGTGTCCAATTTATGAACCATATGGCCTTGGGAAAAGTACTTCATTTCTCTGAGACTCAATGTTCTCATCATACATTCAGCTCCTGCCTCCCAGGGTTATTATGAAAAAAAAAAAACTTTGAAAAGAGCAAAATCTTACACAGATGTGAAATATAGAGTTCTCATATGTTTCTCTCATTGACTATACAATTGTAAAGCATGTTCCCACAGAGTCAACACCTGGTTCTTAATGAATAGTTTGACTTACATACAATAAACATAGGACTGCATGTTTCAAAGAGCAGTTACAACAATTTGGTACAGATTCAAGATATCCAGATCACATTTTAGGAGCTAAAGCTAGTTTATAACTTAGAAAAAGTGGAAGCAATTCCTTTGAATTACACTTGGTTGGAATATTGCTTTGTATTTTATATCTCATGACTTCAATGTTATCTATCAACATCACTGACATGTTTTGGGGTCTGTCTGGTTCCTACCTAAGGCATATTTTTGGTCTCCAGGAATCTTTATTGGATTATGAAGTAGATGTGATTTCCAGTGGTACCACTGCAAAAGAAATATAACATAGACATCTTGTTCAGAGAAAAAGACAGGCGACCTATCCATTTTAAC
Organism: Monodelphis domestica; assembly: GCF_027887165.1. Classification (NCBI taxonomy): domain Eukaryota; kingdom Metazoa; phylum Chordata; class Mammalia; order Didelphimorphia; family Didelphidae; genus Monodelphis; species Monodelphis domestica. The sequence continues at coordinate 220,633,541 of NC_077232.1, read as the reverse complement.
TCACCGGATCCAAAATAACAGATCCTGCTTCTCTAAGCCCATAAGTACTGTGCATTCTACCTATCTCAAAAGACTGACGTGAAAAAATAACTTTATAAAACTTTGTACAAATGGGAACCACAAAGAAGTGAGAATTAAGAGTTGGAAATGTAGGTGTTTTTTCCTGTGCTAGAGAAAAATATCTATAGAGCCAATGCTAATTTAAGTTTGCCAAACACAGTTTTATGGTTTATAGCTTGTACCGTGCTTTCCTTACACTATTCCTATGAGGCAGGGTGTGTAAAAATCATACCAGTTTTACAAGTGAATACCCTGAAGTTCAGAGTAGTTATGTCAGAGACTTAAATCTAGTTTTTCCAATTCTAATTCCAATAGTTTTAGAATGAAAGCAAAAGACTTCCTTGTGATATATTTGAAATAGTGAGAACAATGGAATTTTACCTTTTGAATCACATCTGCAAAGTCCAGCAAATTTTGGGAAAATATAAGAGAATATAATCACTGTTTTTGGAGCCATGAAATCTAGTTTTTTAATCCTGGCACTGTTAGGTACTACTGGGGAGATTTTGAGCAAATCCTTAATCCTCTGCTTGTAGGACTCTCCTCAACTATAAAATAGTAGCTATTGCAGTGTATGACCATGAGAGTCTAAATTTAGGATGAGCCATTTTGTGATTTTTCTCTAGGCATCCTACACAGCTTTTTGCCCTTCCATTTGCCTCAATTTGTGTTGTATTGGAAATCATCTCCTGGACCACCATTTTGCATTCTTTCTTTAGAAAGCGAGACAGTTTTTTTTTGTTGTTGTTGTTGTTTTCCCTAAAGGCTTTGGCTTCTAAAAAGCAATGGTAATACCTTTATGTCTGCCATGGAGCTCTGTTTGTATTTTCATATACTTTGCATTCTTTAGTGGATGTTCATTTCCTATAAGTAACTATATGATGCAGATATAGGACATAATAGAGCTAGAATTCCTTTATATAAATAAAGAACTATCATTTTAAAGGTTCATATGAACGTTTCTGGTTTTATAAATAGCCAACAATTCTTACTTATGGAATGGAAAGAGTAACCCTGGGAGATCATGGCAAATATTATCTCCATTTTACTGAGAAGGTCACTGAGACTTAAAGAGATCTAGGGACTTTCCCTCTCTATTAGCTTACAGAGGTAATAAATTGTGGGACTGAACCTAGATTCTCTTGACTCCAAGTCTTGTTGTTCAACTACACCATGCCCTCTTCCAAATAGAACTGCCATCAACCTAAGCTGGCAAAATATTAAATTATTATGAGCTCTGTTCTTGGAATGAGATGGTCCATGTTCAGATTCCTCAGGTCATATATATGGTTCTGGATATGATACTACAAGTGTAAAAACTTCAGTTCCCTCATCCGCAAAATAAAGATAATATTTATACTTATTGGTCTCAATGGGTGGTTCGGTGGGAAAGTATTTTCGAAACCACAAGACACTAATTGAACATTATTATTCCCACCCTCACTGCCAAGAGGCATGCCCTCTTGTAAGACACACTTTTTTTTTTTCTAAGCCAGGTGGGGCTTTTTTACTGAAAAAGCCAGTCTGGTATCCCTTGGGAATTTGTGTGTAAATAGCACTTCAGCACCATGAGATCAGTCACATTTAAGGAACTTAAAAAAAAAAAACTGGTGCCAAAGATTTTTCTCTTTCATTTCCCACTTGAAATCATAATTTGCCTCTACTGTTCATTTAAAACATTTGCAAAACTCTTTTCCTCCCCTTGAATGTCTAAGTATCAAATATAGTAGTTGTCAGTCTTAAAAATGAAAGGCAGAACACAGAAGTCATCATTCTCTTTGTCAGATGCGTTGGCTAAAAATAATTCTCCCAAATGTACAAGGCTTTGGATATTGCTCCTCTGAGAGATTCATGAAACAACAATGACTTTTCTGTGGTACTACAAAACACAGTCTTCAATGTTGTCATCCTAACTAACAGCATTGGGATACTAAGTGGGGGCCTTAGAGAATTGGCTGCCAGGAGAATTCCATCACATTGATCTAAGGGAAATGCAAATACTAAAGAGCTGGGGCAGCAGTTATCATGATAAATGATCCTGGCTTACCAGTCTTGTGAAATGCATGTCTGAGGCCACCCTTATGTACCTCTCATGTTTAACTAAAATATGAAATTTCAAATGGGAAGGGAGACCTTGGCCACATGTATCTATATGGAGATTATACCTCTATGTCTTTTTATTTGCATCATTCTGCACCACAAGGCCCTCAAGCCAGAATGTGTCCAAGGCAGAACTTGAAATCAGGTCTTTTCTGATTTGGAAGCCAGCTCTCTGTTCACGGAGTCATGCTCTTTTTCATTTGAGTATGTGTACTAGACCTGGCTAGAGAGATGAGATTTCTGCCCTCTTTCCCCCTAGTCTTTCTCCTGTATTTTTTCCTCTTATATTTATCTCTCTTAAAAAAATCAAAACAAAACAAAACAAAAACCCTTACTTTCTGTCTTAGTAGCAACTTAGACAGAAGGGCAAAAGCTAAGCAAACAGGATTAAGTGACTTGCCCCGGGTAACACATTTAGGAAGTATCTGAGACCAGATCATGCTTATATCTTAATCAAACCTGCAAAGAGGGTTGTGAGGAAACACAACATAATTCAGTGAGTAGTACCATATGTCCTAAGGTATTCCACTTATTAACAAGAAAGACAGACAGACAGAAAGACATACATAAATTTTGAGAGAGGGAAGGAAGAAGGAGGGGCAAAAAGAAAGAAGGAAAGAGAAAGAAAAAGGAGGAAGAGAGAAAAAGGAAGCAAAGAAGAGAAAGAGAAGGAGGAAAGAAGAGAAAGAGAAACAGAGAAAGAAAAGAAGGAAGGAAAAGAGAGAGGAAAGAAGGAAGGATGGAAGGAAGAAAGAAAGAAAGAAAAAGAAAGAGAAAAATAAAGGAGGAAGGAAGGAAGAAATTTATGTTTTCAAATCCATTGGAGAATAAGAATGTGAAATAAGATGGCAGCTGTATAGTTTATGCTCAGACTTAGACTGAACCAGTTTGGAGGCCTGGTTCCATGGTGTGACAGACCATAAATCAACCCAAAGAAATATTACAACATAACCATACTCACAACTTCTTTTTGTGCTTTTCCCACCCTAGGAAGAACTTTATCAGAGAGACCTTGGGGATGCTAGTATTAGAAAAGATTAGTCTTAATGAAGGTAGCTGCTTTTCAGAGCAGCTGGATCTTCATTTCACAGGCATGGATGCAACAGCATCACTGTGAATAACTAGGCACCAGTCGATGAATAATTAAGGGATTTGGTACCTACAAGTAGTTAAGAAGCAAACCGATGTTTTGCATCAATGAGAACTACACATTTCCCTTTCCCAGTGGAGGAGGATCTAAGAACCACTTTGAACTCCCTTGGCAGTTCAGCTCTTTGGGGACCTGACCCAATAAGTTGGCTGAGAAAGAGGGAGGCCAGCCTTTTGTTGTCTGTATTGCATGGCAAGGGGTTGTAGAAACCCAGAAATAGATTCTTTTGCCTCTGCATTAAAAACATCTTTTTGCATTCTAAAAGGCTTCAGTTATAAGTTAAATAAATGCTTGCAGATGGGAAGCCCCTACTTCCTTTGAAATGCTGCCATTTTAAAGTACCTTCCTGGTTCCAGGGGCACCTACATCAACATTAGTCAAAACTCAAAACCATTTTACCTAGCTCCAATACTACTGAAGAGGATTTTTTGGGGGGGTATTCAACCCAGCCCTACTATTTTAATGTTATGTATACATCTTATTTGTGCTTTCTGTTAAGAATGAGTACCTGGAGAAAAAATATGGGTTTGTCACTCTTTACTGATTCCATTGAAATGAGGCTTAAACGTAGGTAGTGAATCAGTGAATTTTATCCGTGTTCAATTTTGCTGATGTGATATTTCAGAATGTCACTTTGAGTTATCCATTATCCATTTTCAGCACATCTTAGTATTTGTTATCAGAATTTGTTGTCATGAAATCACACCAACTTTTCTACCCATCACTTCATTTGCACATTGAAATCAAGGGCAAAAATCAGAGATAAATGCGTTTGTCTTCTAGGGTAGTCGGTTGTTGTGGTGGAAAATGAAGATTAAGGCAGATTCTATAGTGATTTGGCTTGGATTGGCTCAAAACTTCTTCCTTGATGTGTATGGTTTCTTTTCAAATATACTTTTCTTTAACAAAAACTGTCCTTTTCCAGTTCTGATTCTGCAGTTAAGACATAAGCTTGAGCTCTGGTATTATTATTATTAAAAAGTTATTTTAGAATATAGACTTCTAAATCTGAAAACACTTTATCCAAGTACAACTTTCCATTTCTCGGTTGCATTTCAAATGCAACATATGATCTAAAGCTGGTAAAAGGGGTAAGTGGGAGTTTATAAAACCTTCCCTTACTCCCAACTACATTTTTGAAGGGAAATGTGATTTATACATGAATATTTTATCGCACTGGGAGTTCAAACATTGGTCAATACAATTGCAAAATTGTAACTATACCTCACTAATTCCACAAGGGTATGCTTAGGATTTGTGTACTTTCTATTTATGGTTTTAATAAAACAGTCCATGATATACTAAAACATATGGTGATCATATTTGTTGATGAGGGAAGTCTTTTTTTTCCCTAAGAGTTGGAAGAATAAAAACTAATCAGAATGTTTAAGTTCTCATTAATATTACATGAATTGTAAGTCCATATTTGTATCATGAATTATAATAAATTCTAAGCAAAATTATATACATATTTATAATATATTACATATATATTTTATATATATATAAACACAGTATATATATATACACCTATATAGGTATTAGATAGCTATATCAATATAGTATATGTTGAATATGTAAATAGAAAATCTATATACTATAGAGTAGATTATATATATATATTTAATTTTATTTTAATAACAAATTTCCACATGAGTTTTGCTAAATTATATAATCCAAAGTGCCTCCCTCCCTTCTTCCATTCCACCTTTTGGAGCTGGTAAAGAACTCAATCTGGATTATAAATGAATTATCATGCAAAACAGGTTTTCATTAGATATTATATCATTATTTGGGGTATATATGTATAAATGCCAAGAAGCAATATGGCATAGTTTATGCTCTGATCTTGGAGTCAAAAAGACCCAAGTTCAAGTGATACCTTCTGACATAAACTGGGGCAAAACACTTAACTTCTCAATCTCCTTATTCATTCTCCAAGGTGGAAAACATTCTGCCCTGGTAGAAAAATAAGAATACCTCACACAGATAAAATCTCAAATCCAGATAATCAAACTAGAAGGTAATTTGTGGCATGTAGAACATGGCATAGAAACCAATTATAATTTTTAAAATATTTCTCTTTTTTCAGTACTAGCAAACATTCTTTGGGGATTAGACAGCAGAAAGAGCCTCTAGAGTCTTAGCATTTTACATATTATTATTTTATTTAATATTATTTTACATATGTTTACATATTCAAATGTAATATCTATGAGGCATGATTTATTTCTCTCAAAGGAAATTTTGAAGAAGTGTTTTGCTCAAATTTATTAAACTTGGAAAATACTTTTACTAGTAATGTTATGTATGGTTTTGCTTTGTAGTGTGATTTACAAGCCACTTTAATTCTACTCCATAGAATTAATCAAGTGGATAAAAATTATTTGGGCTAAAGAGATTAAAAAAATGAATAAGATACTTGGATATGGCACTCAAGGAGTTCACTGTATCACTGCATAGAGGGAAATTAAACTTGTATACAAATAAATACACAAAAGAAGTACTAGCCAACATTTGGGCTTTAAGGTTTGCAAAAAAGTATCACAGTGAGACAGATGCTATTACTAGCTCCAGTTTATAGATGAGGAATCTAAATCTGAGAGAGGTTAACTTGCCTAGTTAGATGTGACAAGGCCAAAGAGGTGACTTTTCCAGGGTCACACAGGCAGTATCTGAGGCAAAACTTGAACTAAAAATTTCCTCAATATGGCAAAAATGCAAAAGAAATATCCAAAATCCTGTTAATGAGAGAAACAATATAATTTATCATATGGACACATCAATGTAACAATATGACAATCAATAGAAACATATGACATTTAAAAAAACTCTTGGTTGCCATTTTGAACTTAGAAGGAAATAATACCAAAGTATGTAACTTGCTGGCATGTGGAATTTCTGGATGTATGTGAAAAGATTACTCTATAAACTGATATTGAACCTCAACAAAAGCATCATCCTTGCAGACACTATTAAAGACACACTGTTAGTTGTCAATAATCAGAAGGACACATTCCAGATGTTTCAGGTGTAGTTTGTTCAGGAATAGGATAAATGTTGTCATGTTTGTTTCAGATACTCTTCAGAAGGAAGGAATTTTGTTGGCTGCCATTATTGCATATTAGAGTGAGTCAGTAGCTCATGGGAATAATTTATAGTGACTCCTAGATCTGTTTCCTGGGTTCTTGTTGATAGTTTAGTACCCATCATTTTACAGATATACTTTGGATCATTTTTAAAATTAATGCCCAACTTTATACTTGCCTACACTTAAACTCAGTTGCCATTCAAGCTAAGTAAATGATCCATTTGGGAATTTTATTACATTTTGTTATTTAGTCATTTTTTAGTCATGTCTGACTCTTCATGACTATTCTTTTGGTTGCCAGAGATACTGGAGTGATTTTCCATTTCCTTCTTGAGTACATTTATAGATGAGGAAACTGAGGCAAACTGGGTTATGTGACTTGCCCAAGATCACACAACTAGACCAGATTTGAACATGGATCTTGACTCTAGGCCCAGCACTCTATCCATTGTATCATCTAGTTGCCCTAATTTTTGTTACATAAAGTCTTTTTTATATAATTAAAAAATAAAAATAACCAGTTGACTATAAAACAAGATATTCAGAAGCTCTAGGTAAAGCTTGGAAATTGTGCTTCCTGTTCAATATTACCCAGTGGAGATTTTGAACCTTCATTATAACATATCACACAATTAAAAATAAAAAACAAGACCTTATGTCATAGAGAGAGGTCTTCATTATATTATCTTAAAAATGTATAATTAAAAAATTAATATGGCATAGTGTCTCTCTGTACTCCCTCCAAATGGCACCCTTGGTGGATGCCTAGACCTATACACAGCTATATTATTAATCCAGATTCATGAAGCTAGGAATTTCCTATTTTCATTGCTGTATCCAGAGCAATGGCTTTTTATTATCACTAGTTATTTAAGGCAGTTTCCTGTTCAAATAGCAACACCAAAATCCTCACCTCCTCTTGCCACTCCCCCATGTGACTGACATTTTAAAACAGCCTTTGGAAGAAAATGTTAAAATCTTTATATTTGAAAGTATAAATAAATTCAATTCCTTTGTTCCTTTTGTTCATATGCTCTCTTACCCTCTGGACAAAAATTCTGCTAGATTAATGTTACAATTATGCTTTCATTTTATAGATTATATTTGCTGAAGTGTATAGTGATTCTACTCTTTATTATATAGTCCACCTACTTCATTCTATGTAAGCATATGATGTAGGAGTCTGTTGAGTTCATGATCTTCCTTAATAATTTTTCATTTTCTTTTAAGTATAAATCATGCATTTTGGTCAATAGACTTTGAAAATTCCCTTTAGTTTGTTTGTAATAGCATTAAGTGGGTGCGTCCATGGATAGATATATATAGACACCATTGTACATTCCTCCCAGAGTTTTTTATATAGTACTTCAGCTTCTGGAAAGACAGTTTGAGAATGAATAAGGGCTTTCAACCTTTCTGCTATCTTTTTCCATCAGGTTTTTTGTTGTTGTTGTTGTTGTTGTTGTTTTTCTTTTTTTTCCCACTCTTGGTTTGGGAACCGAGAAGAATTTAAGCAGGAAACTTGTGAAAACTGTTCCCTAATTCAGAGAAGAGCTGGCTTTTGAGATTTTTATTTTGTTGATTTTTACTACAATGTCATTTTACTCTATATTACTCAGATAATGGTCTTCAAAATTAAATACTAGTATTTGAGAATTAACCAAAAGGCTTTCTACAATTTTTTGGTTATCCTAACTTTTTTTAATCTCAGAAAAATAAATAATTAAAAAATCAAATCCAAGTCCATAATTAATTTTGATTAACTACTGGCTTCAATATGATTACTTAATTCATATGCTACCTATATGTTAGGGTTAGTAATCATTTTAATAAGTATTCTTAACCATGCATATGTGGTTTTTGAAATATATATGTATATATAAATAATTCTAACTATTTTAGTATATTTAGTTTCGTTTGTAACTGTATACATTGTATTTTGTAAATCTAAAAATGTTATTCTGAGGAGTCCATAGGCTTCAACAGATTGGCAATGGGATTCCTACCCCCCAAAAAATTAACAACCCTTATTTTTGAGTATCTAAAGGTGCTTTTTATTTTATATGTCCTCAGTCAATACTTTGATTGAAAAATTTACATGTTTCAGAGATTGTATTTGTTTATAGTTACAAAGTCTTCATAGCATTTTCTCATTAAATAAGAAGCCACAAATTCTTTTTATTTTAAAACTATGGTTTTCCTTGTAATCTAGAAATAAAGATGATTATTTCACATTTATAAATAATATTAAAATCTAGTACTCGTCAAATTCACATTCATAGTTGAAAAATTCCCGAATATATTTCGCTTTTTTTTCTTTCCAGATGATTCCCTTGAACAGCAATATTTAAAGATCTTAAAATTAAACCTTTAAGGCAAGTCCCATTTAAAAATAGATTACTGTGGTCCTTTTCAGATTGTGTTTTTTCTCATTTGTAATTATTCTCTCCCAGGATGAATCTTTATCTCATGAACAGAGGTGGTAAAGCTGAGGACAGGCAGCTCTTGAAGTCTGGTCCCTAAGGGCTTCCTGGTCTGGTCTAAGCTTAGGGGGTAGCTGTGTTGCTATGGTGATGCTACTCTTCTAAGAATGGGGAATCTTTGCTTTTGGATGGCAGACAGCTCCTCTGCCTGCCAACAAGTCTGTGTCCTCCTGTCAGGAATATAATGATGGAAGCCTTCCCAGATGGGAGTGTTGTTAAAGCCTCCCTCAATCAAAGACGAGACTTGGGATGATTATGATTTAGTCCACCACACCAAAAGACCAGAAAGGAGTTTGAAATAAATGTGTTTTAACTTTCATTCTTTTTCTGTGCTTAATTGGGATCAGAGGACTAGAGCATATCAAAAATTTTTATTGGAAATATACTAGACCCAAAAGGGGAAAATGGAATATGGACCTGACAATCTTACTGTATATTAGTTGTCCAAGGATGAGCTTGGCTAAATTTCAAAATGTTCATCAATAGAAGACTGACTGCCATCTGTTTTTTGCCAGAACAACTTGGAAAGACCTGCCTCTAAATAAAAATAACAGAGGCCTTCATACCACTTATAGAAAGCTTTCCACACATTATCTATAACTTGGAGGAATTATGATCAGAGTTGGGGAATAGGGTTATACATACTAGGAAAATCATGGATCTTCTTAAATGAAAAGGTTCTAAGGGAGATAGCAGCTTTTTTTCTAGTTTTCAGTAGCAGCTCCAAAATATTTAGACTTAAATCTAATGGTCCATATCCCAAAAAGAAATGTTCTACTCACTTGTCAGAATAAGTCTGAGTGTCACCTAGAATTGAAATTTCACTTGCATTTTTCTAAATTTTCTTCATCACAAACGATTCTTAAAAAAAGAATAGTTGTTTCATTCTTTGAACTACAGATTTGGAAATCTAAGGATCAAGTAGTGGTGCCTTGCTGCCTCTCAGGAGTATTTATCTGGGTATAAGATCAAGTATGACAAAAGGCAGGCAGTGTGAAGGAATAAAGATACTTGGCTTAGAAGCCAGAAGATCTGCTTTCAAGTTCTAAATGTGACCTTAACTGGCTGTGTGACCTTGGATAGCCTCTTCATTATTCTGTGTCTATAAAATGGGGGGATGGGAGTTGATACACAACTATCAAACCTTAATTGACCTAACATTTTACATGCTGGCAGGTTTGGTTTTGTTCGTTTTGGGAAATAATTTGACTATTTCCATAGTTTAATACTATACATCTCTTGGTTGTTTCAATCATATTTTTATAGATGTAAAAATGTATTTTGAAGGGATGGTATTCAGATTTATGAATTAACATTCATGCTGCTATGAATTTGAATTTTAAACTCATAATTGCTAGGTAATTTGTTCAAGTAGTATTGATTTTTAGAAGGAAAAAGGTGATTTACTCATGTAGAAAAAGGAGGAAGGGTAAGAGGTAGAGATCAAATACCCACATACTAGAACCCTCATAATTTCCAGGGAAACTGAAGAAAACTCTGACATATTGTGTGAAAATTTGTGGTATAATTTTTTTTCCTTATTTCACCATTTCCTTTACTTATACAAAATAGTGAATAATCATATCCTGTCTGATTTTTAGAAAATGGTGGTTTAGGATTTAAACAAGTCATTCTATCCTGAAGCATCTATTTTGAAGGGTTGGGACTAAAAGTTTTAACCCCAGCATCTTTTGGTTTGGTGCCTCTAGGATTGGTGTACTCATCAGGCTTAATAGCCTTATATTCATTGGGATTCCATAACTTAGAATCAGACATGGTAGTCTTGGGGTCAGACTTGTTGACCTTGGATGCCTTGGGATTGGACCTGACACCCTTAGTATCTGAATGAGTAACTGGTGTTAGCCTTCATAGCTTTGGTGTCAGATTTTATTGCTTTGGAGCCAGATTTGGAAGTTGTGATATCAGACTTGATATCGGAGTCATATTTATAGAGTCAGTAGGCATTACATTCTTGGGGTCAGTAATTCTCACAACCTTAGAGTCAGGTTTCATAATCTTAGGGCCTAAATGTTTGGTGCCAACCTGAGATTTGGTGGCCACCTTGTGGCCAGTGCATCATGCATTGGCCTTGGAGATTTGAGGCCTGAGGAGCTTGACCCTGGAGGCCTTGGTGCTTAGGACCTTGGTGTCTTCTGCTAAGACCTTGGTGGCTTTTGCTAAGATCTTGATGGCTTTAGCTAAGCCCTGGGTGGCTTTAGTATTGTTTGGGCCTGCATCTTTTTCAGCCCCTCCTTGTGTTTCTTGACAAAGCACATGTTTCTCAGAAACTTGTAGTCAACCCCTTTCAGAGACTTGAATCTCTGTGACCTAGGTTTCTGGATACCATTTCTGTGCCACTTTCTTCATTGATTGTGGTTAGTGTGGTTCTTAGACTTAGTCACCTTTATACTGCAGCCTGTCCAGGGCAGGTACTTTATGAACCAGAAGGAGCCAAGAGTCAGAGGAGATTGTGGTGGATTTTTGGAGTACATAGGCAAGAGTCATAGATAGACTGCAACCTATGTCACTGGAAAGAAATCCAAATTGAAGAGATCTAAGATTCATCTGAATACTTTCTTTGAGTATCCCATTAAAAAATGAAATTCTGATGGTGTATTCAATTTTGCTGATGATATATTCTGTTTCAAGAGCTAATGTCATTAATATTTATTAAGCATCTGCTATGTACTCAGCACTGTGATAAAGGATACAAAAATAAATAAATGTGGTCACTGTGCTAAATTTGTCTACAACTAAGGTAAACAGATGAAGTTTAAAAACATGAAACAACTTTGAAACATCATTGAGACTAGGGACTTTATACCTGGAAAAACATACCTCTAGGAGGTGTGTGAAACTTATTAATATGAGTACAGGAGAATATTAGGCACATATATTAGTATGTTGAAATTACTATCTTTCATTTCTTATGTACATATAATGGTAAACAATGGATTGTATTTCTATTCATATTGAATAAGGAGTGTGGGAAAATTTTCTGAAAACTAAGGGGTCCTCTGGAGACCAAAAAAAAAAAAAAACATTGGGAACTCCTGCTTTAGACCAGAGGACACTTGAAATACTGAGGGGGAAAAAAGCTTCATTGTGGATCAATGCTATGGTCATCAGAGAAGACTTCTGGGAGGAAATGGCTCCATAGCTAAGCCTTGAGGAAAGTATAGGATTTGAATTGAGGGAAGAGGTGAGGAATGGCTTTTCAAGAAAAGGGAATAGCATGAACAGAGAATACTGGGGAAAGAAGATGGAGTTAATCTCAGTAATTCATTTCAACAAACAGTCATTAACTATTATGTGCCAGGCATGGGATGGCCATGAGGTTAGAGAGGCAGTCTCCTGAATGATACAACTTAAATGTGTGTATATATCCCTATATGTCTTTCTCTCTATATATGCATATACATTCCATTTCTTGTAATTTTCATAACATTGATTATGATTATCCCTTCTGTCAACATGAGACATGGCACACTGAACCAGCATCTCTACTCTACAGTGGTTAGTTCTGTGCTCCGGTAACAAAGAACTTGCTAAGTAAGAAATCTGCTATTTATCCTTTTCTTACAACCCACAAAGCCTGGTTTCCAGAATCTACTGGATGATATTTGTGAATTCAACTATCTTATTTTCTCTTTAGTGAGAAGCCACTCATAATTCAATGTTTAAATTAGATGACTAAAATGTGCTAATTCCCACTTTTCTTTTGGTTCTCCACAGGGTGTTTTGAGTGCTGCATCAAATGCTTGGGGGGTATTCCCTATGCCTCCTTGATTGCCACCATCTTGCTGTATGCTGGCGTTGCCCTCTTCTGCGGCTGTGGCCATGAGGCCCTCTCGGGTACCGTCAACATCCTGCAAACCTATTTTGAGATGGGAAGATCTGCTGGAGATACCATTGACGTCTTTACTATGTAAGCCACTTTGTTGTTATTGTTGCTTTTCAGTCACTGCTTACCCCATATGTATGAGGAATTTAACATGTATAACAATTCTGCATTTGAAGATGAATCAAGTGATCAGATTACTAGAGGAAATGCACTAGTGTGTACCTCCAGACACATCCCTAAGGAAAAGATTGTCCCTTATAATCAGTCAGTAAGATTATCTAACAATTACCACCAAGATTAATTTGTGCTTTGACTTCCTTGCCAAGTTATACCCATAGTTTCATTACACCCCAAAGCTAGTTGTATTCCAAGCCCACTTCTCATGTCTTTTCATCCTTTTGATTGGGGTGGTAATTCAGTTTCATGATAGAACATTAGGTTAGTAGTAATAGTTTTATCTAATGTTATTGCAGTACCACTTCCAAATTGCTGTTTGAATAGATGAATCCCTTAACTGTTCTGTGCCTAAGTTTTTAGTGGTTGTTTGGTGTATTAGAGAGCTCTGGACGTGGGAGCCAAAAGTCCTCATATGATTTTTTGCTGTGGCACTCACTAGCACCTTCAAAGTGGAACAGTCTTAAACTTTCTGAACCTATTTCTTTGTCTGTAAAATGGGGATACTAATAATGACAGCATCTATAGCATAGGGCAGTTATGAGTAAAGAACTTTTAAAAATATTTGGGTGCAAAATCCACAGAGGAAGATTTTGACTCAATATGAGGAAAAACATCCTAATAGAAATGGAACAGATTCCTTCTAGATGAATGCCCCTTCACTGATGGTATTTAGTCAAAGACTGGAAGACCCTTTATTTGGAATGTTGTCAAGGGGATTTATGCCTCAGGTATGTCTTGGACTAACTGGTATATGAAATTCTGCAGATCTGTAACATAAATGTGAGTTATAATTAATCAATTCAATGCAATAAGTATTTATTAAATTTCTACTCTGTCCAAGGCAACATACTAGGGATACAAAGACAGAAGAGAGTTTCTGCCTTCGAGGAATTTATGATGTTCTGGAATAATCATTGCCATCATCAACAAATCAACCAGCAAGCATTTGCTTAAATTTTTTCCTTAAATGCTTAATAAGCACTTACTACAAGCTGCGCATTACGTCATGTGCTGTTATAGAAATGAAATTGTGACACCCATTGCTCTCAAAGTAACTTTAATTCTGTAATTAGATTTCTGATTCCTTAGTACTGAGTACTTCTCAGCACATCAGTTACTAAAAATTTAGGCACAGAACAATGAAGGGATTTATCCAGAGCCACACAGCAACTCAGTAAGTGGAGCCAAGCCAAGATAAAACACTGTCTTATGATTACCTACCTGATGCGTTGTGAGACTGTGAAGTTAATAATTCTAATCAAGAGAGTGACTTTTTTGTTTTTGTGAATAATCTTATAAAACCAAAGCTCCAAAACATAAACCCAAATGAACAATTGAAAAATTATATACTTTTCATCTACCTTCTGACAGTGGATAGCATTCTTTGTCATAAGTCCCTCAGAACTGTCCTCGTTCATTGTATTGCCAATAATAGCCAAGCTTATCACAGTTGATCATTCCACAATATCACTGTTACTGTGTACAATATTTTATTGGTTCTGCTCATTTCATTCTGCCTCAATTCACATAGGTCTTTCCAGCTCTTTCTGAAATCATCCTGTTTATCATTCGTTATAGCACAATAGTATTCTATCACCATCATATACCACAATTTATTCAACCATTACTCAATTGAGGAACATCCCCTTAATTTCTAATACTTTGTCACCACAAAAAGAGCACCTATGAATATTTTTGTACAAGTAGGTCCTTTCCCCACCTTTCAAAATTTTTTTCCAGGATATAGACCTAGTAGTGGTATTAGACTGCCCTCCAGAATGAATGGATCATTCCACAGCTCCACCAGCAATGCATTAGTGTACTAATTTTGCCACATCCCCTCCAGCATTTATTATTTTCCTTTATTGTCATATTGGCAAATCTGATAACTGTGGGTTGGTATCTCAGTTTTGTTTTAATTTGCATTTCTCTAATCAGGAGGGATTTAGAACATTTTTTCATATGATTATTGATAGCTTTGATTTCTTTACCTGAAAACTGCTTATCCATATATTTTAACATTTGTCATTTGGGGTATGACTTGTATTCTCATACATTTGATTTATTTTTTTATATATTTGAGAAATGAGACCTTTGTCAGATAAATTTGTTATAAAATATTTCCCCATATATTCTTAAGCAAATGCATACCAAATTTTATACAGAGTAATTTGTGGGGAATGAGAATGGTGACCATAGTAAATGAGGACTAGGGAAAGGTACATGAGCTGAATTTTGAAGGAAACTGGGGAATGCAAGGGGCATTCATGAGGAGAGAGTGTATTCTAGTAATGGAGACTGTACCTATGCAAAGTTACAGAGATGGGAGATGGAGTGTCATATGTAAAGAACAATGAAAAGGCCAATTTAAATTAGGAATCATCCTACATGCTACCCTATGCCACGTCAATTGTAGAAGGAACAACTTTTGAGAAAGAATCTGGAACCTTTTGGAATAAAGGCTCCTAAGAGTAAGATGTTAAAGGCAGAGTTATTGGATCACCTTGTCTCCTTTTATACATAAATTCTTTAAAGAAAGTGAATTCTTGTGATTACTTTCTAACTCTAATGAACTTATGATTCCAAAGGGTCTGCTTTTCAAAATTTGGTCCCTTTTGGATGACAGTTAAAGCCATTCCCTACCCTCAACTTATTTAGTCAGCTGTAACATTTAGGAAATACAACTAGTTGAATCGGGGAGGCAGTTATCTAGGCTAAAGAAGTGAGGCAATTTTGAATGATTCTGCTGCCACTGAAGTATGACAGCCAGGTTAATGTGTTCAATCGAGCATTTCTCAGAGTTCTGTACATGTGGCCGTAACTGTCATTTGAGGCTGCAGTGTTTAAAATAATGTCTCTAGCTTGACTACACTTCTTAGACTTTTTTTTCATCAAGCAAGAAAAAATCCATCATTTTATTAAGCTCTAATTTATTTTATTAGTCCCTGGGAACATATTGATGCTTACTACTCTCAAATCAATACTCCTTGTTTTTAAGTTTGCTTGATCTAGTTTCTTCTTGGTGCAAGCCTGAAACAAAAGCCACATTTGGAAAGATGATGGAAATGGAAATACCAAAGGCATTACTGAATCCTGAACTAAATTTTCCTGCATATATAAGCGTAAGGTTGAATCCATGCCTTTTATGAATCTTATATATATATATATATATATATATATATATATATATATATATATATATATATATATATATATGTAGCATTTGTGATCCTAGCAGCTTTTAACAGGCACATTTCAACACCTAGACTATTTCTTAGTAACTGTTCAATAAAGGCTTGCTTATTTTTTTAAATGTTGAAGATCACCCTTCTCTTTGTTCTTCCCTTTCCTTCTCCTTCTGTCCCCTTACTCTTCCCTCCCCTCCTCTTCCCTTTGCCTTTCCCTTTCCCCTTCTCTTCCATTCCTATTTCTCTTTCCCTTTCCTTCCCTTCTTCCCTTCTTTGCTTTCTTTTCCTTTTTTCTATGCTATCTCTCCCTTATACAAACTACAAATGCTACACACACTCATACACACACACACACACACACACACACACACACACACACACAAATTTTTCCCTGCACCCTCCCATTTACAAATAGAAATGTTGCCTTGGGCCATGAATTATATAATTTACTGTTAAAAGGAAATTTCTTTGTTCAAGCTTTTGCCCTAATTAACAAGGCAAAACTCAAAACAAAGAGAATTAAAAGGAGTTTATGAAATATAGGTCCAGGTAGAAAAATGTTGAGAGACTGATCACAGAGACTAATAAGATGGAGCCAGCTTCTATTGATAACTTTCCATAAAGATAATTCTGGTCAGACCACATCAGTAAAAGCAGATGGGCCGTGCCATCTCAGTTCCTCCCTAGTTGATTCTATGGTAGATTCATAGGTAGGGGTACCAATGTCACCAGCAGGAGTGCATAATAAATAGCAGTAATACAAAAAGTATCATTAAAATAAAGGTAATAAAAAAGTTTTAGACGAAGTGACGCCTTCCCCACCAGAGCATCCTTCAGCACTGATTGACAGACAGGACTGAGACTAGTGGGTCACTGAGGCAGCATAACTTTCAGAAATACCTATGGCTTCCTTATCCCATCATGGAGTTCTTAGAACGTTTATTTTAAAGAAGATCCCAGAACAGCCATTCTTCATTCCTCTTTTGTATCTTCAGACTCTGAACATTTCCAAAATGACCTTTGGGCCAGCAACTCTCCCTGTTTCGGCTCCCTTTTATGCCTATTTTTTCTCTTTATTTTTATAAGCAACTTGATAGGGACTGACTTTCTGCTTATATTTGGTATGATGCTGGGCAAGTGACTTACCCTTTGTCAGTTTCAGTTTCTTCATCTGCAAAATGAGAATAATAATAGCATCAACCTCTTAGGGCAGTTAGGAGAATAAAATGATATGATATTTATAAAGTGCTTTTATAAGCCTGAAAGCTCTGAATACAAGTTAACTATTATTATCATTATCATCATTGTTATTATTACTAAATTTGTATCACACAGTGCCTGGCACATAGTATGTTTCTTTTTTTAAAATGTATATAAGTAAATGGTGATATTTCTTGCCCTTATCACAGTGCCTTGATCATAATAAACACTTATTTTTTTTAAAAGATCTTAAATTTTGTTGTATTTTTTCCCCAATTACATGTTGGAAATGGTCAGAGTCAGAAGATCCAAAAAAGGAATGAAGAATGGCTGTTCTGGATCTTTAAAATAAAGATCCTAAGAAGAACTCAGTGATGGGAAAGGGAAACCATAGGTATTCCTAAATTCCCAATTTCTAACATTTGTTTTCTGACATTTTACCATCCAAATTCTCCTCTTTCCCCTCCCAAGTTGTCAGGTAATTTAATATTTATTATAGTTGATAAGCACTTAATAATTAACTTGACTTCAAAGCACTTTAAAAAGTATACCATTGCAAAATATGATGATGATGATGATAAAGATGCTGATTATGAGAGATAATGATAATAAAATAATCATGACATTTGTTTATTCAAAATTTTGGAACTTCCCAGTTATTTTAGACACCCTCAGCCATAGTCGGAAAAAAAAAAAATCTTAGTGATTAATTGGCTATACTAGCGTTTTCCTCCTCTGTCAATGGAGAGGAATGGACTACTAAGCTCTGGAAGTACCTCATAGCCCCTGGGCCATGAACCTATGAATAATGCAGAAGTTGATCCTACGAGGTCCCAGAACTCTTTGATGTATTTTGGAATCCTGATATAGGCAATCCCTTTACAGATACATATCACAACCCCTCTGGACCTGCTTATCCTGTGTGATTCTTGTCTATTTTCATCCATGTGTGCCCATCCATGAATCTTCAATAAGACTTTTTAATGTTTACGGTTTTTGTTTTTAATCTCTTTGGCATTCTGGTATATCCTATGACTCTCTGTTCTGAATAATGTTTTCAAAGGAAAAGGATTACAAAAGAAACCAGTCATCACGTGATAACACATGTATAACCCAGTGTAATTTCTGGTCAGCTTTGGGAGGGGGAAGGAAAAAGGAGAGGGAGAGAACATGAATCATGTAATCATGGAAAATATTTTAAAATAAATAAAATCAGTATGTTATTAATGAGAAAAAGAAACCAGTCATATTGAAATGTCATTATCAAAATATTTTAATAAAAAAAATCCAGTTCATGAATCCCAGTTAAAAATTCTTGCTTTATAGAATGTCAAGGCCTTTTTGCTCTTTGATTATAATTTTAAACTCTTTTCTAAATTTTAAAGTGAATATATGAAATGAAGATGAACCTAACTGTCCTGATTTCTCCAAATCAATTTAAATTTAAACTAACTGCAGTGTCTCAGAATCAAATTCTGAATATTAAAATCACAAACAAATCATTCAATGAATGTCATGCAAGTACTCAAATAGTTATGAATTGCATATATATTCATTGGCTGGGAAGAAGCCACATTTTTGTTTTATATACTATGAATTTCTTTAATGGACTTTCCAATAAGTTCTATTGACTATTTTGTTTCATTTTGATTTTTAAACTATAAAATTATAATTTCTTAATTATGCACAAACAAAATTTAATCATAATATTTGATCATTACAATTATTAGGAATTCACATTACTTTCACTCTTTAAAGGCTGAGAAATGGCTTTTCTGGCAACAACTCTCTTGAATAGGCAGTAATAGTGTTAAGACTTCCATTTTATACGTGATAACCCGAGACCCAGAGAGATTAAATGACTAAGGAGCAGAACTAGAAATTAAAATTATATCTTATCTCTAAGATCCTGTGTAGTGCCCCTAAAAATTCTTGATGCTACCGGAGTTCAGAGGAAAAGGGAGATTAGTATAGGAATGTTTTCCTATAGGAGGTGAGTCTTGACGATTGAGTAGAGGAACATTGCACTAAGAATTTTGGAACAGTTTGTATCATGGAGCTCTTCTTGATGAGGGTTTAGGTGGGTGTGGTAGAGAGAATGCTAGACTTGGAATCAGGGAGACTTAGATTCAAATCCTGCCCCAGCCTGTAATTGCTGTGTGACCATGAGCAAGTACCTCAGTTTCCTCATATAGAAAATGGGGATATTAATAGTAGCTACCTCATGGGATTTTTTGTGTAGAACCACTGAAATTTTACATTTGTCAACCTTAAAGCACTATGTAAATGTTAACTCCTGCTCCTCTTCCTTCTCCTCCTCTAAATGACCCAACCTGAGGCAAAGGAATTGTTCAATTTTATGAGTAGAAGGAGAATCAGAAGGATAATGAATATACCAATGTTTTGTGACCATGACAAAATTATTAAACCACTGAGTCTTGATTTCTTCACCTGTAAAATGGACATCAATATTTATGGAAGCTAATTCACAGTATTGTTTTCAGGTTCAAATAAGGTAGGAGAGATAAAGCATTTGAAATACTTGCTATAATCTACTAAGTAAAACCATACACATATATGACTCCTATGAGTGGACCAGAAACTAGACTGATTTTAAACACAATTTTAATTTGTGAAATCTCCTTGTGACAACAACTTTACTTTGACATTTCAGTTAAAAAAGTCATATTTAAAGAAAGAAGCAAATACCCTAAAATTCTTTAAAAAATAAAGAAAAGTTCATGATTTTGACTTTGTAAATATTATATTGTCCTTATTTAAATCATCATTGGAAAAATAAATACTCAAATTTATTCTAGGGTATTGATTTTTCAAGCAGGCAGTGAGTAGTTAATAAAATTAGTTCTATTGAATTGAATTAAATTGATTCATACTGTGGTAGATAATGCAAATATCAGATTTGGGGCAGAAGACCTGTTTTCAGATT
Organism: Monodelphis domestica; assembly: GCF_027887165.1. Classification (NCBI taxonomy): domain Eukaryota; kingdom Metazoa; phylum Chordata; class Mammalia; order Didelphimorphia; family Didelphidae; genus Monodelphis; species Monodelphis domestica. Next base: position 220,613,301 of record NC_077232.1, on the reverse strand, counting down.
TTAGTTTTATTAGCTATGTATCATAAAGAAAAAAGTCATTTAGTGTCCCTGTGCTAATATTTTCTCCATCTGTAAAATAAAGGATAGATGTCTCAGTTGATATCTAAGGTTTCTTGCATTTAAAAATCCTTCAATTCTCAGTTTGGGATAAATGAGGGGATTCTTGGACAGATAGATAAATGGGAAGAAGGGGTTGAAAAAGCATTTTCCAAATAAGTTAAAATTCCCTAAGTGAAGTGATATATTAAATTTAAACCATAAACTCTGCCATATCAAAGCTCTTCTTTTAATGAAAGAATTGACTAGGAACAAGTAATCAGATTAAAAATTAACTGCAGACTTCCGGTAAAGATGGCGGCTTAGAGAAAGCTGAAGTTCAGATCTCCGGAAAACCCTTCCCGACCGATCTCAAACTAGAAGCTCCTAAGGCGCCGAAATTCAAAACGATCAACAGCACAGACCCTGGGAACCCTCCTCCTGGACCTGGACCCGGTTCAAAAGGTACGGCTCCCCTTAAAAGCCAGAACCCGAGATCCCTCGGACCTCAGGGGTAGGAGCGCAGAGTCCAAGGCTCCCGGAAGCGGCAGCGACGCCGGGCTCAGAGAGCAGGGTCTGAGGAACAACAACCCTCAGGGTCTTCTACCCAAGTCCCAGTCCGGGTGAAAGTTACTGCCTGGGGCCTCCCCTGCAAAGAGCTGGTCGGTCCGGGGGAAAGTTACTGCCTGGGGCCTCCGCTGCAGAGAGCTGGTCAAAACAACAGCAACCCTCAGAGCGGGCAAGACAGCCTCACGGGCTGGATCCTGCTATCCAAGTCTCAGTGAAAGTCTGTGCTCTCGGAGCTTGGGGAAGCGGCAGCCCATCCCCCCGCAGGCCGACGAAACAGCCTCACGGCCAGCGATTCTGAAGGCAACTTCCGGAAATTGAGCCAGGGGGAGAGTGTGGCCTCGTGGTCCGACCCTTCCATTCCAGTTCCAGTGAGGCATATTCAGTTTAACCCAGGGAACGCTCATAGAACCAACATCTGCCCAGGACTAAAGCCTCTGATCACCAGACAAAGACAAGAAAAGCCAATCCTCCACGTTCAGAGATGACAAACTCCACAGAAGCACCGAAGCCCCAAAATACCAAGAAAAATAAGAAGAAAGGGGCGACTCTGGACACATTCTATGGAGCCAAAATACAAAATACAGAGCAGATAGAAGAAGATATACAAGAAAATTCTCCAAAATCCTCCAAAGGAAATAGAAACTCTCCACAAACCCATGAAGAATTTGAATCAGAAAGGACCAAAAAGATGGAAGCCCTCTGGGAGGAAAAGTGGGAAATAATGCAAAAGAAATTCACGCATCTACAAAACCAGTTTGACCAAACTGTAAAAGAAAACCAGGCTTTAAAGCAAGAACTAATAAAGCAAAGCCAAAACACCAAGAAATTAGAAGAGAACATAAAATATCTCACCAACAAGGTGATAGATCTGGAAAACAGGGGGAGAAGAGAAAATTTAAGAATAATTGGACTCCCAGAAAAGCCAGAAATAAACACCAAACTGGACATGGTGATACAAGATATAATCAAAGAAAATTGCCCAGAGATTCTAGAACAAGGGGGCAATACATCCACTGACAGAGCTCACAGAACACCTTCTACACTAAACCCCCAAAAGACAACTCCCAGGAATGTAATTGCCAAATTCCAAAGCTATCAAACAAAAGAAAAAGTCCTACAGGAAGCCAGAAAAAGACAATTTAGATATAAAGGAATGCCAATCAGGGTCACACAAGACCTTGCAAGTTCTACTCTGAATGATCGTAAGGCATGGAACATGATCTTCAGAAAGGCCAGAGAGCTGGGTCTCCAACCAAGAATCAGCTACCCAGCAAAACTGACTATATACTTCCAAGGGAAAGTATGGGCATTCAACAAAATAGAAGACTTCCAACTTTTTGCAAAGAAAAGACCAGAGCTCTGTGGAAAGTTTGATACCGAAAATCAAAGAGCAAGGAATACCTGAAAAGGTAAATATTAAGGAAAGGGGAAAAATGTTATCTTCTTTTACTCAAACTCTCTTCTATAAGGACTACATTTATATCAACCTATGTATACTAATATGTGGGGAAAATGTAATGTATAAATAGGGGGTAAAGAAAGACCAAATAGAATAATGGTTCTCACACAAAGATTCACAGGGGAAGGGGAGGGGAAGAAAACTCCTATAAGAAGGAGAGGAAGAGAGGGGGGGGGGGTTTACTTAAACCTCAATCTCAGGGAAATCAACTCTGAGAGGGAAAAACATCCAGATCCATTGGGATCTTGAATTCTATCTTACCCAACAAGGGTAAGGAGAAGGGAAAACCAAGGGGGGGAGGGGGAGAGGGAGAACAAAAAGGGAGGGAAAGAGAGGGGGGAGGGGGAGGGAACAAAAAGGGAGGGACTAAAAAGGGAAACATCAAGGGAGGGGACAAGGGGGACTGATTCAAAGTAAATCACTGGACTAAAAGGTAGAGCCGAAGAAGAAAAGGTTAGAATTAGGGAAGGCAATCAAAATGCCAGGGAGTCCACAAATGACAATCATAACTTTGAACGTGAATGGGATGAACTCACCCATAAAATGTAGACGAATAGCAGAATGGATTAGAATCCAAAACCCTACCATATGTTGTCTTCAAGAAACACACATGAGGCGGGTTGACACCCACAAGGTCAGAATTAAAGGATGGAGTAAGACCTTCTGGGCCTCAACTGATAGAAAGAAGGCAGGAGTGGTAATCATGATATCTGATAAAGCCAATGCAAAAATAGACCTGATCAAAAGGGATAGGGAAGGTAATTATATTTTGTTAAAAGGGACTCTAGACAATGAGGAAATATCATTAATCAACATGTATGCACCAAATAATATAGCACCCAAATTTCTAATGGAGAAACTAGGAGAATTGAAGGAAGAAATAGACAATAAAACCATACTAGTGGGAGACTTAAACCAACCATTATCAAATTTAGATAAATCAAATCAAAAAATAAATAAGAAAGAGGTAAAAGAAGTGAATGAAATCTTAGAAAAATTAGAATTAATAGACATATGGAGAAAAATAAATAGGGATAAAAAGGAATACACCTTCTTCTCAGCACCACATGGCACATTCACAAAAATTGACCATACATTAGGTCACAGAAACATAGCACACAAATGCAAAAAAGCAGAAATAATGAATGCAGCCTTCTCAGATCACAAGGCAATAAAAATAATGATTAGTAATGGTACATGGAAAACCAAATCTAAAACCAATTGGAAATTAAACAATATGATACTCCAAAACCGTTTAGCTAAAGAAGAAATCATAGAAACAATTAATAATTTCATCAAGGAAAATGACAATGGCGAAACATCCTTTCAAACCTTTTGGGATGCAGCCAAAGCGGTAATCAGAGGCAAATTCATATCCCTGAAAGCTCATATTAACAAACAAGGGAGAGCAGAGATCAATCAATTGGAAATGCAATTGAAAAAACTCGAAAGCGATCAAATTAAAAACCCCCAGCAGAAAACCAAATTAGAAATCCTAAAAATTAAGGGAGAAATTAATAAAATCGAAAGTGATAGAACTATTGATTTAATAAATAAGACAAGAAGCTGGTACTTTGAAAAAACAAACAAAATAGACAAAGTACTGGTCAATCTAATTAAAAAAAGGAAGGAAGAAAAGCAAATTCACAGCATTAAAGATGAAAAGGGGGACAGCACCTCCAATGAGGAGGAAATTAAGGCAATCATTAGAAATTACTTTGCCCAATTATATGGCAATAAATACACCAATTTAGGAGAAATGGATGAATATATACAAAAATACAAACTGCCTAGACTAACAGAAGAGGAAATAGAATTCTTAAATAATCCCATATCAGAAATTGAAATCCATCAAGCCATCAAAGAACTTCCTAAGAAAAAATCCCCAGGGCCTGATGGATTCACCTGTGAATTCTATCAAACATTCAGAGAACAGTTAACCCCAATACTATACAAACTATTTGACATAATAAGCAAAGAGGGAGTTCTACCAAACTCCTTTTACGACACAAACATGGTACTGATTCCAAAACCAGGCAGGTCAAAAACAGAGAAAGAAAACTATAGACCAATCTCCCTAATGAATATAGATGCAAAAATTTTAAATAGGATACTAGCAAAAAGACTCCAGCAAGTGATCAGAAGGATCATTCACCATGATCAAGTAGGATTCATACCAGGGATGCAGGGCTGGTTCAACATTAGGAAAACCATCCACATAATTGACCACATCAACAAGCAAACTAGCAAGAACCACATGATTATCTCAATAGATGCAGAAAAAGCCTTTGATAAAATACAACACCCATTCCTATTAAAAACACTAGAAAGCATAGGAATAGAAGGGTCATTCCTAAAAATAATAAACAGTATATATCTAAAACCAACAGCTAATATCATCTGCAATGGGGATAAACTAGATGCATTCCCAATAAGATCAGGAGTGAAACAAGGATGCCCATTATCACCTCTACTATTTGACATTGTACTAGAAACACTAGCAGTAGCAATTAGAGAAGATAAAGAAATTGAAGGTATCAGAATAGGCAAGGAGGAGACCAAGTTATCACTCTTTGCGGATGACATGATGGTCTACTTAAAGAATCCTAGAGATTCAACCAAAAAGCTAATTGAAATAATCAACAACTTTAGCAAAGTTGCAGGATACAAAATAAACCCACATAAATCATCAGCTTTTCTATATATCTCCAACACAGCTCAGCAGCAAGAACTAGAAAGAGAAATCCCATTCAAAATCACCTTAGACAAAATAAAATACCTAGGAATCTATCTCCCAAGACAAACACAGGAACTATATGAACACAACTACAAAACACTCGCCACACAACTAAAACTAGACTTGAACAATTGGAAAAACATTAACTGCTCATGGATAGGACGAGCCAATATAACAAAAATGACCATCCTACCCAAACTTATTTATCTATTTAGTGCCATACCCATTGAACTACCAAAATACTTCTTCACTGATTTAGAAAAAACCATAACAAAGTTCATTTGGAAGAACAAAAGATCAAGGATATCCAGGGAAATAATGAAAAAAAACACATATGATGGGGGCCTTGCAGTCCCAGACCTCAAACTATATTACAAAGCAGCAGTCATCAAAACAATTTGGTACTGGCTAAGAAACAGAAAGGAAGATCAGTGGAATAGACTGGGGGAAAGCGACCTCAGCAAGACAGTATACGATAAACCCAAAGATCCCAGCTTTTGGGACAAAAATCCACTATTCGATAAAAACTGCTGGGAAAATTGGAAGACAGTGTGGGAGAGACTAGGAATAGATCAACACCTCACACCCTACACCAAGATAAATTCAAAATGGGTGAGTGACTTAAACATAAAGAAGGAAACCATAAGTAAATTGGGTAAACACAGAATAGTATACATGTCAGACCTTTGGGAGGGGAAAGGCTTTAAAACCAAGCAAGATATAGAAAGAATCACAAAATGTAAAATAAATAATTTTTACTACATCAAACTAAAAAGCTTTTGTACAAACAAAACCAATATAACTAAAATCAGAAGGGAAACAACAAATTGGGAAAAAATCTTCATAGAAACCTCTGACAAAGGTTTAATTACTCATATTTATAATGAGCTAAATCAATTGTACAAAAAATCAAGCCATTCTCCAATTGATAAATGGGCAAGGGAAATGGATAGGCAGTTCTCAGATAAAGAAATCAAAACTATTAACAAGCACATGAAGAAGTGTTCTACATCTCTTATAATCAGAGAGATGCAAATCAAAACAACTCTGAGGTATCACCTCACACCTAGCAGATTGGCTAACATAACAGCAAAGGAAAGTAATGAATGCTGGAGGGGATGTGGCAAAGTAGGGACATTAATTCATTGCTGGTGGAGTTGTGAACTGATCCAAACATTTTGGAGGGCAATTTGGAACTATGCCCAAAGGGCGACAAAAGAATATCTACCCTTTGACCCAGCCATAGCACTGCTGGGTCTGTACCCCAAAGAGATAATGGACACAAAGACTTGTACAAAAATATTCATAGCTGCGCTCTTTGTGGTGGCCCAAAACTGGAAAACGAGGGGATGCCCATCAATTGGGGAATGGCTGAACAAACTGTGGTATATGTTGGTGATGGAATACTATTGTGCTCAAAGGAATAATAAAGTGGAGAAGTTCCATGGAGACTGGAACAACCTCCAGGAAGTGATGCAGAGCGAGAGGAGCAGAACCAGGAGAACATTGTACACAGAGACTAATACACTGTGGTATAATCGAACGTAATGGACTTCTCCATTAGGGGCGGTGTAATGTCCCTGAACAACTTTCAGGGATCCAGGAGAAAAAAAACACCATTCATAAGCAAAGGATAAACTATGGGAGTGGAAACACCGAGAAAAAGCAACTGCCTGAATACAGAGGTTGAGGGGACATGACAGAGGATAGACTTTAAATGAACACTCTAATGCAAATACTATCAACAAAGCAATGGGTTCAAATCAAGAAAACATCTAATGCCCAATGGACTTACGCGTTGGCTATGGGGGGTGGGGGGGAGGAAAAGAAAATGATCTATGTCTTTAACGAATAATGCTTGGAAATGATCAAATAAAATATATTTAAAAAAAAAGGTAAAAAAATTAACTGCAACTACATGGGATGGTAGGAGGATAACATTTTAGAGATAGTCATTATAAAAATGGCGGTATGTTTGCAATCATTAATTGCATTACATGCTGAAGAGCCTTGTGCATGGGATTACCACAGTGTACCTAGGTTTCAGCAAAGTAAAGGATAAAGTCTTATGTTTACTTTATAGATAGTTGGAAAGAAGTGGACTGGATAATCATAAAGGATCTATAACTAGGTGATCAGAACCATAGAGTAGTCATTCATGCATTGCTATCAAAATGGAGTGAGGTGGAATTCTCTAAGCATTCATTTTGGGTCCTGTTTAATCAGTGATTTGGATGAAGATATTTATGGGATGTTTATTATCTTTTTAAATGATACAAGATGAGAGGAACAAGTAATAAAGAGATGAGAGAATCAAGATACAAAAAAGATTTAGACAGGCTAACCCTACTCTAATAAACTGAAATTCAATAGAGAGAAACTTAAAATCCTGTGCTGAGATACAAAAAGTCATTCTGGTCATGAAATTCAAGTTCAGTAGGAGAATTCCTCCTTGGGTAGACATCGGACTAAGTAATCTCTGGGGTTAATTTGATATTTGGAAATGGAAACTTCTTCCTTTGAGAAGGAAAAGAAGAAAAGGCGAGTGAAAGTGGATTAGATAGGTAAGCTAAGTGCTGGGGATATATTAAAAAAAGGGCAAAAGGCAATCCCTGTGCTCAAAGAGCTCATTATCTAATGGGAGAGGCAACATACAAACTATGTACAAAGAAGAATATACATGATAAATTGGAGATAATCATGAGAAGAGAGTCAATGGAATTAAGAAAGACTTCTTGAGGAAAGTTGGATTTTAGCCTGGACTTGAAAAAATCCATGGAAAGGGGAAATGAGGAAAGAGACTTCCAGGCAGGAGGAACTGCTAAGGAAAATGCCCAGAGTTGGGAAAGGTAGTGCAAGTAGTCTTGCTCAAAAAACAGCATGGAGCTGTGCCCTCAGATCACAGACTATGTAAGTTTGATGTGTAAGAAGACTGGAAAAGAGGAAGGGAACTTTTGAAGGGCTTTGAACCTGAACATATTTTATATTTTATTCTGAAGGTGATAGGGAGTCACTGAAGTTTTTTGAATGTGTGTATTTGTGAAGAAGGATTATGGGTGATGTGGTTAAACCTGAATTTTTAGGTTACTTGGAAGCTGAGTGGGCTGAAGTGGGAAGAGACTTGTGGAAGAGAGAACTAGCAGGTTTTTGTTAAAGTCTAAGATTGAGATGATCAGGGCATGGACCAAGATGATCACAATGTTTGAGGAGAGAAGGGTGTATGTGCACCAATTGGATATTGGTAGATTGGGGGAAGAGTTGAGGATATATATGTACGCATATATATCACACACATATGTGTATATACACACATATTGCTTTAATGCTGGCAAAATCCTTTTTGTGTATTATCTCCTTTGGGAGGGAGCAGAGCCAAGATGGCAGCTTAGTAGCAGTGAAAGCTAAAACCACTCTGAGAATCCTTCCAAATATATTATCTAATTTGATTATTGGGTGCTCCATATTGCTGGAGATACAAAGCAATGGGAGAAAAGCAAGTGGAAACATGAGTTGAACTAAATGTTCCCTGAGGATCCTTCCCAACTCTCCAGTTCTGTGATTCTGTGATTGACTTAATACATTGCAAAAAGTGAAATCCTTTGGTGAGGAAAACAAGGCCAATAATAGTTTAGAGAATGGATTGATCAATATGAGCAGTTAGGGATGTTTCCTGTGGGCACAGAACCATGGGAAGCTAACCCATCTATTGAAGGATCACATACACAAACAACCTTCTTAACAGTATGCTTTAACAGACTCAATTAACCAACCACAACCCTCAGGCAGTCACAAGGGAGCAACAGTCATAGCAGTGCTCATATTTGGTTACAGAAGTCACGCTATGTTTTACCCCAAGGAGATCTCTGAGGAATAGAGTATATAAAGAGAAGGGCTGAGAATTGAACCTTGAGATCTGGGTCAAGTTAGAAACACTCAGCTATGTACTCAGTCAGACAGACATAAATCCTCATGGATTATTTCACAGTTTATCCTCTCCTGGTTCAGATATTTTGCCTTTTGCAGACAAAGATGTTCACTCCTCTGTTCCAATCCAAGTTGGTTTTCTTTGTGGAGAGGGAAAGGCCATAAAAGTGAGGAGTTAGATTCTATTGAAATGTGATGCAAAGACACGGTCACTTTTGTGCCCGGAATGTAGCCCAGCTATTTCTCAGATAGACTAGGCAACATTCTACAAACTGCTTGTTTCTTAGAAATACAAAAATAAAAATTTCTCCATTAGATTTTCCACTCAGTAGGAAGATTAGCTTGCTGTGCCTTTAATGATTTGTGGCCTTATTTGCCTGCTAAATTTCTCAACTTAATGAAGGCCTATAAGTTTTGCAAGCATATTAGGCAGGAAGCCAAGCATTTAAAAGGACTGTCAACATGGCCTGCAAGGAGAAGACAATACACCTATCCTGTGATCAACAGCATCGGACCATCACTCATGCTTCAAAGGTGAAATTCCAATTTATTTTCAGGTAGCCTATTAGCTCCAAGACTTTTGGGGAAGGTGAACTATTTTCTGAGCCACCAGCCTTCAGCAATAAATGGGCTATTTTTTAAAAAGCAATTTTAAGAACTCAGGTATCAGGATAACTTTTAACCTCTGCCCAATTTATTCTAATAGAAAAAGAATCAGTATATTTAGAAATGTCAAACTCTTTTGAAGAATTTTATCCCTAAAATCCAATGCCTTTTCCTTTCCCTACCTCCCCACCATTCTTGGAATGAGAGTTTAGTCGCTCTCCCCATCCTTTTTAACCAAGAATTGGATATCAGCATCCTCACTTTTTCTGCCTCATGATACTTTACATCTTCTCATAGAGATACTTTACATCCCTCATAGAGCAGCCAAACTGGTTTTGCTGGTGTTATTCACATAAAGACCTCCCATGTTCCTTTCCTTACTTCTGCATAGGCTCTGTGCCCTATATGCAAGGACTCTCTCCTCCCTGCTATCTCTGATGAATCCTGACATTCTTCAAAGCTGAGATGAAGCCCTGCTTTCTGTAGGAAGCCTTTCTCAATGCTAGGGACCCCTCTCAGTGATCTTGGGTTTATTTTGCATTCTCTCTTTTCTATTTGTTTTCTCTCTTTTTAAATATACTTAAATGTGCTTGTGTTGTGTCTTGGTAGAACAGGAGCTCCTAGAAGACAGGATATTTTTGATTTTGTCTCATCTGTACCTAGCACAGTGTTTAGCATATAAGTGGTGCTGAATAATTGAGAGGAGAAACCACTGCCTCCTGAGATAGTCTATTCTACTTTTAGACAATTCTAATTATTAGGAAGACTTTTTGCTTACAAATTTGAATTAATCTCTCTTCAACTATCCCCCATTTTCCTATTTCCATCGAAAGAATCCCTCTTTTACATGACTGCCCTTTACTAAAAATATTCATGTCTCATTCTCCTCCCCACCCCAACAAGTCTTAGGAAGCTTTTCTTTATATCTACTGTAAGAGAAAATATGCATTAAATAATTTTAAAACAACATTAAATGCTTAATAGCCCTGATGTAAATATTAATAGGTTCCTCAATATTGTTTAAATTAAGTGCATGGTCTCTCAGGTCTTATCAAGCAAGAAAGGTTCTGAATAGACCACAGCTAAATTCAAAGACTCATTCCAAGTGCTTGGCTGCTGTGTATGAGTGGTTTGGAGAGTGGTCAACATTAATAACTCATTGACCCAATCTATATAGGGGCAGCAGTGCATTCACTGGTGAAGGAAACAATCATGCTGGTGAAATAATGAATTCTGGTACATTAGGAAGAGCATTGAATTTGGAGTCTGAAAAACTGATTTGAATCTTGGCTTTGTCATATCCTAGCTATTTAGATTGGGGCAAGTACTCAAACTCTCATGGTCTCAGGTATGTTTGGTGTCTTTTTTTTTTTGTTTTGTTTTTTGTGTCTAGATGACCTCTGAAGTCTTTTTCAGTGCCAACCCCTATGGTTCTTGAAGTAATAAATACTAAAATGTGACTCATTTAACTAAACCACAAATAGTATCCAATCAAAAATCCTACCATTCCATTTTACTGAGGAGCCAACTAAGGCATGGAGACAAAAAAAAAGGGGGAAAAGATGAATTTTCCCAAGTTTATCAACACTGTAACATGGTTGTCTAATAATGAACATTACTTATAGATTTCTGGTCTGCATTAGTGAAGGGAGTTCCCAGTTGGGAGTTCCATATGTCAATGAAATCACAGATCTGGACAAAACAAAGTGGTGAGGCTACATGTGTTGCAAGGACTGTCTCCCACATGTAGTGTTGGGGTATCATATTGTTTGGAGAGGCAGAGAAGATATCTCTAAGGACTCCTCTCCCTATCTGTCTCCAAAAGAGTAATTCCTATCAGGAGTAGAAGCAGCAAATTGGGGGTCAGAGACTATTCTTTTCAGAGAGAGGGAGTAGCAAGCTAGAATTATATCTGCCTGTTCTTATAAATATTATTAGATTTGGGGGTAAAATTCTTGGGCTCACTCTAACTTCTGATCATTGTTTCATTATTGGGGAAAGGAGGACCCAAAGTCTACGTCCAAGATTTGACTTCTTTCACACCAACATAATACACATAATGAATAGCAAAGATCCCCATTATCCAAACTGATAGCAAAACAGAAATCTAAAAAGTAAACATTTGAGAGTATGTATCAAATAATTTAGAATAAAGAAGCTCTCTCACTAGGAGCAAGATAACTCCATTCAACAAAGAGTTCTAGATTTCATCTAAAGGGGAACTCCCCAAAGTCTCTAGTGTAGCAAGCTAGAGTTTAGGACATGATGGAAACTGCTGGCTCCTCTTATGCCTTTCCCAACAACATGAAGTATGAGGCAAAGCCTCATCCATCTTCTGTCTCAAAGCTGGAAGCCAGGAGAAGCTAAAGCTATCTATCCTCACATGATCAGGAGTTTTAGCACCTACCTGTAGAAACCATTTTCAGATGAGGATACTGGTTCAGAGAGATCTGATATATTAAAGTCATGGTGGTCCTATGCTGAAAAATCTATGATTTGAATCAAAGTTCTCTGAATCCAAATCTATTAGTCTTTCATACTGCATGTTCCATGCTTCAATGTTACTTATTTAAAACTAACTAGATTTCATTCCCCCCTTTAATTTTACTCTATTGCATCTTTTCTTTTTAATCTGGGAATACCCTTTATTGTTTTTTGAGAAAATGAATCCTTCTTTCCACCCTTCCCTTAGCTTTATGGTTTCATATCTCTGAACCTCAATTTCCTTATCATTTCTCCAAGGTAATAATATCAAAAATTCTGACATGAAAGTTGACACTCAATGTTCTGGGATTCCAAATTGCCAGAGCTCAGTGTAATGTAATACAACATGAATCTCTTGCAGAATTTCATTCTTATTAAATAATTCTTAACTTCTGCCTGGCTTACTTTTATCTCATCTTATTCTAAGAACTCAGGATTGTTCAAATTGTCTTTCTGAATATTGATGAACCCCTAATTTCAAAGGAAGCTGGACCATTGTTTTACACACACTGTTTTACCTGACTGATTTTAGTTCTCATTCCCTCCTTCAGAATAAAGAAAATCCATTAATTTGTAGTGTACATAAATTTACCCACTCAAATGTTGTCAGAACCCTCCATACAGATGCATATAGCGTGTTTAGCCATTGTTTCAGAGCTGTTAACATTTAATGAAAAAGCTTTTTTTGGTGGAAGAAGTATGTTAATGTCAACATCCATCTGCTTTTTTCCCCTTTATTTGATATCTAAGATGATTTTCTAAGAAACAACCTTTCTTGAAGCTTCAGTTCATTTTTTCTTTATTAGGCATAATGAATCATACTCCTGAGCTACTTATCATAATAATTCAGTAATTCAGATGTCTATGATTTCATTTGGGGATATTCCATCCACCCATATAATTCTCTTCATGTCTTAGTATATAGTATAGTATAAAACTTCATGAGTTTTAGTTCCCTAAAAACCATCCCTGATAAACAGGCTTCTGGTAATCAGCAACTCTGATATTATCTAATTGGTTCCTGGGTGATATCCAGAGCCATTTTTCCTCGTGTAAATCCACTAAAATCTATGTTTCACGAGCCTCAGAATACCCCGTTTTGCTCCTGTAATTGATGAAGCAGTGAGAATGGAAGGAAATCAAAAAGAGAAAGATAATACCTAAAATTTTCCATTATTGTATACCTAGATAATAGAGGAACTAGGACCTTCATTGTTACTTAATTGACATTTGGAATATGACTATAAACTTTTGGTAAAATTCCTCAATTAACTAAATCAGAAGTAGTATTCTATGCTTGAAGTTCCAGGTAAATATATTAAGTAGAGACTTAGGTAATCTAAGTGATATTTACTGAGCTACTTTATTTGGAAAATGTTGTCTTTAAAAACATTTTCATTGCTTACCAACTGCTTTACTTCTTGTGAAAGTTTTAAAAGTTAGCAGAGAATATGTTGTAAAAGCCAGCAAGAGAAAGAAAATAGCAAAGTTTGATGTTAGCACCAACTTAACAGACAAGTTATGTAATATGAGAAAAGGACTTCTCATCCCTGGAGTGAAGTGGGAACATATGTGAAAACTTCATAAGCCTTTTGAGACAAAGATTATTATTTGGAAGTGTCTCTAAAACTTAAGAGAAATTTTCTGCCAACAGCCAAATAACTATCACTTTTTATGCTGATACTTTTGATAGAAACACATGTGAAGAGACATAGGGGAGAAAAAATCTTGTTCTTTTAAAGGCAAAAGGACCATAGACAAGGAAAAGAAGAAATTCCAGAACTGAATGGAATGTTGCAAGGGAAAGATATCTTAGGAAAAAAAAAGAAAAAACTGCTTACAATAGCAGTTCAAGGAGACCTCTTTTTTAAAATTATATTTTTATTGTCATGCAAAGCATACTTCCATATTGGTCATTGTAAGAGCACACTCATACAAAACAAAACCCCAAAATAAAGCCATAAAGATACTGATATGAAAGACTTCTCCAACAGTTCTTCCTCTGGAGGTGTATAGCATTCCCTGCTATAAATCATTCAGGATTGGCCCACATCATTGCATTGCTGAGAATAACCAAATTTTCATAGTTGAACATCATACAATATTGCAGTTATCATGTACACTGTTCTTCTACTTCTGTATATTTTGTTCTGCATCATTTGGATCTTTCCCAACTTTTTCTGAAATCATCTTGTTTATCAGTTCTTATAGCGCCATAGCATTCCATTATCAAAATGTACCATCATTTGTTTAGCCATTTCCTAAATGATGAACATGCCCTCAATTTCCAATTCTTTGCCACTACAAAAAATAGCTGTTAAAAATATTTTTTACAAGTAGATCCTTTCCCCCTTTTTATTATCTCTTTGGGATACAGACTCAGTAGTGGTATTATCAGATCAAAGTTTTATAGCCCCTTGGGCAAAGTTCCAAATTGCCCTCCAGAATGGTTGGATCAGTTCCCAATTCCACCAACAATTGTTCACTTCACATCTCTCAAAGTCTGAGTTATTTCAAGTGCTAAGTGAAGATAATAGTTGCCCTATATACTTCATTGATTTATTCTGAAGAAAGAATTTATAAATTGTGAAGTATTATAAACATTACCCCAATTTTGCCACATCCCCTCCAACATTTATCAATTTTCTTTACTGTGATATTAACCAATCTGATATGTGTAATTTGCATGTCTCTAATCAAGAGTGATTTAGAACATTTTGTCATATAATTATTTATGGCTTTGATTTCTTCATCTGAAAATTGCTTGTTCATATCCTTTGACCATTTGTAAATTGGAGAATGGCTTGTATTATAAATTTGACTTAATTTAGACCTCTATTGGAGAAATTTGGTATAAAATATTTTTCCCAGTTTGTTGTTTATTTTCTGATCTTGGTTACATTCATTTTGTTTAGATAAAAGTTTTTTTTAATTCAATATACTCAATATTATACACAGAGACAGATACACTGTGGCACAATCAAATTCAATAGACTTCTCTACTAGCAGCAATGCAGTGATCCAAGACAATTCTGAGGGACTTATGAGAAAGAACGCTATCCACATCCAGAGAAAGAACTGTAGGAGCAGAAACACAGAAGAAAAGCAATTGCTTGATCACATGGGTTGATGGGGATATGACTGGAGATGTAAACTCAAAATGATCAACCTAGTGCATTTATTATCAATAATATGGAAATGGGTCTTGTTCAGTGACACATGTAAAACCCAGTGGAATTGTGCATCGACTGCAGGAGGGGAGGGGGGAAGTGAAAGGCGTGAGGGGAGAGAAAGAGCATGAATCTTGTAACCATAGAAAAATACTCTTAAATTAATTAATTAAGTAAAATTAAATGTGAAAAAAGAAAAAAATTGATATACTCAAAATTATTCATTTTACATCTTCTAATGCTCTCTATCTCATTTGGTCATAATTTCTTACTGGTGGAATCCAAAATAACATGGTTTGTTCCACTAGTTCTCAAGGAGAGTTTTTGATAGAAAATCCCTACTAAGATTCTAGCCTTTACCCTGTTCCCATTCTTTTAAAGTCAATTATCATTAGACTGGTAAAAGTGATAGATGAACTAGATTCTCAGTCTTCACTCCATTAAGTACCAAATAGTTATATTAACTCCTAAAACCAACCTAGCCTTTCCATGACTTTTTCAGCCTTAAATGAAGTAATATCATTTATCTGACCATTTGAACTCACTTACTAACCTCCTCAACAACTGTCTATAATCAGACAGAGAAAGCTCCAGACAATGAGTCTGAGACTTGGATTTAAGTCGAGGTAGATCTGTTTTTCCAGGTCATGGGATGCTTTATGAAGCTCACTGAACCTTTCCAACACCTAATTGGCATAGCTGTAAAAATATAAAATAATAATTTTACTACCTACCTACCAGGGTTGCTCTGAAGTAAATGCTATATAAATATTAGCTTTATTTCAGGCAGTTCAGCCACTAATTACATAAGTGACCTAGATAAATCACTTCACATCTCTCAAAGGTTGAGTTTCTTCATCTGCTAAAGGAGCATAATACTTGCCCTCCCTACTTCATTGATTTATTATGAGGAAAAAATTTATAAACTGTGAAATATTGTAAAAATGGGAGTAATTATCCATCATTTGAACTTTCACTTCCTTTTTTTTTAGTAGAAACAGGGACAAATTAACTGTAATGTGGTAGTTCTTTGCCAGCCAGATTTCCTAACCAACCTAAATAACATAAAGTGAATAGGGACTTGTAGTATTTCTTTCATCTTAGATGTGGGAATGGAAATAATGGGAACCTGAGAAGTATCTATGAAAGGAAGCAGGAATGTATGTGTGGGAGAGTCGTCTTTCCTTTCAAGTAAAATGGTGACTGATTATAAGTAGAAGGGAATGGTTGAAAGGCTTATTGTAACTATAAATACTTAATTGTTTTTTAGTTATTTTCCAGTCTTGTCCAACCGTTCTTTTGGGCAAAGATATAGGAGTGGTTTGCTATTTCTTTCTCCAGCATTTTACAGATGAGGAACTGAGGCAAACAGGGTTAAATGGCTTGCCCAGGGCCACAAAGCTAGTAAGTTTTCAAGAAGAAGAGTATACCTGATTCCAGGCCCAGCACTCTCTCAGCCTCTCAGCTGCCCAAATGTAAATACATACATACATACATACATACATACATACATATATATGTATATATATATGTATACACACATATTACACAATATCAACCAATCATAATTTGTCACTCAGTAAACATTAAATGCCTATTAGGTGCAAAGACACTTTTGCTAAGTGGAAAGAGAGAGTCAGAAATGTTCTCTTTGAGCATAAATATATGTACATCTATGTACATTTAAAAGTTTCCAGTCTTTTTTTAGAACTAGTTTCTAAGCTATCTTCTAAGCTTCCTTTTCCTTTAAACAGCTTAATACCTCCCCATCCCTTACTGCTTGGTCCTTAACCACAAGCACTTATCCTCCCTAAAGCATCTTGCCTTGGCTAATAGCCCTAATTTCTACCTTCCTAAGGATGACTCTGCCCAGATGTTACCTTCAGAGAAATTTAAAATTTTAAAAATTTAAATTTTTAATTTAAAATTAAAATTTACATTGGGAATTTAAAAAAATCGACTTTAAAATATAGTACTGCCTTGCTGTATTATAACAGTAACATGCTTTGACTAATTAAAAATGAACTTCATTTATATGTATATATGTATATATTTAGAGAGAGAGAGATACAGAGAGACATAGAGAGAGAGAGTGACTTCAATAAAATCTAGTTGTTTTGACATTTCTTTTTCAAGAAAACCTATTGTCTGCTTTCTCTTGGTGGAATTTTTCATTTAAGTCTTACTTTTGTTTTTGCCCATTTGCCCTAAGGTATATCTTGACGTGTGTAAGAAGTCATAACAGGTGAAGAAAATATATTAATTCATTGGTCTTTGTAGGAGATTTCCATTTACAGTCTTCAATAATTCTTTTCTTATCTTAGTAGAATCACAAATTGAGGCTTTAGAACTGGTAAGAGTCCATCTAGTCCAACCCTCTCATTTGACAGGCAAAGTTCACATACTAAAAGGACTTGGCCAAGATTACACAGATAATAAGAGACAAAACAGGGATTCAAATCCTGGTTTTCTGAGTACAAATTCTGCTACAAAATGACATTGGTTTATTTTTGTCATGTAAAATGTGTGCCATAATAATCTATTGATTTTGTAAGCAAATTCAACAGTTTGAAGGGATGACCAGTGAAATGATGATCAAATTGGTTTCTTTAAGTCCAGATAGAGCTGAAATAGCTTTGAAATAGAATTCTTACTGGATGTTTGAAGTCTACATAAAATGTACAAATGTTTAAGATATCTGAGAAATCTGAGATAAGTTGAGAGTATTGTGATGATTATCCTTTATGGCTCAATTATGATCTTCTATTGGAATAAATGAAAGGAGGGTCTCTCATGGGGCTGTTGATAATTTATGATCCTTAATAGATAATGAGGGTCAGAGAGCTGAATTATTTTGCTCATGTAATACATTTTCTATTAGGCTGGGAGCCAGCTCCCTGAGATCAAGAACTGTCTTTACCATTCTCAGCATTTAGCACAATGCCTGCTACATAGTAGGTAATTAATAAATGTCTGCTAATTGCCTAATGTTATGAAAATTTTACAACTTAATAAATTTTCAATAGCTTAACAAATTTAATGTTTAATGGTGTCAGTCCATAAAATCTAAATCTAAAGTAGAAGGGGATTTTTTTAGAGGACTAGGGTCTAACTCCATCATTTGATAGTTGAGGAAACTGATGCCAAAATTGGGTATAGATTGGTCCATTAAATGGCAGAGACAGCATACAATCCCAGGACCTCTCTTACCTAAAACCCCTGAGTCAGAAAGTGCCTCAAAGGTCATCTAGTCATTAGCTTACAGATAAGGAACGTCAAGACAAGACCCATTAATTGAGTTGTCCAAGGTTACACAGGCTGTGATGTAACCTAAATTAGAACCTGGATGAGAACATGAATATCTTTGACATTGTCCCACTTGCAACTACATTATCCTAACTCCTGAATCCAAAGCTACATTAACTTTTAATGCCTTAAAATAATTTTATAATAAAAATAGCTTACAAACAGGATAACTTACTCATTACTTTCAAGTTTTCAAAATACTTTATATAGAATATCTTACTTGATCTTCCCAACAACTTTGGAGGTAGGTGTTATTTTTCTTCCCTTTTTACAACTGAAGAAAACTGACACTTGAGGAAATTTCATGACTTGACCATATGTTGGAGACTTCATCTTGCTCCCTGTTAATCTATCTATCCCTATGTCATCATCTCTTTTATACTGAACCTGCTGAAATAGTGGGGTTACTAAATCTTGGACTTGGAGTCAGGACGACCTGTATTTGAATCCTATCTCCAGCATGTATTTGGTGATCCTGAACAAGTCCCTAGATCTCTCTCAGCCTTACTTTCTTCAAATGTAAAATGGGGATAATAATAGAATGCCTGCCTCACAGGGTTGTTGTGAAGAGGTCAAATGCCATAATTTAAATAAAATACTTTACAAACTGAAAACCTACATTTAAATAATGACTATTATATGTTGTCATTATCATCATTTTACAAATTAGGAAACTAAGACTCAGCAAGGAGGCACCTACTATTTTCTTTATTCTTTTTAATTTAAGTATCCTGTCTGAGGTAAGAGCCTGACCAAATCTGAAATAGGTAAAAAAAAAAAAAAACAGGGAGTGTTTGTGGTATCATTGTTTTTACACAGTATAGATGTCTTAGTTACTCTTCTTTTTACAGTCTGGATATCTTAGATGCTCTCCTTTTATACAGTATAGATGTCTTGGGTTCTTTTGCTTTCTTTTTTCATTTTGTTTTGTTTTCCAGAGTGATGATGGACACAAAATCACCAGGGAAATACTGCCCAGTTTACATAATCATAATCACAGAATCTCAGGGGACTGGCAGGATTAAGTAAAACAAAAGTCACAGCCAAGATTGATAGCATATAAACAATATTATCAGAGAGGGAAAGCATCTCTAGAAAATAAAAATGTATTACAATGGTACAAAATATGCCAGTGTTGCCATCTCAGATGTTGGAAAGTAATGTAATGGAAAGCAAAAGTCTCAGAGAACAGAAAATATATATTGTATATTTTTCTGCTTGCTCTAAAGATTCATAAAACAAACAAAAACATAATACAGCAAAGGTATCATCCAGGTGTAAACATAAGAATTCAGGATTCTATCATCCCAACTACCATATTTTAGATAATTTTGTTTGCCAAGTATTCCGAAGAGAAAAAAAAACATTTTAAAACAAATAAAACAAAAAGTAGTCAAATTCATCTAATGTAATAAGGGCCTTTCTTCCAGTTGGTATCATTCATTTCATCCTCAGAGATCTGTCTTTTAGCATTTTATTAAGTGTAAGGAAGAAAATCAGTAAGAAAAATTTAATTGAAAATGAGATAGCCATGGTGGTATTGTCAGAAGGCCTGATTGAGTTGAGTTCTAATGTTTCTAACTATATATATTTGCTAAGTTGTGATGATTGCGGGCCAATCATTTAGTTGTGTTTTTTTGTCTCAGTTTCCTCAACTGTAAGATGTTTAAGCAAAAATCCTTCAAACCTAATCATAACCATTTATAAGAAAACAACTCTAGAGATGACAAACTCTACCTCTGACCCTGGAGGTGGAGTCTGCACATAGCAACCTGTATTTTCTTTCATTAGGGTTAGGTGAAAAGAAAATATCAGAAAGCTCTAAGAATCTTGTCACTCCACCAGAGCTGGCCATCATTCAACCCTAAACTATCCTTTAGGGTAGAGAATGAGACTAGCCACAAGATAACAGGGAGCCTGATCCTAAGTCAAGAAAGGGACAGGATTACAGGTCATTAACAAGAAGGTTGGCAGAACAAGTTCTAATAGTAATAATTCTGTGATTTCTGCACCCATGCAGATTGAGTAGATGATACATATGTGACTGTGGCCTAATAACCAATTAATCTGCAGGCAACATGGTACAGGACTCTCCTAATCACCAAGCTGGTCCACAAACAATGCAGTTTTCTCAAGACCACTGCTCAGAGCCTATACAAACCTTTCCAGCAGAGTTTGTGTGTCCACTGAGATAGTCAAAGAATAATTACAGTGATTTCCATGTCACAAAGAGGTGCTACATCAGAGTAGTACTTCACTGAAAGCATATATGATAATTAGATCAAAGTCATTTTTCTTACAATTGGGAGATTACTTCTGGGCAGGTACAAGTATCACAAAGGAGATTTGTTGTATGCTCCAATTTGCTGCCTTGTTATTGTTACCATTTTTCATCACTCAGGAAAGAAAGAGACATTTTAGGAACATTTGGAACTTGGAGGCATTTGAACATTTTAGGAACGCAAAAGCTTTTGAGCATATAAGGGCTGGAAAACATATTCACCTGCTAGTTAATAAAATGAGTTTAGCCAGTGGTAGCCTTTATTTTTTAATCAACCATGGAAACTCTCTCTCTCTCTCTCTCTCTCTCTCTCTCTCTCTCTCTCTCTCTCTCTCTCTCTCTCTCTCTCTGTCTCTCTCTCTCTGTCTCTCTCTCTGTCTCTCTCTCTCCCTCTCTCTCTCTCTCTCTCTCTCTCTCTCTCTCTCTCTCTCTCTCTCTCTCTCTCTCTCTCTCTCTCTCTCTCTCTCTCTCTCTCTCTCTCTCTCTCTCTCTCTCTCTCTCTCTCTCTCTCTCTCTCTCCCCTTCTTTCTCTCTCCCCCTCTTAGTAGGGGCATCTGAGCTGAGATTTCAGAAAAAAAACAAACAAGAATTCTGAGATAGTGCATGAGGACAATGCATATTCCAAGCATGGAGAATAGCTTGTGGGAATGGCTTAGAAAAGAGCCTGGAAACACAGAGAATCTTTAGGAGGCCATAAAATGGTCTATGCAAAAGATGAGGGCCCAAACTTAACACTTTAACATTTTTACAATAGCTCTCTGCAAGGATATTAGAACTATACACAATTGATACTCATTGGTTGGGAACTGCCTGATAATTTCATGGCCAGAGTTATTAGCATAAATGCCATTGGTGAAATATTTGATGAAAAATTACTGAATAATAGCACTCCTTGGGCTTTGGATTTGTGGTTATTACAACTTACAATGACAGCATCTATTATTTTTTAAAATTCATTCTCTTTTAGGGCTTTAGTAGAATTCAAACATCAACTCTTCTGACAGTTTTCCAATGTGGTCCTCAGCAAGGGATCTAATTATTGTTGGCTCCAGTTTGATCCTCAGGAAAAATTAACAGAATGCCACGTAGGCTGGTTTTACATGACATTCATTCATGACAGCTCCCAAAGTTGTTGAAAATGAGAAAAATGAATCTACTTCATTAGCTGAAAGTAGAAATGTTTGCACTTCTAAACACTGATAAAACCTTATTGCACATTGTATTTGTAAAATAGGTATATATGTGTCTGATTATATATATATGCATACATTTATTTTAATGCAACAAGCTTTAAGGTAGAAGAAACATAATGGGTCTATTCTTTTCTATTTGTAAAATATATTAATTCAACCATCTTCTAAGTTTAAGTGTGAATGAAGCCTCATCCCTCCCTGGTGATCTTCCTCCCCTCTTCTCTCTTAGTACTTGGTTCACATCTTTCTAATGGGAATTATTAGTCCCCCAAATATGCTGATTATTTAAGTACAAACCTTGTCCTTCTGGAAAGCCACCCATGAATATTGCTTTGTACATAGTAAACTCTTAATAAATATTTTTTGAACAGGTGAAAGCAAGTCTGTAAATTTAGGAAGTTATTTCATTTCCCTGGTCTGCTTCTCACCCAATACATCCATTTATCCATCCTCTCCTCCAAAACTCCATCATCCTATCTTCTGTCTCCTTTATCCTTCTTTCTGTCATCAGCCAGATGTTAACTTTACCATTCTTCTCTCCTCCTCATCTAAGGTTTACTTTTTTTTTCTTTCTCCCCACCTGGGGTCTAGTTATGTGATTAAGGTAACCATTGATCCTGATATAATCTATATCTATTTATTCCTCTTATAGAAAGGGGAGAAGGAAGAAGATGATCTAAATTGGTAATTATCAAATCTTGTTTCTATATGTAATTGAAAAAAATTAAGTTAAAGATAAAAAAGATAAAATCATTGCTAATTTTAACACCTCCTAACCCCAGTCATTTGCTGGTAAATGCTTCACATTAAGGGGGCAAGGAAGTATTATATGACATACTTTTTCACTTAATCTGCGTTATAAAAAATTTCTTCATCACTTTAAGTCTAGACAGTCCACAAAATAATAAATCAAGCCCCAATTTGTAGCATTAGCCAAATTTAAAGTGCAAATGCTCACACTAAAATTTTAACAGGATGGCTCCAGCATCCCTGTAACTCCAAACATCCCTTCTCCCATAAAAAAAAAATCCATATAATCTGAACTTATTTTTATACTGTTTGGCACCTGATAAGTCCTTAGTAAATGTTTGTTGATTAACTAACTTACATTTTTCCTTAAAAATTTTTTATAGTTCATAAATAGTATATGTGTTATGAGATCATGTATTCAGTTTGTTCAAGTATTTCTTGTTTCATTAGAAAATGATGTAAGCAAGTATTAGAAGGTGTGGACATGAAGTTAGTCAGAAACGAAAATATTTTGAACAGAGAAAGCTTGAAAGGTAAGAAAGAACGGGATTAATAGGGGAAATAAAATGAGGGAGAAACACATGGTAATCATAATTATGAATGTGAACAGAATACACTCATAAAATGGAAGAGGACAGCAGAGTGGATTAAAAGCCAGAGCCCTACAATATGCAGTCTATGGGGAAAACATTTAAAGCACAGAGATACATATGCAAAGTAAAGGAAAAGGGATGGAGTAGAATCTATGATGCTTCATCCAAAGTTAAAGAAACAGGAGTAGCAAGTTTTATCTCAGGCTGATTGGAATGGAAAATAGTATTGCAGCATAAAAAATGGCAAACAAGATGATCACAAAAAATCCTAGAAATACCCATATAAAGTGATGCAAAATGGAGTGAGCAGAATCAGAAGAATGTTGAACATATTAATAGCAATAAAGTATGATAATCTGGTATGAATAATTTAATTATTAGCAGCAATGTGAGGATCCAGGACAGCTCTAAGGAACTCATGATGGAAAAGGCTCTCCGCTGCCATAGAAGAAATTCATGGAGCCTGAATAGAAACTAAGGCATCTATTCTTCACTTTATTTCCTCCATGAATTTGTCTCTACTATAAGTGATATGTGTCTTCTTTCATAATATGGTGAACATGGAAATAAGTATTGCATATTAATCCAAGTATAGCCTGTATCATTTTGCCTGATGTCTTGGGGAAGGGAAGGAGGTGGGGGGAGGGAGAGATCATTAATCAAAAAATATCAGAAAATAATTATTGAAAATTATACTGACATGTAATTTGGAAAAAAATTAACTTAAAAAACAGATATTTATGTTAGGCAACTAGATAGTGAAGTAGCATGTTGGACCTGGAGTCAAGAAGACTCATTTTCTGAATTCAAATGTGGCCTCAGAAACTTATTGTGTGACCCTAGTCAAGTCACTTAACATCATTCCCATACCTTTGAAATGAGCTGGAGAAGGAAATGGCAAACCAATGTAGTCTCTTTGCCAAGAAAAACCCAGCTGAAGTCCCAAAGAATCAGGCATGACCAAAATAGCTGAAAAACAAATGGTAAGCAGCAGTCCACATAGCAGTGACTCTAGTAGTTCCACAAGTTGCTGCCGTTCACATTGAAGAAGAAAGGCATGATTTAGTACTTGTAGGACAGAGCCATTAAACATTCTTCTATGGAAAGAGAAAAGTCAGTGGGAAAAAGGAAATAGCAATGTGAAAGCCTAGAAATCATGCCCAGGGTAGGTTTGGAGGGGCAGATTCTTATTACCATTGTTTAAGAGCTGGAAGGGGCACTGGGTCACCTAGTTCAGCCACCTGAAGTGGTAAATCGATGCATAAGAACCTCTGGTCTTGCTGCTACACCCAAGCCCTGACCCCTACCAGTCCAAGTTGCAAGGAACAGAAAATAACCATTTCCCAGTCTTAGGAATTTTAAATTTACAACTGAGCAACAAAACACAATCTTTTTTCTTTTCCTTTTCGCCATTTTAATTTTCTTAGGACTTTTGACATTTTGTTTGGAGCTGGATCTCCACTTAGTTAGAGCACCTCTTTTTTTCACTTACAAATGTTATGTAAATCACT
This sequence comes from Monodelphis domestica, assembly GCF_027887165.1. Classification (NCBI taxonomy): domain Eukaryota; kingdom Metazoa; phylum Chordata; class Mammalia; order Didelphimorphia; family Didelphidae; genus Monodelphis; species Monodelphis domestica. The sequence continues at coordinate 220,588,681 of NC_077232.1, read as the reverse complement.
TCACAATGAGGTTTATTGTCACTCTACCACATTGCCCTAAGTGTTTGACATGGTAAATTGGCTTTTCGAGTTTAAACAACTCAGACATGTTAACTGGCATGGCCAACTTGCTGGCTCACACTGTCTCATTGCCCTTGGCAAATAAAGGATAGTAGGATGTAGGTTTTTACACGGTCAAAATAAGTCACTGAACAATTTCTTTGGCCCATTAGACAAAAGGAGTTTCTTTCCTTTTCTTTCCTTTTATGTAGTATCATCTTTTTGGTTACCAAGTGTTTTATTAATATTTTAATACAAATGTATTCCCCAAAGATTCTAGATTTTTCCACTCTCACTTTCCTTTGCCATTTTTGCCTCTTTTCTTCATTCCATGTTTGTACAGAGGCAAAAAGATTTTTCCAGAGCTTCATAAAACACATTCTCCCTGCTCCTAACTCCTCCACCCCCTCCCACATTGCATCCCATTCTTAGGGAGGAAGTGAGATAAAAACAGATCAATTTGAAGAGGCAGCATTGTAACCCCTCTAATGGAGGGGTAGGAATGAGGGGCTCCTTTTTGGTAATCATACCTTAGCCTAGAGCTGAAAGTCAGGAAAGCAGATTGCTGGAAGTACTGACCCTTTGTGACTCCATAAGCTATGGAGAATTGAGCATCCATCCCCATCACACACACAGGAAAATTCCCTAAAGGCAGCTTATTCATTGCTTCCCTATTGGGCTTTATCATTAGCATCATCACCACAATCCTTGCTGTGTTGGGATACTGGAGTGGATATCTCTTCTGGTTTTTGTTGGAGAGGGTTTTGGAACTCCCTATTGTTTCATCATCTGTTAAGGGTCTATCCCTTGTGTCCCCTTTTCCCCCCTTTTCTTCCTTTGATATTTTACTTGTAAATTCAACTAACACAGTTGATTTCCAAATCTGTGTTTTCAGAACTGATTCTGTGCTAAGCATGAGAGATATGCAGTTCTTAGTACCCTTAGGAGAGAGCTAATAGAGTAGAGCGGATACTAGAGAATGTTGGCCTTGGAATCAGAATGGATGGATCTGAATCCCATCTCTTATGTTTTCTAGCCATGATATTTAAACTCCACAGATCATCAGCTTATTCGTCTATAAAATGGTTATAGTAAAACTTGTATTACTTAGCTCACAGAATTTTTGTGAGACTTAAATGAGATATATCAAACATTTTGGAAACCTTAAACAAACTGCTGTTATATCTATCTAATTTTCCCAAAAGTGAGCTCACTCATTGTTTTCCCCCCTAATGTACTTGTCTTTTATGTAATCATATATCATTTCCCCTGACAAACTCTATGATACAACTATTTAAATAGTATTCTAGTTTTACAATCTTTGACTTATCTTCATTTAACTATGAGATGAAAAGAACTCAATTTCCATGTCCTATTAATTATCACCCTGGCTTCTACTCTGACCTTTGTATTTTCACTGTCACCACCTTCTTACAATCTCATATGACACCTAACTCTTGTAAGATCTTCCTGAGAGTCCTTTCCACCTCCATTCTCTTACTGTGTAATTGTCTCATTGCCAGAATAATATTGATTTTTGCAAAGACTTCGCCATGGTACTCTCATCTTTGGAATTTTTATTAGTACCCTATGGCCTACTAAAGTAAAGTTCAATATTCCCTCCTTGGCACTGAGGGCCATCTACCATCTGGCACTGCCCTACCTTTCTAGGCTCATCTCATGTTACCTATTCAGTCCACTTTATGCTGCTGCCAAAAGTGATTACTCTCCCTACTGCTCACTCCCACACTGTTTATGATATCTTTGAGATCAGCATCCTATGGGTCCTCCAAGTCCCAGAATAAATATTAGTTCTTCTGTGAAGCCAGATGTGAAGATTAAAATTAATATACAATACCCCAAGTACTCTATTTAATAACATTTATTAAAGTAAATATTTATCTTCAAGGAAGTAAGGCTAGCAAAAAACCATAAGCCACTCCCCCTCCTCCACATGGATCCAGAGAGAGCATGCCCAGGCAAAATCGAAACTGAATACGAAATTAACCAATGATGCATGTATATGAAAGGGCAAAGGGAATTGTGGGGATTGTAGTCCCCAGGGTTCAAGATTCCAATCAATACACAGAACTCTTTTCATTTCTCAAAAATGTTTTCACTTTTATCATGGGATATTTACCGAGAAGATAGAGCAAAAATAGAAACTCAAACAATTCCCTTAAATTAGGAGTATATTTTCCCTTAAACTACCATGGTCCCTGGGGAGAATGGATTCAAATTTAAAAGTAGTTCTTCCCAAATATTTGGCCCAATCACTTGATTTCTAAATGGGTCATAGCCAATAGATGAAGTGATTTCCTTGTTTGCAAAAGCCATCCCCTTGGTGCTGAGCCACTGTTGATACCTTCTCTACTTGTTGGACTTGTTCTCTTACAAACTTTGGCTTGGACTGTTTTTTGTGGTACCATCTTGAGTTTTCAAAGCTCACAAAGTCCTGGACTAGTTATTCCATTCCACTTTATATACTCCCTTACCTGAGGTAGGAAGAGTAGACACAAGAAGGGTAGATGCAGGAGGAGAGGACCATGTGCTCATGACAACATGTTGACTACGGATAGGAAAAATAGACTGCTAATACTAGTGCTCTCTCCCCCAACTAGAGGATTAAAGCAGACCTGGTCTCCTCACTCAAATTTAGCCAGGCAGGAAAAAGAAAGACAACTGACATGATTCTATACTTTTCACTTGTCCTACCATGTTCTCTTCTCTTTTACAGTTATTTGGATCTAAATCAAATTCACTTTCTTTTTTTTTTAAACCCTTACCTTCCATCTTTGAGTCAATAGTGTGTATTGGCTCCAAGGCAGAAGAGTGGTAAGGGCTTGGCCATGAGGGTCAAGTGACTTGCCCAGGGTCACACAGCTGGGAAGTGTCTGAGGCCAGATTTGAAACTAGGAACTCCCATCTGTAGGCCTGACTCTCAATCCACTGAGCTACCCAGCTGCCCTCCAAATCCCCTTTCTTAAGGAAGCTATATCTTATTTATACATTTGTCCTTCCTTCTACAGTGCATAGTAAGCAGCCAAGAAACCCTTGACTGAATACTGAATGAGTTGTGTGTTCTCATGTGGCCAACTCAAATAGTTTACCCCTTTGACTTATGCTGCTAAATAATGTATTATCAAAATATAAACAGGCACAAGTGCTTTGCTTAGGATGATGCAGAGAGGAGGGTCATAAGAACAACATACTTATACAGAGAAAGGCCCCGATTACTTGATTTACAATATAATGATTTGACTTCAGACATTTACTTGTCCCTATGTGAATAATTTATTGAACTGTTTTGATTGTTCCTCAGCTCAAAAATCCTCAACAACTCTGTTGCTTCCCATTGTCTATTGTTTTTTTTTCCTTTCCTGATTTATCCTCATGTCCACTCCCTTCTTTCTACTGAAAACTCTAGCCAAACTTACCTATTCTCCACTTTCTGACCATGCCATAAATTTTATTTCCTTCATTCTTTCACCAATAATTCCCCCATGCTAGTGATTTCCTCTTTCCTTCTTTCTGTTTGTTGAATTGGTACCGATTCCATAACCTTTCATCTACTCCCAAAATTTAGTTAACCTCCTTGATCATCAGTTTTTCATCTATAAAAAAGAGAGATAGAAAACTATAAAATTGCTTCCAGTTTAAAATCTATAATCCTCTGTCAATTACTCCATGAAGCCTTACTTCATTCTCTTCCCACTCCTATAGTTAGTATGGCCTTTTCATCCTCAGACCTCACATATTTTGTTTTGCACCTCTCCATGTTGATTTTGATTCACATTTTCTATTTTCTTTAATAACAAATTTCCACATAAGCTTTCTAAAGTCAGATGATCAATACTGTCTCCCTTCTTTCATCCCTTTTCCCCTCCCAGAGCTGACAATCAATTCAATCTGGGTTATACATGTTTTATCGCACAAAACATATTTCCATTTTTAAAAGTTTTAGTATTGATGTCATAATCCCCTAATAGATTATTAATTCCATGAAAGCAGAGACTGCATTTTATCTAAAGTTTATATGTCATCCAATGTCTAATAAAGTTGTCTGAGAATAGATAACTTTGCTGAATTGGAATTCATGCAAAATAAAGTCAATGTGACATAAAGCCTGAGCAATGTCATAATTGATTAGCTGATTGTCCCCAGCTCTGATCCTAGACTGGTTCTTGGTGAATGAGAAATATAAACTTATATTTCTTCTCTATTTTCTTCCTCTTGTCACACTCCCAACTGAAAATGTGCGATGGGGGCAGAATAGCTGTAATCTGTGTGAAAAGGAGATTCTAGGTCATGAACCAAGTTTTCCTTCCAAGTGAAATTAGCATGCCTGTTGTCATCACAATCTTTTTTGCTCTGCCAAGAACACAGCATGTTTGAGCTTCAAGATATTGGTGGCCTCTGCCAAAAATAAAAATAAAATATCCCTATCAGAGCTAGTTTCATATCTTCTCTCTAGATGATGCATGAAATTGTACTTCTGATTTATAAAGTTACTGAATACAGAATAATTCTATGAAAAAGAAAATAGACTTATAAGTGGAAATGGAGTATTTTTCAAATTAAATTGGAATTGTAAGAGGAATTCATGGTCAATTTTAATAGAGAAAAATCCTGTAAAAATAAATAGGCTTACTGTATTTGGACCAATTTTTTAGATATTCTAAAACCTGAAAATGGAAGACCACAAACTTTGTAAACTATTATTTATTGAAAAAATTACTTTTAACATTTTTAAAACTAAAAATGCACTCTATTTGCCACAACCTCATACTCATATATATAATATATAATGTATATGCATATAAATATGAGTGAGAATAAAGCATTTATTGAGTACTTACTATGTACAAAACAGTGTGCTAAGTGCTAAAGATACAAAAAGAAAAGTAAGAGACTCCCTGCTTTCAAAGAGCTCACATTCTAAAGGATAAATAAGTGGGAGAATTGAAACTGGTTTCTGGATCCAAAACCACCTCCAGCTATGTTAAAAAAAAATTCCCGCTCATCTTATTACTTTACATGAATGCTTATACTTTGCAATTCAACATTGATACATTACAAATATATCCTGTTGTAAAGGTTATTTATTAGTTATGTTATGAAATGATATGACATATTAAGCTGGGCTCTTTGAGAATTTTTTTAAACCTATGAATATACTGAAAATAAAAGTGCAAAGTAACAGCAATCAGTGTGTAAAAATATTTAATATAACTGAAGGAAGGTGTAATCAACACCAAACGTGAGCTAATTGAGTGTGATTTCGCCACAGGTCAAAGCACCTAAGCGCTCAACAGTGATTATGCCCACAGCTTTGAGACATGTAACATGGAATGGAGACATAGACTTAATAGAGAAACGCTAGATATAAAATAAGCTATGACATCAGAGGTGCAAAAAGAACACTGATTCTTGGATTTGCAATTCAACTTCCCAGGATGTAGCTGCTGCTGTTTAGTCTGTGTTTATGTCAAGTTAATTGTATGAGTGTTAGCATGTGAGACCCAACCTTTCTTTAATCAGTGTTTCTCATTTAAGAATGAGACCTCTCCAGGACTGTCAGTCTGGTGCAGAGTCTGTTTTTTGTTTTGCTGATTTAACTCCTGGGCTTCTGGAATCCTTAGCTCATTGAGAAAGTTTACAGGGATGATTGAATCCTGCTAGATTCCCTCAGCCAGAATGTGGGGCATTTTGACACCTGCCTCTGATTTGCTGCTAAGCATCACTTCTTCAACATGGTCCCTTCCTTGATGACAATGTAATTCAGGCACTGACTCTTTACCCTGGAAAACATCTATCCCTTTTAATATAATTAATCCTAGGCTGTTTGGTTGCGAATGGATTAAACACTAATCGCATCTTTAAAGAAAACAGTGTTATAATAAGATATATGTCTGTAATATTTGATTCCCACTATATGTTTATATTAAATATATGCTATATATAATGTGTATATTTAACATACAGAATGTGTATATATACATATATATATATATATATATATATATATATATATATATATATATATAAATATTTAAATGTTTGGGGAGAGAGAACTATACCTTTTTAGCCTGAATCATTGGTGTCTATTAGATGTATCCAAATTGTGATTTTAAAGCATAGTTTCATTTAGGAACTGTGTAGGAAGCCATATAGAGTTTTGGAAATGAAACATGGAGCAGAGGAAAGCTACTACTTTAAAGAACTGATTAACAATTAATAGAAAAAAAACAATTGAGCTATATGGGACTAGTACCATGGAAAGAGTACTAAGCAAGATGTCAGAGTATCTTGTTTGAACATGACCTCTAATGCTCATTGTGTGCCCATGGGCAAGTCAGAACATCCCTGGGTTTCATTTTACTCACCTATAAAATGAGTTAATCTGATGTGATGGTCTCTGACATCCCTTCAAGCTCTGGATCTATAATCTTCTCATCAGTTACCCTATGTAATACACAAGTGTCAAGGAACTTTATATCCCTAATCCTTGAAGATTTATTTCATTATAAAGGCTAAATGTTGACTGATGTTAGTAGGAAAGAACAAACAGGATATTTATGAACTAGGGATTAATTAACATTTACTATCAAAACAATATTTATAAATAAATTTATGAGATATTTTTTGATGACAGAAGAAATTATACATATAATTAACCAGTCAACATTCTAACTCAAATTATTCTAAATCACAACAATATTTCTGTTATTTAAATATTCTCTTGCAACATGCATGGGTATTACATAATGATTCTTTATTCCACTTTGGAACTAATTTGCTAAAGATTATCCTTGACTAGGATAGTACAAGTCTCCATTTTCATGTGGGCAAAAAATAAAAAATTATCCCGCCAAACTGAAAGTAGAAATGTTAGTTGAAATGATCAATGTCTATTTCCATCTACCATTACAGACCATGAACATTGCATTGAGTTTTCATTACAATTGATCATCAGAATATCAGAGTTGAATTTTTAGCCTTTGCAATGAAGAGTTGAGATAAATAACTCTGACTTTTCCCCATATAGGATTGACATTTTCAAGTACGTGATCTATGGTGTAGCAGCTGCCTTCTTTGTGTATGGAATTTTGCTGATGGTGGAAGGATTTTTCACAACTGGTGCCATCAAAGATCTATATGGAGATTTCAAAATCACCACTTGTGGCAGATGTGTGAGCGCTTGGGTATGTAATTGCATAAACTTTTAACTAATTCCTTTTAAAAATGCACAAGTGTTTGAATTTGTTTACCAACATATTAAAAGTACTTGTTATTTTTGTATTCCCACTCTTATCAGAGAAGGGTGAGGAGATATTCAATCCCCTCCCGATCTCATCTGTAGAGTGATAATCCAGTCAATATCATTGGAGGTGGTACCTGGGGACCTACTTGTTTATTTGTTTATTTAATATTTTATAATAATTTACTGGGTAGTAAATGGCTAATAACCAACCCTTTTCTTTCCCAAGTCATGGAATTGAAGGTTACCTAAGCAAAAACCAAACCCTTTCCCTAATATTTCTCTCCATCCTCCCTCACATCCTGATCCACCTCATTCTTACTTCTTTAGGTTCTATCCCTCAAGGACCACTATCACATTGATAACATATATATGTTAACATGCTAGACTTCTTCTCTCATAAATTCCTTCATACTCCTCCGATTTATGCATCCCTCCAAGATCTTTCCTTCTCATTGGTTCACTTCATCCAAATATATCATCTTTTTGAAATTTTTCTTGCAATTATATATTTGCAGATTTTTATAGGTCAATCTTCCTTATTTCTCTTAGAGTACATTACCAGGCATCCATTGTTCCTTTGTGTTCCAACCCTGCCTTTATACTTGAGGATTTCTGTATATAAATTGGTATCACTCCAAATACATCATCACTCTCCAAATTTATCAACTCTTTCACTCCAACAACTTCACCTTCACTCTACATCAAGGATGATCACACCTTGCTTTAATCATCATCCACAAATATTCTACCTTTAAAACTACAACTATGAAATTCTGCTTATTGATTTTCAACGCATGTCTTTACTTCTTGCCTTGAATCTTAACCCTCCTAAACCATTAATCATGGAACATCAAACAATTATGCTGACTGAATCTATTGCAACTTTATGTTATTTGATCTCATCTTGGTCTTCCTTGGTAGAAAGTAATCATTTTGTTATACGCTCATTTACTCCCAGTGTTTAATTTAGAATTTTTTCTTCTCTTCTTAAGCCACTCTGTTTTATGCTACCCTACCTTCACCCTCCCAGCAGTGAATTTTGACTCTTACTTTAGTGAGAAAATAAGGGATAGCTATCTGTCTTTTCACTGCTGATGCCTTAAGTCCCCTCTGCATCATTACTTAGTCTCTTCTCCTTTGTTTCAGTCTCAAAAAATGAAAGTCGTTTTCTTTAAAAAGGACAACTCCACGAAAGGTGCCCTTCATCCAATTCTTTTCTATATTTCTTATGAATTTACCCCTTTTAGGTATTCCATCTTTATAATTTTCATTTTCTATCTTTCTACTAGCTTCTTATCTATTGCCTTTATGTCCAAATCTCTTTAATCCTTAAAAAAAATCCTTACCTTAACCAAACAATCCTTTTATCTCTTTTTTTTAACTTCCAAACTCCTAGAAAAAATCATCTCTAATTTTTCTTGCAATTTATCACTTTCCACTCACTATTCTGCCCCATGTAATCATAATTAGACTTTCAGCTATACCACTCAACTGAAACTCTTCTGTCCACAGATACTAAGGATCTCCTAACTTCTAAAAACATTAGTCTTATTTTTCTCCTTTCGCTGCTTTTCTGTGGCTTTTGACACTGTTGATTACTCTTTCCTCTTAGATTTTCCCTCTTCCCTAGATTTTCATGGATTTGTAAATGATTACTTTCATTTGCATTCTCTTCCCTTGGCTGCTGTTCAGATTCAGGTTAACAAATGGAGGCACTTTGAAACCAAATGATAAAGCAACTAGAGGTAAATTTAAGCTGTTAACATTGTAGATTTGCTTCAGAGAATGGGAATCATATGCTCGAACATAGGATTTATATGCCTCCTGTGCTGATTTATGAAGGAAATAGTTCTTCTCAATTAGTTTTTCCAACTGAGCCTGAATGTCAGAAATTTTTGACCAGGAAAATTCAATACTTTCTTACCTTTTTGGTCCTTCTCCTGCTCCTTTGCTTTATCTTTGCTTTATAACTTCTCCTCTCTGCATGGGTGTGCATAAAGAATCTGTCTTAGTCTCTCTGCCTTTACCATATCAAATACCATGAGTTTGTTTATTAGCTTGATGTAAATGGTTCCACAATCTACATATTTAGCCTTCACCTTTCCCACACTATAACCCTATATAACCCATTTCAATACTGACACCTCAACCTGTGGATCCCATAAGTCTTTCAATGTTATTATGTTCATGATATAATTCATTATCTTTCTCTAGACCCTGAAACCCATCTCTTTTCTTTTCTTTTTTTTTTAACTCTTACCTTCTTTCTTAGAATCAATACTGTATATTGGTTACAAGGCAGAAGAGTGGTAAGTGCTAGACCATCAGGGTTAAGTGACTTGCCCAGGGTCACACAACTAGGGAAGTGTCTGAGGCCATATTTGAACCCAGGACCTCCTGATTCTCCATCCACTGAGCCACTTTGCTGCCTTCAACCACCCCTTTTCTTAACTTCTTCTTTTCTGTTGAGGGCACATTTAGGCTTCCAGCCACTTAAATTCTCAGCTTCAAAATCATCTTTGATTACTCATTTTTCTTTACCTCTTCATAGCCAATCAGTTGCCAAGTCCTATATATCCTTAATATCTCTTGAATTCATCCCCATAGTTATTACCCTAGTTTATCCCATCATCACTTCTTACCCAAATTGTACTAATAGATCTCCCTCCCCCAAACCATGTCCCATGTTACTGTCAAATTGACATTTGTAAAGTGCAAGTCCAGTCATGTAACTTCCTTGCTCAAAAAACCCTAGTGGCTCGCTACTACCTCTAGGATAAAATATAAGTTTGAACTTGTCATTTAAAGTCCTTTACAATCTGGCTTCTAGATTTATTCTCATTACCCTCCAATGAACACACCACACATACACACTAGCCAATGCTAATTCCATACATGATATGTCACGTGTTGTCTCCATGCCTTTTGTATGGGCTGTCTCCCATGCTTGGAAATGCTTTCCTTCCTCAAACCACCTCCCTCTTGCAGAATTCTTAGCATCCTTCAAAACACAGGCTCTTTCCTATAGTCATAAATGATATCAGTAACTTGACTATGGTAGAAATAGAAACACTGCACACACCATGTATCACTGAAGATTTTACATTGATCTTTATGCTTATTGAGATTTTCACCCTTGTTTTTGAATTTTTATGAGTGTTTATACATTAATTTAAGCCCTTGATCTTTAACTGCTCTTTATAACCTCTTAACCATAAAACCACATCAATTTTTCTTTCCTTTGGCTCAACAAAAACCTGACAGTCACATCTTGTTTCTACTCTCTGAAGCCCTAATCTCTAATTTATTTGATCAACTTATTTCTTACCAGTTTGTTTTTACTTAACTTTTTATTTATCTTCCCTTAGCAAGTAACTTCACTTTGAGGTCTCTTAACATGTTCATTGATTTATTCTGTTCTTCTTCTTTCTCCTGAAACCTGTCACAGAAGTTTGAAGCAAACCTGGGGTTGGAGATGTTATATTAAGTTTTCCATCTCTTCCCCCTAAATTTTCTTCCCTAAGTCCAGTCTCTGCCTTGAATCTCAAGTTCAGCCTCTTATCCCTAAAAATAGATTGCAGCGTGCCTTTGGAAAATGAATATGAGAGGGATGAATTAAAGTTATGTTAAATATTTAATTATGACCAGTGTTGTTTCATGAGATATTTTGTTTTATAAAGATCTGTAAATCTAACTAGTCATAAGAAATTACCTCAACTGTTTTCATCTTCTTTATTCACTCAAAGATGAAGTCATAGCTAGGTCCTGGAATCCTTATGTATAAAAACAATTTTTCCCAATCTCCCAGCATCAGTAGTAGTAGTTGTAGTATCATCCCCATTTATATATATATATATATATATATATATATATATATATATATATATATATATATATATATATATATATGAAACACATTGCCATAAATACTTCTTGACTTGATATAGCCACTAAATTTAAAAATCTTTTAGTTGACTGTTCCCAAAATTTCCTGGTAGAGACCTGATTTAACACCTTAAACTTTGTTAGAAAAAAAAAAAACTAGACTGGACATATTATCTGCTCTCTTTCCAATCTTATTTAGCAAGTAAGAGAAGTCTTTAACTCGTTCCTCAGCTAAAGGAACAAAAAATAAAAACCTCTTAAGTTGTTTTTTTTTTTCCAAAATCAAGAAGAAAATATAATAAATGTTCAATTTTATTCTCTATAGGAGAAGAAACAATCATTCCTCTTTTCTTAGAATGTGGGCAAATTGTGACTGGCATGAGAAAATAGGCCATTCAATTTTTACCCTAAGGAAAATTTGTTAAAAGAGTAGGCAAAATAAAATAAAATGAGTGTAGCAAAGGAGAAAAAAAATTAAAAGTAGGCATTACATTTTTAAGAATCTCTGAATATTTAAAAATTTATTTAAGAAGTTTCCCTTTGTAGCATGTAAGGCAAGTACATAAAAGACCTAAATCTGGGTCACTTTGAGCAATATGAGCATTGTATTTCTATTCTGAAAAAGCCAATGGATCTTTTGACATACTATATTTTCAAATTTAGTAAAACCCTCTTATAAATCTCTTCTTAATTATATTTTCATAGTCTATTCTTGTATGCATTGAATATTGAAATATCCTTAAAGATGGCAGGAGATAAAGAGAAGAGCCTTAAGACAGATTCAAGCATCATTAGACAGTAGTTTATATTGCTATAAACATAACACTTTCTGCTAAAGTCCTACTCTCATGCCTTATTCTAGAGTGACCCAATGTTCTTTTTCTTATTCAGATATTTTATTTTCCCAATTACACATAATAACAATTTTCAACGTACATTTTCTGTGATTATAAAATCCAAATTGTCTCCCTCCCCCCTCTCAGAGATGATAAGCAATTTGTTCTGGATTATACTTCCATATTTGACCCAATGCTCTTGAGGGATATGACAATAGAGTACCATGGCTTGTCTTACCAGACCAGAAAGGCTTTGACTATGAAGCCAAGGGTAGACTATGCCCATCGTCCTAGGACCTAGCTACAATTCTGAGAAGCCCAGGCATCAGAGTGCTTAGCACTTGCTCCCCAAGAACTGAATTTTCATAAAGACTTCTAAGATTTGAAAGGGTCTTTGATGGTATGAAGAGGAAAGACCCACATTGATGGATCTTCTTTTGTGTGTGAGTAACAAGTCCAATACATGAAGTACCTTTAACTTAGAGAATATCTGCCTCTAGCTCCAGAATTATAATAGTATTCAACTATATTGCCAGGTCCTGCTAAACTCACTTCCAAATAGTATCTTAAATAGGATCATATGCAGACTTCTGCAAAGGAAAGGTAAACATTCTCAGGTATTTGGCAAGTCTTGTGTTTGTCCTACCCTTATCCTATTCAGGAAACAGAAATGAACATTTTCCCCCCTTTCTACAAGGAAAACCAGACATAAAAATTTAAAATTTTAAATCAGAGAATGATTGCTTGTTATTAGAAGGTTTCTATGAATGAAAGAAAAGACTATATATGTCAATAAGAGGAGGAATGGAAGGTTCAGGGATGTGATGATTAAAAATTCTAAGATACTGAGTTCCAGGCCAGAGAAGAAGTTTATTGATCAGGCTCACCAATAAATTAATTGGTCAGTGATTTTTCTAAGTGTTTAAAGACAAAGATAGTCAGCATCTTGTGTTATTATATATAATTTTGGAAGCTCATTATTCATCCTTCCCCCTAAGACAGACCAAAGAATTTCTAATTAGTGAATACCTATTGAGGAAGTGGGCTAAATAATTTTCAGTCCCTCCCTAATTCCTTCATGGTGATGGAAAATCACATGCCTGATTCTGGAATTCAATGCCCAGATGAAGAAGTCAGGTAATGCCTGGTTAGGTGGGACATTGTCCAAGTCTTTTCAATACAGGACTCAAGGATGCCGTCCTGCTGCCCACAGACACACTTGACTTAAACTAGTTTTTATTGTTGTTCTTGTTTACTTGGGCAAGATGGGAATTACAATCTGAATTTCAGACATCCAAATTTAGAGCTTGGGGTAGAGAGTAGTCCTCGGATTGCCAGGAGCCAAGGCATGAGGAAAGAGGTTTGAAAGACAGGCTGAGCTTTGATTATAAAATTATAAAAAGTATTGCTTAGAAATAATACAGCATTAGAAATGAATCTTCTCAGGGAAATATTATTTGAATACCTATAAACATTTTCCCCAATTTTTTAAGACCCATACCTTCTCTTTTAGAACCAATGCTGTGTATTGGTTCCAAAGTGGATAAGTGCTAAGGGCTAGGCAAAGAGGGTTAAAGGATTCACCTGGGGTCACATAGCTGGGAAGTTTCTGAAGTCTCATTTGAACGTTGTTCCTTTGTGTCTAGGTCTGCCTTTCAAATCACTGAGCTACCTTGCAGCCCCCTTTTTCCTGTTTTTCTGAGTTGAACCAACTGAGCCCTGGCCCTCTCCTCTTGTCCACATGTCAATTTAGTTTATTTGCTACAATCTTTGACCCTTAATTCCAGATAGGTAGTTTGGTGTTAAATATAAACCATGTATTCCTATTGCCTTCTTCTATATCTTTATCTTTATTGAAATCAGCCCTCTTCTTCCACAGGTTCATTTTAGACAGATTTGCTCTTTTCTTAGCTTATTCTTCTCTGCATCTTGGACGCTTGTTCTCTTCTGATCAAAATCCTCCACATCCTGAACACCCTCTTCTTGGGGGGCCATTTTCTTTTTGATGCCACCAGAACAAAGAAGAGGGGTTGGTGTATACCTTGTTCCTCTCTGTCACTGCCAAACTCTTCCTTTGCTTGTATTCCTGGTTATCATTTTTAATTTGAAATGTCTTTTTTTTAATACTACTTGCCCCTTTATCCAGGTTCTCTGCCACATGCACTCCTAATGATAGAGTGCCCTACTTTTGATCCCTATGTTTATTCACTCTTACTACTTAGGTAGGACATGTGTATTTCTTAGAAAATGAACTCACAGTTTGTGGGGTCCAGGGAATGTGCCCTGTTGTTATCTTCATTAGTGTGTCAGGAAATATCTTTACTTTGAACTCACTTCTGTATCTGACTAGCAGAATATGCTGATGGGCAAATGGAAGCATTTGAAGAATCTTGTCATCTGTAAGAGTTTCTTTTTTTGAACTCTGCTGGATCTCTTTCATACCAGTGGTAGATAATTTGGTTGAGCACATCTTGCTTCATATTTCACATTATATTCATGATAATAGGGTCATTAAACAAAATGAACTCTTTCATTAGATTTTCAAGAAATATTAAATAATTTTTATGTCTAAGATATATTTTGTTGGAAAAGAGTCTTTAAGATGGTGTTTTGGATTACTGAATTGAATTTTTAAAAATAACAAACATAGTGGGATCCTCTATTCTTTATATCTTTCATCTTTGTGATAATAAATACATAGTTTACTACTGAATGTAATTAATGAAAGACCTTTCTGGTCTCTGCTATTGGTTTAATTAATTCTTATTGAATGTATTGATTATCTTCATGAAAATTTTATATAGATGGGACTACAGGGAGATGAGTCAATGGGATATATTCTCTTGGTTGCATTTTTAAAGTATTTCTAAAACCTGAGATTCCTTTTCAATCCTTTTGTTATTTCCCTATCTTTCAATCAAATTTGCTTATAGTATCTTAGAGACTCAAATATGCTGGTGTATTATGGATTTTCTCAAGCTGCATTTTCCTTCTGTTCACAATATTTCTGAGAATATTTCTTGCATGATTTATATGTATGATATTCAGGTTTTCATTTTCATGGTGCCTATTTGCAGAAAAACACTGTTCTTCATTCTAAACTCTCTTTCCCTTGCCTATGGGCAGCTAGGTGGGACACTAGATAGTCCTGGGGTCAGGAAGGCCTGAGTTGAAATCTACTGTAAGATACTTCTAGCTGGGTGCCTTTACACAAACACTTGATCCCTGCCTCACTTCCCTAAAATGAAATAGGGATAAAAGTAGCACCTTCTTCACAAATTTGTTGTGAGGATCAAATGGGATATTAGCAAAACACTTGGCAGTGGGCCTGAGACATACTAGCATATTAATATAATATAAATAATATAACATAAATAGGCATTTAATTAATATAATACAAATATATGTTTGTATAGGACATTCTAATTTCTTTATTAAAAACTCTAGTGTCTATCAAATTTCATCTCTTTGATATTTTAACTTTGATTGTTCTTCTAAAACTTTCTGAGACATCATGCTAATTATTCTATCACTGCTTTAGAGAGCCTTGCAAAGTTTGTTATACCTTCACCTTCCTCAGAAAATTTCTGGCACTCTTCCCTTTGTTTAGTATTATTTTTTCATTGTAACAACTCCTTTCTTCAGTTATTTGTTTAATTCCTAGTTTTCCCAGTCTTTGTCATCATTTATCCTTCATAAACATACTTTTTAATGTCTGCCATTTCTTGAAAAGCCAGTGACTTTAGTGATCCTTCTTCAAGTCCATCTTGCCTTTTTAAAAAGTTTTATTGAATTTTATTTTTTTCAATTAATGTAGAAACAATTTTGATAATTGTTTTCTAACATTTTTAAACTCAGATTTTCTCCCTCTCCCCTTCCTTCCCAACCCTAAGGTGGCAAATAGTCTGATATATTATACAAGTGCTTTCATGCAATACATATTTCCATAATCCCCATGATATGACTGAAGACACATATCACATATATGATTAAAAATTTCACAAAGGAAATAAAGTGAAGGGTGGTATGCTTAGATTTGCAATCAGATTCACAGTTCCTTCTTTAGCAGTAGATAGTACTTTTTTTTAAAATCAGGAGTCCTTTTTGTTATCTTGGAAACTTATTTTGCTTATAATAGTTCTTCAAAATTAATTGTCATACAGTATTGGTTTGCTTATTTCGGTTTGCATCAGTTTATATGTCTTTCCAGGTTTTTCTGAACTCATCTTGCTCATCATTTCTTATGATGCAATAATTTCCCATTACAACCGTATACCACAGCTTGTTTGTCCATTCCTAAGTGATGGACACTCCTTCAGTTTCCAATTCTTTGCCAGAGCTGCTGAAAATATTTTTGTACAAGTAGGTCCTTTTGGCCCTATCTCTGATCTTTCCACCTCATTTTCCCCATTTATCCTTTTTCTCTTCTTTTAGCCTTTTCCCTGTTCATGAATGTTTTTGCTTCTGTTTGCGTGCCTCCCTGAGTTCTTCCTCCTTTTTGTCTGTCCCCTCACTTTTTTTGTTCCCCCTTCTTACTTCCCTACTAGATAAGATATTTCTGTACCCGAGTGTGTGGGTTATTTCCACTTTGTGCCAATTCCAATAGAGTAAGGCTCAAGCATTACCATCTCCTCATCTTCCCTTCCACTGTATGTATTTTTATGCCTCCTCTGACTTAATTTACCCTCATTTTCTCTTTTTTTTGCAGTATATTACTCTTTCTTTTCCCTTGATTAAAAATATAATATCCCATTATATTCAATCTATTCCTTGCTCTCTGTCTATATTTGGTCCTATTTATTGCAAAAAGTGAAAACACTCTTAAATGTCTTCAGTACCTTCAGCATCCTAAGCACTTTAGCTACACTAATCATAGATCACAGTCATCTGAGTTTAATGAAATGAGTTTAGAAATGTAATGAGTTTAAACCTATTGTTTCTCTTGACTACTTTAAAGTATCTTAAGTAACTCTTGGACCATAAGTACTTTAATTATTCTAGTTATCACTTCCCTATGCAAGGAATGAAATTAATTTAACTCCATTGTTTCCTTTGTTTACTTCAAGAATATCAAGTAACTTAAGAAGTCTCTTGCACTATTGAAGTCTTAGGTATCCTAGTTATTACTTTCCCATGTAGGGAAATGATTACTGGTTCCCTTGAGTTTTTTTTTTTCTGTTTCCCTTTTTATGCTTCTTTTGAGTGTTGAATTTGATCATTGATTTCTTTTAGCTCTATCCTTGTCTTTTGTTTTCTCAGACTGTCAGTGATGAACAATATCAGTTCTTGAAATGTGAGTGGCCCATTATGATTCTGCCATAGGAAGATAATGAGCCAATTGAAATTGAGCCTACTTTTTCCCCTGTTCCCTGTCCCACTTATGGGCTCCATCATTTTCTCTGTAACTGATTTTCATCTTTCCCTAGGCTAATCACGAAGGGGTTGACAGAGATTCAGGCACTTGATGAAGGAAAAAATTTCTAATTTGGTCTCTTTTCCATTAGCTACCTATTTCTTACTAGCTACCTATATTGCAATCAGTGCTGCTCTTCTAGGCCTCCCTCCCTCCCTCTTCTACAGTCTTCATCTGAGGCTATTTGTTTTTTCCTACCCTTCCCCTTCCCTCTTGATCCTCCATGCTCAACATACCCTGGAATTCCTCTCCTTGGACAATAACAAGGGGTCATCTCTGGAAGTTAATGTTTAAAACTACAGATGTTGAAGTATCTAGGACTCTTGCCTCAGGACAATCATTTATTATTAAAGTATTTCTTTAGTGTGTTAGAAACTGCATGTTTTTAGATTATGGTCATATCCCCTTCTTGAACTTCCTATGTTGAAGAGGGAACAAAAAGCAGCTAGTAGTACAGTAGACCTCAATGTCCTCAATTATAAAATGGGATAATGGGATAATAGTAGCACCTATCTCTCAGGATCATTGTGGGGACCACATGAGATATTTTTAAAAGCATTTAGATCAGTGCTGTGAACATAGGCTCTCAGTAAATGCATATTTACTATTCTCTCTTTTCTTCTCTTTTTCCAAATTTTAATATTTCATTGCTGCATCTTGTTCTGTTCTCTCTGCTCAGTTAACTTAATTTGTCTTAACCTTTTCCTGAAGCATTCCTATCTCTAGTGAGATGCAGTCAGAACTGTAGCTGATAATTCTGGTGTCTGGCTCAAACAGTATAAAACTTGCCCTCAAATTGCTTCTGTAGTTCATTTTGTGGAAACAAAAATAACAATTAAAAAATTCAGTTCATCAAGAGAGAGCGTGAGTCATTATAGTGGCTTGGGAGGATAAATAGGAGATAAATACCTTTTCAGTGCTAGGAAATGACTCAGTAATGATGTGGGGATAATTTTTGAATCAGCTGTTTAGCTACAATCAGATCATGGGCTGGTTTGAGAACAAAGTTAGTAAGAAGATGTAAAAAAAATAAAAATAGAGAAGATTAAAAGAAAGATGGTACCATGATCAGCCTTAATAGTACAACTAGTGATCATTTGGCTACACTGTCAAAACCATGATCATGTCTTAAGTTTTCCATGTATCTTTGTAAAAAAATTTCCATTGTGTCTATGAAATTCAAGTCTTTTAGGAAAAATGAAAAACAAAAAAAAATCCTAAAACCTACCCCACTTAAGATGACTGAAGTCATCTAGCCCAGCCTCTAAAGTCAAATGTTTCTTCTCCTCTGTCAGCAAGGCCTCAGGCAGTGCAGGAGGGAAAGCTGCTCTGATATTACTTAGTCTTGATGGGTCAGTTTTTGGAGAGAGAGCAGGGGAGAGGCCAGTTTTGGAAAGAACTGTAAGGAGAACCTAGAGCAGGGACGTGGTAGTATTAAGGATATATTCACAGGATGGAGAAGAGTTGCACTCTATTGAACCCATATATTTACTTTGAAGTTAAATTTCCCCTCTTCTCTCAGTATTTCAGGAAACTCAATAAGGGAAATGCCATAAAGATTAGGGCTCCCCCCAAAAATACTTGTATTCCTTCCTTAAGGACATGAGTGCTTGTAATAAATGTTGTGACCTCTAAATCTGAGAATGCTGGGACAAAGCCCTAGCTACAATTCTGGGTGTGATTATCTGACGGCCAGATCATTCTACATGTCAATATAAATGGTTTCTTAATAGCATTGCCTTCTTTTTGTTTTTAACTCTTCTCAATACTTAAGATTTGGGATGTGGGATGATTACTAGGGCTTAAAAAGGGGGGTAGGGGAGTGGGGAAGATAGCCAGTATCTCTGGACCCATCTTTATTTATAAGGCAGTTTCCGAGTTTTCCTTCAATTTATTCATTTTTATTACTGAATTGGCGAGAACAGTGTGACCTTGGGAAAATCACCTCTTCTCTGGGCATCAGTTCATTTGACTAGGTTGATCTCTATCTAAAGCCCCTGCCAGCTCTCTAGCACTCTTTGATTCTATAGAACCTATTGCAAGGCATAATTGGATTTCACAAAGATGTCCTACTCATGGCAGACTCAAGGTTGCATCACAAAGAATCTGAATAATTTTTTGTTTGCACAGACTATGTCACCCACCTCTCCTGTTTTATTAATACCAACAGTGTTCACCTCCTTTCCTTCTGAAATGGAGAAAACATAAATACAGTGTCTACATCATAACCTCTGCTTTCTGCTGCAAATGGAAATTTGCTCATCATTCAATGTGGAGGGGCTAGGGCAACGTAACAAGACCCCTTTTCTGTATTAAGTGATAGCTCTTAAGTGTCTTCAGGTTACTTGAAAATATGTTTTCTCACTAAGATAATTTTCTTAGACTGAGGAAATAAACAGATTAGCAATTTTTGAGTTTAGGATATCCTGTTAAAATCCAATCTGCTTTTCCTACAACTACCTATATAGTTGTTTACCTTCGCAAAGCTGAATGAATCCAATTAGACACTCATCTGGAGAAATGGCAGTAAGCCTATGCCTTGGATTACATCAAGTAGCCCTATGTGGAGCCTTGCAGATTCCAGCTTGTTCTCTGCTCAGGATACTCACATTCACAGCAAGACCAAATAGGCACAGATATTGAGATGACAACTATAAATGGGTCTTAGATACAGAATTCATTTCTAGCACTTTAGTGAAATTTAAAAGGAGAAAAAAGTTGATAAAGTTTGCCACATAGGATATAGAAGCCCAATATAAGTGTAGCGAGGTAGCCAGCAGATCGAGTACTGGACCTATAGTCAGGAACCTATAGTCATCTTCTTGAGTTCAAACCCAACTTTAGACACTTACTACGTGTGTGACCCTGAATATGTCCCCAACCCTGTTTTACTCAGTTCTTCATTGGTAAAATGAGCTGGAGAAGGAAATGACAAACCACTCCAGTGTCTCTGCCAAGAAACCCCCAAATAGAGTCATGAAGAGTCAGACATGACTAACACAACTCAAGTTATTTTCACCTTTTCCTCTAGAACTCTCAATGCAGCAGTACAATGTGCTGGAAAATGTTGAATATGGAGCCACAGGTCCTGGGTTTAAAACCTGATACATCCCTTTATTATCTGGGGGATCATGGACAAGTTAATTCATTGCCCTGGGTCTTAATTTCTTCTTTTACAAAATAAGGGGTTTAGAATAGATGATCTCTAAGGTTTCTTCCATCCCTAAACCTGTGAACTTCTGCATTTGGATTATAATTTGCCTCATATATCTAAATCAGAAATCCTAGTGTCAGGATTGAGTTCTGTAGCTATAATATTGGATTTCTTCTCGCATGAAGGTACAAGACAAAGTTTTGCTTTCTGTAAGTAGAGGTAGAAATCAAGAAATTAGATTAAGTATAGAGCTCTGTATAGAAGTGACTGAGAGCCTGTATTAATTCCATAATATTGCATTGAGAACCTAGGAAATCCACCTACTACATTAATATTTTAAAACTAGAGACATAAAGCAGCAAAAGAACTAAAGAATTTCTTTCAGGTTCCTATCATCTAAATATGAACCTCTAAATCAGGTTCGTATAGTCTCATATAGTTACAGTTGAAAGAAAACTTAAGAGATCATCTAATCCAAATCTTAGATAGATACACACTCAAAAGGGCTTCATGGTCAGTATTAATTCACCAGTAGCATTCTCTCAAGTGAAAATTGAGCTTGATTTTCTTTGTGGTCTACTATATCCTCTATCCTAGTTAATATAATAGCCTAAGAAAACAATTTCACTAAAATACAAAGAAAAAATTCATTCTTATGTATGTGACATATAATATAATCATTTCTAAATATCAGATCACCTTTCCAGTTAGTGATGGTGAATCTTTTAGAGACCAAGTGCCCAAACTGTACTCTCACACTGCATGTGAGCCCCCACCTTACCCCAGACAGGGGAGGGAGGAAGCATTCCCATTGGGCTGCTTGGCAGAAAGGCAGGTGAGGTGAGAAATATCCTTAGGTGCCTTGGAGAATGGCATGTGTGTCATAGGTTCGCCAACATGGTATTAGATGCATATCTGTGGGTCATTCTTTGTTAATGACTCCTATTCTTTCACAATGCTAAAATATCCCCATGAGAAAAGAAATTAGAAGAGAATATACATATCTATCCTATTTTTTTCTAACCCATCAGGGGCATCAAGAGCCCTTGGCTACAACTCAGGAGAACTATCTCATCCATGGTGTTGTCTTTCTGTATACAATGAGTCAAGATGCAATAAGTATTTACTATGTGCCAAGCACTGTTCTGGAGGACTGAGAAGAAATTCCTGCTCTCAAGAAACTTACAGTGGAAGAGGATAGAATAAATATGAAGAAAATAAATAAGAACGAATACAAAGGGGCAACTGGATGGCTCATTGGATAGAAAATCAAGTCTGGAGCTGGAAAGACCTGGGTTCAAATCTGATTTCAGATACTTCCTGTCTAGGTGATCCCTGGGCAAGTCCTTGTAATTCTTCTGTCTTAGAATCAATACTTAGGATCTAAGACAGAAGTTATGGACTTTAAAAAAATTGATACAAAGTCTAGGGGTGGTAGGTCTGGCTCACCCTTTCATCTCCTTTAACTTATTTCACTTTCCTTCAGCAGCAAAATGAGAGGACTGGATTAAATGGCCCCTGAGGTCCTTTCCAGGTCTAAAAGTCTTTACGTCTGTTTACCAAACAAAGCACCAGCAGTGTGGCTTATATTTGAGTACAAACAGCTTGTTCCAAGAGTAAAATAATAACTAACAGTCATGTAGCACTGTAAAGTTTGAGACACATATCATTTCATCATCACAAAAATCCTATGAAGTAAGGGCTGCTTTTATCCCCATTTTACAGACAAAAAGAAGAAATGGAGGTTCAAAGAGAGTAAATAACTGGTCCAGGTTCACAAAACTAAGAAGTTCTTTTCTACAACAGAATTTGAACACACATCATTCAAACCAGCAATTTTCTCTAATACGGAAGCAATTAAAAGCATCTGAACTCCTGCATTTTAATAAAATTATCTCATTACTTTTAGGATCATAAAATTATAAGACCTCAAATTTGGGAGGGATCTCACCTGCACCTGAACAAGTTTCTTTTCAGTGATACTGTATTATATAGTCATTCAACAATTTGGAGATCCTGAGTTAGGGGAAACTTAGGCCTGAGGTCACCTCTTATGTTTTGGGATGGTTCTAAGTGTTAGAAGACTTTCCTAATTCTCAGCCTAAAACTAACTATTCTCTAGCTTCTACCTGGTCTTTTCTCATTGTATCCTCTGGATAGTTGTGATGACCTTCGTGTGGCTGTTCCCTCTACAGAGATTCATTTGGGGGAAGTAGTATGAATTTATTACAATATTAATATCAAATTTAATTAGAGATGGTGATATTCACTTGGAGGTCCTAGGAGTGATTTTTCTCCCCAGTCCTTAAGCAGCTGTCAATTCTCCTACTTATATAGCTCTTTATATAAATAGGAAATATCCCTTATTTAATACAAATAGCTTAATGGAATTCTACACCCATGAATCAAGTCACAAATCTAATTCCCTCTAAGAAAAGTATTCCTACAAACTGAGAGAATGCATGAGTCTTGTGACACCATTTTGGGTCTGATATCTTTTCCCAGTTTCACCAGGAGAATACTTCGCAGTCATTCTGTAACTGGATAATGCCAGGCAGCTTACCAGGCTCAACAAATAGCTTTATTATATGTTAACAGCCCCCCTCCTTGCACCATGAGGACAAGGATAAGTTAGCAACAACAACAAACAACAATTCGATTGGGAACAGAAGGGGTAGAGCCTGCCAATATATTGGTCATTTCCAACATTTGGCTGTTGCTAGATGCCTATGTGTTCTAACTAGAAACGTATCCCAGAAGATGAGTGGGTTGAATCTTTATGCAAAAGTTCATTTTGACATGAGACTAAACAAAGCCTGGACATTTCCAGGCTTTAGTTGTTTTGTTTTGTTTTTTTACACTACTACTAATTTGTTCCTTCCACTAAAGTATAATTTAACAAGCTACAGGTCTAAATTGAAAATATTTCTGGGAAGAAGTCATTTTTTAACTGCTTAAAAAATATATGGCTCCCCCAAAGTAAAATAATTACCTAGAAATAGAAAGTCTTAAAAGTTAGAGCAGCTTAAATCTAGACAGAGTCTCAGAAAAATGACTAAATCTTTAAGCTTCTCTATTCTTATAATGAGAATAATACATAAAGAGGGTACAAATATTTTTAGTTATTGAAACTTCTATATTTCTATAGTTGTAGTATTTTCTAATATGGTTTGGAAATCATAAGCAGATGGATTTGATATGAACCCTCAATAAATTCTAGAATCCATCACTAAACAAATAATTTCTATTCACTTTGAAAAGAATATGGTAATCACAAAGATTTAGTAGAGTTCATTGAAATCCTTTGAATTAGTTTTGCAAAATTAGAGGATTCCATAAACATTTTACATACATACATACATATGTATATCCACATATAAGCATATGCTATTTCAACAATATATTCAACAGAATCTTCCCTTTATCATTATTGACAAAATGGAGCTATGTTAACCAGCTAATAAACCACTTAGGAAAACTCATTGTTGGTTAAACACACAGAAGATCATTGATATTCCAAAAAAAATGTTTTAACCTAGAGGAATACCTCTGGTAGCATGCCACCAATAAATGCAGGCCTGGCCCAATACTGGTTACCATTTTTATCAATAACTTGGATGAGGGATACTTTGAAAAATTATATAAATTACTTGAAACAGTAGAAAGGGAGAGCTATTATCTTAAGATGACAGAATTAGGACTTGGGAAAAAAATCTATGTAGGTTAGAACACTGGGCCAAAATTAGCAGGATGAAATTTCATCAGGATGTCTAAAATCTATGTTTAGGTTAAAAAAAACTCCATTGTACAAAATCTGGCTTAACTGTACTTCGTATGATAAAGACTAAGGGAATTAAAATGACTGATGACTGGCTTAAGGTGATTCACAAAGTGATCCAGCTGTTTAAAAGACTGATGTTGATGGATGCTCAGTTTAGGTGCCTCCCTGATTGCTCTAGCTAAAATGTAGGAAGAGCACTATCTTCTTGCCTCCTTCATTCTCAGTCTTCTATTGATCCAGCTCAGACTTCCCAAGAGAATGCCTACTGACTGTTGGCAGAGTGTTTTGTTTCCCTCTTACTCAGCACCATGTCTTGTCAGTGTAGAACTTGCACAGGGAAAAGGAGGGATGTGTGTGGGGCAGAGGAGTATGCCAGGATGGAGAATCATCATGAATCAGAAGAACAGATGAGGGAATGAAATTTTATTTTGGGGAGGATAGCAAGGAACTTGTTCTTGCTAGTAATAATAATAAAAATGATAGCTAAAGTTTACATAATACTTGAAAGCTTTACAACATCTAGTAAAGTAAATATCTTAGGTATTATAAAAATTCTACAAATGAGGAAATTTATGTCAAAAAGAGGAAATGACTTCCTGTGGTCACAGAGTGGTGTCAAGAGTTAGGATTCAATGTATTCATTATATAGATGATTCATTCAAAATGTTTTTAATTGAAAGTTTTTATTTAATTAATTGATTTAGAATAATTTTCCATTGTTCTTTCAGTTACAGAATTTTTGAGAATTCTTCCTAAATTTAAATGTATCTATGTAAAACCCAGTGGAATTGCATGTTGACTATTGGTAGGGGGGAGGAGTGGAGGGAAGTAACATGAATCATGGAACCATGGAGAAATATTCTAAATTAATTAATTAAATAAAATTGTTCAATTCAAAAGTCAAAAAATAAATTTAAATGTATCTGAATAGTTTCTTTTTTGTAGGGAATGGATAATTTCTCAGGTTTTTTCAAGTCTTAATTGGTTTTTAAAACATATTAACAGAAATTTTTTATGGAATATTTGACTCCTTAGACTATATTCACCACATTTCATTATCACCATCTAGATAGTCAGCAATGTGCTTTCCATTAGTTTAAACCCATTTAAATCTACATTTAGATCCTATTTGTTTTCTGTCTACAGAGCATGATGTGTTCTATGGCTCTTTTGTTGTTTATGCTTCCTATTATATTTGTTAGGTTCTTCTTGTGAGGAAGGGATTAAAACAATGTAATGAAAAGAGATCTTTCTCATTTTTTTTCCAGGCACCTTGAGCACTATTCTACCCTGAGTCTTGTTCAGTGATTGGAGCTCTATGTAGTTGTCTGGATTTTGTGTTTTTATTGTTGTAAGGTAAATCAGCACAGATGTGTCTTGGATGGCAAAAGTGCCAAGAGAATACACATAGCCTCTTCTGTGCAGTACTTTCTGTCCCTATAGTAGCTTCTAAGTCAATCAGAAAATAAGCCTACATTTTCAAGTAGGAAGTGTTTGACATTTCTCCCCTCTGCATTGAGGTTGTAGCTATTTCACTCCTTTTTATAATAACTCAAAAAAACAGCCTCCGACTCATACGATTATGATTCTCAGAGTCAAATGACTGGTGAATATTCTCTTCATGCCAGACCTTTCTCTAAATTTAGCCTACTTACATCTCACTGAGGCAATTAAAATTAGAATACTGGAAACATCTTCTTATTTCTTATAGAAATATGGAGAATTGGATTGGACACGTTAAATTCTATGTCAAATTTAAATGTATTTTTCTAACATTGAAATTGACTTATCCAAAATGACATAATTTTTACCCATCTGTCATTTCCTTGATTTATCCATTTTTGTACTCACCAAAGAAGTTCTGAGTCTGCTGCTTTAATTTTTTTAAGTACCTTGTCCTAAAAAGGATGCCAAGTTACTTCTTTTAATTTTTAACATTATTTTTCCTTTTTGATTCAGTATGGCAAGGTTCATGAGCTGCCAAGGTCAAAGATGGTGAGATTGTAACAAATGGGGAGTATGAATACAGCATTAGTAACAAATATTTTAACAGTGGAGAAAAGCCTCCTGTCCAATGGGTTAATCTTTTAGGGAACATTTAATATGGAAAGTCATGGTTAAGATTCACATAAGATGGAAAGATATAGTGGGAGTACTTGAATTAAGAGAATAACATGCATTAAACTACAACTTTGAAACTATAGTACCCAACAATTTAATTCAACAATATATGTAGTCCTGGTTCTTGGAAAACTTTTCACATACAATCTCAGAATCTTATACTTAGAAGGCAGTGGTAAACTATATGACGATGGCATCATAAATAATGCTAGCATTTAAAAGCTAGCACTGATTTTGTGTTTCAGTGAAACAGTCATCAGCCTTAGCTGTAATTCCTATGCAAATACTTCTATTATTCATTCAAGCTTCATTTTGATGAAAATACAAAACAAACTGAGAAACGCCAAATACCTGTTAATGGTAGGTTTAGAGCACTTTACTTAATAATGTTTGGCATTCATGTTTCATTGAGCAAAAACAATGGTTGCTTTCCCCCTATATTTATAATCACTTTCAGTAGCTGGGGTGGCTGCTTGGGACATCTAATATCTTGGGAAATAAATATAAGTGGAAACTATTTACCTTTTATATCATATAAGAACTACCAAACAATATAAAAACTCATACAGGAAAAGTAATTTTTTCCTCCAAAGTTTAAGTATGCAATAAGCACAAGTACCTGTTCTTGGTGTTTCTTTTTCCTTTTCATTCACTTGGCCTTTGCAAAGAAGAGAAGATTGTTTTTAACATTTATTGCCAATTGATTTGACTGCAGGGCAAATAATCATGGCAATAAAGGATGAACTACTGTCAGTAATTTCTTTCTAATACTCAACTTCCTTTCTTTTTCCAAGAATAAGTGAACTTTTTCAAAATTAGTATTCAGCCAATTAATATTTCAAACATCATCCAGCATATTAAATACAAACAATTACATCATATTTGAAATCGTATAAGACCTTAGAAGTCATCTAGACCCATCTCCTAATTTTACTCATGAGGAACTTGAAGTCTATAGGGGTTAAGTAACTTGCTTATAGGCAAATATTTAATAAGAAACCAAAGGAGATTCTGAACTCATGCCTTGCATTGCAGTTCCAGGGATCATTCTAAAGGTGAGTGGTTGAAAAAGTTGATAGAATCAATGTCCCCCTTCAAAGTATATCAGTATTTTTAGAGTAGTATAAAAATCCTCAAGATCAGATGTTATACTCTCATTTTTAAGTTTTTCAAACTAGAACAAAGTTCTAAAACTAGGATCTGGTAAACCTTCCAGACAGTGAAATGTGATTATGTTCCTTCTATTCATAACACTATTTTAAAGTACTTTTGATTGAAATAATCAGATATTTATTAAGTGACTCATTTATGCAGGGCAAGGGGAATAAAAAAATAAAAGCAACCCAACATCTGAATGAAATTAGTCTACAGTCTAGGGGAGAAATGGCAACCATATATGAATAACTAAAATAATATATTGGAAAATTATTAAATGCATAGGAGAGGTCATCAGCAATGTAGTCTGGGAAATTTAAGAGAAAAGGGATCACTGACAGCATGAGCAAAAGCTTTAAAGTAGGAGAGCTCAGGATTGGGTAGTAGATAGACCTCTGATTTCCCTGGTCTAAGGAACTCTAAACCTAGGAAACTTCCTAATGTAGGTTAGCACCTTCTTTGGAACTTAGCATCTCAGAGAGATGACACAGCTATTAGGTATTAGAGGAAGGACTTGAACATAAGTCTTAGTGTCTTGAAAGAAAACTCTCCATTCATTATGAATCACTCTTATCTTCATATATGCTTTATATCATTTATCTTCACAATGTTTACATCTGATCCCATTTTTCTCTTGCCCCAAATCTTCCATTTATTCCCCACTGTCTATAAAATTAACTTCTTAGCTTCTCCAGAACATGGCTCAAATCTGGATCATGGAATTGTATCATAATTTGCCTCTTACCATACTTCATCATCCAACCAAACCAGATAATTTATTTTTTCCCAATCTCATTCATATGGAGAAGAGGGTGATGGAAGTAGGACCACCATGAAGGAGGCCATTCTATTACTAGAAGCAAGAAAACTGAACTTCACCCTAGTGCAAATATAATTAATATGGAAATAGATCTTGATCAATGGCACCTGTAAAACTCAGTGGAATTGTGTGTTGGCTATGGGAGGGGGATGAGGGGATAGGAAGGAAAGAACAGGAATCGTGTAACCGTGGAAATTTTTTCTTAATCAATTAAATAAATTTAAAAAAAAAAGAAAAACTGAAGTAGCATCATGGCAGTTGGAGTGGGTTTATAGGTAGGAAGCTGAGAGAATTGGCAAGAGTAGTCAACTGAATGGATGAAGTGAGAATGAAGAGTCAAGAATATCCCTGAAGTAGGAAGCCTGGGTGACTGGCATAAAGATTGAAAGCTGGGAGGAGGAAGATGATGACTTAAATATTGGACATGTCAATGTTGAGAGACAGGAGGGATATTTGTGTGGGAATGCCATGCTGGTAAAAATGTGGAACTATATAAAGCTCAGGAGAAGACAGAGCTGGAGATGTATTTGGATTAGTCATTGTCATACCAATATTAACTGAACGTGAGATTGCCAAGGTTGTGGAAAGTGTGCAAAGAGAAGAGAGCCTTTGCTTTATTAGAATTAGATTTTTGATTTAAATTTGGGGGAGTTATTCTTTTCTGTCTTTGTACATGTTTCCTTGTCTATTCACATTTTAACAGGCTCTTTGTTCTTTTTCCACTTGTCTCTTATAAAGAGTAGATGATAGCAACACTACTGATGTCCCAGTAAAAATAGGCTTTTTATTTTTAATTCATTTTTGGAAACTCTTCCCTTCCATCTTTGAATCAACACTGTGTAATTGGTTCGAAAGCAGAACAGCAGTAAGGGCTAGGTAATGCAGGTCAAGTGACTTGCCCAAAGTCACACAGCTAGGAAGTGTCTGGGGCCAAATGTGGACTCAGGACCTCCCATCTCCAGGCCAGGCTCTCTATCCACTGAGCCACCCAGCTGCCCCCTAAAAATAGGCTTTTAATGACTCCAATCACAGATCACACAGTATTTTATATTACTGGAATGAAAACCCACCTTTAAGTCTGAAGAAGCGAATTTCCATTTGTTGTCATCTATATTATTTTACAAACAAGCGTAATGGATCAGGATGGAAATTCAGTCCTGGAGACAAAGTGCTATGCTCTGTTACTTAATGCCTTTTCATCTTGGACTGGCAGAATTGAACTCTGGTACCCATTTCAGAGAGTAAGCAGGGCTATTTTCTGCCTTTATAATACTTTGAGGAGCCTTGGTCCCTTTATCCCAATTCTTACTACTTCATATTTGGGGACATTCATGCAAACATTTTTTCAAATGATTCACTTATTTCTTCAGGCTCACTCACAGTTCACGCCAATCTTATGTTTCTATAGGAAGGATTACTTTCTGCACTCCGCTTGAGCCCTGGTGGTCAGTGGTATGTTTAGCAGTCTTAATGCATTTCTGCTTTGCATTTGCTGATTTGTGATCTTCTCATAAGTCCACTCCAGCCCACTCCCTGCTTCTCTTTTAGGCTCAGCATTTTCTTTCATTTATAGACTTGGCCACCATCCAGCACACCATGTTTCTCTGCTTTTTTGGCTGTTATACAGAGATTATCTTTGAATTTATGGGGTATTTTCTTGATATTATTTGCTTGGTGGCTTCATATCTGAAATAATTACCAAGATTACCTTGGCAGCAACACAAAGGCTGGATAGAAGTGGGAGGCTAAAGGCAGAGAGACTACTTAGGGGGTTTCTGCCATAGTCTGTGCCATGGTCTAAAATATTTGTGTACCATCAGTATATTTATGGTTTTATTCTGATCTTTTGGTTTTGTATGAGTGTGCTCTTGCATTAATGACAACACAGAAGTGTGTTTTACATGATAATGAAAACAAAATTTTAAAAAGAAAAATATTTGTGTATGACAAAGACTGTGTGTATCTATACTCAACCAATATGAAGGCTGAGGGGGCTTTTTCACCTTGTTTAACCATTCTCAACCTGCAGATCTCATGGAAAAGATTTTTTGTACCTTCCTTGACCTAACAAAACTCAGCATAATACAAATGGCTAAAAGGTTTTTCCCACATTCACACCTTGGCATCTATTATTCTGCTCTGTTAATTAAAATGAGTAGCACAGCTTTTAGAGGAAGGAAGATGTGAGGACACTCAAGGGCCAGGGCTCAAATTTCACAAGTCATCCCTTTCTAGGGCTTATCAAGTGCTAATAGACAGGCACTCCAAAAATCTATCCCCCCTCACTCTGAAAGAAAGAGCAAATGAATCAGGATTGAGGAGATGCTGCAAGGTGTATATTGATTACTCACCTGAGTTCATTAAAAGAGTATTTGAGGAAGCTCTTCTGATGCAGTATTCTTCTCATATTCATTTTGTTTTGTCCATTCTTAAGCTTTAAGCTGGAATTAAGATACACAGAAATAATCAGTCATTAGCCTGAGAAAAATAGGTATTTAATCTCTGATAGAAATATGAAATAAGGTAAAAAGACAGCAAAAAGGAAAGATGAGAGATGGGTTAACATAAATTTTAAATAAATAAAATATTTAAATGAATTTCTTGAAAAGGTAAATCTAATGATAAATTGGTCATTTGAGAAATAGTTAGAGAATATGCTGATAGTGAGATCTATAAGCCCCAACTACTCCCACCCCAAAGAAACAATGGGATCATTGAGAGCCACAATGTTCTAGGACTAGGGAGATGATAATCCTGCTTTACTCTGGCCCAGGCCGGATACACGTGTAATCTTGGGTTTGGTTCTGGGCGCAGTGAACATGAAAATGAGGGAGACCAGGATAGAGAAGGACCTAGAGGTTTTACCCTATAAAAAATGGGAGGAAAAAAAGTGGGGACATTGAGCCTACAGAAGAAGTATGGCTTATCATAGTTAGCTTTATGTATTTGACATATATATGTGTGTATATATATATATATATATATATATATGTCTTGTTTCATTTTTGTTTCTTTATATCCCTAGTGACTAGCATGAAGTATATGATATCTGGCACATAGTAGGAAATTAACAAATATTGATTAATTATTTTTTATTTACTATTTTAAATGGAAAGTATTGATTAAATGTCTATTAGGTGCTAAATTAAAGAAGCTTCATGACATAGTTGATAAATAGAAAGCTTAGGAGTCATGGAGACCCACATCAAGTCCTGGCTCTTCCACATTCTGGCTGTGTGACCACTAAATGCCCCCAGGCAACTCCCTAGGACTGTATATAAATGGCAGAGAGGCTGAACTGCATTGACAGAAGACATTTTTCACCAGAAGCTCCTGGTTTTACTCAAATAAAATCATGTTTGATCTAAAAACAAATATACCAGGTGCTAGTTCCATTTTTCTTTAAATATTTTTAGACCTTTTTTAGATTTTAGACATTGGATATTTCTTCAGATATAAACATTTAAACATTAGATATTTTAGACATTTAAACATTCTTTAGATACTTTTTCTTTAAACAGGGGATGCTTCACCCAAGGAAATATGAATAATTAAGTAGAATAAAAGGATTAGAGACATCTTAACCAAAGTTCTAAGCAGTCTTTCACTGCCAGTAGCCTTACTCTTTTGGAATTTGTCACATGTCTTTTCCTAGAAAAAAATCCAGCAAACAAGACTTCTTCATTCTGCAATCAGATTGAATACATACTCAAAATAGTCAAGTATTTTGGCCTGATATCCTCAAAGTGCTTATATGTTTCTTTGGCCACTCAGAAGAAATAGTGTATGAGTCAAGAGTTAAGTCACCCAAGAGAAAAACCTGTACAGAGAGAATACCTCAACAACAACCACAGCTGAACCACAGAGGGAAAAATGGCATGACAACCAGGACTACAAGAATACCTGGGGGGGATGGTGGAATAAAACAAACAAGAGATAAAAAAATGAAAGTAGGAATTAAATCGGAGCTCTGAAGGGAAGAATTAGACGCATAATAGTATAGAACAAAAGGACAAAAAATCTGATCCAACTACATACTTACCCAAGTATTCCCTCATAAATAGAACAGAGGAAAATAATTCATTTTTTATGGAAAATGGAGTTGCTTTTTTTATTAAATATTTTTTCACCCATTACATGTCTGAAAACATAAACCCAAATAAATAAGTGAAAAAATCACATGATTTCATTTGCAATACAACTCCAACAGTTCTTTCTCTGGAGGTGGATAGAATTCTTTTTCATGAGTCCCTCAGAATTGTCCTGGATTGCTGAGAGCAGCCAAGTCTATTACAATTGATAATTTGACAATATTACTGTTACTGTGTATGATGTTTTTCTGGTTCTGCTTATTTCACTCTGCATCAGTTCATGGAAGTCTTAAAAAAATGGAATTTTTGGGAAGGTTATAAGCCCTCTATAAAAGAAGACTTTGAGAGGAATTTAGGGTTCCACTCTTTAGCTACTCCAAGCATGGGGACTAACTATGTCTATATTGCCTATTTTGTGGGTTACAGAGCAAAAGAATTAAATGCCTTCATCAGAAAATAATAAATAATAATAACAGAGATAACTAGGTGACACAGTAGATAAAGCACCTGGCCTAGAGTCAGGAAGTCTCATCTCCCTGGGTTCAAATCTGGCCTCAGACACTTATTAACTTATTATTATTAGACACTTATTAGTGACTTTGGGCAAGTCACTTAATCCTTTTTTGCCTCTGTTTCCTCATCTATTAAATGAGCTGGAGAGAAATGGAAAACCACTCCAGAATTTTTGACAAGAAGACCCCAAGTGGGGTCATGAAGAATCAGTCAAGACTCAAATGACTGATCAGCAAATAATATAACAAAATGAAAAGATTATGAAATAAAAGAACTGACCTAGGAAGCATGTCAAGGAGATATGGAATCAAACTCTTTAAAAAGGATGGCCAAAATAAAATTCCTAAATTTTGCTTTTAGTGTTTTAAGGTGTGAAAGATGATTTATACATATTAATCAGTTTTATCTGCAATAGCCCAGAGAAGTAAGTGGTATTATTACCATGCAGTGAGCAAAGAGATCCTGTGGCTTGCCTAGAATCATAAAGCTGCTAAGTTCTTGAGGCAGAATTTAAGCTTAGTTCTTCCTGACTTTAACCAGGTTCAAAACTTTCCACTATGCCACCTTAAAGCTTCTAGAGTATATATATATATGTATATATATATACTGTAAAGTATATGTGTGTGTGATATTGGTCTATATCTTTCTCTGCTTTGTTGCCTGCTGATTTAGGCATAAAACAATATTCATATCATAGAAAGAATTCAGTAGAGCTTCTTATTTTCCTATTTTTGCAAAGTTTATCTAATATTAAAAGCTTGAACTGATTTGTAATTCTATCTGTTCCTGAGTCCTCACTTACTTTATATCTGGGAATTATTTTTGTTTTTTTTTAATTTATTTTTCTGACACTGGGCATGTCAGTTTTCTAGTTTTGTGCTACTTTATGACTCTTGAAAGAAAATAAGACAATTCTGCTAGAGTTAAAAAAAATACCAAACATTTCTAAGTGAATTAATTTTTTAAATGGGAAGGAAAGGAACCTAACAATAAACATCAGATCTCAAACTATACTACAAAATAGGAATCAACAAAAATATTTGGTAATAATTTTTAAAATTAGAATGCTGATGGGCAGCTGGGTGGCTCAGTGGATTGAGAGTCAGGACTAGAGATGGGAGGTCCTGGGTTCAAATTTGATCTCAGACACTTCCTTCCTAGCTATGTGACCCTGGGCAAGTCACTTGACCCCCATTGCCTAGCCCTTACCACTCTTCTGCCTTGGAACCAATACACAGTATTGATTCCAAGATGGAAGGTAAGGGTTTTTAAAAAAAACATGAGAATGCCGATCAATGGAACATATCCTTATAAAGGAACCAAAGCAAATGAATAGCATAATGTTTGATAAACCCAGAGGCCCCAACTATTGGGCTAAGGACACATTCAACAAAAATTTCTAGGAAGACTGGAAAACAGCCTAGCAGGAACTGGGTTCAGACCAATATTTTACATATACCTGCATCAAAATGAGTTTATATGTTTATATATATATATAGTCATAAACTAATTAGAGGAACAGGAAAAAACATACCTTTACCACATGGAACAAAGAAAGAATTCTTGACCAAACAAGAGAGAGAGAGAAGATCACAGGAGATAAAATAAACATTTTGAGGATATAAAATTGAAAAACTTTTTTTACGAATAATGTACTAAACTAAAAGAAAAGTATTTAAAAGGGAACAAGTCTTTTCAGAAATCTTCTCTGTAAAGTTGTGCTATCCAAGATATGTAGGGAACTAATATAAAAGAAAAAGAGGCATTTCTTATAGATAAAAGTTAAGGATGTCAACTGAGTTTTCAAAAGAAAAGCAAGTTATTAATAACTGTATTAAAGAAATTACTTTAAATGACTTAAATAACCAAGTAAGTAGAAATTCACACTCCAAGTTTTCAAGTCACACTCATCAGACCTGCCAAGATGACAAAAATGGAAAATGGTAATTGTTGAAGAAGATGGAGGAGAAGGGTACACTAATGGATTGCTTGGGTAGCGACATGAATTGAGCCAACCATTGAGGAAATCCATTTTGAACTATGCTCCCAAAGTCACTTAATTATGCATAACAATGATAATGTTAATAGATCTATATTCCAGTGATGAAATAGTAGCACTGAAAAGATGCATCAGTTCCATTGTGTGATCCCAGTATGAGTGCATGGGTCATCATGATCTTTATCCTGTACACAAGATTTTCACAAACCATTGAACAGCAACAATTAAGTCTGGCAGTAAATTGGTGATTTTAGCTCTGTTGAACTTATAGAGGTAATGGAAATTGGGGTTAGAAGAGACATTAGAGATCATCCATTTTAATCTTCCAATTTAACATATGAAGAAATTGAAGCCAAGAAAAATTCTGTGACTAGCCCAAGGAAACACAAATATGACATAGCAGAGCCACCTTCAGAGGGATGACCTGTCTTATTCAGGTTTGGGTGACCATTTCTTTCTTCTTATTCACTAACTACCTTACAGCTATTAAATGGCTGCAATGGATTGCTTTTTAAGTGCCTAGAATTCCTCCTTCCTTCATATCTGCAAAGTTGAGACTGGGCAATTGTCCCATTATATGCCTCTATAGCTCCCAAGAGTGCATCAATCAACATAATGTTGCCACACAGTTTATTAGGCATAGCAAAAATAAATGGAAAAACGACTTGGAGTGCCCTTTAGGAATCTCAGTTAGGGAGCTCAGGTCAGTCACATCAGTTAAGACACCCACCTCTTTTCTCATTCATTAGAATTGGCAGTGGTTATGTCACTAAAACTTCATTGTTGAGCAACTTCCATGTCACTACCGAGCTCAGCTAGGGTTTCTCTGTGGACTCTAAGAACTATTATTCTAAAGTCTGAGGTATATGTCAAATCATTTATCATTAACTATCTTAGTCATTAACTAAGATTTTAAAAAATGGGGAAAAAGGTATTTTTAAAATTAAAGTTAAACCTTGCAAGCATATCATAAAGATAAAAACAATGAAAACATTAAAAGTGGGATATTTCTCAAAATTGCCTAATTTGGGGGCAGGTGTAATGTACTCTCCAAGGATTTTTACAGCTAGGAAAAATGATAAAGTGAATCATTGAGAATTTATAAGTGTTCTTTCTAAAAATATAGGAAACCATATTATTGATAGTCTTGGCAACTTAACCTGGCATATTTTTTATATAAATTTGCAGGCTCAAGAAACATAGGCATATGGTTTGTTCAGCTATACGAAGGTAAACCACGAAGTCTCTTAGATATTTATAGAAAGAGAATGCTTATGTTCTGGGGAAAATGTTTCACATTTTGAAACTGATTCATCTTGCTATAAAATATATATCAGAAGTTCAACTGCTTCATGGGCATGTCTCATACTTTAGCTAAGGAGAAATGGTCTTTAAAACCATCTGTTTTCATGCTTTGAATTTGGGTATTTTAAGGACTATCAGAAGATGTTAGCTTCATAATAATGAATGTACATGGTAAGCATCTATATGATATCCTATGTTGATGTGCATATTAAGGATCTAAGGTGAGAACTGGAATAACTGTCTTCCATAGGAGCAAACTCATTCTGCTTTCACTCTGTCTCTACCCCACACATTTCCTAGATTCAGCAACAACTCCAAGAATGAGAATGAATCAGATGAGGGTGAAGGAGAAGAGAGGTTCTAGCTCTCTGGAAGTTCAATGAATGACATTTATATTCTACTCATCTAAAGAACTAGGGCACTACTCTGCCTTGATTAACCCTAGCATAAATCCCATACACCTACGCTTTCCATCATTCTCATGTTCATTCTCATGAGGCATAACCCACATGGATATACAAATTCAGATTTGCTCCCATAGTCATACGGACATATAAATGGATGCACTGTACACCAGTGTACATATAGTCTCTAAGAGAAAATGACTGAGGACAGAAGGCTTCCATTATAGTTGAGGTTCTCTTATGGATTCCCTGTGTGAGCTTTGACAAGTCACTTTTCCATAAAAACAATTTTCAGTTTACTCTTTTGTAAACTGAGGGGTTTGAAATACGGTCACCACTAGTCTTAAAACCCTGCAATCCTTCCTAGATTTTAAATCAGGAGAAAATAAATCCTTTTAAGACCTGGAAGTTCAATTCATCCTAAATCATGCCTTCAGTATTCAAAATTTCATAGCTTCTTCAAAAATTATAAGTAGCCTGTTAGGATGCAGTGTCAGATTAGCCAAATTTATTATTTGCCATAATGATAAATAAGAAAATATATTATTTCTTACTGGATGCAACAAAAGCTCTGGCTTTAACTGAATTTAACAACTTTAAAAAGGTAAAATCATTGTTGGCAGTTTAAAAATTGCCCGATTAACTAGAAAACAGGAAGATAGTTTTTATTTTAAAAAACTATTTGGAGACAGCTAGGTGGCTCAGTAGACTGAGAGTCATGATTACAGATGAGAGGTCCTAGTTTAAAATCTGGCCTCCAATACTTCCTAGCTGTGTGACCCTGGGCAAGTCACTTAACCCCCATTTCCTATCCTTTACCAGTTTTCTGACATGGAAACATTACACAGTATTGAGTCTAAGATGAAATATAAGAGTTTAAAAGAAAGAGAGAGACTTCTAGAGTTGTAACTCTTATTTATACATAAACACACAGTAGTGACAATATAATTGTCAATGGTCACAATAATAAAACTCTTAAATCCTCCTCTCTTTTCAGATTTCTCATCTATAAAGCAAGGATGTACTATGTCAGAGAACATCTAAAGTCCCTTCTAGTTACAGGCTCTCTCTGACTTAGAGAAAACATTCTCAAAATCCTTGAAAGGAAAACTATATGGACCTATACTGAAATGTAATACAAAAGAACCATTTTAACTGTGATATATTTTTTGTAAATTCCCATCAGTTCAAATGACTACGTTTCATTTTATCATCACCATTTTTTTTCTTTACCACTTTCACTGCCATTTTCTTCATGGCCACTCTGCAGTGTCATCTTTAATACTCTTTTTAGATTTGAAAGACAACATATTTTGAAGCCATTAACAATAGACTAAAGAATGATACTTTCCCCTATCATTAAGATCCATTTGCAGAAGAGATCCTCTGATGACTTCTACATTTTTTTGTCTAGAAATAGAGGAGTCCCTTCTCACTAAAAGCTACTCCCAGTTTTGACTTCTAAGGGGTTACGTGAAGGGCTCATGGCTGCATGTAATTTCAGTATAATTCATAATTAATATTTAAAATTCATTTTATATAAGTCTTAACCCCCAAAAGATGGATTTTTAATAAAAAATATATAACTTGAAGACTCATGTCAGGATGAATAACTCACCAGTGTCAACCTGCTGAGGGAGGTAGAGGATCCTTTTATGAAAATCATCTATATATATTAAAGTTTCTACAATCTCATTTTAAAGACTGATTTCTGTATCTCTAGAAAAGAGGCTGTAGAATTAGAGGGAAAAATCAGGTTTTGAACCAAATAGATACAGGAAAAAGTACAAAATGTATTTTTGAAACAATACGGATATTTCCATGGGAGTAACTCATGGATCAGAAAGAATATAGTATTTTAAATAAAAATATCTACATTAAAATATGTGCTTTGGGCAAGTCACTGATTCTCCTCATCTGTAAAATGAAGTGGTTGTACTAGATGACCTCTAAGGTTCATTTTGTTACTAAATCTATGATACTGTGAACCTGTGAAGAAGATACACCCAAAATACTTTGGGTTTTAAAAGGTTACTCTTTTACAAAA
The DNA here is from genome assembly GCF_027887165.1 of Monodelphis domestica. NCBI lineage: Eukaryota > Metazoa > Chordata > Mammalia > Didelphimorphia > Didelphidae > Monodelphis > Monodelphis domestica. The sequence goes on along the minus strand of NC_077232.1, from coordinate 220,549,854 downwards.
ATGATTAATATGGAAATAGGCTTTGAGTGATGGTAATATATGTATAACCCTGTGGAATTGCTTGTCAGCTCCAGAGAGAACATGAATCATGTAACCATGGGAAAATACTGAAAAATAAATAAGAATAAAATGAAAAAGATACACCCCAAACATTGCCATACACATATGCACAAACCCACACATACCCACCCACACATGTGCATACATGCACACACTTATCACACACACTTATGTTTGCACAAATATGTACCTATGTGTATGCACACATATACGTTATATCCCAGTGCCTAAAACACAGAAGACATCCCAAACTGTTTATGGGCTGGTTTCTGTCAGTCATATTCCAGCCTACAAGAAGGCTCCATTTGGCACATGTGTAATCTTTGAGAAATATCTTATGACCCACTTAGGATTTAAGGGTATTTGTTGTTGTTCCATTGTTTCAGTCACGCCTGACTCTTCATGACCCCAATTTGGAATATTCTTGGCAAAGATACTGGAGGGGTTTGCCATTTCTTCTTCAGCTCATTTTAGAGAAAAGGAAACTGAGGCAAAAGGGGTGAAGTGACTTGCCCAGGCTCATGAGGTCTGCCAGATTCTGGACTGGGGACTCTCTCCACTGAGACCCCTCACTGCTTTTTTAGGGTTATACATTCTATTTAAGTCTTAAGAAAATCTAATCTGAATAATGAACTAGTCAGTGGCACCTAGGAAAGACTATTAGATAAGTGAGGTCAAGAGGACCAAAGCTTCCAAATGTTTTGTTCCACCAAACTTATCAAAGCAGGCAAGGGTCTGAGAATGAGCTATGGATCAAGTGGGGTATGATCCAGTAAGAAAATGCGGATGGTGATTCGCAGGTATTGGTATTATGGGACATGGAATATTAATGTCAAAAAAATCTGGTTAGATATTAAAAGGGCAATCCACAAAAAAAAATTACTTCTGCTGCTTCTTCTCCATGTGAGTTTTAGTTAATATGGACCTAAACATTTTTTTTAAATTGACATATGGTTAATATTACTAAGTTTTGAATGTTCACTCCTAAAAAGTCTAAGTACACCAATGAATTTAAATGCTCTAACTATTTACAGCTTGGAATAATATGGAAGCAATACAGTAGAATGGGTAGAAAGTTAGACCAGCATCAGGAAAACCTGGGATTTGATGGACTCTGATATTAACTCACTTTATAGATTCAGTCATCTAACCTCAGTGAGTCTGTTTGTTCATCTGTGCAGTGGGGAAAAAACATCTCATCAATCAATCTTCAAAATCATCCATAATGATATTTCTCAGGATTATCTTGAGAGACAAAGGAAATCAGGAATTTAAACCTCTTTACCAACTTTAAAGCACTATATAGATATTAGTTACAAAATAACTCAATTTTCTTTCCTCATACTTTTTTTTAATTTTTAAATTTTTTAAATCCTTACCTTTCATCTTAGAATCAATATTATGTGTATAGGAGCAGTAAGGGCTAGACTTTGCTCAGGGACACGCAGCTAGGAAAGTGTTTGAGGCCAGATTTGAAGTCAGAACCTCCTGTTTCTAGGTCTGACTCTTAGTCTACTGAGCCACTTGGCTGATCCTACTTTTCTCACATTTTAACGGGAATGGTGTTCATTTATTAAGAGTTTCTCTCTGTTTTTATTCTGTGTTTTCCAGGACCTTGAACATAATATGAATTTCTAAAGGATAGAGAATAGATGGTGGCATTTATCAAAAGAAGCAGTTAATGGGGCTTGAGTTAAAATGAGACACCAGGGAGGGGTTAACTCATTTCACAAATGTCAGAATCCATGACGGCACCAATTTTCCAGCTTATACCTGTGTCCTCTATTCCGTCTAACTCACGTTTGGCTCCCATAGCCCCTGTCACAGAAAACATGTTCTTCCCAATAAACAGAGCTTGCTCTCATCCGTCACTGGGCTGCGCTCTAGCATTGACACTCCGTCTGTTTCTTCTGTGTTGCAGTTCATCATGCTGACATATGTGTTCATGTTGGCCTGGCTTGGAGTCACGGCTTTTACCTCTCTGCCAGTCTACATGTACTTCAATATGTGGACCATCTGCCGTAACACCACATTAATGGAAGGAACCAATCTTTGCTTGGACCTCCGTCAGTTTGGTAAGTAAAATGGCGGATTCCTATTCATCGGCCGTTGTCTGAACTGTTGCCAGAAAATGATCTGGGAAGTTGTTAAAGAGCAGCACTTACCAACTCTCTGTCTGAATGCATTCACTGTGCAATCTCTTGCAAAACTAGTGGGATGATGGAACTCAAGGTGGTCTAGTGGTAGTTTTGGTCCTTGTACTACAAAGTTGGGCCAATTTCCCTTCTGGGGGGTGCTGGGAATATAAAGACAAAAAAGGTCCCTGCCCTCAAGAGCTTATATTTGGGGTGGGACAGAGGACACAATGGAGGGGAATACCACATGGATACAGACAAATAAATACAATATAAAGAGGAAGAGAGTACTAGCCATTTGGGAAATCACTTCTTGTAAGAAGTAGCACCCAAAATGAGCCTTAAAAGAAGCTACAAATTCCAATTCCAAAATAAGAAATGCCTAGCCAAGAGCCCTGAGGGACTCATTTAAGTCTTTTCCTTTCTTTTGCCTCTTTTTTCACTGATTCTGTTCTCTATCTATCGCTTACTTTTCTACCCCTTAAAAGTGGAAAATGAAGGCTAAGTATCCACTAAATGAAAAAGAGAGAGAAAAAAAGATTTCCTCTAAATGAAATCATTCCCCAGTGGTTCATCACAGCATGGAGGCTTAGGTTCTTGAATGCTAGTTCTGGTTACTTTTGCCAAATTGAGTATGGATCTGTCATGAGAAGAGAGCCCACCTAAGTTCAGGAAGACCCCTTATGTGAGAGCTGCATAAATTCAGAAAACCATTGATATAGACATGGTTGTGATCTGTGTCAGTGGGAGAAATATCCAACCACTCACATTCAAAAAGAAATTAAAGGTCTTCAAGTCCTTTGCTCAGGATAACTCTATGAGAAATATGGTACAAAAGTGACTGTGTCCATGTTACAGATAAGGAAACTAGGTTCTCAAAGTTTATGAAGAATGATTATAGGATCATTCTGTTAGTATATATTAGCAGCAGAATTTGAACCCAAGTCTCCTGACCCCGTGTCTAGTTCTCCTTCCAGTGTATATTCTACACTAAGAAGACCCTCAGAGCCCAGTTCAATTGAAGTACTTGAAAGAGCCCCAAAGTAGAAAAGTAATCTTATTTCAAGTTCTCTGTTTAATAATTATTGCAGTATAACAGAAAGAATACAGAAAGAATAACTGGGTTTTAATACCAATGTAAGGATAAAGGATAGGAAAAAATTCATAGATTGTCTTTAAGAGTAAAGGAGAAGAACTTAGATACAAACTTCTCCTCCTTTCCTCTTAAAGGCAACCTATGCATTTTCCCCTATCCCTTATCTTTACACCTATAACTACTGAGTAGTTTAGCTTGGGCAAAGCAAAGCCCTTAACTTCTTTGGTTCTCCATTCTGTTATCTATGAAATAAGGAATCAAGACAAGAATAATTCCAACTCTGATTCTTAAAAAGATTGTGATGTTCCAAGATCTTGAATCTTACATCATCACCAGGAAAACATCTGTGGCAGAAAAAAAGTGTCTGCAACAAATTACAGCTTGGAATCATTAAAAGTACCACACAGTTTCTAAAATGCAATCCAGCTCATTCTTTCTTCTATTCATTTCTGGGCCCAACTCATCATCTGTCTTCTGTGCCTTCCCCAGTTATACATAGGTATGTAATACCTCAGCAGACTGGCCTTTCAATCATTTGATAGTCGTCATTTTTTATTTACCTAGTTTTCCCCTGTTTGAACTGTTTAAAATAATTGCTTTCCATTAATCATGACTCTCAATGAAGGGTCTCTGTAATGTTCTTAGGGTTAGTACAAAAAGCACATCATCCACAAACTAGAAAAGTCTGGATCATGTCCACTTTCTGGAATGTACATGAACTGTCCTCCATACCAGTGTTGAATACTTTTCTGTTTTATGTCTCATTTGATATTTGATAATAATTAAAAGTTAAGTGAATAGTTATTTTATGGTACCATTTATCAAGAAATATTTCTTGTTAGTAATGAGCTATGTTTTGTTCTTCTGAATCAAAAGACCATCTAATTTATTTAATTCTAACTTTATGCTAAGCACTGTGCTTATCACTGGAAAAACAAGTATAAATAGAAAGAGTCCCTACCATCAAGGAACTCATATTGTAATAGGCAAATAAAATCCATAAAAGAAGGTGTTGCTATGATAAAAGTTCAGAATGCAACCTGAAGAGAAATTAGACATGGCTGACCTAGATACCCTTCCTGGGAGTCACTCAGAAAAGGGAAAAGAAGGCAGGGTAGGAAGGAAAGGGAGAGAAAGAGATCTTGGATTGCAATAAATAAATAGTGGCATTTTGTTTGCTTTCTACATTTTAGTCTCTAAATTATATTCTTTATTGTTCTTAAATATTGTCAGTCTTCTAATTTATCTCTGAAGGGATGTGAAAATATGTATGAGAGGTGACAAGGAATTTGAGCTTTAGAAAGCTGAAATGACTTACTCAATGTCACCTATCAAGGTAGGTCTAAAATCTGAATTTCCTGATTCTTAGTCCATTGCTCCATTCTCTAGTGCATCTATGCAGCATGAGATCATAGGAAATGCCCTGAAATTGAAGTCACAAACCAACTGGATTTGATTTCTTACACTATGACTTTCTTTCTTTCTGACTAAATTTATTAAATACTTAGCAATTAGACATTAGTAAATGTCATAATTTGAGTAAATACTACTGACTAATTGTATATGATCTTGACTAGTTAACTTTTCTCAAGCTTCAATTCTTTATATAATCAGACCTCAGCTTTCACACAGAAGGATAACAATTCCTAGAAAATTGCTGGAAAATCAAATATGTGAATGTCAATACATTGAACCTATGGGAAATAGGGAATTAAGTTCCTGTAACTACTGGAAATGGTAATCTTTCCCTAGCTATTGCTGAAAACACATTTTTGTGCATGTAATTCTTTATTATAAAATATTAATTTTGATAATATACACTTTTTCATTCATCAACCCACAAAATATAATGCACAAAATAAAACTGGCAACATGCAAAACATTTCTCTCGCTAGTAATTCCCTAAGATTTTGAGAACTTTTGTTATAATAGTTCCATTAAAAAACTCATTGACTTTAGACAATATTGATTTTTCATAATACAAGATGGCATAATACATTAGATAGATGGCAAAAAAATTCTTAAAAGGAAAACATCTTAAAATCTGAATCTTACCTTCAGCTATGTCTGATTGTAATGTGAGGGCATTGTACTGTGTAACTATTTCTTCCTTGTCCATCTCCTCACACTAAACTTGTACCTGATGGATATTCTGGCATGAAATTTACCTTATACCTTTATTTTCTCAGTAAGCCACATCATTGACTTTTCCTGCTTGGGTTCAGAGCCAAAAGGACTTGTATTTACTTTAGGGGTTTAATTGCAACATGAAACTAGAGTTTTAAAGGCAAAGAAAAACTGCGATGAATATATGAGACCTTTACAATGCTAGAGTGAACAAGGCTAGTGAAGGACTACGTAGAATATCATCCCCTCCACAAACTTGTGCTCATCTTGCCCCCCATTGTTTCTCTACCAAGCATCCCCACTGATACATATAGTTGTCAACACAAAAGTTAAAATGACATGATTAATAAAATCACATTAATGCTTCAGTACACAAAAGTTAAATGTGTGAATGTTGAGGATTGATAGTATATAAAATGAGACTCAAAGGGATACTGTAAGGCTCAAACACAAGGCACTGAAAACTCTAAGGTGATCCTTAGACTAAAAAAAAATAATAATAAACTGTTCCGATTCCCTACCTGTGTTGTCTCTGTACACTTGTTTCTATAGTTTTTGTTAGCCTGTACATCTACACGTATCCTTGAAACAGAGGATATATGGATCCTTTCGTAGTCCCATCTCTGTTTTATGTCTTCATTAGGATAACCAGATGTTTTTTGGAGTCTGCTTTGGCTCCAACCTTTCCCTTTCTTCCCTGGGAGGGACTCTTAGATCTCATCAATAGCAGGTTGACAATGAGGGTAAATGGTTTACTGAATGCTGAATGCAGGTAACCAAGTCTCCTTTGTGCTCCATTTTTATCTGTACTATGAGCTGGGGTCTTCTATACAAAGGGACAATCTATTGTGAACAGACTCATGGCTTTGGATAATTTCTGTGCTTAGACTTGCTCTATTCAGAGAATGTCCACTTGATCTGTCAGGAGTTGAGACGAGGGTATCATCATGTAATCATGGGCCCTGGATTCTGAAGGTGTGTTTTAAAGCCCTCCTTCTGTCTCTCACTGGCTGTGGGACCAGGGTCAAGTCGATAAACTCTCTAAGCCTCAGTTTTCTTTGTAAAATGAAAAACTGGACTAGAAAAGCTCTGAAGTCCCTCCCATCTCTAACATTCTTCATCTCTGTATTCTTTCCAGCTGTGGAGACTATAACCCATTGGTCTTTCTCATCCAATAATGGATGACAGGTCTCTTTATTTTACAGATCGTGAAACCCAGGGAGATAGTTAAGTGACTTACCCAAGGCCACCCAGGGAATCAGTCAGTGGTCAAGCACCTACCTAGGCTAAGTGCTTTAACTATTACCTCATTTGATCCTTACAGCAGACTATGAATGAGGTGCTATTATCACCCCCATTTGATAGTTGAGGAAATCTGAACACAGAGAAGTTAAATGACTTCCCTAGAGTCAGTTACAAAAGTAAAGATGTCAGAGGCTGGATTCGAACTCCAGTCTTCTTGGTGCTCAATGCATTATGCTACCTCATTTTCTTAAAGATACCAATATTAAGGGGGCAGCTGGGTGGCTCAGTGGATTGAGAGTCAGGCCCAGAGACGGGAGGTCCTGGCTTCAAATATGGCCTCAGACACTTCTAGCTATGTGACCCCCATTGCCTAGCTTTTACCACTCTTCTGCCTTGGAACCAATACATAGTATTGATTGAAAGTAAGGGATTAAATGAATGAATGAATGAATGAATGAAATATTTCTCATAGGTTAAGCTAGGTAGAAGAGTAAATATAGCATGAGGTCTGGAGACGGGAGGTCCTGGGTTCAAATATGACCTCAGGCACTTCTAACTGTGAGACCCTGGGCAAGTCACTTAGCCCCCACTGCCTAGCCCTTACCACTCTTCTGCCTTAGAACCAATACCCAGTATTGATTCTAAGACAGAAGATAAGGGTTTATTTTTTTTAAAAAGATACTTATATTATAAAGATGGGTCTTTTCATGGGGAAGTTGGTCCCCAATGTAGCATGGTGCAATTATAATACTCTCCACCCAGTGCTATGGTGAGGAAGGCACTTCCTAAACTTTCAAAGCCTCTATGAAGGTGTGCTGTTTTTCTGTTCACACACATCCATTTTAGTGGCTTGCTGTTTCATGGAGACTGTACCTTCAAGGGAATCGTTTGTGATACCTTCTTAACTCCATCTTGGATTCCCTCTACTGCTCAACACATTTTTGAAAATGTCTCACTTCACTGTCCAGGGGATAGGTGCTGAAAAAATACAAATTTATTTTAATACAGCAGAATGAGAACATAATTAGCAAGGAAAGTCTGCAGTTTAAAAAAATGTCAGTCATGCCCAAGCCAGATGAGTGACCTGTAAGTTCTGTCCTGAGCCACCCTGTCACCCATCAGTGTGGCAGAGAGAACTCTTCGATAAAGGACAAACCATAGGGTGAGTCTAGCAGCCAAGCCAACAAGACAAAATGCTGATGAATTAACAGGGATGCAAAGACAGCCTCTGCCCTCTAATGGGGAAACAACCAGGTATACACAAGATACACAGAGTAAATTGGAGATCATCTGCCAGGGAAGGCACCAGCAGCAAGAAAGACTGCAAAGGGCTTCTTGCAAAGGTAGGACTTCAAGAGAGAACCAGGAGGTAGAGATCCAGGTGAGTATGCTAAGTGTCAGGAAGAAGAATTGCCAGAAAAGAATCTAAATATGTAAAGAATCAAATGGTAGCTATGAAAAGGGGCTGGGAGGTGGCTCAGCAGCCAGAAAGCAAGGTGTGAATTCAAATCTAGCCTCAGACCCTGGACAAGTCACTTAACCCCATTGCCAAGCCCTTGCTGTTCTTCTGCCCTGGAACTGATACCATGCATCAATTCTCAAACAGAAGGTAAGGAGGTTTAAAAAAAATAAATAAAGATTGGAGAAACTGAACTCCTGTGCTTCGCCCACAGTTGGAGGAGGCTCAGGAATGCTTGCTGAGTTGAGCTGAAATACTCTATTATTATTACTAGTTTTGAACAGAAATTCAGGTTCTGGCTTGATGCTTACATACTCCCGGTGGCCTGTTGTAAGTTACAGCCACTTTTGCCCATTCGATAATATTTTCTTCCCGGGACTTTGGATGTGATTTAAAGAGGAGCCAGGAGCCAAGCTTAGTGGAACAGAAGCGCCTCGTTGCCCTTCCAGGCAGCAGCTGCTTTCCTTCTTAACAGCTGCTTAAGTGCTCCTTGGGGGAAGAGGCTCCAATCCTTCTAGCAGAAGCTTTGTACTGGACAAGCAAATCTGAATTTTGACCTCTGCAGCACAGGGACAGAAACTGTTAGGGTAAATGCATTATCATGCTAATAAACCAAGTGTTTGCACTGGCTGTGAGTTATTTTCCAATATAGGAATACCCTGATGGCTAGAGTCAATCAAATCCAAGGTGATTTTTTTTTTTTTGAAACACTGCTTCAGGGCTCGATGATCCTGCTTCTTTTTCCATATCAAACTGTTATTCTCCAGGATGAAAGCTTGTACTCTGCTCACTTAACTCACTTAAATAGCATAATGGGGGAAAGTAAAATTGCACCTGTAAAATCAGGGTCACTTGTTAGGCTAGTTCCATAATGTAGTCTTTCCCCTTCAGCTACTACTAGCATGTTTATACCGTATTCCTTACATTTTTCATGCATTGTAGGGATTGTGACAGTTGGGGAGGAGAAGAAGATCTGCACCATGTCTGAAAATTTCCTGAGGATGTGTGAATCTACTGAGGTGTGTGGAGAGATCAAAATAAAAGATACACTATATGCTCAAGGTTTTGCCAAGTGTTTAGCATTTACTGTGTTCACTTCTTTCAACATTTTGTATTAATTATACCCTCCCCTGCACGAGTATGACCAAAGGAAAAAAATCCCTACACAAATTCAGTTCAGAACCATAGGTCTCTCTTTGTGTTTTAAGTTCATTTCATTACCTCTTTATCAGGAGGTGAATTTTGTGATTCATTTTCATCCTTTAGAACAACTTTCGCTGTGCTGGTGAAAGTGCAGAAGTCTTAATTTGTAGATGCCTAATTTTTGTTCAATTTTTTAGTATGTGGTCCAGCACACAGAGAAGTTTTGTAAAAGGGACATATGATGTAGCACATATGTTTAGAGTTGAGGATATTTCAGGGGAAGAGAAAAAAGATCTTCTGATATGTATGGAAAATATCTCCATTAATTTTGGAATTTGTAAAAACTCTTGGTTACAAAAGAGTGAAAAGGAAGCCTATAAAATCACCATTAAAAGACATTATAGTTGTTAAGTCATTATGATGATAATGATTATTATCATCCGTTCCCTTATCCTAATCTTTATAATGCAATTAGGCTAATGTTGAACAATTATAGGGATTTAAAGCATCCAGAATTGACTATAGCCTCTTCAGAGTAAAATAAATGATACAGATGGCTATTTCATTAGGCCATTTGTTTAGTCAGAGGAACACTAAGTACAGTTTTTTTTTATTTTTAAAAAATTTATTATATAAATAAACAGAAATAAGCTGAAAACATTTAGATAAACAAGTACAAAAATAAATGTGTAAAACCACAAACTCCACATTGTTTATCATTTGTTTGAAAATATGTGATTGTGAATTATATGTCTGCTGATATTACCATCTACTGCTGTTAAGCTCTCTTTTTGTTACCAAGCTTGTTTCATGGGTTTTTTGTTGGTTTTTTTTGGACCTCTTTGCAGCTGAACATGACATTCCACTTGTTTATCGTGGCCCTTGCTGGAGCAGGAGCAGCAGTCATTGCTATGGTAAGTCCTTGTACCTCTTGATTATTCATGGTTCAAACTGTATCTTAGTTCTGGATTCAGTGACCATTTTTCCCCAGTGAATGAAGCCAGAGGAACCTTTTTATTTTTTTGAATCATGAGAGCTTTCTAAATTGTCGGAGTCAAGAATGATCAAATGTATTTAATTACTGACTTAATGTAACATGATTCTTCTTGGAAAGAAGCATTTTCAGCATAGCTAAAGCAATAAAAACATTTTATTAATCTTTTAAAATTAGAAAATGTCCCCTTTTCCCCTCCTACCTCCTTACCCAAAAGAAAAAAAAAGAATTACAAAACAAAACAAACAAACAAAAAAACTTTGCAGTCAGTATTCATAGTCAAACAAAAGTTATCTTATTGGCTTTGTCCAAAAATCTATATATCTCAATCTATTTTTATCATGAAACTTCTGGAATCATGTCTGGTTACTCCATCAGAGTTGCTAAGACATTCAAAATTGTTTTGCAGTGATGTTACTGTGTAAATTGTTATCTTTGTCCTCTATATTCATTAATTCAAGTCTTTCCAGGTTTCTCTGAAACTATCATTTGTAAAGTTGTGTTGTGTTTTTTAAAAAAACCTATTAAGTCTGTAAATAGTTTTGTATAATAGTTGCGTTATGCAGTGACTTCTAGTAGAAAAAATACATTTCTACAAAGATACATCACTGCAAAGAATGATATGGATAAGCCAGTTTACCTCCACGGGCTTCAGATGAGAGAATTTTTAAAGACCCTTTTAAAGACCTCTATGATAGTTTGTTGCCATGAGTGCTTCTCATATAGAACTGGCCATACTAGGACGGACTCTGTGTGAAAAATACTATCTCCTTTTATTTGTCATTTGAAAACTAGGGTATTAACCTACAGAGCATGCCTGTTTACTCCTAATACTCCACTAGAAGTAGAATATCTCTGTTCTTCAGAAACCTTCCTGATAGTACATATTTTTATCTTCTCAGCCTTCATTCTTCTAGAATCAAAGAATCCTGGTATTTCATCTTTTCTCATAAATGTGTCTTCCATGCTTTCAGTCATTTTAGAGAGAGAGAGGTCAGGAAATGATTCATGAAAAGGGAAACCAGAGGAGGTGAGGTTGAGTCCTGCCTCTGACACTTACAACTAGATAATTTAAGTGAGAATATATTATGGAGCCTGCCTGAACCTAAATGGCTAATACCTACTCCAGAGAGTTCAAGGAAAGATTTTATATAAAATAAAGAGCTAAATAAATAAGGCCAATCATAAGCTACCATTTATCTGAACATTTTCTTTATCCAGAATATACTCCTTGGTGCCCATCAACAAAAATTATGCCCATTGGTGCATGTGCAGAAGGGCCAAGTTAGAACCACAGCAGAGCAATCTTTGCTGCCTACAAATCCCCCAATTCTGTCCCCTCAGAAACCAGGAAAATTTCTTGGGGCTTCAATAACTAGCTTGTTCTCTGATGATCTATCAGAGTCAGAGCCTCTAATGCTTCATTTTAGTTCCTGTGAATGATAGAAGTGAGAGGAGTACACTCTGCCTCGTAAGTGCCTGCCCCAAGGAAGACAAAGGCTTAGAGACAGGTGCCATCATTTTTAATGTAGAGGCTAAAGCCAGTCTAGTGGTAGACTCTTCTCTGAAAAATCAGACAATGACCACCATATATATGTTTTACCCTTTCTTCTCCTCCTTTCCTTAGAGATTTCAGACCAAATCAGCACTGAACCAGGCAATTAAAGGGGGGGGGGGCATTATTATTACCAAAATGAGACTTTACCTTAAGACTTAGCCTATGTAGCCGTGCAGTCCCACTCACCCCCCCACCAATCCTGTGTTTCAAAGGCACAGAAAACAACTTTCTGTGAATGTAAGTCAGTACCCACTGCTACTTAGTCATAGTGTTATTTAAGTTATTGTAACCCCCTAGAACATTCTTAAGAATTTTCAGAAGTGTCTCAGAATTCATTAGAGCAGTTTCTCCTAATTAGTGCCAAGAAATAAAGATGATCTAATACTTTCCTTCAAAATGCCAACACATTATCACACGTATTGTTGAAAGGAACATTTTCCTTACATTTGATGTCTCTTTATTAGGAAATACTGAAAAATAAGAGAGAAAAATTATTATGGTCCATGACTGCATTGATTTAGTAAATCTAATAGCAATTTCACAAAAGCCTTTTTCAAAAGCACCTACTTTGTGCAAAACATTGTGCTGGGCACTGGGACAAAGACAAAAAGGACACAATAATTACCTGCAAGGACCTTATATTCCATTTGTAAACTACCACATGTGAACATGGAAATAAATACAAGATGATTTAGAAGAGAGATAGCAGCAAAATGTCAGAGATTCTAGAAGACTTCCTAGAGGAAATGCCCAATGAACCTAAAAGAAGACAAAGGTAGAAGCTAGATTGTAGAAGACCTTACCTATCAAGGTGAAAACTTTGTACATTATCCTAAAGATAATAAGGAGCCACTTGTGATTTTTAAGTTCAGGAGTGATATAGTCAGATCTTTTTGCACCTTAGAAAAAGGACTTGGTTTGGTGTCTGAAAGATGAACTGAAGAAGGCAGAAAATGGAAACAGGGAGATCAGTTAGGAGACTTTTACAAGAGTACAAGCAAGGGAAGGTAAATAAGGTGGACGGCTATATAATAGTACTTTCAAGAGAAATAGAATAGACAGGGGATCAGAATGTTAGGATGTAGGGAAAGGAAGGTTAAATTGCTTTTTCAAAATATAGCATTTGAAATACCATAGGAATATCAAAGTAAAGTTATCTTTGAATTGATGCTTGTGTAGGACTGTTACTTGGAAGGGAGTTTGGGGCTGGATAGATAAATTGAGGAGCATTTCCTTAAAGACGATAGAACTAGCTGAAATCACTAAAAGAAAAAGTGCTGAAAGAGAAAACTTGGCCTTAAGAGAGCCATACTTTAAGTCTGAGAGATGATTGAGAAGCCAGATCAAGTGCAAATGAGAGTTGAAATAGGTAAAACCATGGAAAACATGGAAGCCGGGGAAGAAGGAAGTATGTAGAAGTACATGATGGCAAAATGTCTCAAAGTTGTAGAATAGACAAGGAGGATCAAACCTGGCAAAAGGACATTTGGTGGTTAATCAGTATCTTTGAGAGAAGAGTTGCATTAGAATAGATAGAGGAAAATTGAAATTGAAACGAGTTGACAGCATTCAAAAAGAACACTGGGGCCAAGATGGCAGAGAAGAAACAGGGGCCCATCTAATCTCTACTAAATCACCCTCCCCAAAACTATAATGAAATCCTTATGAACAAATTCTGGAGCAGCATAACCCACAAAATGATGGGATAAAGTAATTTTTCATTCCAAAACAACTTAGAAGTCTGACAAATGGAATTTAGTGTACTGGGGTGAAGGTGGAGCACAAAGCAACAATCTAGGGGAGGCCCCTCCAAGGCAATAGACTCTGGGTGCAGCTGAAGTAGTGGTAAAGGCTTCTAGAGCTCTCAGCCACAGATGGCAAGAGGGGTTGGATAAATGCTCAGAAGGAGATTGTAGGGGTCCCTTTGCTGGCTCTGAGTGCAACTCTTATTGCATTCCCCATATGCAGTTCCAGATAGTAGTTCTGAAGTGAGGTTTCAGGGTGAAAGAGGAGCACTAGCAAATACCAGTTCTTGCAGCCACATGGGAACTGGAAACCTTGGTCACATTTCCAAAGGGGAAAAATAGTGCTTGAGGTTAATCACAGCACAGGATAAGAAAATATTAAACATGCCTCTTCTTTCATCATGCCATCTTGGAAGTCCATTACATTAGATTGTTCCACAGTGTTTTACTTTCTGTGTACAGTGTTCTCCTGGTTCTGTTCATTTATTCTGCATCAGTTCATTAAGGTTCTCCCAGTTCATATACAAATCCTCCAGATCATTAATCCTTACAACATTCCATCACCATCAGATACTACAATTTGTTCAGCCATTCCTTAATCGATGGACACCCCCTCATTTTCCAATTTTTTGCCACCACAAAGAATGCTGCTATGAATATTTTTGTACAAGTATTTTTCCTTATTATCTCTTTGGGGGTATAAACCTAGTAGTGGTATTGCTGGATCAAAGTATATGCATTCTTTTAAAGATCTTTGGTTATAATTCCATATTGCCTTCCAGTATGGCCAGATTAATTCACAACTCCACCACTAATGTATTAGTGTCCTGATTTTGCCACAACCCTTCCAGCATTTATTATTTTCCTTCACTGTCATTTTGGCCAATCTGCTAGGTGTGAGGTAGTACCTCAACATTGTTTTAATTTGCATTTTTCTAATTATGAGGGATTTTAGAATACTTTTTCATGTATTTATTGATAGTTTTGATTTCTTTATCTAAAAACTGCCTATTCATGTCCCTGGGCCATTTGTCAGTTGGGGAATGACTTGGTATTTTTTGTGCATTTGACTTAGCTCCTTATAAATTTCAGAAATGAGAACTTTGTCAGAGGTTTTGGTTATAACCCCCCCCCCAATTTGTTGCTTCCCTTCTAAATTTGATTGTATTGGTTTTATTTGTACAGAAATTTTTAAATTTAATATAATCAAAGTTATTTATGTTACATTTTGTAGTGTTCTCTATCTCCTGCTTGGTCTTAAATTCCTCCCTTTCCCATAGATCTTATAGGCATACTATTCTATGTTCACTTAATTTTTTTTATATTTTCCCTCTTTATATTTACATCATTTACTTACTCTGAATTAATCTTGGTATAGGGAATAAGATATTGATCTAAACCTAATTTCTCCATTCTGTTTTCCAGTTCTCCCAGCTGTTTTTTCTCAAAATAGGGAACAGAATCCAGCTTTTAACCTTTTTTTTTTAATTAAATGAAAAGAAGAAAGATGGAAAATAAGCAAACAAAAAAAGAAACATTAAAGAAAGTTATTTTGGTTATAGGGAAGACCAAAACTTAGAAATTAACTTCTTAAAGGAAAACAAAGTCATTACTACTACATTCAACCTCTAAGAAAAAATATAAATTGATATTAAGCACAAAAAAGAATGGAGGAGCTCAAAAAAAGGAATTTAAAAATCAAATACCCATCAGCTGGAGAATAGCTGAGTAAATTATAGTATATGATTATAATGGAATACTATTGTGCTATAAGAAATGACAAATAAGAGGAATTCAGAAAAAAACTTGGAAAGACTTAATATGAACTGAAACAGAGTGAAATAAACAGAACCAGAACACTGTACATGATGACTGTAATATTTTACCAGGAACAGCTGTGAGTAACTTAGCTATTCCCAGCAACACAATAAACCAACTATCCTGAAGTACTCATGATAAAAAATGCCATCTGCTTCCAGAGAAAAAGAACTGTAAGCATCTGAATCCAGGACAAAGCAAACTTTTTCTACTTTCTTAATTTTTAAGTTCGAGTTTCCTTCCACAAAAGGATTAATAAGGAAAATGTTTTACATGATTGCACATATAGTCTAAGAGATTGCTTACCATCTTGTGTGGGGAGAGTTTGGGGGTTGGTGAGGGGCAAGAATTTGAGACTTAATATTCTTTGAAAAATGTAGGAAACTTTTTTCCATATAATTGGGGAAATATAAAATTTAAAACAGTAGTTGAGAAGGGAATGAATATTACTTCATAAGAGTTTGTTGGTGAAGAAGAGGTACCTTAGGGTGAGAATTTTCAAAGTAGTGTGAGGATGAGTGAAGAGAAAAAGAAATATTGAGATTCCATACTGTCTCTCATCTGAAAATTTGAGATATAATCCAGACTTTTTGAGTTTTCTTGATCAGTTTCTCCCCAGGTGGATTGGAATAAGAGTTCCTGTTTACAATCCATCCAATCAACATTTAAGTGTATACTTTGTGCCAGAAACTGTGCTAAGTGCTGAGGATATAATTTCATTTATTTATTTATTTATTTCCATATTGTTCATTGTAAGCAATCTTATAAAGCCAAAAGAACAAAACATAAAATCAAATAAATAATTGAAAAATCATATGCTTTCATCTGCATTCTGACTCTTACAGCAATGCTTTCTTTGAAGGTGGAGAGCATTCTTTGACATAAGTCCCTCAGAATTGTCCTAAATTATTGTATAGTTGAGAGTTGCTAAGTCTATCACAGTTGATGAGGATACAATTCATAAAAAGAGAATTCTTGCCCTCAAGAAGTTAACAATCAAATTTAAGCAGACATCACACAAAAGCAGGGGGGAAGATATGGGAGTTGGAATGGGAGAGCAGAGATGTCAGGGAGCATTGAGGCAGAGCAACAACTGCAAGGTCAGTTGAGGGTCCAGTTTCTGCCCTCTATAAAGCAAGGTATTAGAGGGAATTTGGTGCTCTACCTTCCAGCCCTTCGATTAGAAGAGAGAGGAGGCTGAAGGTGACAGATAGACTCAAGGCTTGAGTTAGCAGCCTATGGTGAGATTAAAAGTGATGAGTTTTTCCTAAGAGAGGCATCTTCTTCCCTGGAGTTGGAATCTGGCAGAGCAGCAGATGCAAAGAGGAAAAGTTTATTTGGTATCAAAGATGAAATCTAGTCAGATCTAGATTTTTCTCTTCTCTTCCAAAAACATGACAAGAAAATGAATTTATAGCAATGTGTTTGCTTTCTGCTATTTAAAAAAAATACAATGTGTAACAATGATTGCATATCACTCAAGGAAATATATGCATGTATATGTTCGTCCATTCAGTATTCTGTGTAGTGGAGGCATACAAAAGATTAATAAGAGAGCCTTTTTAAAAATTTAAAATATATTTCCATGGTTACATGATTCACGATTCCCCCCACCCTCTGCTCTATCCTCCCCCTCCTGAATCTGATAAGCAGTTCCACTGGCTTATACATGCATCATTGTTCAGAACCTATTTCTGTGTTGTTCATATCTGCAGAAGTGTGATCCTTTAACACCAAAACTCCAATCCTAACCCTATGACACTACATGATCAATCACGTATTTTTCTAATGCGTGTCCATTTCCACAGTTCTTCTCTGGATGTGGACAGCAATGTTGCTCACAAGTTCCTCTGAATTGTCCTGAATCATTGCATTACTGCTAGTAGAGAAATCTATTATGTTCGATTGTGCCACAGTGTATCAGTCTCTGTGTACAATGTTCTCCTGGTTCTGCTCCTTTCACTCTGCATCAATTCTTAGAGGTCGCTCCAGTTCACATGGAATTCCTCCAGTTCATTATTCTTTTCAGCACAATAGTATTCCTTCACCAATAGATACCACAATTTGTTTAACCATTCCCCAATCAATGGACACCCCCTCTTTTTCCAATTTTTTGCTACCACAAAGAGTGTGGC
The DNA here is from genome assembly GCF_027887165.1 of Monodelphis domestica. Taxonomy (NCBI): domain Eukaryota; kingdom Metazoa; phylum Chordata; class Mammalia; order Didelphimorphia; family Didelphidae; genus Monodelphis; species Monodelphis domestica. Next base: position 220,532,339 of record NC_077232.1, on the reverse strand, counting down.
TATAAACATTTTTGTACAAGATTTTTTTTCCCCTTACCTTATTATCTCTTTGGAGTAGAAACCCAGCAGAGTTATGACATATGGATATATGGATACATATATATGGATAGCATTCTTTTAAAAGCCAAAAGAGAGCCTTCTTTAAGAGTTGCTTGAATAAATTTGTTAAAGAGGAAGGAAAGCAATAAAAAAAATGATGGGAATGGGAAACAAGGTGAGCATTTTAAAATAATTTAGGACATTTAGAAATTGCATCCTAATTAAGTTGGGAAAGCAGATAATGAAAAGCACATGAGAGAGGAACACCCTGCAAGGGCTTAAAAACTTGCAATGAATCTGGACCATGCCAGAAAACAAAGAGATGTCTCACAATGAAAAACATAAAAATGTACATGGGATTTAAAATCCATTCATGGTAGCTGCTAAATCTAGAAAATTCTAACATTAAGTCACTTTGAAAGAAATCACATATAAATCTGTAGAAATAGCCATTTAATGTCCTCTGCTTGTTCGATTTAAAGTTTTTGTCTTACACTGCAGCAGTTATCAAAGTTGTACTTAAAAAACACTTAAGATATTAAATAAAAATCTTTCATAAACACTGTGAAAGGGAAGACCAAAAAAATATGACTGAGCTATAGACATTATTTAAGCAAGGAAATGAAATGGTGGCATCAGAATGTCTTGAGACAATCATTTAAGGAATCAGTAGTCCTTATTATCAGCATGCCATATGCATTAACAGGTAAGAACCTAGAAAATAACCCTTCATCACACCAGTGCCACTGAAAGTCTGGCACTTTCAAAATTAATTGCTATACAAATGTGACAAGTATAGATATGAAAAATAAATGATCAAATAATAAAATTAGTGGTTTTTATTTTTGTCTTAGTTTATTTAGTATCTTATCCCATCAAAATTATATTATTTCAGTATTAATTATCTTACTTATTCAATAGCATAAAGTAATGTTTTTTTTTTATTTTTTAACCTTCCTGGAGATAAAAGTAGTCATCTCCAGTTTTTTGAAAATTATGGTAGAAAAAAATTTGTACTCTCTTCTCTTCATCCTTTAATCCTTCAGAAGAGTTAAAAACTAACAAGCAAACAAAAAACTCTCAGCTCAAAAAATTATTAGTTACATATCTCAGTGGTGGTGCATCTGTTAGCAATGAATATCTTCATGTGGTCTGTTGAAAAGCACTAGTGGGCTTAGTATCATATTTTCCATTTTGGAATTGACAAAGCCTTTCAGACTCTGGGTCTTTGAAGCTGTGCTAATTTACGTATTAGCTAATGTGATTTAGGGTGACAGTAAGTAGGCATTAATTTGCATTGCTAGGATTAGAAATTTAGATTGTTTACTTCCTCTAGTATTTCTACTGTTTGTTTTTTTTTCAAATTCTTGAAATCCAAGTGATGTATTCCTCAGCATGGTGGCAGGCTACATGATGGAGTAAAGACTGAGGGTTTGTGATAACATGATGTCTTATAAGATACCAGTTGTTAAAAACAAAGTGCCTTCATTATTAGATCATAGAATGAACTCTTCCTCATATGTCTTAATACTGTGCTAAATTCTATACTGTATACAAAAAATCTAAAACATGATTATCCATAGGAAGAAAAATGGAAAATTGAAGAATAAGATTTATATATAGTTATATTTTAAAACTTATCAAGATAAGTGATAAAGAGTTATAGTCAAGAACTGATTGTTATGGCAGGAAACTTTGATCATTTCAAATTTAAAAAGGAAAAGAGTTTAAGGATGGAAAGCCTGAAGGTAAGGTAACGTTCTTAAGAAAAGAGAATAGTTTCTCATTTTAAATAAAAAATTCCTCTCCTTCTACTTTATTTATTTAGTTTTCTCTCCTCATCAGTTCTCTCCCTCCCCCCTTGGCTGATCTGTTCTTAATTTAAAGAAACTTGAAAATTAAATTGTTTAACATACTTGTGTATGAATGAGCCTACCACATAGTAAGTACTTACTACATGTTTAAATGAACAAAAGATTTTAGATCAAAGAATTTAGGAAAAGGGAACTCAAAAAATGGAGTCCAAAACACTATTTTAAAAAAATTTTTATGAAGTTCTCCCTTTTCAAAGAAAATGAAACTGAGACCATGACTTGCCCTGTCACAAATAGGCAATAAATACTTGAGACAGAATTAATGAGAAGAGATACAGTCTGATCACTGTGTAGATAAAGAATCTGACTCTCAAGGAGGTTAAGTCAGTTGTCTAAATTCAGTAAGGTAATGGACCTAAAAATCAGATTGTGAAAACTAAGTTTTTGGTTTTTATCCAATATCTTTTTTTTGTTTGTTTGTTTATATGTTTTGTGGTTTGGTTTGGTTTGGTTTTTTTTTTCTTTTTTTGGTAATGCATTGTTTTTGTCTTTGATAGGTTCATTACCTTATGGTTCTGTCTGCCAATTGGGCCTATGTGAAAGATGCCTGCCGAATGCAAAAGTATGAGGACATCAAATCAAAGGAGGAGCAGGAGCTTCATGATATTCACTCTACCCGCTCTAAAGAACGACTCAATGCCTACACATAAGGAAATCACCATCTCTCTCCTTTCTAACATTTGAATGCTTTCTTGTTTAACTAAAGGCCATCCAAACCATTTCTAAGCAAAACAAAAGTGCTTCTCAAAAGTAAGATAGGTGGGGTGACTAGTGAATCATCCAAGTCTTTCTTGTTAAGCACTTCTTTTCCTAATTAGTTAATTTTATGTGATTGTATTCTCTCCTACAAAGCTCCTATCCAGCCTTTCCTGAATCCTCTCCAACTAATTAGTTCTGTCAGATCAAATATACTAATATTGTCAAATATGAAGATTTGTTTGATTTTTTAATCATTTTGTATGTGTTATGCATAACACCTTTTGCATTGTTTCCTATGTTTTTGAAAAGAAAAAAATAGCTTTTTTATACTTTTTAGTTTTGATTTCAGTAACTACAGGTATACTTCAAAGGGACCATTGTTGTACAATACGTACAATATTACAGAGATGACACAATGATGACTTTCCTTGAAATCTGAAGCTCTTGCCAGATGGATCTATCGCCATCTTGACTGCAGGTCCTTGGTAATGTTTTCAACAATTAAAGGTGCAATTTCTAAATTTGTAACAGTAGGTAAAAAAAAGTGCTTCTTATCTTTGTTAACATTGTATTATTCTTGATGTTCTTAAAGGGTATTTCTCTCAAAGTTTTATTGGTGATTTTTCTTGTTTCTGTTGTGAGCATGTAGACAGTGATGCTAATAATGCATGGCCACTTGCCTTTTTCCAAGGATGTGACACCATGATTACCTTTTAAAGACAGCATATGTAGACAATTGTTCCTAGAAACAGCTTGCTGCCCAACTAAGTAATTCTTTGTGATCAGACCAATGGCTCGGCTGGATTAAAGGTGATTTAACGTGCTGAAGTTAGGATTTCATTACAATTATAAAAGTGATATATCAAAAATACATAGCACTTTTACCCCTCAGAAGTCTTTTTACCTGCTTTAAAAATTTTGACGGATTGCACCTCTATGAATGCTACTTAAAACTGTACAGGACATGTTATAAAGGCTTCCCTAAATGTAATAGCTTTGCTTGCAGTTTTCTGACATCCATCAATTTGCCTGTTGTGTGTTTAAAGTGAGGTCAGAAGCCACTATGGAACTTATTATTTGGAAATGTATAATAGATTTGGAGTTTTATTTTAAGTAAGTCAATTTCAACTGAAAGGTCAGTCATATTCTTTTCAAAGAAGTACCTGTAATCAAAAGATTGGGGGAAAAAAGCACTCAGTATTATTGGACCAAATTTGGTGTTCATTTTCACTTTTATTTTGCCTATTTCTAATGCTATAAGAATGCTGTAAAGTGTCTTTTAAATTGATGTAGCCTGACAAGACATTTTTGTCAGTGTTAAAAATCCTAGATAGTTTTGTGCACTTCTTGGACCATTGTGAAATTCTCAGTATAAGTGCATTTCTAATAAAGGTTCATGACTAAACATCTTTGTACAATAACTAATCATGCATCACCAGTGAATTTTAAAATCTTGTAGTAGGTGGGGGGAGGGGGTATTACTCTAGTTATTTGTGGCATGGTCCTGCATTTAGTAGTATTAGTTGATTGATTTGGGGTTGGTTTTGGATTTGGGTTTGGGGTATTTTTTTTTCTACACTTAGGCTGTCTTACCGGATCAACACTTTTCTGATATGTGCAGTATTACAGTTCTTCAACAACAACAAAAAGTATTATGAACCTCCTTCTGATTCTCTGTTGTAGTGTTTCAGTTCTGTGTCTTAAAGAGTTTGTGATAATTTTAAAAACTGTCTTTTAAACTCATGTAATGATGTTGATGCTTTTGGCTTTTCTCTGGTATTAGTTTGTATTTTCACAAAGAATGCTTTGTAGCAGGCATTACAATTAATCTGTTTTGTACATAAATGTGCCAACAGCTTGATGGTGGCGTTTTTGAAATGTAGAACAAAGTGCTTGCAAAATGTAATAAACACACTTGTGTACTTTGTGTATTTATTTGTTAGTCCTTGCTGTCTTTTGTTTTTGCTCTCTTCCAAGTGTGTGATTTTTTTTAGAAGAAATGGGCCCCATCTCCACTTGGCCTTCAGGACTGACTCTGAAACTCATTGCTAAGTCTGTAAATGGATCTATATTACAAAAATGCCAGGAAATAGAAGGGTTCATGTGATATATTAGGTCATGTAGACCAGATAAGCTGGATTATTCCACTTGCTGCATTTTCCTTTTGTCTCATTTCTCCAGCTTTAATTTAGCACCTTATAATTGAATAATGAAGCAAAGGGGAACAAATACAACCTTAATTCAAAAAGAAAAATGAATTATTCTTCCTCCTCAAAATTTCATTCATCCGTTCGACAGAAGGTATGACAAATTTGCCAGCACTATCAAAATAATTAGCCAATCTCCTGGAAAACACAATTTTCATTAAGTATGAGGAATAAGGATTCAGATTGTTCCTCAGTTTCCTTTCTACATGACTCAGTGGTGTACTGAAAGTTTCACATGACTAAGGACAAAAATAGTAAGTTCATAAAACATATTGTCAAAAGAGACTTTGGAACTTTTAGTTCAGCTCCATCATTTCATAGAAGAAAATGAAAACAAGTAAAAAGTAACTTGACAAATGTTAACACAACTACTAAACAGCTAAGAGGAAACCAGAACCTAGATGTTCCCAATTCAATTCTGTTGCACATCCTATTCCATTTCCATTAACTCCCTATGCCAAGAGAAGATTTGTAGGAGAGAAATGTATCTGTGTATACATGTCTCTATTACTGTATCGTAACTATGTCAAAAATAACCCAAAAAATTCAGTAATTTGAAGATAGCTAAAGGTTGATTTTTTTTGTTTATTATAATTCACTATTGAGTTTTAATGAAATTGCTATTCAGAATGAAGATTCTAAAGGACTAGATATTCAGGAAAATCAAGAGCAGGTATTTTAAGCAAGTTCTTTCAGGAGAACATAATAACTTCTGTTATCATTATTATTATTGGTTGGTGTGAGACAAAAGACTGACAACCGGAAAAGGACAGTGGCTTATCCAGGACATTTAAAGGAAAAAAGGAAGGCCTCAAGCACAAGGAGGGCAGATCAATGAGAGAAGATTAATGGAACAATCACAAATAATTACATAGAATAAGGTAAGATCAAATGGTAGTTAGCTTCATTCATCATGGATCTAATCAACATAAAAAATGCTTTCATCACTGTAGGGCTCTTATAAATTCTGAAATAATATTAATCAGGTCATCAAAATAAAATAATATTTTTTCTAAATCATTCCACACCTTTTGTAACATTAAGCATAAGTTTATAATTGACTCTATTCCTCCAATATTATATGTACTCATGAAATACCTTCCTATAAAAATATCTGATTCTTTGAATATCTATCTTCCACCAATTATACAGGAGGTAAAACCATTCTTAGTAGATCCATTTCTTTAGCAATTATCAAAGGACATTTTATAGACAAGGAATTAGGACAGAAAAAAAGGCTAAAATGACTTTTCCTAACCATAAGTCCTGGTTGAATTCTCTAGTCCACTGGATATATGTGGTGAGCCCTCTCCTACAGTTAAAAATATGAATTGTTCTTGTTTTTTTCTAGTGTAAATGGAGTGGATTTTTAAAATTTTAGCATAAGATCATCAGCAATGCTATGAGCTTACATCCTTTTAGACCAGTTAGGCTACCTATTTTAAAACTAGATGACTATAATTATTAGTTCAAGATAACAAATATGGTCACTTTTCTTGATTACCTTGAAAAAAGGCAATATATATGAAATCTAATTAATAGTCTAGCAAAGTTTCTAGATAATTTTAAATTGCAGCATGAGGTGAGTTATTGGTCCAGATGTAAACATATTTATAATGGTTTTAGATGAGTTCCATGGATAGTATTTTCATTCTCTTTTTTGCTAATAGAAATATTGCTTGCTTAGCTTTTTCAGGCCTGTTCTGCTTGTGTCTATTTTTAAAAACTACATCATGCATACAAACTCAATTGAACAGATGCTACCTATGAATAATAACCTATCTCTCCTGTTTGTATTTCTGGCTTGCAAAGCCTAAAGAGGAAGGAACCAATGGGAGGAAAAGAAATAGAAAAAGATGGTCAATTTGATCGCAAATGAGAAGTACAAGTGAGGAATGTGAATCAAATAAATTCTGGTGTAAGGAAGAGTAAGAAAAGCCATAGTAATGTTGAAAGTAATATTCTTAAATATCAATTCAAAATGCCCATTTTTTTCAACAACAAAAAGAAAACATATGATCTATACTCATAGACCTGTACAACAGAGAGGAGCTATGGGCTATTAGGTAAAACTTTTTAAATGGATTTTAATTATAAATATTTGATTAATAGTTTTAAAAATAAAAACCCTTACCTGCCATCTTAGATTCAGTACTGAGTAATTGTGCAAGGCAGAAGAGTAGTAAGAGCTATGTAAATAGGATAAAGTGAGTTGCCCAGGGTCATACACCTTGAACATGTCTGAGGCCACATTTGAACTCAGAACCTCCTCTCTCTCTCTCCAGGCCTAATTCTTTATCCACTGAGTCATCTAGATGTTTCTGTTAATATTTCTTAATATGTACTTCCAAGTAATTCACTGTAATGCACCTACACCCTCTTTTACCCCATAGTACACGTCTTTGTAACAAAAAAAAAATACAAATACAAAAAATACCAAAAAAGCAAAACAAGTAAAGCATTATGTGTGTCTGACATACTTTATTCCATATCTACAAACCAACACCTCTGGAAAAAAGTGAAACTCGTGCTGAATTAAAACCATTCCAAATAAAATACAAGAAAATAAAAATGCCTAGAATTTCATTTCCCCAATATTATACACTTCCAGTCATTAACTGTTTTAGGCTTCTGGGTCATCATTTCATACGGTGAAATTTTAAACTTTATTTTCATTATCCAACAGGCACCATGAAAAATGTGGCACAAAGGCACATGACATCCTCTGTCAATATCATATGACAGGTTTTGAGGTATTTCATCACAATGTGATTTCTTTATTCTTGCCTGCCCCTTAGCACCACCACAATAACACTCTGCCTCAAATTAAAATTCTGATCCACCTATCCTTTGGGAAGGGGTTAGCTATTTCTCAGTGACCTTGATCTTTTGTGTTTCTATGGGAAAAAAGGAACAGGACAGTTATGTCTATTGTATTATTTCCATGAGGGTTTGGGACCTTGGAGTAAATAATGCCATATGAATTTACTTCCTTTTTAAAATTTTGTATGATATAAGAATAATCTGTTTATGATCCCAAGGAAAGCTTTGAATAGGGAAAAAAACAAAGAGAAAATTATTAATAAATTTTAAGTTGCCTTGCCTGAAATTGATAACATGTAGGTGAGGCATCTTACCTATATATATGAAAATATATATATATACTAGGAAGCATTGGCATTTTGGGGCATCAAATTCTAATTAACTTATGATTCCTTCTCTTCTAGCACCAATAATAAGGAATGTTATCATGTAATGAGACTCTTATTCTAAAGTGATGGCTACCTTTAATATAATCATCCAGATTTCCAAAATTCCTATCAGCCCCAAATAATGTTTTTTCCTATCAGAAGAGACTCTGTTGGTAATAATACCATTAAGTTGTTTGTTTTGTTACTGGCATAGATTTCTGATTTGATTATTATGGAAATTTCCCCTCTCATTCAGATAGGTATCTCATCGGTAACTTACAATCTTAGAAGTTTAAATGGGACATTGAAAGGTAAACTTAAAATTGGCATTCTATAATAGGGTGAAGGGAATGATAATAAAATCAAGAAATTAAAAATGTACCAAAATGTTATAGGATTGAAAATATATTTTATTTAAATTTAATATTAACTTTATTTCAACTCCATGAAAAGTAATTGCATTACTAGCAGATTTTAGTTATGTAAAGCTTTAAATGTATGGAATTTACAAAATGTGCAGCTACACAGTCAACAAGCACTTATCTGGGGGTACAAAAAAAAAGCTCTGTTTTTTCAAGAAGCCAAATGCAAATATGGACATAAACAGACTATAAGAAGAACAAAGTATAAAATACCAAACTATGAGAAAAATAAATATGGGCATAAGAAGAATAAATAGAGAGAAGAGAGCAGGGATGGTCTTTGGGATCAGGGAAGCCTTCTTGTAGGAGGTAGTACTTGAGTTTTGTCTTAGAGTAAAAAGAGAAAATAATCCAGGTGTGGGGTCAACTAAGGCAAAGGCAAACACAAATGAGAGATGGAGTATTATGTGTGATAAAAAGTGCAAAGGCTCATTTAGTTCACAGAGTCATGAACAATTAGACTAGAAAGTTAAATGGAGACCAGGTAGTGGAGGGCTATAAAGGCTAAGCATAGAAGCTTATACTGGATCTTCAAGGAAATGAAGAAGCCACTGGAGTAGCAGAGTCAAACCTGAGCTTAAGCACAGGCACTTTAGCAGTTGAATGGATAAACTGTAGTGGCTAAAATCTTGGGACATGGAGAACACAATTAGGAGTAATAATCTTGCCAAGAGGTGATGAACTCCAGTGGTGGCTCTGTGAGAAGAGATAGAAACTGTAACATCTGGAAACTGCTGAGGGAGAGTGAGGAATCCAAGATGATTTGAGGTTATGAATCTAAAAGACTGGAGCATTGGTGGTGCCTTCAACAAAAAGTCTGGAAGAGGAATATGCTTGGGGACCAAGATAAAAGTTCTCTTTTAGACTGTGTACATTTGAGATAACTCCATGTCATCAGGTTTGGAATGTGTGATAGGCAGTGGGTGATGTGGGATAGCACACTGGGAAAAGATGGGGCTGTATAGATAGTGTCAGAAAAATGTTAATGCAGTTTTAAGCTACAAAAACGTAAAACTGCACTCATATTTTAGGGATACCCCATATACAACAGGGACTAATTTATAGAGAAATAATTAAACCCATGGTAGTTATTTAAGGAAAACAGTGGAGAGTTAGAATAGAAAAGGGTACAGTCTTGGAGAATATCTCCAATGACATACATGAAGAGCCAGATAAGGAAACAACAACAACAAAATAGCCAAGAGGAGAACCACGAGATAACAGTGTCAGGAAAAGCCTCTGATGAGGGTGTCCAGAAAAAGATAGTGTAAACTATAACTGTAAAAATGCAGCAGAGAAGTCAACAGGAACAAAAACTAAGAAAAAGCCCCTGATACTTGGTTTTTAAAGTATTCCTGGTAGACTGCTGGGTTACTTGAGCAAAAGGATGGAGAACTAGGAATTTTATCTTATCCTCATCACTTTTCAATCATCTTTTCCCAATCCCTTTCTCCCAAAATATTATGGACCAAAGATAAAGCAACTTCAGCCATTTCCTGTGGTCTAGAACATACAGAATCTAAAAGAAAGTAAACAAGTCTTCAACAAAAGAGAGTTTTAAAAAAAATCTCAACAACCCCTGAACTGACACTCATTGACTTTGAGGCTCTACAACACACCAGCCCTACGTTCCAAGCTACCAGGGTGAGACTACACTAGCAGATGCAAGAACAAGACACAGCTCCCACACTATAGTCCTTCTCCCTCTTTCCTGAACTGTAGAAAACAAATTTCTGAGCTCCAGATATTTCCTAGTAAATCTTCAGGAACAAAATACTGCTGGGTTGCAACTCCAATGCCCAGGAGAGCAGGTGCTGGGGAAGACAATCCCAGGACACCAACATGGAAGGAACACAACTCTAGGATAGGACACTGTGTGTGGAAAGGGGGACAACACTCCACTAAGTCTAAGGGAATCAAAGATGAGAGTCTAGGGTGGATAGAAAAAGAGGACGATGAAGAGATCAAGAAAAATCCTTTTTGGAAAGGGTCATGAGAATAAAAATTTTAAAACAAATGACTAGAACTTGTTTAAGAGGAAGAGTAAAGGGGGAATCTATTTGACTGAAAAGGAAAAAAAAAACGTGTCAGGGACAGAAACATATAACTAGATAAAACCAAGACAGAAAAGGTCCTAGTAAACTATTCCTCTAAAGGAAAAAGGTAACAAATGAGAAGCAGGAATCAGAAGTGAGGATAAGAAAGCCAGTGGAAACAGCCTCCTTAAAAAAAAAGATTAAAATAAAGTAAATGAAGAAACATGGTAGTTTGTATACAGAAGAGGGGAAAATCTTAACTTAAAAAACTCTAATATGAGAGATAGAAGAAAATACAATCCTGATTTTCATAAACTTAAATGTGAAAGGATTAAACAATCCAATAAAAATGTAAAAACGTGACAGATTGGATAAGAAAACAAAACTATAATTTGTTGCTTACAAGAACCAAACTTAAAAAACAAAGATGGGCATGAAAAAAAATACCTGCATTAAATCAATCCCAAAAAGCTGATCTTGCTTATCATTCAAAAAACAAAAAGGAATAAACAAAAAATATGTTACGCTGAAAGGAACTATAAACAATAATCCAATATTAGTAATACATTTGTAAGTTTCAAATACCTTGGCCACCAAGTTCACAAAGGATACCTTATCTGAGCTTCAAAAAGACATACTAACACAATAGTGAGAGGAGATTTCAATAATTCTCTATCAATTTTAGATGTCTATCAGAAAGAAAAACAAAGGGAAAATATGGAACTAAATAAAGTCTTAGAGAAATTAGAGTTAAAGACTAAATAACAACTCTTAAACAGGAGAACAAAGGAATACATATATATATATATATATTTATATTTCTCCAGGGAACATTAAAAAAATTTACCATGTACTAGGACACAGATATTGCAAATCAATGTGAAAAGAAAAGAAATAGGTGATATATTCTTTATAAGTCATGATGAATTAATTATTATTGTTTTAGGGACCACAAGCAAAAAATACAACCCCAGATGGAGAGTTAACAATGAAAACCTAAATAATGTCTGGATCAAAGAAGAAATCATAGAAACATTTGATAACCATCTAAAAGAAAATTATAATGATGAAACAACATTCCAAAATTTCTGAGGTGAATCCACAGGAGTAAAATCATGTCCTTACAAACATACTTTTAACAAAATAAAACAAAATGGATTAATTAACTGATTATTCATTTAAAAAGTTAGAAAGCCAACAAATAAGTAAAAAATAAATACAAAAGAGGAATCTGAAATCCAAATATTAGAAAAGGAGGTTGTTCTGGCTATAAAGAAACTACCAAATTACACACACAAAACCCTAGTCCTGATGGATTCAGAGAAGAGTTCTATCAATTTCTAAAGAACAGTACTCATAGTTCACAAATTATTCTCAAAAACTGTGAGAGAAAATACCCTACTAGAATCTTAGTGGAGACGGAGAAAGAAAGATTTAAGGCCAGGTCAAATAATATAACACTACACATACTACATATATTCAAGGTACCATACGATAAAAAAACCAAACAATGTAAATTTGACTACACTTCAGCAATCTCCAGTATTTAACTAAATGATACTTTAGATTTGTATCCAAGTACTTCAGTTTAACTAACATATCATGTGTTGAATTGCTTTAATATTAGCTCCAAAGAGAAACTTAAAGGTTTGACTCAAAAAAACCCTAAAGTATATAATATCACATCATATCATATTGTGTCATGTAGTCACCCTAATCTTAATACCTAAAACAAGAATATATAAAACACCAAAAGAACATTATAGGGTAATATCATTAATGAACATTGGCTCAACAATTTTGAACAAAATACTCTCAAGCCAACTACAGTGACTTATTCAAGAAATCATTCATTATGACCTAGTGGGATTTATTCTAGTAATATAAGATTGTTTTAACATTGAGAAATTAATAAACATAATTAATCATATTAAAAGTCAGATCATCTTGAACCATATGATCATCACAACTGATATAGGAAAAAGTCTTCAACAAAGTAATGTAATCATTCATGCTAAAAATCCTACCAAGTAGAGGCACTATGATTTTTCAGTATCATAAAAAGTATTTATCTAAAACCAAATGGAAACATTATACAGTTTAAAATTTAATTTAGAACATTTTAAATAAGAACAAATGGCTGACTCCATTACATCCAGAAAGAGACTTGAAGTTGGGGGGAGAGAAGTGACATCTCTCTCACCAGGGAGAAGGAAGCTAACAGTATCAAGCATGTTTAATCTCTGAGGGAACAGAAGTTAAGGTCTGGAAAGGCAATCAGTGTCAGGGAGAGTTGAAAGGGAAGACAATCCATTCTCTCTCTCTCTCTCTCTCTCTCTCTCTCTCTCTCTCTCTCTCTCTCTCTCTCTCTCTCTCTCTCTCCTTGACTCAACTCCATCTTTACCACACTCTGATCCTGACATAGCAGGGATGGAAGATTCCATTCTTTCCCTTCCCTCACACTTGTGGAGATTGGATTTAGCTATTTTCTGATTTTAACAATGAATATACTTAGTCTAACAAAATCAGGGAGAACATTAAATTACTCCACCCTACTTAGAACGTACTTTAGTAGAAGATAAAGTTGTAATCTCCTGACTGAACAATGAAGGTATTTAACTCTTACCTTATAGTGAATCTAGAACTTCAAGTTGTCTATTTTAAGATCTTAATACAAAAAGATGTTAAGTAACTATAAAGGTTAAATTAATCACAAAAAAGTTAAGTAACTCACAAAAGGTGAACTTAACAAAGAAGTATTAAATAACTCTAAAGATATAATCTAATCAAAGAAGATGAGAACTCTAAAAGAATGGGTATTTAGAGGAGGGAACACAAGGGTGAAAGGTCTATATATTGGCTCATTTCCTCCCTCTGGTACCTTTGGCAGTGGAGAGTTGGCTGATAGCAGGGTGCTGGGCTTTTTGGCATCTTAGCATGGCTACAAGCTATTGTCCGGTTCAGTGGTGAGTTTCTGGCTGAGTTTCCCTCCTTTACTTTTCCAACTTTATCCTCTTAGAAGCCTCTAATCTTCTTCAGAGACCTGGGGGTGGGGGATTTTAAACTCCCCTGGCACAGGCCAGGCAGGAGAAATCCTATATCCTCTTCCCTCCTTCTCGTTAAATTCCTTCCCTCTATATTAATTAAATTAACATAAATTTCCAGACTGACTTGGGTATTTTATTTGGGATTTCCCCTGGTGGCCAATTAAATCTAGATTTTAATCTAGATTTTTTCACAACCCTAAAATTATCTTCACATACTGCAATTGTATTACAATTATACACAATCAGGATACACTAGAACCTTTTCCATTAAATTTGGGAGTAAATAAAGGATGTCTAGTCTCCCCATTAATATTTGATATTGCTCTAGAAATGCTATCAACATCAATAAGACAAGAGGAAGAAATTAAAGGCATAAAAATAGGTAAAAGTATTCCTATTACCATATAGTTAAAGTATTCCTATTTACTGAAAATGATGATTTAATTGTAATACTTAATAAAGATACAAATTGAAACAATAGCTCTAGCAAAATTGTAGGAAACAAATAAATCCTCAAAAATCAATAGCATTTCTATATACTGAAAGCAAATCACAAGAATCAATTATGGAAAGGGAAATTTCATTCCAAATTACCATGAAACCTGATCATTGACTTACCAAAGCAAACAAAACTTTTACAGACTCAATTCAAAGTGCTTCTTAAAGACATAAGAAAAAAATTTAATAGGCAAGGAAGGATGAAGAAGTGTTTCAAAAGAATGATAATATGTCTCTTTTTGGAAATACTGAATTTAAGATATCTACTGGCAGTTTAATATGTCTGAAAGGCAGATGGATATGTGAACCTAGAGTTCAGCAGAGAGATTGAGGTAGGAAAGTTATATTTGAGAATCGTCAGCATAGAGCTGGTAATTAAATCCATGGGTGCTGATTAATTCACCTAGACAAGTAATATAGAGGGAGAAGAAAAGGGAACTCAGGACAGAAACCTGAGAGACACCTATGGTATAAGAGCTGATCTGCAGGAAGATTTAGCAAAGGTGAGTACAATCCTTGTCCTGGAGTAAAGTTTTCTTTCAATCATCATCTCCATTTGTTTCTCTGAGATTTTGTTAGAGCTATATTGTGGTAGAATGCCTTCTCGCATTCCTTATATTCATAAGGTTTCTCTCCAATGAGTTCTCTGATGTCGAGCAAATCCTAGGATCCATTTGAAAGCTTTCCCACATCAATCATATTCATAATGTTTCTTACAGTATGGATTTCCCAATGTCGAATAAGTCCTGGCTTATGTCCAAAGGCCTTTTCACTTTCATTACATTCATGTTTCTTACTGGTTTCTTAAATGTGTTCTTGTGTTCAGTGAGTCCCATCTTCAGATGGAAGGATTTCCCACATTTGTTGTATTTATAAGGTTTCTCACCAGAATGATTTGTCAGGTGTTGTAAAAAGCTTTATTTTCTGACTAAAGGACTTCTCTTGAGTTCAATACATGATTGAGGTTTTTTACCAGTATGAATTCTCTGATGTTGAGAAAGCTTTCGTTTCTGGCTAAAGATCTTTCAACAGTCAATACATTCAGATTTGTCTCCAGTACGAGTTCTCTGATGTTCAGTATGGTTTGATCACTTATAGAACACCTTGCCACATTCATTACAATGATGTACATATACAATCACCACTATGAATTATCTGATGGTCAGTAAGCCATTCTTTTAGTCTAAAGGCCTTTCCACATTTATTACATTTAAATGATTTCTCACCAGCATGAACTGACTGATGTTTAAACTGCAGTTTAATACTGAAGGTTTTCCCACATAGATTACATTTCTATGGTTTCTCACTAGTATGAATTGACTGATGTTTAGTAAAGTATATGCAGCTGTAGAAAGGCTTTGCACATTTGTTATATTTATAAGGTTTTTCACTTTATATTATATTTATAAGGTTTTTCACTTTATATGAAGTATGAATTTTCTGATTTTCAGTGAGGTTTAAGCATCTTGCAAAGGAACTTTCCACATTCATTAAATTCTTAAGATTTCTCACTAGTATAAATTGCCTGATGTTGATTAAGTTGGGCTTTTAGTCAAAATGTTTTCTCAGAGACATTACATTGATAATGTCCTGATATCTGGGAATCTCAGTCCTTGGGCAAAAGGTTCATGTTCATTAATTTCATAATGTTTCTTTCCAGGATGGATTTTCTCAGTAAGAATACATCATTTCCTTGAGGAGATCTCAAATTATTATATTCATGAATTTTTCTCTCTAGTACCTATTCCAGAACAATCAACAAAAGTTGAACTAAGGTTAAAGCATTTCCCATATTCATTATATTTGGACTTTTTCTTTGAGCACCTACTACTACATTTTTGTCTATTTCCATGCCATCTATAGTACTTTACTTGGACTCTTTTCGTCTATCTGTTGTGAGAAAAGGATTGGCCCTGGTTTGAAGCTTCTGTCATAACAAATTCATTCATGCACCATAGATTTATTGGCATGTTTCTTTTGTGTGATTTTGACTTGCAAGAATTGCTTTTCTTTCTTGGCCAGATGATTCTTTTGAATGGCACCACAGGTCCTGGATTCTCCCACTGGGAAAAAGAGACCATCCTGTTTGGGAATTTCCTGAGATGACTGTCTCACTGAAATACTTAGCTTTGTAATGGGGTCATTGGATTCTTGCTAAGTTCCCCAACTTGGACTTTTAATCCTCCCTCTAGTATCCATGGTGCTTCCCTTTGCTCCAACTGATAAATGGCATATGATTTGGAAAATGCAAGTCCCAGAGAGTCCCAGTTACTATAGTTCTCCAGCATTCTATCTCTGTAAAACTCCTTCTGAGAAGGGTCCAGGTACTGTGACAAGGAAATCACTTTAAAAGAGTGATATATATATTAATTTAAGGTCGCCAAGGAATTCAACTATGTAATTCCTAAATGAAAACTCAAGTCAGCAGTCAACCCTTTATGGAGTTTAATTACAAGCAGGATGAAGAAAGGTATTAGAGATAGAGAGAGAGAGGGAGAGAGAAAGGGGAGAGAAGGGAATAGGGCTTAAATACCCCTTCTGTTTAGGCTGGGCCAAAAGGCCCAAGCCCTTAGATAGCTGGGGCAAAGAAAGGAGATCAGTCCCTATTACTCAAGTGACCAAAATGGAGAAACAGTCTCAGGGTCCTCCACCTCCAGCTTCCTTCAGAGCAAGCTTCTCAGAGCACCTCTCCAACCACTCAGAGCCAAAACTCTCCAACCAACCACCCCCAGTCCTCAGACCCCTCTCTCTTTAAGCAAACCATCCAAGTTCCCTCCCCTCAGTTCTCACATCTACCAATCACTGTCCATGTCTTCCCTGTGCCAATGGTGGCTCTAGCTTAACCCAGGACCGCCCAGAGGTCTGTGGCTTTGCACATGTCTGTTGAAGGTCATATTCTCAAATAATTAAATTTTGATCCTTTGCTACAGCCCTTCCTAAATCCTGTTACCCAGAGTAGGGTAGAGATTGGAATAATTAAATTTTGAGCTATGCTGCAGCCCTTCCTAAATCCTGTTAGGACTGAGTAGGGTGGAGATTGTAATTTCCAAGACCTGGTTCTGTCATTCCAAGTATCTCTATTGTATCAATTCTAAAATCAATCATGGCTCAAAGAAATTCCTGTTCTATGCTTAAGCATAGGTCAAAGACCTTTCCATTGTTCAGCAAAAGGTTTCTGTCCTAAAGTAATCTTAAGAAGGGAGGAGGAGGAACCTCCCATGCCAATGGGGTTCACATTCCAATAGAGTTCCCACTATCAATAGGAAATTTTTCAAGTATGAAATTTCCCAATGGTGAAATTTCCAACATTTATAAGTCTAAGAAATTTTAAGGTTTACAGTACATATACTCCTCCTACGTGAAGTTCATCATCACCTTCTTGAAGGCCACTGCATCCTGTGGGGTCTCTGTGGTCAGCAGCTCAGGGGCCATCTTCTCCCCAATTTTACCTCCTCCTTGGCAAGGGCAGAATCATCTGAAGACAGAGCTTGAGGCATTAGTAATACTAACAAGTGGTGGGCTGGGGCAAGTGAAGTTTTACATCAGAGGAAGCACCTGAGCAGAGTCCCAGCCTGCACCTCGTGCAGCTGCTGACAGCCACTTAGGCCTGGATATCTGCTAATGGACATAAAACACCTGGGACCCACTTGGCCACTTTGCCATCACCTGGGCAGGCAAAGGTTTCTGGGAGATGTAGTTCTCAGGGCAGCTGTGCATGTCCATCAGAGAAGGATCCTGGCATAACTGCAGCCTCTGGCTGCTTCCTGGGTCTGTAGCTGTGCAGGCCTAGGTACCAAGCCGGAGACTGGGATTGGAATCCTACCTTAACTCGTAGTTAAGCCTGAGAACAGGACAGCAGGAAAGATGCCATGCCACCATGTCTCTTTGTGTCTAGTGGATAGCTCTGATCCCTCACCATTCCTGCTCCCTTCTTGGTTGAGAACCTAGGCTCAGGTTGTCCTAAAAATGCCAGAGGCCACTCTCAGGGAGCTGGCCTGTCTCCCCCAGGCTTCTTTTCCTTCCTTCTCTTCCCCCTCCTCTTGGTCCAGCATCTCCTCTTCCTCTCTCTTCTCCACAAACTGTAATGTTAAAGATTGTATTATAGAAAAATTAGAAAAGAAGCAGATCATTTACCTCTCATAGCTACGAACAAGAGAGAAGCAATTACAAAATGGAAAACAGATAATTCTGATTACTTAAAACTGAAAAGCAAGACTTCCAGTCAAGATGGTGGCCTAGAGAAAGCTAAAGTTCAGATCTCCGGAAACCCTTCCCTACCGAACTCAAACTATATGCTCCTAGGGTACCGAAATTCAAAACGAACAACAGCATAGACCCTGGGAATCCTCCTCCTGGACCTGGATCAAAAGGTACGCCCTTCCCCAAAAGCCAGAACCCTAGATCACTTGGACATAAGGGGTAGGCAGAAGGAAGGTCCCAGGACCCATCCCCCCCCACCAACCCAGAGCGCTGAGTCCAAGGCAGCAGAGGGAACATCAGAGCCTTAGGGTGAGCTATTCTGAAGACTGCTTCCTGAAAACAACCTGACTCAGACCAGGGGGCACCCAACACAGACAGCAGGGAAACAGAGAGAGATGGGGGGAGCTAGTAACCCCCTGGCTAGATCCATCCATCTGAGTCTCACAGAAGGTCCCTGCCTCAGGGCATACTCAGTTCAACCCAGGGAAAGCTAATCCTATATCAGGAGCCCTCGGAGCTCCGGGAAGCCTTGGCCCCCCCTCAGAGTACTGGCTCTTCTAAGGCACAGAAACAAACACCCCACGGAAAGGGCTAAGCCAGGCTCAGAGCGTGGAAGTAAGGCAATGGAGAAGCATTGGGAGGGAACTGAGGAGGGCAGTAACACGGAAACATCAGCAATTCCTGGCTTCCCTGGGAAGACAGAACAACAACTGCATAGAATGGACAATCTGCCTGGGGCTAAAACCTCTGAACACCAGACAGAGATAAGAAAAGCTAGTCCTCCCCACTCAGATAGAGATGGCAAGCTCCACAGAAGCACAAAAGTCCTCCCCACTCAGATAGAGATGGCAAACTCCACAGAAGCACAAAAGCCCCAAAATTCCAAGAAAAACAAGAAGAAGGGGGTGACTTTGGACACATTTTATGGAGCAAAAATACAAAATACAGAGGAGATAGAAGAGGAAACAGGAGCAAATGCTCCAAAACCTTCCAAAGGAAATGGAAACTCTCCACAAACCCATGAAGAATTTGATTCAGAAAGGATCAAAAAGATGGA
Organism: Monodelphis domestica; assembly: GCF_027887165.1. NCBI lineage: Eukaryota > Metazoa > Chordata > Mammalia > Didelphimorphia > Didelphidae > Monodelphis > Monodelphis domestica. The sequence continues at coordinate 220,513,069 of NC_077232.1, read as the reverse complement.
AGCCTTCTGGGAGGAAAAGTGGGAAATAATGCAAAAGAAATTCACACATCTACAAAACCAGTTTGACCAAAGTGAAAAGGAAAATCAGGCTTTAAAGGTCAGAATTAGGCAACTCGAAGACAATGAGCAAGAACTAATAAAGCAAAGCAAAAGATCAAGAAATTAGAAGAGAACATAAAATATCTCACTGACAAGGTCATAGGCTTGGAAAATAGAGGGAGAAGAGACAATTTAAGAATAATTGGACTACCAGAAAATCCAGAAATAAACAGCAAACTCGACATCATAATTGATGGCATTGAAAGAGTTCACAAAACACCCTCTACACTAAATCCCCAAAAGACAACTCCCAGGAATGTAATTGCCAAATTCCAAAGCTTTCAAGCAAAAGAAAAAATCTTACAAGAAGCCAGAAAAAGACAATTTAGATATAAAGGAATGCCAATCAGGGTCACACAAGACCTTGCAAGTTCCACACTGAATGACCGTAAGGCATGGAACAAGATTTTCAGAAAGGCAAGAGAGCTGTGCCTTCAACCAAGAATCAGCTACCCATCAAAACTGATTATATACTTCCAAGGGAAAGAATGGGCATTCAACAAAATAGAATATTTCCAAGTTTTTGCAAAGAAAAGACCAGAGCTCTGTGGAAAGTTTGATACCGAAAAACAAAGAGCATGGAATACCTGAAAAGGTAAATATGAAGGAAAGGGAAAAAGAGAAAAATGTTAGCATTTTCTTTTACTCAAACTGTCTTCTATAAGGACTACATTTATATCAATCTATGTATACTAACATGTGGGTAAAAAGTAATGTGTAAATAGGGGGAAAAGAAAGACCAAATAGAATAATCTTTCTCACACAAAGATTCACACGGGAAGGGGAGGGGAAGAAAACTCCTATAAAAAGGAGAGGAAGAGAGTTTTTACTTAAACCTTACTCTCAAGGAAATCAACTCTGAGAGGGAAGAACATCCAGATCCATTGGGATCTTGAATTCTATCTTACCCAACAAGGGAAGGGAGAAGGGAAAACCAAGGGGGGTAGGGGGGAGGGAACACAAAAAAGGGAGGGAAGAAGAGGGGGGAGGGGGAGGGAACAAAAAGGGAGGGACTAGAAAGGGAAACATATCAAGGGAGGGGACAAGGGGGACTGATTTAAAATAAATCAATGGACTAAAAGGTAGAGCTGAAAAAGAAAGGTTAGAATTAGGGAAGGATATCAAAATGCCAGGGAGTCCACAAGTGACAGTCATAACTTTGAACGTGAATGGGATGAACTCACCCATAAAATGTAGATGAATAGCAGAATGGATTAGAATCCAAAACCCTACCATATGTTGTCTTCAAGAAACACACATGAGGCGGGTTGACACCCACAAGGTCAGAATTAAAGGATGGAGTAAGACCTTCTGGGTCTCAACTGACAGAAAGAAGGCAGGAGTGGTAATCATGATATCTGATAAAGCCAAAGCAAAAATAGACCTGATCAAAAGGGATAGGGAAGGTAATTATATTTTGTTAAAAGGGATTTTAGACAATGAGGAAATATCATTAATCAACATGTATGCACCAAATAATATAGCGCCCAAATTTCTAATGGAGAAACTAGGAGAATTGAAGGAGGAAATAGACAGTAAAACCATATTAGTGGGAGACTTGAACCAACCATTATCAAATTTAGATAAATCAAATCAAAAAATAAATAAGAAAGAGGTAAAAGAAGTGAATGAAATCTTAGAAAAATTAGAATTAATAGACATATGGAGAAAAATAAATAGGGACAAAAAGAATACACCTTCTTTTCAGCATCACATGGCACATTCACAAAAATAGATCATATACTAGGTCACAGAAACATGGAACTCAAATGCAGAAAAGCAGAAATAATAAATGCAGCCTTTTCAGATCACAAGGCAATAAAGTATTGATCGGTAAGGGTACATGGAGAGCCAAATCAAAAATTAATTGGAAATTAAATAATATGAAAATCCAAAATCGGATAGTTAGAGAAGAAATCATAGAAACAATTAATAATTTCATTGAAGAAAATGACAACGGCGAGACATCCTTTCAAACCTTATGGGATGCAGCCAAGGCAATACTTAGAGGAAAATTGATATCCCTGAGTGCATATATTAACAAACTAGGGAGAGCAGAGATCAATCAATTGGAAATGCAAATGAAAAAACTCGAAAGTGATCATATTAAAACCTCCCAGCAGAAAACCAAACTAGAAATCCTAAAAATTAAGGGAGAAATTAATAAAATCGAAAGTGATAGAACTATTGATTTAATAAATAAGACAAGAAGCTGGTACTTTGAAAAAACAAACAAAATAGACAAACTACTGGTCAATCTAATTAAAAAAAGGAAGGAAGAAAAGCAAATTAACAGCATCAAAGATGAAAAGGGGGACAGCACCTCTGATGAAGAGGAAATTAAGGCAATCATTAAAAATTACTTTGCCCAATTATATGGCAATAAATACACCAATTTAGGTGATATGGATGAATATATACAAAAATACAAACTGCCTAGACTAAGAGAAGAATAAATAGAATTCTTAAATAATCCCATATCAGAAAATGAAATCCAACAAGCCATCAAAGAACTTCCTAAGAAAAAATCCCCAGGGTCTGACGGATTCACCAGTGAATTCTATCAAACATTCAGAGAACAGTTAATCCCAATACTATACAAACTATTTGACATAATAAGCAAAGAGGGAGTTCTACCAAACTCCTTTTATGACACAAACATGGTACTGATTCCAAAGCCAGGCAGGTCAAAAACAGAGAAAGAAAACTATAGACCAATCTCCCTAATGAAGATAGATGCAAAAATCTTAAATAGGATACTAGCAAAAAGACTCCAGCAAGTGATTAGAAGGGTCATCCACCATTAACAAGTAGGATTTATACCAGGGATGCAGGGCTGGTTCAATATTAGGAAAACCATCCACATAATTGACCACATCAACAAGCAAACCAACAAGAACCATATGATTATCTCAATAGACGCAGAAAAAGCCTTTGATAAAATACAACACCCATTCCTATTAAAAACACTAGAAAGCATAGGAATAGAAGGGTCATTCCTAAAAATAATAAACAGTATATATCTAAAACCATCAACTAATATCATCTGCAATGGGGATAAACTAGATGCATTCCCAATAAGATCAGGAGTGAAACAAGGATGCCCATTATCACCTCTACTATTTGACATTGTACTAGAAACACTAGCAGTAGCAATTAGAGAAGAAAAAGAAATTGAAGGCATTAAAATAGGCAAGGAGGAGACCAAGTTATCACTCTTTATAGATGGCATGATTGTCTACTTAAAAATCCTAGAGATTCAACCAAAAAGCTAATTGAAATAATCAACAACTTTAGCAAAGTTGCAGGATACAAAATAAACCCACATAAGTCATCAGCATTTCTATATATCTCTAACACAGCTCAGCAGCAAAGACTAGAAAGAGAAATCCCATTCAAAATCACCTTAGACAAAATAAAAATACCTAGGAATCTATCTCCGGAGACAAACACAGGAACTATATGAACACAACTACAAAACACTTTCCACACAACTAAAACTAGACTTGAGCAATTGGAAAAACATCAACTGCTCATGGATAGGACGAGTAAATATAATAAAAATGACCATCCTACCCAAACTTATTCATCTATTTAGTGCCATACACATTGAACTTCCAAAAAATTTCTTTACTGATTTAGAAAAAACCATAACAAAGTTCATTTGGAAAAGCAAAAGATCAAGGATATCCAGGGAAATAATGAAAAAAAAAACACAAATGCTGGGGGCCTTGCAGTCCCTGACCTTAAACTATATTACAAAGCAGCAGTCATCAAAACAATTTGGTACTGGCTAAGAAACAGAAAAGAGGATCAGTGGAATATACTGGGGGCAAGCGACCTCAGCAAGACAGTATACAATAAACCCAAAGATCCCAGCTTTTGGGACAAAAATCCACTATTCGATAAAAACTGCTGGGAAAATTGGAAGACAGTGTGGGAAAGATTAGGAATTGATCAACACCTCACAGTCTACACCAAGATAAATTCAAAATGGGTGAATGACTTAAACATAAAGAAGGAAACCATAAGTAAATTGGGTAAACACAGAATAGTATACATGTCAGACCTTTGGAAAGGGAAAGACGTTAAAATCAAGCAAGATATAGAAAGAATCACAAAATGTAAAATAAATAATTTTGACTACATCAAATTAAAAAGCTTTTGTACATACAAAACCAATGTAAGTAAAATCAGAAGGGAAACAACAAACTGGGAAAAAATCTTCATAGAAACCTCTGACAAAGGTTTAATTACTCAAATTTATAAAGAGCTAAATCAATTGTACAAAAAACCAAGCCATTCTCCAATTGATAAATGGGCAAGGGACATGGATAGGCAGTTTTCAGATAAAGAAATCAAAACTATTAATAAGCACATGAAAAACTGTTCTAAATCTCTTATAATCAGAGAGATGCAAATCAAAACAACTCTGAAGTATCACCTTACACCTAGCAGATTGGCTAACATGATAGCAAAGGAAAGTAATGAATGCTGGAGGGGATGTGGCAAAGTAGGGACACTAATTCATTGCTGGTGGAGTTGTGAACTGATCCAACCATTCTGGAGGGCAATTTGGAACTATGCCCAAAGGGTGATAAAAGACTGTCTGCCCTTTGATCCAGCCATAGCACTGCTGGGTCTGTACCCCAAGGAGATAATGGAGAAAAAGACTTGTACAAGAATATTCATAGCTGCGCTGTTTGTGGTGGCCAAAAATTAGAAAACGAGGGGATGCCCATCAATTGGGGAATGGCTGAACAAATTGTGGTATATATTGGTGATGGAATACTATTGTGATAAAAGGAATAATAAAGTGGAGGAGTTCCATGGAGACTGGAACAACCTCCAGGAAGTGATTCAGAGCAAAAGGAGCAGAACCAGGAGAACATTGTACACAGAGACTAATACACTGTGGTATAATCGAATGTAATGGACTTCTCCATTAGTGGCGGTGTAATGTCCCTGAACAATCTGCAGGGATCTGGGAGAAAAAACACTATTCATAAGTAGAGGATAAACTGTGGGTGTAGAAATACCGAGGAAAAGCAACTGCCTGACTATAGCGGTTGAGGGGACATGACAGAGAAGAGACTCTAAACGAACACTCTAATGCAAATATTAACAACATGGCAATGGGTTCAAATCAAGAACACATGTGATACTCAGTAGAATCCCGCATTGGCTATGGGGGGTGGGGGGGAGGAAAAGAAAATGATCTTTGTCTTTAATGAATAATGCTTGGAAATGATCAAATAAAATATTATAAAATTTAAAAAAAACTGAAAAGCTTCTTTACAGACAAAACTAACATTTAGAATAAAACAGGTAATGGTCCAATAAGGGGGGTGGAATCTTTGTATTCAATTCCTTTGAAAAGAGTTTCGTATCCAAGATATAGTCATAATTCATAGACATATGCTAGACTAATTACCACTGCCCCAATACGTAAGTGGTCAAAGGATAAAAACAGTTCTTCAAAAAATTTCTAAATATTCACAACTCCCCCACATGAAAGAGCACTTCAAATCACTAGTAATAAGAGAAATGTAAAACAAAACAACCCTGAAGTTTAATCTTTCACCTGCAAATGGGCAAAAATGACCCCCCAAATGGCAGTATTCCACACTGAAGGGACTATGGAATGACAAATACACAAATGCAAAATGCCTGCAAATACTAGATTCTGTGGTACACATTGGTTTATTGGATGCATTTAAATAAGCTTCTATTTCTAAAGTTACTAATGAAATCTTTCACTAAAGTCTTACTTACAAAACACATTATAAAATTAAAGTGGCCCTGGATTTTTGAGGTCCTGTTAGACTAGAGAGACTTAAATACAGGTCTTTCTGGACTATGAGTCTATCAATTGAGTACCAGTTTATCTAAAATTCACATGTACATCACTAAAAGATTAGCAATAAGGAATATTTTTCCCACAGAAACTTACAAGAGTTCATGATCTCTTTCTCTGAGAATAGCTATCACAAAGAGATTGTAGATCTTTTGACATATCAATATTTTTTTCTGAAAATTATTGACAGATTTTACCCAAGAACTTGGGTTATTACTTGAATTTCAGACATTATTGTCAAGATCATTAATGTCAAGAACAACAGAGGTTAAGGAGCTTACTGATCAATTTCACTTTCATCAAGCATAATAAGCTAATTGAAAATAAGCCAATTAAGAATAGTTTATGTGATGTATAAGAATGGCCTAGATGATCTAAAAACCAAGTGCAAAGAGCGTGCATATTCCTTCACAGTGTACCCCAAATACCCAATAAACTATGCTAGCTTCAGAGTATTTTTCCCAAGTGGTAGATTGAGTTAATTTTATTATCATACACTGAATGTGTTTTTGATAGAAACTATGGAATCTTGTTCCTAAAAACAAATAAACAAACAAAAAAACCAGGAGAAATTCTAATAGAAACTCATCCCAGAATCAGAATTCTAAGAGAACTCATTGTGTATCTACTCCAAATACTCATCAGCTGATAAGATGAAAGGGAAACTCATATTTAGATATAATGTTGTGCTGGAAATGGTTGAATAATTGTCCAGGTTCAGAGAATGAGTTATTGGCAGAATCAAAACTAGGATCCATGTCTTCTGATTTCTTCACCTTGTATTAAAGTAGGAAAAAGCAGTTTAGGATGGCAAACACTGGATTTACAATCAGAGAATGTTGGTTCCAATTCTTTGGTTATTTAATAATTATTGTTGCTCATCCTTTTTTTTCAAAGAAAGCTGATGCCATCACAGGTGATATCTTTATTTGCTCATGAAACACCACTTTCTCTTTCATTGTCATTGAAGTTCAATGGCAAGAAAAGTCAGGATGACTCATGAGGGCCCAGAATACAATGGAAGACCTTGGCATTTTCAGTATCTGACCAAGATCTAAGTACTCCACAATGCTTGCTATATTTGCCTTCAGGGCTATGGGAACCAATTTTTCTTATCCATAACTTAATACCTGTATAATCTTTAATAAATAACTTAACTCTTATGAACTTTAGTCTTCCTCAGGAAGGGGTTTGATGTTCTCAAGCTTCCTTCTAGTTCTCGAACACATAAACTCTTAAAGCCCTTTCTTGTCCTACAAACTAAGATTTCTTATTTTTAAAAATAATCCTTATCTTCTGTCTAAAAATCAATACTATGTACTGGTTCCAAGGCATAAGAGTGGTAAGGCAATGGAGGCTAGGTAATTTGCCCATCATCACACAGCTGGGCAGTATCTGAGACTAAATTTGAATCCAGGACTTCCTAGCTCTAAATCTGGTTCTCTATCCACTGAACCATGTGACTGCTCTCCAACCTAAGATTTCTTTAGATACAATGATCTTAATCCTGAATTATGAATTTTCCACAACAAGGACCTGCAAAACATTGGCCAAACAAAACACATATTGATGAAAATCTGCTTTGTGAAAGTTTTGACAGATAATTGTGCAGATGATAATTTTAGAAATGTGCCATTTCCCTAGCTTGTTAATAAAAAAATCTAGATATTAAATGTTCTCCTCTGCCCCCCCCAAAAAAATTAAAGAGAAATACAGCTGTTCTATGCCTTTCTATAAAGCCACTATTTGGCTGAAATTTTACTTAGTAATGATGTTCAAGGCCATCCCTCTTGAAGAAGAAGAAATGTTTTTAACTTTGAGGAAATTTGCAGTGTTCTGCTTTGGGCACATTTTTTTCATAGAGATGTTTTTTGAAACTAAACATTATGTGAAGGAATTTATAAACAATCATGAGGTTATAAGCATATGTAGAAATCTTTTTTCCTCAACAACAAAATTCCTTTGTATTTAATCCCAAACTCTGATACATCCTAAAGGCTTCAGAAGAACATAACATCTTTGGAATTCTACCCTTTGTTTATTTAGTGATCTCATGACTTCAAGTTTTGTTGGAACATTACATATAGTTGTTGGCCAAAAGTCCTGCATTTCTATGGATAAAGGGAAAAAAAATCTAAATCTCTAACTTCCACTATCCACTTGTAGTAATTAAGGTCAGGAGAAATGATAAACATTACTCTAAAATTATGAAGCACTGGGTAAGAAACTAAAGAATTTCAAGGGTCACAAGAGGTATCTTCATAACTTCATAACTGCTATTGATTAGCTGAAGAGAAAGTCTCATTTAGGATTAGACCAGATTAAAAAGATGGCAATATCTTAAACTAGATTTGAAGTTTTGACCAATCCTTAAAATAGAAATGATGGGTTGTTGGCTAGAATTAGAGTCCATGTCATGAAGATTGGTAAAGTTACACTTGTCTAAGATTATGTGATAATATCAAGATGCTTGTGAAAAGACAGAAGGAAGAGGAAGAGGAAGTAGACATCTGCCAAATCAAATATATAAAGCAATTGCTACAAGAAAAGGATAAGAATATCAGGGGAGACAACCAATGCATAATTCAAAGGAAGCCAAATCTTAGCAACTTTCTTGAATGTCGATGTGAGAAAAGAAACATCTCAAGCTGGCATAGTCCTCAAGAAAGCCCCCTTTTCCCCCTCAGGTAATGCAATATGATTGTAAACAAAAGAACACTCTAAGACCACTAGTTACGTGTCTGAGGAAAGTCTTGAACCCATATTTTTCTATCTCTAAGTAACGCCTTTTTGAGTTAGAAGCCTTGGGCTTAGATGTTAGAAGGGAAACCTTGAGAAAATAATTTACTTTCTTCGTGGGAAGTTCCACAAATTCTTCCTCTGCAAAAGTAAGAATGAGATTATATTGTCTCCAAAGTCACACAAAGTATTTTCACAGTAAGAAAAAATTAGTTGGTTTCGAGTTGTGTCTCTAACACATATTGGTTGGTTGTGTTACCCTATGCAAATTACAAGCTCTTAATACTTTAAACAACTGTCTAAAAGAAGGTTTCTTAACTGTTTTGATGATAGTCAATCGACTAGCATTTACTAAGCACCTACTATGTGCCACTCACTGTGGTGACATTGATTCTTTTGGAAGTCCAATGCTTGGTAGTCTGGTGAATCCTACATATTGTTTGTCAAAATATTTTTCGATGCATAAAATAAAATACATGAGTTTAAAAAGGAACCAATTATATAGAAATACAGTTTCCTCTATAAAACCACTGATCAGAGTTTAAAAGCCTCTCCTTTCACTAAGGCTAAAGATTCCAGAATAGAACAAGGACTGGCTTAGAAGAGAGAATTCCTGCCCTGACCATTACCATCTCAGAGTTCATTGTATTTCTTAACTTCTCTGTGTTCCAGATCACTGCAATCAGCACATTCAGCAACCGAGCCAAGGTAATGTACCCCATCTCCAGGGTAAATAGCGTGTGCCTAGAATGGCAACTGGTCTGTTCCACTACTTCCCAGGACCCCTCACTATTACAGAGTGATTACAGAATGATCAAACTAATACAACATTCAACAAGCATTGACTAAGAGTTTATTTGGTTGCAGGCACTAAGGTAGTCCCTAAAGACAGAAATAAAAATAATCAAACAACCCTTAACATCATGAAGGTTACACTATAGAGGGGAGAGGAATTGGGAAGGGGTAAACCATGTATAAATATATAAATATGAACAGAACCAATACCAAAAAATAGAAGGCAATTAGTAAAGGGCTGGACAGTTAGGGGAGAAAGGTTTAGGAAAAGTTTCATGTACAAAGTGATACTTGAGCCTTTTTGAGGGGTTCCCTGACATAGAGGGGTGGAGCATGGGGTCAGGAGATGGAAAGCAAATGTGAGGAAGAAAGAGAGGACAAAGTGACCAAGGAGAAAAGTGTGAATGAAAATAGATGTAGAGAACAGATCTCATTAAACTTTTGAGCTTATTAGTCAATTAAGATAATAAATTAATAGACCATCAAGGCTCTCATACATCCAGTAAGATGTCAACCATTTCTATAGCAAAATCATTGGGGATTCCCCCAAAAAGGACATAAAAAGGCATTCAAAAACAATCATCAAAATCAATTTTTTTTTCTTAATGAAGATCCAGCAATTTTAAGGAGAAATTGTATTGTCAAGGTGCAGTCATGATGGTAGAATGAAACCACCATTTTTTCAAGCTGTCCCAACACCCACCCCAAAAATAACAACCAAAAAAATGGGTCAAACCATATTCTGAGCAGGAAAGCCAATTAAAAGTGATAATGAGTTAGCCATTTGACCAGGTCAGGAAAGCTTAGGAAGGCAGGCAGACACACACACACACACACACACACACACACACACACACACACATACATTCAAAAAGATTTGGAAGATAAGTTAAATATGAGATGATAGATAAAAAATAAAATTAAGGGGATGAAAAATAAAGATGTATTGGGAGAAGGGGGAAAGGAAAGGTAGAATGAGGTAAATTATCTCACAAAATAGAGGCATGAAAGAGCCTCAATAATGAAGGAGATGAGGGAAGTAGAGGGTCTCTTTGAACCTTAATATCTTTGGAATAGACTCAAAGGGGGAACAACATGCACACTCATATGGGTACAGAGATCTGGCTTAGCCTAAAGCAGAGATGGTTAACCTTTTAGAGACAAAGTGCCCAAACTAGCACATATGAGCTTCCACCTTACCCCAGACAGGGGCAGGAGAAAGCCCTCCCATTGAGCTTCTGGGCAGAGGGGTGGGTAATGAGAGAAATGTCCTTATGTGTGGAGAGGGAAAAGAAAGCACCTCCCCCCCGCAGCACACTCCAGCACATGTGTCATAAGTTCACCAATATGGCCCTAAAGGAAACAAGGAAGGGAAAGTGATAATAGATAAGGTGGTGATGATGGGTTGATAGAGGGAAGAGCAAACCAGAGGAGATGGTAGCCAGAAGAGAAACGCATGAAGGAAATCATTGCTGAAAAATATTTTATAGTGAGTTTCTTTGATAAATGTTTCATTTCTGAAACATATAGAGGACTGAGTCAAATTTGTAAAAATACAAGTAATTTTCCAACTAATAAATGGACAAAAGATACAAAAGGCAATTTTCAGAGGAAGTAATAATAACTATCTACAGACATATGAAAAAAAACCAACATTGTACACTGAGATACCACCCTACATATCATGTTGGCTAATAAGACAAAAATGGAAAATGATAAATGTTAGAAGAAATGTTGGAAAAGATACAAATAAATGTACTCTTCATGGAGTTGCTTCACTGCTTCAACCACTCAGGAGAGCAACTTGGAATTATGCCCAAAGAATCATAAAATCATACGTGCCCTTTGACCCAACAATGGCACTACAGAGTCTATATCCTGTAGAGATTTTTTTTTAAGTGGGGAAAACAATTATTTGTACAAAAATATTTATAGCAGCTCTTTTTATTGTGGCAAAGAATTGGAAACTAAGTGGGTACCCAACAATTGGACAATGGCTGAACAAGTTTTGATATATGATTGTGAAAGAATACTATTATTTATAAAGAAAAATGATGAGCAGATGCTCTCCGAAGAATCTGGAAAGACTTACATGAACTGATGCAAAATAATCTGAGCAGAACCTGGAGAACACTCCACCAGTAATAGCAATATTGTATGATGATCAATTATGAAATGACTTATTTTCAACAGTGCAATGACCCAAAACAATTATGGCAGCTTTATGATGAAAAACACTAGATACCTCCAGAGAAAGAACTTAATGGAGTCTGAATGCATTTTGAAGCATAATTTTAAAAACTTTCTTTTTTTCCTTTTGTTTCTTTGTTTTTTGGTCTGTGTTTTTTTTTAACCACATGACTAATAGGGAAATATGTTCTACATTACTGGTGTGTATAACTTATGTCTAATTCTTTGTTTTTGCAAGAAGGTAATAGGGGGAAAAGGGAGACAAAAAATTGTAATTGTATTTTTTTAAAATGAATGTTAAAATTATTTTTATATGTAATAAAGGGGAAAATCATTCAAAAAAAGGAAGTAACATTGAGACAGCATGTCAAAATTTGTATGTTGTAGCCAAAGAAGTACTTAGGAGAAAATTTATATCTCTAACTATTTACATCTATTTTTGTCATTGGTATCTCCAATCTGTTACACCAGCAAAGGAGAGAAAGTGTAGATCAATAATGGAGAGCTACACCTTAGGTCATTATGACAAGCACAGATCTCTCCAGAGGCCTCCATTACACTTTTCCTGAATAGGAAGAAAACTGAAAGATATCAAGTGCTTGTGTAATTTAAAACAGGCCTATTATGCAAAGGCATACATGCGAATGTAGAGCAAACTGGTCTGGTACCAAAAAGCTCAAAGTTTAGACAACCAGAGGCTATACGTATAATTTCCAACAAAAGAGAAGCAGGAGTGGGACTGATCCAGGAAGGAGCAGAGGTGATGGCCAGGCAGATACAAGGGGGAATAGACATCTTAGGTACCATAATTTTAGGGATGCTATAACACTTTCCTGAGCATGATATAAAGCAGGAACTAATCAGGTTCCCATACTTGAGAATAGAGTTTGGTAGATGAGCAGCCAGGAAAGATGTTTTGTCAAGGTTAAATGTAACAGTGAACAGGATGAGAATAACTCTAAGATAGAAAGGCTGGGATCAGAGATACCAAGTCTGCCACTAGACATATTTACACAAAGCACAAGGACTTTGGTTAGCAATCCTAGACTAATTTTGAAAGCTAGAATGGAATGAACCAGTGGCTATTATTTTCAAAGATAATCAGTTGTTCAAATTACAGTGGGTCCTAAAGACAGTCAGTTTCTCCAAAACATTCTGAACCCCAGGGAAATATAGTTAATCTTACACATATCCATCACCCACATAGTGGGGCAACCGAAGTCTATCAAGATGACTTTATATTTAGAAAATCTTTATCATATTTCTTGCCTTCTCAGTGGGTAGAGGGAGGGAATTTGAAACTGAAAATTATTTTTTCAATTAAATTTTTTAAACTAGTACCTTCTGTCTTAGAATCAATACTGTGTATTGGGTCCAAGGCAGAAGAGCAGTAAGGGTTAGGCAATGGGGGAAAGGGACTTAACCAGGGTCACACAACTAGGAAGTGTCTGAGGTCAGATTTGAACCTAAGACCTCCTGTCTCTAGGCCTGGCTCTCAATCAACTGAGCCACCCACCTGCCCCCTAAATATTTTTAAAGGACCTTTCCAATCTTCTTACACCTTATACCTAAATCCCCTACACCCAACAACTCTCCAGTGCAATTGGCCTCCTTGTCATTTCTAAAAAAAAAAAATGCATTTTATCTTCTGATACCAAGCATTTGCACTGACTTTTTTGCTGACCTGTGAAATTATCTCCATCTTTATTTCTACCTATTGGCTCCCCTGGTTACTTTCAAATCACAGCTAAAAATCAGACCTACTAGAGGAAATCTTTCCTCATATCTCTTAATTCTACTTTCTTCCCTCTGTTCATTATTTCAAATTAATCTGAATTTGCTTTTTTGCACATAGTTGTTTGCATTTTGTCTCCGCCATTAGACACTGAATTCTTTAAATGCAGGAACTATTTTTTTAGGGGGCAGCTAATAGTGCATTGCTTAAGAGCTCAGGGCTTAAAGTAAGACAAACTTGAATTCCACTCCAGACATTTACAAGCTAAGTGACACTAGGAAAGTCATTTAACTTCTTTCTATAGTTTTTTTACCTAGTTTCCTCAACTATAAAGTGAGGACAATAATACCCCCTACCTTATGAACTGTTAAGATCTAATGATAAACTATTTTAAGGCATTCAACACCTTGCCAAGAACATGGTATGACTTTTCTTACTTTGTATCCCTAGCATTATGCATTAATACCTCACATGAAGCCACCACTTAAATTAAAAATTAAATGTGTATTAATTAACTGACAATATCACACAGAGGGAAGTGGAGATGTTCATATGTGTCCTCAACAGCCTCAACAGATAACAAAGCAACTTTGAAGAAGAAAAGGAGTAAAAGATTCCGGTATAGAAATATATGATCAAAAAAGAAGACAGGATGGTCACAGTACATGGGATAGATAAGTGGTAGATATACAAGGGACCACCAGTGCCATAATCAAATTATCAAGAGAAAATTAGAATCACAGAACTATATATTTAGCCCTAAAGGAGATCTTAGAAGCCATCTAAGCCAACTCTTTGATTGTAAAGGCAATAAAGCAAAGCATCAAAACATTATATCTTTCTTTATATCTTTTCAAACAGTTAACGGTAGACAGCATTTGAATTGAGAATAAGGAGTGAGAGTGAGATGGAGAGGAGGCAGAAACAAGATGGCAGCTTAGAGGCAGTGAAAATTCAGACCTCTGAAGGTCATTCCATACTGATGAATAACTAAATGCTCCTAGGGGACTTAAAACCAGACCTAACAACAGGACAGAGCCAAGGAACCCTCCTGCTGGACTCAACTTAAAAGGTATGCCTCCCCAAGAGCCTGAATTTGAGAGCACTTTGGGTTTAAGAAGAAGGAAGAAGGAAGGTCCCAGGACCCCTCACCTACTCAGAGTGCTAAGCCACCAGCAGTGGCTATAACCTATGGACAGGCAAGGGTGCTGGTCTAGAGGGAGTAGCTTGTGGGCAAAGCTTTGCCAGGCTCAGAGCATTGAACAGAGGTGGTGGGGAAGCAGTTAGAGAAGAAGCCCAAAAAGGGCAGTCTAGTTGCAACAGGAGAGACATTCCATATTGCCCCCTCCCCCTTCCGAGATTTTTACCTCAGGACACATCCAACTCTGCAAGGTCAACTCAGCTGGGCTTGATCTCATCTAGCTCTCAGAGGACCAGAAAGCTCAAGCTCCACAGACAGCTCTGAGAACTTTACTGAGTAAGCTCCAAGGGTGAAGGCTGACAGAAAAGTCCAAAACCAGACTGGAACAACCTCCAGGAAGTGATGCAAAGCGAAAGGAGCAGAACCAGGAAAATATTGTACACAGAGACTGATACACTGTGGTACAATCGAAGGTATTGGACTTCTCCATTGGTGTCAATGCAGTGTCCCTGAACAATCTTCAGGGATCTAAAAAACACTATCCACAAGCAGAGGATAAACTGTGGGAGTAAAAATGCTGATGAAAAGCAACTCCTTGACTGTAGGGTTGGAGGGGATATGACTGAGGAGAGACTCTAAATGAACACTCTAATGCAGATACCAACAACAAGGAAATGGGTTCGAATCAAGAACACATGTGATACCCCATGAAATCACACTTCGGCTATGGGAGAGGTGGTGGGAGTGGGGGGAGGGAATAAAAGAAAATGATCTTTGTTTCCAATGAATAATGTTTGGAAATGACAAAAAAAATAATGTTTAAAAAAAAAAAGAAAAGTCCGAAACCAGAGATCCAAGAGAAAATGAGAGGAGCAAGAGCTCAGGCAACTACAGGGAGCAAAGAAGGGATAAATATGAGCAAATAGCAGGAAAAAAAAGAAATTACAATCAAATCCTTCTCTCCAGGAAATGAACAAGGAGCAAATGCAATAGAGGAGGATCACAGAACATGAAGCAAAAACACAGAAACTCCAGCAAATTGGACACAGGCTTTAGAAGAACTCAAAATACAATTAAAAACATAATTAAGAGAGGCTGAAGACAACTGGGAAAAGAATTGAAAAAGCAAGATAAGTCATCTGGAAACAGAAAACTGTGTCTTGAAAGCCAAAATTAATCAGTTTGAAAATGAGTCAAAGGAGTTGAAAGATGAGGCAAAAAAGATGAAAGATGACCTCCAAAGAAAATCAGACCAGAAGAAAAAGGATGACCAACACACCAGGGATGAAACCCAGTCTTTAAAAACCAGAATACAACAATTCAAAACAAACAACTTCACAAGGCAGCAGGATACTATAAAACAAAATCAAAAGAATGAAAAAAATGATGAAAATATGAAGAAACTCATTCACAAAACAGAAGATTTAAAAATCATTCCAGGAGAGACTTCAGAATCATTAGTCTGCCAGAAGAGCATGACAAAAGAAAAAGCATGGACAGCATATAACAGGAAATTATCCAAGAAAACTGCTCCAATATTCTAGAACAAGAGGGAAAAGTGGAGATTAAAAGAATCCACAGTTCACCTCCTGTACTTAATACCCAACTGACAGCACCCAGGAATATTATAGCCAAATTCAAGAACTATTAGACCAAGGAAAAAATATTACAAGCTACTAAGAAGAAGTCATTCAGATACCATGGAACTACAGTTGAGGATAACACAGAATCTGACTGCATCTACACTGAAGGACCAAAAGGCATGGAATATGATATTCCAGAAAGCAAGGGAACTAGGTCTACAACCAAGAATCAACTACCCAGCAAAACTGTCTATATTCTTACAGCGGAAAGTCTGGTCATTCAACAAAATAGAATAATTCCAAGCATTTGTAAAGAAAAGACCAGACTTGAACAGAAAATTTGATGCCCAAACACAGAACACAAGAGAATCATCAAAAGGTAATTAAGAAAGAGGGGAAAAAAGAAAAACAAAACAAAACAAAAAAACTTTTTTTAAGAGACCCAATAAGTTAAAATGATATGTATCCCGATAAAAAGAGAAGACATTGATAACTCTTAAAAATTTTTATTATCACCTGGGTAGCTAGAAGAATTATACTTAGAGGGAACAGTGACAAACTGTATGGGATGAAATGCCAAGACATAAATATGCATATAGATATATTTATTCATAAATATATCTATGTACATATATATACAATTAGAATTTTAAAAAAGAGGTTAATACTAACATGAATGGGGAAAAAAACAAAATGGGGTAAATTTATATGTCACAAAGAAGCGCATGGTGGGAGTGGGCAAGAACATCAATACACTGGAAAGGTAAAGAGGTTGGAGATAGGAAATACTCAACTCTTAATTTCATTGAAATTAACTCAAAGAGGGAAGAACAATCAAATACATTGGGACAGAGAATTGATTTGCCCCGTATAGGTGAGTAGAAGGATAAAAAATGGACTGGTGGGGAGGGAAGCAATACAAGGGAGGGAGAGGGTGGGAGTGTGTAGTTTAAAAAGATTGTAAAGAAAATAAGAGGAGAATAAGAAGGGAGGGGTGGTAGAAAGGGAAATAAAATAAGGGTAAAATAAAAAAAATTAGGGGATCCATTCAAAACAAAATACTGGTGTAAAAGGAAATAGTGAAAGAAGAAAAGGCAGGACTAGCATTACAAATCAAAATGCTGGGAAATACACAGCTGGTAATGATAACTCTGAATGTGAATGGAATGAACTCACCCATAAAATGCAAGTGAATATCAGAGTGGATTAGAAACCAAAGCCCTACCATATGCTGTCTACAAGAAACACACAGAAGGAAGGTAGACACACACAGGGTAAAAGTAAGAGGATGGAGCTAAATCTATTGATTATCAACTGATAAAAAGAAGGCAGGAGTCATAATCATGATATCTGACAGAGAAAAAGTAAAAATAGATGTAGTCAAGAGAGATAGGGAAAGTAATTATATCCTAATAAAAGGCAGTATAGACAATGAGGAAATATCAGTACTCCACATGTATGCACCAAATTGCATAGCATTCAAATTTCTAAAGGAGAAACTAAGGGAGTTCAAGGTTGAAATAGACAGAAAAACTATACTAGTGGGAGACCTGAACCTTCCTCTATCAAAACTAGATAAATCAAACAAAAAAATAAATAAGAAAGAGGTAAGAGAAGTGAATGAAATCTTAGAAAAATTAGAGTTAGTAGATATGTGGAGAAAAGTAAATAGGGACAAAAAGGAATACACCTTATTTTCAGCTGCACATGGTGCATTCTCAAAGATTAACCATGTACTAGGGCATAAAAACATTGCAAACAAGTACAAAGGAGCAGAAATAATAAATGCAAGCTTCTCAGATCACAATGCAATGAAAATAATAATTAGTAAGGGTACATGGCAAGACAAACCAAAAATTAATTGGAAATTAAATATGATTCTCCAAAATCAGTTAGTTAAAGAACAAATCATATAAACAATTAATAATTTCATTGAAGAAAATGACTATGGCTTTTTTTTTCTTCAAAAGTTCAATGATGGCAAAGAACAAAACCCTACAAGGCCAAGGCTACAAGATTCATCTCTGACGTTGAAGGAAGATCACATCGAGACCTTGAAGAGGGGGCAGGAGGAAGCCCAGAACAGATTGTACCCACCGCACCCTCTTGCCTAGCTTCCTTCAGCTCCCAGGAAGAAGCTGAAGCCCTGGAATTGGCTGTGCCCTGACGCGGGGTTGGTCATGGCATCATCTCACTGTGATGTGTGTGACTACCCTTAACAAGTTCAAGGCAAGAGACACAAATGAATCAATTCCATGATTCTTAAAGAACTGGCAAATGACAAAATGGGACCAACCAGAATTCCAGAGGACTCACAATGAAACATGTTACATACTTCCAGATAGAAGAAAGAAATCTTTTCTTTTTTTTTTAATTTGGTCAATTTCCAACATTGATTCCTTGATTACAAAAATCATTTTCTATTACACCCTCCCCTCCTACCTCCCCTCCCATAGCTGACGTGCAATTTCACTAGGTATTATATGTGTCCTTGATCAGAATCCATTTCTATATTGCTGGTATTTGCACTAGGATGTTCATTTAGAGTCTACATCCCCAATCATACATCAGTATTCTAAACATCTTAATTCTAAGTAAGACATACAGGCATTAGAAACAGGGCAAGGAAGTTCAAGTATAAAGAGCAGCATGCAGGGGGAAAAAAAGAATTTTTAAGAAATCCCCAGAGACAGACCTTTAGGGGTTAAATGAAAAGCCTGGGATATAGACAAAAATAAAATGATAAAATTTTGTTGCATGAAATGTGAGGAGGGAGGAAGGGTCTCACCCTTGCTAAAGGTGCCATATATTGGCCTAGGTTTGGTTCCACTGAGGGTTTGTGAATGATGAAATCTCCTTCTAAATGCAAAACTACCTCAGAATGTGGAAGTGTGCTTATTCTACCCTCTGACTTCCATGGGTGTGAACATTTGTTTTAAAAGAGAAAATCAAAGAAAAAAAGGAAACAAGAAGTTTTAGAATCATCTAAGGAGAACGAGAATTCCTGGGATCCACTTGAAGCTCTTCCTCCTCTATATTTACTAGCTCTGGATCCCCCTCTTCCTCCACCACCTCTACCACTACCTGAGGAAAATTTATCCTCTCCACCTATTCCTGATGGATCCCTTTGTCAAGAACTTAGACAGTTA
This sequence comes from Monodelphis domestica, assembly GCF_027887165.1. NCBI lineage: Eukaryota > Metazoa > Chordata > Mammalia > Didelphimorphia > Didelphidae > Monodelphis > Monodelphis domestica. The sequence continues at coordinate 220,493,781 of NC_077232.1, read as the reverse complement.
GTAGAGAATCAGAAGAATTTGCCTCTGGGGTAGGGGGTAATAAAGCAATCCTACTTAGGGATGTCCTATTAGGACAGGGGAATAGATTTGCTAATGCTCCCCTGAGTGGTTCTAAAGTAAGGAATTTCAAGAGAGGGATGAAAAATCTCCTGGAAGACCCAATGATTGTAGAAGACCAGTCTGATGGATTTCTCATTCCCAATCTATAAACCTGGTCTGAGATGGCATCCATATTGGATCATCTTTTCTCAGAAGAGCAGGGCCATATCAGGTGAGCTGCTCTGAGCTTGAGATAATGAGCATTCTGTAGCCCAAGGTGGACCAACAAATCACAGAAATTATCTCTCCAGGGTCCTACTTGGGATCACAATAACACAGCCCATCAGGAGAATATGAGAGATCTTAGGAGAATCATTATTCAGGGCATATGCATAGCTGTGTCCTGAACTAGAACCTGAATGAGGCATCTGAAGCCAAACAAGAAAAAAATGAACCCTCTCATTGATCTTTTGAATTGATTAAAAAATTTAATGAGCAGATGCTCTGGTCTAGATGTGACTGACATTGTGGAGCAAAATTTTCTAAAGACCTATTTTTGTAAAAGTTAAAAATTAAATCTCAATAATAATATTATATTTAAGAAATTTATTAATGATCATTAGAAATCAAGGAATAAGGAAGATAGGAAATAAAGACCACATGCCCATGGCTGGTTAGCCATTTTTTTTTAGTCAAACCCACTCACCACCATCAATGTTGATTCTACATCAGAGAGAGGGAACCTCCAAAGCCCATGCCCTTTATACTCTGTCTACAGGAAGTACGTAATGACAGGAAGTCAGTGGGCTTTGGGGATATGTAGTTCTTTTTTAGGGTAACAGATTTTCAATCATACATTTTGTAACTAGTTCCTGGCCAGATATTAGTAGAAAACACTAGCAAGTGGAAGATTGGGTGAATGAGCCATTGGACAAGCTATTACAGTAAGCCCAAAAGGTATTTATGAAAGATGAGCTACAGTGAAAGGATAGACAAGTACCAGAATGATTCCCAGAAAGCAAGGATGGAACAATCCATTTGGAAGGCCTCTAGAGGCTACGTGTCTCCCTAAGACACAGGTCACCTGGAACTTAAACTCAACTTTCAGGTCTCCAATTCTACTTTTTTGGGTTGTGTGTATGTGTGTCTGTGATGATGATGATTATACTTTGGGGCTATAATCTAGTCTGGAAATTCACTTTCTACCTCAGTAGGAAACATTAACATTTTATCATTCATCTTAGGGAAGGGAAATGGAGTAGTTACATAGATTGAAGGCAACAAGTACTAACTGATTTTTGTGTTTCTCCAAAGTTCCAGTCCAAGGAGTTCCCAGTGATTACTGTCTCATACTCATCTAACCCCTTCTATCTTTCACAAAACATAGGAATGAACAAAGGTCAGAGAACTACATGGCATAGATAGCAGAAATGTGAAAGATAATACAGCTAAAGAGGACCAAAAAAGAAGGGTGAAATAAGAAATCTTTTGGAATGGAAAAGTATGAAAGAACAGATTTGGACTTCCTTAATATGAAGGAGAATATGCATAGAACTGAATGGGGAAAAGAGTGAATATTTACAAGGAATATGTGTTTCTAAGGGTTCAAATTTTATGTGAATAAAAAGATGGTGATCAGTTTATGTAATTCTGTGGAGCTAATTAACTCTGGCTGGATAAAATGATTTGGTTAACCTTTTTGCCATATTATGTTATCACATATGTTACCCTTTTAGCACAATTAGAGAACTATACTAATTCTCTGTAGTTAGCTGCATCTTCCAATAGTGTCACTAGACTGCAAAGGAAATAGCAATAGAAACATATTGCCTACTTAATTTTTTGGAAATGGGATTTTTATTCTTTACACATCTGTCTGTTTGCATTGCTTTTCAAATGGTGGGAAAGCCCTAGGATAACAATGTTCAGCAGAAAAGATCATATATACTATATAAGTTTAGTATAAGGCTAGATGGTTCGTAGAATTAGCAGATGAGATGAAAATGTATTACATAGAACACTGTGCCATGAATGAAGAATTAGAGTTCAATGTACTGGTCTCTTTTCTGACTCTGAACAATCTTATGACCAGTCATGGAGGAAATAAAATGCCAATGTTGGAACTGAAGAGTGGGTCAGCAGACAGGAGATCACAGGAAGCTGGCAATAGCAGTAGCATGAGATGGATAAGTAGGAAAAAAGATGGATCCATGGAAAAGAGCCACTTGAGATAAAACAGTTGTAGAACTGGTGGTGATAGGTATTTACTTCCCAATAGAATTTACCTATTGGCCTGAAGAGCTGCTGTTCTTTTTGTCTCACAAAGAACTGTAACAGGTGCGTAATTGTTTTTTTTTTCTGTCTATATTTATTTTATCTTTTTTCACTGTAATTTAAAATTTATTTTATTTTCTCAAAATACATAAAAAATATTTCCAACAATCTTCAAAGAACAAAATCTCAAATTCTCTTCTTATTTCTCTCCTTCTATACCCTCCCAAACCACAACCCCATTGAGATAGTAAGCAATCTCACAGATTTTGCCTGTGTAATAATGCAAAATATTTTTCCATATTAACCCTTTTGGGGAAGGAAATGTGAATTTAAAAAAATAGAAAGAAGTGAAAAAAGTTTGCTTTAGACTGGATTCAAAATCCATTAATTATTTTTCTCTGGAAGCAGATGGCATTTTTTATCATGTGTCCTTTGGGATAGTTTTAGATCTTTGTATTGCTGAGAATAATTACATTATTCATGTTTTTTTGCCATACAATATTTCTGTCACTGGATGCTCTCCTGGTTCTGCCTATTTCATTCTGCTTTAGTTTGTGTTAAATCATCCCAGGTTTTTCTGAGCTCCTCCTGCTTGTCATTTATTAAAGCACAATAATATTCTATTACAATCATATACTATAACTTAGCTATTTCCCAGTTGATGGGGATCCCCTCACTTTCCAATTTCACATGAAAAGTACTTAATGCTTTAAATATTTTTGTACAAAGAAGTTCTTCTCTCTCTTTTTTTAATCTCTGGGATTCAAACCTCATCACAGTATTTATGGGTACTGTACTGTTTTATTGTCCTTTGGTTCTTCATATTTGTGTAATGGAATTCAATTTACAGGTGCTGCAGTTGTCACAGAATTTGAAACACAGTGGTATGGATCATTACCTAGTAACTTTAGTACTCAAGGTGCAGAGTTAGTCTCATTGAAGCAAGCATGTCTTCTGGCTGATGGTAAAAGTGCAAATATTTATACAAACTCTGGATATGCTTTTTCAGATTGTCATGCTACAGGACAGATCTGGAAACAATGAGGTACTATTACTGCATCGGGAAAGCCAATTGCTCATGCAGAAATAATAACTGAGTTGTTGGATGCTATCCAGAAGCCTAAACAGCTAGTGATGATCCATTGTAAAAGTCATACTTATGGCAGAGATTCAGTCTCTAAAGGAAATCATAGAGCTGATATCACTGTGAAATTTACTGCCAGAAATGCTCCAGTGTATATCATAAATTTGTCAACTAATGAATCTGATGATCTAGAAAAAGCTTATGTAGACACGTAAATACAAAAATGTAAAGAGATGTTTAGAGCAAGGAAAGAACATGGCATATATGGGTTGCAGATAATGGAAAACCACTGTTACCAATAGACTTGTATACCTATTTGTGTCAAGTCATCCACACAAAAGGTCATTTTGGTACTCAAGCTGTAATTGACACTATAAAGAGACAATGGGTAGCACCTGGAATAAATACTGTAGCAAATAAGATCTGCACAACCTGTCCTGTTTCCCAAAAATTCAATCAAGGGGCATTCAGACAGAATGGTTTAGGTGGCTGACCTTTAGCATATTGTCCATTTGAGAGTCTGCAAATTGATTATATCAACTGGAAGATACAAATTTTGCCTGGTAATTGTTGACAGATTAACTAAATGGCTTGAAGCTTTTCCATCAAATACAAATACAGCTAGCTTTGTGGTGAAAGTATTGATTAAGGAAATGATTCCTTGATTTGGAATACCACTTACCATAGACTCTGATAAGGGAATCTCATTTCACCCAAGACATCCTGAAAAGAGTCTATGAGAATCTAGGAATAACACCCAAATATCATGTTCCTTATCACCCACAAAGTTCAGGTCAGATGGAGAGCATAAATAGGGAACTCAAGATTATGGTGGGGGAGCTTTGTGATGAAACTCATCTCAAATGGCCAGATATTCTTCCCATAGCTTTGTTTTACCTACGTACAAGACCAAGAGCAAATTTACATATATGATTATATGAAATGCTCTTGGACATGCTCCATTACAGGCAAAAACAAACTTGTAAGACAGCCTATACATCTCTCTTAGGAGGAGATTGTCAATTTGCTTCATATATGAGCTCTTTACAACAAAGACTCAAATAATTACATGATATGGGAGTATTAATTTGAACTGGTCCATTGGACTATTCTCTCCATAATTTCAAACTAGGAGATATAGTCTATGTTAAAAACTTTGCTAAGACATCAGCAATGCAAGAGAGTTGGGTAGGTCCTTACACCATTGTGTTAGTTTCTCCATCTTCAGTAAAAGTTTTGGGTAGAGATTCATGGTATCATTGTTCACATATAAAATTAGTGCATATTATAAATAATGAAAATGTACAAATTATCGAAGAATAAAATGAAGAAGAAGAGATTGTAGAAAGTTAGGATCATCAGGCAAATTGAGTCTGAAGTCAAAAGGATCAGTAAGGGGAGGATCATTCCTGAGGAAGAGGATAGAAGAGAACAATGCAGATGAAGAGAATTCAGGAAATTAATAGACATTTTTAAAAGACTGAAATCTTATAAATTTAAAGACTTTGAAAATTTGTAATGAAGAGGATCACAGGATTAATGAACAGATTGATTAAAATTGTGGGGTAATGTATTATAAAGCAAAACAACATAACATATTCACACAAATGAACATAAATATGTTCACTACTATGGAATTGTAGAAGAAGAATTATTCAAGCAAGATTAGATGAGAAAAGAAGAAAAGATCTGAAGTAGTGGTAAATATATTGCATGCAACAGTAACATAACACTAACATAACAGTAACACTGACATTATACTAGCAAAACAATATAACATAGCAAAAGTAACAACATAACAAAACACAAACATGGTTAGGTGTAATAGATGATACTTAAATGAGTGAAACAATGTATAGTTAGGGTACTAACAATGTTGTAATTAGCTATAGATTAGTTAGTTACTAACAAAAATTAACTACATAATATTTATTTTAATATAGATATTTAGGTAGACAGAATAATTTTGAAGATAGGGAATTAGGTAAGATTAAGTAGATATGATAAAATTAGATACTGAATTGCAATACAACATACATAACATCATACATTACATAACACAAAAAACATATGACATCATATATCAAACGAAATTGTAAATACATATGTAAATAGTGTTTATAATGGGATTGTAAATTAATTATATAATTGTGTAAGTATATATGTGTATATGTAACATATATATGTGTATAAATGTGAAGTGTATATATGTATATGTGTATGACAAACATGTATTGTATATATGTACTATATGTATATATGTATTTATAGGCATGTACATTATGTACATAGCTCACTTATATCTATTGTTACATGTAGTTTGAAAAGGGAGTTTAATGTCTTGGTTTAATTCCTGTGTAAAATTTATGCAATGTTGTGTTTGTAATTTTCAAAAATTTTTCTCTAAGTTTAATGTTAAGGTATTACAATAGCATTAGAATATTCTGTATTAACTAAGAGTAATATTTATGAGTTTGATATTTGCATGGAAGTTATGTTCATCTTTTGCTTTCGATGTTATTTGCTTGTTGTGCTTTTGTTTATGTTTGAAATTTGTACTTCTTCATTATTTAATTCCTTTTTCCCTTTCCATAATAAAGTCCCCAGAATAGGTTAGGATTTGTTAGATTAAGATAGTTGAGTATAGGTTGTTTATTATTTTGGGTAGATATCTTAGTGTAGGTAATCTATAGGTAATATAGTTTGTATACAAATGCCAAAATCATGTTTTCAACATGATTGAGGCTTTGTGCAAAGGGGGGACTGTTAAAATAGGAAATAAGTCTTAGGACATGAGTGATTGACAGGGCAAGGGATTAGAATTTTCCCTGGAGCTGGTGGAATAGAATTCCAGAGAAACAGTTAAGAAATTGACAATCTCTTTGGACCTGGATGAAGGAGGAGGAGGATTTTCCTGGAGCAGCTTGAGGAACCATTGTTCAAATTATAAACCTGGTAGTATCTTTGACTATGGAGAAGGCAGTCTTCATTCTTCTGCTGGACAGATAGAACAGACCACCTTCGGTTTTTTCTCTTGGGATTTTTGGGTGTTGCCCACCAAAAGAATCTGTTGTAAAACTGCTAATCCCTAAATACTTTGCCTTTAATGTACTTAGAAATAAGATAGTTTGTAGTCAAATAGCTTATAATTTAGAGGATAAAATAATTAAGATCATTCCCTTTCCCTTCTTTGCCTTTTTGCCTTCCCCTTCCTTGTTTTAATAAAAACAAAATATTTACATGTTCCTTCTATGTTTCTTCCCTAAAATTCCATTCAACCCTATTGTAATATTTCAATAGAAACCTTGTTCTCCAAAATGATTGAATAGGTGCACAATTACCCTCCTGATGTACATGTCTCAATTTTTCCATATCCTCTCCCAGTTTTGTCATTTTCCTTATATGTCATACTAGCCAGTCTGTTAGGTACAGGGAATCTCTTGGCTTTCAGTTCTTCCAAGGTAGTATGATGTGAGGAGAGATGTGTTTAATACTTTCCATGTCTGTTCTCTGGACTGGGAACAATCACGAGACCTGTTTACCATCTTGGAACTGTGGCCAGGGTCCACAGCTGCCTTGCAGCCTTGAATGCTTGTGTCTGCTAGTGCTCTTCCTCCCCACCACCCAGGATGACTCTCTGAATCTGTGTATGGACAGTGCAACAATAGTCTTGTACCCAGAATCAGTAAAGGAATCCCCATGATATGCTTCTAAGCAGCTGTTCCCCCTTTCTAGCTGTAGTATAGAGGACTGGAAGCCTGTGTTAATACTGCAGTTACACCAAGGGCATTCATGGGTCCTGCCCTGGAGTTTTGCTGTGTTCCACCTCCACCCTGGTGCACTACATCCCTTGTGCTGACCTTATAAGTTGTTTTGGGCTGAAAAATTACTCTGCCTCATCTTTGGAAGGAAGGAAGGGAGGGAGGGAGGGAGGAAGGAAGGATGGAAGGAATGAAGGAAGGAAGGAAGGAAGGAAGGAACGGAGGACAGGAGAGAGGGAGGAAGAGGAAAGAATTGAAGAAGGAAGAAAGGAAGAAAGGACAAAATTGTTTTTACATATGAGTATGAAAAAATAAAACAATACTGAAGAAAAAAGATTGTTAATTCATTAACAAAAATAAATTTTAAAAAGCAAAACAATGGAGTAACGCTAACATTACAATCTTCTCTGAAAGTGCATACACCTTTCACATCTGTAGTACCTTCCACTCAAATTCCATTTTTATTCTTCTCAAATTGAAAAAAAAGATGAAGAAAAACAAAATTTTGTAAAATATACATATTCATGCAAAACAAATTCCCTCATTGACTGTAGACAAAAAATAAATACAGCTATTTTATTATGTAACCCATATATTGAGATATCATACATAGTGTTGAATACTCATGGTCATAGCACTGATTACAGTTCTTACAGTTTTTATAGCTGTGTTTCTTTCTGTGTAATTGTGTAAATGATCCCCTATAGCAAAATAATACCCCATCAAATCATACACCTCAATTTAATGGGCCTTTCCCTCATTGATAGCATCCCTTTAGTTTCCAGTTCTTTTCTACCACAAAAAAAAAGCTACTAAAATATTTTAACATATCTAGCCTTTTGCTCTTCCTCTGATCACTTCTGATATAGGCCTAGCAGTACTATAGTTGGGTTAAATAATATGTACTATTGAGTAATGTTTTGTATATAATTCCAAATTATTTTATACAATAGTTGACCTCATCTTTCACAACTCCATCAATATCACACTAAGGTGCCTGTTTTCCCATAGCCTACTGATGATTTTATTATTTTTAAACCAGTAATAAATTGCTTTAATAATTTCTGTTTTGCAGTATAGTTTGAGATCTGGCAATGAAAGATCTCTTAATTTCCATTTCTTTTCATTATTTCTCATGAAATTATTGATCTTTATTCTTTTTATAGGAATTTTATTTTTTCTAATTCTATAAAATAATGCTTTGGTAGATTAATTGGTATGGCATTAAATAAATTAAAGTAGCACTGTGATTTTTATTATATTCATTCATAATGCAATTTTGGGGGACTCCTGTTCCCTAGACAGACAAATAAGGGTTGAAGGCAGTGAGGAAAGGGTTGATGAAATGGCTTCCCCATTAATTCCCTCACAGAGTCCCCAGATTACTTGAGAGGAGACACAATGGTCAAGGCTTACCCCTTGGTCAAGGCTTACCCCTTGAGGGCTGTGCTGGCCCTCAAAGGTGGGGGGAAGTCTTCTCCACAAGGAGAGGTATATGGGTCCCCAATCTGGATATGTGTTAATTTGAGGGCACTCACAAGCCTCCTCCTTGAGTATTCTTGAAAGCTGGCAGCAAGATGGAGTCTGCCAATGAGCTTACTCTCTAGATATAAACAAGATTAAATTCGCTATCTGACTGCTCAACGTGATTTGTTTGTGAGTTAGGGAAAAGGAGAAGCAGGTAAAACTTAGGGGGTTGTGGGTCACCCTAATTTTTGTCTAACTAGTTGCCTGAGTCAGTCGCTGTTAGTCCAGTAGTGTAACCTTAAAATTTCTTAGACTTATGAATGTTGGAGATTTCCCCATTGGGAAATATCATACTTGAAAAAATTTCCTACTGATAGTAAGAACTCTATTGGAATATGAAACTCCTTGGCATGGGAGGATCCTTCTCCTCCCTACTTAAGTCTACTTTAGGACAGAAACCTTTTGCTAAACAATGGAAAGGGCTTTGACCTATGCTTAAGCATAGAACAGGAAGTTCTTTGAGTCATGATTGATTTTAGAATTGATACAATAGAGATACTTGGAATGACAGAACCAGGTCTTGGAAACTACAATCTCCACCCTACTCAGAGTAACAGGATTTAGGAGGGGCTGCAGCAAAGATCAAGATTTAATTATTTGAGAATATGACCTTCAACAGACATGTACAAAGGGGGCAGACCTCTGGGTGGTCCTGGGTTAAGCTAGAGCCACCATTGGCAGAGGGGAGAGATAGACAGTGATTGGTAGATGGGAGAAATGAGGGGAGGGAACTTAGATTGTTTGCTTAAAGATAGAGGGGTCTGAGGACAGAGGAGGTTATGCTCTGAAGGAGGTCTGAAGGGAGGAGGTTGATGCTCTGAAGGAGGTCTGAGAGGAGAGAGGTCCTGGAGGGAGAGCTCCTCGAGAGGTCTTGAAGGAGGCTGTGGAAGGAGAACTCAGGAGGAGTCAGGAGGAGAATTCTCTGGAAACATTTCTTGGAAGGAGGCTCTCTTGAAGGTGGAGCCTGAGGTTGGCATGAGAAGCCTTACATAGAGAGATCTTGGGTGAGTGATAAAACCAACTGACTGATTTATCTCTTAGGACTGAGGTCTAGACCTTATTGGCTTGAGGCCCTTCATTCTTATTCCTTTCTTACTTTCTCTCTTTTTCTATTGATTAATCAGTGTATTATAAATTAAATTTCTCTATAAAACCCAGTTGGCTTGGGCATATTCATAAATTGGGAATATATTCCCTGGCGACCATCTTATATTTATATAAAACCAAGACACAGTAGAAAACATATTTCAGCGGTCATAATTGTTATATATATTTCCCTTGCTCCCAAACATTTTAATTATCACAGTTTATGGCTCCCACTCTCTTATCTACAACTATTTAAAGCTCAAAACTATTTTAAATCTAACAGTAGGCAGGGTAGAGGTAGAAAGGGGGAGAGAGCACTGCTCACCGAATTGAATACAGTATCTCAATAGTGTATTTTTTTCTAATTCTATAAAATAATGCCTTGGTATATTAATTGGTATAGCATTAAGTAAATTAAAGTAGCAGTGTGAATTTATTATATTAATTCATCCTACCAAAAAGTAATTTGAAATTACTTAGGTCTATTTCTCTAAATAGTGACTTATAGTTTTATTTTAAAAGTTCTTGTGTCTTTCTGGGCAGATTCCCAAGAACCATAGATTTTCTGTAGTTATTTTAAATGGCATTTTTCTTTTAATCTTTTCTTGATGTATTTTGTTAGTATATGAGACCTCTTTCCAAGAAATGTTTTCAATTTCCCCCCATATTTATGGCTTTCATTTTAATCTTGGTAATATTTGTTTTATTTGTACATAAGCTTTTCAATTTAACATTCAGAATTATTCATTTTACATCTTATGTTTTCTATATTTTATCCATAAATTCTTCTATACATAAATTTGACAGATAATATGTTCTCTGTTCTAATTTGCCGATAATATTTCCCTTTATGCCAGGTCATATATTAATTTTGATCTTGTCTTGGTAAATGGTATACTATACTGGCCTAAACATAATTTCTACCAGACTACTTTCCAATTTTCCCAACAATTTTTACCAAATACTGAATTCTTATTCCAACAACTTGGATCTTCACTTTTGTCAAATACAAGGTTACTATAATCTTTTACAACTATTTCTCTTGTGTCTGTTCTGTTCCTTTAATTTTACTTAAAGACATATACATGAATGTGCATACACATGCACACACACACACACACACATATAGTATATATAGTAAGAATGGGGGCAGGGAAAGATTTGGAACACTGAAAGGACCTCTGACAGGAGGACTGAAACAGAACCAGTGGCAATTGGAGAGCAAAGACTTCTGGGAAGGAAAAACTGACCTGAGATTGTTCTGAGGAGCCTCTGAGCTTTTGATCTAGGTCCTGGACTGAACAGGACATATTCTGGGACTGAGGACTTTGACAGAAAAGCTACCTGAGAGTATCCTTTGTCAGCATCCAGTTTCCTAGAGATCATTCCTCAGTCAGACATCTCTAAACATGCCTTAATTGAGAAGAAGATATCCCAAACCCCAAAAGAAAGCTGGCCCCCCTCCTCTTGGAGATCTGACTAAAAATTAGTTTAAACTACCAATAACTTTAGCAGAGTAACAGGATATAAAACAAACCCATTGGCATTTATACATATTATTGACAACATCCTGCAAGAACACATAATAGATAACTCATTTAAACTTAACATAAATAAAATAAAATACCTGTGAATTTGTCTACCTAAAAAAAACTTAGAAACTAAATGAACATAATTATAAAATACTTTTTTATAGAAAGTTAGATTTAAATAATTGGAGAAATATTATTTTTTCATGGGTGAACAGAGTCAATACAATTAAAATGATAATCCTACCTAAACTAATCTATTTTCCAATGCCATGCCAATAATATTACCAAAAAAATGATTTTAATGGTCTAGAAAAAATAACAAAATTCAGTTTGAAAAACAAAAGGTCAAAGATATCAAAAGGATTAATGGAAAAATATGTAAAGAAAGGAGGTCTAGAAATCAAGAGTTTGAAGTATATTAGAAAGTAGTAACTATCAAAAATATCTAGTACTGCCTAAGAAATAGAAAGGTAGATTGATGGTACAGAACCCACATTCCTAACACTTTTTTTTAAACATCTATTTATATAATCATGATTTTTTATTTATTTTGTTATTAATCAGATTAAGTTTACATTTCCTGAACATTCAAGCAATTTCCCATTCCTAGCATAAATCCAACCAGGTCATAATTGTGATATGTTGTTTTAACTTCTTTGCTAATAATATTTTACTTAAATTTTTTACATCTATGTACATTAATTGTATTTATCTATAGTTTGAGTCTTCTGTTTTGATCCTCTACAGATTTATATATAAAGACCAAATCTTTGTTATAGAAAAAAAATTGGTGTGATCTCTTATTTTGTTAGGATTTTTTTTTACCTTTCAAAGTTCATTTAGGGTTTGTTGAATTTTTCATTTTTTTAATTTTCATTTTTTAAAATTTATTGTTTTGGTTACAAAACTCTCTTTATTTCGCTCCTTCCCCTCCACCCACCCTTCCTGCTGTGCAATTTCATTGAGTATTACTTGTGTCCTTGATCAGAACCTATTTCCATGTTGGTGTTTGCATTAGGAGTTCATTTAGAGTTTACCTCCCAAGCCATATCCCTTTGGGCCTAGTTCCAAATTGCCCTCCAGAATGGTTGGATCAATTCACAACTCTACCAGCAATGCATTAATGTCCCAACATTGCCACACCCCCTCCAGGATTCATTACTTTCCTTTGCTGTCATGTTAGCCAATATGCTAGGTGTGAGGTGATACCTCAGAGTTGTTTTGATTTACATTTCTCTGATTATTAGAGATTTAGAGCACTTTTATGTGTTTATTAATAGTTTTGATTTCTTTAACTATAAATTACCTATTCATGTCCCTTGCTCATTTATCAATTGGAGAATGGCTTGATTTTTTGTACAATTGATATAGTTCCTCATAAATTTGAGTAAATAGACCTTTGTGAGGTTTCTGTCATGAATTTTGATTCCCAATTTGTTGCTTCCCTTCTAATTTTGGTTGTATTGGTTTTGTTTGTACAGAAACTTTTTAATTTGATGTAATCAAAATGATTGTGAACCTTAAAAATTCTCAGACCTTACTTCATAAGGTTGGATTGTGAACCTTAAAATTTCTCAGACTCTACTTCATAAGGTTTGGTTAAGATCATTCCCCATTTTAAAACAATGAAGGAACTTAGATCAGGAATGTGAGACCTCTACTTAGATCAGGAATGTGAAGACCTCTACTCCACCCCTACTTAAGCCTACTTTAGGGGAAAAAACTCCTTGCTGAACAATGAAAGATACTTAAACCCATGATTATAGTAAGACAAAAGTTCTTAAGCTGTGCCTATTTTTAGATATAACCCAAAAGGGTGCTAAGTACCTATAAAGGTCAGGAAACTTGTAAATTTACAAGGAGCAAAGAGGTGAGAAGCTTACTCAGAGGTTTTCTTGTGTGAACTTAATCAAAAATTTAAGCCTTCTTAGAACTGAACTAAGAATGGTCTGTCCTTTGGAAAACGTCTACTGTGATTCGTAGATGGGAGAACTTAGGGGAGGTGACATAGGAGAAAATTCCCCTTATAAGGAGAGGAAAAGATGAGTCTCAGGACAGTCAGAAGAATCTCTCTCTGGAGATGGATGGCTGGCTGAACTGATGTCTAGAATTTTGCTTGGGACAGATCTTGTGGTGAGTGAATAAAGACTGACTGATCTCTTTCTTAAGACTCTTAAGATCTTACGATGTTGGCTAAGGTCCTTCATACTTATTCCTCTCTTACTCTCTCTCACTTTCTTTAATTCCTCATTTGTATTAATTAAAATCTCTATAAAACCCAGTTGACTTGGGTATATTTAATAATTGGGAATTTTTCCCTGGCGACCATTTTATATATGATTTAAAAACAAGACACTGTCTTGAAAACATATTTTCTGAGGTCACAATTTAAGCCAACCACTCTTTTATCTACTACAGTTTATGTCTTCTACTATTTTAATTATTACATTATTGATTTTACATTTTGTGATTTTTTTCTAGCTCTTGCTTGGTTTCCAAAGTCTTTCCTTTCCCAAAGATCTGACAAGTATACTATTCTGTGTTAAACTAATTTGCTTATAGTTTCCTTCTTTATATTCAGGTCATTCACCCATTCTGAGTTTATATTGGTGTAAGGTGGGAGGTGCTGATCCAAACCTAATCTCTCCTATTCTGTCTTCAACTTTTCCCAGCAATTTTTATCAAATAGTGGATTTTGGTCCCCAAAACTGGGATCTTTGGGCTTCTCATAGACTGTCATGCTGAGGTCATTTATCCCTAGTCTATTACACTGATACTCCTTTCTGTCTCTTAGCCAGTACCAAATGGTTTTGATGACCACTGCTTTATAGTATAGTTTGAGATTTGGGACTGCAAGTCATCCTTCCTTTGCATTTTTTAAAATAATTTCTCTGGATATCCTTGATCTTTTGTTCTTCCAAATGAACTTTGTTATGATTTTTTTTTTCTAATTCAGTAAAAGAGTTCTTTGGTAGTTCAATGGGTATGACACTAAATAAGTAAATTAATTTGGGCAGGATTGTCTTTTTTATTATGTTAGCTCATCCTATTCACAAGCAGTCAATGTTTCTTCCATTGTTTAGATCTAGTTTTAATTGTGTGGAGAATGTTTTGTAGTTGGGTTCATTTATTTCCTGTGTTTGTCTCTGGAGATAGATTCCTAAGTATTTTATAATGTCTAGGGTGATTTTAAATGGAATTTCTCTTTCTAATTCTTGCTACTGAAATGGGTTGGAGATATATAGAAATGCTGATGAGTTATGCGGGTTGATTTTGTATCCTGTGACGTGGCTAAAGTTGTTGATTAATTCAATTAGCTTTTTGGTTGATTCTCTAGGAGTCTTTAAGTAGACCATCATACCATCCACAAAGAGTGATAGCTTGGTTTCCTCATTGCCAATTTTAATAACTTCAATTTCTTTTTCTTCTCTAATTGCTACTGCTAGTGTTTCTACTACAATGTTAAATAATACAGGTGATAATGGGCATCCTTGTTTCACTACTGATCTTATTGGGAAGACTTCTAGTTTATCCCCATTGCAGATGATATTTGCTGATGGTTTTAGATAAATACTGTTTATTAATTTTAGGGAAGGCCCTTCTATTCCTATACTTTCTAGTGTTTTCAATAGGAATGAGTATTGTTTATTTTTTTTATCAAAGGCATCTATTGAGATAATCATGTGATTTTTGATGATTTGCTGGTTGATATGGTCAATTACGTGGATGGTTTTCCTAATATTGAACCATCCCTGCATTCCTGGTATGAATCCTACGTGGTCATAGTAAATAACCCTTGTGATGACTTGATGGAGTCTTGTTGCTAGGATCCTACTTAAGATTTTTGCATCTATATTCATTAGGGAGATTGGTCTATAGCTTTCTTTCTCTGTTTTTGTCCTGCCTGGTTTTGGGATCAGTACCATATTTTTGTCATAAAATGAATTTGGTAGAACTCCTTCTTTGCTTATTCTGTCAAATTGTTTTATAGTATTGGGATTAGTTGTTCTTTGAATGTTTGATAGAATTCATTTGTGAATCCATCTGGACCTGGGGATTTTTTCTTAGGGAGTTCTTTGATGGCTTGTTCAATTTCTTTTTCTGATATGGGTTTGTTTAGGTAATCTATTTCTTCCTCTGATACTTTAGACAATTTATATTTTTGTAAGTATTCATTCATAACACCTAGATTGCCATATTTTTTGCCATATAATTGGGCATAAGAGTTTTTAATGATATCCTTAATTTCCTCTTCATTAGAGATGAGGTTTCCCTTTTCATCTTGGATATTGTCAATTTGGTTTTCTTCTTTCTTTTTTTAAATTAGACTGACCAGTACTTTGTCTATTTTATTTGTTTTTTCAAAGTACCAGCTTCTAGTCTTGTTTATTAAATCAATAGTTCTTTGACTTTCAATTTTATTAATTTCTCCTTTGATTTTTAGGATCTCTTATTTAAGCTTCATCTGAGGATTTTTAATTTGTTCACTTTCTAGTTTTTTTAATTTGCATACCCAATTTATTGACCTCTGCTCTCACTAATTTGTTAATATATGAACTCAAGGATATAAATTTACCCCTGAGTACTGCTTTGGCTGCATCCCATAGGTTTTGAAAGGATATCTCAGCATTGTCATTTTCTTCAATGAAATTACTAATTGTTTCTATGATTTGTTCTTTGACTAATCAGTATTGGAGAATTGTACTGTTTAATTTCCAATTAATTTTTATTTGTCTCACCATGTACCCTTACTAATTATTATTTTCATTGCATTGTGATCTGAGAAGGTTGCATTTATTATTCCTGCTCTTTTGCAGTTGTTTGCAATGTTTTTATGCCCTAATACATGGTCAATTTTTGTGAATGTACCATGTGCTGCTGAAAAGAAGGTGTATTCCTTTTTGTCCCTATTTGTTTTTCTCAACATATCTACTAACTCTAATTTTTCTAAGATTTCATTCACTTCTCTTACCTCATTGTTATTTATTTATTGGTTTGATTTATCTAGTTCAGATAGAGGATGGTTCAGGTCTCCCACTAGTATAGTTTTTCTATCTATTTCATCCTTGGGCTTCACTAGTTTATCCTTTAGATATTTGCTATGCCATTTGGTGCATATATGTTGAGTACTGATATTTCCTCATTGTCTATACTGCCTTTTATCAGGATATAATTACCTTCCCTGTCTCTTTTCACTATATTTATTTTTACTTTGGCTTTGTCAGATATCATGATTGTGACAACTGCCTTCTTTTTATCAGTTGATGCCCAATAGATTTGGCTCCATCCTCTTATTTTCACCCTATGCATATCTACCTTCCTCATGTGTGTTTCTTGTAGATAGCATAAAATAGGGTTTTGGATTCTAATCCACTCTGCTATTCACTTGCATTTTATGGGAGAGTTCATTCCATTCACATTCAGATTTATGATTACTAGCTGTGTGTTTCCAAACATTTTGATTTCTACACCAAGTCCTGCCTTTTCTTCTTTCACTATTTCCTTCTAGACCAATGTTTGTTTTTAATCACTCCCCCTAGTTCCCAGCCTTATTTTACATCCCTTTCTACCCCCTCCCTTCTTATTTCCCTCCTTATTTTCTTTGCAGTCTTTTTAAAACTATTCCCACCCTTTCCCTCCCTTATACTGCTTCCCTCACCACCAGTCCATTTGTTACCCTTCTACTCCCCTATAGGGTGAGTATCTATTCTCTGCCTCAATGAATTGGATTGTTCTTCCCTATTTGGGTCAATTTAAATGCATCTAAGAGTTGGGTATTTCCTGTCTCCAACATCTTTACCTTTCCAGATTATTGATGTTTTCCCTCCTCCTGCCATGAGCTTCTTTGTGACATATAAAATTACCCCCAGTTTTTTTCTTTTCACATTTCTTTTACTATTGACCTCTTTTTTTTAGCTCTAGTTATATATATATACATATATATATATATGCATACATATATCTATATACCTATTTATGTCTTGTTATTTCATCCTATACAGTTTGTTACTCTTCCCTCTAAGTGCAATTCTTCTAGCTGCCCAGGTGATAACAACAGTTTTTTTTTTAAAATCTTTTTTTTTTTTTAAATATATTTTATTTGATCATTTCCAAGCATTATTCGTTAAAGACATAGATCATTTTCTTTTCCTCCCCCCCACCCCCCATAGCCGACGCGTAAGTCCACTGGGCATTAGGTGTTTTCTTGATTTGAACCCATTGCTTTGTTGATAGTATTTGCATTAGAGTGTTCATTTAAAGTCTCTCCTCTGTCATGTCCCCTCAACCTCTGTATTCAGGCAGTTGCTTTTTCTCGGTGTTTCCACTCCCATAGTTTATCCTTTGCTTATGAATGGTGTTTTTTTTCTCCTGGATCCCTGAAAGTTGTTCAGGGACATTACACCGCCCCTAATGGAGAAGTCCATTACGTTCGATTATACCACAGTGTATTAGTCTCTGTGTACAATGTTCTCCTGGTTCTGCTCCTCTCGCTCTGCATCACTTCCTGGAGGTTGTTCCAGTCTCCATGGAACTTCTCCACTTTATTATTCCTTTGAGCACAATAGTATTCCATCACCAACATATACCACAGTTTGTTCAGCCATTCCCCAATTGATGGGCATCCCCTCGTTTTCCAGTTTTGGGCCACCACAAAGAGCGCAGCTATGAATATTTTTGTACAAGTCTTTGTGTCCATTATCTCTTTGGGGTACAGACCCAGCAGTGCTATGGATGGGTCAAAGGGTAGATATTCTTTTGTCGCCCTTTGGGCATAGTTCCAAATTGCCCTCCAGAATGGTTGGATCAGTTCACAGCTCCACCAGCAATGAATTAATGTCCCTATTTTGCCACATCCCCTCCAGCATTCATTACTTTCCTTTGCTAGCATGTTAGCCAATCTGCTAGGTGTGAGGTGATACCTCAGAGTTGTTTTGATTTGCATCTCTCTGATTATAAGAGATGTAGAACACTTCTTCATGTGCTTGTTAATAGTTTTGATTTCTTTATCTGAGAACTGCCTATCCATTTCCCTTGCCCATTTATCAATTGGAGAATGGCTTGATTTTTTGTACAATTGATTTAGCTCATTATAAATATGAGTAATTAAACCTTTGTCAGAGGTTTCTATGAAGATTTTTTCCCAATTTGTTGTTTCCCTTCTGATTTTAGTTATATTGGTTTTGTTTGTACAAAAGCTTTTTAGTTTGATGTAGTCAAAATTATTTATTTTACATTTTGTGATTCTTTCTATATCTTGCTTGGTTTTAAAGCCTTTCCCCTCCCAAAGGTCTGACATGTATACTATTCTGTGTTTACCCAATTTACTTATGGTTTCCTTCTTTATGTTCAAGTCACTCACCCATTTTGAATTTATCTTGGTGTAGGGTGTGAGGTGTTGATCTATTCCTAGTCTCTCCCACACTGTCTTCCAATTTTCCCAGCAGTTTTTATCGAATAGTGGATTTTTGTCCCAAAAGCTGGGGTCTTTGGGTTTATCGTATACTGTCTTGCTGAGGTCGTTTTCCCCCAGTCTATTCCACTGATCTTCCTTTCTGTTTCTTAGCCAGTACCAAATTGTTTTGATGACTGCTGCTTTGTAATATAGTTTGAGGTCTGGGACTGCAAGGCCCCCATCATATGTGTTTTTTTTCATTATTTCCCTGGATATCCTTGATCTTTTGTTCTTCCAAATGAACTTTGTTATGGTTTTTTCTAAATCAGTGAAGAAGTATTTTGGTAGTTCAATGGGTATGGCACTAAATAGATAAATAAGTTTGGGTAGGATGGTCATTTTTATTATATTGGCTCGTCCTATCCATGAGCAGTTAATGTTTTTCCATTTGTTCAAGTCTAGTTTTAGTTGTGTGGCGAGTGTTTTGTAGTTGTGTTCATATAGTTCCTGTGTTTGTCTTGGGAGATAGATTCCTAGGTATTTTATTTTGTCTAAGGTGATTTTGAATGGGATTTCTCTTTCTAGTTCTTGCTGCTGAGCTGTGTTGGAGATATATAGAAAAGCTGATGATTTATGTGGGTTTATTTTGTATCCTGCAACTTTGCTAAAGTTGTTGATTATTTCAATTAGCTTTTTGGTTGAATCTCTAGGATTCTTTAAGTAGACCATCATGTCATCCGCAAAGAGTGATAACTTGGTCTCCTCCTTGCCTATTCTGATGCCTTCAATTTCTTTATCTTCTCTAATTGCTACTGCTAGTGTTTCTAGTACAATGTCAAATAGTAGAGGTGATAATGGGCATCCTTGTTTCACTCCTGATCTTATTGGGAATGCATCTAGTTTATCCCCATTGCAGATGATATTAGCTGTTGGTTTTAGATATATACTGTTTATTATTTTTAGGAATGACCCTTCTATTCCTATGCTTTCTAGTGTTTTTAGTAGGAATGGGTGTTGTATTTTATCAAAGGCTTTTTCTGCATCTATTGAGATAATCATGTGGTTCTTGCTAGTTTGCTTGTTGATGTGGTCAATTATGTGGATGGTTTTCCTAATGTTGAACCAGCCCTACATCCCTGGTATGAATCCTACTTGATCATGGTGAATGATCCTTCTGATCACTTGCTGGAGTCTTTTTGCTAGTATCCTATTTAAAATTTTTGCATCTATATTCATTAGGGAGATTGGTCTATAGTTTTCTTTCTCTGTTTTTGACCTGCCTGGTTTTGGAATCAGTACCATGTTTGTGTCGTAAAAGGAGTTTGGTAGAACTCCCTCTTTGCTTATTATGTCAAATAGTTTGTATAGTATTGGGGTTAACTGTTCTCTGAATGTTTGATAGAATTCACAGGTGAATCCATCAGGCCCTGGGGATTTTTTCTTAGGAAGTTCTTTGATGGCTTGATGGATTTCAATTTCTGATATGGGATTATTTAAGAATTCTATTTCCTCTTCTGTTAGTCTAGGCAGTTTGTATTTTTGTATATATTCATCCATTTCTCCTAAATTGGTGTATTTATTGCCATATAATTGGGCAAAGTAATTTCTAATGATTGCCTTAATTTCCTCCTCATTGGAGGTGCTGTCCCCCTTTTCATCTTTAATGCTGTGAATTTGCTTTTCTTCCTTCCTTTTTTTAATTAGATTGACCAGTACTTTGTCTATTTTGTTTGTTTTTTCAAAATACCAGCTTCTTGTCTTATTTATTAAATCTATAGTTCTATCACTTTCGATTTTATTAATTTCTCCCTTAATTTTTAGGATTTCTAATTTGGTTTTCTGCTGGGGGTTTTTAATTTGATCGCTTTCGAGTTTTTTCAATTGCATTTCCAATTGATTGATCTCTGCTCTCCCTTGTTTGTTAATATGAGCTTTCAGGGATATGAATTTGCCTCTGATTACCGCTTTGGCTGCATCCCAAAAGGTTTGAAAGGATGTTTCGCCATTGTCATTTTCCTTGATGAAATTATTAATTGTTTCTATGATTTCTTCTTTAGCTAAACGGTTTTGGAGTATCATATTGTTTAATTTCCAATTGGTTTTAGATTTGGTTTTCCATGTACCATTACTAATCATTATTTTTATTGCCTTGTGATCTGAGAAGGCTGCATTCATTATTTCTGCTTTTTTGCATTTGTGTGCTATGTTTCTGTGACCTAATGTATGGTCAATTTTTGTGAATGTGCCATGTGGTGCTGAGAAGAAGGTGTATTCCTTTTTATCCCTATTTATTTTTCTCCATATGTCTATTAATTCTAATTTTTCTAAGATTTCATTCACTTCTTTTACCTCTTTCTTATTTATTTTTTGATTTGATTTATCTAAATTTGATAATGGTTGGTTTAAGTCTCCCACTAGTATGGTTTTATTGTCTATTTCTTCCTTCAATTCTCCTAGTTTCTCCATTAGAAATTTGGGTGCTATATTATTTGGTGCATACATGTTGATTAATGATATTTCCTCATTGTCTAGAGTCCCTTTTAACAAAATATAACTACCTTCCCTATCCCTTTTGATCAGGTCTATTTTTGCATTGGCTTTATCAGATATCATGATTACCACTCCTGCCTTCTTTCTATCAGTTGAGGCCCAGAAGGTCTTACTCCATCCTTTAATTCTGACCTTGTGGGTGTCAACCCGCCTCATGTGTGTTTCTTGAAGACAACATATGGTAGGGTTTTGGATTCTAATCCATTCAGCTATTCGTCTACGTTTTATGGGTGAGTTCTTCCCATTCACGTTCAAAGTTATGATTGTCATTTGTGGACTCCCTGGCATTTTGATTGCCTTCCCTAATTCTAACCTTTTCTTCTTCGGCTCTACCTTTTAGTCCAGTGATTTACTTTGAATCAGTCCCCCTTGTCCCCTCCCTTGATGTTTCCCTTTTTAGTCCCTCCCTTTTTGTTCCCTCCCCCTCCCCCCTCTCTTTCCCTCCCTTTTTGTTCTCCCTCTCCCCCTCCCCCCCTTGGTTTTCCCTTCTCCTTACCCTTGTTGGGTAAGATAGAATTCAAGATCCCAATGGATCTGGATGTTTTTCCCTCTCAGAGTTGATTTCCCTGAGATTGAGGTTTAAGTAACCCCCCCCCCCTCTCTTCCTCTCCTTCTTATAGGAGTTTTCTTCCCCTCCCCTTCCCCTGTGAATCTTTGTGTGAGAACCATTATTCTATTTGGTCTTTCTTTACCCCCTATTTATACATTACATTTTCCCCACATATTAGTATACATAGGTTGATATAAATGTAGTCCTTATAGAAGAGAGTTTGAGTAAAAGAAGATAACATTTTTCCCCTTTCCTTAATATTTACCTTTTCAGGTATTCCTTGCTCTTTGATTTTCGGTATCAAACTTTCCACAGAGCTCTGGTCTTTTCTTTGCAAAAAGTTGGAAGTCTTCTATTTTGTTGAATGCCCATACTTTCCCTTGGAAGTATATAGTCAGTTTTGCTGGGTAGCTGATTCTTGGTTGGAGACCCAGCTCTCTTGCCTTTCTGAAGATCATGTTCCATGCCTTACGATCATTCAGCGTAGAACTTGCAAGGTCTTGTGTGACCCTGATTGGCATTCCTTTATATCTAAATTGTCTTTTTCTGGCTTCCTGTAGGATTTTTTCTTTTGTTTGATAGCTTTGGAATTTGGCAATTACATTCCTGGGAGTTGTCTTTTGGGGGTTTAGTGTAGAAGGTGTTCTGTGAGCTCTGTCAGTGGCTGTATTGCCCCCTTGTTCTAGAATCTCTGGGCAATTTTCTTTGATTATATCTTGTATCACCATGTCCAGTTTGGTGTTTATTTCTGGCTTTTCTGGGAGTCCAATTATTCTTAAATTTTCTCTTCTCCCCCTGTTTTCCAGATCTATCACCTTGTCGGTGAGATATTTTATGTTCTCTTCTAATTTCTTGGTGTTTTGGCTTTGCTTTATTAGTTCTTGCTTTAAAGCCTGGTTTTCTTTTACAGTTTGGTCAAACTGGTTTTGTAGATGCGTGAATTTCTTTTGCATCATTTCCCACTTTTCCTCCCAGAGGGCTTCCATCTTTTTGGTCCTTTCTGATTCAAATTCTTCATGGGTTTGTGGAGAGTTTCTATTTCCTTTGGAAGATTTTGGAGAATTTTCTTGTATATCTTCTTCTATCTGCTCTGTATTTTGTATTTTGGCTCCATAGAATGTGTCCAGAGTCGCCCCTTTCTTCTTATTTTTCTTGGTATTTTGGGGCTTCTGTGCTTCTGTGGAGTTTGTCATCTCTGAACGTGGAGGATTGGCTTGATCAGAGGCTTTAGTCCTGGGCAGATGTTGGTTCTATGAGCGTTCCCTGGGTTAAACTGAATATGCCTCACTGGAACTGGAATGGAAGGGTCGGACCACGAGGCCACACTCTCCCCCTGGCTCGGTTTCCGGAAGTTGCCTTCAGAATCCCTGGCCCTGAGGCTGTTTCGTCGGCCTGCGGGGGGATGGGCTGCCGCTTCCCCAAGCTCCGAGAGCACAGACTTTCACTGAGACTTGGATAGCAGGATCCAGCCTGTGAGGCTGTCTTGCCCGCCCTGAGGGTTGCTGTTGTTTTGACCAGCTCTCTGCAGCGGAGGCCCCAGGCAGTAACTTTCACCCGGACCAACCGGCTCTTTGACCAACCGGCTCTTTGCAGCGGAAGCCCCAGGCAGTAACTTTCACCCGGACTGGGACTTGGGTAGAAGACCCTGAGGGTTGTTGTTTCTCAGACCCTGCTCTCTGAGCCCGGCGCGGCTGCCGCTTCCGGGAGCCTTGGACTCTGCGCTCCTACCCCTGAGGTCCGAGGGATCTCGGGTTCTGGCTTTTAAGGGGAGCCGTACCTTTTGAACCGGGTCCAGGTCCAGGAGGAGGGTTCCCAGGGTCTGTGCTGTTGATCGTTTTGAATTTCGGCGCCTTAGGAGCTTCTAGTTTGAGATCGGTCGGGAAGGGTTTTCCGGAGATCTGAACTTCAGCTTTCTCTAAGCCGCCATCTTAACCGGAAGTCCTGATAACAACAGTTTTTAAGAGTCACCAATGACCTCTTTTCTTATGGGGATACATATCATATTAACAAATTGAGTCTCTTAAAAATGTTTTTTTTTGTTGTTGTTTTGTTTTGTTTTTCTTTTTTCCCTCTTTTTAAATTACCTTTTGATGGTTCTCTTGAGTTCTGTTCTTGGGAATCAAATTTTCTGTTCAGGTCTGGTCTTTTCTTTACAAATTCTTGGAATTCTTCTATTTTGTTGAATGACCAGACTTTCCGCTGTAAGAATATAGTCAGTTTTGCTGGGTAATTGATTCTTGGTTGTAGACCTAGTTCCCTTGCTTTCTGGAATATCATATTCCATGCCTTTCAGTCCTTCAGTGTAGATGCAGCCAGATCATGTGTTATCCTCACTGTGGTTCTATGGTATCTGAATGACTTCTTCTTGGCAGCTTGTAATATTTTTTCTTTTGTCTGATAGTTCTTGAATTTGTCTATAACATTCCTTGGTGTTGTCAGTTGGGGATTAAGTACAGGAGGTGATCTG
Organism: Monodelphis domestica; assembly: GCF_027887165.1. NCBI lineage: Eukaryota > Metazoa > Chordata > Mammalia > Didelphimorphia > Didelphidae > Monodelphis > Monodelphis domestica. Next base: position 220,469,518 of record NC_077232.1, on the reverse strand, counting down.
TGGATTCTTTCAATCTCCACTTTTCCCTCTTGTTTTAGAATATCAGGGCCGTTTTATTGAATAATTTCCTGTAGCATTATGTCCAGGCTTTCTCTTTTGTCATGGTCTTCTGATAGACCAATGATTCCTAAATTGTCTCTCCTCAAATGATTTTCTAATCTTCTGTTTTATGACTGAGATGTTTCATATTTTCCTAATTTTTTTCATTCTTTTGATTTTGTTTCCATTGTTTACTGCTGCCTTGTGAGGTTACTTGATTCTAGTTGTTCTATTCTTGTTCTTATAGACTGGATTTCATCCCTGACTTTTTGGTCATCCTTCTCCTTCTGGTCTGATTTTCTTTGGAGGTCATTGTTCATTCTCTTTGCCTCATCTGTCATATCCTTTGCCTCATTTTTTCATCTTTTTTTGCCTCATCTTTCATCTTCTTTGCTTCATTTTAAGCTGGTTGATTTTGGCTTTCAAGACACTATTTTCTGTTTCCAGATGACTTATCTTAATTTTTAAGTTCTTTTCCTAATTTTCTTCAGCCTCTTTTAATTGTGTTTTGAATTTCATTTTGAGTTCTTCCAAAGCCTGTAGCTAATTCGCTGGGATTTCTGTTTTATTGTTTGCTGACCCCTCCCCATCTGTTCCATTTGCTCTTTGCTTGTTACCTGTACAGAAGCTGTCTATTGTAATTTCTTTCTTCTTTTTCTATTGTTTGCTCATATTTACCCCTTCTTTGCTCCCCTATTTGTCTGTGCTTTTGCTCCTCTCATTTTTTTGGTTTTGGGGGTATCTGTCAGTCTCCCCTCTTGGAGCTTTGACAGAAGATCTCTCCCTACAGTCTGTCGGGGAGGGGTATTTGAGTTTGAACTTCCCTATCCTCTGCAGGTTTTTGATTGGAGTAAATTAAAGTCTAGGACCAGGAAGTGATACAGAGTGAAAGGAGCAGAACCAGGAAAATCTTTTACACAGAGACTGATACACTGTGGTACAATCGAATGTAATGGACTTCTCCATTAGTGTCAGTGCAATGCCCCTAAACAATCTGCAGGGATCTATGAGAAAAAACACTATCCACAAGCAGAGGACAAACTGTGGGAGTAAAAACACAGAGGAAAAGCAACTGCTTGACTACAGGTGTTGAAGGGATTTGACTGAGGAGAGATTCTAAATGAACACTCTAATGCAAATACCAACAGCATGGAAATAGGTTTGAATCAAGGACACATGTGATACCCAGTGGAATCGCACGTCTGCTATGGGAGAGGTGGTGGGAGGAGAAGGAGAAAAAGAAAATTATCTTTGTTTCCAATGGATAATGTTTGGAAATGACCAAATAAAATAATGTTAAAAAAAAAATAAAGTCCAGCAGTCTGTGAGGGAGGAGTGTTGGAATTTAGGCATCCCTGACCTCTGAAGACTTTTGATGGGATTAAGTTCAACCATGTTGGGCTGGATGTGCCCTGAGGACAAAACCTCCTGAAAGGCTGGAGTAATATTGAAGGTCTCAGCCACTGTGAGCAGGATGCCTGCTCTTTGCTCACTCTCCAACTCTTTCCCTGCTGCTGTGTTCAACACTCTGAGCCTGGCACAGCTCTGCCCGCAAGGTACTCCCCCCAGACCAGAGCCTTTGCCTGTTCAGAGGCTCCTGCTGCCACTGGAGGCTTAGAGCTCTAGGTGGGTGAGGGAGGGGTCCTGGGAACTTCTTTCAGCCTACCCCTTAAACGCAAGTGTTCTTGGATTCTGGCTTTGGGGGGGGTGAACCTTTTTTTTTTTTAATTTTAAACATTATTTTATTTGGTCATTTCCAAACATTATTCACTGGAAACAAAGATCATTTTCTTTTCCTCCCTGCCCCCCCCCCACCACCACCTTTCCCTCTCCCATAGCCGACACACAATTCCACTGGTTATCACATGTGTTCTTGACTCAAACCCATTTCCCTGTTGTTGGTATTTGCATTAGAGTGTTCCTTTAGAGTCTCTCCTCAGTCATATCCCTTCAACCCCTGTAGTCAAGCAGTTGCTTTTCATCGGTGTTTTTACTCTCACAGTTTATCCTCTGCTTGTGGATAGTATTTTTTAGATCCCTGCAGATTGTTCAGGGGCATTGCATTGCCACTAATGGAGAAGTCCATCACCTTCAATTATACCACAATGAATCAGTTTCTGTGTACAATGTTTTCCTGGTTCTGCTCCTTTCGCTCTGCATCACTTCCTGGAGGTTGTTCCAGTCTCCATGGAATTCCTCCACTTTATTATTCCTTTTATCACAATAGTATTCCATCACCAACATATACCACAATTTGTTCAGTCATTCCCCAATTGAAGGACATCACCTCGTTTTCTAATTTTTTGCCACCACAAAGAGCGCAGCTATGAATATTCATGTACAAGTTTTTTCCTTATTATCTCTTTGGGATACAAACCCAGCAGTGCTATGGCTAGATCAAAGGGCAGACAGTCCTTTATCACCCTTTGGGCATAGCTCCAAATTGCCCTCCAGAATGGCTGGATCAATTCACAACTCCACCAGCAATGAATTAGTGTCCCCACTTTGCCACATCCCCTCTAGCATTCATTACTTTCCATAGCTGTCATGTTAGCCAATCTGCTAGGTGTGAGGTGATACCTCAGAGTTGTTTTGATTTGCATCTCTCTGATTATAAGAGACTTAGAGCACTTTTTCATGTGCTTATTAATAGTTTTGATTTCTTTGGCTGAGAACTGCCTGTTCATGTCCCGGGGTGAACCTTTTTGACTGAGTCCAGCAGGAGGGTTCCTTGACTCTGTCTTGTTGTTAGGTTTGATTTTTAGTCCCCTAGGAGCATTCAGTTTGTGATTGGTAAGGAAGCATTTTCAGAGGTCTGAACTTCTGCTGCTTCTAAGCTGCCATCTTGACTCCACCCCACTGTGGAATTTTTCTTGTTAGATTAGATTGTTTAAATTATCTATTTCTTGGTCTGTTAACTTGGGTAGTTTACATTTTTGTAAATAACTCTTTATTTCATTCAAGGTGTTCTTCTGTTAACATAGTTTGGCAAAATAATTTCTAATAATAATTTCTTTTAATTTGTTGCATTTTCTTCTCTTTAATTTCAGATACTTGTAACTTGGTATTCCTTTTCTATTTAATCAAATTACCTAATGGTTTACATATTATTTTAAATAGCTTTTTGTTTTATTCATTTTTCATTTCTGTCAATTTCTTCTTTAATTTTCAGGATTTTGACTTTTTTATTGCTTTTTCAAAGGTTTTTCTTTTCTAGCATAATTATTTAAATCTCCAAATCACTGATCTTCTCTTTCTCTTTTTTGTTGTTAATAAAATTGTTTACAGATAGAAAATTTCCTCTAAGGATTGCTCTGGCTTCATTTTCAAATTTTGGTATATTGTCTCAGTGTTTTTATTATCTTTAATGAAACTGTTCATTATTTCTATAATTTCTTTTTTGATGCAACAAGCCTTCGGTTATTTAGTTTCCATTATATTTTTAAGACATTTTTTGCTCTGGCCCTTTATTTAATATAATTTTATTGTACTATGATCAAAAGGCATATATATAACAATTTTGCTTGTCTGCATTTGCTTGTGAAGTTTTTGTCTTAAGACACAATAATTTTTCTAAAGATACTATGAAAAAGCTGAATATGTATATTCTTGCATTTCTATTAAGTAACTGGCAGAGATCTATTATATCTATTATTTAAAACATTCTATTTAGATGTGTTTCTTCTTTCTTTTAATTTTTGGGTGAGATTTACCTAAGATTTACCTAACCACCCCCATTGTGAAAACTTTATTATCTATTCGTCCTTTTAATTAATTAGATTATCCTTTATAAAATTATCCTTTTAGGAATTTAGAAGTTTTGCCATTGGGTATGTGTATCTATGTATGTTGTCTGTATATGCACAAACATAGAGATACATACACATTACATATTAAAATCAATGCTTTTCATCAAAAGGTGGTTTCCCTGTTTTTCTCTTTAATTAAGTCAATTTTTGTTTTTATCATGCCTGAAATAATAATTGATACCTTTGCTTTTTTGTATTCAATCGAGGTATAATAGATCTTTCCTCCAAACTTTTATTTTGGAACTGTATGAATTTTTATATTTTGAGTATGTTTACACATTGTTGAAGTCTGCATTCAAACTGATTTTGTAAAAAATTTTCCATTTTATTGGTGATTTTAATTTATTTACATTCACAGATATGATAGCTAATCACTTACATTCCTCTCTTCTTAAGACGCTAATAAACAGTCTCCTCATGTTCTGGTATTTCTGGGTAATTTTCTCTAATGAGATCTTGAAATATGATATACAAGTTCTTTATTATGATCATAGATTTAATTATATATTTTAATTTCTCTCTCCTAGATCTTTTTACCAGGTCATATATTTCTGATATGTGGTATCTTACATTTTCCCTTTATTTTCTCATCTTTTTTATTTCATTAAAGTATTACTTTTGTCTCTTAATTTCCACTTGGTTCATCTGATTTTGGGGAGTTTTTGCAAGGGTCAGTCTTTATGCCTGTCTGGTTAAAGTTCCTGGTCCTTTTCCCCATTCCTCCATTGCTCTCATTTCTTGTAGAACAACTTTCTAAATGCATGTGTCATTTCTCTGAAAATGACACATTTTTTTGTGGTCAGACTGTTTTTCTAGTTCTGTTTTTTCTTCTTTGTTCTAGTAGAGAGAACTTAATTATATAACTAAATCCATGACCATAATTAAGAACTTGTATATCATATTTTAAGCCTTAAAATAAGAAGAAAATATAAATAAGGAAAAAAAAACAGAAATATATGATTGGCTATCTTCTTTGTTATGGTCCTCCAAGAAATTAAGTATTTTCCAGTAATATGACAAGTGGCATGAGAACTACAATAAATATTTGCTTCATGACAAATCAGAGGAGTACACACAATGATTTCTTGAGATCAAGAAGTCTAGTAGAAGTAATTTTAGGTGATTCTAAGAAAATTCAGTTTAAATTATTTATGTTGTTTTTAACAATGAAAATATGGGTTTTTGTTGGAAGTACTTGAGCTTTCTGAAAGAAGGTAAAAAATATCTTAAGTAAGGAATACAAAATAGAAAGCATTTTTAAATGCCTCTTGTGAAATTTTTGTGAGCCTGTGGAAACTGTTTGCTATGGAATAGCCACTGGGAAGAAAGGATAAAAGTCACATTCTAATGTATCTGCTAGGGTCATTCATTTTTGGTTCCAACAAAGAAACCATGAATTTTAACAAATTCAAAAATATGAAAAGAAAGCAGATTGAGAACTAAATGGTAGCAAAGACAGTTCTCCACATAGTTCCTCAATGCTGTCTAAACATGGAAATTTTCTCAGTCCATCTGTTCCCTTCTCTGAATGATAGATAAATCCCTGGCAGCACCCCAAGCATCAGCAATAGGAAGATAATTTCTAAATATATATGAATATATATACTCGGTCTCTTTCTTTTTTCCCTTTAAATATTATGTCTTACTTATGACAATTTGCACATATGTGTTAGTAAGATATTAATTGAACAAAAGAAAAATTTGATAAAAGTGAACTCTTAAAAATTTCTCTTATAACTTTTTGTTCTAAGAAGAATACAGAATAGTGAGTTCCTATGGCATATTTTCAATAGATTGGTGATTTTATTAATGTGGGTGGTCTCTCTAATGGGAGGGATGGCAACTCATTCTATGCCTTTGCATGGAAGTATAGTGGAATCTGGGGGGGACTCTCACTACTCACCAATCTCAGTTCTTAAGGTCAAGATCAAATAATAACAGTAGAGAATCAATTAAGAGTCAAACAAGATGCAATTTATTCTCACCAGCTGGGGCAGATACCAAGAGGGATGGCATTTACAATGAGCCTGGCATTTTTGGTGCTGGTGTAATCTTAGGAGAAATTTATATATTATTAATTACAGGAGATAAAGATAAAGATAAAATATAGTTGGTTTTACTAAATCAAAGAAATCTGCTCAACAGGCCATATAGAAGGGAGAACTTTCCCAAGATTCTGGTATCCTCCGCCTCTAACAGATCAGTCTTTTCCTACCAATAACAGGTGAAAAGATGATGATGAAGGACATTGGTCACAGTGGCTGTTGAAGTTCACTGGGGGTTGTTTACAGCAAAGAGACAACTCAAAACAAGATGGAGTCAGAATACCTGGAAGCAGGCATTTTCTAGGAGCGGGAATTCTATAGGGTGCCCAACATATCAAATCTAGTTCAAGATATCAATAGGCAGTTAGGGATGAGACATTGCTGATGGAGGTGTTAGGGATGGATGAATACATCTTAGAATCATCTAAAGTCCCAGCAGATATCTTAAGCTAACAATATCCAAAACTGAATTCAATAACTTTCCCAGTAAACTCCACTGCCAGGTCCTCAGGCTCACAACCTAGGAGTTCTCCTAGATTCCTCACCTTCCCTCTTACCCCCTATATCTGAGCTGTTGCCAAGGTTTCTGTATTCACTCCTATAACATTTCTCACATATTTCCCCTTTCCTCCTCTTACACTGCCACCATTGTAGCACAGGCCCTCGTTGCTTTAATCCTGGACTACTGCAACAGCTAGCTTGAAGATTCATATAAAAAAAAAAAATTAAAGCCCACCAGGATCATGACAACTGGTGTCATCTCTTCATGGAAAACGGAGAGAAAAGAAATGGAAGCAGTGTCAGATTTTAGTTTCTTGGGCTCAAAGATCACTGCAGACAGTGACTGCAACCATAAAATTAAAAGACTCCTTTAAAGGAAAGCTAGCAAAATCTCAACAGCATCCTAAAAGCAAAGAAAACACCTTATCAACAAAGGTTAATAGAAGGAAACCCATGGTTTTTTTTCCAGGAGCAATATATGGCCATGAAAGTTGGATTGTAAGGAAAGCTGAGTGCTACAGAATCGATGCTTTCAAATTGCTGTGCTGGAGAAGGCTTTTTAGCATCCCTTGGAGAGCAGGGAGATCAAATCAGTCAATACCTGAAGAAAATAATTCAGCCTATCCATTGGAAGGACAAATACTGAAGTTTAAAAGTAAATACTTTGGTAATATAATGAGAAGATAGAACTCAGTGGAAAAGACCATGACGTTGGGAAACATTGAAGGCAAAAAGAGAGGAGGATAGGAGATGATGAGGTGGATAGTGTCATGAAAGCAGCTAACATGATCTTGGACAGACTTGTAGTAAAATGTGGTAGAGTCATGAAGAGAGAGAGGTTTTGCAGGACAAGCCAAGATGCAAGAACTAAGGCTGAGCACCTGGCTGTCAATCAAGAAGAAGGTTCCAAAGGGAATGTTCCCAGGAGTTGGCAGTTGAGGCTGGCTGAGGACCCTTGTGGGGCTGATTTGGTTTTGGGCTCTCTGACCAAGGGAGAAACCTCTGATATCTCTGAGATTTGACTGACCAAGAGTTGGAGGAAAACCAGGCTTAAGGAGAGACTTTTCTTAGTGGCTTTGTTAAGAAGAATGAAGATTTTAACTATTCCATTTGGAACCTTCTTCTTGATTGACAGCTAGGTCCTCAACCTTGATTCTTGCATCTTGGCTTGTCCTGTAAAACCTCTCTCTCTTCATGTCTCTACCACAAAAGGACAAAAGGCTATTATGGTCCATAGGATCCTCAAGTATTGAACAGGACTGAAAGACTGAACAACAACAATAGCAACAAATTGCAATAGACTACTGGTGAGTCTGCCTGCCTCAAGAGGTCCCCCACTCCAATCTATACTTCAGTCACTGAAGTGTTTTAAACATGGGTCTGACCACAGACAACTCCCCCACTTAATAAACTCCAGGGACCAAATTACTAGTACCAAAAATGAAAAGGGTAAATACACTATCAATGAAGATGAAATAAAAGTAATTATTAGCAGTTATTTTGCCTAATTGTTTGCCAGTAAAACTGACAATCTAAGCAAAATGGATTAATATTTTTAAAATTATAAGGTGCTCAAATTAAAAGAGGAAAAGTATACTTATATAGCCTTATTATAGAAAAATTAAATAAGCCATCAATAAACTCCCTAAGAATAAATCTCTAGAACTAGATGAATTTTCAAGTAAATTCTCCTAGTTACAGAACAATTAATCCCAATATTAAATAAACTATTTTAAGATAGATAAACGATTCCTGCTAAACATCTTTATTATTATTATTATTATTATTATATTATTTAAATATAGTTTTGATACCTATAGCAGAAAGAACAGAAACCGAGGAAGAAAAACATAGACTAAATTTCCTTAGTGCTTCAATGCAAAGTTTTAAAATATTAGAAAGGAAATTACAGGAATATATCACAAAGATGATACACAATGATTAGATGGGATTCATATTAGGAATGCAGAGTTGGTTCAGTATTAGAAAAATTATCAGCATGACTGACCATATCAATAAAAAATAACATTATCATATCAATTAATGCAGAAAAAACTTTTTAATAAATAAAGTTCATTCCTATTAAAAAACAATAGCAAGCATAGGAATCAACAGCACCTTTCTTAAAATAATATGAAAAATCTATCTTAAACCAAAACCAAACATTACCTGTGTTGAGGATAAACTAGAAACCTTCATAATAAGATGAGGAATGAATCAAGGATATCAATTATCATCATTATTATTCAATATTTTATTAAAATGCTAACCATAGCAATAAGATAAGAAAAAGAAGTTGAAGGAATACAAGTAATGAAGAAACAAAACTTTCACTTTTTACTGATGATGATGATAGTTTATTTAACTCTAGGGAATCAATTACAATACTAATTGAAAAAAGTTAACAACTTCAATGAAGTTATAGTATGTAAAATAAAGTAAAAAATGTCATCAGCATTTTGATTTATTACCAACAAAATCCAGCAGAAAGAGAAATTTCATTTAAAATATCTGAAGGACTTTTGAAATATTTGTGAGTCTACCTGCCAAGACAAATCAAGGGATCATATAACACAATTACAAAATGTTTTCCACACAAATAAAGCCAGATCTAGACAATTGGAGAAACATTAATTGCTTATGGGTAGCCTGAGCCTATATAATAAAAATGACAATTGTATCTAAGAAAATTTACTTATTTAGAACCATACCAAGCTACTGAAGAATTATTTTCTTGATCTAGAAAAAATAGTACCAAGATAGAAGATCAAAAGGTCAAGAATATAAAGGGAATTAATGAAAAAAAATGTGAAGGAAGTAGCCTAACAGTAACAGATTCCAAACTATATTACAATGTGGTAACCATCAAAACAATCTGATACTGGCTAAGAAAAAAGGTGGATGGATCACTTGACTAGACTGGCTAAGAAAAAAGGTGGATGGATCACTTGACTAGATCAGGAATAGAACACACTGTAGCAGATTACCATCACAATCTAGAGTTTGATAAATCCAGAGATTCCATTTTGGCATGGGTCAATATCTCACACTGTATAGTTAGATAAGGTCAAAATGGATAATTGATTTAGAAAATGATAATGTTTCAAATAAATTAGGGGATCACTAAAGAAATGTACTTGTCAGATCTATGGGAAAGGGAAGAGTTTATTACCAAAAAAGAGACAGAAAAAACTATGGAAAGTAAAATACATAATTTTGATTACATGAAATTAAAAAGGGTTTGCACAAAACCAAAGTAGCCAAAAGTAGAAGGAAAACAGGAAAATGGGGCATGGGGTGAGATTTATAATAAATTTCTCCCATAAATACCTTATTTTTAAATATATAGGTAATTGAACAAACTTTATAAAAAAATAAGAGCCATTCCCCATTTAATAAATGATCAAAGAACACAAGCAGGTAGATTTTAATTGGAAGAAATTAGAGTTATCAATGGTCACATAAAAAATGCTCTAAATAACTACTGAATGGAGAAATGAATATCAAACCCACATTGAGATATCACCTATGAGACTGGGTAACATGACATAAAAGGAAAATGACAAATGCTGGAGGGAATGTGAAAAAATGAGTCCATGAAAGAATTCTCGGTGGAGTTGTAAACTAATCCATCCATTTTGGAGTATAATTTGGAATTGTCCCAAAGGGCTATAAAACTCTTTGACCCTGCTATATGACTATTAAGCCTATATCCTAATAGGTTGAAGAAAAGGGAAAAAAACCTATATGTAGAAAAATATTTATAGGAGTATTTTTTCTGTAGTGGGAAAGAACGTGAAATTGAGGGAATGCCCTTCAATTGGGGAATGGCTAGACAAATTATGGTATATGATTGTGATGGAATACTAACCTGGGAAGACTTATATGATTTCATGCAAAGTGAAGTGAACAGAAACAGAGAAACAATGTACATTTTCTGGATGATCAACTGTGTAAGACTTAACTACTCTGATAAGGACAATGACACAAAACAGTTTCAAAGAACCCATTATGAAAAATGTTATCCATCTTCAAAGAGAGAACTGATGAACTTTGAATACACATTAAAGCACATATTTTACTTTATTTTTATTGTTTTATTCTGTTTGTGTTTTATAACATGGCTATTATAAAAATATGTTTTGTATAACTTCACTTGTATAATTGATATCCTGTTTATATTTTCAAGGATTAGGGAGAATCAGTGGGAGGGAGAGAATTTGAAACTCAAATTTTTTAAAAAATGATGTTAAAATGTTTACATATAATTTAGAAGTATTTAACAAAATAAATAAAAATCATAATAAAAAATTAAAATAAGTCCCAGTGCCTCCACATCACCTTCAAGATCAAGTATGAATGTTATTTTGGGCATCCAAAGTCCTTGAAACATTAGAACCCTCCTAACTTTCTGATCTTCTTATAACTTACTCCCCACCAGATTTTTTGATACAGTGGTATTATCATTCTGGTCATTGCATAAACAAGACATTTCATCTCTTGGCTCTAGACACTATCTCTGGCTGTCCCCCAAGACTGGAACAGAATTCTCTCAAAGCTCTCTACTGACTTCCCTGCTTCCTTTGAGGTCCCAACTAAAATTCTACTTTCTACAGGAAGCCTCTTTCAAATCCCTCTTATTTCTAGTGCTTGCTCTTTCATAATTGTTTCTTATTTATCCTGTATATAGCTTTGTATAAATATATTTACTTGCATGTTGTGTCCCCTCAGTAGACTATAAGCTTCTTTTGGGCAAACATTATCTTTTACCTACTTTTGTATCCACATCCCTTAACACAGTGCCTGGCAGTAATAGGCCCTTAATAAAAATTTACTGACTCTTGGATTTGAAAAGAAATAACTACCTCTTATAGTACAATGAACTCACCAACTGGGACACAGTCACTAAATTTTTAAGTGCCTATTTTGTACTATTTATTATTGAATATAATGTTAATTTTTTTAAAAATAATTTAAAAACTAATATTATTAAATAGTATTTACTAATTATTTTATTTTAGTAATATTTTAGTAAATTGCTCATTTATTAACTTTTAAATAAAATTTTAGTAAAGCTCCAAACACTGTACTAAGAAGTAGGAATACAAAGAAAGGCAAAAAAAAAAAGAGTCCTGTTCTAAAGGAACTCACAGTTTAATAGAGACTAACACATGCAAACTCTGTGCCAAATAAACTTGGAAATAATTGAGGGAAGGCACTAGAATTAAAGGGGATTAAGAAATTCTTCTTCTAAAAGGTAAACTTTTAGCTGGGACTTCAAGAGAAATAAAAGGAATGTTAACAGGCATATGCTTATAGAACCTATACTTTGAGAAGATCATTGGGACAGCTATATGAAAGATGGACTGGAGTTGGTGGAGTGTTGAGAAAAAAACATGTAGGTGGTTACAGAAGTAAAGGCAGGAGGTCCTCAGGGCTTCTATCAGGATGGTTGGCTGTGTCTGAGTAAAGAAGGACGCAAATACTTATTAAGAACCTACTCTGTGCCAGGCACTGTGCTAAGCACTTTACAAATATAATCTCATTTGGTCTTTAACAGCAATGCTGAAAGATAAGTGCTTCTTCTATCCTAGGAGTTGAGGAAACCAAGGTAGACAGAGGTTAAGTGGCTTGCCCAAGGTTGCAGTGCAGTCAAATTCTGAGGCCAAATTTGAATTGGGTCTTCCTGGCTCTAGGCCTGGCATTTGATACTATTCCTCTTGGGCATATCCAAGAGATATAAAAGCAACAGGAACAGATCTTGGCAACAGATGTGAAATGCCAGGAGAGAGAAAGGGAGGTCTCTAGAAGGAGCCTCAGTGACTAAGAGGATGATGGCACTCTCAATAGTAACAACTAAGTGAGGAAGATAATGAGTTCAGTTGTGGAAATGGTTTTGTGTTTTTAAACCCTTAGCTTCTATCTTAGAATCTGTGTTCTAAGGCAGAGGAATTGCAGGGGCTAGGCAATGGTTGTTAAGTGACCCAGGGTCACATGGCTAGGAAGTGTCTGAAGCCAGAGTTGAACCCCGGATTTTCCATCTCCAAGCCCAGCTCTCTCTCCACTGAGCCACCTAGCAGCCACTGGTGGAATATTGAAATTAAGATCTATGCAACATCAGGTTTTATGGATATCTTGTTGAAATCATGAGTCTGAGTGTCAACAGAAAGTGTAGAGCCAAACAATTAGATCTGAGGATCATGGAGCCTAGAGATAAAGACTGAATTCATGGGAGTCAGTGAGATAATCAAGTGAAGCAAAATAGAGGGAGAAGAGAAGGGGCCTAAGACATATCCCTGTAGGACACCTGCCATTGGTGGGCATAACTGGGATGAAAATGCAGCAGAACATGAGGAGTCGTTAGAGAGGTAGGAAGAGATTCAGGAGGGAGTGAATAAAAACCTAGAAAGAAGAGAGTTTCAAGGAGAGAAATTAGAGAAACACATAGGAAAATACCTCCAGATTTATGGATGGAGAATATTCCATGAGTAAATAAAGGAGAGAAGATAAAAGGGGATATTTCTTTATGTGAGATACAGGAGAAGAGCACTAAGGAAGAATTCTGATGTGAGAGGAAGAAGAAAAGAAAAGAAAAATGATCTCAATTTCTGATAGAGGATCATGCAAAATTCTCAGTCAAAAGGAATGAGGAAAGGGTGATGAAAGACTTCAAGAAAGATGAAGAGTTTTAGAATAGTCACAGTAGGAAGCTAGAGTATGAACTACAGCAGTATAAAAGAATTGCCTCACTGCAGTGAAAAACTAATTGAGAATATATAAAATTAATTTGTAGTGGGCCCAGACACCACAGTTTCATTATTTTCTCCAGTTATTTTCAGCAGCATTCAGTGATAACCTTTGGGGTAGGCACATGGAGGGAACAAAAGACTTATAACTGCCTTCACTTTGTTGCTTTAAATCAATAACTTGGTTGTCTCCCCTGCCCCAAGATTCATTCTATCAAGATGTAAGAAGGAACTGCAATGTTCCGAAAAGTGGTTTCATTTCCTCAAGCTAGAAGAAACACTATTAGAAAATGGGAAAAGGAATAAGTACCACTTTAATGGGGCAACTAGATTGTATAGTGAATAGAGTGCCAGACCTAGAGTCAGGCAGAACTAGGTTAAAATTTGGGGGCAGATAATAGTTGTTTGACCCAGAACAAGTCATTTAATTGTGTTTGCCTCCATTTCCTCATCTGTAAAATGATCTGGAGAAGGAAAAGTCCAAATGCTCCAGTATCTTTTCTAAGAAAACCCCAAATAGGTCTGTGAAGAATTAGACATGGACTACTTTCGGGTAATCATGGCTGCAATCTAGATGCCACACGCTTCCTCTCCCCTGCACCGAATGAAATAGACTACATCAAAGGAGCATAAAAATCACCTTTGTCTGAACAGGACTCCCCACTACCCCACAGAGGTGAAGGTACATGGGGCTTGAACATTTCCACACTATAATAAGAAGGAGGAAAAGCTTGCACAGAAATGTGAACTGAGCCTCCTTCCCCCCTCCCCCCAAACCAGAGTGAGCTACCTGAGCTCTCACCGGGACAGCGAGTGAGTGGGGAAAGTCTCTGTCTGAGGGGGGGCACTCCAGGGTTCTGGGGATCTGGGGACTGCCAGGAAAAAATGTCACCGGGCGGTTTCACGGGAGAACCCAGGGCTGAGCACGGGGGTCTGCGGAACTGTACTTGGGGTGGTTGCGCTGATTATCTGGGCACAGCTGAACATCTGGGAAGTTTGGCTGTGATCACGGCCCCAGTGCTCTAAGAAACCTTGGAGGCTGGGAAGAACTAGTCTGAGGCAACCTAAATTCACAGAAAAACCACCCACATCACCCAGACACCAGACCAAAAAGGAAAGGGGAATAAAACCACCAAAGGGATGGCTCACATGGCCCAAAATCAAGCCTCCAGGAAGAAAGGGAAAAAGGTGACTATTGAAAACTTGTATGGTGGAAATACCCAAGGAAAAGAAGAGAATGAGGAGGAAATCCAAAAAAAAAAAAAATCAGAACATTCCTCCCAAAATGGAAATTATCAACAAGCTCTGGAAGATCTCAAACTGGAACTTATCCAAAAGATGGAAATCTGGAAAGAAAAATGGGTGAAAGAGATCAGCAGTCTGACAGATAAGAATGCTCAATTGGAAAAAGAGCTCGAAGCATCCAATAGAAGGTCAGACAAAGCTGAAAAGCAAAACTAGTCCCTAACGACCAGAATTAAGCAACTCGAAGAAAGTGAGATCATAAAACAGCAAGAATCAATAAAGCAAACCCAAAAAATTAATGAATGAGAAGAAAACATAAAATATCTCACTGAGAAGGTCACAGATCTGGAAAACAGAGGGAGATGAGAAAACCTCTGAATTATCAGTCTCCCAGAAAAACCAGAGATAAACAATAAACTCGATATTATTCTACAGGAGATTATAAAAGAAAATTGCCCCCACGTTCTGGAGCAAGGGGGCAAAATAGAAATAGAAAGGGTTCATAGAACACCCTCTATACTAAATCCCCAAAAGACAACCCCTAGGAATGTAATTGCTAAATTCAAGAGCTTCCAAGAAAAGGAGAAAATCCTACAAGAAGCCAAAAAGAGGAACTTCAGATATAAGGGGGCTCCCATAAGGATCACACACGACTTAGTGGCTAACACACTAAGAGACCTCAAAGCATGGAACACAATATTTAGAAAGGCAAGAGAGTGTGGGGTTTTCCTTAATGGACTTCCCTGACCAGCAGGGTCCCACAAGGGAAGGGGCTCACCTTTGTGATGGGACCCGAGGAGAGGTAGGAACCAAGAACCAGGGTGGAAATGAAAGACACCGACAAATCAGTGGTTGGATAGGGCAGGCAACCCCTATGATTTTCCTTAAGGCGGAAAATGAGGATAATGGAATACAAGGTGGTTGAGGAGATTAAGATAGAGAATGCAGGCCGAGATGGTCACAGCCTCGGGGAAGGAAAGGACTTGGAGGAGAAAGAGAGAGAGAGAAACGGTAATCCTATCTAGGTAAAGAACCTTCCTAAAAAGAGAGAATTCCAGGGGTTGCCTTGCTTTTATTGATGAGGAGTCAGGGATGCCTCTAATCACGTAACAATTACATCACATATCTTAGACAATCATGATTGGGTGGTACAGTGGAGGGAAAACCTTTTGGGTGTGTAGGACATAACCGCGCTTTCCCGGGCAAGTCTCCGAACATGTTAATGGACTTGTGTTGGGCAATAGGTCTCGTGATCAGGTCAAGGTTACCTTCACAAACCTTATCGGTAAAGCCTCACACTTGGAGACACATTAATAATACAGTCATCTATATTTCATAGATGTGAATATGCTTGGGATGCTACAGAGAGTTGGGTCTCCAACCAAGAATCAACTACCCAGTAAAACTGACTATATGCTTCCAGGGGAAAGAATGGGCATTCAACAAAATAGAAGATTTCCAAGCATTTGCTAAGAAAAGACCAGAACTTAGTGGAAAATTTGATATCCAAGCACAGAAAGCAAGAGAAACATGAAAAGGTAAATATGAAAGAAAGGGAAAAGGAGATAACTCTTATCTTTTTCTTTAAGTCAAACTCTCTTCTATAAGGACTACATTTACATCAAATTATATATATTAATATGTGGGGAAAATGATTTGTGTAACTCTCAAAAATTGTAGCATCATAATAGTAGTTAGAAGAAACATGCATAGGGAAAGATTAAGAAGATATGGGGAAAGTGGGGGCAAAGAAAGGAAAAGGGAGGGGGGAACCATCGATAACACTAAGATTTACTTCAAGAAATAGGGGGGGACTTAATAGAATAATCTTTACCATATAAAGATACACATGGGAAGGGGAGGAGAAGAACGCTCATATGAGAAGGAGAGGAAGAGAGCGTGAAGTGGAATTACTTAAACCTTACTCTCAGTGAAATCAAATCTGAGAAGGAAGAACATCTAGATCCAGTGGGATCCTGAATTCTATCTTATCCATTAGGGTAAGAAAGAAAGGGGGGAGGGAGTATAAAAAGGGAGGGAAGGAGAGGGGGGGAGGGGAAAGGAGCATAAAAAGGGAGGGGCTAGAAAGGGAAGCATCTCAAGGGAGGGGAGTAGGGGGACTGACCTAAAGTAAATCACTGGTTCAAAAGGAGATAGCTAAAGAAGAAAGGTCAGAACTAGGGGAAGATATCAAAATGCCAGCGAATCCACAAATGACAATCATAACTTTGAATGTGAATGGGATGAACTCACCCATAAAATGTAGACAAATAGCAGATTGGATTAGAACCCCAAACCCTACCATTTGTTGTCTTCAAGAAACACATATGAGGCGGGTTGACACTCACAAGGTTAGAATTAAAGGTTGGAGTAAGACCTTTTCGGCCTCAACTGATAGAAAGAAGGCAGGAGTTGCAATCATGATATCTGACAAAGCCAAAGCAAAAATAGACCTGATAAAAAGGGATAGGGAAGGTAAATATATTCTGCTAAAAGGGAGTATAGACAATGAAGAAATATCACTAATCAACATGTATGCACCAAATGGTATAGCATCCAAATTTTTAATAGAGAAACTAGGAGAATTGAAGGAGGAAATAGACAGTAAAACCACATTAGTGGGAGACTTGAACCAACCACCTTCAAATTTAGATAAATCAAACCAAAAAATAAACAAGAAAGAGGTAAAAGAGGTGAATGAAATCTTAGAAAAATTAGAGTTAATAGACATATGGAGAAAAATAAATAGGGAAAAAAAGGAATACACCTTCTTTTCACCACCACATGGCACATTCACAAAAATAGATCATACACTAGGTCACAGAAACATGTCACTCAAATGCAGAAAAGCAGAAATAATAAATGCAGCCTTTTCAGATCACAAGGCAATAAAAATATTGATCAGCAAGGGTACATGGAGAGCCAAATCAAAAATTAATTGGAAATTAAATAATATGATACGCCAAAATCAGATAGAGAAGAAATCATAGAAACAATTAATAATTTCATTTCAGAAAATGACAATGGCGAGACATCCTTTCAAACCTTATGGGATGCAGCCAAGGCAGTACTTAGAGGAAAATTCATATCCCTGAGTGCATATATTAACAAATTAGGGTGGACAGAGATCAAGGAATTGGAAATGCAAATCAAAAAACTTGAGAACGAACAAATTAAAAACCCCCAGAAGAAAACCATACTAGAGAGATCCTAAAAATTAAGGGAGAAATTAATAAAATCGAAAGTGACAGAACTATTGAGCTAATAAACAAGAATAGAAGCTGGTATTTTGAAAAAAAACAGACAAAATAGACAAAGTACTGGTTAATCTAATTAAAAAAAGGAAAGAAGAAAGGCAAATTAACAGCATCAAGAATGAAAAGGGGGATCTCACCTCCAATGAAGAGGAAATTAAGGCAATCATTAAAAACTACTTTGCCCAACTATATGGCAATAAATATACCAACCTAGGTGATATGGATGAATATTTACAAAAATATAAATTGCCTAGACTAACAGAAGAAGAAATAGAATTCTTAAATAATCCCATATCAGAAAATGAAATCCAACAGGCCATCAAAGAACTTCCTAAGAAAAAATCCCCAGGGCCTGATGGATTCACCAGCGAATTCTATCAAACATTCAGAGAACAGTTAATCCCAATACTATACAAACTATTTGACATAATAAGCAAAGAGGGAGTTCTACCAAACTCCTTTTATGACACAAACATGGTCCTGCTTCCAAAACCAGGCAAGTCAAAAACAGAGAAAGAAAACTATAGACCAATCTCCCTAATGAATATAGATGCAAAAATCTTAAATAGGATACTAGCAAAAAGACTCCATCAAGTGATCAGAAGGGTCATCCACCATGATCAAGTAGGATTTATACCAGGGATGCAGGGCTGGTTCAATATTAGGAAAACCATCCACATAATTGACCACATCAACAAGCAAACCAACAAGAACCACATGATTATCTCAATAGATGCAGAAAAAGCCTTTGATAAAATACAACACCCATTCCTACTAAAAACACTAGAAAGCCTAGGAATAGAAGGGTTGTTCCGAAAAATAATAAAGAGTATATATCTAAAACCATCAACTAATATCATCTGCAATGGGGATAAACTAGATGCATTCCCAATAAGATCAGGAGTGAAACAAGGATGCCCATTATCACCTCTATTATTTGCCATTGTATTAGAAACACCAGCAGTAGCAATTAGAGAAGAAAAAGAAATTGAAGGTATCAAAATAGGCAAGGAGGAGACCAAATTATCGCTCTTTGCACATGACATGATGGTCTACTTAAAGAATCCTAGTGATTCAACCAAAAAGCTAATTGAAATAATCAACAACTTTAGCAAAGTTGCAGGATACAAAATAAACCCACATAAGTCATCAGCATTTCTATATAATTCCAACACAGCTCAGTAGCAAGAACTAGAAAGAGAAATCCCATTCAAAATTACCTTAGACAAAATAAAATACTTAGGAATCTATCTCCCGAGACAAACACAGGATCTATATGAACACAACTACAAAACACTTTCCACACAACTAAAAGTAGACTTGAACAATTGGAAGAACATTAACTGCTCATGGGTAGGATGAGCCAATATAATAAAAATGACCATCCTACCGAAACTCATCTATCTATTTAGTGCCATACCCATGGAACTTCCAAATTTTTTTTTTACTGATTTAGAAAAAAACATAACAAAGTTCATTTGGAAGAACAAAAGATCAAGGATATCCAGGGAAATAATGAAAAAAAAAATACAAAGGAAGGGGGTCTTGCAGTCCCAGATCTCAGACTACATTATAAAGCAGCGGTCATCAAAACAATTTGGTACTGGCTAAGAGACAGAAAGGAGGATCAGTGGAATAGACTGGGGGCAAGCAACCTCAGCAAGACAGTATATGACAAACCCAAAGATCCCAGCTTTTGGGACAAAAATCCACTATTTCATAAAAACTGCTGGGAAAATTGGAGGACAGTATGGGAAAGATTAGGTTTAGATCAACACCTCACACCCTACACCAAGATAAATTCAAAATGGGTGAATGACTTGAACATAAAGAAGGAAACTATAAGAAAATTAGGTGAACACAGAATAGTATACATGTCAGACCTTTGGGAAGGGAAAGACTTCAAAACCAAGCAAGACTTAGAAAGAGTTACAAAATGCAAAATAAATAATCTGGAATACATCAGATTAAAAAGTTTTGTACAAACAAAACCAGTGTAACCAAAATCAGAAGGGTAGCAACAAATTGGGAAACAATCTTCATAAAAACCTCTGACAAAGGTTTAATTACTCAAATTTACAAAGAACTATATCAATTGTACAAAAAATCAAGCCATTCTCCAATTGACAAATGGGCAAGGGATATGAAAAGGCAGTTCTCAGCCAAAGAAATCAAAACTATTAATAAGCACATGAAAAAGTGCTCTACATCTCTTATAATCAGAGAGATGCAAATCAAAACAACTCTGAGGTATCACCTCACACCTAGCAGATTGGCTAAAATAACAGCTATGGAAAGTAATGAATGCTGGAGGGGATGTGGCAAAGTGGGGACACTAATTCATTGCTGGTGGAGTTGTGAATTGATCCAGCCATTCTGGAGGGCAATTTGGAACTATGCCCAAAGGGCGATAAAAGACTGTCTGCCCTTTGATCCAGCTATAGCACTGCTGAGTTTGTACCCCAAAGAGATAATAAGGGAAAAGACTTCTACAAAAATATTCATAGCTGTACTCTTTGTGGTGGCCAGAAATTGAAAACGAGGGGATGCCCATCAATTGGGGAATGGCTGCACAAATTGTGGTATATGTTGGTGATGGAATACTATTGTGATAATAGGAATAACAAAGAGAAATTCCATGGAGACTGGAACAACCTCCAGGAAGTGATGCAGAGCGAAAGGAGCAGAACCAGGAGAACATTGTACACAGAGACTGATACATTGTGGTACAATCAAAGGTGATGGACTTCTCCATTAGTGGCAATGCAATGTCCTTGAACAATCTGCAGGGATCTAAAAATACTATCCACAAGCAGAGGATAAACTGTGAGAGTAAAAACACCGATGAAAAGCAACTGCTTGACTACAGGGGTTGAGGGGATATGACTGAGGAGAGACTCTAAAGGAACACTCTAATGCAAATACTAACAACAGGGAAATGGGTACGAGTCAAGAACACATGTGATAACCAGTGGAATTGTGTGTCGGCTATGGGAGAGGGAAAGGTGGTGGGAGGGGGAGGGGAGGAAAAGAAAATGATCTTTGTTTCCAGTGAATAATGTTTGGAAATGACCAAATAAAATAATGTTTAAAATTAAAAAAAAAAGAATTAGACATGGCTGAAAGGATTGAATAAAATAACCATTTTAATGACATGAAGAATATACAGAAGGTAATCACTGGGCAGGTTAATCATAAACATTCTTTTACTTTCCAAGTCCCTTTCTCCTTTTGTATGAGTAGTTGATTGGGAGACTGAATATTAGATCTTTTTATAAAGCAACAGATTGAAGACTTTGACCAGAGCTTTGGTGATGGGAGATATACGACAAAATGGGAAAAGGTGAAAATTTCCATCATTGTTAGCAAAAGTGAGTTCTTCCTTTGGTAGTCACAAAATCTAAGTTAGTTGGATGAGACCTTAGGGGGCCTGAGGAATTTATCAAAGAACTAGGGGTTTTTGTTTGTTAGTTTTTAATTTTCCTTAGCTTGGTTTCTACCACGACACATTCCAGCCTTTGGTTCCTTACCTTGATCCTTGTTATCTCTTCCACTCCAATTCCTCCTACATCATAATTTAGATACAATGGCAATATATGTTGGAATATTGTTAAAATTTAAAAATATTTTTAAAAATATTCTTTTTATTGCTACTCAGCATCTGATAATCACAGAATATAGGCTAGAGTAAAATGATGACAAAATACATGGTTGAAACAGATTGAGCAATGCACTATGTAAACTCAAGTTTGTTAAAATCTCAAATTTCATGAGGTTTCTTGGTACATCTTATTGTGGTATAGAAAATGGCTGAACAGAAGTTGACTTTAGAGCAAAACAACAGAGCTTAAGTATCATATGTCCACTTCAGAAAACTGTAAGAAGCTGACATCTAGTGGAATTTAAAGCTCAACACAATTCATTCTGCAGTATTTAACTCATTTTTTTATGAGTGGCATTTTGTATACACATCTCTTTGTCTTACTGAAGGTCTCTATGTTTTATAGACGTTGTTAATATTTTGCCCCAAGGACTAAAGTGAATGCAAAGATGTTGATGGTTTCCAGTTGTTTCCACACTACGCACACATGAAAAACATCTATTCATTTTGAGACGGTTACTACCTTCTGGTTTTTTGAAGTACAACTACCATCCAGATAGAATCATCAAGCACTACTTTAATGTAAATGTTTTAAAAATCTATTTTTATTTTTAGTCATTACTCTTCCTACTATTTGCTTCTAAAAGAGTTCATCTTTAAAAATGTTCTGCAATAATATACGACCATCCTTTCCATAGTATCTAAAATCGGCAATAAAAGATATAAATGAGGTGTGATGAGGCTGCCTCATAATACCAACAATGACTATAATTCCCTGAGAACAAGAAATGTGTCATTTTTGCTTTTGTATTCCCAATTCTTAGCACAATGTCTCACACATAGTAGCTGTTTATATTTTTTGTTGCTGTTGAACTGGCTGAATAATTAATACAGGTATCAGTGCAAAAGGGAATGTTCCAACCATGTAGCAATTCACCATTTAGGTGAAACGCCCAAATGCTATACTGTTACAAAATCAAAGGGAGGGGTGAAGCCAAGATAGTGGAGGGGAGGCAGAAACCCAACTGAAATCTCTTAATATTCCTTTCCAAACAACTTTAAATCAAATTTTGGAGTGGTAGAGCCAACAAAGGATAGGGTGAGACACCAAGTTGGGGGCTGGCCTAAATCACAGGAACAGTGGCACTTGTGGCAAGTCTTAGAGGTGGATGCAAGAGAAACAGCAATAGTTTCAGGACCTCTCAGCCCAGAGAGGGTAAGGGGGGTCAGAAAGAGATTATAGGGGACCCCTTGCAGGCACTGTGTGGAGCTAGAACTAAATGGCAACTCTACTGTGAATAAGCAGTTGTAGGGCACAGTTCTGGGGTGGAGAGGTAGGTCTGTGATCAATCCCAAGTTGAGAGTCTGGAGGGAAGAAGCCTGCTTTGTTCCCAGGGCTGAAAAGTGAAAAGTGAAAAGCTCACTGCTACCAGAAGAACAGAAGATCCAGTCACAGACCTAGAGCTGAGAAGAGTTTTAGTTCTGACAGAGCGGAGGAGAGGGTGCCCTTCTTAAGTAGAGTCCAGAGCACAGACCTGGAAAGCAGTGACCACACCTCTCCCCAAATCACATTATCTGAGAAATATCAGAAAACTTGCAGACTCCCAGACCAACTCTGAAAACAGCCACATAAAAGAGTCTAAAGCTTGGGACACTGCCGCTCCAGTAGTCCCAGGTGAGCAGAGACTAATTCTAACATTAAGTTCCTAGTCAAGAAATGGCTAAGAAAATGAGCAAAATAGAAACAACAGAAAAAGAGCTTGATGATAAAATGTTACAATAGTGGCAGTGAAGATCAAGACAGACTCAAAAGAAGACAACAACAAAAAGAAGATAATGTGAAAATAGTTATAATCAAAGCTTCAAAGAAAAATGCTAATTGGAGAGTCCTACATTGTTCTCATAAATTTTAAGATAGGATTTAGGAAATGGTAATTTTCAGGAGAGCTGTTTGATACAATTTGTAGATGATTTGCTTATGGCCTCACCTAATGCCACAGTATGCCAAGAAGATAGCAAACATCTTCTTTAGAGCTGCATAAGAGAGGCCACAAAGTCTCAAAGGCAAAGGTTCAGTGGTGTCTCCCCAAAGTGGTATATTTAGGGTTTATTTTAACTGCTGGCATCCACTCCATTTCCCCTACATACATTGAAGATATTCAGTAATTAAGCACCCCCCTCCACTAAGAAACAATTGAGAGCAATTTAGGAGCAACAGGCAGTGTTTTGTAGGCAGTGGATCCCTTGCTATGGGGAAATCACTAAACCCCTTGTAACTCTGACAAAAAATTCAGTCCCTGAACCACTTAAATTAGAGGCAGAACACCTGTCAGCTATTTCAAAATTAACAAACTATCCTGTCTGCCCCTGCTCTAGGCATTTCAGATTACAAAAAGCCATTTACTTTTTATGTACACAAACATATAGGGGTAGTTTAAGGTGTTTTAACTCAAACTTTAGGACCGTTCAGCATCTAGTTGCTTATTATTTGGCCCAGCTGGACCTAGTAGCATCAGGAACCTCACCATGTCTTAGGGGCATAGCTGCCATATCTTTGTTAGAAACTAAATCTACTGATTTAGTACTGGGATGCCCATTAACCATAATGTTCCCACATGAAGTTGGAGCATTGTTGCTTAGACATAGAATACAAATATTTTCTGATCAAAGACTTGCAAGATATAAGGTAACCTTGTTGGTGTCAACTAGAAAAAAACACAGAACTATTAAATAGTCAAAATCACTCTTTAATCAAGGGAAAAGGGGTTAGCGCTACTAAATACAACAACAGAGCTGCTTCCCAAGACTGCACAGAGTCAAGACACTCTGGTCACTAGCCCCTGGGAGTGCCACCGACTCAGGATGGACTCTGGGGGAACAAAAGAACTTGGGGAACCTATATACCCTTTGGGAAACCTAGGGGCAGGGAAAGATGATTGACATTACTATGGCTACAAGGAAAATGGGAGTGTTCAAACTACACTGACAAGATATAATCAAGCTAGGGAAAAGAATCATAGCTAGAAGGTAGGGTGCAAGAGAAGGGGGCTGCTTACACTAGTTACTAAAGGATGGTTCATGCCCCGGTCTGACCTTCCTGAGAAAGGTTCTAATACAATAGGGGACGCTACCTAAAACAAAGAATGTCCTTAGCATATGCTTATCTCACCCAGGGTCATCATTTCCCTTCAAGGTAGATTTCTCATGGGAACAGGGGACAAGGACAAGTTTTTGGGGTCTCCAATCTACAAGCTAAATCTAAAATTGGGGTTCATCAGATCCCACTAGGCCACAAGTTTGGGATTCCTAAATTCCATGTTGACATTGGGTAATGAGAATATTACTTTAAAGCACTGTACAATTCTTAATTCTGATACCTTTCTTCCAGATTTACCAGTTTCAGGAGAACCATTACACAATTGTGTATCGTTAGTGTCCATGGCTGAAAAGTATCGAGATAATCTCCTGTACACTCCTTTAGACAACCCAGACTTTGTTTCATTCACCGATGATTCCTTTTTCATGAGGAATGGCATGCACTACACTGGAGCTGCTGTACTCACAGAATTTGCCACTGTGTGGTCAGCTTCACTGCTCTCAAATATAAGTGCTCAAGGTGCAGAACTGATAGCTCTAAAACATGCCAGCATAAATGCCAAAGATTAGGAGGCAACAATTTACACAGACTCTAGATGTACATTTGGAATATGTCATACAGTGAGTATGCTATGGCTCCAAAGGAGTTTTTTAACCTCAGCTGGGAAATGTATCACAAATGCAGATATCATTAATGAAGTTCTTTCTGCTCTCCAGCTACCTGAAACCCTAGCTATAGTTCATTACTCTGCCCATACACACCAGGCAGATACTGTAGCAAAGCTCACTGCCTCTGAACGACCTGAATTAATTTTAACTTTGGCAACTAGTAATGACTCAAATTTATCCATCTTACAATGACTAGGAAGTTCTCTTTATAGTACGGCAATGTTCTATAGTTCTGGCTGCCAATGGGTAAGTAACAATTATTACAATTGTCCTATGGGTTTGTAGGACATAAATCACTTTAATTGGTCCCCGATTCAGGGACCTGTTATGGGCTTAGTCTTGATTACTTAGAATTTTATATTCACATACCCCCATAATTCAGCCATATATCCTGGGGGGATTCTGATTTTGGTCAATATCTTCCTCAGGGGGGATTGTATAATTGTCATGAATTGAAGTTTTAATTTTTTTTTTCTTGTTTGAGAGTAATTTAAGCTAAAGAAGCTCATTAGCTCCCTGAATTGAGAAAGTGAATTGTTTGGAGAAGACACCATTGGGAAGCCTGCAGAGGCCATACACTGCAATGGGAGATTCAGAGTCAACTTTGGGTTGTAGTGAACTGAAGGGGGTTGAACACATTTATTTTGATTGTAAACTTTTATATCAAAGGGGATTGCCTCCTAATTGCCTTTTTGTCACTACCAATCATCAGTTTTGTTCTCTTTCTCTTTTATTTTTCTCATATGTCTAGTTGTTGTAATTTCCCATTAGATAGTGCAATATTGTATACACCTTTTGTAAGAGATATAAGCTAGTTATTTGCAGTGATTCAGTGGGGAGAACTAGGCATGTAGATCTGGGAGATTTCAACATTCTCCTCTCCCAATATAATTGCAGGGAGGATTATGATGATAGAAAACACACCCTAAGTTTGTCCTACCCCACATCCCATATTTTGCTTGCATACAGAAGAAGACATAGAGGCACAGAGAATAAAAGATGTGGGGCAGAACTCTTTCTTTCTCTTTCTCTCTCTCAGTTGGCACTCAAAGCTTTAAGGCTTTGTGGGCTCAGAGCTTGGCTTAGTGGGCTTGGGATTTTGGCTTATGTATTTTTTAGGATAAGTGAGATTCTGTCCCCTTCCTTCATTTCCCTTTTTCATATATGTTCATTTCTATTAAAGTTACATTGTTAAGAGCTACTAACAACTCCTGTCTTGAGAGTTGATTTTATAATGGAGACCACAATATTTTATTAATATTACATTTAATAAACCTTATTTTTATTTATTATAAAGGCAAAAATTCCCAGGAAACTTATGGAATACTTCATATTCAGCATAGATTTATGCTATCTGAGCAACTAAAAAATGCCTTATATTTTAGCCATTAATGTATGACTTGGGTTTTCTTAGTCCTTTTAACTATACTACTCTCTGGAAGAGGTCATCTCCTCTGAGAAGGGTGTAGCTACAGAAAGCATCTCTTTCTGGGCAACTAGCCCTGAATCAGAAATGCTAGTCCAATCAACCAAGCTTGGAAACAGTCATCTCCAAGAATCACTTTTTTGGTGACCTGTGTTCAAGGAAATCAACACAAAATAGAAGTAGCTGAGGACTCAAGGTCCTTTCTCAGCCTCACCTAGGAAAGCACCTATTGGTTGCCATTCCCTTGTGCTCCCTGTAGGCTGCTAAAGCTTCCTGGTGGGGAGTAGGGAGTAGCTGGCAGGAGTGGGGGAAATGATGGAGAGGGAGGAAGGGAAAGAATTATTTTCTTCCTTTGCTAGAAGTTTGAGGTTGAGTTAGTCTGAATGTGCCTCACAGAAGTGTTAGCCTATCAAGGGAAAAAGGCAGAAGTTCTTTAAAGCTGCTCCTCTCTCCTTTCCTGGGGGTTTGATTCCTGAATCAGGTGCCTGACACCTTCAATTTAACCTCTACAGTCACCAAGACACAGGACACAGATGAGGACCAATCAAGAGCATAAGGGCAATTATATCTGTCCTTTAGTAAAGCCATAGAGCAGGCATATCTCCATACATAGTTAATGGGTTGGCCCCTGATACACAGATGAGAAAATTGGGGCCATTGAGGTTGCTACTCCTGCTATTTTTTACTTTAGCTAAAACATAATAAATTATGTTTCAGCCCTTTGCCTTTACTCTATGTGTGCCTCATTGCTTTAAATGTGTTTCTTATACAGAGCATAAGGTGAAATTCTGGTTTTTAAGCCACTCTGCTATCCTCTTCTGTTTTATGGGAGTATTCATTCCATTTACACTCACACCCATGATTATTAACTGTATGTTCCTCTCTTTATTTTCCTCCTGTTTATCTTTCTCTCTCTCTCCTTTCAGTTTTCCACTGTTCTTAGACATTTTGCTTCTGACCACCAGTTCTCCCAATTTACTTTCCCTCTTGTCCATTTTACCCCTTCTTTTATTCCACTCTTCCTCCTAATTCCGCATTGAACAAGGTAGATTTTGATAGATGACTGAATATAGATGTTATTCTCCCAGGGAGGTAACGTTCAGTGACTTGTCGAAGATCATACAGAGAGTGACAGAGGCAGTATTTAAACCTGTATCTTCTTATTCTAGAGTCAATTTCTTCCACCATACCAACCTGCCTCTTTCTTGTTTCATTGAGTCTTTGAGCTCACTGCTACAGGTCCTCTCTTCATCAACACATAATTCCATGATTCTCCTTGTGGTTCCTTGAGCAAGCCATTCCATCTTCTGACTGGATGCATTTCCTCTGGTTGTCCTCAATGCTTGGAACTCTCATTTCTGCCTCCTAAATTTTCAGTTACAATTCTATCTTCTACAAGAAACCTTTCCTGGCCCCTTCTCCCTTTATTGTGGTGTCTTCCCTCTCTTGATTATCTCCAATTTATCTTATATATGACTTGTTTCTACCTAGTTGTGTTCTCCATTAGATAGTGAGCTCCTTAAGAGTAGAGACTTTAACTTTTATCCCTAGTGCTTTGCATAGTGTAACAATCACCTCTTGAAAGAGAAACTAAAATGAAAATTTCAAGGAATATTATAGCTGTATTCCAGTTACCAAGGTCAAAGAGAAAATATTGTAAATATCCAAGATAAAACAATTCAAATACCATGGAGCCACACTCAAGATTATATGTGAGTCAATAATCTCAAAGAAAAATGAAAATGTAAGAAAGAGAGATGCATTTGGAGAAAAGGGAAAGGAGTGGAAGACTGGGGAAAATTATCTTACAATAAAAGAGACACAAAAGGAAGAGCTTTTAGAGCAGAGGGAAAGAAACAGGATGGTAGGAAACATAAAACTCATCAGAACTGGTTCAAACAATTTTGACAAAAATCTATCTTACTAAAAAAAGAGAAATAGGAAGGCAAAGAGATAGGTAAAACGAGGAGGGGACTGATAAAAAGGAAGGCACATTAACAGTCAGAATCAAAACAGGCTTTTGAGGAGGGACAGGATAAGTAGAGATAAGGATAAAGAAAAGAAATGGTTTAGAGGAAAATACATAGTAATTATAATTGTAAATTTGAATGGGATGAACTAATTTATAAAATGGAAGTGGAGAAAGAGTAGATTAAAAACTCTAATCCAACAAAAGACCCTTGAAGCAGTTTAGCAAAATTTTGCTTTGAGAAAAAATAGTAAAGACAGAAAGATAGGAGAGAAAGATTTAACTATCTACCCTAGTACTACCTAAAAACTACCTAAATCTTCTTATATCAACCTATAAACTATATAAAAACTGTCATTTGAAAGAGTCTCTGAATGTACACTATATATATATATATATATATATATATATATATATATATATATTCTAACTAACTTATTAAACAATGGACCAACCCACACACTCTCCTTCAATCAGATTCTACCAGTAACTGCCAGCAGCAGTGCGCCCTCAGGAAACCTTAGAGGGAAAGGTCCTTCTTACACTTCCTACTCCCCTTCATCTCTCACTCTCCAACTGTCACTCTTGCATCACTTCCTCTCAGAGAGCAGTTTCTATTTCCTTTAACTGTGGGTTGGTCTCCATGGTAACAGTACCTCTTATCTTTGAGCCTGGCTCTCTGTCCACAGAGCAAGCCAGCTCTTTCCCCAGTTAAATTAGAGCAAGGGATTAAGAATTCCCTTTTACAAAACACAATGATATACCTAGAATTAAAACTGAAATTAAAAAAAAAAAAGGCAGGGGTAGGAATCAGGATCTCAGACAAAGCAAAAGTAAAAATAGACCTAATTAAAAGAGATAATAGGGGAAACAATATTTTGCTAAAATGTACCCTAGGCAATGAGTTAATATTGAAGGGGATTCATGCTCAGTTGCAATCCCCCTCATTACTCCCCCTCTCTTTCCACCCTTTTCTTTCTCTTTTCTGCACACCTGCTACATAGAGCAAGTCAGGAAGTACTAATTCAAACAAGAGCAATCACTTCCCCTCATTCCCCTCCCCAGGCTAAATCTACCCTGCAACTTGGTTTGAGATGTGTACAAGACCGATTGGGTTTTGAGAAGTGTGTAAAAGCACAGAAGAGGGTCAGGATCGGGTTAAGAAAGGTGATCACAAGCCAGGATTGGATGTCAAATGGTGAGTCCCTCTAGTGCAGGAGGAAATTCTCCTCCTTAACACTCTACTTCAACTCCTGCCTCAAATTTAGCAGGTGCCTCCCAACTGAATTATATCTCAGTTTCAGAGGCCCTTTTCTGGAAGAGAAATAAAATTGACCTGCTGCTTTGTCATCTCAGAGTCTTGGGTTTTGTTGTTGTTGTTGTTGTTGTTGTTTTTCATTTTGAGTTGGTGGATTCAGGTCCCACACAATATTAAAAAAATACGTCAAGTTTCTCTGATAAAGGCCCAATTGCTCAAATATATAAAAGTAAGAACCATTTCATAATGAATAAATGGTCAAAGGATACAAAAAGGCAGCTTTAGAAGAAGAAATCAAAACTATCTATAATCCCATGAATATTTCACATTGATACGTTGATTGCCTGCTCTGTGAATGAAGGAGAGATAGGAGAGAAGGAAAGAATTTGGAACTAACTCGTTTTTTCAAGCCATTAAAAATAAATTATAAATTTTTAAATAAAAAAAAAGACCCAAAGGAAACTTCTAGTACATTGGAAAATTCTCTAGTGAGGACTTATGGATAAGAATTGGACAGGATGAGGGCTATTGAGATTGTGATCTTTTACAAACCAAAAAGATCACAAATGAATAGTCCTGAATTAATTCACCTATTCAGTTCCATCCCAATAGAACTTCCCAACAATGATTTCATGCAGCCAGAAAATAAAAATAAAATTCACCTGGAAGAGCAAAAGGCTAAGAATATCAAGGAAATTAATGGGAAAAATGAAAGAAGATGGTTTAGCTGTACTAGTTTTTAACTATATTATAAAGAAGCAACTATGAAAACAATCTGGTACTGCTTAAGAAATAGAGGAGTGGATAAGTGGAATAGATGAGGCATTCAACATGCAGTAGTAAATTATCATAGTAACCTGTGTAATTTTGGGGGACTCATACTCCTAAGATGGAGAAATGAGGGTTGAAGGCAGTGAGAAAAGGGTTGATGAAAATGGCTTCCCTCACTATTCCCTCCCGTAGTACCTGAATTACTTGAGGGAGACAAAATGGAGATCTCCCCTCTGTGAAGATTTGCCCCTTGGCGGTCTTGCTGGCTCTCAATGGGGGCGGGGAAGTCTTCTCTACTGAGGGACCTCGATCTGGATATGCACTGTTTTGAGGGCACTCACAAGCCTCTCCCTTGGGTCTTCTTGAAAACTGGCAACAAGATGGAGTCTGCCAATGGGCTTACTCTCTAGATGAAAATTAACAAGATTAAATTCTCTATCTGACTGCTTATTTGATTTAATTGTTGATTGGGGCAAAGGGTAAAGGTTATAGGAGTTGTAGGACACCCTAAATCTCTTTCTAAATAAATCTGATTATTGAAGTACAAGGTTTTCTCGTAGCCAAGGGAGAGGTAGAATAGGGAAGAGAGCACTGCTCACCAATTAGAGTCCAGTATCTCAATAGTTCATGGAATGAAAGTCTTTGAAGAAATTAGGTTTCTTGATAGGAACTAGTGACGTTTTAAACAGGAAACCACAATGTTAGGATTTCTGTCAGTGACAGAAATCTCCACAGGTGTCTTGAAATGGCCAAGAGAAACAGCTTCGCCTTCCACTCTCTTCTGCATCTCAGCACCCAAGACTCCCTCCTCAGGAGAATTTCCCAGAAATCCTTGTTCAGTTTCCAACTGCCATTTCTGCCTCAATCTCTTTAGAGTTCTCCCAACTTCCACTTTCCCCCAACGTTTCTTTTATCCTACTCCCCATCATTATACCTGGTACATGACAAATCCAAAGATCCAAGCTTTTGGAAAGAGAACTCACTCTTTGACAAAATCTACTGGGAAGACTGGAAAACACTGGCAGAAACTAGGCACAATTTAACACTTCTGCCCTGTACCACGATAAATTCAAAATGGATACATGATTCAGAAATAATGGGTGATACCATAATCAAATCAGGGGAGCATGAAAAAGTTTAACTGTCAGATCTATGGATAAGGTAAGAATTTATGTCTAAACAAGACATAGAAATCATCATGATATAAAATAGATAATTTTGGTGACAATAAATTTAAAAGGGTTTGCACAAAACAAACAAACAAATAAACAGAAAAAAAAAAACAGGAAGCAAAAGAAATACTGCATGATGATCAACTTTTAGACTTAACTACTTTCAACAAACCCATGATCTGGGACAATTTTGAAGGACTTATAACAAGCAATGCTGACAACCTCCAGAGAAAAGAACTGTTGGAGTCAGACACAGATGGAAGCACACTATCACCTTAGTCTATTTACAGTTTTATTTTGGGGATTTGTTTTTTTACATGCATTCTCTTACAACAATGACCAATATGGAAGCATGTTTTACGTGATAATAAATGTAAAATCCAGGTCAAATTGCTTACCATCTCTGAGAAAGGGAAAATAAGGGAAGGAGGGAGACAATTTGAATCTTATAATTTCAAAAAAATGTATGTTAAAAATTATTACATGTAATTGGGAAAATAAAATATCTTTTTTTTTTAAACCCTTACCTTCCGTCTTGGAGTCAATACTGTGTATTGGCTCCAAGGCAGGAGAGTGGTAAGGGCTAGGCAATGGGGGTTAAGTGACTTGCCCAGGGTCACACAGCTGGGAAGTGTCTGAGGCCATATTTGAACCTAGGACCTCCCGTCTCTAGGGCTAGCTCTCAATCCACTGAGCTACCTAGCTGCCCCCAATAAAATATCTTTTAATAGAATACAAAGCATTTCCCAATTGATAAATAGTCAAAGGCTCTGAACAGGTAATTCTCAAATGAAGATGTCAAAACTATCTTTTATTCATGTGAAAAATTGCTCCAAATAATTATTATTAATAAAAAATATAAATTAAAACCACTCTGTGGTACCACTTTCCACCTATCAGACTGACTAATATGACAAAAAAGGAAAATGATAAATTTTGGAGGGGGTATAGGAAAACTGGGACTCTAACAAACTGCCAGGTGAGCTGTGAACTGATGTAACCATTCTGGAAAACAATCTATAACTATGCCCAAAGAGCCAGACTGCTAGATCTGTATCCCAAAGAGATCAAAGATAGAGGAAAATCTCTTGTACAAAAATATTAATAGCAATTTTTTTTTTGTGGTGGCAAAGAACTGGAAACTGAAGGGATGTTCATTAATTGAGATTGCCTAAACAAGTTGTGGTATATGATTGTGATGGTATACTTCTGTGTCATAAGAAATTATGAACAAGATTAATCACAAACAGACACAGACACATACACACAGACACAAACACACACACACATACACACATACACATACACACACAAACTTGGACCCAGAGTGAAGTGAGCAGAATCAGAAGAAAGTTGTACATAGTAACATCAATAATGAATGATGGTCAACTGTGAACAAATTAAGTATTATCAGCTTTGCAAGACTCCAGGACAACTCCAAGGTATTCATGAAGAAAAGGACTATCCACTGCTATGGAACACAGTGACAGAGACTGAATACAGACTGAAGTACAGAATTCTTCAATTTATTTCCTTCATGATTTTTTTTTCTAGTATAAGAAATGTGTCTTTCTTCACAACATGATGAACATGAAAATATGTATTAGATTATAACACATATACAACCTGGATCATTTTATCTGACATCTTGGGGAGGGAAAGTGGGGAGAAAGGGAGAGAACATAGATTGAAAATATCAAAAAACAATTATAAAAAATTATATCTACATGTAAAAAATACAAATTAAGTGGCATTTTATGTGTTTAATGCTTTATGTGCTCTATGGTATCTCAAAATCATAAAGTTTGTATTTCAACAAACAGAACAAAACTAAAGGAAAAATAATTTGGAAAACATTTTGCTTTACATCCAGAATTTTCTTATGATAACTTATTACATAATAATTTGAATTTCTTCCCTTTGTATCTAACCTCTTGTCAATCAAATCCAGGGGAAAAAAATTTGGTCAAGCTTCAAGTGCCTAGAAAGCAGAAAAATGTAAAGCCATATAGTCTTGGGAACTGAAGCTGACTTTGTTCTTGATTGCCCTGGTTTCAAGCATTTCTAAAGCCTGAGTTCTATAGATTCCCACAAATAACTGGAGAGTGGATTTCTAGTTTCACTGGCATTTCCAATTAACTTTTCACACAATTTGCTTTTCAAAAGATTTTCAGAAGATTTTCTAGAAATTTAAATCAAATAACTGATAACTCAAGCCAAATGGCTCCACAAGAATATAGTTTAAGTGGAACTTGTCTGTGAACTAATCAGGGTGCTAATGACCCTCAGAGGGGAACCCAAGGAAATACCCAAAGATTATGAAGGTGTATGGGGAGTGGGGAGTGGGACCCAGGAACCAAAAGTTTTAACCTTTGATTTTCCAGACCTTGATGTCTTACTACCTGTTGTCCCTATTCACTCCCCCCCCCCCATAGCGATGAATCTCACATGACTTTAAAGGTTGGTAACAGTTATTATGACTGGTTTCTGGACACAGGAGCCTCAAGGTCTGTATTGAGGAGCACACCTGATTCAGATCGCAATTCCATCCCATTGCCTCAATAAATATAGTGGGGGTATAGAGTACACCCCTAAAGGTGCCAAAGGTTTCCCCAAGGTGGTGTCTGTGGGACCCTTGTCAATGGAGCATTCTTTTCTCTTGATGCCTGGCACTCCTATGAATCCTTTGGGGGAGATATTTACTATGTAAACTAAGAGCAACAATAAATTGCTCTCCTAATGGCTCTATATCATTAGAATTGCTAAAGGAAGCCTTAACTTTGTTCTTGGTCCTTCTTTTGGATACTCAGGTCATACAAGAACCTCTTTTCAAATCGCAAATGATATACCTGAGTCTCTCTGGACCACATCATCTTCTGATATTGGCTTAATTAAATCAGTTGTCCCTGTCCAAATTAAAACAAAATCTAGCCAACCTCCTTCGATTCCTTAGTACCCTCTCTTGGATGAGGCAATTGAGGGCATTACAGTGGTAATAAATTCTTTAATTTACCAAGGCATCATAATTACCTGTAAATCTGAATACAACAATGCCATCTTCCTTATTAAGAAACCAAAATTGGGGCCCGATGGCAAGCATCTCTATCGATTTGTCCAGGATTTGAGAGCAGTTCACAATTACATTATAAAGAGATACCCTGTAGTTTCCAACATAAACACTATTATTTCTTCTTTTCCTAGAACACCTATATACTTTACTGTAGTAGACTTGTGCTCTGTTTTTTTTTTTTTTGTATACTCATACATGAAAACTCCAGGAATATCTTTATTTTCACATGGAATGGTTTAAAAGGAACCTGGACCTATTTACCCCAGGGTTTCATGGATAGTTCTACTTTATTTATACAATTCTTAACTGCTGATACTGATAACATTAAGTTTAAATATAGCTGTTTAATACAATATATGGATGATTTACTCTTGGCATCACCTAATGCTGAAGCATGCCAAGAGGACAGCAACCATCTCCTTTTGGAAATACATAAGAGAAGCTACAAAGTCTCCAAAGACAAATTCAGTGATGTCTCCCCAAAGTACAATATGTAGGTTTTATTTTAACTGCTGGGTCCCATCTTATTTCTCCTAAATGTATTGAAAGTATCCAAAAATTAAGTGGTCCTACCACTATAAAACAATTCAGGGCAATTCTTGGAGCAATGGGATTTTGTATACAGTGGATCCCTTCCTATGGGGAAATCACTAAGTATGTTGAATCACTCACAAAAATTCAGTCCCTGAACCACTTAAATTGGAAAAGGAACATCTGACAGCTCTTTCAAATCTAAAACAGGCTATCTAGACCTGTCTGCTCTAGGCATTCCAAATTACAAGTCATTCACCTTATATGTCTATGAACAGAGAGGCGTAGCTTCAGGTGTTCTATTTCAACTTTTAGGACCTTCTCAATGCCTGGTAGGCTATTATTCTGCCCAGTTCAACCCAGTTGCTTCAGGAGTGTCACCATGCCTTAGGGGAGTAGCTGACCCAGCTTTTTTAGTAACCATATCTTCTGATTAATATTAAGGATGCCCTCTGGGCATAATGTGCTTACAAGATGTTGAGGCATACTTATTAAGACATAGGACACAAGCAGTCAAAGCAACCAAAGAATCATGAGAAGTGAAATAACCCTATTGAACAGTGAACAAATCTCCTTAAAACTATGTTGAGTTCTTAATCCTGTAACCTTGGTCCCTGATTTGACAACTTCTGGAGAACCATTAGATGATTGTACATTTTTATTGTCCATTACTGATAAACCTCTTAATGATTTATTGGACATCCCTTTGGATAATTCAGAATTAATATTATTTACAGATGGTTCTTTGTTTATGAAGGATGGCATGCACTATATAGGAGCTGTGGTAGTTATCAAATTTACCACTGTCTGGTCTACTTCCTTACCCTCAAATGTAAGCTCACAGTGTATAGAACTCACAGTTCTAAAACACACATGTGTCATTGCAAAGGATAAGAGAGTCACAATTTATAAGGACTTCTGTTACACATTCGGCATATGTCATGCTGTTGGTATGCTATGGCTTTAGAGGGGATTCTTAACATCAGTGAAAAATGTATTGTCAATGCAAACCTTATTACTGACCTTCTTTCTGCCCTCCAGCTCCCCAAAGCCATAGCTGTCATTCATTGCTCTGCCCACACACATAGTACTGACCCTGTCTCCAGGGAAAATGAATGAGCAGATGCAGCAGAGAAGCTGGCGGCCTTAGAAGGGCCTGAGTTAATTTCGACACTAACAATTACTAATGATTTTGATCCATCCCTTTCCTACATTGACAAGGAAGTGGGAAAATGAAAAAAAAATTTAAGCCAAACAAATTAATGGAGTATGGATATCATCAGATGGCAAACCCCTGATCCCTAGAGTTTTCTATAACCAGATTTGTCAATCCATCAATAAACATGGTCATTTTGGCACTCAAGGCATTGTAGAGTCTCTTAAAAAAAAGTATGGATAGCATCTGGAATAACAATTGCCTCCAAAGTATGTAGAGCTTATCCTAACTGCCAGACTTTTAATCAACAGGCCTTTCAAGGAAAAACCTTTGGTGGACTTCCTCTTGCTTAAGTACCATTTGAACACTTACAAATTGATTTTATTTTTATGCAAAAATCTGGACAGTATATATTTTGTTTGGTCATAATTGATTGACTGACCAGGTGGCCTGCAGCATTTCCTACTGCTTGGGCCAATGTGGCCTGGATCACAGGTCATATCTGCTTTGTTGCCAAAATTCTTTTGTAAGAAATTATTCCTAATTTTGGCCTACCAGCATGAATTAATTCAGATAGAGGATAATTCAGATAGAGAAAAAATCATTTTACAGATTCGGTCTTATCACAAATTTATTCATGTGCCAAGTTGAAAGAATTAATAAATAACTTTAAACTATGAATGGAAAACTGTGCACCAAGACCCATTTAAAATGGCCCGAAATTCTTCCTCTGGTCCTATTTTATCTCAGAAGCAGACCCAAAGGTGATTTACATATCTCACCATTTGAGATGCTATTTGGACATCTACCTATTCAGGCACAATTATTTACCACTGCCTATACGTCATTGTCAGGAGGGGATACAAACATTGCCACATATATCAGACAATTACAAACTAAATTGTGAGAACTCCAAAACTCTGGAGCTGTTGTTCAGGCAGGCCCCATAGATTTCTTGCTTCATGATTTAAACCCAGGTGATAGCATCTACATAAAGAATTTCAAATACACTGGGTCAAATGAACCTGTTTATGATGGACCTTTCAAAGTAGTATTGACTATACCAACAGCAATTAAAATTGGGGAGAGGGACTTAAGGATTCATTGTAGCCATGTAAAATGAGTACCTTCTATTAATAATGAATAATTGATTGTATTAATTTCATATGACTATTGATACTGATAAGACTTCCTTATTGTTAGATCTGTATTATTTTGTTGCACTTTATTTAATCTTTATACTTGAACACATTGCCCTTATAGAACAATACATATTTATTACATCAAAACAAACACAATTATATCAGTGACCTATATTGACCTGATGTACTTTTTATAATAGTTTATGCCTTCTGTAAATTTTTTTCTTTTAAATGTATTATTGCTGCTATACCTCCATTACTTTATTTACCTTATTTGCATTCACACTGTGAATCATGGCAAATTAAAGAGGAAATAAATCTTGTTTTTCGGCAAGTACCTCTATATTTTACCTCGATAATTGTGAAATATATACAATTTTGATATTTTTTCACTATTATTTTTCTTCCTGCTTTTTCAATATAGTATTTGAGTTTTTCTCTCATTTTAATATCTAATACACATCATCAATACTGAAAAGATTTTTAACTGCTTTACTTTTGGCAATAGAATAAGCTAAGATGTCCATTTGCCTAGCATATATATATATATATATATATATATATATATATATATATATATGTGTGTGTGTGTGTGTGTGTGTGTGTGTGTGTGTACCCAAAAAGCTTTGTACTTTCAACCTGCCATTAACTTATATCATGAGAATTTTCCTCAATGATATGTCTGAATCAAGGAAAAAATGGACCAAAAAGAAGCAAAGAAGTTGATTTACAAAGTGCCACATGAACACACACACACACACACACACACACACACACACACACACACACACACAAAACAATCCTTCGGGGATTGATGAAATTCTGTGGAAAGAGTGCAAGGACTTAATCATGTGTGAGACTAAAGGTTGTAGCTGTTTAACATGTTAAATGCAAGATTTCCTTGTAAAACACTCTTTATCAATATATAACATTGACTGTTCTGGCTCTTGCTCCATTAATGTGGAAATAGGTTTTGATTAAGGAAACATGTGAAACCCAATGTAATTGCATGTTGACTACAGGACAGGGTACGCAGGGAATGAACATAATTCTTGTAACCAAGGAAAAATATTCTAAACTGACTAATTAAATAAAATTTTCAAAAAGAAAGTTGATACAGGTGGAAAACATCCACATTCTTTTTTCTTTATTATGAACTATAAGCTCCTGAAAATCAGAAATTAGGTTTTGTTATGCCTTTGTAGAACTGGCTTATAGAGAGCCCCTAATTTGCTCAAGAATTTCACTTGTTGGGTTCTTTCATCTCTTTGCCTCTTCCCCTTCTTTTTTACATTTCCTTTTTAAATCCTTTGTCTTGTCCCATTATAATGTAAGGTCCTTGAGGGCAGGATCTGACTTTATGTTTGCCTTTGTATTCCCTGTGCTTAATAAATGCTTATTGATAGACTTGACTTGATCTGGTCCTTTGGTATCATCAATATAGCAAATTATTCCTCTTACAAAACTCTGTCTACCAAGGAAAGGCAGCAGTCTGCAGTTTATAATCTTTGGAAGTTCGATTTGCCTAGGAGCACCTCGATTTTATTTGTCCAAAGCAAGATTTTAATTCAAATCTTAACACCATCAACTGACTTTCTACTCACCACATATATAATGCTATATAGAGTTTAATAAATGCTTGTTGGATTGTATCCTATTTGGTGGTATTTATGGGGAGTGAAGATGGGAGTTATAACCATATCATGTATTTCTTTTTCTAGTATCATTGTTTTTATTTCCTTTTTGGGGGGTAGGGGTTTGGTTCCAGATCTATCATGGCATAAGTGAACTTACTTTTTTTTGAGGAAACTCATCCAGTTCACATTTGGTCACTTGTCCACCTTACATTCTCAGAATTATTTGAGTTCCCTGAAAAGTTAAATGACTCATCCAGAGTCACAAGTCCAGTAAGCTTCAGAGGTGATACTTGAACCTAGGTCTCCTTGTGAGTTTCTTGAGTGCAAGGACTGCCTTTATGTTCTTTGTGCCCCTAGTGCCTAAGACATTAGCAGCCCCTCATTAAATACTTGATTAATTGTTGTCTTCAAGGCTGACTGTCAGTGTGCTATTTCACTATGTCTCACATTTTATAGTTGTGGTCTGTATGATAACTATTTTGAATGCCTGCTTTTTTAATCACATGCTGACCTGAATAAGTCATGTACTTTCCCCATTAACTTCCATACAGGCTGTGTCTGAATATTGTAAACCTCAAAATTTCTTAGACTTATGAATGTTGGAAATTTCCCCATTGGGAAATTTCATACTTAAAAAAATCTCCTACTGATAGTAAGAACTCTATTGGAATATGAAACTCCTTGGCATGGGAGGATCCTTTTCCTCCCTACTTAAGTCTACTTTAGGACAGAAACCTCTTTAGGACAGAAACCTTTTGCTAAACAATGGAAAGGGCTTTGACCTATGCTTAAGCATAGAACAGGAAGTTCTTTGAGTCATGATTGATTTTAGAATTGATACAATAGAGATGCTTGGAATGACAGAACCAGGTCTTGGAAACTACAATCTCCACCCTACTCAGAGTAACAGGATTTAGGAAGGGTTGCAGCAAAGATCAAGATTTCAATTGTTTGAGAATATGACCTTCAACAGACATGTACAAAGGGGGCAGACCTCTGGGTGGTCCTGGGTTAAGCTAGAGCCACCATTGGCAGAGGGGAGAGATCGACAGTGATTG
The DNA here is from genome assembly GCF_027887165.1 of Monodelphis domestica. Classification (NCBI taxonomy): domain Eukaryota; kingdom Metazoa; phylum Chordata; class Mammalia; order Didelphimorphia; family Didelphidae; genus Monodelphis; species Monodelphis domestica. Next base: position 220,429,320 of record NC_077232.1, on the reverse strand, counting down.
GTAGATGGGAGAACTGAGGGGAGGGAACTTAGATTTTTGGCTTAAAGATAGTGGGGTCTGAGGACTGAAGGAGTGGATGATCTGGAGGAGGTCTAAGAGGAGAAAGGTCCTGGAGGGAGAGCTCCTGGAGAGGTCTTGAAGGAGGCTGTGGAAGGAGAACTCAGGAGGAGTCAGGAGGAGGATTCTCTGGAAACATTTTTTGAAAGGAGGCTCTCTTGAAGGTGGAGCCTGAGATTGGCATGAGAAGCCTTACCTAGAGAGATCTTGGGTGAGTGATAAAACCAACTGACTGATTTATCTCTTAGGACTGAGGTCTAGGCCTTATTGGCTTGAGGCCCTTCATTCTTATTCCTTTCTTATTTTCTCTCTTTTTCTATTGATTAATCAGTGTATTATAAATTAAATTTCTCTATAAAACCCAGTTGGCTTGGGCATATTCATAAATTGGGAATATATTCCCTGGCGACCATCTTATATTTATATAAAACCAAGACACAGTAGAAAACATATTTCAGCGGCCATAATTGTTATATATTTCCCTTGCTCCCAAACATTTTAATTATCACATTTTATGGCTCCCACTCTCTTATCTACAACTATTTAACGCTCAAAACTATTTTAAATCTAACAATATCTGTTTGCAGAATTTAGCTTTAAACATCCTCATTGGAGAGAAAACCTTAATTTAGAACCTCACATAAATATCAGAGACCAACATTAAGAGCCTCCATGGAAAGACATCATCTTAATAAAAATGTATAATGGCTGTCTTGAATTTGGCCTACGTTTCTCCCCCACCTTCCTCATTATTTCTTGGTGTATGTGTTCTTAATAACTTTCACCAGCTTCTATAGTAGGCTTGTCAGTTTGCAATAAGCAATAATATAACACAATATATTTACAAATTTTTAGAAACTAATGGACTACTCTAACCCCTTTTTAATAAGATGAAAATCATCAAATATATAGTTAAAAATGAATCATTGCTTCCATAACAATGTAAACTAACAAGGAGATGAAATATCATGGATGAGGACAACCCAATTTGTTTTAATCTAATGGCATTGCCATCTATATTATCAAATAGTTCAAGGGAAAGGAGAGCTACTGTGAAAATAAGGTTATTTAAAATAAGGAAGAAAGATTACAGTACTATTCTTTAGGCAGGATTTAGATTGACAGAAAGACAATATGGTACTTTTAACAGTGGAAGAATGCCAACCGGTTATTATCCAAGGGGAGCCTTGTAAAACAGGCTCCAGATGAACCTGGTGAAAAATGCACCAAAATCTCATCTTTCATTTGAAACTGGGCCAATAAAATTACTTCCAGAGCAATTAAATGGAGCATTCCTGATATCAAAGAGAATCAGGAGGCTACATAATGAATTGACTTCAAAATATAAGGGATAAAGTGTGAAAATGTGCTTAATTGGGTGCATTTTTTAAAAAATGGCTTAAAGCCAGATTCAGATAGAAAAGAGTAGATCTGGAGCTGTTGTGATGGGATTTGGGGTGAGGAAAGAACTTTTGCAAACCTTTCATCCTTTATCATAGAGCTGAAGGAACAGAAAGTAGGCCAAGGTTGGTTGGGGGATGAACCAAAATCAAATCTTGGAGCTAGAAAGTTTAACTTAAATGCAAGAGCAATAAAGTCATAATTTCAAATGATTTTTAAGGTTGAAATGACATACCGGTATAGTCTAGTCAGGGTAGGCCCCCTTTACCTAGAGAAATAATTAGAGAGATAGAAACAAAATCAGTTAATGAGTCTATTAACTGCTGTTCCTGAATACAAAAGGCATTCTACCAACTTTTATATTCGTTCTTATGTAGTTTACTCACCTTCCATATAATCAGAGGTTTCTAGATTTTACTTAACCTAAATCAGTGCATTTGTGAAGGGCTCCAGTTGCCATGACAATAAAACAATGTTGACCTAATCACTGTGGGTCACAAATCACCCTCCACTCTTTTCCTGGGGCACCTGGATAAAGGTGAAAGAGAACATACAGTTCATATGTGTGCTAACAGACATATGTGATTGTAAGATACATAAATCTTGTGGTTAGTTGGCAAAAAATGTATACCTGGGAATTGTTTCTCGACATCCAAAAGTGAAGTGGCACACACTATAAAACAGTACATTTTAATTTTTTTAAATTTTAATATTTTATTTTCCCTATTACATGTAAAAGTAATTTTTAATGTTAGTCTTTTAAAAATTCTGAGTTCCAGATTCTCTCCCTCCCTCCTTTCTTCCTTCCCTGAGAAGGCAAGCAATTTGATACCAATTAAACATGTGCAGTCATACAAAGTATGTTACCATATTGGTCATGTTGGGAAAGAACCCAGACACAAACAACAAAAAGAAAAAAGAAAAGAAAAACAACAAAAATTTTAAAAAGCTATGATCGGCATTGAGACTCCATTAGTTCTTTCTCTGGATATAGACAGTATTTTTCATCATGAGTTCTTCAATCATTGTGTTACTGAGAATAACTGTCATTTGTAATTGCTCATTGTACCATATTGCTATTACTTTGTACAATGTTCTCCTGGTTCTATTCATTTCATTTTGCATCAGTTCACATAAGTCCATATTTTTCAGACAGCTTGTCATTGTTCAGCCTTTGCCCAGTTGATTGGCAGTCTCTCAGTCTCTAATTCTGTGCCATCACAAAAGCTACTACTATTTTTGTACATTTATGTCCCTTGACTTTTTTTAATCTCTAAAATAGATCTAATAGTGGTATTTCTAGATCAATAGGTATTCAGTTTTAGAAGCCTTTTGAGCTTTGCTCTAAATTGCTCTCCAGAATGGTTAAATCAGTTAATGATTCCATCAGCAGTGCATAAATGTCTCAATTTTTCTATTTCCCTTCTAACATTTGTTATTTCTTTTTTGTTATATTAGCAATCTGATAGGTCTACAATGGTACTGCAGAGTGGTTTTAATTTGCATTTTGCTAATAAATAGGGATTTAGAGCATTTTTTCATATGACTAAAGATCATTTTAATTCCTTCCTCTGACTGCCTATTCATATCATTTGACTTTTATCAATTAAGGAATGCCATTCTTATAAATTTGACTGAGGCCTCTATATATTGGAGAAATGAAGCATTTATCAGAGAAACTTGCTATAATATTTTTTCACAATTATGATTGCTATTTCCCTCCATCCTATTTTCTCCCATTTACTCTATTCTTTCTCTTTTCACTCTCTTTCTCTTCAAGTGTTTTGCTTCTGACTACCCCTACTTTAATCAGCCCTCCCCTTTCTATCATTCCTACTCTGTCTCTTATCTAATTCTCTTTTTACTTTCTGGTAGGACAAAATAAATTTCTGTATCAAATTGAGTGTGTGTTATTCTCCCTTTGAGTTAATTCCAATTAGAGAAAAGTTCAAAGACTCTGCCTCTCCCCACTTCTCCCATCTTTCTCTCTAGTGTAAAAGCTCTTTCATGTTTCTTTTATGTGAGGTAATTTACCCAGTTCTACCCCTCCCTTCCTCCTTCTCCCAGTCCATTTCTCTTTCTCATCCCTTAATTTTATTTTTTTAGATATCATATTCAGCTCATACTCATGCCCTCTGTCCATGTAGAGCAAAGTCCACCCTTGCCCATGACTCCAGGATATCCCGACTAGTGGTAAAGGATTAGTCAACAAAAATAACAAACCAAAGACGGCTTAATTCTTACAGGCATAGAATTGTTTTGCATCTGACAGCTTCTCTGATATTCCCAGACCTGGGATTTATTTTTATACCCATTTTCTTGGCATGCAGGTATAAAAAATCAAAGATAGATAATTGGAAAAGTGATACATTAACTTTTAACAAATCACTTGATGAACATTCTATATTTTTGTATTGTGATTACAGACAGAATAAAGGTTGCACACAAGATAAATGATTTTGTCACAGGTGGCTTACTAGGGAGTTTGAGTTACTGATTTGTGTAATTGAGTCACTGAGGCATATCGAAGCTTAGTGTACCTGTACTGCACCTGTATGTATTGTATGGGCCTCAATGATTGATTTATATGCTGGCTTCATGAGAAAGTTTTGGGTTTGGCCTGTAGCTGAGGTTTCACTGGGAATTTTGCACCTAAATAAAAGTTAACCCACAATAGTCTTTTGGGATTGGGTTTGAGGGTCTGATCTTTTGGTGATGTTTTGGAGAATTAGGGTACAGGTGTTTTGCTCTTGCATTATTTCTTTTGAGACTAGGGGGAATAATATCATGTCAATTCATAGGTAGGGGGCATTGATGAAAGAAGTCATGCAAGGGGGATAGAGTGGGCAGTCACATCTCGCCAATGACCACTCTGTGGTCTCCTCAGCTACCAGACATAACTCTGCCAAGGTGTCGTGGACTGATGGCCCCCAGCAGTATAATACAAGTTTCTTTCTGTTTGTCCAAATATTTTATACTAGTAAACTTGGCCAGCTGCCTTACACATGTCTGTAGCTTGTACAAATAGAAAGAAAATTGGATTGGAGACTAAAGAGAATAATTTGGTTTTGCCACTAACTCTGTCTTAGAACAAGTAACCATACTTCTCTGAGCCTAATCTTTTTTTTTTCCCCATGTCAAATAAAAGGCAGATGATCCTCAAGGGCCCTTCTAATTTTAATGATCTGAGAGGAGTTAAAAGATTTGGGAAACAAATATATAAAGAACAAAGTCAAATTTACAAAAAGTCAAGCCATTCCCTAATTGACAAATTTGGTCAAGTGACATGAATAGGCAGTTTTCACATGAAGATATCAAAACTATCAATAAGTACATGAAAAAATGTTCTAAATACTTCCTGATTAGAGAAATGCTAATTAAAAGAGCTCTGAGATAACACTTCACACCTGGAAGATTGGCCAATAAGGCAGCAAAGAAAAGTGATAAATGTTGGAGGGGATATGGCAAAATTGCGACCCTTATATATTGCTGGTGGAGTTGTGAATTGGTTCAACCATGCTGGAGGGGAATTTGCAATTATAAGCAAAGGGCTTTAAAAGAATGCCTATCCTTTGATGAAGCCATACTACTGGTGGGTTTGTTATCCAAAGAGATAATAAGGAATAAGACTTGTACAAAAATACATATAGCCATACTCTCTGTGGTGGCAAAAAATTGGAAAATGAGGGGGTGTCCATCGATTGGGGAATGACTGAACAAATTGTTGTATCTGTTGGTGATGGAATACTATTGTGCTGGAAGTAATGATGAACTGGAGGAATTCCATGTGAACAAGAAAGACCTCCAGGAAGTGATGCAGAATGAAAGGAGAAGAACCAGGGGGATGTTATACACAGAGACTGATAAATTGTGGCACAGTGGAATGTATTAGATTTTTCTACTAGCAGCAATGCAGTGATCCAGGACAATTCTGAGGGACTTATGAGAAAGAACACTATTCACATTCAGAGGAAGAACTGTGGGAGTAGAAACACAAAGGAAAAACATATGATCAATCATGTTGTTTGTTTGGAATATGATTGGAGTTTTGGTGTTAAAAGATCACTGTACTGCAAATATGAATAAAATGGAAGTAGTTTTTAACAATGATGCATGTATAACCCAATGGAATTGCTTGTCAGCTCTAGGAGAGGGGAGGGAATAGGGATGGGAAAAACCATGAATTATGTAACCATGGAAAAATATTCTAAATTAATTAATTAATTAAAAAAAAGATTTGGGAAAGGTTCACATAAATCTTCCTTAACATCTTGTTTGTTTGAGGTTTTTATAGCACTGCAATAAAATTTCTTTGATTTGATCCACTCTATAACCCTGAGAGGTAAGTAATGTGATCACTGATGTAGAAACTAAAGCTCAATTAAATTAAGTAGTCAGTCCATAGGAGCCAATAAGTTGTAGTTACAAGTCAAACTCTGATCTTTCAATCTTAATCAGGAAATTTTCCTACTATAGCAGATCTTTATTTATGCTGAGCACTAGGTTAGGTTCTAGGAGAGGTTGAAAACTTAGCTAAGACACTGTCATTTACCTCAGAATTCAGAGAGTAGTGCCATCTTTGTGTAAAAGTGTCTTATATTTATTATATATATATTATGTATTTTAAGGTTTTAACAATTGTATATACACCTTTCTTGGTCCTGTTTATGTCATTATGCATCAGTTCATACTGGTCTTCACAAAAATTTCTGAATTCTTCATATTTGTTTTTCCTTCAGGGTAGTTGTATAAGGTGCTGTCCAGCAGCCCTTATAAGAAAGGAAAGATAGAAGGTTGACCCTTGGGGGAAGGGCTGAAGCTGAGGGGATTGATAAGAATGGAGGCAGACACCAACGCAATATTAACAATGAGCGAGTTGCACAGATCAAACTCCAGTTACCTAACTTCATAAGGACATGAGGCAGTTAGATAACCTTAAATCAACAACATGGGAGTTAGAAATGAGTATAGAGATTAGTTGAGAGAAAAGCCACAGATTGCTTAGAGCTAGCGCTCTGAGCATGAATCACTCCGGCTTGAGGATAGGAGATTAAGAAGGAAAGGTCTTTTACAGAGATAAAGAAATTCCATGAGAAAGCTGTTCTTGGCCAGAGGCCAAGCTCCAGGTGGGAGAGGGACAGGTGAAAGATAAAAAGGGGCTGGCTTTCTAGCAGCTGCTCCTATTTATTGACATTGTGATGCAAAGATATGTAATACATATTAATGAAGACACAGTGGATTGCCATTGGTTTAGGTGTAAATTATGACAAGGCAGAGGCGTGGATTGTCCCATCCAGGTGAGCACAAAGAAACCTGAGTTCATGCCTAAACCTTAGGAATGTTGGGATCAAAGGTCAGTGCCTTTCTTGTCATGCGCAGGACTGAGTATGCGCTCTCCTAAGACAATCCTTACAGATTAATTATCTACCTTGCACATACACAGGTGTGGACTGTTACAGCAGTAATATATTTATATTCTTCCCAATTAATGTTCATCTTTTTTGTTATTATTTTCAATTCTTTGCTAGAACAAAAAATGCTGCTATAAATATTCAGGCATATAAGAGATCTTTCTTTCTCTGCTGTCCTTGGGTATATCGTGGGAGTGTTTTTAAAAAATAAAATTTCATTGATATCTTATATTTCTATATGATCTACATTTCTCATTGTGGCCCCTCCAAGAGAGCCACTCTACAACAAATAATTAAAAATTGAAAAAGGAAAAAAATCAAGTAAAACCTATCTAATATGTCTAAAAAGTTTGATGTTGTCCATCATGTTAGTTGGGGATATTTTAGTCACCTTCATAAAATAATTCCAGATTGCTTTCCAAAATGGTCGAACCTAGCCACAACTCAAGCAGCTAAAAATATAAGAACCTATTTTTCATAGCCCCACCATTAGTGATAGTTCCCATTATTTGTCATCTTTGCTAACCTCAGACTACATATATATGCACATGAATATATTCATAAATATATATCACCTCAGATTTCTCCCATCATATGAATTCTCTGCTTTGATGGTACTACTTCTCTTGTGCTAAAATGGAGCTACAAAAACTTTTGAAACTATATTGTTGTGCATTTTAAAATGGCTCTGAACCCTAGGAGACTACATCTCCCAGGACCCTCTACCCAAACTTCCTCAGCCACATCTCACTTCCTTTGTTGGAGGTGTCTGAAAAGATATAAAAAGAAGAGAGAAGCATGCATCTAGGGCACGATTTCCAGAGAATGAGAGGAGAGCCTTTTGTCCCTGCATAGCTGCAGAAGATCTAATTTTCTCTAACCTTTCCAAACCATTATTTTCCTACCTAAAAAAGCCTATCTAGCTATCCCTAGAGTCTGGCTTGACTTAATTTAATTCCCTAGCATAATTATAGCTAAAAAGAAAAACCTAGTTAATTTCCCTACTGGAGAAGGGGGGAACCTTCGGCTACCTTCCTTTCCCTACCTTTTCCCTCCATTTCACCATCTACACAGTCCTGAGTCTTGAACAAATTTTTATTATCTAATCTTGACTGGGAATCAGAGCACCTTTTATTCCTTATTAGTAGTGGTAGTAGTCTCTCTGTAACTGAGGATGATGATTGTCTTTGTGCACTTTCATTTGTGATATAGATGAGTGTGCACAAAAACACTTGTGCATGAAGGAGATTTAAGTGGAAAAGTCAATGCACAGAGACAGTCCCACTCTCTCGGTGTTGGAAGCCTGGGTCCATTGGCACGAAAAATCGTTATGCCTTGAGACTTCCTCAGCTGCATTGGGTGGCTGTGTTGTCTTTTGTGCTCCAACATGCCCCGAGCACTCCACAGTGCTTTGCTGCATCACCATCTCAGCCGTTGAACCTTCTTGTTGGTTTCTTCCTCCTGTTCTGCCGAAGCAGTCTTCACATGCTGAGTGAGCAAAGCCCTAGTTCACGTGGGGTCTACGACCCGATGGCTATCCTCACAAGGTTTGGCGGGCTTGTTGAAGCCATTGCCCGGGGTGTGGCTGCTGCCACATGCTAGCAGCTACTAGGAGCCACAAGTGAGAGCTGGGTGTCAGGTGAGGGTCAGAGGCTGTGAGAGCTGCCCTAGGAGGGCACAACAAGCCCTCCATACCAGAGATACTACTCCTCTCTGAGCACCCCATATACCCCTATTTAGAGTAATTTTAAAAAATTACAGAAATCCTCTTTCCATGTAGACAGACATATAAACATTTTGACCATACTTAGTTCTTTAGATTTTCTTTCTTTTACTGTTTTGGGTTTCTCTTGTGTCTCATGTTTGGACTTCAAATTTTTTGTTTAGGTTTGCCTTAGCATTCCTCAGGAATGCTTGGAAATCTTCTACCTTATTGAATACCCATTTTTTACCCTGAAAGCATATATTGTTTTTCTGGATAGGTGACACTGGGTTGTAAACCCAAATGTTTGGCATTCCTGAATATCATACACCATGCCTTTCAATCCTTTAATGTAGAAACCACTAGGTCCTGTGCAATCCATGGCATTTTAATGGTTTCTTTCTGGCTATTTGAAGAATTTTCTCCTTAGCTTTGTGGTTCTTGAATTTAGCTATTACATTACTCAAAGTTGTCATTTGAGGATTTCTTTCTTGAGGTGATCTGTGAATTCTTTCTATTTCAATTTTATTTTCTTGTTCAAGGGAAGTTATATTTGATAATTTCTTGTAATATGATGTCCAAGGTGTTTTCTTGACCATGACTTTCAGGTAGTCAAAAAATTTGTAAATTTTCTCTCAGAGATCTATTTTCTAGGTCAGTTGTTTTTTTAGTAATTCATGTTTTCCTTGTTTGTTTTTTCATTCCTTTGATTCTGATTTATTGTTTCTTCATTTCTCATGAAGTCATAAGTTTCTAGATGGTCAATTCTGATTTTTAAGACCTGGTTTTCCTCTGTCAGTTTTTGGTTCTCCTTTTTTCAATTGGCCTATTTCTTCTTGCATCACTTTCATTTCTCTTCCCCATTTTTCTATGCTTCTCTTAATTGGTTTTTGAAGTCTTTTTTGAGTTCTCCCAGAATTTGTGTCCAATCCATAGTTTTCTTTTGAACTTTGCATGTGTTTCCTTTGTTTTCACTCTTCCCTTCTGTGTTTGTACCTTGCTCTTTGTCTCCATAAAAATTCTTTAGAGTTAAGTGCTTTTTTGTTGTTTGCTCATTTCCCCTATCTAATTATAGGTAGGCTATGTTTTCTGGGAAGTTGGGGTTCCATCTTAAACTTCAGTCCTTGTTTGATTTTTTTTCAGCTTATTTTATGGGTCTGAGGGCCGAGAGCTCTGGCAAATTCCTTCCCCCTGCTAATTCAATTGAACCTTGAGATGCTTGACTTGCTTCAGATTTGAGTGTAACCTTTTGATCTCACTCTGATCTTGATCATGTCATGGACTGATCAAATTCTAGTCCCAGGCTTATGCTCAAATTTTTGTTTTATTTTTGTGTACTTGATTGAATCAGGCACACCCTTGATTACCCTGTCTAGGACTCCTCTCAGAGATTTAGGCAGAAAGATCAGTACCTAGCACTTATTACTGTCAGCTACCCCAAACTGTGCTTATCCCAAGGCCATATTAGAAATCCTGGCTTTTCTCTGGGCCCACATGGATCAGACCACTTCAATACAGACTCTCTTGAACTGAGAATCTGAATTCTTTCACAGGTTTGAAATTTCAAGGTGTGTAGGTTGGCTTGCACTACTATTTGCCCATGCTGGATATCAGTGTCTGAATATTGGCTTTGTATTAGGTTCTGAACCTGGAACAGAAGATGTGGGGTGGTGGTGGTGGTGGGGACGATGGTTTGCTTTTGGTTGGGTCTTTCTGTAAGGATGATATTAGAAAATAAGTATTGTTTTATTAGTTTAGGGATAAGAAGTAAAGTGGGTGGCTTGAGAAAAGAATTGGAGTTTGAAGCAGAGCTGAGAGATCATGTTAATTTCAACTGCTGACAGTTATAACCATTTTTCTATGTCAATTACTCCCTCTGGCATTTGGGAGTTGGTCTTTGGCAGTTGGCAGAGCTACACTCTCAGAAACTCGCTCTCAGGGCTGGAGGAGGTAACATCTTTGCCTCTCTCTCTGTCTGGGGGAAAGATCTGAAGGAGTTCAATGTTTTCCTTTCCCAACTTGGGAAAAACTATTAAATATCAATTGTGGTTTTTATAGATTGTTTATCTCTCAGAAGACCAAAGAGAAAACTGGTCTTTGGTTTGGACTCTGCGTTTCTTAAGACTTAATGTCCTAACTTGATTCTTGTGGAGACTCAACCAGCTAGCCTTTGCTATTTTATAATTTGAAGGTGAAGTTGAGATTTATAAGTTAATAGAAATAGTTTTTATTTAGATAGTATAAATTTTGGTTAGATCAGGGAGGATTAGTGTAGCCTATTAAACAGAGAAGAAGCAGTTCCTTGCAGAACCTGCAAGTTTATTTGGGTGGATTTAGAATCCCTTAGAATTAGAAATCTTTTATTTATCCTTATATATTTCAATAAACATTTTATGTTTATAATAAGAGTCTGTTTAGCATCCTTGTGCCTGGCCCTGGGAAGTTCACATTTGAGTTTTACTTCATCACTGATGATACTTTTAATTACCTCTATCAAAAGTATCCGAAAGTATCCGAACAGTTTGAACCTGATTGGGGAGTTAAACAGTTTTGAACAGTTTTTCCATCTAAATATTTTATTTTTACAACTTGCCAAATTTTATGTTTACATTCCACCCTTGCTACAACTTTTTTTTCTGGCTATGCTTTCCTCTCTCACCCTAGTTCCTTAGATGCTCAATGTCTACCTTTTGTGTTTTTCTTTTCTTGAAAGTTTTTTCACTCTGTCTCCTTGTTGGTTTTTTCACTCCTGTATTTGTTTTATGGCAATATTTTAATCTTTGTCAGAGAGGAATCTCATGGTGACACAGAGCTGCTGTAGTTTACTCCTCCATCTTGTCTCTGCCCCGGGAAGTCTCATGTGCTTTATATCTCTACATTTCTCACATGTCTCTGGGCCTTTCTACTTTTGATTGCCACCATTGTTCTACTTTTTTTTATTCATTATAATTAAACATTTTTTAAAGAAGTGGAAAAACCCAGTATGAACCTCACAGCTTGGGTATGTTAGCTGCTAAACTTCATATCTTGTTAAAGTGACACACTGGGACAAGAATATGATTAACATAAAACCCATCATATTTAAAGAAAGAAAATGAAACTTGAACACAAGGGGAAAACATTCAGTATAGTAATTGTGCACATAAGGCTTCTTAACCAATTATAATATTTGATCTGCATTTGGGAAAAAAGATAATATCTTTATTAGCTGATCACTTTCCTCATATCATGAAATAAATGAAAACAAATTAACCTTAAGTCCCAGGAAAGGAAAAAAAAGAAAAAGAAATCACCCAAATTCTAATTATTATATCATTACAAAGTACCTTTTGGTTGTAACAAGGTTCATAAGGGAGCATTAGAGGATTGAAAACTCAGCTTTTACTATTTACCAAACATCTTATAGATTCAGGCCAAGCAATGGCAAGAACTCCCTGAATATGTGAAGAAAATGAATTTGGTACATTTTCAGGAGTTGTTTTTTTTTTTAATCTCAGATCCATGAAATGACTAGGTGACTTTTTCTGTCCCTGGGGGGAGGGGGGGGGGAGATAGATACATACTAATGGTGGGTAATTTACCTTTCAGCTATAAACAGATACCTTCTTGAAGGTGTTTTAAAAGTTTAAATTTTTTCAATAATTTACATGTTCCCTTTGCCCTTTATTTTGGACTTAGTTGGCCATGTCCCTTCTTCACTATTCATCAGGGATATGATAATAGCCTCTATACAGAACCCTGGCCTCTTGCCTCTCCCATTTCTAATGTAATTTCCAAATAACAACCAAAGTGATTCTCCAAAATCAGAAGCCTGAATATCTTTCACTCAATAAACACCAATAAAAACCAGATTAAGCTAGTTCGTACCAGTTTAAAATAGATTAAAGCAGTTTAATCTAACAAAAAACCTAATTCAAACAGTGAAAACCACTTCGATCAGTTTAAAACAGTTCATACAAGTCAAAACCAGTTTGGCACAGTAAAAACGAATTCAAACTATTAGACACTAACAAATACAAATCAGTAAAAACAAATTCAAAACAATTTAAACCAATATATAGCACAAGCAATTAAAAACAAGTATAAATCGCGGGTAATCATGGCTGCAATCTAGACGCCACACGCTTCCTCTCCCCGGCACCGAACGAAATAGACTACATCAAAGGAGCATAAAATCACATTTGGAGGAACAGAAGGACTCCCCAGTACCCCACAGAGGCAAAGGTACGTGGGGCTTGAACATTTCCACACCAAAATAAGAAGGAAAAGCTTGCACAGAAAAGTGAACTGAGCAGCCCTTCCCCCACCCCACCTCCCCCACTAAACCAGAGTGAGCTACCTGAGTGCTCACCAGGACAGCGAGTGAGTGGGGAGCGTCTCTGTCTGGGGGGGCACTCCAGGGTCCTTGGGATCTGGGGACTGCCAGGAAAAAACGTCTCAGGGCGCTTTCACTGGAGAATCCAGCGGAACTGCACTTGGGGCGGGCTGCGCTGAACAACGCGCACTGATTATCTGGGCGGAGCTGAATACCTGGGCTCGGAGGCTGGGAAGAACTAGTCTGAAGCAACCTAAATTCACAGAAAAACCGCTCTTATAACCCAGACCCCAGACCAAAAAGGAAAGGGGAATAAAACCACCAAAGGGATGGCTCACATGGCCCAAAATCAAGCCTCCAGGAAGAAAGGGAAAAAAGTGACTATTGAAAACTTTTATGGTGGAAGTACCCAAGGAAAAGAGGAGAATGAGGAGGAAATCCAAAAAAATTCAGAACACGCCTCCCAAAATGGAAACTATCAACAAGCTCTGGAAGATCTCAAACTGGAACTTATCCAAAAGATGGAAACCTTCTGGAAAGAAAAATGGGAGAAAGAGATCAGCTGTCTGACAGATAAGACTGCTCAATTGGAAAAAGAACTCGAAGCATCCAATAGAAGGGCAGACAAGGCTGAAAAGCAAAACCAGTCCCTAATGACCAGAATTAAGCACCTCGAAGAAAGTGAGATGATAAAACAGCAAGAATCAATAAAGCAAACCCAAATAATTAACGAATTGGAAGAGAACATAAAATATCTCACTGAGAAGGTCACGGATCTGGAGAACAGAGAAAGACGAGAAAATCTCCGTATCATCGGTCTCCCAGAAAAACCAGAGGTAAACAACAAATTGGATATTATTCTACAGGAGATTATAAAAGAAAATTGCCCCCACGTTCTGGAGCAAGAGGGCAAAATAGAAATAGAAAGGATTCATAGAACACCTTCTATACTAAATCCCCAAAAGACAACACCTAGGAATGTAATTGCCAAATTCAAGAGCTTCCAAGTAAAGGAGAAAATCCTACAAGAAGCCAAGAAGAAGAGCTTCAGATATAAGGGGGCTCCCATAAGGATCACACACGACTTAGCGGCTAATACACTAAGAGACCGCAAAGCATGGAACACGATATTTAGAAAGGCAAGAGAGCTGGGTCTCCAACCAAGAATCAACTACCCAGCAAAACTGACTATATACTTCCAGGGGAAAGTATGGGCATTCAACAAAATAGAAGATTTCCAAGCATTTGCTAAGAAAAGACCAGAGCTCTGTGGAAAGTTCGATATCCAAGCACAGAAAGCAAGAGAAACATGAAAAGGTAAATATGAAAGAAAGGGAAAAGGAGATAAATCTTATCTTTCTCTTTAAGTCAAACTCTCTTCTATAAGGACTACATTTACATAAAATTATATATATTAATATGTGGGGAAAATGTTTTGTGTAACTCTCATAAATTGTATCATCATAAGAGTAGTTAGAAGAAACATGCATAGGGAAAGATTGGGGAATTAAGAAGATTTGGGGAAAGTTGGGGCAAAGAAAGGAAAAGGGAGGGGGGAACCGTGATAATACTAAGATTAACTTCAAGAAATAGGGGGGAATCAATAGAATAAACTTTCCCATATAAAGATACACATGGGAAGGGGAGGGGAAGAACTCTCATATGAGAAGGAGAGGAAGAGAGCGTGAAGTGGAATTACTTAAACCTTACTCTCAGTGAAATCAAATCTGAGAGGGAAGAACATCTAGATCCAGTGGGATCCTGAATTCTATCTTATCCATTAGGGCAAGAAAGAAAGGAAAATTAAGGAGGGGGAGGGGGGAGGAAGTACAAAAAGGGAGGGAAGGAGAGGGGGGAGGGGAAGGGAGCATAAAAAGGGAGGGGCTAGTAAGGGAAGCATCTCAAGGGAGGGGACTAGGGGGACTGACCTAAAGTAAATCACTGGTTCAAAAGGAGAAAGCTAAAGAAGAAAGGTCAGAACTAGGGGAAGATATCAAAATGCCAGCGAATCCACAAATAACAATCATAACTTTGAACGTGAATGGGATGAACTCACCCATAAAACGCAGACAAATAGCAGATTGGATTAGAACCCAAAACCCTACCATATGTTGTCTTCAAGAAACACATATGAGACGGGTTGACACTCACAAGGTTAGAATTAAAGGTTGGAGTAAGACCTTTTGGGCCTCAACCGATAGAAAGAAGGCAGGAGTTGCAATCGTGATATCTGACAAAGCCAAAGTACAAATAGACCTGATCAAAAGGGACAGGGAAGGTAAATATATTCTGCTAAAAGGAAGTATAGACAATGAGGAAATATCACTAATCAACATGTATGCACCAAATGGTATAGCATCCAAATTTTTAATAGAGAAACTAGGAGAATTGAAGGAGGAAATAGACAGTAAAACCATATTAGTGGGAGACTTCAACCAACCACTATCAAATTTAGATAAATCAAATCAAAAAATAAACAAGAAAGAGGTAAAAGAGGTGAATGAAATCTTAGAAAAATTAGAATTAATAGACATATGGAGAAAAATAAATAGGGACAAAAAAGAATACACCTTCTTTTCAGCACCACATGGCACATTCACAAAAATAGATCATACACTAGGTCATAGAAACATGGCACTGAAATGCAAAAAAGCAGAAATATTAACTGCAGCCTTTTCAGATCACAAGGCAATTAAAATATTGATCGGCAAGGGTACATGGAGACCCAAATCAAAAATTAATTGGAAATTAAATAACATGATACTCCAAAATTGGATAGTTAGAGAAGAAATCATAGAAACAATTAACAATTTCGTTGAAGAAAATGACAACGGCGAAACATCCTTTCAAACCTTATGGGATGCAGCCAAGGCAGTACTTAGAGGAAAATTCATATCCCTGAGTGCATATATTAACAAATTAGGGAGGACAGAGACCAAGGAATTGGAAATGCAAATCAAAAAACTTGAGAATGAACAAATTAAAAACCCCCAGAAGAAAACCATACTAGAGATCCTAAAAATTAAGGGAGAAATTAATAAAATAGAAAGTGACAGAACTATTGAGCTAATAAACAAGACTAGAAGCTGGTACTTTGAAAAAACAGACAAAATAGACAAAGTACTGGTTAATTTAATTAAAAAAAGGAAAGAAGAAAGGCAAATTAATAGCATCAAGGATGAAAAGGGGGATCTCACCTCCAATGAAGAGGAAATTAAGGCAATCATTAAAAACTACTTTGCCCAACTATATGGCAATAAATATACCAACCTAGGTGATATGGATGAATATTTACAAAAATATAAATTGCCTAGACTAACAGAAGAAGAAATAGTTTTCTTAAATAATCCCATATCAGAAAAAGAAATCCAACAGGCCATCACAGAACTTCCTAAGAAAAAATCCCCAGGGCCTGATGGATTCACCAGCGAATTCTATCAAACATTCAGAGAACAGTTAACCCCAATACTATACAAACTATTTGACATAATAAGCAAAGAGGGAGTTCTACCAAACTCCTTTTATGACACAAGCATGGTACTAATTCCAAAGCCAGGCAGGCCAAAAACAGAGAAAGAAAACTATAGGCCAATCTCCCTAATGAATATAGATGCAAAAATCTTAAATAGGATACTAACAAAAAGACTCCAGCAAGTGATTAGAAGGGTCATCCACCATGATCAAGTAGGATTTATACCAGGGATGCAGGGCTGGTTCAACATTAGGAAAACTATCCACATAATTGACCACATCAACAAGCAAACCAACAAGAACCACATGATTATCTCAATAGATGCAGAAAAAGCCTTTGATAAAATACAGCACCCATTCCTACTAAAAACACTAGAAAGCATAGGAATAGAAGGGTCATTCCTAAAAATAATAAACAGTATATATCTAAAACCATCAGCTAATATCATCTGCAATGGGGATAAACTAAATCCATTCCCATTAAGATCAGGAGTGAAACAAGGATGCCCATTATCACCTCTATTATTTGACATTGTATTAGAAACACTAGCAGTAGCAATTAGAGAACAAAAAGAAATTGAAGGCATCAAAATAGGCAAGGAGGAGACCAAATTATCACTCTTTGCAGATGACATGATGGTCTACTTAAAGAATCCTAGAGACTCAACCAAAAAGCTAATTGAAATAATCAACAACTTTAGCAAAGTTGCAGGATACAAAATAAACCCACATAAGTCATCAGCATTTCTATATAATTCCAACACAGCTCAGCAGCAAGAACTAGAAAGAGAAATCCCATTCAAAATTACCCAAGACAAAATAAAATACTTAGGAATCTATCTCCCGAGACAAACACAGGATCTATATGAACACAACTACAAAACACTTTCCACACAACTAAAACTAGACTTGAACAATTGGAAGAACATTAACTGCTCATGGGTAGGACGAGCCAATATAATAAAAATGACCATCCTACCCAAACTCATCTATCTATTTAGTGCCATACCCATGGAACTTCCAAAAATTTTTTTTACTGATTTAGAAAAAAACATAACAAAGTTCATTTGGAAGAACAAAAGATCAAGGATATCCAGGGAATTAATGAAAACAAATACAAAGGAAGGGGGTCTTGCAGTCCCAGATCTCAGACTATATTATAAAGCAGCTGTCATCAAAACAATTTGGTACTGGCTAAGAGACAGAAAGGAGGATCAGTGGAATAGACTGGGGGCAAGCAACCTCAGCAAGACAGTATATGACAAACCCAAAGATCCCAGCTTTTGGGACAAAAATCCACTATTTCATAAAAACTGTTGGGAAAATTGGAGGACAGTATGGGAAAGATTAGGCTTAGATCAACACCTCACACCCTACACCAAGATAAATTCAAAATGGATGAATGACTTGAACATAAAGAAGGAAACTATAAGAAAATTAGGTGAACACAGAATAGTATACATGTCAGACCTTTGGGAAGGGAAATACTTCAAAACCAAGCAAGAATTAGAAAGAATTACAAAATGCAAAATAAATAATCTGGATTACATCAAATTAAAAAGTTTTTGTACAAACAAAACCAATGTAACCAAAATCAGAAGGGTAGCAACAAATTGGGAAATAATCTTCATAGAAACCTCTGACAAAGGTTTAATTACTCAAATTTATAAAGAACTAAATCAATTGTACAAAAAATCAAGCCATTCTCCAATTGACAAATGGGCAAGGGACATGAACAGGCAATTCTCAGCCAAAGAAATCAAAATTATTAATAAGCACATGAAAAAATGCTCTACATCTCTTATAATCAGAGAGATGCAAATGAAAACAACTCTGAGGTATCATCTCACACCTAGCAGATTGGCTAACATGACAGTTATGCAAAGTAATGAATGCTGGAGGGGATGTGGCGAAGTGGGGACATTAATTCATTGCTGGTGGAGTTGTGAATTGATCCAACCATTCTGGAGGGCAATTTGGAATTATGTCCAAAGGGCGATAAAAGACTGTCTGCCCTTTGATCCAGCCATAGCACTGCTGGGCTTGTACTCCAAAGAGATAATGGACAAAAAGACTTGTACAAAAATATTCATAGCTGCGCTCTTTGTGGTGGCCAAAAATTGGAAAATGAGGGGATGCCCTTCAATTGGGGAATGGCTGAACAAATTGTGGCATATGTTGGTGATGGAATACTATTGTGCTAAAAGGAATAATAAAGTGGAGGAATTCCATGGAGACTGGAACAACCTCCAGGAAGTGATGCAGAGCGAAAGGAGCAGAACCAGGAAAACATTATACACAGAGACTGATACATTGTGGTACAATAGAAGGTGATGGACTTCTCCATTAGTATCAATGCAATTTCCCTGAACAATCTGCAGGGATCTAAAAAAAAAGTACTACCCACAAGCAGAGGATAAACTGTGGGAGTAAAAACACCGCTGAAAAGCAACTGCTTGACTACAGGGTTGGAGGAGATAAGACTGAGGAGAGACTCTAAATGAACACTATAATGCAAACTCCAACAACAGGGAAATGGGTTCGAGTCAAGAACACATGTGATAACCAGTGGAATCATGCATCGGCTATGGGAGAGGGAAAGGCGGGGGGGGGGGGGGGGGGGGAGGGGAGGAAAAGAAAACGATCTTTGTTTCCAGTGAATAATGTATGAAAACGACCAAATAAAATATAATTTAAAAAAAAACAAGTATAAATCAGCTCAAAACCATTGAGGAAGAGAAAAAACCAACAAAATTAAGAAATATATTAAGCAATCTGGAAACATCCTCATTTTTCAAAATCTATGAATTTTCTCCCACCTCCCCCTGCAAAAGAATTGGAAAGGTGTCTTTTATTTCTTCTTTGGGGCTAGTTTGTTCTTTGTGATTTTGCAAAATAGTTTTGTGGTAGTTGCTCTTTCAATTTACATCATTGTAGTCATTGTATATATGGTTTTCTTGGCTTTATTTCCTTTTGCATCAGTTCATGTAGATCTTTTATGCTTTTTATTATATTTATTATTCTGACAGCATTAGTAATATTCCATTATATTTATGTATCACAGTTTGTTTAGACAGTCAATAAGTATCTACTCTGTTTCCAATTCTTTTGCTACCACCAAAAATTACTGCTAAGTATTTTGGTGGAGACTTCTTTTTAATGATGTCTTTGAGGCCTATGGCTCATAGTAGAATCTCTAGAACAAAGGATATGGCCATGTTGTTGTTTAATCATTTCAATCATGTCTGGTTTTTTATGACCTTATTTGGAGTTTTCTTGGCAAAGATATTGAAGTAGTTTGCTATTGCCTTCACCAGTTCATTTTATAGATGAGGAAACTGAGGCAAACAGGCTTAAGTGATCTACTCAGGATCCTACAACTAGTAAGTATCTGATACCAGATTTGAAATAAGATGACCCTTTCTGACTCTAGGCCTGGCATTGCATCACCTAATTGCCTCAATGGACATTTTAGTCATTTAATTTCCTTAATTTCAAATTACTTTCCAAAATGCTTTCACTGATTAGAGCTTTATCAACAATTCATCAGTATGCACATCTTACCACAATTCCTACAACATTGCCTATTTCCATTTTTGTCATCACCTATGTCATTTATTAATATAATTTGTCCTTAATTAAAGGCATAGTAGATATACCCCTGGACTTGGCCTCAGAAGATGTGAGCTGGATTTCAGCTTTGCTACTTATTTGCTGCATGACCTTGGGCAAGTCCCATAAATCATAAACTAGAAAGATGGAAAACAATCATAAACAGGATTTCAGTGCTGGAAAGAACCTTAGTTATCTATTAAAGCCAGTATCCTAACAGTGATTTGGTCTATAATATCCAGCTAAGTGTTTATCCAGCCTTGGCTCAAAGACAACTGATGATAATGCAGGAACTTAGAATCTCCTCAACTCTTAATTACTCTAAAGAGTCATAGGAAAGTTTTTGGTTAGTTTGTTTTTTCTCCCTTATAGCTGGTTGAATCTTGCCTCCCTGTGACTTTCACTCACTCTTCCTAGATCTGCTTTCTGGGATTAGGTTGAATTATTCTAATCCCATTTCCATGTATGAACACTTCAAATATTTGAAGACAATGATTATTTCCCCTTTAAATCTTTCCTAGACTTCCTCATTTCTCTCAGGTGGTCCATATATATCACATTACTCCCTTAGATTTTATCCTCTATTTAAGAGATGCCAAATACTGAATAGTTTAAAATGTAAATTGGGAAGTGTTTAACAAAATAAAAATACACTGCAATATAGATAATGTTAATTTGTGTTCTTCTAAGTCCCTGAGGCTCCCAGAGAACTGTTTCTATTTGAGTTCCACATGACTACGCTAGATGTGTACCAACTTGTCAACGTCTTTCTTTAGTCATGATATCTCAAATCTAATTCCTCAAATGTGCTTTGATCAGAAAAGAATATAGTGGGATGATCATTTCTCTCACCTCAGACACTATTTCCTGTTTAAATAAGTCCAAAACTAAATTAACTTGGATCTTGGACAATATCTGCTCCAGGGCCTTCACTTTACAGATGAAGAAATTAGGACCCTGAGAATTTAGATTATTTGTCAAGTAGGAGAGATATTAATTAAAAACAAACCAAAATAACCCCCCAAAAAACCTTTTATTGAGAAAAACATTCAGTAGAAAACAAATCAAAAACCTCTAAGAATTTATCTGTCTCTTCTTACCTGGAGATCTCGGCATTTGTGGGTGTTGGGGGGGAGCCTAGGGTATATCCTCTCTCTTAGCAGCCCTTGGTCTTTGGAACCTCAGTGGTTTCTTTAGCAGCTTTACCTACCATCTAGTGAAGTGTTTCTCTTGTTCCCAATTAACATGAAAATGAACATGTTGTTACTGTTAACATGAACATGTTGTTACTGTTTCAGAGGTTAAAAAACAATTCATATAAGTTGTCTGTCCTAAAGGAACAAAAATCTCCACTGTGGGAATTAAAATAAACAAACAAAAAAACTTCATTGGTTTTTCTCAAGCTTCTTTGAGGCATTTAATCCAAATACTTGAGAGCCCTAAACTCTGCATTGTTATACCAGGTGTTGAAATAACATGTCCAAGAGTTGGGCTCCTTTGCTTGACATTTTCTTTTAAAGTTGCCCTTTGGGGGGGGAGGCAGCTGGGTAGCTCAGTGGATTGAGAGTCAGACCTAGAGACCAGAGGTCCTCGGTTTAAATCTGTCCTAAGACACTTCCCAGCTGTGTGACCCTGGGCAAGTCATTTGACCCCCATCTCCTAGCCCTTACCACTCTTCTGCCTTGGAACCAATACACAATATTGATTCCAAGACAGAAGGTAAGGGTTTTAAAATTAAAATAAATAAATAAAGTTGCCTTTTGATGCTGTGCCCTTAGACCCTGTGATCTGTCACTGTTTAAGTTGATGTTACCTTTCTGTATTTGATTACATGAATCTTCTATGGTCCTAAATGGATTATATTTGGCTTTCAAGCTAAAGTGAATTAAAATGGAAATTAATTTCATCTTGAGAATATAAGACTTATACAACTTGCAGGTATTCTTATATTTGCTAGGATGTCACCCAGGGCAGAAAATCTGCATTTCCTCCCTGAAAACCTTTACAAAGATCAATTAGTGGGGAAAGGGAAGGGGCAGGAGGGGTGCTACTTAATTTCTAGAACACTAAAAATTATTGAAGGCATGTTTTCTATCTTCTATTCAAAATTTGAACATGTGTCCTTGCACATGCATGAAAAAAGGGACTGAGAGGAGCTGTATCCTATGGATCACAGGCTTTCTAGCTATTTCTCTTTCTAGACAGAATTGTTATGCTCCTGGAAGGCAAGGGCTATGTTTTTCCACTTTTCATAAGCCCAGCTCTTATAGCACAGTGCATAGGCACTTAAAAAATGTTTGATAATTGATAAATTTCCAGTCTTTTCTCCTGATGGTTCCAGACCTTTTCTCTCTCTATTTCATAGAAATTTCCACACAGATTCCCATGGGAAGGTAAGGGGATGGACACATCATCCGAAAAAGGAGGAGTCCTCGTCAGAAGCCCCTAGACCCAGTGGGAGTATTGATTTGGAGGGAAAGGATAATGACATAGACACTATGCTACTGCATAGACTTAGAGAGAATCTCTTTTATTGGAGGGTCAAGGGATTGTGCCTCTAGTATTCTAACATGTTTTGTGTATTAAAACAGGTACTATGCAGCCTGTACAAAGCAATTAAATAAAAGAGGTCTGGTGCTCTGGAGTGTATTTTGATCTGTGAACACCCTCTATTACAACAGAAGCTCTGCAGCGTTTCTGTCCTTCCATAGCTCCTAATAACTTCGGGTCACTTTCGTGGCATGATGGAGCATGAGGATTATTCCTGCTATTTTTAATAAAGTCAACACCTTCAAAAACATCTGTAGCTCCTTGTTTGCTACCAAAACCTTCCCAATCTAAACCATGCAAAGCGGCTTATCGCCACCAGGTGACACTCTTTCCCCGTTGTTGGACCTTTAAAATCCCTGGAACTTGTCGCTACATTAGGCTCAATGAAACATAAATCGCAAATACAGTAATAACAAAAGCAAATGTTCTTTTGCCCCTGTGAATTCTTTTCTTCTTTCTTTTTCGTATCTTAAGCGTCTTACACATCGGTTCTTGCACTTTTTCGATGATTGTCATAAACACAATTTAACATTAGTGTATATTTCTGTGGCAAATTGTCCCTCACATGAAATTAAAAAAAAAAAAAGATCTGGATGCGTTTAGGAGAATTACTCTATTTTATACATGTCTCGATTTGATGGATATAATTAGGGCACAGTTACCCGGGTTCTGTCCTAGGGTGCTGACAACATCTGTCCTTCTTAAGCAGACATAAACAACTAATTGCCAGACAAATTAGCAAAAATAAGAAGCTACCATGTATTTCTTCCTGTATCTTCCCTGGCCAGCCACTTCATCATCTCTCTTCAAACCCTAGTCTATAGCACTTTAAAGTGGGAGATCTCCAAGATGTGGTATATGCTTAAGCTGCCAGGATTGCTTGTTTTAACTCCTAGGTAAATTCATAATCAGAATAGAAGCTGGAGAGAACAAGGGCAGGCAGGGCCTCTATTTTGTGCTCCCCTAATCTGTTGATGATATCATCCTTTACTTCTTTTCTTCTTTCCCCCTTTATTTCAAAAACATGCATCCTTTGTGCCTTTATCTTGAATATGTTGTAGATACTGGTCTCTACCTAGTTTCTGCCATACTTTTTCCAGTTTTCCCAAAAGTTTTTGCCCCAAAGTGAGTTCTTCTTCCAAAAGCTTCAGTCTTCGAGTTTTTCAAATTCTAGGTAACCATGGTAACTTAGTACTGCTTGTTGAATACCTAATCTATTCCATTGACTCACTACTCTCTTTTCTTATCCAGGACCAGATTATTTTGATGGTTGCCATTTTATCATACAGTTTGAATTCTGATAGAGCTAGGCCACCTTCCTTCACATTTTCCCATGAATTCTCTTGACATTCTTGGTTTTTTTATTCTTCCCAATGAATTTTATTGTCATTTTTTCCTAGCTGTATGAAATCATTTTGGGGTAGTTTGATTGGTATGGCCCTGATTAGGTAGGTGAGTCACCTTGTTTGAAGAGAGTCTTTAAAATAATGTTTTATTCTTCTATATCAAAAACAATTTTGTTAACAACCAACAGTAAACACTATGATATCTTGTATTTTCTATATCTTTCAATTATGCAATGTGAAAGATGTTGTCTGTTGCAAGGTATTAATTACTTATACCCTTATGTATTAGAGAGTTGGTTTGAGTATAATGGAGATAGAGTTGATGATAAATGCACAGAAGGTAGAAGGAGGGTGAGATGGATTCCCCCTCTTCAGTCTTCTTCATATATGTCTCCCCACTAACCCTGCCTTTACTTCCCTCTAATAACTGATTGAATAGGTGAATCTCTTTCCTTAGGGAAAGAGAGAGAAATCAACCCCTCTCCCTCTTCCATTATGACAAGGAAGTCAATTTAGGATAACTGACAACTTTATTCTAACAATTGTGCTTAGGGGAAAAATAAGAAAAGATGTCTGAAGGTTGGGGTCTACAGGAAAGAGAAAGGAGGTCCCTGTCTGTCTAAAATATCCCTTTTCCTCCCTTCAAAGTTGAGACTCAGGCTTGTTAGCCTGGTCTTTGAGAGGTTCAGGTTTATGACCTGGTCTTTATGACAGCAGAGCCAATGTCCAGACCCAGGGTGTCACAGGAGCTGTGTGAGATCTTGTTAGGCTGTTTCTTACTCTTCTCAGGTTTCTGCCACACTTCTTGGTGTCTTGGGGGAAGAGAGATTCCAGGTGGGAGGCAGTTGATCCCTCTCTGTCTCTATCTTGAGACAGCATAGGTGATAGGCTCCTGGGCTATTCAAAATCCTTCATTGAACTTAATTCACCATTTCCCCCAAAGATACCAAGTCTCCTCCATCATTCCCTGCTGTGGTTGGAAACCTCTGCATGTCTTCCAGGCCCTGTCATTCAAAGTCTCTGGATTATTCTTCTATCACATTATGAAGGAAGTCAATACAAGCATATATTATCATCATACAATTTTTATAGAAATGATAAATAGTCTTATAGGTCCTAGTTGTTGTTTCTCTCTTGGTCATCTTTTTTGAGTATTAATCAAGTTTCTTCCACAGATACCTTGTGTATTAATCCCTTAATTTTCTAAAAATGGCATTGCTTCCAGCATAGATTTTCTCTCTGTGTATTTGATCAAATTGACCTAATTTTTCTGTCTTTATCTTTTTAGTTCCGTTTTCACCTTATTGAATTTTGGAATTCAGATGTTAGAATAAGGATGAGTATGATGTCTCTACTATCGCTGATGAAAATAACGTGTTATAAAAATCAATGAATGAGCATTTACTTAGTACTTTATATATTCCTGGCACATGCTAAGCCTGGCAGATGCAAAGACAAAGGTGAAATAGCATGTCCTTAAGAAACTTGCATCTAATAGGGTAGAGACAGACGACTGTGTATATGTATACACACACACATATATATATATGGAGAGAGATGTATAGATATTTGATTAAACATGCACATATATTGAATAAGTAAAATATGTATATGATGTAAATCTGTATAACATGTTAACAGTCATGACCCTGATGTATGTTTATATGCATATATACAATAAACACATGTATATGTAAGTAGTATACTTTATAGAATTTGTATAAAGAAATACAAAGTATTTCTTTGTATAAAGAAATGCAAAATACTGAGGGAAGGCACTGCCAACTGAGAAGATCAAGAAAGTTTTGATGTGGAAGATGGCTTTTTGACTGCATCATTAATATTACCAAGAATCATACCATTTCCTATTCTGTTCTCTTTGTTATCCTCTTTCCATTTACATCTTTAAATGCCCTCTGGATGACTTTATTTAGTTGGGTGTCTTAACAAGCTTTCATTAAAATGGTTTTACCCTCCACTGCTTTTCTCTGCTTTAAAAGGTGATACTATTCATAACCTTCCATCATCCTTTGCCATAAAATTTTATAAATGAGTTTATGTTCTAAAATAGTGTTACCTTTGACTATCACCTCTCTTTTCTTGGCAAAAATTATAACTGTTGGCTGAATAAGGAGTATTTTATGTCTTCTTTTGGTTCCATTATGGTTATTGATTTATATCAGTTAAAAGTCTTTATGAAATAATTGTAGCCTTTCCACCTATATTCCGTTTTTGAATGAAATAATTTAAAAATTTGTTTTAGGAACAAATTATTTTGGTTGCATGCCATTTTTCCAAGTTGATTGTCCCAGAGTTGAATTAATTTTTATCATGGAATATCAGAAATTATATTTCCTACCTATTCCAATAGAATCAACTTTACTCTTTTGATATGTTTGGTACTTGTTATTTCCAAAGCCTAGTGATTCTTTTCTCAAAAAAAGTATTTAAGAAACATAGGCATGGGCTTCCATTTCACAATATCCTATTCTCAGCTTTACATTATAGCCTTTGAGTATCAAAAAATAATGTTAACTTAATTGGGAGCTTATTGAATTTAGTGAATTCCTCTCTCCATATCTCTTAAGGTAGATACTGAGAAAAAACCTTTATCTACAATAATATTCACAAATACTTATCCAGAGGCCAACTAATGGCCTCTGAAATAATTTTGCATACATTTGAGAATAGGAAAATAAACTTCTTTTTTTGGCCTGGCATCTGTTATGCCATTTGGCTACAACTTCTTCCTTCTAGTTTCATTTGTATTAAGAATGTCAAGATTTTTCTGATATGGGCATTCTGTGCAGTGACAGAGAGAGTAGGGATCAATTCTCATGACACTATCAAAAATAAATTAGGGGAAAATGGAACATGTAAAATGGAATATGTAGGAGAAAGGTAAGACATAAACGCAAAGAAATCATCATAATGTAAGTCAAAGAAAAAAAATAACTAAAGAAGACCTCACCAACCTGTTGATTCCTCTTCCCTCCACCCCTCAGTTTCTTTGTTACTCACACACTGGCCCAGAGTTTCTCTTTATCCCTTTTGCCAACATCAGTTATAGTTGGCAATTTTAGTGCTCAGACTTAATCATTTGGCTGCTCTTTGGGTAGGTTGAGACCCCCAATGAGCCTCAAGTTCCTAAATGGAGGGAAGAGATTAAATATGGAAGAGAGATGATTGTAGAATTAGGAGAAAACCAAGAATACTATTCTCCTTACAACTGTTTAATAGTGTACAGGTGAAAACAGACATCCAGTAAACAATTGTAATGACTTCCAAAGTTTCTTCTCAGCGATGTTTCCAAGAAATCCCTTTCTGCATCATTCTTACTAACCCCGTGATGTCAACCTAGTTCTGAAAAAAGTAAGGGAGTAGCTTCTTTCTTTTTGGTCAGTTTGTACCTTGAGCTCTTTCAGAAGAAATAAAAGAAATTAAGCAAAAAGTTAGTTTCCATAATATTAGGTGTGATTGTGAGGCACAGAAGAAACTTAAAAACTCTTTGAGAAATATTGAAATGGCAAGTATATCAGTCTAAAATACAGAGCAAAATAGAACAGGAGGCAGAAATTAAATTTCAGGGGGAAAATTCCATTCATTAGAGCAACATTTTAGAATGGTTTTATATTTTCTAAGGAAGGTAAAGGAAAAGTTGGAATCAGGTAGTTCAGGAAAATTCAAATCAAGATTCAGGAGAAAAGAGAGATGAATGAAAGGAATGTTTCCACTTTCTTCCCAAGCCTAAAGGGATTGTGGAAATATAAGGCTAGTTCTTTGGAGGAAGATCACAGAGGTAAGTGTAGTAGGGGTTGGATATTGACAGCAGAAAGATGTTTTGTAAACATAGCAAAGCAATTTCTTTGAGTTAAGGTATACAGAAAGTCTTACAATAAACTCTACTGGAGAGATGTATACAATGCAGACTTATTTCTCTAAAGAAAAAAATCTATAGACACATACACAACACAAAAGTGAAAAGATAGAAATTATAAACATATTTTATAGATGTAAAAATGTATAGTATTAAAATACATATCTTGAACAATGATTTAGTCAAAGGAGGGAACATAGAAACAATTATGTTAAAGATAAAGACAGTTAAAAAAATAAAACAACATAGGAAAATACAGGGGATATGACTAAAATAGTACTCAGGAAATTTTATATATTTAAAAACAAAGGAACAAAATAGAAATTGTAAGGTCAATGAAAGAAGCATATAATTTAAAAGGCTTCAAACTACCAAATAATGATAAAATTCATCTGAAAGAGCAAAAGGCCATTCTTGCAAACTAATAAAAAACATGAAGGTAGGTAGCTTAGCAGTACCAGATCTCAAACTGTACTATAAAGTACTAATCATCAAAGCACTCTGGTACTGGATAAGAAATAGAATGGTTTTGGTTTTGTACATTTGGAACCTATGAGAATGCTTAGTAGGAGGTTCATAAATCAATGCTTGCTGAATCACACCGAAGTGTTAGAGTCGAGAGGCTTATGCATAGATTTCCTGACTCTAAAATCATTCAGCACAGGGCTTCAAATGTCTCAGTCTGCACAAGAGGTTGGATATTTTCTGGGAAACCTGTTTCTTGACAGGACATACAGCTTATTTAGGGTGAGATAAAACCAGATCTCTGCTCTTGACGAATGGCATCTGAGTGATTACTGGATTTTCTCCTCTTGTTATAGCCAAAGCTGGAGCCAAACCTTAATCCCCACTACTACTCTGTTCTTTATACTTTATGTTCCTTGTGTATTTGTGTTGTATCAAAACAATGTTAAACTCAGGTTTTAGAAGTTTAATGCTATTTATTCCCATTTATATCTCTGTAATACAGATGATTTTCAACAGATAAAAAAAACCACTAAAGCTCAAATAGTCTAGAGTAAGAGACTCTTACTTGCTTATGTCTTGATTCCATCCATTAGCTATTTTGCATCACTTTTATGAATGCTTTGTTGTTGATCAGTCATTTTTCAGTTATATCTCATTCTTTGTGTCTCCATTTGGGTGTGGAAAGGAAACTAAAACAAGTTCTGAACTTTCTGCCACTGTGTTGGAACAAGCAACAGTGGGAATATTAGAGAGAGGAGAAATTGACAAGACTGACAGTTGGTGGGGGAAGGGGCAACTGAGAGTGGTAGTTGGTCTTGTGACTAGCACTTCCTTCCTGGTGTTGGAAGTGAGAGGAGTTTTTCTTCCGAGTCTTTGGATTGAAATGCCTCTATTTTCTTCAGCCCTAAGAGACAGGCCTAACCAGCTCTGAAAGGCAGAACTTTTCTTGTTTCTTACAGTCTCATGCTAAGACTTGAAATTAAGAAAACTATCACAGATATAGCATAGACAGAAATAAGAGAAACTCTCCACCAGCCTGTGAGGCCTGGCCTCAGCTCCAAAGCTGAGAGAGACTCAAACCTTGTCTAGGGAAATCCTACTTCCCTTTTTCCTGATACCTCTCCAATCAGAACTGGCTATTAAAATTTATCTTATTTGAATATTGCAGTCATATAAGTGGACTATCTTTTCAGGGAGCATAGAGGGAGCTGAACCTCAGGACAGACATTCAACTACAAATGGTCCTCATTGGACCCCTGCTGGGTAACCAAAACCTGGGAAAAGTCTTGTCCCTCAGGAGGGTCCATGTTTACCTGTTCTGGGGCATCTTCAGCATTAATCCATACAGAAGATATCCCCACATGCTATCATAAGTGACTTATTTCTTGGACACCCCATTTTGTTCAAAAATAGTCTCTTGGCAGGGGCATCTCTCTCCTTTCCCTCACCAGCAGCTATATTCCCTCTCTCCCTTCAACTCCTCCATTCCCTGCTACAAACCTTCTGTACCCCCTGTTTTTTTTTCAACTCCACCATCTTTCTCTATTAATATTACATGGGGTTTTGACAAAGATGCCTGAATGGTTTGCCATTTCCTCCTCCAGCTCATTTTACAGATGAGGAAACTGAGGCAAACAATGTTAAATGACTTTCTCAAGGTCATAGAGCTAGTAAATGTCTGAAGCTATATTTGAACTCAGGTATATGAATGCTCTTGACTCTAGACCTAGTACTCTATTTACTTTGCCACCCAACTTCCCCTTATTCTATTTGGAATTTCTTACATCCCAAACCTCAAGAAACCACATGTTTTTTACTGCCTTCTGACAATGCAGCTCCACCCAATAACACCCTAGCCAGGTCACTGTATTAGCATAACCTGCAATCCCTTCATAAAATCATCATTGCTAAAGGAAACTGGCAGGAAGGAAGATATTAATTTAATTCATAATTAAATAGGAATCATTTATTATTTCCTTTAATCCTAGTAGGAAATTTCATTTAAAAAAAGGTTGCACATCAATCTAAATGAATTTCTAATTGGTTGAATTATGGGTATTTTGACAATGTAAAGAATTATAAGTTGAAAGGAAAAGATTTTCTGAGACAGAAAATTCTTGGTGTCCTTTAAATAATCCTAAGGAAGCAATTATCTTCACCTTTATAGAATTTTGGCTCTCTTCCCAGTGGCCCAGCTCAGCATGGGGAGTTTAAATTCTCTCTTCTGTTCCAAGATGAGCATTTTTGAATGCATATTTTTGTATTCAAAATACATTTGGAACCTGAGATGGAGCTTGGTATAGTAGAAAGAGCCTTGAAATCAGGAAACCTTGGTTAAAACTCTTGTGTCTATCATTTAACTTATTTAATGGCAGGTCTTTTAATCTTCTTAAATCTCAGGTTCCTCTTCTGTAAAATGGGATAATGATATCTTTGATATCTCATTAGATAATCATAAGTACCAATTGGAATAATGTTTGTCAGACATTTTGCTAATCTTAAGCACTATATAAAATTTAGCTATTATTATGCAAATGCTTTTAAAATCATCATTATTATTAATATTAAAATGATTGTGTACTATGGAATGTTCTTTTGACTCTTTTCACCTCTGTTATTATTAGCATGGGACTTTGGGGTTATGTACAACTAGGTATTAATATAAAATACATGCATAATGAGTCCCAAGATGAAAATTGCTAGCCCTATTAAAACTATTCTCTACAGATATTTCTGAAGATCCATAAGCCTTAAAGGACACAAAGCCAGAAAGACACTTTAGCAGCTGTGGCAGTAGATTGTCCTTTACTCTTTATTCTACTGGCATAGAAAGCTGGTTCAACAAAACATAGCAGATGAAATGAGCATTTGTTTCCAATGCCCATCCATTTAGTCACTCAGGTACCTTCATGTTACCCTTTCTGCCCAGGACATCCCATTGCACAATGCCTTCAGTGAGCTCTCTGGTAATAACTCCTGAACATCTGAACACTTCCTGTCCTGCTTTCCACTGCCCAAGGGACCTGGATAAGTGGTGGTCCAGACAACTGATGAACCAGTTCAAACAAGAGCTTTTGTCTAATTAATGGCTTATTATTGTTATATCTCCCAGATAAATCTTGCATTTTAATAGGAGTCTTCATATACCTTAATCCATAGGAGTTCTTAATAGTTGGAATTTTTTAAAGAGGAAATATAGGGGGACAGTGCTTTCATCCTTGCCCAGTGTATCCATTCATCAACTGAGGCTTCTTGGCATGAGTAGCCCAGGGTACTATATTACTGAATGTTTGACATTGACATAGAATTATACTCCATCTCTCCAGAATATGCCAGTTCCATGTGGCCTATATATTTATTACTTCTCTACTAGACAACAACCTAGGTAGCACAGTGGATTCAGTGCTGGGTCTAGAGTCAGGAAGACCTGAGTTCAAATCTGACCTCAAACAGTAGCTGTGTGGCTGTAGGCAAGTCATTTAATCAATTTGCCTGAGTTTCCCCATCTGTAAAGTGATCTGGAGATGGAAATGGCAAACCACTCCAGTATCTTTGCTAAGAAACCCCCAATGGGGGTCACTAAGAGTTGGACATGACAGAAACTGAAAAACTAGATAATAATTAGTTCTATTCAGAACTGTTCAGATGGCTAGACTCAAAAGGTAGTTGTTACTACATCACTTTCATTGTGGAAAGTACCTAGTATATTACCCAAGGTACCTAAACTCAGCCTCATGTTGTTTATTTTTTTTTCAATGACTTGGATACAGACATTGATGGCATGCTCATCACATTTATAGTTGACATTAAATCAGGAGGGACAGTTTATGATGGCTGACAAGCTAAAGAAGTGAACTAAATCTAATAGGATGAAATTCAAAAGGGATAAATATAAGTCCTTTACCTTTGAGTATAAAATATATCCAAAAGTACAAGCTGGTAGATGGCAGTTTGTCTGAAAAAATGATCAAAATCTTTTAGAAGAATGCAAGTTCAATATAAGTCAGCAGTGTATTTGGACCTCCAGCAAAGCTGTCATTTGGGGTTTTATTAGGAGAGTCATAGCTTGTAGGTATAAGAAGATGATAATAATATCCCTATACTTATCTTGAGGATTGTGTTCATTTCTGGGCAAGGAGGCTTAAGAACACTGATAATCTGGAGACCATTCAAAAGGGAACAATCAGAATGGTGAAGAACCATGAGTCTTATGAAGTTGACTTAGTTCTATATATATTTGAGATATGAGGTCTTTGTTGGATATTCATATGATAAAATATCCTCCATTTTTTGTTTCCCTTTTAATCTTGGCTCTCACTGGTTTTGTTTGTGAAAGCTTTTTAATTTAATTTAGCATAACTGGTTATCTATTTTACATCTTGTAATTTTCTCTATGTCTTGTTTGGTCATAAATTCTCCCCATTATTCAGAGGTCTGACAGGTACACTATTTTGTGCTCCCCTAATTTCTTTATGGTCTCACCCTTTGACTTTATCTTGGTATATGTTGTAAGATGTTGGTCTATGTCTAATTTCTGCCATATTGTTTTCCAGTTTTTGTCCAATAATGAGTACTTTTCCCTAAAGCTTGGATCTTTGGATTTGTCAAACTCTAGATTATTAGTCACTTACTACTGCATGTTGAGTGCCTAATCTATTCCATTGAATTATGACTCTATTTCTTAGTCAGTAGCAGATTATTTTGATGGTTGCCATTTTGTTATACAGTTTCAGATCTGGTAGAGCTAAGCAACCTTCTTTCATATTTTTTCATTAATTCCATTCATATTCTTGGTCTTTTATTCTGGAAGAATTTTGTTATTATTATTTTCTACCACTATAAAACAATTTTGGACACTTGAATATGGCACTGAATAGGTAAATTAATTTAAGAAGAATTGTCATTTCTATTATATTGGTTTGGCCTACTAATGAGCAATTAATGTTTTTTTTTCTTCCCCAATTGTTTAGATATGAATTTATTTGTGTAAAAAGTGTTTTGTAGATGTATTTACATAGTTGCTGGGTTTGAATTGACCAGAGGTTCCTAGGTATTTTATACTGTCTGCAATTATTTTAAATGGGATTTTTCTTGCTCTCTCTTGCTGTTGGACTTTATTGGTAGTATAAAGAAATGCTGATGACTTATGTGAGGTGTTTTTTTTTTATATCCTACAACTTTGCTAAAGTTGTTAATTGTTTTGATTAGTTTTTTTGTTTATTCTCTAGGATTTTCTAAGTTTGCCATTATTATCAGCTACAAAGAGTGACAACCATGTTTCCTCATTCCAATTCCTTCAGTTTCTACTTCTCTTTTTGTTAACATTTCTAGTACAATAGTGATAAGTAGTGTTGATAATGAGCATCCTTGCTTCACTGCTGATCATTCTGGGAAGGATCATTCTAGCTTATCTCTATTATAAATAATTCTTGCTTATTAGAGACTTTACCTTGTATGTTTAAGTAATGCCCATTCAGAAATGTGTGCACAAATGAATACAGGCATAGATGCCTTTTAAATAATGAGGAATCAAAAAGTTTACCACCAAGATGACAAGAATATTATGAACACAAAAAGGCCAAAAAGAAGAAATAAGAGAAATATTCAAGTTTTGTTTTTTTTTTTTAACATGGGGATGAGATGGGAGAACAATATTTAGAGCCTTAGAATCATCAGTTAAAAGGTCAACATTTATTATCATTTAAATCTGATTTCCCTTACCTTATTACTCATTATAAACCAGTATGTTGCTAGAAAAGAGAAATAATTTGATTCTATGAATGGTCATTGTTCAACGCTGCTAATTTTCATGAAATATTTTACCTTTCTGACTAGTATAAATATTTGTTCATTGAATTTACCAGTTCATAAAAAGGTCCTGAAGTATTTTTGATATCCCAGTAAAGTCTTTAGTAATTAACAATATTAATTAACATAATAATATAATAATACTAAAATAAATTAAAAATAATTAATAATAATCATGAAATAAAAACAGCAAATTATTCATTATGTGACACATATATACCTCTTCAGTACACTAATATTAATGTCCTTGAAATGATTCAAGATTTCAAAGTGTCTTTCAATGCATGAAACATTTTCATATTCTATAAAATTTCAGATTTTTAAAAACACTTTGCTTTATTCACATTCTTTGGAAGCCAGTCCTTCTGCTCTGTGTGTGTGTGTGTGTGTGTGTGTGGCATGCCTATGGTCCTAGCTAACAGGAAGACTAAGACTGGCAAACTTTTTGAATTCAGTAGTTCGGAACTATAGTGGACTAAGACAATGAATGGTGTGTTTGTTTATGGTATGGTACCAATAGGATGACTGCCTTCCCAGGTCTGGATCCTAGCTTGCCTGGGGAAGAATAAAGCTGGTCTAATTCAGAAATGAATCGGCTGCCTTGGTAGTGGGAAAGGGTCCATGAATTGACCCTATATGTTCAGCCTCAGTGACATTAGAAATCTTGTCTGAAAAGAAAAGAATAGAAAAGAAGAAAAGGAAAAGAAAAGAAAAACTTAAAAAGAAAGCAAGTTATCTATATATTAAATAATTTACTTATCAGAACTCCTATAGGAACTATATGGCAAGGTCAAGGTGTGAACCCAAGTTCACCATCTTGAAGCCTCCATACATATTGCTTTTGACTAATTAAGATATAATAAATACTATTAAAGATGCAAGGAAAATATTTTTTCTTGACTTTATCAAAATGGACTTTGTTATTGTTGCAGTTAAGAGAGATGGACAGAGATAGAGACAAAGCTAAACCAGCAGAGATGCCAGCTAGTTGCTCAGGGAAGGCCCCACCAGATTCAATATCTTAGTAGATTTACTCTGGGATTGCATCTGGTATTCAATGATGCATGTTCACAAACTGAATTTTGTCAGTTCTTCCGGACCTTGAAGGAATGATTTCACAATAAGCAGATTCATAAGAGGCTGTATATACATTGGAAAGCAAATTTATTGGTACTCTAAGGGAAAATGAACTGAATAATGGCTTTCTTTTGTGAGGCTACAGTACTATACCATATCCTCATCTCCCCCTTTCATGCCTCCCCCTGTTTCTCCCCTCCACTACACAGTGGGGGCTATAGCTTCATCCAAAAGAGATTGTGATCAACCATTCAGAAATTGAGAAGATAGACAGTAATAAGGTCCCACATGCTTTGCAGTGGCCAAATGGAGCTTAACTACTATCTGACCCTTATTCCACCATCCTTAATGGTGGAATCTGCTCTGCCTCTTCTCTCAGTTATTTCAACTTCTAACCTCACCCTTTCTTAAGGGGGAAGGAAGTTGGCCCTTCAGGGTAGTTAAAACCAGACTACTATTTGGGCATCTACAAAGAAACTACATAGATATCATTGTCAAAATTGTACCCACCCCAGCATAAAAATGCCTTTCCCACCTCACTTATTAGCTTGTGGTTACAACAGATACCCCTCCCATGTATCTCCATGTTTTAAAGCAATGAATAAGAGTTGCAATCTACCACGCCTTTTTTTATTTAGGGGAGAGAAGATATTATTTATTAACCCTGGTCATCCCATGCCTCACTGGTCCCCACTTGACTCATAAGACAACAGTCACAGAACTGTAAAGAATCATTCCTAGTTCAGTGATCACGAGATCCACCAATTCTGGAGGAGTCACATCATACACCAGATCCAGATGTAGATACAATGACTTGCACATGATGTATAAACAGGATGGGTTGGGATTTCCATTTGAGATGTAGTTACATTATTCTTTCTCCCCCAAATTCATTCATCTTAAAATCTTCCTCTTATTATCAAGGACACCACCATCCTTCTCCACACACCAGTTCAACATTTCAGGGTCCTCTTTACCTTCTTATTCTAGTTTACCTTACATATCCATTTGGTTGTCTAATCTTACAATTTCTACTTCAGTAACATCTCTTTGATTCATTCCTTTTATTCCATTCAGTTACTCACTTAGATCAGGCCCTGATCATATCTCAGATGACTGTTGCCAGTAGCCTCTAGGTTTTATTTTTACCCTTCTTTCAGGTCTCTCCCCTTGCCAGTCTTCCCACCCCAGGATTGTCAAAGTGTTTTTTATTCCTTTCTTCTCACTCTCTTCTTAGCTCTCTACATTTTCATTTCCATCTTCATTATTCCATTTGAAAATTTTCTCCAAAGTTACTGACAATGTCTTAATTGCCAAATCAATTGTCTTTTTCTCACTTCTTTACCATCTTTGGTATTGTCAGTCATCCTCTTCTCTTCTTGATATTCTCTTCTCTCTAGGTTTTCATGCAATACTCTTTCTTTTTTATTCTATATAATCATTATTTTTCTTCAATTCAAATATACTTTATTTTCTCAATGATGTGTAACAACAATTTTCAATATGTTTTCCAAAATTAAAAGATCCTCCTCAAAATAATAAACAGTATATATTTAAAACTATCAGCAAATTCTGGCTGCTGAGATGTGTTGGAAATAAATAGAAATGCTAATGACTTATGTGGGTTTATTTTGTATCCTGCAACTTTGCTAAAGTTGTTGATTATTATTATGGTTTTAGATATATACTGTTTATTATTTTTAGGGATGCCCTTCAATTGGGGAATGACTGAACAAATTGTGGTATATGTTGGTGATGGAATACCATTGTTCTCAAAGGAA
Source organism: Monodelphis domestica (assembly GCF_027887165.1). Taxonomy (NCBI): domain Eukaryota; kingdom Metazoa; phylum Chordata; class Mammalia; order Didelphimorphia; family Didelphidae; genus Monodelphis; species Monodelphis domestica. The sequence continues at coordinate 220,392,444 of NC_077232.1, read as the reverse complement.
TAATAAAGTGGAGGAATTCCATGGGAACTGGAATGACCTCCAGGAAGCGATGCAGAGTGAGAGGAATAGAACCAGGAGAACATTGCACACAGATACCAATACACGGTGGTACAATCGATTGTAATGGACTTCTCCATTAGTGGGAATGCAGTGATCCTGAACAACTTGGAGGAATCTACAAGAAAAACCACTATCCACATTCAGAGGAAACACTGTGGGAGTAGAAACACAGAAGAAAAACAACTGCTTCAATACATGGGTTGAGGGGATATGGCATGGTAGGTAAACTTTAAATGAAATCCTAATGCAAACACCAACAACATGGAAATAGGTTCTGATCAAAAACACAAGTAATACCCAAATAAATTGGGCTGCAGGAAGTGTGGGTGAAGGGGAGGGAGGAAAATAATATGATTATTGTAACCAAGGAATAATGGTCTAAATTGACTAAATAAATTAATTTTAAAAAATAAAGAAAAAATAAAGAAAATAAATAAAAATAAAACCATCAGCAAGCATCATCTACAATGGGGACAAGTTAGAAGCCTTCCAAATAACATAAGGAGTGAAGCAAAGATGCCCATTATCATCTGCATTATTTTATATTATAGTAGAAAGACTAGCAGTAGCATTTAGAGAAGAAAAAGAAATTGAAGGGTTAAAAGCAGGCAATGAGGAATCTAAACTATCACTCTTTGCAGATAATATAATGGTATACTTAAAGAATCCTGGAAAATCAACTAAAAGGCTACTAGAAATAATGAACAACTTTAGCAAAGTTTCAAGGTACAAAATAAACCCAAATAAATCATTAACGTTTCTGTATATTTCCCACAAAATTCAGCTGCAGGAGTAAGAGAAACTCCATTTAAAATCATTCTAGACAATATAAAATATTTAGGAATCTATCTGCCAAGACAACACAGGAATTATACAAATATAACTACAAAACACTTTTCACAAAATTAAAACTGAATCTAAATAATTGGAAAAACATTAATTGCTTATGGGTAGGAGGAGCTAATATAATAAAAATGACAATCCTACCCAAATCAATCTACTTATTCAGTGCCAGACCTAACAAAATACCAAGAAACTTTTTCATAGAACTAGAAAAAATTATAACAAAGTTCACTCAGAAGAACAAAATTATAAGATCCAAACACTCCCTTCCCTTGTCCAACTTGGAGATGGTAAACAATTTGATCTGGACCATACATGTATTATCATGGAAAACATCCTTCCATGGTTATTGTTGTAAGAGCTGGCATGTAAGCTGATGTGAAAATAATATGCTTTGATCTGCATCCAACTCCAAAAGTTCATTCTCAGGAGATGGACAGCATTCCCTGTCATTAGTCTCTCAAAATTGTTCTAGATCACTGAATTGCTGAGTGACCATTTTTTCTAATTCATCTTTGCTAAATATTCATGCAGGTCACTTCCATTAACTATGGGAATCCATGAAGACTCTGAGTCTCTGAGTCCTGAGTCTCTTCTATTCTCCCTCTGTACTACTTCACCTGGGGTTCCTATAAACTCCTCTGGATTCAATAAACACGTTTATGCAGTTGATTCTCAGATCTTCTTATTTTTCCCTAACTTGGCAACTCACCTCCAATCACTTCTTCCAAATGAACTAGATATCTTGAACTCTTGACATCTTAAACTTAAATTTTAAACTAAAAATTGAACTCATTATCTTTTCCTCTAAACCCTCCTCTCTTCCTTAACTTCCCCTATTGCTGTTGAGGATACTTTCTTCCTGCCAATTTCCCAGGTTCGAACCCTAGGGATTACTGTCAACTCCACATTCTCCCTCAATTTCCATATCCAGTCTGTTGCCAAGGTCTGTTGATGGCACCTTCAGAACATCATTTGCATATCCCCCCTTATCTCCTAGGACACTGCCACTATCCTAGTGTAGGACACCATCATCTCCTACTTAAACTCTTTTGGTTGTCTATTGGTCAGTTTCCCTGCTTCAAATCCCTCCCCATCTATCCTCCACCTAAGTGTCACAGTGATCTAACTAAAGCACAAATTGCACCATCTTATTCCTTGACTCAGTAAATATTAGTGGATTTCCATAAGCTTCAGGCTCAAATATAAAATCCTCTTTTTGGCTATTGCTGCTTTTAATAAGTTCTGCCCCTACATTTCCAGTTGCCTTAAACTTTGCACCTTACCTCCTGCCCTGCAATTCAGTGTCACTGGCCTCCTTGATGTTCCACCTACAAGAAACTCCATCTCCTGTCTCTGGTATTCTTCATTCCTTGGGTGCCTGTGTAGGAATATAAGTTAGGGATTAACTAAAAGAAGAGAATTTTGACACAAGGAGAGGAGAGAGGAATTGTGGGAATTTGAATCGACAATAACTGTATTACTTCCTTCTTGAATTTCCGTCTAATTGGAGGAGGTTTTGCTCTGAGAGATTTTCCCTAGTCAAAATTTCATGAAGAAATTATTGACTTCTTGGTAGATAATTTACTTAGAAAGAGCCATTTTACCTGAATACAGAGATCATCTACCAGTGGTCCAGAGGCCAGAAATCCTCTTGAGCTAAGGTAATCCAAAGATTTTCATCTAGAATTTGGGTTGCTTAGTGCAGCCAAACCCAGGATTTACCCTTTCTTTTTGTTAATCACTAGTGGGCAGTTCAGGTTAGAGTCAGATAGCATGGGGGTGGAGTTGGGGGTTTAGATACAGCAGAGAGTTGTAGGCAGGGCCCAGAGAAGAAAAAGAAGGCTCTAATTTCTCCATGGAATTTTGACCATCGAGGGAATATCTCTCAGAGGAAAACCTCTTCCAGCTTGTTGGAAATCCAGGCAGAGATTCAAATCTCCTTCCAACTCAGTGGAAATCCAAGAAGGAAGTAATAGTTATTGTCAGTTCAAACTCCCACAATTCCTCTTTCCTTCCCAGAATCCTCTCCCAGGGCTTTCATCAAAGTTCCCTTCTTTTAGCTAATCCCTAATTTATATTCCTACACCCATACTTGGAATGCTTTCCCCCATCATTTCTGTGCCATGGGTTCCTTTTAGTCCAAGCTAAAATCCCATCTTTTAAAGAAAGTCTTTCTTGATTCCCTTTAACTCTAGGTTCTTCCTTCTGAGACTCTCTAATTTATCTGGTATATAACTTGTTTGTGAATAATTGTTCACAGGTAGTCTATCCCGTTTGACTGTGACTTCTGTGAGAGCAGGACTGTTTTTTGCCTGTCTTTATATTGACAGTACTAAGGAGGAACTAGGTGTTTCAATAGAAAAACACAGGCCCCAGAGTCTTTAAGACCTGGTCTTAAATCCTGCCTTAGTCACTTATTAGCTGTGTGGGTCCAGGCAAGTTACTTACCCTACATTTGCCTCAGTTCTGCATCTGGAAAAAGGGGCACACTGGAGATGGAAATGGCACTCCATTCTAGTATCTTTGCAAAGAAAACCCCTTGGGCAAAGTCAGTGGGGTCACATGGAGCCAGATAGGACTGAACCACCACAATAGATGTCTTCAGTGCTGGAACAGTGCCTGGAACGTAGAAGTCACTTCGTATGTCTGACTGATTTTTTCAAGCTACACTGAACATGAGAATACTGAGATATATCCCTCTTCTTTTTCACAGAAAGCCATCTCAGGGAGGAATAGTTTCAATTCCTGAACCTATAGAGGGAGTTCGGAGAGATCCTGAAGCTTCCTTAACAATAGAGAAACTTTTCTTGGCCTAGTAAGTGGCTTACGACATGTTATTTAATTTATTTACTCTAATTAGTAGTACCCTTTCAGGTCAATCATGAATAAAAGGTGAACTCTTATAAATGTTGTTCAGCTCAAAAATCTTAATTCTTATGTAGAAAGTAGTTCATTTATAAAGATAATGAAATCTAGATCTAGTCTTTCTCTTCTGAATGACTGAATATTTAAATAAACCAGAGAATCACTGAAATATTATTAGAAATAGAATAAGGCTGTTCCCTTCTGTTGTCTTTTCTTATGAAAATTTGTCCTATTTCCTCTGTTTTTGGAGGTCGGCATACTGTTTCACTCATGGCAAAAGAGCATAGAACAGAAGAATAAAAAGAAAAAGGAAAAAGAAAAAGAACAAAATTGGAAGAGATGTCAGACATCAGTCATGTCTATATATGAATTGAATTCTGTGTCTTTAAGATTCCCTACTTGGGGTGTAGGTATTACCACTTTTGATGATCTACATATATTTGTATTTATCACAAATTTCTGAAAATAAGCAAGATTCCATGATTTACAAACATTCAAGAATAGGACAATTTTTAAAAGGATTGTTTTAAAGTTTTTAATACATAAATAATATTTTTAAAATCCTCAAACCAAGTTCACCTTTGGGGGGAAGAGTTATTTTAAATGGAATAGCTCTGATAACAAAATGACTATTCTGGGTTAAAGGTGTATTTTTGCTCCATGACTTTGTAACCTGTGGAGTAGGTATTACTGGCATTTGTTCAGTTTTATCAGTAGTGTCCAGCTCTTCATGACCCCATTTGGGATTTTTTTGGGGGGAAGGTACTAGAATGGTTTGCCTTTTCCTTTTCCAAATCATTTTGTAGAGGCAAAAAGGCAAATAGGGTTAAGTGACTTGTCCAGGGTCACACAGCTAATTGCTGAGGCCAGATTTGAACTCTGGTCTTCCTGACTCCATATATGAGGTTTTATCCATTGTGCTATTTAATTTTCCATTACTGTTATACCAGTGTTATTAGGTCCTCGTATTATTTGAATCAATGTATGTATTTCTTGATGAAAGCATCACATTTCATATTTTTGAAGTATCACTTGTTTATTATTTTGAAGTAGAAGAAACCTATTGCTTTCCCCAGTTTACATTCTTTTCTCCCACCCAGATTTGTGAATTAGACTTCTTTGTTTGAAGGATTTTGAATTATGCAGGGTTCTGTGAGTTCAGTCTGTATTTTTGTAATCCTGGCATACTTGGTAATATCCAAGAAATTTCACCAAAAGACTGAGGCAGCAAAGCATTTTGGCAGAGAATTCATGTGGAGCCACATTCTAACTTTTTAGGCTCTGAGAGACACTAATGAGTACTTTCTACTTCACAGTTTGTTTATCCGTCAGATTCTGCTTAATTAAGTCTAGACGTTCTGGAACATTTTGGCTCATCGCATGCTCTGAAATTCTGGAGCATTACTTCTCAGAGCAGAGAAGGCAGAAATGCGTGGAACTTTCATTTCAGTGCCCATGAAACCATCCCCTGAAAATCTCTTGATCTCATTCATTATTTCTGGAACTGATTTAGTTCTCAGTTAAGTTTCTCTCAGTCAGCATGTTACATTGGGAAGCTTCTGCCTCAACTATATATGCCAGAACTCCGCTTCCCTCCTTTCTCTAAAGCTGAAGTTTATTTACTCTTTACCTAAATTCAACCAACCTCTGTAAGAAACAAATGGCAAAATCTGAATGAATTTACATACATGCCCCAAAGGCAAAAATATATCTTTCTAGAAGTGAAAAGATAACATGACATTAGAGCGTATTGTTTGTTCTGTAATTCCTCTGGAGTCAAAATAAATGAGTAGATCCCGAAATGAGAGAACTTTGTCATCTAATAATGTCCGCATGCCAGAACCCCTTCTCTTTCTTACCATGGCAAAATCCAGATTTGGATTGGAATGAGCCCCCTTCTATTAGGGAAAGTAGGGGGCACAATAGAGCACTAGACCTGGCATCTCAGACACTTACTAATTATGCCATTCTGGGGAAATCAGTTCACCTTAGCCTACATCAGTTTGCTTCATCTTTAAAATGGGGTAATAATAGCACTCAACTCCCAGGATTGTTTTGAGGATAAGATGAAATATTTGTAAAGTACTCTGAAAACTGGGAAGTGCCATATAAATGCTGGGTGAGTCCTCCCAATATGTGACCTAGCCAACTGCATCCTCTCTGACTCCTAGTTTGCCACTCTACACTGTATCTCCATTCTGCCATTTTCCAGCTCTGTTGCTCTACAGTTCTTGGTTTTGATTTCTTTGGCAGCATCCATAGGTAATATTTATAATGCTGGGCAAGTGATAGGATCAGGACTTTCCTGACTTCAACTCTCTCTGTTCATGTTCCACCCTTCCTTAGGGGATTCACTGGGTGTCAGAAAAGGACCAGAAAATTCAGTAGAGGTCACACGTGAGGGGCACAGGTAATTGTTTGTGTTCCCTGAAGATTTCTCTAACCTGTGACACTGAGCAAAGAGGCCCAAACTTTCTCCCATTTAACTCTTCCTCCCTTCATACCCCAGGGAGGTAGGTTACCTCTAGGACCAGAGAAGGACCAACTAGTTCCCTTACTCAGCAATGCCATTAAATATTCTCTTTGTCCAGTGAGATGTTATGATGACTTGCTTTCCACATAGCCTACTTCAGTCCTTCTTACTCTGATACAATATTAGAATGCCCCTTTATAGCTCTCAAATCTTTACTGTCTTTTTCCTTTTTCTTTTCTTTTTTAAACCCTTACCTTAGAATCGATACTAAATATTGGCTTTAAGGGGGGAGAACAGCAAAACCTCTGTAATTGGGGTTAAGTGACTTGCCTGGTCACATAGCTAGAAAGTGTCTGAGGCCAGATTTGAACTCCCAAACTGTCTTCACACCTTGATCCACCTAGCTCTCTCTCCTAAATAATTTTGTACCACCTATTGTGCACTTCAATCTGGATATCCCAATTGCATCTCAAATCCATTGTGTCCCAAACATTACTCATTACCATTCTCATGAAACCCATTTCTTTTCCAACCTCCCTGTTTCTATCAAAGTCACTAACACCCTTCCAAACAGCTTTTCAAATCTGAGTTGTCCTTATTCTTTCTTCCTCTCTCATATCTACATACCACCTCTATCCATATATCTAATCAGTTGCCATATTACATTTTCACTCCATCTACCGACCTCTCTTTACCAATGCCAGTCTAGATCAGGCTTTCAGCACATCTCATTTGGAAAGCCTCCTAATTGACCTCCCTACACACTCTCCTTTATGTTTCATCTTGACAACTGCCAAAATTATGTATTAAGGTACAGGATGCCACTTCCTGGTTTCATAAACTTACCAGTGATATCCCATTACCTCCAGGAGCAAAGAAAAATTTCATCTTGCCATATAGTCTTTTTCAACCTCATTTCAATTTATCTTTCCAGTTGATTATTATTATTATTATTATTATTCCTTTTCACACATTCTTTGGTATTTCCTTATTATCTTTCTTATTCTTCCCAGAAGTGACATTCTGTATTAGGGAATTGATTTAAGAGTTATGGTGATTTGAGAAATCAAATCTGCCAACCTTTTCCTCCCTCTACTCTTTTCCTTTTCTCTTCTCCCACTCCTCCCCCCCCCCATCAGTTGATTTCTTCAGTTGGTGATACTGGAAGACAACTCTGAGTGAGTTTCCTGATAAATCTAAAAAATAACTCTCTCTTTGGCTAGATGAAAGAAGGGATTTTATTTAGGAAAAGGGGAAGGATAGGGAAGTTGATGGGAGAGAGGGTTTAGGGTTTCCCTAATCCTAAAATACTCTTAAATTTGAAGAATAGTGAAATAGAGTCTTGCATTGGAGAATAGGGCTAACAGGTTGAGGATTTTTAGTCACTCTTGTCTTTTAGGGAGAAATCAGTAAGAGCAGGATCTTTCAGTCCTTACTTCTTCTGGTCTCAAGAGCAAGAGACCCCTCCTCACAGTTTTGCTGTTCCTTTCTTCAGACATCTTTCCCCCATCATCATTCCATTACAGAATGCTTTTCTTGATTGACAGCTCTGCAGATCCTACTCCTTCAGTTCTTTTGCAGGTTTTTCCAATTCTCTCATCCACAATTCCAACCTGTTCACAGTGTAATCCTCATGTCTGGAATGCACTCATTACCCATCTCTATCTCCTAGAATGCTTGACTTTCTTCTTAGTTTTCTGTTAAGCTCTGTTTAGCACAAATGGAACCTTTTCTTAGTCTCTCAGTTTCTAGTATCTCTCACAGGTAAAAGTTCTTGTTTTTATTTTATAAGTTTTATAGACATGCAGGACATTTGTGTTTGCATGCATGTGTGTCTCTCTGATAGAATACAACCTCCTTGAAGGCAAGGCATGTTTCCTTTGACTTTGGATCTCTAGGTGCTCAGGTAATGCTTGTTGTTTGATTGATTTGACCCTGGCTTTGTTTTCTTTAATAGGACAAAACTTTGAGGGTCTACTATATGTTAGAGACTGTGTTAAGTACTAGAAATATGAAGACAAAAATGAAAACAAATCTGCCTTCAAAGAACTTATAGTCTATCAGGGGAGATTACATACACACACACACACACACAAATACACACATGTGTATACATACATATGCATGTTTGCATATATATCATATATGTAATATAATCCTATTTAGGAGAAACTACATACACATAGACAAGAATAAAATACTTTCAGAACCTTCAATTCAGCTAGGGGTGATGAGAGGCAAAGTAAGTAAAGCAGGAAGCTCTGGGGATTTATGTCCTCAAAGGACTTACATTCTAATGGGGGAGGCTTAGAACATAGGCTTAGAACACAGAAGGTAAAACTTCCTCTAAGGGGAGAGAAGCTTTAAGGTAGGAAGATAGAGACAGGATAGAAGTTTTAGATACCACAAGGGTGATGATGGAGTCAAATTAGAGATATGAGGGTGGCAGGAATGAGTCTTTATTAATTACCAATGAGCCACAGCCAAGCTCTGATCAAAGGACCCTTCCAAAGGCTTTTTACCAGTCCAGAGATCCACATTTAACACCACACAGGTCGGAGAGATGAAAGAGACATAGAGAAGATTTAAAGATGGAGTGTGGCCAGAGGCCAAGCTCCTGCCAGGACAGCCATCAGCTAGCCTGAAAGAGAGAGAGTGAGAGGCGGAGCTTGCTGGGCTAAATATAGTCTTTGATATGCAAATATACACAGTACATAGGGATGATTCTCATTGGTTAATGACAAGGTATAGGTGTGGCTTCTCTTAACCAGAGTGAGCACAAAGAATCCTGTGTTCCCGCCTAACCTGGGGGAAGCTGGGGTCAAGGGTCAGAGCTTTCCCAGCCACATGCAGTACTGAGCATGTTCAAGACTGAGCATGCTCTCTTCTAAGGCAATCTGTACATACCAACTGTTCCCCTTGCCCATAGCTAGGGGTGGACTGCTACAGAAGGGAGCGTGAAAAGTTGGAGAGGAGACCCAGGGAAGGAGGGAAGGATGTCTGGAAAAGTTCTTGTCTTAGAGTAGAGGTTATAAGTCAGAAATGATATTCTATGATTACAAACCCAGAACAGCTTATTCTGCACCCACAACAATTTTGATTTCCATCATAATTCTCTACTATATTCATCCTGCCTGGCCTTGTTACTTTCCTGATAGCTGTTACCAGGACAACAGAAGAATTATCCTCCTAGAATTTGGCCTAAACATGTGCATGGGTTATTCTAATTGGGTAGCAGTGATATTATAAGGAGGATAAATGCAAAATTTTAGACATCTGTGGCTGATGTTTGGTGTTTTCAGCGAAGGAAAAGAGAAAGAACAGTCTGTGTGTGTGTGTGTATCCTGAGTATATGACTGATGGAATATGATGTCTCCTGTATAAAGGAGGAACATTATAAAAGGGCTCTACAAGTTCAATGATCTCATTTCCCCAAAGTTTGTTTGTTTGTTTGTTTGTTTGGACTCAGTACTTTTCTTACAGAGGACATTGCTTCAAAGAACAATTTTTTTTTAACCCTTACCTTCCGTCTTGGAGCCAATACTGTGTATTGGTAAGAAGAGTGGTAAGGGCTAGGCAATGGGGACCAAGTGACTTGCCCAGGGTCACACAGCTGGGAAGTGTCTGAGGTCAGATTTGAACCCAGGACCTCCCATCTCTAGGCCTGGCTCTCAATCAACTGAGCTACCCAGCTGCCCCCCAATTTTTTTTCTTACCAAGTCAGAAAGTACATTTTTGTATTTCCAACACAGAGTGGTCTATAAAGTGATCAGGGGTGACTAGTACCTCTGGAATGAGGGCTTGTCAAGCTTTTTCAGGGATGCTCAAGGATACTTCTGGTGTTTACCTGTCACTCAATTCTCATCTGTGGCTCCAAAAAGCATAACGTGTGCAATGGCCACATGCCAGTAAAACTGTCTTGGCATACTGGTTAAACTAGATTAAGAGTAACTAAAAGGCCTTACTCTTGTGCATGAGTTAGTACTGTGTCTACCCCAAGCATGTGAAGACTTCCCCTGTTGTAATCGGCAGATGAGGACAATTTCTTCCAACTTCCCCAAAGGTGGTGGAAGTAGGCATTTGTGGAGCGATTAGAGCGAAAAGACCAAGGTCTTCATCCTGGCCTTTGCAAGTCCTTCTGACTTTTATCTAACCTCTGGAATTTGATGACTCTGAAAGAGAGTATAAGGCGTATGACTTTGTTCAGCCTGGCTTCACTTCCATCCAATTAACTCCTAAGTAAAGACATCACCAAATGATGTCACTGGTCCTTTTTCAAATGAAGAACAAACAATATCTAGCAAAGATCAGATTGTTTCATGAATGGAATATAGATTTACAAGGTATTCCAGAAGTCTTAGTTCAGTTTTAATCTTTAATAAGCTTAAGTTTGAACTAAGACTTTGGGAACATTCTGAAGAGTTAGGTTTTTTCTTATGTGGTTGTGAATGAATATTCTCTCTTTGTATTTCCCTACCTTTCCCAAGCCTTTTGAATAGTAATTCCAATTCTGTTTTTTCTAGACTACTTAAAGAAAAAGAGTAAATCATAATGTAAAAAGACACTCAGAAGGGACTGACAAAATCTTTGAAGTACCTCTTTTTATTGAAAAATGAAATAAATTTATAAAACTTACATTTACTAAGGACATTTAATAGTCAAAAGTTTCCTAACATATGGAGCAACAGGTGGAATAATGGCTGATGTGCATTTTACTTACAGAAAAGGTAGTCGTGTTCATTCTCCTCCTCATCTTTCCATGAGCATTCTTTTTCAGAAACTAATTTCAGAAAATGTTGATTTCCAGAATCATTACAGAGAAAGAAAAGGCATTTTTCTTTCTTTCCACAGAGAAAGAAAACACATTTCTTTCTTTCTTTCCACAGAGAAAGAAAACACATTTCTTTCTTTCTTTCTTTCTTTCTTTCTTCTTTTCTTTTTCTTTCTTTCTTTCTTTCTTTCTTTCTTTCTTTCTTTCTTTCTTTCTTTCTTTCTTTCTTTCTTTCTTTCTTTCTTTCTTTCTTTCTTTCTTTCTTTTTTCTTTCTTTCTTCTTTCTTTCTTTTCTTCTTCTTCCTTTCTTCCTTCCTTCCTTCCTTCCTTCCTTCCTTCCTTCCTTCCTTCCTTCCTTCCTTCCTTTCCTTCCTTCTTTCTTTTCTTCCTTCTTTCTTTCTTTCTTTCTTTCTTTCTTTTCTTTCTTTCTTTCTTTCTTTCTTTCTTTCTTTCTTTCTTTCTTTCCTTTCTTTTCTTTCTTTCTTTCTTCTTTCTTTCTTTCTTTCTTTCTTTCTTTCTTTTCTTTCTTTCTTTCTTTTCTTTCTTTCTTTCTTTTTCTTATTTTATTTTATTTTATTTTATTTTTTGGAAAATTTTATTTAATTAGTTAATTTAGAATATTTTTCCATTGTTACAAGATTCATATTCTTTCCTTCCCTTCCCCTCACCACTCCTGTAGTTGATGTGCAGTTCCACTGGGAGAAAACACATTTTTTCAAAAGTAACATTTTCCCTTATAAATGTTGTTCATAGATTCATGTTATTTGTTCACCTTGATAAGATATACATGTTAGAATAACTAGCATAGGATGCTAGATGCATATAGATATAATTATTAAATAACTAATTACTGAAACATTCTTCATGACTCCATTTAGGATTTTAGGATTTACTAACAAAGAACTGGAGTAGTTTGCTATTTCCTTTCCTGTTTATTTTATAGATGAGAAAAATGAGGCAAACAGGGCTAAATGACTTGCTCAAGGTAACATTGATAGTCAGTGTCTGAGGCCAGATTTGAAATCAGGAAGATGAGTCTTCTTAACTTCAGGCCAAGCACTCTATCCACTGTGCTACCTCGCTGCTCCACTAATGATCACACTATGTCTCAAATTGGTCTTCTGTGCTAAGTATCATATTTTACTAAGTGTACTACATGCATGGGATTAAATAACTAGTCCAAAGTTACAGAAAGTTGCTTTTAAAAAAACACCCCCAGCCAAAGAAATGTGTCTATGTAACTAAAAAATTGTTAATATTTATTCTCTTGCAAAAATGTCCATATGTAAGAATTTTGTAATTATGTAGCATGTAAAAATAATTGTAGGACATTTAAATGCAAGTAACTGTTTATAAGGGGGACTTTCCAGCTAAGAAAAGGGTACCTCCAATGTTATCGCCCCCAAATGCTCTAAGGTACTTAGGTCTTTACACTCTTTGTTGAAAACTTTTCATCGAATATAGTTAAAATATATCACAGTGGAGATTTTTGTGTTAAAGCAGTAATTAAGTATAAATAAATAAATGTCTATGAGACCTATCCATCTCCCTGCTGGAGCTATGTCAAAATTGCTTTTGTCATTTGACAGTCACATCCTATATTCTTCCATGCTGCATAATTCAGAATGATAAGCTAGCTTTACTAATAGAAATATTATTCTAATCTTCCAATGACATTCTATGTATATGGATGTCATTATTTAAATATGAAATCTTTTATCCTGTATGAAATATGAATCCCAAGTAACTGTCTCATTTCAAGAGCTTATTGGCCAGTTTCTAACCTTGAAGATGAAGATAAATTACCTCAACCCAAGGAAATAGAGATTAAAAACCTGTCATTCCATTATTTTTTTTCCCACAGGTTCAGAGCTTAAGGTTTAGGGAAATTAAAAAATGTCTACGTGCTAAATAGTTTATGGGTTGATGAAAACCTTCTAATGCTGAAACTTTATTTGGAATTTCCGGCACCATACACAGAATATAAAGGTTTTTGAAATTATTCCATATATTTCTTACCAAGAGAATATTACATATTACTTAGGAGGTTTAATACTGTGGATCTTTGGTTCTGATAAAATATGAAAGAAAATAGTTATGTCTGGATAACATTTTCCCCTTTATGTGTCCCATAATAAAAGGAATAAAATATCCAATGCTATGCTTCAATTGCACATTGAAAATGCAATAGAATATCTTGAAGTTGTTAATATTATTCATTTTTCATACTCATTAAAAGGAGCAAAATGGAATTCCATTTCCAAGTGCATAGCTAGTATGTACTTCTATAACTCTACAACTTTCAAACAATGAGGTTAGAAGAAGCAGAAATGGAAATAGGTAATTTTGACCTAGAATGAATGAATGCAAATCACAAGGCAGCATAAAATGATTTATGACTAATATAGTTAGGTAATATTAAGCCATGTAGGAAGAAAATGTAATTTTCCATTACTACAGATTACTTATTAAAAGAATTGGCCTAGCCTTTCATGAAATCTACTGAGCTATTGTGTTTATTTTTACATCTCCTATATTCTTGTCAGTCCATTTAGATCATTAAAATTAGTAACCTCAGATTATTATATTGGCTATTTGGTAAAAATATATAATATTTATACAATAAGAATCATCTGCATTGTGCCAATTTCTATTTTTATCCCCTGGAGATACTTGATTTCAAAGAAAGTATGTCTGGATGGCATTCATTCAACAAACACTTCTTAATCATTTAACTTTGTTCAGGGTACTCTATTAGATGTTTGTAGAGATGCACAGTTTAGACAAGATAAAATTATTGTCCTCATTGATTTTGTAGTCATCCAGATATTAACAAGGATCATTCCTTCTTATGGTTTTATGTATACATCAAGCTTATATTATTCAAGCTTTTCCATCAAAAATATATGCTGTAGTTTTCAAAAGTTCTTGACCAATGGTCATTGTATATGCCAATCTAGAATTTCTATTTGTGATGTTAAAAAAGTCAATCCTACTTTTAACTCTTCCCCCAGTATTAGACAAATAAACTTTATATGTAATGATTATGAGCAAATTAACCCAATACTCAAGACAGTTATCTTTTAGTCTAAATCTGAAAAACCCTTAGAAATTAAATTATTATTAATTAAATGTTTATTAATTTTGGAGGAAATCTGTTATAACCTATGATTTTGTCCTCCCAAAAGTTATATATATGCATGCATAAATATATTTGTGTATGTATGTATAATATATGTATATATTTACAGGATGATGTTATATTTATTGTCAGATAGAATACTTATAATAACTTATTGTTTTGCTTTGTGTTTTTATTTTTATACAAAGCTAGATGACTTAATAAGATTTCCAGATACAGAGAAAATTTCCTTATGATAATTTGTCATCTTTGGGAATGAAAATAAATGTAGGAGAAAAAAACAGTAAGAAAATATATAATCACCACTCTGCCCCAAAAGAAAATTATATCTGTAAAGATGGTATTTGGATAAAGAACCAAAAATCTTATAAGTAATTGAGCAATTCCTTTTATGTTATTTAAAGATCTTGTTAGTTTTCTTAAATATATTCCATGAGATAATGCCAATTAAACACATCAGAAGCATGGTTTATTTGTCTCACTACACTCCTCGCTGAATAAATTGCTCCCTAACTAGTCAATGTGAGTCAAAGTAAAATATGGTCACTTTTTTCCTTTATATATAAAGGAAATATATATATATATATATATATATATATATATATATATATATGGTCTCTGAAAAGTAAACTTATTTGCAATTTTATAATACTTTATCATAAAAATATTTTCTTAAGCTAATGTGACTATGTGAAGGATCTTGGATTGATAATCAACTCAGAGGGAACTCACCTCATGGAAATTCCTTTGACCAATATAGATTACAGCTCCTTTGTGACTCAGTTAAGTTCTAGGAAGTCATCTTTGTTTCACAGTCTTACATCTAGAAAGTGTTAAAGGTGGAATTTGAACCTAGGTTCCTGATTCCAGGACATGCACACAATCAGTTGTGCTTTCTTTCACGAATCTGCCTTGTTCCAAATAAAATGAACCCTAACTATGTATATAATAGACATCTAGGGTAATTTCAGGTAGTTTAGCAAGAAGTTGCCTCTTGCTTCTTTGAGAACGGTACCAATTATGAGATTTGAAGCTCAGGTTCAAGTTTTCACAGTGGACCACTTTGATGACAGCTAAGTGCATTGCCATATTTCATTAACTACCATTATGTTACTCACGAGAATCCCTGACTTTCCTGGCTTCTTTTGAGATGTGGTTGTATTCAGAAAAGAAGCTATACTTGAGTATCAGCAATTCTGTCCTTAAGGAATTCAAAGGTTTGGCACCAAATCTTGCTTTTTTTTTCAATTAAAACATCTTGGTGGCATAAGGTGCTAGTGAAAACTGGCAGGACTGATTCATCAGCTGATAAAGATTTGCTTTAAATTTTGAAGAGCTTAAGGATTAATAAGAAATCTCAAGGGTACATGATACAGGAGTTAAGAAGCTACAGAAATAGTTTTGGAAGAATTAGACACTGCTTACAGTAGTAAGGGCTAAAAACAGGCACTCATTGTGCGATCTGTTGCATGTAACTCAAAGTAGTTTACCTCAGATGGAGCTTCTGAATAGCTCAGATATGAGAGGAGAATGAAAAGACTAACCATTGGTTCCCTTTTCCAGAACTCAGTCAACATTTTATTGGCAAAGAAATATAGAACAGATGGCTGTCATGCATATTTGAGGTGCTTATGATGGTAATTCAGAAACTGCTCAATACAAATACACATTTGAGAAAGGTTATCTTAAAAAAGCCCAATTGTCATGATCAATATGAATTATTATAAGGAAATTATAGGACCTCCAAAAAAACACAGCTTCAAAGATTTAATACTTAGCAAATCCCTATCAAGAAATGATTTTGTTACCAGAAGTTCACTCCCTTGGATTGGTAAATGACAAACCCTCACTTATAAATAATCAAATAAAATATCCCTGAGAACTCATTTAATACAACAAACTATACTAGAAAAACACATTATCAAAAAATTGAACTGTATTGAATCACTAAAAATCAGCCTTTAAAAATGAATGGTAGTGATATCTTGTCTTTATATCAGTTTCATTTACCAGTATATCCACCACCACCATCCCAGCCAAGGACACCACTTCTAGCAAAGAACAAAAGAGGAAGTTCCTCAAACATAATGAACTCAACCCAGGTTGAACATTCTGTTCAGAGTTCCATATTCAGAATCCCTCACTTCTGCCAGGAAGGGAGGAAAGTGGAGTCTCATATCTCCTCTGAGGGGCTAAGACTGGGCATTTATATTTTTTCTTGTAGTATTTTTTTCAACTCCAGTCCCTCCCCAAAATATTTTATTTTTTTTGTGCAAAAGTACAAAGAACATTAAATATAAAAGAAGAATGACTGGATGTTGATATTTCATAAACCAGTTTTATCTGAATTTTATAGAACAAGATGAAGAAAATGAGATTATGATGATGAATTATAGGTAGGTACACTTACAGGATCAGAAAAGGCTTCATGTAGGAGATAGCATTTAAGTTGGTCCTTGAAGGAAGTTATATAGTAGAGATAGGGAATTAATACATATATTTGGGACAACCTAGGTAAAGGCTTGGAGGTGGGAGATGGAATTACAGTTTTCAGGAACAAGTAGACTTCTTTGGCTGGAGCATAAAATCTGTAACTGGGATAAACTTGAATTAAGTCCACAAAAGTAGAGTAAAGTTAAACCTTGAAGTGTTATTAATACCAAGCTGAGTACTAAGGAAACCACTGAAAATTCTCAAGGAGTATCATGGCCCTATTTTGAACCCATGTCTTCTCACTCCAAGGTCAGTTTACTTTCTTTTCAAAAAGTTGTCTTTCAAAGCTCTGAAACTGACATAACCCTACTGATGAGGTGGGTCTATGAAATAATGAAAACTAGTCTAAAAAGCAATCATAAAATCTAGTCTTTGATATTTCAACCTATTTGGATAATCTTAAAGGTTTTCGTTACCTGATAAATTATATGGGTAAAAAATCCTTGGAGGAAAAGATATACACAAAAGGTATTTGATTTTGTCTTGTTTCTTATCCAACAAAGGAAAAGTTTCAGTTATAGGTAATTTTTTTCTGTCATATTTATCAGAAAAGCTAATTTCTTTGATATCTTTAGGTTTGCTATCAGAAAGAACATTATCATTATTTTCAGATGTCTTTGTGAATAGATCAAATTTCCAAAAGCATCCACATCGTAGGGAAAAAAAGCTTTTGCTCCTCCACAGAAGTCCTACATTGATTTCTGATCTTGTTATAGAAGAAACCTGGATTCTTGAAAAACATGTTAGTGGACATTGAGACCTCTGATGTAATATCTCTTTATTAAAACAATTTAATTAATAGATTGTCAAGCTGTTAAATTTTGCATATAAAATACTTACAAAGCTACAAAGATTGCCAACAAAATTTACTGCTTAATCACAATCCATTCTAATTTAACAAGCACACATTAAGTACTTACGCTCTGAGGACACAAAGGCAAAATGAAAAGCAGTGCCTGCTCTCAAGGAGCTTTTATTCTACTTGAGAGATTCAACATGCAACATGATCTTTCTGTTGTCATTGTCTTAAAGATATTCATGTTTATGAAAAATGTGCATAGAGAACTCTAACTAACTTGAGCTTGTATAGCACTTAAATCAGCAGTAATTATTAATTCAATAAATCACTTATGTATCAGTTATGTAAAAATGAGGGCCATGGAATAGATAAAATCAAAGGTCCCTCCTTTTTCAAATAGATCCTATGATCCTGTGACCATTAGGAGACTTTTACACACTAGCAATATTAACTGTCCCATTGCTGCTGCTCTGCCATCTTGGTAGTGATTACGAGAATAAGAATCTGGGAAAACCCAAGAACAAGTGTTTTGCAATTATCTCACATCTTTTACTTCCTGAAAATTTTACACAAGATTTAAAGAGCTCATTTTTCTTCTTGTCCTGAAGGGTAAAGGCAGAGACAAGAAATGGGACTGATGTAAAAAAATAAAAACAACAACAACAACAACAACAAAAAGTGACAGACTATAATGAGATTTATAGCTTTTCTGCTAATCCTGGAGGAGGGCAGATGCAAATGAATTGGTAGGTGTGGCAAGATGATGAAATATGCCAGAATTATTTTAAAAGGCAAGGACAATGTGTAGATAAAGTCCCTGGAAAGAAGAATGTTAGGAGGAAAAAACAATCCAATAAAATTTAAAAATCCTAATTACTATGGCAAAATACCAATTTGGAAATGCAGTAAATTAATGTTCAGTTGGATTTGGGGAGCATAATTCTTAAACTTATGATCATTTTAAATAAATGAATTTGAACATATAACATTAAGGATTACTTTGTTCATTTACGATTAATGATAAATATCATTTCTTTGAAGGAAAAGTTTTGGTGCAAGGGAATCTAGGTTGGTGAACTTGCTTTAGATTTGAGTTTATCTATACTGAGTTTATTTTTAAGTAAATAATGGAATAACTAGATAGCAGTTTAACTTCCTTGAAATACTTACATGTCAATATACAATGTCTTTCTTTGCTTAAAATTATACCCTAGAAGTAAATCAAGCATTGTTAAAAGTTTCATAAGCCATTTGATGACTTTGTTTTGGAAGACAACATGATTGAAGGCAAGGGTGAGAAGATCTGGGTTTACCTCCCTCCTATGCATCAAAGCTAGTTGTATAACCTTGGCAAGACATTTATTCTTCTTGGCCTGAGTTTTATTATTTCTTAAATGAGAGTAACTTGTTTTAAGTACCATTACAAGATGTTGTGAGAATAAAGTGAAATAAAATGTACACCAAAAGTATTGGATCTGGAATTAGGAGGATGTAGATTAATGGGAAGTCATTTCATCTGTGTTTGCCTCAGTTTTCTTATCCATAAAATGGGGATTACAATAGAACCTACCTTTCAAGAATCTTATGAGGACAAAATGAGATATTTGTTATGTGCTTTGCAAACCTCAAACCACTATGTAGTTTCTAGCTATTGTTATCATATTATTATTAAATGTATTTTTATATGCATTTTCAAGGAATTATTAAGTATATATGCCTTATAACAGAACAGGATTACTTTCAGATAATTCTTCAAAGCACACCATATCTTCGGGACCAAATAATTCAGTATTCCTTGAATTCAAGAACAATTTGACAGAGCAGAACAATCAATACATAGTCTTGAAAATTTGAAGTTATTACAAATACAAGGTCTCTTCTGTACTTCAGTTTCACATACTCAAATCTTTGACAGACCCAAATACATTGATAAGTTTGTTCAACAATCTACTGAGCACTAGTAACAGGAAAGACCTCAACAATAAAGAAATATGTTCACTAAAGGAATGTGCTGCTACGTTATGAAGATATCCTGCATATGATCCAAACAAAGGAGTTCCCTATCAATGGAGTTATTTTCCAATTACTGCAGTTCCAGAGAGAATTCTATATTAACTTAATTGAGCCTTTGATGATTACAAAGTCTCCTTCAACATATTCACACCAAAGAGAGATTGCTTTAACCAATCATACTGGGAAAATAAAATGTATGAAAATACAATATTGCCCAATGGACCTGCAGCTAGGCTATTAAAGAAGGTCCATTAATTTATGTATCTTGGATAATATGATAACTAGATAATAATCTGGGCCTGTACTTTATTACAAAGAATAAATAAGGCTAGACTGTATCTGGGAAATCAAACAATATTTTCAACTAATGGTTAAAAAAATTCATTTCATCAATATTATCATATGGAATATTCATTATCTAAGAAAAGTTATATAGCAAATACTCTGAAAGGAAATAGTGAGATGCATGGCTTGTGGTTGTAAGTCAGTCAATAAATATTTATTAAGTGCCTACCTTCCAGGTTCTGTGCTAAACCATAGAGAGACAACAAGAGGCAAAAGATAGTCTCTGCCTTCAAAGAGTTTATAGTCTAACAGGTGAGACTACATGCAAAGAAATATTTCCAATGAAGGTTATATACAGAATAAATAGGAAATAATTAATGGAGGAAAAGCACTAAAATTAAGAGGGATTGGAGAATGATTCCAATAAAAGAAAGTATTTTAGTTAAGTCTTAAAGGAAGCAAGAGAGGTCAGTAGTTGGAATGGAAGAGTGAGAGCATTCCAGGCATAAAAGACAGCCAAAGAAAATGCTCAAGAAATAGAGTGTCTTGTTTTGTTGAATCGCTAGGAAGCCAGTAGCACTGGAACAAAGAATATATGTTAGGGAATTAAGTAAGAAGAATGAAAATATAGAAGGGGGCTAGGTTGTAAAAGGCTGAATGCCAGAGAATATTGTATTTGATTCTAGAGGCAATAGGTGGCCAGTGGAGTTTATTGAGTAGAGGATGACATGATCTGACTTATACTTTAGGAAAATGACTTTAATGGATGAATGGAACAGTAATTGGAATAAAAAGGTAGGTAGATTCACCATCAGGTTAATATAACAATCCAGGCAAGGTGCTGAGGCTCTGCATTAGAGTAGTAACACTGTCAGAGGAAAGAAGAGAGCATAATGGAGAGAAGTGGTCAAGGTGAAATAGCAATGGACTGGATATGGGTGGTAAGAGATAGTGAGGAATCCATATTGGTGCCTAGGTCATGAACCAATGGGCCTAGGAGGATGGTGTTGTCCTCTACAATAACAAGGAAAGGAGGAGATGGGAGAATTTAGGGGAAAATATAACAGGTCCCATCTTTGACATGTTGAATTAAAATGTCTATTGGATATATACAGGTTAAGATGATTAAAAGGCAATTGGAGATATGAAATTGGATGTGAGCAGAGAGTTTGGGGCAGAATAGGTATGTTCAAGAATCATTAGTAAAATAAAAGCTTCATTAAAAGCATGTAAGACCAAAAAAAGGGGACTAATTATCTGTATAATGAAAATGAGAGGTAATATTTGAAGGGATATATACCTGTGCCCAAGACTATAGAAGAATGAAAGAAAGGTCTCCAGTGTGTTTAGTGGCTCCTCTATGGACAATTTATGATCATTTAGGATGATAAGGTGTGAGATTAAGTGTGTTGCAATCTGCAGAGATGGAAGGAGTAACCACCTCTATAAATCACATATCCCTCCAAGCATCCTTACACTTGATTGATAGTGGCCAAAATAAATGTAACTTTCCATGTAGTTCTGTATAACTCAGTGTACCCAATACACTTTGTATTCATTAATACAGAATGAAGGAGTGGCTTAAGGAATGACTCCTCAGGATTCGCTAGGCAACATGTTTTGAGAAACTTCAGGTGATCATGAAATTGAAAGTTCAGGCAACAACGGCAAGGAGACTTGCTTCAAAAATGGCACATGCAAAAATCCTTTCCTTTTCTTCAATGCTTACAAACTTCTTCCATTGATATAAGAGCAAATTTGGCAAAAATTATACATAGTGCATAGAGATATATTTAGAGAAAAGGCAGGTTCAAAAGGATTGGAGAGCAAATAGCCTGGAATAGTCCCCACCCCAACTTCTGGAATAATAGTTTGATTAATGAGTGAACTGTACATCATAATAATTTATTTGTCTAGTGTGAACTAACCAAAAATAATATTGGAGTTCTAGCTAGTATCCATTGTATTGGTCCTGCACCAAATAATAGTAATTCATAATTCTATTTTAATCTGAGATTTTGGCCTGCTTTCTATCTGTAGTATATAGATGCCTTTTAGAATTGACCAAATAAAAAGTACTAACTTTTGTTCCCATAGAAATCTGGTTTGTAAGTTGAAGAGACATCAAAAGGTACACTATTTCCTCCCTTCCAGCTATGACTTGAAAACAGAGAGATAAGTTGTCCTAATAATTAGCTACTAGAGATAGTTTCAGTATACTTTTTGAACAAGAACAGGGTAGTATGATGGACGCAGACTATTGACTTTTTTCAGTTTCCCTCCCAACCCTTCTTTCTTCTCCTTCCCTCCTTCGTTGTAAACTTTCAATGTCAGGAAGCCTTTGAAAAAGAGTGGTTTGGTTGTTATGTATTGCATTTGACAAGGATATTTTGTATTCCAGGCAAAGCCAGGTTATGTTACTGGAGAGAAATTGGGGGGAATTGATTTGCCTGTGCTTTTTCAATATGAAGATATTCTTTCACCTAGAAGGTAACTGAAACTTTTTTAATAATGTAATTGCCTGGGCACATCTTCCTGACTGCAATGAAAGTGATTCAGTATGAATCTCACGCATGTGTCTGATAGCCAACCATAATATCCAATAATAGCAAATTGAAACTGACTGGGACCAATTGGATAGAAGATTCTTGTCTAGTGTGCAAATTTACAAAACTATCTGAATGGCTGAATAGTTAGAATTTCATGTACCATGTAGAGATTTTTTTCAGAGACTCAGTATAAATGCTATATAGCATATTATCCCTGAATTTGGAATCCAAAGTCCCTGGGCTAGCAATTTATTAGCTGTGAAGAAATCACTAAATTTCTGACTCAGGTCAGTTGAATGAGACTTCCTTTTGAAGCGGGACACTTCACAAATGAGTTCAAACACCTAGAATTTCAATTATTGAAAGCGTAATTTATTAATAAAAGAGAGAAATAAAGAATCTACCAGCTGGGGCAGAGTTCCCTAGTGGAAAACTGTGTTGGCTTGACATTAAAGATCAGACTATATACATTGCAGAGTTCTTATCTAACAAACAAACCTTAACACAGGAATGTGGGGTCCAAGATGGGGGGGCAATTCTTAGATTTACTATGGGGCTGTTAACCAAGGAGTGTTTATCTTTACTTAATCAAATGTTAGTTCACTGGCCCTTTGATATTCCTAAAATTCCTCTTTTGTCTCTTGCCACCCAAACTAAGCAGAAAGCATTTTGTTATCTGCCTCAAACATCTTGTCCTTCTGGAGGGAAGGAAAAACCAGGTCTGTCCCCTAAAAATGCGGACAGGGGTAATTTTTCCATCTTTGGTTTTTCTGGGGCTACTTCACTTTTTTTTTTGTGGGGAAGAGGGAAATGAAGGCAGACATCAGGAATAACTGATGAATGTACATGAGGGCCACCGCTGACTTCAGAGGAATTCTACAGATTTCTTTGTTTAGTCCTACCCAACATTGTTGAATTTATAAGAGGCTCTTGGCTCCTTTGTCCAGGGAAGTCACTAGAATTGGTGGCCCAGCCTGTGGCAGGATTGACTCTTGATGGGTCACTTTTTGAGAGCAATTGCTTGTACATCTTCATTTGGGGGAGCAAAACAAATATGGATGATATATATTACTCTGAAATTTAATAATTGTTACAACTAGTTCTACTTTCCTTTTGTTAATCTGGGAAAAACACAGAACTACCCAGGTAGTCAGCAAAATCAAATCTTTAATCAGGAAAGAGATAGGTCCAATAATAGGCTGTTATGCAGAGTCAGATGGCAAGATACTATACAAAGGCAGAACCGTGGGGATCTGGGGACAATATATCTGGGAGAATGCGCCCTGCAAGATGATTCTCTGAAGAGTAACAGAACTTGGGGGTCTTTTATGCCATCTGGAGAACTTGGTACAGCAGGCATGTATAGACATGCTTCATGCAAGCTGCAAAGAGGTTGCAGCCAACAGTTGGGGCATCAGGGAGAGGCCAACTACAATGAATACAAAAGGAAAGGGTCAAGCCAAGAGCTGGGCTTCCTGAGAGAGGACTTTAATACAATGGGAGAAGCTACTAAAACAAATAAGGGTACTCAACATTTGACCATGTCTAGGAATCTCACCCAGACTGGGGTTCCCAACACTTCAAGGTCCTCAATACAGTCCAAAACAATCATGTGCCTGATACTTGAGTTCTCAAGGAGCAGGGGCAAACTTAAAACTTGCAGAAAACCCAGTTGACACTTTCTTATCCTTAATTAAAATTATTCCCTTTCATACATTTTCTGTTTGGGGTAGACATGACAACAGTTCCTAGGGCTCAACATCTGATCTACTTTTCCACAAACTGGTCCTGGTCCCTACAAACTACTCCCTTCTTATCCACACATTTTGAACTTTAAGGCTCATCTTAAGTGCTAAATTATTCATAAAACATTCTTGAATCATTATAGTTATTCATTTTAGTTTTCTCCTAAATTTACTTAAAATTATATTCATTTCTGTATGTGCTGTATCTTCTCAGTAGAATATCTTAGTGAGTTAACAAGTATTTATTAAGTGTTTACTAGATGTCAGGCACTGTGCTAAGTGATACAAAAAAAGGGCAAATGGTTTCTGTTTTCAAGAAACTCACAATCTAACGGGGAAGACAACATGAAAGAAACCATGTACACAAAAGATTTGCTGCTGTTCAGTCTTTTTAGTCATGTTTGACTCTCCATAATCACATTTGAGATTTTCTTGACAAACACAAGGAGTGGTTTACCATTTTATTTTCCAGTTCATTTTACAGATGAGAATACATACACAATAAAGATGGGAAATTTTGGATATAATCAACATAGGGAAAGCAGAAGCATTTAAGGGGAATCATAAGAAGGTATGTAAGATTTGTGAAAGAAGAAATGATTTCCGTTTTCTCTGTATCACAATGTTGTGGGGTGTAGAGGTGTACCCCTGGGGTTTGGGAGGGATACCTTTTGCAAAAATTCAAGACTCCAAAACTTAGCTTAAAAGTAAAGAGAGCAATTTACTAGTAATGTTTAATTTTCAGCCAGCAAGACAGAATGAGTGGTTGCCCCATGAATACCACCATTCTGGGGTTTTTATATTCTTCTAGAGCAGAGAGGACAAGACTTAGGAGCAAGGGGTTGTGGGGAGGAGGTTAGCCCGAGGGCATGGGGGTGGTTCTCATGATTTGGAGGACAGATGAGGTATGTCTCTTTGTCCATCTCAATTCAATGGGGCAATCAAAGGAGGGTAATCTTCAAGGTCAGATGTTTTGGTTTGGGAGTCTTGAGGGCCTAAGGGAGCAGAGGAATTTCCCTGATAATAATTTGCCTGAGTTTCTGGGGGTACAATGCCCATGACAACTAGAGCCTAGCATAATACCTCCTTGAACATAATAGGAGCCTAAAAGAAGTAATGAATTTTTAAAAATTGAATTATGTGAACACATTAGAGCTGCTAGCTTAGTTTTTGAGAACATAGGGGTTTACTTCCTCACCCACCAAGAATCATCTCAAAGTATGACTATAGTGAAGGGTATGGAGTCAAAAGAGGAAGAAAATTGCTACTATAGGTAAGAATTTTGAGAGGGCTAAATATGGATGAATATAGTCTAGAAAGCATAATTCATTTAGTTTTTTAAAAAGTCTTTGGCAAAACTCCACACCAAAGGAGCAAAAGGAAAAAAAAAAGGTCATTAGAGGAAAAAAATTTAAATCACAAATTGGGACTTAGATTAAAAGAAACAAAGGATATGGATCAACAAAGTACTTTTCTGGCTGAAGAAGTATTAATGGGGGTCCCCCAGGGATCAACACTGGGATTTATTTAACATTTTTATTAATGATCTGAAAGAGGCATCAGAGAAGTGAAGTCCCCCAGGATGCAGATGAACTAAGCTTTCTCTGACAGTGAAATGCCACATCGATGGAAATGAACTCCAGGAAGATCTTGCAAAGTTATATTCTACTTTGGCCCCAAAGTAATGAACTTCAGTATGGGAAAGAGTGATGAAAGGCATTGTTTGGGGAAATAATCAAAGCTAGAGGATGGTGACTTCTGAGTTATTATTAAAACTCAGGCACTGGCTAGGATTGTAGGAAAGTTAAAGCGTGTGGCAGCAGCTCTCCAGTGGAAAGAAATTGCAGGGAAGCTGCAGGGCAGGGTTCAGCTGTGCACTTTGTAAAAAAATAAAACCACGCACACACAAAAACCCAACTGCTTCCATTGTACCGTGACTACCAATCATTAGAGTTCTTTTTCATCATCTAAGCAGTGTTAAAACTGTGAACTCCTTGGGATCAGGGCCTTTTCTTTTTAACCCTTTCTTTATATCCTCAGAGCTCAGAACAGTGTCTGGCACAGCAGAAACTAAAGACATGCTTGTTTAAGTCACTCAGTACTAAATCCTTTATAACTGAACCTCAGGCCTCAGTTCCTACTAATTCTATCAGACTTGGTAGTTCAGTCTTGGTTTTGGTTTGACCCCTCCAATGGGGCATCGTTGCTGTTTTGAATCATTTTAGCACCATAATAAACAATCCTGTTTTTCATTTCATCAACCTCTACCATGTGGTCTTTAAGTACCAAAACCTACCTCTATGGCCACCAAATTCTGTTTGCTCCCATCAGACTCCTCCCGAAATCCTCACTTCTCTGACCCACAGAAGAACTTCCTAGTTGAGACCTGCTTCCTAATACCAGAAAGCTTCCCTCCATATGATAAGAACTCATTCCGATCTTCTGCCTAGGCATGATCTTTTGTCTGATTCCTGAAAAGACCTGGGAAAGGTCAGCTGTAACAGATAAAGTTAAAAGCGGACATATTTCTTGTTCACCCACTAATGATTAGCACCTACCCTTATGGGGTTGTTGTGAGGATCATATAAGATATTTACAAAGTGCTTAGCCCATTGCCAGACACATGGTAGCTTTTCTAATAAATGCTTATTCTCTTTTTACTCCTTTCACACTACTGTGGATGACGAGAAATTTGGATGATTCAGTTTACCGCTGACCTTTGAAAAACCTCAGTGCCAAGCATCCCTGCTTTGGGGTGGGACTGTGGACTTTAGAGCTGTTTGGGAACCTTTAGCAGTAGGTGGAATTTGTGGAAGCAGCTAATGTTAAGTGCCTTTTATTTGTTTTGGAGGCTTCCCTCATTGGGTTAAGTTTCCTCTCTGGAGCCCAGCCCTGAGTTTGACCCTTGCCTTTGATGTGATGTAGCTGACCCCTAGGCAATACCCCTAAAGCTGGCTGCAAAGAGGTTTGCAACTTGTTTGTGGTTTATCTCTGCAGGCTTATCATAGCAAATTCTCCAGAGGGTATAAGAGCCCCCCTCCTACTCCTCAGATTCCGTTTCTCTTTGGAGTTGGCAATTAGCACCGTGTTTTCTCCCTGGGCATAGGCATCGGAGCTGGCATTCCGTGTGGTGCCTTCTCCCAGGGATACGGCTCCCAGAGTCCCCAGGGAGCAGACCCAGTGTGGTATGTGGTGCTGGTGAGTGGTGGCCAATGTTGGACCCTATCCCATTTCCTGATTAAAGACTTAGGTTTTTCTGACTACTTTGGTAATTCGTGTTATTTCCAAGTTAACAATAGTTATGAGCTTGAAAAGTGGGATAGATAGCTGGGGTTCTGACCTCGGCATCTTTATTACCTCATTAGCTGAACTGTTCAACCTTCAGACTGAGAAGCCATTATTCCAGGGAAGAAGGACACATAAGGAGCTCAATGTCAATTACCAGGTCAGCATCTAATCATTTTTCTGATGAACAATCTTTCCAGATCTCTTTAATATTACGAGTTCTTAAACTGAGGTTCATGAACTTATTTCTTTAAAAGATTGTAACTATTTCAATAAACTTGGTTTCTTTGCAATCTTTTATATATTTTATATTTATTTTATGTATTTAAAAACATGATTCTGAGAAGGCTTTACCTGACTCTAAAAGGGGTCCATTAAACACTGATCTAATTAGTGGTTCTTATTCTTTAATTTTTCTTATACTTACTTTTATGTATAAAATTTCTCATTGAAATATAAGCTATTTTGGGGTGGGAGCAATTTATAAAATTTATAATATTTTTCCATGGTTACACGATTCATGATTCTGCCCACATTCCCTCCCGTCTCCTGGAGCTGACAAGCAATTCTACTTGGGTTATACAAGTATCACTGTTCAAAACCTATTTTCATGGGGGCAGCTGGGTGCTTCAGTGGATTGAGAGCCAGGCAAAGAGACTGGAAGTCCTGGGTTCAAATCTGGCCCTGGGCAAGTCACTTAACCCCCACTGCCTAGTCCTTACCACTCTTCTGCCTTACCCAGTACTTGATTCTATAATGGAAGGTGAATATTATAAA
This sequence comes from Monodelphis domestica, assembly GCF_027887165.1. NCBI lineage: Eukaryota > Metazoa > Chordata > Mammalia > Didelphimorphia > Didelphidae > Monodelphis > Monodelphis domestica. The sequence continues at coordinate 220,364,341 of NC_077232.1, read as the reverse complement.
AAAAATCTATTTCCATGTTACTCATATTTGCAGTAGAGCAGTCTTTTAATGCCAAAACCCTAATCATATCTCCATTGAATCATATCAATCATATCAATCAATGGTCAATCATATGTCTTTCTTCTGCATTTCTGCTCCCACAGTTCTTTTTCTGGATGTGGACAGCATTCTTTCTCATAAGTTCCTACGGATTGTCCTGGGTCATTGCATTGCTGGTAGTAGAGAAGTCCATTACATTCAATTGTGCCATAATGTATCAGTCTCTGTGTACAATGTTCTCCTTGTTCTGCTCCATTTGTTCTGCATTAATTCATGGAGGTCTTTCCAGTTCACATGGAATTCTTCCAGTTCATTATGATGGAAGCAATTTTTAATTTTGCATTTTTCTCATAACACTTGTTACAGTGCCTTGTGTATGGCAAATTAAGTGTCATTACTCAATTTGCATTGGAGAATTTTCTCTGATCCAAACTCAACTTGAGTCATGCTTTTCAGGTGATCTGGGGGTAGGATGAATGTAGGTTTTTATGTCATTTCCAATAGCATAGCATTCCACAGAAGTAACAATTGAATCATTTGTCTTTGCAAAGTAATCCAGATCCAAGCAAAGCATTATAGAACATTCTAAGAATAAACTATCATTTCAGAATTTTTCAATAAGGTCTCTCAATTGAAGACATGATCTTGTATTCATATCACAAAAAAGTCAATCAGTATATAAAGTATTAATGAAAAGGGGTATAGGCATTACATTATGTACCATTTGCTTTGGAATGGATGTCCTTTCTGGTTTGAAAATGGAATGTACACATAAGAAAGAAGCAGTTTCAAGAATAGTCAGGATAAATGATCATGAGGGTAACCTGAAGAACAAAATAAAGATGGTCTTACTAGGTTCTCTGGAATCCTTTATTGCCTTCATTTTAAAGTGCCTTGAATTTTACTTGTTTTTCACATAGCTATATATCAAGAATATATAATGGAGTGAAAAAAAGCCTCAAAAAGAATTTCTGAAAATAGAAATACTGAGAGGAAATATGATTATATTTTACAAAATCATTAAAATATAATAGAGTTAGAATGAAAATGGCCATTTTTGCCAGATTCCAGAATGCTGGAATTATTCTATCTCTCTTGAAACATGAAAGAAGATAAATGAAAATTCTATATTGCTTTACATAATAGGTAGCAAGCTTACAGAATTATTTATATCAGTGTGTGACAGAGGCTACATATATAAATAGGCTGAAACATTCATTAAATTCCTGTTGTGTGCATAGCATTGTGCTCGGCATCAGGATAAGTTAGATAAAACATAATTTTTGTCCTCATGGAACTTACAGCTTACTGGATGGATAAGGCACAAATAAGAGCCAAGTATAACACAAATTTTTGATAATGCATACATGTGAGAGAAACAAGGCAAAACATAAAAAAAAAACCCAAGGGAGAAGGAAGTTACCACTTAGGAATATTAGAGAAGATTTCCTGGAAAAAGTGACATTTAACTTTCATTTTGTAAAGAAGGTAACAATTAAATACAAAAAGTTGGGGAAGGGAAATGTCCTAGGCACAGAGAATAGTATGAACAAAGTCATGAAGGCAGAAAAGCATAGTATATGTTTAGACACAGAGAGTAGTCCATTTTGGCTAGAATGCAGAGTTCATGGAATAAAACAATCTTAGATTAAACCAGAAAAGTTAATGTGGAGTCATATTAAAGAACCTATAGAAGACCTATTGGACTTCCCCTGGAGGAACTAATGGAAAGACCATAGATAGGTAGATATATGTAGGTGAATAAGTAGGCAGGGAGGCAGGTAGGTATGTAGATTGATTAATAGATAGATAGATAGATAGATAGATAGATAGATAGATAGATAGAGTGACGAATTACAAGGAACTTTCTATGTTCCATTTGTGTTAAGTACTGGGAATATAATTATAAATAAACAAGACAGTCCAAGAGGCTTACATTCTAATAGAGGAAGATAGCATGTAAAGAGGAGTAATAAAAAAGGGAAGGCACCAACTGGTGGGAAGAGGTTAGAAAGGGAAATTCAGAGAATGATCCAAGGTGTGAGTGAGGTGAAATAGTGATATGAGTGAGGGATTCAAAAATAAGAAAAGCAGGACTTTAGGGAATAAGTTTCTTTTATATAGCTGTTGGTGAGCAGGAAAATAAATCTGGAAGATGAGTCCAAGGAATGAGAGTGACAAGAAAAGAGTCTGAATATCTGTTAGTTTTTGAGAACAATACATTAAGGATACTTGGGCAGAGTGATGTGAACAGATATATGCATAAAAGATTAGTCTGGCATAATATATGTTTAATTAAATTGGTAATACATACTTAATATTTACAGGTGAAATTGTAGAAGTCAATTGACTCTTGTCCTAGTGTTTTCCTTGAAATCAGTCACAGACTAAATATTACTTTAAATGGAAAATCTGTTTAACAAAGAGTTGCTATTCTTACATTTTAATTTTAATTCATTATTCAGGTAATTATTTAAAATTTTTTTCCTGTCACAAATATTATCATCCATGAAGGTTATTGTTTCATTGAATCAGACTAGATAGATGGGTGGTTTCATAGTCAGGAAGATACCTTTTGAGTGACATATGACTCACAGAAGTCACTTAATTCCTGAATGTTCTAGCCAACTGTCTAAGACTATAAAGTAAATAGGTAATAATATGATTTGGAGTTTATGAATTTATTTCCCCTTGAGGATGAGTTGCATAGTAAGCATATGATAAGTTAGTTACTAACACAATGTAGTTAGATATTTAAATTTAGTTTAAGTAAAGAAATCTAGTTAGAAGAATTTTGAAGATAGGCATTAGGTAGTTGGGATTAAGTAGATAAGATAAGAAAATGAGATACTGAATTGCACTACATCATATATTACACAACACAAATAACATAAGATGTCACATATCAAACAAAATTATAAATAAATATGTAAATATATATAAATAATATATATATATAAAGGATTGTTAATTAATTGTATTATAGTATATGTATATATAATGTGTAAATATGATGTTTATATAATTCTATATATGTGCATATGTATAGCATACATGTATATATTGTATATATGTACTATATGTATATACATATGTAAATTATATACATAGCTCACTTCTATCTATTGCTACATTTATTTGCATAAATGAGTTTACTGTTTGGTTTGATTTTTAGTGTAAAACTTATGCAATGTTGTGTTTATTGTAATTTTCAAAAATGTTTCTCTAAGTTAGATGCTAATGTACTACAATAGTAGTACAGTGTTCTCTATTAGCAGATAGTAGTAGTATTTTGAGTTTGATGTTTGCATGGAAGTTGTTTATCTTTTGTTTGATGTTATTTGCTTGTTTTGATTTTGCTTCTCTTTGACATTTGTACTTGTTCATTATTTAATTCCTTTTCCTTTATCCTTGTTAAAATCCTTAGAACAGGTTAGTATTCATTATAGTTGAGTGTAGATTGTTTTTTTGGGTAGATATCTTGGTTTAGGTGATTGGTAAGCATTTTAGGTTGAGCACAAATGTAAAAATAGTTTTTTCAACACGTTTTATATTTTGTGCAAAGGGGGGAATGTAGTTAGCAAAGGAAGATTGCAAAAGGTTTTTGCACAATGAACTGCATTTGATTGACAGGGGTATGTGACATAATCACCTGGGCGCCTGGGTCAAGATTCTAAGGTCCCAACTGAAAACAAACAAACAAACAAAACAGTCTCCTGGAGGAAACTTTGGGAGATAGTGGAGATTCCCATCTTTCTACAAGGTTTCTGACCCTTTGTAAGATACCAACTTTTGTGGAGAAAAAACTGTTTTTACTGGCTGCTGGCAGCTGGACAGATGACCAAAGAAGAATCACTTCTCTGCTGCACCTACTTTGGACATTTCCTCTGGGATCTTGGCTCATTTACTGGACTCTGTTTTGTGAGGTTCTGTTTGGGGCTGAGGGAGGCCAGAGCAGGAAACTGACCAGCCTTGAAAGTTCAGGAAGGCCTGAACAAGGAGCTGCCTGGCCTTGGGAGTTTTTCGGAACCATAAATATGCCAAAACCCCAGCTGCAGTGGGTGCCAGATAAAGGCCAAGAAGAGCCCAATAACACAAAATTGTCAAGGTTCCAATAATAGTATGTAGCAGATAAGAGCCATACATGCCGGCAATGTTCCAACAATGGTATGTAGCAGATAAAGTGCTGGAAGGGGGACCAAACATGCTGAAAAGTACTTAAGGCCTAGCCTTTCAGAAGCAACTCAGAACTCTGATGGTAGAGGTTCCCATTGGTGTGCATACCAGTTCCATAATAAATGGCCTTTTTCCTTGCCTGATTGCATTGTCCGTGGTCTTCCTTGGTGGTAGGTGAAATCCCTGGTCTTAACAGGGCGAACTTAACTTATTTATGCTAGATAAGTTCGCCATTAGGATATTATTAAGGGAATGGTTTGGGAATTAGATTAAGTGCCTCCTTCTCCCTTGTTGCGCTCCTTCCTCTCCCTTCCCAATCAATAAACCTAAATATATTTATGCTTTCCCTCTTATCTTTCCCCACTTACAATCCTGCCATAACAGTTGTTGTGGAGAAAAATTAATTTATCATAATTTGGGTTCACTTAATCTATTGTCATAGCACTGGGCTGCCCAAATAAAGAAGTATTAACTATATACAGAGGTTATTGAACCAATTAGAACTTGGTTGCTTTACAAATTAATGAGAATTTCCTGTCCAGACAAGATAAAAGTAATTTTTTTTCTTATTCCTCTGCAACCCCAGCTAGGAAAAATAAAGGAATGTATAATTGGGGGCCCATGTAAAACAGAATCAATAGGTTATATTCTGAACTCAAACTATGTACACTGAATGTTGGATAGATATATAGCTTCTGTTGTGTAGTATGGGTTAAATTGAGCCCTCATTTTCAACATCTTATGTAATCCTGTTCTTGTTGGACTATTTCAGGATTCTGGGCAACAATAACTAAGTATCTTTTCTATATTAAGCAAGTTTATAAATTGCTAAATATTTATGGGGTTTTAAGAAATTTTCTTTCTGAAATTATAATACATCTTTCCGTTGTGTCTTTGAACCAATCTTATTATCTTTACAGATGTTACGATATTTTCTAAGAGATTAGGCAAAAGTAACTCCAACATTACTAGCTTACTTTTCTCAAAAGCAGTGTCACTGCTATTGAATTTAAAGGGAATTCCATCTGTGAAAAGAAGATTGACAAGAGTTGTAAAGAAAGTAGTTTTCATAAAGCCTACTCTTTGTAGTAGAGATAATTTGAGATAATAATAAATACTGAAATTCATCCTCATGTTTAAACCCATGATATTCATTACACCCTTCATTCTGTTCATAGAATGAACAACTCTATAGACTGGATTTTGACCTCTTTCTGAGTTCTAAAGTATCAGTAGAGGTGTTTATTCATGTGACAACAGAAGTAATTTTACTATATGATATATAAAAATTGTTACTTTTTCAGAACAAGTAGAGTAGAATCCTTTTGTAATACACTTTTTGTGTTTGTGTAGATATTGGGAGAAGGACTAGAGTTGATCAGTGAATCCACAAGAATGTATTACACCTAGGATTAGGGAGACAAAATATGAAATAATCCTCACTCCAAAGGAGCTTATGTTTTCTTGTATTTTCATAAATGTGCAGGGTAAATTGTAGGAATCAGAGAAAAGTTTTGCATTAAAGACATTCCTTGAGGTTCATCTTCAAGAGAGTGATTCTGTTAGGTGTTAATGAGGAAGGAATATATTTAGCTATAGAGTACATCCACTGTAAAAGCAGGGAGGGGACATAAAAACATTGCAAACAAGTGCAAAAAGAGCATAAATAATAAATGCAACCTTCTCAAGTCACAATGCAATAAAAATAATTAGCAAGGGTACATGGAGAGGCAAATCAAACAATATGATTCTCCAAAATCGGATAAAGAACAAATCATAGAAAAAATTAATAATTTCATTGAAGAAAAATGACAATAATGAGAAATCCTCTCAAAATCTATGGTATACAGCCAAAGCAGTGTTCAGGGGGAAATGTATATACTTGAGTTCATATAGTAACAAATTAGGGAAAGTAGAGGTTAATGAATTAGGAATGCAAATTAAAAAAACTAGAAAGTGAACAAATTAAAAATCCTCAAATGAAGGCTAAATTAGGGAGCCTAAAAATCAAAGGAGAAGTTAATACAATTGAAAGTCAAAGAACTATTGATTTAATAAATAAGACTAGAAGCTGGTACTTTGAAGAACCAAATAAAATAGACAAAGTACTGGTAAATCTAATTAAAAAAATAAAAGAAGAAAACCAATTTGATAGTATCCAAAATGAAAAGGGAGACCTCACCTCTAATGAAGAGGAAATTAAGACAATCATTAAAAATTATTATACGCAATTATATGGCAATAAGTGTGGCAATCTAGGTGATATGAATGAATATTTACAAAAACATAAATTGCCTAGACTAACAGAGGAAGAAATAGACCAACTGTATCAGAAAAAGAAATTGAACAAGAAATCAAAGACCTCCCTAAGAAAGAATCCCCAGGACCACATGGATTCACAAATGAATTCTGTCAGACATTCAAAGAACAACTAATCCCAATATCATGCAAACTATTTGACAGAATAAGCAAAGACAAAGTTCTACCAAATTCCTTTTACAACACAAATATGTTACTTATTCCAAAGACAGGCAGGTCAGAAACAGAGAAAGAAAACTACAGACCAATCTCCTTAATGAACATAGATACAAAAATCTTACATAGGATACTAGCAAAAAGACTCTAGCAAGTCATCATGAGGGTTATTCACTATGACCAGGTAGGATTTATACCAGGAATGCAAGGATGGTTCAATATCAGGAAAACCAACCATCCACATAATTGACCATATTAATAAGCAAACCAACAAAAACCACATGATTACCTCAATAAATGCAAAAAAGCCTTTGAAAAAATACAACCCTCATTCCTATTGAAAATGTTAGAAAGCATAGGAATAGAAGGGTCTTTCCTAAAATTAATAAGCAGTATCTATCTAAAACCATCAGCAAATATAATCTGCAATTGGGATAAACCAGATGCATTCCCAATAAGATCAGGAGTGAAAAAAGGATGCCCACTATCAGCTCCATTTTTCCACATTGTACTAGAAACACTAGCAATATCACATGAAAATGTGTTTTAAATGTCTTAGAATCAGACAGATGCAAATCAAAACAACTCTGAGGTATCACCTCACACTTAGCAGATTGGCTAATATGACAGCAAAGGAAAGTAATGAATCCTGGAGGGGATGTGGCAAAGTTGGGACGTTAATTCATTGCTGGTGGAGTTGTGAATTGATCCAAACATTCTGGAGGGCAATTTGGAACTAGGCCCAAAGGGCAATAAAAGCCTGTCTGCCCTTTGATCCAGCCATAGCACTGCTGGATTTGTGCCCCAAAGAGACATTAAGGAAAAAGACATCTACAAGTATATTCATAACTGTGCTCTTTGTGGTGGTAAAAAATTGAAAAATGAGATGGGGAATGGTTGAACAAATGAATTGGGGAATGGTTGAACAACTTGGGGTATCTGTTCATGATGGAACAGTATTGTGCTCAAAGGAATAATAAAATGGAGGAATTCCATTGGAATTGGATTGACCTCCAGGAATTGAAGCAGAGTGAAAGGAGCAGAACCGGGAGCACATTGTACACAGAGAGTGATATACTGTGGTATGGAATGTAATGGACTTCTCCATTAGTGGCAATGCAGTAATCCTGAACAACTTGGAGGGATCTATGAGAAAGAACACTATCCACATTCAAAGGAAAAACTGTGGGAGTAGAAACACAGAAGACAAACAACTGTTTAATTACATGGGTCGAGGGGATATGATTGGGGATATAGACTCTAAATGAACATCCTAGTGCAAACATCAACAACATGGAAATAGGCATCCTGTAGAAGATGGGATTTTAGTTGGGACTTAAAGCAAACAAAGAAACTAGTAGAGACAAGGTAGGGATAAGGAGGGAGAGTATTATAGGAATAAAAGATAACCATAGAGTAGAACAGGATAAGAAGGGTTGATTGGATTTAGGAGTGAGTTGGAATCAACTTAGACTAGGGAAGAGATTTTTAAGTTTTCAGTTTAAGCATTTATACCTTAGGAATAGACAAATGCTACAAATCAGGGTGTAATTCATTTTTATTTTGGTTGCCTACATTTAAGAAATGTTAATAATAATGGAGATTACGTTTAAAAGTGTTTGGTAGGAGGGAGTTAATCTAGCTAGTGTAAGCTAAGTATTCCTCCCAACAAGTAATCATGGAAAGTGATCTGTAAATCCAAGACCCCCAAAGTATTGTACCCTTAGACTATAAATATTTGAGGTGAGATTATAGATGGGTATAATTAGACTATTACAATCTTAAATATTGGAGAAATCATTTACCCCAGCAGTCCTGAATCCTTACTGTCTCTTCCCTACTGGCCTCTAGAAAAACCAATCTTCTTGAGAGATAGAATGGGTAAGATTCTGTTCCTGGGCATACTTATTATAACAGAATACATTGTAGTTTATCTGTCCTTCTTTAAGAAAAGACTGACAAATAGCCTGAGTAACCTCAAGATAAAGATGAGAGATTCATCTTGCCCTCATCCTGTATGAAGCATTTCCCGTCCAATCCAAATGATCCCTCCTACCACTCAACCAATCTTAAAAAAGCTTAAAAGCTCACTTTGAAAGATGACTGCAAAATCTCAAGTGACTTTGAGAAGAAGCTGGAGGAGAGTTTGGGGGAGCTTAAGGCTTATAAAAAAGAATTGAGAACAACTAAAAAAAAAACAGAGTAAGAAGAGAGATTTATCTTTCATCACTCCCTCATTATCAGAGTTGACTCAGTCTCTGTCCCACCCTATCCTATGCAATTCTGCTCTCCCTACTCAACCCATCCCTTACGCTACTCAACCCATCCCTCCTACCACCATCCCTGCCCCATCTTCTCATACTCCCCCATCTATTCCTACCCAGATTCCCTGCTCTTATCATATACAGCCTCTATCTCACCTTGCTCAGCCTTTCCCAACCCACTATCCAAATCCATCCCTCCCTCATCCAAAGCCCTCTCCCATCCTCCCTCCTCTGCCTCAGTTCCTTCCCCCCATTCCCAATCCATTTCCCCTCTTGCCCCTACTTCTCATCCCTCTGCCCCTCCCTGCCCACAACCCCTCCCTCTCAAGTTACCTACTTCTCCCCCTCCCCTTACCTACCCCATTGAAAACCAAACATCAATCCTAGAGGCTGAAACCAAAAAATAATTCAGCTGAAATCCTATTCCCCCTGAAGTTAGTACCCACCTTTAATAAGAGTGGAAATGTAGTTTGCCTTAGGCACCATACACCATTCACACACCAGGATATTGCGAGATTCAAACAAAACTTTCCTTCCTTTGACGATGATCTAATTGTGATTATTAAAAAAGCTAGAGAGATTTTTTTCAGACATATAATCCTGGATGGGTTGATATTGAAATTATGTAACAAACCTTTTTGACACAAAGAGAGAAAAGCAAAATAATCTCTCTTGTTAATTAGGCCCAAGGAAAGAGAATAATTCATTGGCCATATGAGGACCCAAAATGGAACCTCAACAATGAACAAGATTACACAAAACTATGCCAGGCTAGAGAAGCATTATTAACAGCAATGAGTGCTTGTTTGGATAGACCAGGCACATGAATGAAGTTTGAATCTTAAGCAAAAAACTGATGAAAATCCCTCCCAATTGATGGATAGACACATCGAGCTGGGAGGTAGATGTATAAACTTGGATCTTTCCAGAGAAAGGGATGTCAGGCAGATGATAAAGGCAGTTAATAGAAAACTGTTGGAAAGTGGTAAAAGATTATTTTAAAACCAACTGCCAGCACTGGTTTAGTATGGACTTTGAAGAATTAAGGAGAGTAGCAATACATGTATTTAATGGTCACCAGAGGAAAGATGAAGATAATAGTGAATCAATGGTGGAATTAAAGAAATAAATTAAAATTTTAAGAGAACAAATTGAAAAAGAAAGAGCAAATCAAGCAAAGCACCAAAGTGTTATTTATGTTGAAAAAGAGGCCACTTAATGTTAAATTGCAGAAATTGGAATCAGGTATTCAATAACATAAATTTTAAGAATAATTGTAACTTCAGAAATGACAATAATTATAGATATAACAATTATCATCATAATAATAATAAAAACAACTACAGAGATAATAATCCAAATGAGTAAAATCAAGACTTACAACAATATATTCACAGTGGGGCTTGTCCACACTATACTCAGAGTGAAAAATACCCCTCAATATGGGGAATCCCAGAGTTGTGACCAAAGGAATCTAGGTAAATGATGGATACTCTGGAGGGGAAGGAACCTCAAAGAATCTGGAGGTGGATTTTAAGCTTTTTCAGACTGTTCTCCTCCCAATAGTGAAAAAACCTCTATAATAATTTTTTTAAATTTTTGTTCCTTCTATGACTGAATCAGAGATAATACCATTGCATAAGCCCAGAGACAATTTGGACACTGTTTTGGCTGACACATTGAATTCACAAATTTTTTAAAAATTATTGCTTTTCTTTTTATTTTCAATAGAGTATTTGATTTTTTCCTTCCTCATAGCTTGTACTTAAAGGACATATAATCAATATTAATCTATTTTTTATTTTGCAATAGAATAAATTTAAAATATATATTTGCTTTAATATCAATATATACCCCAAACCTGTGGGACTGTGATTAAAAATTGTGTCTGATTCCAGGAGAAGGGATCATAAAAGAGCCATTATATACTTCCAAGCACAAGGTCAAGGAAACCAACCAATCACAATGAGATTGATGAGAATCTGCCTAGAAGCACAATGTGAAGAAGACCAACAAATCCTGGTGACACTAATGAGAATCTGAACCAAGACAGAGGACTTATTTTGAGGTTTGAGGAAGTAACTGTCTGACAACATCAGATGTAGGATTACCTCATGCCAGATTCAGAAAAAGTACTTAAGTTTTGCTATAATTTTGGCTCCTCTATCCCTATAAATGAAGGTAGAAATCAGACCAGGGAATGATACTTCCTTTTACATCAAAATCTTGTCCTTTTTCCTCACCTACAGTATGGCAACTTTCTGTAGTCCTGGCTGCCACTGGGTAAGTGCTATATTACTGTATTTGTCCTACAGACTTGTGGGATAGAAATCACTTTAATTGGACCCTGATTTAAGAATATGTTATAGATTTATTCTTTTTTTTTACTCAAAAATGTATATATACATAGAATTTGATATTTTGGTTTTGATTTTGATTTTCTTTTCTCCCCAAACTTAATTTTTTCTTCTATTTGTTTTTCTTTTCTCTTTTTTTATGTTTTTGGTTTTTCTTTTGACACTTGGCTCATATATCCCATAACTCAACCATGTATCCTGAGTTGATCCAGGTGTTGGACAATACCCTTCTTAGAGGGAATTGTATAATTTTCATAAAATCCAATTTATAAATAATTTTTGAGAGAAATTTCAGGAATAGAAGGTTCCTGAATCCTCAAATCAAAAGGTGAACTATTTGGAGAAAGTGCTATAAAGAAACCTACATTGCATCAGAAGATCCAGAGTGAACTTTGGGATGTAATTGATTGAACTGATGGGGTTGAGCATATTTATTCTGAATGTAAACTCTTATACCAAAGGGGAATGCCCCCAATTGACTTTTTGTCAATGTGCCTAGCAAACATTGGTTTTGCTCTCTCTCTTTTATTTACCCCTTATCTCCAACTATTGTGGTTTCCTCTTAGAAAGTACAATATGGTATGTACCTTTAGCTAGAAATGGTATGTACCTTTAGCTAGAAGAACTTTAGAGGTATAAACTAGTTAGGTTAACTGATTCATTGGCGAGACTCATCTCCCAAAGAATCACAGGAGGACTATGAAGATAGGATTAACTCTCCTTTTGCTTATTTTTTAGTTAATCAAATCAAGAACTTAAAGTACCCCTACTTGACACTAAGTAAGAGAATTCACTAGTTGCTTGCTAAAGTGAGTGATAACTCCAGAGGCCACTGCCCTGCCCTTGGGTAGTGCTAGGTGTGAAGATGGGATTAATTCTCCCCTTTTTACTTATAAATTTAATCAACAAAAAGTGAAGACACCCATACTTAATATTAAGCATGGGAAGTATGTGGTTTACACTTCCAGAAGCCACTGACTGCACCCCTGGGCAGTGCTAAGCAAAATTAAAGACTGCAATTGGTCCCTGTAAAGTGGAGGAATGGACAGGAAGTGACATTAAGAAAAGTCTTTAAAATAGGTCAAAACTTCCTGTCAGGGGATCTTTCTGCTGAATCTAGAGCATGGAGGACTGCTCTTGGATTTTCTCCTTTTGGAGCCACTCTTTGGGTCAGTGAAAAGTTGACTCATTTCCTGGCTTCTAGTGAGATTAGTTTTCTGAGAGACCTCTCCATCTTGGAGGAGTCCATGTGGGTGTTCACCACCAGGCCCTCTGGTTAAGGGTCCTCTGGTTGAGGCCTAATTAACCTTGACTGGGTTGAACCACAAGCTGAAACAAATATTTAGTGTTTTAGGTTAGATATTTTACTCTACCCTCTTTCACATTCCTCTATTTTCACTCTTACTCTCTTTTTGTAAATAAAGTTTCTAATGAGTCATTTTGATTTGAACCATATTAATTATTTTTTCAAACAACAACCACATTCTCTGATAATTAATCCAACCATAAATTTAATCCCTACATAGGCAAATTGAAAAAGTGGGGAAGGGAAAGACAGTGACATGGAAAAAGTACTATAAAAAGTCCTGAACTTCCTGTCCAAGGATATTCTTCTCCTTTGACTTTGTCTTTTGGACTTCTCTTTTGAATTTCTTCTCCTTTGGAGCTCGTATTTGGAGACTTTATGTTGGTGAGCTGGACTGAAGGGGGATAGAGACTCTTTCCCTGGATATTGTATTAGCTTGCTTGGTGAGTAGCTGGCCTTCCTTTCCTGGCTTCTGGAGAGATTGGTTCTGGAGAGGCCTTCCTTTCCTGGAGGAGGTGGAATTGGTGGAAAGCTTACTGAAGCTTACCACAGATACTCCTGACGTAAGAGACCACCAGGAATCCTTATAGGGACAAGGAATATGGGGAAGCCCCTACAGGGCTGAGCCTCTATTCACCAGAGTAGGGCTGCTAGGCTTGTTAAAATCTCTCTTTAGCTACATTTTCCCACTTTAACTCTTCCTACCTCTTTATAAATAAAGCTACTAAAAGTCATTCTGACTTAAGCTATAATATTTTTAAATTGGCAACCATAATATTGTTAGAACTTTCACATTAGAATAAAACCCCCAATTTTAAAGTCTTACAATTCCAAATAATATCTATCCTTACTAAAATAGGCTGAGTTGTCTTTATACATAAAGAGTACACACACACACACAAACACACACACACACATACACACACAAATTTCATGTGAATTTGTTTTGCTTAATTACATTTATTTGTTATAAAGGAAAGATTTTTTTATTGTGTGTGTGTGTGTGGGTAGGAAGAAGTAGAGTTATAGATGTGTTGAGTGGGTAGGAAATATTAATAATGTAAAAAGGAGACAAAGTGCTAAAGAAATATTTAAAAAATAAGCAGGAGGAAGTTCATATGGCTTTAGAAAAATAAAGCATTTTTAGTCTCAAAAAGCTATGCATAGAAATTCATGGTTTCATGTACAGTCCTCATTTTTGTTCTTTGTGTATATAAATGTTCATATTTGATAAGTTTGTCATAAAAATGATTCTTTTCAAGAAGAGACTTCTTTATGGGGCTTTATATGCTTTTGTAGGAAAACAAGCTTTTGGAGGGTATATCTCTTCTCTTGTGAAAAATCAACCCAGTAATCTACAAATAATACATAAATATTCATGTAATTTCTGTTTATAACTATATCATAAATGACCTTTACATTTGAGAGTCTTATTTTTTGTCTGTTACTTTAATATAACTATTATGTAATGATTTTCTTGACATATAACAGGAATAAGATATGGTTTGATTCATGTAAATGCATCATTTAAAATTCTGATGACTGTATCTCAGATAAATGATAATATTTTTGGTTCCAAATTGTTGTTACTTTTAAAACTCAGGTTTTTCTTATCCTAACTGTATAACATATTACTTTTACTTACTTGTTGTTAAGTACCTAGATTTGGCCCATGTTCATTTTCCATCTATATATGTAAAGGTTACATTATACATAGAATAGACAGGCTACTTTATAGAGATAACTCAGTTACACATTGACTTACATTTTACATTGTCATCATTTAACCAGAGACCTGTGCCCCTTTGACCTTGTAACCTCAGTCTATTTCAGATCCAACTGTAATTTGGGGTAATCTTAATTATTTATATATATATATATATATATATATGGCTTGAACTCTCATCTTAGAATATATTTTGTATTGACAGATCATTCAGGAGACATAAATAAAAAACAACTATTTAATCAAAATAGACTTATGATATAACTTATTAATAATGAGCAGACAACTGAACCATTCTTCATCCTCTCTGCCCCATAATCATGAAAAATAAGAGGTGAAATCTTCAATGGAATCTAATGGAAAACTCATGGAGAGGGAGAAAAATTCTTTCTCCTGAAGAAAAGCAGGTCATGTGTTATTTAATTTATGTATCCCGAGGTCTTAAATAGAAAGAATAATTAGAATGAGTGTTCAACCCACACATATATAAATAATTAGGATTGCCCCCAAACAAGCCTTAAACGCATTTGTGAATAAGGGGAAAATCTTCTCCAAGCATGTGAAGACTTCCCCTGGTAGAATGGGTGGATGAGAACAATTTGTTCCAAGGACCATGAAGGCTGCTGAAGAAGGTGCAGTGCATATCTTTGAACTTGGTCAGACATCAAATAGGCCAAAGTCATCCACTGGATCATCATTAGTTGTTATGAAGTTTGTTTTGCTACTACATTTTGATGACCGGAAGAGAGATTGTGGCTGATGATTTTATGCAAGTCTTCTACATTTAAATTAAATTCACTCCCAAGTTAAGACTATATGCAGTAAGGTCATTGGTCCTCTTTAAAAGAAAGGACAAACAAATAGCTATGTGTCAGGCCCTCTGCTAAACACTAGGGAGAGGAATAAGAAAAAAGTAAGCCCCTGCCTTCAAGGAATTTATTATCTAATGGGAGAAGATAATACAGAAAAAGGAGATAAAAAGTTATGACTGGAGGTGGAGTTAGCCTGGTATGTTCAAGGAGTCAAAATCAAGAAGAATAGCCATTGAGATGGACTTCAATAAAGGGAAGCATTGGGAGGAAATTATTCCTCTATCCTTTAGCCTTTTATCAAAATGAGAGGTAACTGAGAATGCTAAGGAATATTGAGTATCAAATTTGAATCAATATTCATAATGATGAGATTTCAGGTGATGAGGATGTCAAAAACCAAGATGAACATTTCTGAGAGGAAATGTAGAAATGGAAAATGCAAAATTCTACTTTATAATTTATATTCCCAACATTTAGAATAGTGCCTGGTCCATAGAAAAGAGCTTAATAAATCCATCTTGATTTAACTTGCTCACATTTGCTACAGTATTTGTTGTTCCCTCTATTAGAATATAAGCTTATTGCAAGTGGGTGTATTCTTATTCCTTATACTTGTATTCATAGTGCCCAGAACAGTGCCAGGAACATTGTAGGTACTGAATAAATATCTGAGGTAGTTTCAAAGGAAGAAATCCAAACCATTAATAAGTATGAGAAAAATGCTTTAAATAATTATTTATTTATTTATAAAAACCCTTATCTTCCATCTTGGAATCAATAGTATGCTTTGATTCCAAGGAAGAAGAGTGGTAAGGGATAGACAATGAGGGGTATATGAATTGCCCAGGGTCACACAGCTAGGAAGTGTCTGAGGTCAGTTTTGAACCTAGAACCTCCTGTCTCTAGGCTTGGCTCTCTATCCACTGAGCCTAACTGCCCCCAAATAACTAATTATTAGAGAAATATAAATTAAAGTAACTGAAGTTTCAATTTGTATCAATCAGATTAGCAAAAAGGTCAATGAAGGAAAATTAAGTCATTGGATAAGCCACAGAAAAATGCGCATGCTGATTCACTGTTTCAAGGAGTTGCAAATTATTCTAGCTGTTCCGTAAAATGTTAGAATTATATCCCAATGATCTCTTAATTAAATAAACATTTAGATCAAGTGATACCACTTCTTGGCTTCTACCCCTAAGGAAAGAAAAATTACGTATATATGAAAATATTTCTAAAACTTCTTTCTGTAGTAGTAAAAAACTAGAAATTTGTTGTTGACAACCATGGGATTTGCATTAATATAGATGTAGGGATTAAATTTATAGTTAGACAAAATATAAGAGAATGTGGTCATTGACTTAAAATATAATCAATACAGTTCAAGTCAAAATAACTCTTTAGCAACTTTATTTACAAAAAGAGAGTAAAAGTGAAAGTCGGGAAATGTGAAAGAGGGTAGAGTAAGATATCTAACCTAAAACACTCAATATTTGCTCTGCTCTGGCTCAACCCAGGTAGGGCTAATTAGGCCTCAACCAGAGGACCTTCAGCCAGAGGACCTGGTGGTGAACACCTTCATTCCCTCCTCCAAGATGGGGAGGTCTTTCAGAAAACTAATCTCTCCAGAGGCCAGGAAAGGAGTCAACTTTTCACTCACCCAAGGAGAGGCTCCAAAAGTAGAAAATCCAAGAGCAGTCTAACCAGAGTTCCCAGTCCTCCATGCTCTAACTAATTCAGCAGGAAGATCCCCTGTCAGGAAGTTTTGACCTCTTTTAAAGACCTTTCTTAATGTCACTTCCTGTCCCTTCCTCTACTTTACAGGGACCAATTGCAGTCTTTAATTTTGCTTAGCACTGCCCAGGGGTGCAGTCAGTGGCTTCTGGAGGTATAAACCACTTTAGTGGTTGGTTTGTGGACTTCCCCTGCTGAACATCAACTATGGGTGTCTTTGAGTTTGGTTGATTAAATTTGAAACTAAGAAAGGAAGAGTTAATCCTGTCTTCACATAGACATATTTGTATATAAGCACATATGTGTATATAAATTTAGTTGTAGGAGTTTCCCATTTCCAGGATATTTAAATCATAATCTAATACAAAAGGATAGTATATTAACTAAAAGCTTCTGTAGAAACTCTACAAATCTGATTTCTCAGAATGTCAGTTGAAAGAGACCTTAAAAGCCATCTATTCCAATCCATATTTGTTCAAAATTCCCCTCTATAATTTGCCCAGTAAGTACTTATCTATCTTTTTTTTTTTAAGACCACCTCCGAGGGTAAACCCACTATGTAGCTTGACATTACATACTGCTTCATAATAGCTCTGCTTGTTAAGAAGGTTCTTCTTATATGATAACTGTTTTCCTCTTTTCAACTTCTGTCCCTTGATTCTATTTATGTTCTCAGGGGCCAAGTAGATTAAGTCTTTATATGAATAAGGCATTCCAGCCAATATCAACAACAATCAAAAAAGTGTAGGAGTCCTTGGGAATGTTTCAGTTATAAGATGGACCAGATGATTTCTAAAATTCCATTCAATTCTGAAATTTTGACATGAGAGATCTTCAAATATTCAAAGACAGGTAACATATCCTGGCTATGTCTCTTCACTGTTTAATATCCCTATGGATTTGCTAATTGTCTGGGCTGTGGGATAGTGTATGAGAAGTGATCAGTATGGGGATGGGGAACAATGGGTAATGTGCCACAATCCCCCTTCGCCCTTTG
This sequence comes from Monodelphis domestica, assembly GCF_027887165.1. NCBI lineage: Eukaryota > Metazoa > Chordata > Mammalia > Didelphimorphia > Didelphidae > Monodelphis > Monodelphis domestica. The sequence continues at coordinate 220,346,458 of NC_077232.1, read as the reverse complement.
TGTCAGCTTGACCAATCTGTCCTTGACTCCCCACCTCATCGTACTGGGCAGCAGGGATAGTGTAGGCAATAAATATCTGAGCTCTTCTGGATGTCTTTAACTTCAGCAGACAACCTGGGAGAATGATGGTAGATTCATTAAATGACAATGGGTGCTGCTGTTCCTTTAAAATTATATAGTTGAGTTTCAAGGCAAGTCTGTGATATGAAGAGCAATTTCATGATAGGTCAAGGGATTTGTTACCAAAGGTTAGAGAATAGTTTGAGAATTGATAGTCTAGGTCATTAGGGTAGAGTAGCAGAACAAAACAACCTCTATGAAGGTAATGGAGTGCAACCAGCTATAGTTTTTAAATCAATGCATTTCTGTTTCCATTTCTTTCCAGCCTTTTTGGTCGTTCTTGTAAGATCATTCATCCAGTTCCATCAAATAGTTTAGTTTCTTGCTTCTTCCTTTTTCTACTTTCATTCATGCTTGGTTGACTTCTCTGCGTAGTGGGTTATTAAAGTGCACTTCCTGAAAACAGATTGAAATAAGGCCAGAGAGATGTGTACCTGTAATTATTCATGTCTGTTTGGTTGAGTACAAAGTAAAATATTTAAGTCTCTAAGAGTTGTTGAATAGAGGGGAAAGGAAACTGTGAGTAATTACCCAACAATAGCAAAATGTAAGATTTATATTTTTGTCTTCTATTTTTGGCTCTTTTAGGGGCTCTAACCTTCTGCTGGTCATACTGATTATAATATAGTTATGCAAATGCACATACATATATAACATGTACATTTATATATGTATATATGTATATATTTTGTCATTTAGTCATTCAATTGTGTCTGACTCTTCATGACCTCATCGACCACAGCACATCAGACTCTTCTATCTTCAGTATATCCTTCAGTATCTACCAAACTCTGTTCAAGCTCATGTTTATTGCTTCTATAACACTATCTAGCCATCCCATCCTCTGTGTTCCCTTCTCCTTTTGCACGGTACTATACATGTCATCTTATTTGGTCCTCATAACTCTGAAAGAGAGATGTTATTATTATCATTTTACGTTGAAGGAAACTAAGGCAAACAAAGGTTAAGGGACTTGCCTAGGGTAACACAGCTTAGTAAGTGTTTAAGGTCATGATGGAATTCAGGTTATTCTGATTCCAAGTCCAAACACTGCCCATTATGACACTTGGACTTTATATAGACTCTCTTACCTGTTTTCAAATTCTGTATTATTTTATTAGATTTTTATATTTGTCCCTAAGCCTCAGAGATGTTTGTACTTTACTCTCTGCTGGAATTTTTATCTTCCTGAATTATCTCTGGTTCACAAACCAAAACCATTTCATGATTTCTTAAAAACCAATTGGAGGGGGGAATTGATCTTTTGTGGAAAATTTGCATTTTCCATATCTAAATTTTTATAATTACTCATAGTTTTGTGTAGAAAATCTGTAGAAGTACTGTTATATTTATATTAAATTATTTTACTAGGTTCCTACAAAGCCCAGGTATTCTTAGCCATGAAAAATAATAATGCTCCAGAGAACAGTCTTTTTTCATTCCAAAGTTTAAAGACCCATTATCTGTGTTCAGTTAGACTAACCTTAAAGTTGAGCAAAGATAAAGTGAAGAAAAGTTCAACATCACTAATACTCTTTTTCATCCAAGTTCACTGTCACTGCCTCATTTTAATGTATTGATAAGTGTGAGAAGGGAGTTAAGAACTCTGTGGGTTGGTAAAAATTCCTGATGGGATAAAATTCTTTTTGAACTCATCTGCAATGTCATTATGTAACCAGAGAGTGATTTCATCTCATATCCAACCTGTTAGAAACTATTATAGATTGCAGGTGACATTTTTATTTGTTTGTTTGTTTTTTGTTGTTGTTCTGACATTTTTCCATTTTCAAGAAAGATAACAGGACTGGGTAATGTAATATTTATAATCACCAACTTAAAGGAAATCTTTTTGTAAATTACATTTGCAATATTTGGGGAGACATCAAACATCAGGAGTGAGCAAGGCAAATGGTACATTTCCTTTGTTTCTGAATAAGTCTTGGAATTACAAATGGTGACATAGTAGCACTTCAGAAGGGAAAATAGAGCTGACATTGAACTAAGAATAAGGATCAAATTGTGTCATCATCTCCACACCTTAAAATATGTATTAGGAGCAGTCTAACATATATTATTTAAAAATAGACCAGTGATGATATTTGGGGTCCAGATTTTGAACTGGTTGATTTTTTCTCTACCTTAGTCTTATACTTTCTACTCTTTTCTCAATGTTAGAGATAAGCCCCCAAATTGACTATAGTTTTTATAGTCAGTTTTTATGCTTCCATGAAAACCAAAATAATATGGAAAAAAAAAGAAAAAAATACTGAGACTGGACCTGAATACTCTATTCATTTGTCTTAGTTTTGTTTTTTGTTTTGTTTTGTTTGGTTTGGTTCTTGGATATATGAATAACCAATTATCTTCATATCCAGTTTAGATTTTTCATGTCCTATTTAATCCTTTTAGAAAAATTATTTTTTATAGATGAATGCTTCAAATTCTATTTCTTTATAGGGGGCTTCATTGAAATACTTTCTTCTATTTTAGATCATAGCATGAGCTATCTATAGAAAGTGTCGTGCAACTAGAGGTTGAAAGAATCATTAGTTTCTTCTAACTGATGGACTCTGGAAAGTGGCATCTATCAATTCCAGGAAACATGTTATTTGCCACTAAACAAATACAGCCTGTTTTGGCAAAAATCAGTTTATCACTCAGAAATGTTGTTTTCATATGCCACAAAAATGACAAATGGCTATACTTGGCCCTTATTTTTTAATCTTCTGATTTTGCATGTTAGTGTGATTATTTTCTTATCACTGTGAAGTTTTTTGAATCAAGTATTCCAGAAATAGAATATCAATTGAGTAGAAATGTCAACCTATTCAGCCCAGCAATCACCATCAATCACTTCTTTAATTTATGGCTGCGTTGTATAACTGAGATATAGAAAAAAAGAAACCCTTTTTGGAAAAGTTCTATCAGAAGAGACAAGGTATATATTAAGAAAAAGCCAAAGGCTTTAGTTCAAAAAGCACAATAATCATTTTCATTTAATAGGTTAAATTTTGGCCTTTGAAATTTACTACAAACTGTTAGAGTATTCTTTGGATTTTCATGGGAATTGTTAGTGAGGATCTAAGGGCAAAAACATAGTGACATACAGTACCTGTTATAACAATTGAATAAGTCAAGATATCAACATTGAATGTCAATCTTCAGCAGAGATACAGTTTTATTTCCTATGCTGGAGAAAGAACTCTAAAACGAACTCCTTACAAACAGGATTATGACAATAATATATTTTGCAGTCCTATAGAATTCTCTGAAATGAAAAAGCAATTCATTTGAGATGGCATTATACTGATATTTTGAATAACACAAATTATTTTATAGACTTGGAGGTAGAAAGGTATATAACATGACTGTTCCCATGTCTGTGTACACATTTGTGCACAATGCCCCATGGGGTATTATTTTGTTCAAAATAAGCATTTTACGTTTGAAATCTCCATCCTTTTTATCAGCAAATGCGTTTCTCCTTCTAAAAGGTTCTGAAATCACCTTTCGACTTAAGATAGAAGAAAAGATTTGGAGATCACATCATCCATCACAGTAAAGCCATCTAACATTCACACCCATGTGCATAGCTGTTACTGATGACTTGGGTGAAGACATAGCTAGTATACTTATCAAATTTGGTAAGGATAGGAAGTACAGAAATATCACTAACACATGGGAAAGCAGTCAAGAACCCCAAAGACCTTGACAGGCAAGAACATTGGGCTAAAAAATAAGGAGAAATTTCAAAGGGTAAATATTCTTATTTTTTAAAAAATAGCTTGAAAAAGCAAGATGGGGAGGAATGGTCAAAGAACAGTTTTTAAAAAGATTTTGTAGTTTTAGTTAACTGAACAAGCTCAAATGAAGCAATCATCAGATATATAGTAACCAACAAAGTTCATTTTAAAGCTTTTTTTGTTGCTATTTTATGCTATGTTTATGCTACTTTAAAGAGAAACAGTGTTGTAAGAGAAGGTTTGACATCTTGGAGAGAAATGAACTGGAAAGAGCTGCAGAATTCTACAGCAGTGGGGGATGGGCGAAAAAAGGAACTCAGAACTTTGGAGAGAGAGGGAAAGTGAGCTGATCCAGCAGTTGGGAACCGGACTTCTGTCTGGTGCCACACACCAGAGAGGTTGGCTCTGGCTAATTCCCTGATCTAGTGATCTCTTTCCCTGTGATTCCTGACCTAGATGTCACGAGAAGACAAGCCTATTGGACAGGACTTTGAAACACAAGCTGTCCAACTAGAAAAGATTTCCATCTACCTCCTTGAAATTGAACTTGGGACACTCACTGTGCAGCCATGAAACAGAATCCTCTTTATTCTGACCATAAAGGGGTCAGGTGAACCAAACCTGACTTTGGGGGGGGGAGATATTAGTTAGACGGGGCCCCCTTCTCCCTCCTCTCCTGAACATCAATTCCTTTCCCTCCATCTGCCCTGTTCCCTTTTCTCTTTCCCTCCAATAAATTCAGTTAAGAAGATTCAGTAACTGACTCAAACTATTACTAGAGGGAAACCTGAGAGTAAGGGGGAGAGAGAGTGACATTTCTCTCCCCAAGAAGAAGAAGAGAACTTACCACTATAAGCCTCTTCAAGATACTTCATAGAACCCAACAGTCAAAGGGAAGTCAGTCATAGTTAGGGCTGGTTGTCAGAGAGTGCTGAGGGGAGAAAGACAAACCCATTGCTCCTTTCTCTCCCTGGGCTCATCAGCATCACCTCCTCACTCTGTCCCTGCCTTAGATGGGGAAGACTCCCTTCCCTTTATCACCCTTTTACCCTTACCACAAATCTCTCTCCCTTTTTACCCTTCTATTACATCAGGGAGCTAATCATCTCATTCTAGAATTCTCAAGTCAGATCACACATAAAATATTAGTTAATTCTAGGCAACATATATTAGGAAATAAATAGAACTCTTGGGAAATGTTACTTAATTATGTAGATTTGCATCACTTTTCTGTATATTTTTTTATGTCAAGCTTTTTTCAGAAATGTCTGATGCAAAGACATTCTCCAAATCTGTTTCTTTTCTTCTTCTTTTGGCTGCTTTGCTTTTATTCATGCAAAAATGTTTTAAGTTTTTAAACTCACAATTATCTATTTCTCTTCCCCTATTAGGATGTAACTCTTTGAAGGGAGACCATTTTGCTTTTGTATTTACATCCCTGCTTTTTAGTACAGTGTTTAACCCATAGTGAGGGTGCAAATTGTTGCTTTTAATGCATTCCTAAGCTTGAGAGTGTTAAAGAAGGATAAAAAAGATGATGAAGGACCTTGAAATGTTATATGAGGATCAATTGAAAGAAATGAGAATGATACTTATCCCGGGGAGGAAAAGAATTAGTGGGAATAAAATGATTATTTTAAAATACATTAAACGTTTTCATGTGGGAAAAAGACATTTGCCTAGGAGAATTAGGCAGAAATCACAAAGGAATATATAGAGATTTCATATAAGGAAAAACTCTCTGCCAAGTAGAATAATTAGCATTTACATAGTACATTAAAGTTACAAAAATGTTTTATCATTTGAACCTCACAGCAACTTCATAAGGGAGGTACTATTATTATTCCCATTTTGAAGAAAAGGAGTCTTAGTGGGATTAAATGCATTGCTTAGGATCACATAGCTAAATGACAAGTAGGATTTGAACTCAAACAGTCCTAACTTCATGTCTAGGACCCTATCCACTTCCCCCCCTACTTGCCTTACCAAAGGTAGACTAAGCTGACCTAGGATGCAGTGGCTTCACCCACAATGGAAAGCTTCCAGCAAAAGTTGAATGACAACTTGCTAGGTATGCAATAGACAGAATTATTGTTTATTTTAAACTTGGTCTAGATGGTATCCTGTGAGACCTTCATCTCTGAGATTCTGGCTTTCTAAAACACTTCAAGAGTAGAGATGTTTCTTTGTCGCTTTTTTAAAGATGAAAGAAAGATTGTCATTAGATACCTGTGTCGATGAAAGCAACACTTCGAGGATCGCGGGGAGGGAGTCCATCTGTAACAATAACCTTCATAAATTTTAGTCCTGATGTGGCTTGTCCAAAGAAAAAGCTCTTTTCTATAACCTACCCCACATGCCTGCACTTAGAGTGAAAAAACTCCCCTCAGAGAGGAATAACTTACTGGAAATGGTTGCCAGAATTACCTTTTGCTGACTGAAGAAAAAAAGATGGCACAGGGAATTCATGCAGTTGCAGACTCACTCACTCACTTTGTCTTCATAATTGTGGTGCATGAGTCAATGGCAGCAGAAAGCCATTTCCCACTTTTGAAAATAAGCTCCCCTTTCCATTGTATTTTACAAGTTGGTTTCTTTCTGGAAGTCTCATGGGGTAGATAGGTAGGTCTCTGGTGGTGGCAGGTTTTGTCGGAGACCTGTGATTTTCCCAGTGCAGAGAGCTCTCAGTACAGAAGCACTTTTGATTGATAATTCTTGGCAACTTGCTCTAACTGAGAGCCACCTGTAGTACTGAGATGTGGTTACTTGTCCAGGGTCATTCTCCTAGTGCATATTAGAGGTAGAACTTGAATCCAAGTCTTTCAGACTCAGAGAGATTCTCTTTCCACTGTGTCACATTGCCTCTTTATTGTCTCCATTTTACAGATGATAAAACTGATCCTCAGAGAAGCAAATAATTATTCTGTTGTTCCAACACAAATAAGAGTTATGTTAGCAATGAGCATGGGAGTGGAGGAGCTCACTTATGTCTGTGCATGGAGGGTAACATCAGGAGTTTGGTACATAAAATAGAACAGTGAAAGGGGAAGGGGATAAGAGAATAAGTTTTTATTCATGGTATATTATATGCCAGACACTTTGCTAAGCATTTTACAAATATTACCTCATTTGATTCTCATGACAACCCTATGAGATAGGTGATTATTATTATCCCCATTTTATAGGTAAAAAAAATTGAGGCAAAGAGAGACTTACCCAGCTAGAAGTATCTGAGGCTAGATTTGAATTCTGCTCTTCCAAGCCCCGTGCTTTATTCATTATACAACTTAAAGGCATTCTGGCCCTTAGCTCTACCTATAAAGGAATGCTTAGGGCTTGATTAGACATTGATGTTGCCGAGGTCATCCACCACATCCTGGGCCATTGGCAGTTGCCTTATCTTGTCTTTTGACCTGCTACTGGAATTATATGCCTCTGAAAGAGAGAGTAAGGCTGATGACTTTGCTCAACTCTACCTCACTCAAATCCAACTCATGTACAACTCACCCTTCTAAGGTCACTGATCTTCTTTGAAAATGAAGGATGAATAATAAGGTGTTGATTCATCATGAACAGGCCAGTTTGATTCTTGCATAAACTGAAGTGTGGTCTATGGCAAGGGGGAACTAGTTTGCCAATTACAAGAGTGTCTTGGCCGTGATCATTTGGGGTTCTACCATTATATCCTCTCTGAAAATTGGATTTGTGGTCCCAATCAAGGAAGAATGATCTTTCACAAACTTCTGTGGTATTTCTGCTTCACAGGGGATAAAGATCCTAAATTGCTTGGGGATCTAGGACCTAAGATGTATCCAAAAAGGGATCCAAGTGGTTTAGATATAGTCTACTGTTTTATCTTCAGAATTATTAATTTGCCAATGCCCATCACCAAGATTAGATGCATGGCCCCTGGACTTATTTTATGGGACATATCAGATCCTTTCTTTTAAATATCCTAAACAATATTATTAAATTGTCTTTAGGGAATTAAAAAAAAAAACAGATCTACTCATATGCCCAAAAGTAACCTGGCCAAATATAGCTCAGATTTTGGAACTCAGAATTCAACTTTTAGAACTGGAAGGGACTTTGGTGACCATCTGGAGGAACTCTTTTCCTTTTAAGTGCAATAGAGGATATCAACTAGAGGCCAATGGTGGCCAAGTTCTTTTAGCATGTATGGTGGGCTCTATCTTCCAATCAACCCACATAGGGAAAAGTGTTTCTCATTTTTTTGGGTAGGGGTGGGGCAATTGTCTTTATACATTTGTTCTTACTGTAACTTCACAATAAATATCTCATTGTAAAAGTTAATAGATGTTAATTGCTAATCAAAAATATCAAGGGGGGATCAACTAGTTAAATAATAATGAAGCGATACTAACTGGCACTGGCAAATTATGTCTGAACAATAATCACTAGCTATTTATGTTGGAAGGAATATATTACAATTGGGACTCAAACCTCACATGGGAAGAATGGTGATGTAGTCAAATGTAGGAATCTGTGCAAGCTTAACTGTGGTTGGGAGAGTGAATTCTCAAGTTTATATACCTGTGATATATAAATAGGCAGCTAGTTGGCACAATGGATATAGAGTGCTGGGCCTGGAATCAGGAAAACTCATCTTCCTGAGTTCAAATTTGGCCTCATGAACTCACTAGCTATGTGACCTTGGGCAAGTCTCTTAACCCTGTTTGCCTCAGTTTCCTTATCTGTAAAATGAGCTGGAGAAGGAAATGGCAAACCACTCTAGTATTGTTTACAAGAAAGCCTGAAACAGGGTCACAAAGTCAAAGAGAACTGAAAAACAGCTGAACAACAACATACAGACAAGTAAAATAAAGTTATAGAAATTGAGTTACTTGACAGGTAGTAAGGGAATGGCAAATCTGAGAAATGTACCTAGGTCTCCTGACATTTGGCTTGCTCCTTTTTATCTTATCACATTATGCAAACATCCAGGACTTATATTACTACACACAAAGATATCCAAGTAAGGGAACAAAGCTTAGCAGAACCATAGAGAACTTGTCTCCTCAGAGAGTCTACTGTTGTTGAGTAGGAAATGTAATACCTAAATAAATGTAGGACTGCTAACATTTGGACTTATCAAGGCCAAATACTTGACTAGAAGCCTTCTTTGGTACTTAAATATAAAAATGAAGGCAAACCTAAATACTCATATTTCTATAATAGAAATTATAGTATGGAACTTTAAAATTGGCTATCATCATTGGACAGGAGGTTGATCAGCTGATACTTCAGAAGGAAAAGATAAGTGTGGATTAGGATAAGAGATTGGAGTTGAGATAAAAAGTGCATTCCAAATGTTTATAGCTTTGGATCCAAGATTCTTTTCAATGAAATCCAGGTAGAGTGCAAATGAAATATAGAATGGGGCAAGAAAAAGGAAAGGTTAAAAACATTGTATTGGGGGGGGGGACCATTGAATAAGTAATTATATGGTTCTTCGCCCTGGTGCTTTGTAATTTTTTTTGTTCATGAAGGAATAGAAAACAAGATAGGTGAGGCCACAAGTTCTCTGGAGACCATTTTTTTCCAGAAGTGCATGTAAATGGACAATAGGGCCAGTGCTAGGGAACCAAGGGAATTGCTTGCTTTAGACTTAGAGGCTCAAAGCTTTTATGAATCTTCCTTCCTTCCTTCCTTCCTTCCTTCCTTCTTCCTTCCTTCCTTCCTTCCTTCCTTCCACCATTCTTTCTTTCTTTCTTTCTTTCTTTCTTTCTTTCTTCTTCTTTCTTTCTTTCTTTCTTTCTTTCTTTCTTTCTTTCTTTCTTTCTTTCTTTCTTTCTTTCTTTCTTTCTTTCTTTCTTTCTTTCTTTCTTTCTTCCTTTCTTCCTTCCTTCCTTCCTTCCTTCCTTCCTTCCTTCCTTCCTTCCTTCCTTCCTTCCTTCCTTCTTCCTTTCTTCCTTTCTTTCTTTTCTTTCTTTCTTTCTTTCTTTCTTTCTTTCTTTCTTTCTTTCTTTCTTTCTTTCTTTCTTTCTTTCTTTCTTTCTTTCTTTCTTTCTTTCTTTCTTTCTTTCTTTCTTTCTTTCTTTCTTTCTTTCTTTCTCTTTACTTTTCTCTCTCTCTCTCTCTTTCTTTCCCAGGACTCTAGATCACTTTCCTGGAGCAATAGTTTTTGTCTTCATATAAACAAATTCTTAACTCTGGATGTTAGCTGGGGAGCAGCACTCTGAGGCCATGGTCAGAAGTTCCCATTTCCTTGTTTTTCCCAAGTTCCTGAATATTTCCAGAATATTTCTGTTAGGCAAGATTGGAACCCCAATCCAAGGAACTCTCTGCTTTCTATTCTATGGTCCATAACTATCCTAAGTCCTAGGGAGACAGTTGCAGAGGAGACAGCACAAAATGGTGATGTTTTGTGGGGGTGGAAAGGAGAGGAGTAAGGAGAGAAAAAACATTTAACTGTCTAAGAGATTGAAAGGAGAAGATTATTGCCCTGTGCACCTAATAAATGCTTGTTGAATTAAATTGCCTGCAGAACAGAACCCAGCATGTTCCTGGAGGCAGATGGAGTAGCATATTCTGAATGCTGGATAAAAGAAATTAGAAAGGAAAGCTAGGAGATTCAGTTCAGTTCAACAATATACATCCATTATAGCAGATACTATAGACAAAGCACCTGTATTAGGTGCCTAAGAAGACAAAGACAAAATCCATGACCTCAAGGAATTAATATTTTAAAGCATTGAAAAAGATAAGTAAACATTAAGTAATTTGAGAAAGTGTATAAATGAAAGAGGGGGAGAAGTGAGAGAGAAGCAGGAAAATAAAAAGGAATGGGGATGAGAGATAGAGGAGGAAAGGATGGAGGAAGAAGGGAGAGAGGGAAGAAGAGGGAGAGACAGGAGAAATAGGGAGACACAGAATAGAGAAACAGAGAGACACCCCCAAGTCAAGAGACAGAGACAGAGAATTAGAGAGATTCAGAGTGTACTAACCAGAATGATGGGGAAATCAGAAAAAAAGCTATCCATTAGCAAGACTGATAGGATGCTACCCAGGTGACTCTCATATGGCACTGTTTGTTTCCTGCCTAGGGCCATGATAGATTCTAGAACCTAAGGGCTAAGTAAACACAGCTAATAAAGTCAGAAGGATGCTGGGGAAGAAGACTAGGATGTGTACTTTTCTAGCTAATAAAATCTAGTTGATACAGAGGAAATTCAACTTTTATACAGATAAAATGTATCATATGAAAATGCTCCTATGACAGGAAGACCCTTGCAAAGCCATTTAAAAATTGTTTTGGTAATCAGCTTTTGGTCCATTAAAATAAAGTTATCACTAAAACATCTTTTTAATTATTTTATTTTAATAACAAATTTCTACATGAGTTTTCCAAAGTTATATAATCCAAATTTTCTCCCTCTCTTCTTCCTTCCCCTCCTCCCAGAGCTACTAGTAAGCAATTCAAGATTCAATTTGGGTTATATGTGTATTATCATACAAAACATGTTTCCATAGTATTCATTTTTGTAAGTGAATAATCTTATAAACCCAAAGTCCTAAAACATATACCCAAATAAATGAGTGATAAATCATATGCTTCCATCTGAATTCTTACTTCAACAGTTCTTTCTCTGGAAATAGATAGCATTCTTTGTCATAAGCCTCTCAGAATAATTCTGGATTATTGTATTGCTGTTAGTAGCAAAGTCTATATCATTTGATTGTTCTAAAATATTGCTATTACCATGTACAATGTAAAATACATATTTTTGTAAGTATATAACCAGACTGTAAAAAACAATATCGATTATCATTTGTACTCCTGTTTAATATAAGTTCAAATTTCCATGGAGTGGGAGTAATTTATGTCATATTCAAATCAATATATATTTGTCTACATCCACAATATGGGCATTTTGCTTATGACATGTTTTATGTTTTGTTGTAGAAATATGACACCAAGTAAAGCATACACAGGAAGATTTAAAAACACAACTTTATTTCATTTTTTATTTATTTAAGAGTTTTTTGTCAATATAATTTTTTAACATTCATTTTATTGATATTTTGTAATCCACGTTCTCCCTCTTCCTCCCATCCTTCCCTTCCCTAAGAAAGGTAGGTAATATGATATAGTTGTACATATATTATTATTCAATACATATTTGTAATTTCATCATATTGGGAAAAAAAGATAAATATCACTTACACTAGAGGAAAATTTATGGTGGAAGCCAAATAAAGAATGTTGTGTATCAGTCCGCATTTGGATTCTATCTGTTCTTTCTATGGTAGTAGTTTAGAAGTTGCAGAAAATATAGACCCCACTAGCCCATGTCCCTCTTGCTACTAAGTTATCAATCACCCTCTGTTAATTAACAAATTCTTGCTTACTGAGTCCCTTTTTGCCTTCCCCTAGCCCATCCTAATCAATCCTTTCCTGGTGATTGCCTTTTGCTAACTTGCCAAGAATGTCGCCCACGAGCCCCTCCTTTCTGAAGTTATAATGGAATGTATCAGGATGGCTCCAGCCATCCAACCTTGAAGTTCACTCAAACCACTGTGGCTCCATTTTTCAGGCTTCTGTCAGGGAGTTGAGGACTTCTGCTTCTGTGAAGCTTTGTCTGATTGATTTACCCTCCCTACTCCTCATAATCTCAACATATATGAGAAAAACATACATAAACTCTGTCTTTTAACTCTTACTTTGCTCAGTCTTTTAGGAAACCACTCTAGTATTGTTGCCAAACCTATTTCTGACTGAGCCACAAGTGCTTAATACTGTTTCTTCCAGCATTCTGGGGTATTTGTGTTTTCCTTGTCATTTTCCCGTATCAGCGTATATCCTTTTTTTGTTATGAATCTCTTGTAGTTGGCTTGGATCCTTGCCTTGTTGCTAATAGCTAAGTCATTAACAGCTAATCATCATACTAATGTTCCCATGTACAATGTTCTCCTGGTGTTCACTTCACTTTGCATCACTATCTCTCTCTCTCTCTCTCTCTCTCTCTCTCTCTCTCTCTCTCTCTCTCTCTCTCTCTCTCTCTCTCTCTCTCTCTCTATATATATATATATATATATATATATATATATATATCTTTTCAGGGTTTTTTGTGATCAATTTGTTTAATTTCTTATGGCAAAATAGTATTCCATTACAAATACATGCTAAAATTTGTTCAGTCATTCCCCAATTGGTGGATAATCCTTATTTTCCAGTTCTTAGGAACCACACAAGAGCTGTTATAAATATAAAGGTAGATTCGTTTCCCCTAACTGTAATATTTTTTGTATACAGAGCTAATAGTGGTAATGCTAGGTTAAAGGGTATTTACAGTTTTATAGCCCTTTGGGCATGGTTCCAGATTGTTCTCCAGAATGGTTGTAGTTCAATCAGTGATGTATATATCACAATTTGTTCACCTTCCCTCCAATACTTCTCATTTTCCATTTTTTTTTGTCATGTTAGTCAGTCTGACTGACTCTATTAGTGGTACCTTAGAGTTGTTTTAACTTATATTTCTCCAGCCAATAGTGATCTGTAGCATTTTTTTTCATATAACTAAAATAGCTTTCATTTCATCTGAGAATTTCCTGTTCATATGCTTTGATAATTTGTCAATTAATATATGCTTTGAATTCTTATAAATTCTATTCATTCTCTTTATAGATGAGAAATTAAGCTTTTGTCAGAGGGACTCCAGATGAAGATTTTTTTTCAAACTTTGTTGTTTGCCTTTTAATCTTGGTTGCATTGTTTTGTTTGTGAATATATTTTTTTATTTATTGCTATCAAACATATCTATTTTACATCTCATTTTGTTCTCTATGTCTTTTGACTTAAATTCTTCCTTTATCCATAAGTCTGACAGTTAAACTATTTTATGCTTTCCTAATATGTTTATGCTATCACCTGATTTCTAAATCATGTATTCATTTTGACTTTACCTTGCTATATGTACAAGAGGTATTTGTCTATGTCTGATTTCTGCAATTCTAGCTTCTAGTTTTCTTAACAGTTTTTGTCAAATACTGAGTTGTTCTTCTAAAATCTAGGATTTTTGTATTTGTGAAACGCTAGGTTACTATGGTCATTTACTATTGGGTGTTAAGTGCCTAATCTATTCTATTGCTCCTCTATTCTGTTTCTTAGCCAGTACCAGATCATTTTCCTTTGCTAGTTTTTAATATAGTTTGAGATCTGGTACTTTGTTTAGCAGCTAAAAAAACCTGACAGGACCATATAGATAAATAGATAGATAGATAGATAGATAGATAGATAGATATTCAGAGAAGTTTATATATATACATATATACATACATACATATATATATATACATATATACATACATATACATATACATATATTCAGAGAATTTACCAGTTTGAAGGACTTTGTCGGTGGTTGGTTTAATAGTTAGATATGGTATTGGTTTTATCTAAGTCAAGAATTTGCCTGTCATACTGATATGGGGGTATAGGTTTCCTCTTAGACACCCCAAAGCCCAGAAGTGTTCTAGGTCAAAGAGGACACAGGAAATTCCTTTCAGCAGCCTGAGAGGAATATTCCACGTTGGAATTTCTTCTCCCAGTTCCACTTTGAGAAGCATTGGCGGGTACCTAATCTAATCATCACTTGAATTCCACAGATCTCTTATACCTCCAACATCAATTAATTACCTCAGTCCTGATTCTTGCTATTCTTACCCTGTAACCCCTACTTTCAAAGGAGTATAAAAACCCCAGACCACATCTCCTCAGGGAGGCAGTGTTCCACCTGCACCCTGTCTCCTGGCCATTTAATGTGCCTTCCAAATTGATAAATTTCTCCTTTTATTTTTGAGCTAAGTTTTGGAGTCTTACATTATTGCAAAGGGCAACCTGCCCCAAACCTGGGGTTTTATCTCAAAGCTCTCCCACAACAATGTGAAATTACTTAGAATTCTTTGAGGAATGAAAAAACTTGCTTAATAACTATCATATTTTCCTTTATTTGTCATACAAAATAAACCACTGCCTATGTTCCTTTGAATTCACAATTTTATTAAATATTGGGCTTTATTTAGATTATTCTTAAATCAAGATTCATATGCTTTTTTAGCAAGACATGAACTATTAGTCTGGAAATAGCTCTCTGATTAGATAGTATTTTTAATTGAAATTTTTATTTATTTAATTAATTAATTGTATTTTTCCATGGTTACATGATTTATGTTCTTTCCCTTCCCTCCTCTCACTCTACTCCCATAGCTAATGAGCAATTCCACTGGGTTTTACATGTATCATTGATCAAGACTTATTTCCTTATGATTAATATTTGCACTAGAGTGATCATTTAGATAGACAGTACTTCTTAGAGTAAGCTGGAAATTTTTCATAATTTCAAAATAGAATTATGGATATTCAAAGTTGGTAGTCACATACTGAAGTGGGGCACTTCATAAAGTGAGTCCAAAAACCCCAAAATTCAATTATTGGAACCATTATCTATTGATGAATAAAGAATCTACCAGCTGGGACAGACTTCCCTGGTGGAAGCTGTATCAGACTGACATTATAGGATAGCTTATATATATCTTACAAGATATAAAGTTAATCCCTTTCAAATACAGGTTCTCATTTGACAATCAAAGGAACCTTATCACAAACATAGGCATGTGTAGTTAGAGACAATATTTAGGTTATCCAGGGGTTGTTACCCTGGTACTTATTTTTTTACTGATACCTTAATACACTTATCCCTAGTTAACTAAGTGTTATCTTGAATTCCATCCTGACCTCTTTGATATTCCTGAAATTCCTTTGTTAAGATCTTGCCCTTCCTGATTCTCATCCCCAAGCTAAGTAGAGTCTGGTCTGCTGCTTGCATCAGCAGCTTGACCTTCTCAGGGGAGGGAAGGTGGTCTGTTCCCTAAAAATGAAGGCAGGGATTTATCTACTTCAATTTTATTGTCCTCCCCTTTTGGGACTACCTCACTACCAAGTATGACCCAAGGGTTTTCTAGGGAGGACTCTTTGACCCAAATTATTTCCCATAACCAGTCCCAGTACTTCAAATTCCATTATTTTTACCTTTCCACAAGTATTATTGTCTCTGCATACTCTTGGAAGGGAAGGAAAAGGTAACCAAGGAGCCAGCATGAATCACCTTAGTATAAATTAATTCATTATATTATTTTCCCAAGTAAAGGAGCTAAGACACTTGTGGTGATTGATAAAGAAAGAGAGAGAGAGAGAGACAGAGAGAGAGAGAGAGAGAGAGAGTGAGTGAGAGAGAGAGAGAGAGAGAGAGAGAGAGAGAGAGAGAGAGAGAGAGAGAGAGAGAGAAAGCACTGAAAGAGGAGGGAATTTTCCAAAAAAAGAAATATAGAAAAATGAGAAAAAAAAAGACAAACCCTGTCTGGAGTGACCTTGGGAAACACAAAAGGGTAAGGTCATGACTGGGTAAAATGTCAATTCTTTTCATCAAGCTGCTCACAAAAAATGAGAACCACATTTCCTAGATGAGTAATTGTGAACTTTCAGATTTTTTTTAGCATATCCTTGCTTTAAATCCTCTTTCTCACTTCTTATATCTTATTTTTTAGTTTGATCATGCTACCCCATACCTTCCTGGGTGTCTGGGCCCACAGACTCGAGTTGAACTGAGTGAGACACTGAGAAGCAGAGTGTGAGGCACAAGCTGTTCAATCTTCTCAGCAGAATAGCATGCATGCAGAGCTTCCTTCCTAAGAAAGGAGCTGACAAGCTGCAGGGGGTTTCTAGCTTTTATTGCTCAAAACCAGGTAGCTTAGGGGCAGGGGTATAACAGTCAATTCCAGGAATAGGGAATAGGACTCTCCAGAAACAGGCTCAGTGGGTTGTTTTGCAATAACAGTTGTTTTATCTTGAAGTCCTTAAGGAAGCTCTCTAGCCTAGATTCATCTGGAGGTTGCTGTTTCTCAAGTAGCTGCTGTTTCTCTAGCTTAGCTATATTTGCAAAGCATTTTTGTTATGCCAAAGTTCTGTAGGATCAGGGACCCCTAGAAAAAATGGAAGCTTGAGCAGATTCAAATGATTATTATAGGCACTATTCCATTCATTTTCAAATCCATTTATCTTATTTTGAAAATTGAAGTGGCCATGCTACTTTAAAATAATTGCACACTTACTATTGGGTGTTAAGAAATGATGAGGAGGACAGTTTCAGAGAAACTTGAGAAGCCTTGTATGAACTAATATGAATGAAATGAGTAGGGGCAGGAGAACAAAGTCTGACCAACACAATGACCAATCACAATTCTAGAAGATGTATAATGAAACATGGGGCAGCTAGATGATGCAGTGCTAGATGCAGTCCTTGGCTATACCTAGAATCAAGAACATTTATATATATATTTATATGTTCAAACCCAACCTCAGATACTTACTAGCTGTGCTGCTCTGGAAAAATCACTTAGCCCTGTTTATCTCAGTTCCTAATCTATAAAAAGGAGATGGAGAAGAAAGCAAATCCTTCAGGATCTTTGCCCATGAAAACCTGAAAATAGGGTTATGAAGAGTAGAATATGACTGAAATGTTGATCTGAAAAATAACTCATTACTACTAGCATACTAGTTTTATTGGCATAAATCTTTAACCAGGACAAGAATGATCATGAAACATGATCAGACCATAATCAGAAATACCCAACAGAGACAACCACCCTGGGACAATCACATTTCAGTAAAAACTCACAGTAATGTAATTACTGGAAATGTAGTAGAAAATCTTCAGATCTCCCCTTTTAGGAACCCCCTTATGCTCTAAGGACTGGCTTTGCAAGGTTGGCACACCCAGAAGCTTGCTACTGATAGCCCTTCCTTCCCTGCTGGAAGGACCTTCTGGAACTTCTGAACAAAGCAAGTAGGTTCCACTTCACAGGGCATGGTTACTTCCCATGCTTTTACCTAACAAATCCATGATGGAAGTCTATCCTTGCCTATGTTCTGATTCCTTTACTTGCCCATCATGCTTGTGTTCATAACCCATGGAAACTCTTGTGTATATTTCATGTAACCCATGGAAGCCAATAGATTCCCCTGGTTGTGTATTGTAATATTTATTGGGAAAGGATAGGGAGGATATGAAAAACCAGGCGGTTTGTATGGGGGTAGGAGGAGTTGAGGGGAGAGAGGGAATATTGATTGGTGAGGCAAAGGAGAGAGATGCCCCCTGCCGAGAGGAAGCAGCAAGGGTCCAATAAGGTCTGTTTGTCGTTGAATGACTGAACTGATGTTCAGCTTCCTCTATGCCCAGAAAAGATAGTCCACTTATCTGACTGTGAATTCAAATAATATAAAGTTTAATGACTATTTGGGATTGGAGATTTTTCCTCAGCTTCAGAGCTGATGCCAGGCCCCAGAGGCTGGCAGAGGGTTTCTCCCACTCCCGTCTACTCTATATCAGTCCTCGCTTTGTCTAATTCAGAATCTTAGCAGTAGACAGAAAGCAAACAACAACAGTTCTGACCTTCAGAAGTGATTGGGCCTGAATCATCGGGCTGAACCAAGAAGAGGCACAACACACCAGACTGGGCTGAACAAGTTCCTCCCTCCTGCAACACCAGGAAGGAAGTCAAACTCAGAAGGAAGAAAGTGCTAGTCACAAGACCCAACTGCCACTCCCAGTTGCCCCTTCCCCCACAAATTGTTAGTCTAGTTTCCTTTCCACAGTATGTATCATGTAACCTGTGGAAACTCTCCCTAATTGATTGTGTATAAAATACCTAGGGCTCCTTTCCTCAATGTGCAGCCCTTACAGGAATGATCCTTGACTGGGTCCATATAAACATGCATCATAAATATCCTTCCTTCCTTCCTTTTGAGTAATAATTGTGGTTTCCTGCATGGCTAAAATGAAAATTCTACAATAGAAATATCCTCTAAACTGTAGAATTCAGGCTCCTATATGTATTTTTAAAAGAGAACAAAGAAAAGCAAAAGGCTGATTACATGAGTTCACTAAAATTTGAGAAAGAAGGGATAGAAATAGTCACAGCTGCTTTGGAAAGAAGCATTCTCCTAATCCCAGGTGTCTGTGTGATTGCAAGTGATTAAGAAGTGATTGCAGGTGCTTAAGGGTTAATTATATTTTATTAAATACTTGCTTCATAGTTAAATTCATTCTTTTTATTTAGGAGTAGCTAGAGTGACTGAGAATGGGTCTCTGCTTCTTCAGAATTAACCTCTTTCAAATTTCTGGGAACTAGGCAAGACCGATTCAAAATTGTTCTGCTTACTTAGGACAAAAGCCTTATAGCTTTAAATGTTTTGGGCTGGGTCTTTGGAGTCTCTTTGGGAATTTGCCTTAGGGAGGTGTCACAGACTGACCCTGAAGGACCCTATGATCAAATCTTAAGAACCC